>NW_026988432.1:22237500-23557083 GCF_030222135.1 Aotus nancymaae
TTGTTGGGTGATAGAGGAGCAAAAATTTATTATTTTAAAATAGGAAGAATGAGAGAAAAGTGAAAAGCAGCCATTTATAAACTGTTCTCTTTGTGTACTTTGAACTTCCATTTGGACTGATCTTAATCAGGGATAGTTGGGCCAAAGGGGACAGATCAGAGCTTTCAGGAAGGCCCAGTTCAGCTGTAGCAATTGGCGCAAACGAATTAAACATGTGTATGTGCTGCTATATGCCTGTGAGTGTATATACATACAGATGTATGCATAACAGTTATTTCTAGCTGAGCATATTCTAGAATACATACACATACACAAGTGTTTGAAGGTGTAGTGTCAGAAGATTAATAATTTCATTTAAGAAGCCAGTTTTATGAATGGGCAACTTGAAATGATATTGTTTACTTTTATTTTGAAAAGTAGGAGTGAATCATCAAAAGTTGATACTGCTATCCTATTTTTATCTTTTTTTTTTTTTTTTTTTTAAAAAAGAACAGGGTGTAATTAAAATAGTTAACTGTGGTAAGGGAAATATAATTTAAAAACAAATGTTTTTCGTTGTGATTTGATCAAAGTATGTAAATCTGTAAACATAAATACTGGGATTATATAACATCTTTTTTTTTGACAAGTACCTGATTTGCAATTGGTAGTTACTCATAATACAGCTCAGACTTTTGCCTATTATCTTTTAGACGTTCTCGTACATAACATATTTAGTACCTTTCGTTTTAAAGCACTTTTAATGAAAATTTTGTGAATGATGCTGTCATAGTCAGTAAGCAAAAGTGTCTCTGAAGCAATAAAACAGATTCAGGGATTAGATAGCCCTTATCCGTTATGAAAGACTTACATTATAAAAGAATATAAGTTTCCATGGTTTTTATGTTTTGGGATTACCAGGGATGTGATTTTTACATGTTAATTGTTAATTTTGCATCTTAAATGTCTGAACTGACAAAATTTTAATTCAAGTTTTGGACCTTTTAACTCCCTTTTAGCCAAAAGGGATTTTTAAAAATATGCATTCCATTCCCACAGCTTGCCATTTGCCTCCACCGTAAGAAAATGCTGAATATGACATCATATCACTAATATGCCCTCTCAGTTGCCAAATATTTTGGTTGTTAGATTTTTTTTTTTTTTGAGAGGATGGTACTCATAAAATCAAGATCGCTCTGTCACAGGAAATGTATTTATAGGAACTGTTTTAAGGCGTTTATTAAAAACAAATCTGGTGATGTGTATCTCTATTGATTCAAACACTAGAAAGAGGCAAATTGTACATACATTATAGTTACAAAAAATAGCCATTTGGAACACCAGCAGAAAGCTTTCGAAATTGCGGTTAGCTACCAGTTGTCCATCTTAGCTTTGTAAAACAGACAGCAAAGTCCAGTTGTGTGTGTCCCAAGGAAGGGGCCAATTCGATACCATTTTTTTTAAATGCCCTCATGCATACACTGAGGAAGCAGATTTTTGTTTATTCTACAGTGTGTATTCTGCTGGCTCTAATTCTGCATTGAGCGGCTTTTGATTTGGTGCCAGACATGTTGTGGAGATTGTATATACCATGCGTTAATTGTTCAAAATGCCTATCAAAGAGACTTTACATTTCTTGAGTTTCGCTTATCGTTTGGAGGTTGAATATCTATGCGTTTTTGTGTGTATGTGCATGTCTAACCGATGTGTGTTTGAGCCTGAATTGTTGGAGTTAAGTATGGTCAGCTATTTGTTGCACAAGTTTTCCTCTGAAGACAACACAGCACTGAAATTCCTTCTTTTTTCCCAGTGACAAGTCAATTACTTGTTTAAATTCAGTTTGAACTCTCTGAACTGAGAGAGGCCAGAGGAAGCAGGTTTTCCTTGTGAATAAACAAAAGAAGAAAAATGGAAAATCATACCAAAACACAGTGATTTTAGGTTGTGGGAAGAATATAATTAAGCATTACAACAATTATGGTTTCTTCTTTTATGAACAGGCAACTATATGGTTTGTAAAATCAGTTGTCCTCTAACTTTCTACCAGAAATATAATCAATGATATTTCAGGACAAACCAAAGAAAATGTGAATTTTTTTACTACCCTAAGTTAGGAAGCGTTTCCATGTCTATATCCCACAACAAATTCGTTTCCTTGTTTCTGTGAACAAGCTGTCCAGAAGTGTAGATTCTGAAACAAATACTTAACAAAAAATCATAACACAAGAGCTATCAAAGAATACATTTTGGATATAAACCAGAATATATTTTTAAAAATCAGCTTCTCCTCAGGTGAGAGTTTAATGAACTTGACCAAATAATTTTTGTGATTTTTTTTCCCTCTATGCATTAGAGGTTTAAAAGCAAATGAATCTCAATCTCAGCTTAAAAAAAAAAAAATTAAAGCACCACTTCTGAACTACAAAACAGATTTTTTTATTTTTTTGCGGAAAAAATCAGTAGCTTATTTTGGTTTGGAAATACAAGCTTATATCAAAGTGTACCGATGTATCTGTCCTCATTCAGGCTATAAGAAGTATCAGGCATTACCTGCTCTACAATAAATGTAGTTCTAGCTCTAAATTTTTGATTTTTCTAAGTTCTTGCATGTTCATTGAATAAGAATTTTAATAAGTGATTATTTGGTCAAATTTCACACATCTAATAATGTAGCATATCCACAAAGATAAAATTATGGCAAATAAAATTGAAAACAAAAGTGGCGAAATTTCCTCCTAATGGTAATTTAAGATCACATCATCAGCTCTCGCCAGCATGTGCATGTGTTAAACCGTATAGAGAAACCTATAATTATTGTAATTGCTCTTTTTGCTTTATACTAACAAGCTTCAAACCATGTTTCAAAGTAGTTGTTTTGAAATAGTTATTTGTCAAATCATCAAATCTCAGAAAGTAAATGGTAATGAGCTTTTCATGTTTATATTCTGACTGTTGGTCATATTATGCAGCTTTTCAAGTCCATAAAGTTCAGAGATGAAACTGGATGTTAATTATTTCTGATATCAAGGCCAAAGAATAAAATAATGTCGTGATTCCTGCTTAAGGTGAAAAATTAGGAATATTTGAATATCACAATCTCTCAATTGGGAAATGCATTCTAGAAGAAAGTTTTCCTATAAATAAGTAACAATATCAGTCAGCAACCTAAATTTTTTAAAGCTAAAAATTGGGGTATTGAAGAGTTTAGCTTTTTCTCATTTGTCACATGAAGTACTAACATAAAAAGATTAATATTTAAATGGCATCGCTAATAACATTTTTCAGTATATTTTACATATGGCTCTTCTTCCCCCCCCCCGCCCCAGACCTCACAGTTGGTTGGAGCAGCCATCCATAGGACCATAGGTAGCCACTGGGTTTTAAAGTTTCCAATAGTGTGTCAACTATGCAAATTACATTTGGCATTTTAAAAATATATTTCATATACTTACTATTTTCAGAACCATGATTATAAATGAAAGCAGCCAGTATAAATGCTTTATTTTTTTTAATACTATTTACTTGCTATTACACAGCAAAAATTTGCTTAGGCCACAAAGTAATCAAATTTTTAAATCCCCAGTGGTTCAGGAACATAAAACATATCAAAGAGAAAGCACGTAGGAAAAACTTATTTTTTTGTGACCTTATTTTTTTAAATGTAGTTGGCACTTTACCTATTTAAAAATAACATTGAAAAATTATTTTCTTTTATGCTTCATTGCTTTAAAACAAAATTATGTGGATTTTGTTCTTTACATTTAAGCTGATAAAAAATTCACCATACACTTAATCTTGATATTGTGGCTACATCTTGCTCTCCTGCCTCTGATTAAATTTTCAAAACCCCTACATGAGATTCACAGATACCAGTTTGAACATTTCTGTGAGGCTGATTTCTCAGGGAAATAATATGGATCAATTACATCTTTGGTTAATGTTTTTTAGTTCCTAATTTTTGCTAGGTCTGAGCATTCTAAATATAGTGTTGGTAATGGATAAGCATCCTTCTAGAGCTAGATGATGGCATTGTTTCAGGCAGATTGAAGAGGAAGGACATTGGGATAGGGAAAAGAGGGTTGGGGAGAAAAGTGGTCAGGAACAAAGATCTAATAGCTGATGCAGTTTTTAAAATACCTTTCCAACTGATCTACAGGAAATTGTGCTGAAGATTCATTTGTTTCCTGTTCCACTATAAATGTGGTTTGCATTACGTCCCCTATTCGGCTTTTTTGTTGTTGTTGTTTTGTTTCTACTAAATTGCAGTACCACGATGGAGGCTTGAGAATAAGTGATGTCTTCCTTTATAACTTATCTTTTAATGGCTCGATCGGAGTTCGACTGTAGACACTGTCAGATTTCATTATTATGAGTTTTGTATGTGTGTGTTTCCAGGCCTACTTGAAACTTCTATTACTGCTCTGCCACTAAGAAAAAAAAAATGCTGTAGTATAAGTTCTTTAGAATCACTATTGTAGGTCAGATGCATGGTCTACATGCTGCCATCAGGGATCTATTAAAGGACTCTCTTGTTTTCTCATTCAGAAAATTTAGAGATTTTAGATGTGGTTCTGGCAATTGTTAAAGTTGTTTGAATTCAGATTTACTTTTGCCTTAAGAAGAAAATGCAGTGGAGACATCTATTTGCTCTGCACAACTGACTTAAATGGATGCCTTGTACCTTTGAGAATTTCAGTATACAGACATATAAAAGATTACTGGGCTTCCCTCCCCCAATATTATCAGAGTTACAAAATAACTAATTTTTCACAGTCAGTATAATTTAAAGGTAATTTTAGATTTAAGCCTTTTCAAGTTTTTACATATTTAATTGCGCTTTTCTTTTTAGCCCTTAATACTTCAAACATAACTCTGACACAGGCTAAAGTTATATGTGATGAACATTATTGATACTTAAAAAAAGGGATATCTGTATATTCATAAAATACTCATAATCTATTTAGGAATTCATCGTAGTCCTAAAAAAATGCAGTAGTTTGTATACCAGGAAAAATAGATCAACAGTGACAAAAGTGGAAAAGATACTTACATAAAATTGTTCTCCTTTAGTGTGAAGCGATCTACTGAAAGTTATACTTGGAATTTTCAGAAAATGTCCGGAGTTGCAGGCTTTTTAACATTTCAAATTCTATAATAAACTATTTGGCACATTATCATATCATTTTAGGTACATAGATATTATGGCATTTTATTAAGCAAAACAATTTTTTTCTTCTGAAGAACACTTCTTAAGGTGGAATTTTCTGGTTTTGAGCTTGAAAGTGGTTTGAGAATTGTACATTAACTCCACGTAAACTTTGTAAGACTTTCCTTTTTGCAATGCTGAAGATCCATGACTTGGTTCCAAACTAGAACCTTTTATTTGCAGATGTATTTATGGCACAATACCACATTCTGATTAGAACTTAAGAGTTCACATTTCTGATATTTCTGTCTCTAAATTCTGTGTTGCTCCTATTTACCTAATTTTCTTCCCATTCTTCTTCCTAATTTCTTAAGTAAATCTGCACATATACATTGGGGTAACAAGATGACACTACGCTTCTAAAATTCTATTTAGGAGAGTATGCTACTTGAAACTCCCCACCTTAAAAAAGGGGGTTAAAGAGTGGGTTTGAACACCTGAGAAGTCAGAGGTGGGGGCAGTGTAGATGATGGTCTAATTTCAGGCTCCACCGAAAAAATGCAGGCTTTGGCTGGCATCCTCCAGGGACCTAGCTCTGTGCTTTCCTAGAGACCAAATTACACTCATCTCGAGAGAGGGCACGTTGAGGTAATTGGTGGGAGAGAGTTGAATTCCAGCTGCTTCCATTGTAGCCGACCTGAAAATGAATAGGGGATGTTAATAGTGGAGGCTAACATTTGACTTGGCTTTTTCACCTCCACAGACCTAAGGGTGAGAATTATAGAGTACTGAATGACTGCACCAATAATGATCCTGTTTAAGTGGGAATTGCTATGTTGGGAAAAACTCACACCATTTAAAAAATAGTTGATGCATTTACCAACCACAGTCCCATTACTGTAGCCCAATAAAGTTTATCCACAGTATGGAAACACTCCTTGTTTTTATTGTCAGCCATCTAGTGAGTGTGCATTGGATCTTCACCTCTTTGGTTACCATAAATGCTCCTACTGAAAGACATTTGGAAGGCACCAGAATCCCATTTCCAAGAAGGGAATCAAGATACAAGTGCTCTGTACTCTCTTTCTCCTAGAATGTGTGGTCTTTTTTTTTCTTTTTAAGGAGAATACTGTATGACTCAATAGCTTTTCTAACGAATAAAACAAATTAAATTGATGTTACATGCATATTTAAACCCTATCCAGTTAAGTACTGATGTGATTAAAATAATCAAATGTATTACTTAAAAAATTAAAAAGGATAAATTCTGCACCCCATTATTTTATTGACTTTTAAATATAAATTGCAGAAATGTTTACATTCCTAATGGCATTATTAAGCTAAACTGACAAATCAGAGGAAAAAGTTGATTGGCCAGCACATTATTATTTCTGCACCTGTTATTACAGAAGTGGAGGCTCAGCATTAAAGGAGCTGGATGGATGCTGTTTTCTTAGGCTTCCTTTGTGTGATGTGGGGGTTGGGATAAATGTGTAACAAGTATAGTTTCACTTTGTAGTGCCTTTTTGTGTGTTGATGTGATTAAAAGACTACAGTGTTTTTTGTGTAGCATTGAAATTAATGTGTAAATAATAGGGGATGTTAGGGCCTCCTTCTACCTGCTGCACGAAACTTCCCTAAGCCAAATGGGGTGGGGATTGGTATCAACCTTTTTCATACAGGTTGATTAGTTGCAAATATCACCAACTTTTAATCTCTACTCTGAATTTGTAAGGGATGGGGAGGGACACATCAAACTCATTTAGATAGGATTGAAGATCTGGGATGAAAATACTTTAAATTTTTATTTTCTATTTATATATCAGCCAGGATGTTAGGAGACCTTGAAAACATATTGAAAAAGTTGTGTAACATGACCAAGGCTTTGGTATAAGATTATACTTTTCTTCTGGTTGAGTTCTTCTTTGTCTTAATCATACAATACCATTTCTCAAACACTTGAGCCCAGTTCTCCCCTGGAGCATAGATGACAATAATCGTTTGTTAATATCATTCTAGAATTTCTTGGGTGTTCATTGTCCATAATTCATTTAACACAGAGAAATCTAAACTTTCTGCAGCCAGTGGAATAAATAATGCCCTCCCTGTCCTTTCGTTTTCTTTTTAAATTTTGAGTTCTTTAGGAATGTCATTATAGTCTTTGAAACATAATGACATTAGATTTGGATTGAAGAGGGGAGAAGGAGGAACTTTATTTCATGCCATCCAGTGGCTAGTTTGAGTTTGCAAAGAAATGGATACGATGCTGTTATTTTCTGCAAGATACCAGTTAACACTAGTCTCCTGTCAGTTTAGACTTTGTCGGATAAATAAACTGATAATTTAAATTTCTAGATTTTAATAACACTTAATATGTAGCATGGATCCCACTTAATCTCTCCCCTGGCTTCACAGCAAAATGTTTACATAAAGTAACTCTCAATTTTGATATCAGCTATTTAACTCAGTCTTTCCTGAGTTAATACTATTGTCTTAATTAAACATGTTCCACAGTTAAAAATGATGTTCTTCTCTGTTCTTTTGAGCCATCTGTTGGCTAGGTCAGTAAAGAAAGAAATGGGAGCCTGATTTTATTTTAAAGCAAATAAGTTATTACTCTACCATTGTATTAGACATTCAGCTTCAGAGGGAGTAAAAGATAAAATTCCATCACATTTCCATTTTGTTACATTTGCACCAGAAACTTGTATGCTCAAATTGGTTATTTTCAACTCATGACAGCTGTGATATTTAAAATGATCACAGCTGTTGTGACTTAAAATTGATTTTTCTATTAACACCTGAGAAAAAGACCTGTGCCGTATTAAAAACTTAAATAAGGTAACTGTAAAATTAGATGTGTTGATGTGAATCTGGTAATCCTACTTCCCAGAGGTTGCAAAGTGCAGCAAACCTCTAGTATGCTTCCAGGGAATGAGCTAAAACTGCTAGAAATAGATGCATGATTGTTAAACGCGTTTACGTTTTAAAGGATTCCTGTAATAGCAGATCCTCTTGGCCCAACTTTACAGTGTCACTTTTGCTGATAAAATCATCTAGGATTCAGTTTCCTTAATTAACCTCAAGAAAGATGACTTACGTGAATCATGATATCCTAACTTCTAGACTATAGACGCTGCTTTACCTTCCAGATATGACACTGAAAAATGCAAAACCACACTGAATGTTCCTTATGAAGGAAGTTTTGGTTTTATGGTCCTTTTCCTCCATTATTTTTAGACGATGAAAAAGGAAAAACAGATGAAAAAGGAGAAATAGATCATGGCTAACTAGTTTTAGGTTAGTACTTGTTTTTGGAATCTTTAATACATTTTTAATCTTACATTGAAGATCCATTTAACCTGTTCTAAAGTTAGATGGTGATTCCTGGGTTCAGTTGGTCTGTTTAGATGTTTACCTTCTCGGGATAACCAATTTTAGAATCTTGCATCTGTCAATAGATGACCTATCTAACAACATAACCAATTTAAGAAAACATAAACATATTTATACATTAAGATATTTTCCTGTTTTGAGTTAGATGATGTAGTGTATAAAACATATAGCAAGCCTGATGTGGAATTATTTATGGATAACAGTGTCTTCACAGATGCATTGCCAATAGGGAGCTATGTAGATTAAACTCTTTGGCTGGTCCTAGGCTTCTTACCTGTGTAACTCAATCAGAATTGAAAGCATGACAGGTTTTATGATGATGAATGTATGGCTGGATTGGAGAAGTATGGTTGGGTGGGTAGATAGATGGATAGATTTCATAACCAGACAGTAATAGATAATGCCAATTATTTATTACACAAACTTGTTTATTCATCAAAAACTTTATACATTGTATAATTTAGATTACTGCATGTAGTTCAGAACTATTAGTTGAAAATGATAAAATATTTTAAAGCACATAATCAAGACTGCTGTAGAGTTGGTTCTAAAAGTTCCGGATGAACATAGATTACCTATTTCAAAGTTAGAGGCTAAGGCCATTGAGCACCATAAGATCACAAAGTCAGACGATGACATACTAAGTGACCATGGGTGTCAGTAGCTATTTCCTTGTTTAGTTGAAAGAAGATACTCTTAGAGATGGACATTGTTTATATGAAGATTTAAGAAAATCAAAGTGGATATTTGTTGCTGACAGACTAAGATTACATACATACATCTTTAGAACAGAGGTGTTCCCCAGGGGACATACAGCAATATCTGGAAACAATTTTGATTGTCACAACCGTAGGGGTCAAGCAAGGCTTGCTACTGGCATTTAGGCCTGGAGGCCAGGGATGCTGCTAAACATCTTAGCTGTGTACAAGACAGACCCTCAGTATTGCTGAGGTTGGGAAGTCCTGTTTGCAAAGTAGTATATCTGGACCTTAAGAATGAAATAATGTCATAATAAGTTGCGTAATTAAATCTTGGCATTGTGAGGCATTTATAGAGGATAGCATTTTTTTTGTTTGTTTTCTTTCCCTTTCTCTTTTCTTTCCAAAGCAGTTTTTCTTCTTCTTCCTTTTTTTTTTTTTTTTTTTTTTTTTGGCATAGCACACTATAGCATTGCCCAGGTATTTCTACCTTTTACCATGAGTATGTGAGATTTTATAGTGTATTAAATATTGTACATTATTTGTGAACCAACTGGAATGGCTTCAAAGCAGCTGTTAGAATATGTTGAGTCAATAATGCACACGTCTGCATATCCTGAGCATATATTTATGTCTTACCTTTTAAAATACTTAGAACTCTATCAGTGTAACTGTTGGTTTATCTTGAATCATCCTAAATGAAGAAGTATATTACCATCTTTTCTCTACAGGACATAAAGTGAAAAAGAGAAATTAGCATAAAGAAACTAATTAATAATTATGTTTGAAGTTTTTTGGCATCATGGCCATTGTTTGCTTCGTCATTAATATCATAACATCATATTGCCCGTCATCAAGGAAAGATTAAAAATTAAAGCCAACATTGAAGACTTTCTTTTCAGCTTTCCCAATAATGCAGCTCCTTTACCTCCTCACAACTGGGGATCTCTCTTCCTGCCACCGCTGTGCTTCCCCTCAATGTGGATAATTCTCGGCCGTGATTTGGAAGTGATTTTGAAACCTCAGTTGCCTTCCCTAGCACCCTGTGGAAGAAGGTGGCAGGATCTGGTGGCTGAATCTTACACCTGCCAACTTTTAGACCTCACTCCTTAGGTGCCAAATTTTGGAGCTAGATGCCAAGCCTCACAGTAACTTGTGCCACTCAATTTCCTCCCCATGCTATCTAAGATTCTCCAACGTTTGATGAGAGTAGAGATGGCAGCTGGGCACAGGAATGGCAACTCTGATTTGCAGTGTATCTTTGGTGTACGGATATGCTTTCGCTTATTAGCCCATTAGCTAATGGAATTTCATTTCCTTCCCATAGACATTCTCAGACCCTGCACTTCACTCTTCCTGTTTCCCTGTCCAGCTTGGTACAGCACAGTCTAGTAAAGTCACACTGATGTGTTGAGGTTAACTTTGTACATCACATCTGTAACCATCTTATAAGTTTGCCTTAAACTGGAATTTATTTCGAGCTATCTTCCACCTTTTACTATACAGCATTGTCTGTACTCAAAGTGAGCAACTGAAAATTTTAACATTTTTTGTGTGTGCCAGACAAGTGATAAAAATTACTGTTTTTTATGATAATTTTTTATATGAGTATTTCTGTCTCTGGAGATGGTAATTTTTTTAAATCATGAATTTACTGTAAGCAAAACTCTTTGAGGGAGTATTGACCTTTTTTTGATCAATCACTGATTATCTGTGTTTCACTCTCAATATTTCTCTTATATTCCATATGTCCCTCTGAATAATTTTAGAACAATAACTTGCTTACACAGTGATTTTAGAATATGCTTCAGGAAGCTTGCCTGTGTGGTATTTAACTCAGACATTCATGGAGTATAAAACCAATCTTACTGTGACTTTTCTTTAATTATTAGGAAAGTGACTTACAGTTAAAATAAAGCTTACAGAAAATATTGTAGCAATAATTAATATCCAGTAAAATATAGTTGCAAGCCTTGGTTCCTTCAGACATTTTCTCAACCCAGTTCTAATTTGATCATTCCTGTACCCCAGTAAGATAGGTAATATAGAAGTTACCATCCCATTTCACAGGCGAAGCCTGGCCTGTCCATTGAGGTAGCCACTGGCCCCATGTGGCTATTAACATTTAAATGTAGGCCAGGCACAGTGGCTAATGCCTGTTATCCCAGCACTTTGGTAAGCTGAAGCGAGAGGATTACCTGAGCCAAGGAGTTCAAGATCAGCATGAACAACATTGGGAGACCCTGTCTCTACAAAAAGTTAAAAAAAAAAAAGCCAGGCATGGTGGCACACACCTGTAGTCCCAGCAACTCAGGAGACTGAGGCAGGAGGATCATTGAACCCAGGAGGCTGAGGCTGCAGCAAGCCATGATCATGCCCCTGTGGTTCCACCTGGGCAGCAGAGCAAGACCCTGTCTCTAAAATAAAAAAATAAATAAATAAATAATGTCAGTCAATGAGACTTTAGTAAATTTTTTAAACATTATTTCCTTAGTTGCACTAGCTAACTCAATTGTCATATGCGATCAGTGGCTACTGTATTAGCACAGATATATATTTGCCTCATTGCAGAAATTCCATGGGGAGGTGCTGGCCTGGAAATGGAAGCATTGAGAGTTTAAATAACTTGCTGAAGATCGTGTGGGTCATGATATAACTAGAGTCAGTGTTGCTATAAATTCCAATAGGATAGTCTTATATTTTTCTTAGCTTTATTTTCAAATATCTGAGGTAAGAATTGACATTTTAATGCTATCTTGTAGCATTTTACTGAATGCTTATCTCAACCGAATTTAAATTTAAAGCTCAAGTTATGCAAACTTTTCAAAGGATATAGCCCTTTGCCTGTCTGTGCACAGTGGGGGCCTTAAATCTCCTTCCTCTCAGTCAGCCAGTGAGACGCTCCAGCAGGGACCACGTCTTAATGCATCTTTGTAGACCTTTTGGCATATGGTAGACAACCAAGAAATGTTGACGCAGCCAAATGAATGAGTCACATCCACCATATGGGCATATGTCCATACGTACAGGTAGACAAGACCTTTGGGTAGAATGCTCTTGAGAGAGCTGGCCTCTGCCGAATTTTACAGAGCTCATGCCTCTGCTCTGGCTGTTCTAGTAAAAAGTAGTATTTTATCAAAAGTTAAATTGGATTCAGTATTCGCTATTTGGGTAATGGGTACACTAGAAGTCCAGTCCCCACCAGCATGCAATATACCATGTAACAGTAAGTGCGTGTACCCATTGAATCTGCAATCTTTTAAAAAATATGTATTTATTTGCATGATCCAAATATTTCTTCATAGTAAATGAAAACATCTGTCTATCTTGTCTTTAGCAGTCATTGAGTTCCTAACCTGACTTTGTGTTGTTATAAAATTGTGTCACATCTTCCCAACAGGCTCTCTTTATCCTCCCCTCAAAGATGAACACAACAATATGATATGTATGTAGAGCTGCTTAGATAATATTTGTGGAATGAACCAATAGTATTGAATGTTTTTTAATGTTAACGTTTCTCAAGGTTACTCCTGTCTAAAATAGTTTTGTGGGACATTATTTGTAATTTGCTTAAGTAGGTACATACCTACATACATAATATCTTTCCATTCCCCGCATCACTGAGTTGGACAAATGTGCCCAGTTAATGTTGGTAGTGCTGAAGATCACATCATACATGCACTCAAAATTGTATTAATTACTCTTCATTGATAACCATAGAAGGCAGTAGATGAATGGACTAGCCCTAGGCTGTTAATCAGCACTGGAAATGAGATTGTTGGTGCTTGGTACCTGTGCTACTTTAACAGGTGAGACAATTCCAGAGCTTTCCCCACTATCCTCTCGTTGCTACAGTCTAGACGTTGGGAACCCTGGAAGCCATGGTGGCACAGACTGCCTTGAGCTTCTAATGGTATATGTAAGCCATCATTTTGTTGGTAATAATTATGGTGTTGAGAGGCATTTGTGTGCTGTGCCCTCTTTCAGCTTGTGCCACGTTTAGTTCCTGCTATGCAAATACTGCTTTAAACTTAGAAATGCCAATTTGCATTAATATTTTGGTTTCATATAGCTAACTATTGCATTTCACAAACAAGTGCATTTTAATGAGTACTGGCAGAATGATTTTAAAATGTTATTTATTAAATACTATTGTAGACAATGCAGTTGTTCGTGGCCGAAAACTATTAAGATGAAATAGAATGTGTGTTGAGGCCACAGAGTACACATCTTCAAGAGTATTTGACCCTGTGGCTTTCAGTGATGTAACAGCCAATGGTCTTCATGCAGGCTTGGAGGGCAGAGGTAATTAATATAAAATAGAAGCCATCATGCCATTGACATTTGGGTTTACTTTTAAAATTTAAACATATTTTTTCTATTTGACATTTGTCATAAGACCATAGGTCATTTACCTCTGAGTTAATGTGAAGGACTTTACCAGTCTTAAATACCCAAGTTGTAAAGCAGTGTTTTCTCATATCTTATGTTTTAATCTTAGATCCTGAAATGGAGTGTGTTGCTGCTTTATAATTTTTTTTTCCTCTTCCTAAAAGCTTTTTTAATCAGAATTGTGGGTAAAAAAGATTTTAATGTACAATGTGTGGGAAAATAAAAATTTTGCAACTGGATTTTCAGAAATGAACTATTTTAACACATGGACTTTTAATGCTGCTGTCATGGTTGTCATAGCTTGTGGTTCCTAATTATAATGAGCTTTTTTGGTGGTGTTATTGCAGTTGTTTTACCTCCCCCCGCCCCTCCAAGTCTTCAACTCACTTTTCCCAGAAGGAGAGTTCCAAGCCTTTGAAAATTCTCATGATTTTGCAAATCCACTCTATTTTTGTCTAGAATACAGGAAAGTTAAAACTGTGGCTGGTATGATGCCATGTTTTGAATCCAATTTTAAAGCAACCCTTTGCAACCCAAGGAGTAAAGCTGACATCTTTGTATCTGTAATGAAGATAATTATACCTGCAAGGTGACATCACTAGCAAAGTTAACAAATACCCTTGAAAACGGAGTTCCTGATCTTCTCTGAATTCTGTAGACCACATTTGGCATTTAACACTAGACACCTCTTTCATGCCTGTCGTTTGAGAAGTTGCTTTCAGATGAATTTACTAAAGCTGACTGACACAGGGTTAAATTAATTCTTTTCTCTATTACTCAAAGTGATACAGACCTTTCTTGGACTAATGTAGCTTAATTAGTGGTCAATTAAAACTGAACATTGCTGAATTGAAGTTCTTTGATCAAACTCCCTGGCATGGGCTCGCTTTCTTTAACTAGCCACCATCTTGAATTCATTTGGAATCAGTAGTATAAACAAGTTTAAAACTGGTTCTTTTATAAGAAAGTCAGCAGGCTTGTATAGCTGTGGTTTCTTTTTTTACTTCTGTAGGCGGCAATTCAAAGGCATGCTAAATGAAAACAGTACTACACCCTGAAAAAATTACATTTTTAAAAGTAACACTAAGCAGTCAGAAAACAGTCAACACTGTTACCTGTTTATTCTAGATACATTTATCCTCTCTCTAGAACAAATAATTAATTAATAATTCATTTCCCAATCCGTGGTTGATTTTATTGTTACATGGAAGGTGAAAAGAAAACTCCCCACCCGCCCTTGCAAAGTCTATAGTTATAACAAAAAGTGAAACAAACAAAATCCAACCTAGTTGTTGGGAGTAGAGTCGGAAGGGCACCGTCAATGGAGATGTGCCCAGTTGCTCCTAAATTCATTGTTTGTTACTCTTGGGAAAATGTTTCACCTCTGTGTGTTTGGAGTGGGAGTGACACGTTACTTCATTTACTTGTTGATTTCATCATTTATTTTGGAGGGTATTATCCCATCAGTATGGAAACTGATACTGGCATATATTTCATACAAATCACTTGATTAAAATTACACATTGCTTTTGTTAGAATTTGGGTGAAGTTACAAAAAAAGGGAATTGGGGGAGCTGAAAACTGGGGCAGAGGAAGTCATAAGCATCTGCAATAAGATCACCCTCCTCCTTTTATCCAGTTACATGTCTTAATGTTTAAAGTGTATATGCCCTTCTTGTCTAAACATAAATTCATACCATTCCATAATCCTAGTTTTGAAAGCTTAACAACCAACAACATATATCATAGCTGCATTCAGTTAGTGCTATGCATTCTGGAGTATTAATTAAAACTGGTACTTTTGTACTGGAAATAAAAGAATAGATTAGGTTTAAATAGATAATTCGCTTAGTTCATAGTGGTTTCTTCTGATTTTGGAAATTTTCACAGAAAGAGCTAAAGGAAATTTGGAAGTAAACATGTACAGTGTTCCCCATGTAAACGACAGAATTTTGTTGGTTTTCATTACTTAGATCCAAAAATTATAGTTATAATCAATAATTAAAATTAAAAATTTTACCAGTTGACAGAAAGAGAAATTGTTTATAGTCAATGTGCCTTTCAGCATTCTCTCTTGCCGTCTCCCTAAAGGGCTGATTAGGATGTAATAATTGGGGATGATAGCGGGAGGAAGACGACAATTCCATTTAATTAAAGATAATTTATTTTACTTTAAATTGGTGATGTCCCACATGAATAAGAGTAGATTTAGCAGATAGATTTATTAATGGGTGCTGACATCTCAGTTGACAGAAAAAGCAAACATTTTCTTTCCTCATTGTTTTTATTGTGTCCCAGCACCTGAAACTGCTGTCACCCTGCTTCCTTTGCTGCTTGACAGAGCTGTAGACTTTTCCACCAAATATGCAATTATTGGTTTATCATTGCAACAAAGTTGATCCTCTTCTGCGTTAAAAACCAGGCCAGGAGCTTGAAAAGCTGTTCAGGCTTTCAGAACTAACACTACAAATGCTCTCTTCTTAAATCACATTTTCGTGACTGATCCTTCCCACATCTAGTTCATGGGTAGATTGAGCCTCTTGAATAAGGACCAAAGATTTCCTTTGGTCTTAGGTGAGGTGCTTGCATGAATATTTCTTTAATACTTTGAATATCTTGGATAATGAAATGTACCCCCCAAAAACTTATCATTTGCATTACTTAGGTTCATTCCTGACAAGAAATTGTGCCCTTGTGTGATATGTTCATTGTTGGCTCATGCAATTGTAAATGGGTCTTGGAAGTTAGGGGAATTTCTTTTTTAAAGTTAGGAAGCAGAGTCAAGAAATGCATGATATTGTTTTCCTGTAGTCTCCTCAGCCTATAATGGTTGTAAAGGTGTGCTGTTGTTTAGCATACCTTTAGCAAAATTGTATTTATAATTCTGTACATCCTAAGGCACTTTTTAAATGCTTCTGACAAACTGCATTCTGTTTTTCAGTTTCTAGTTGACCTCCATTACATCAGGTTTATTCTTCTTACCCTCACACCAAATTCCTGTATTCTTGTTTATGTTTTCTGATGTTCAGTCGTTTCTGTATGCTTGCCTAGTATGTTTCTTTCACACCATCTTCTTCTCTGAATGAAATTCAGACCACTCCGGGCACCTCTTTCCTTCTGGGCTACTTTTCCTGCTCACAACTGCCGCCATTCACACTGACCCTCTAGCTTTGCTTACATTGATTTCTCCTGCTACTTTGTTGCTCTAATTTTCTTAAATATTTCCTTATGCTAATATCCTTCTCTAGCCTCTTTAGATTTCAGTGGTGTGCCTTTCCAGCTTTATTTAGAAAATTAGGCCCTATAACAAATGTTTACACAATAAAAAGGAAAATGAGATTGTTTCTTTTTTGGAGGTGGAGAGGTGAGAAGGTTGTGGTAAAGTTTTTCTTTTATTTTAAACCAGATGGATTTATTTTGTCCTGCTCTGCTATTTCACTATTTCAAATTGATTTTAAATCAGTAATGGTGTTTTCAAGGATTAATTTTTATTAAATCTTGGTTTTCATGTTGTGTTAACCTTTTCCTTCCCCTCAGCCAAAGGGTCTTGTTCCTTTTTTCTGTCCATTTCACTTGTTTGTTTTAATAACCTGGTCTCTCGAGCCATTATTTTATCGTCAAATCCTGCCACTTTTATTCATCTCTTTTTTTTTATCGCTCTGTTGTTTTTACTTCACCTTATATGTTTTCTTCTTCTGTAATTATTGCAGAATCCATAGTACCTTCCCCAAAATTCTAACAAAGAATACTGGAAAAAGAGAAGAAATTGGGAAAGAGAAAATTTGCAAGTAATGGTCTTCGCTGAGCCCTGGGGAAGTCTCTGCTTGGATTTTTATATTCTACTACTTTTTCCCCCAGAGTTGTGCAGTCATGATTCTGTGTAGTAGGGCCACGCAGGCAAGAGTTCAAATAGACTAACACTGATCCTTAATTGGAGGTGATAATCCTACATATAAACTTTCAGGAGGGAAAGCTATCCTGCATTTTATAGCAGGTAAACTCAGTTGCACCCGTTGCCAGTAGCTGGGTCAGATAAGTGTGTGTGTCTGTGTGTGTGTGTGTGTGTGTGTGTGTGTGTCTGTGTCTGTGTGTCTGTGTGTTTATGTACTGGGAGTCTGGTTGGAAGTGGGAAGAGAAGAGGGTGATCTGCAGCCAGGCACCGTTGCTTTCAGTGAGTCTCAGGTGACTCCTTATGGCCTGGAAAGGAATGGGCACTTGAATCAGAATGAAGACCTAGCCTGTAACTCAGTAGTATTGTTTCTTCTTTCCTTTTCCACTTTCAAGCTATTTTCTTTCTTTTCTGTCTGTTTTCATTATTTCTATGGCAAGTTAACTTGCCATTTCTTAAACACCCTCAACCTTTTTGTCTCTTCCTTTACATTTTTGCTTTACTGCTATCAAAGAGTTAAAGAATTCCATTAAATTGGAGGCCATTCCTCCCCATAACAGAAATCTGGATGGGATGCTTTTGACAACTGGCTCTCTTTAGTAGCTTCTCTCTACTTGGAAAAATGTTAGATATTTTGAGAAATAAATGCATTGCCCCAAACTGAAAACACCACCACTTTTATTCTGTAAAAAAGGCATTCAGAGAAGGAGGCCTCCTCTATTCCCAGGAGGTCACAGGAACTGGGAGTGGCGAGAAGGAAGCTTCTAAACGGGGTCCAGATGCAGCTCTAACCAGGGGACGCCTCATGCCTGGTCATTTGGGTGGCTGGGCTTGTCCCACCTCCCCGTCTTCGTGCCCTCCTCCCAGTCTCATCCTAGGCCCTCCCACCCCTAGACCAGCCACAGGCCTTGCAGCAGACATCTGCGGGTCTGAGTTTCATATATCCAGCATGAAGTTCCCTCTCTCCCTCCTGTTATGAATTCTGGGCTGTGGTCCTGCTTGCTCCTTGTGTGTCAGATTGAAGTTCTGATGCTGTCAGCCATGTCTGACCAATCAGCAAACAACACCACAGGATGAAATTTAAACAGTGCAGATGCTCAGATACAGGGCTATGTTGCCTGGACCACGAAGGGAAAGCAGAGGTAAGGTCAGAGTCTCCCCACAGTGGGCTCTCCCGAGCCTGCCTGACTTGACACCTCTTGGTCTGCACTGTGCCGCTTTGACTTGTATGTTACCCATTTGCTTTGCACTACTTCTGTCTTCCCTGGCATTCACCAGAACTTTCATTTCAATTCGCTCTGCCCGGGTTACTTTACTACCTTCATTTGTTCACGTTTTTTTTTCTCTTGGATTGGTGACTGTCATTAGGAACGTTCCTGGATTGCCTCGAGGCCGAGGGTCCTTGGTGCTCGTTCAGGTCTTTTGTGGCCAGACTTTTAGGAATAGAGGACTGCTGAAGATCAGGGCAAATGGACGGAGTTAATAGGCCTTATTAATTTTCCCTCTGCAGGACAGTGGAATGCATCATTCGGTTACAACCACGGTTTTGTTTCTTACCATTGTGATGTATTGAATTGTAAATTGAGCTTAAATCATCTTTTTTTTTTTTCTCAGAAACGGTTTACTTAGAAAAGATATAAATAGATACAACCTAAATGAGGATGAATCAGCTCGTCTTCAAGAGTTTTAGAGAGGAAAAAAGGAATTGATATCTGTCCCTCATCCCCACCTCCCCCCAACCTTTTTTTTTTTTTTTTTTTTTTTTTTTTACAATTTTTGGTGTTAGCTCACTAGATTACTGTTTGCAAAAGAAGAATGTCATCATCATCCTCTTCTGTTTTAAGTATTTAGTTGGTCCTTTTATAATTTAGAGTGTTTACATGGTTCTGTGCTCACTAGGCCCATCTGGAAAATATTTAAACTTCCTAAGATCTATAAGACTAAAATATCACATATAATGGGATAGGGAGAAGGAAGAAAAATTACAGCCATTGGGTGTGTTTAGAATAAGTTAGTTGTTTGTTCAGAAGCGGCTGCTGGAGGAATTGGAACAAATAGCTGTGTGCGGTGAACGGTTGGGTCCAGAGCTGTACATTTCACCACAGAATGAGCCTTGGTTTGTGAAACTGACATTCTGTTGTGACTTCTAAATCCAAACAAATCTCTGCAAATTTCTGCCCGATCGAGTTAATAAGAAAATATATACATGCAGAGGCGAGAGCCGTATGCTACTTGCACTTCTGTCAGTGTTGGTGGAAATAAGAGACGGATTTTACCTACTGTATTACATTCAACCAGCAATTGGCAGAACCCCCAGCTCAGCGGGTTTTCTTGACTTTTTTTTTCTGCTGTGATAACAATGGGATGCAAAAAGAGCTTCAGAAAAGGAGAGCAGCAGATACGGAATTGGGGTCACTTTTCTTCTAATTGCCTTGTAATTGGGGAGTGGTTTCCACTTTCCCACTATCTCACTGGTGGGAGGGGAGGAAGACAGATGTGGCTTAGCAGTAACGAGCTTTCTCTAGGCCGGATGTGCTGAGGGACCAGGGGGGTCATTCCCTGCTCCGGGCCTGTGATCTGCTTCACACCTGTGCTTATTTTCCCCCATGATCGATGACCTTGTATTAACCCAGAGTGACCTTTTTGCCTTCGCCTGTTCTCTGGGACGAGCTCTTGGCTAGTGGACCCTCCTTTCTCTCTGATTTACAGGTGGTTACTGGAGCCACATACACTTGTTTTTCATGGTGCACTGTGCACTTAGCAGCCCGGCAAGACCTGCAATTTCATCCCTCTCAAGGGGCCAAGCAGGGAATTGGAAGGTGGGAGGGAGGAGGGTGCCGCGAGAGAGGCTGCTGTGTGCATGTGCTTTTCTATTTTGTGGCTCATATGGTATCAATTACCATTTGATGGCAACGCCAGGCCTGAGGCCCTTCGCATGTTTGTCCTGTGAGAAAGATCTGGAAGAACCGACATATGGTTTTGATTGCAGCAATTGCAGGTTGATAGAATGAACGCAGGGGTGAGGTGGGTGGGTTTTCCTTCCGGCCCTTTCCACTCTGGGTTGCTAATGTGCTTCGCTTGTGGAACTGGTCTTTTCATCATCCATCCCCTCCCCACTTTCCCCCTCCTTCACCCCCTAACTCTCTACCACTTTGCATTCCCTGCCCCTGCCTTCCAAATGACCGCCAGGAACATGTGGCCCGCATTAAGGACCTTCAATTAAAACAAACAAAAAAAAAATTGTCCACTCTTCTGCTCAATCCCAGAGCAGGTCAGTCCATCAAAATGGTCAGAAGTATACCACAGTTTAAAAACAAATGAATGGCATGCAGATTCCCTCCAGAAGCTTGGGACATGTTTTAAAATTACTATTAGTTCAGATTGTTAAACATCGAAATGATGCCGAAAAATAGCAGTGATAGAGATTAATGTGTGTTGATGGTTGTGTGTGTGTGTGTGTGTGTGTGTGTGTGTGTTTCATTTAAGATACCTCTTGGAATTTGAGCATCTGCTGCATAGGGACAGGAAGATGATGATGATGGTAAGGAGTTCCTTGAGGTTCCATCTTCCCATACATCCCAGGCCATAAGATGATAGAAAAGCAAGTGAGGCATGTGGGTGTCTATGAGCGTTTCCCTTCAGAAGGAGATGTTGGAGACTCATCTTCCATACACAGTGACTTCTCTCTTACTGAATTTGTGATGGTAGGGGTGCTCCTCATTACTGCAGCTCAGCAGGGATTGCATCTGTGAATATGCCAAGGGAGGGTCTACTATTGGGGAACAGAGAGGCAAAGAGGAGAAAAGAACGTTATAGACACTCTGAATGTTATCCAGCAACATTCTTTTGTTTCAAAGTGACATCTTTCTATAATGCTTTCAAATTTACCTGTCTTGTAATCTGTTCTAAAAGGGGTAGCCCGTGAGGTTTTGACTTTTTTCACTTTGGCTATTGCATTTCAAAATATTGCTCACAATTAGGAATTTACACAGTTTGAAACAACGTGGTATCTCATGAGTAAATGCTGCCATCAACATCTTCCTTCTTTTAAACTGAAAACCAGCAAACCAGAACCAAAAGAAAAAAAAAAAAAAGGCAGAAACATGCCCCGCAAGAAAGTTTTTTTTTTGCTTTTTTTTTTGTTGGAGACTGAGTCTCACTCAGTCACCCAGGCTGGAGTGCAGTGACTCAATCTGGGCTCACTGTATCCTCCACGTCCCCGGTTCAAGCAGTTCTTCCATCTCAGCCTCCTAAGTAGCTGGGATTACAGGCGTCCACCACCACACCCAGCTAATTTTTTGTAGTTTTAGTAGAGATGAGGTTTCACCATGTTGGCCAGGCTGGTTTCGAACTCCGAACCTCACATGATTCCCCCCACCTCAGCCTCCCAAAGTGCTAGGATTACAGGAGTGAGCCACTGCACCGGGCCAAGAAAGTCTTTTAAATGTGAGATAAATTAGTTGTGATGGCCAGTTATTGAAACCTAATCACACTGCTTGACATACTTCTTCATGTTTATTTTTATATTAGAGCTGATATAAAATATCTAAATCTAAATATATATGTTTAGTTTTTACTACCTTGTTTATCAAAAGGTAGTAAAAACTAAAAAACTAAATTATTGACCTAAATTGTAGGGAAATGTCTGCATGATAGACTTTAGAAAGAAAACCGGCCATCTCTTTACAATGGTTACTAACTGTGTGTCTTCATAAGGCTCCATTTTTTTTCTTTGCTCAAGCTTTCTCCTTATAATGTAGAAATCAGTGTATTAAATAATTGTGTCCTTTTTTTAAGAATCTTGATGACAATTAAATTTTGCTATTTCAGAATCTTCATACAATGGGATAAGTGTTTTCAGAGATACGTTTGAATTCGGAGTGACTGGCAACTAATTGATTTGCTCTAGTCACATGTTTTAATGGTAGCTATTTGGTTATTTGCCTGATATTTAATGCACACACATATAGCCTTAAATCATTCAGTGTGATAGCTTAAGACAACATTTTTGTTTTCTGCTCATGCCACTAATAGCTGGATTTGAAGAGTGATGTATTGAGAAGTTTAATTTGCTAATTTTTTTTTCTAAAAACATTATTTTCCTGAAATATGTAGTATTGGAGCTCACGGTAAAAAACTAGTATATGGGTTGTGAGCCTGTCTTGGAACATGGTGGGTCACTTAACAGCAGCTGTGCTGGAGAGATATTTGATTTGAGAAGACTTTTTTGAATCTTCTCAGCCCTAACACCATTCTGGTTTTGAAATGGGAAAATGGAAAAGAGTTTTAGGGAATAGAGATATCTCAGCCTTGAAAGGTAGCATAGGTAGAAATCTTTCAGTTCTCACTCAGATTAACCAGCATTCCTAATCTGCCTCCCCTCACAGAGGACAAAGAGTCTGCTGGAAATGTGGGTTTATATTTGTAGTGACACACCACAGAGGCATGAGATAGTGTTAGATACCGGCTGGATGCTTCGTGCCCAACATTAATTTGGTTTTCAGATTGAAATTTAGAAAAGCTTACAGAGGAGCCAATCTTTTTTATATACAGCGCCTTTAATAAAAAAAGTGTCCACTACTATTAAAATCTGATTGAGTCTTCTAAAATAATATTATATTCAATATAATTTTTAAAATGATCAAATTTAGGTAGATATCAATGATGTTAAAAACTAAAAGCATTCTTACATGTAATACATAGTGTCTTAAACATTATTTTTTAAAAAGAGGATACCGCTTATGCCAAAAGTCTGAATATAGGGTATGCAAACTAACTGTCCTTGGAAGTCCTAAAAATTATTAATGTTTTCTTCTTTTTTTTTTTTTAGTTTGTAGTTATTCACAAATGGAGAAATATTTATATATATTCTGATTTGTAATACATAGAAACAACCATCAGACCACACTTGAATCAGAGAGTTCCATTTATAAATTGAGGAAGGAGGATGCCAGCACAATGCCTAATGGAATGAAAAATTGTGCTTTATTTTCATAGGACTCTCTTGGAGAGGGGCCACTTTCCTCTCTCTTAATACCCAGACCCCCTCCCTCAGCCCAGACACCGAGTTACAGAATGCATTCACTTAGTGTTTGAAGAACTCATCACCTCCCTTTAAGATCCATTCTTGTTATTCATACATTGCAAATATGTACTTTTATATCCACAAGGAAGACATTACTAACTTCAAGAAGGGCAGTGTCAATGAGGAGCAAGACAATACAGTAAGATACAAGCCTGCCAATGAAAGAATTGTACTCAGATTCTATGTAATCTAACAGTTGAACAAAATTTGAACCTTTGAGGAAAAAATACTGGGGATTCTCACAAGTGTATGTGTGTTCGTTTGTTTGTTTCTTTCTTTCTTCTTTCTCTTTCTTCCTTTCTTTCCTTTCCTTTCTTTTTTTTTTTTTTTTTGTATTTGGAAATCATGGCTTCCTGATCCTAAGGGGGGAAAAAGAAACCTCAAAGAAAAGACTCTAGGCTTTCTAGACATCAAATAGTTTCTACAAAACAACATTCTGATGACTTGCATGTAAATAAATCAGAAACATATGAATCAAACTTCTCTCGAAGTACATATGGGTTGGAAAATAGAGAGAAGTGCTGAGAAAATGTGTTTTGGGTTTTGCTGAGCCCATGACATTTGAAAAATAGTATGAGACATTGAACAAATACAAAGCATGGCTTGGCTCACCCAGTCCTAATATTAGTCTTCTTGTTCAATGGCAAATCAGTTTACCATGTGCCTAAATGTGAGCCACCTTGGTGCGCTCCTCCACACTTAATTACTTGCAGTTTAATTTTTTTCAATTAGGAACTCAAAAATAACATTGCATTTCAAGGAAATGCAAATCTGAACATTTTCTCACCTGGTTTGTTCACCTCAAACTATTTTTAAAACACCACAGATCATTTCATCTTAGGAGCAGTGATGTGGCCATCTTTGGTGTGGCTGGCATGTAACAGAAGAAAAGTATCCTTAATAAGAAACGGTCTCCAAAGACAATATTGCTATTAAATTGAAGTAAAAAACCACTGCAGGTAAAACATGTTGAAGATGAAGGATGCCCTCTCTTAGCCATATAGTGGAAGCCGGATCATACGCTCCCATGCTTAAACCATGCTTAAACCATGACTCGAGTCCTTGCTCATTTTTACCCCTGAGCTCTGTGGCCCTCTAAGCAGTGAAAGTTTTCATTCTCTTTCCCACATTGCACTCAAGGAAGCTAACATGAGGGATTCTGAATCCTGGGATTCCTCTGCATCTGGCTTTAAGTATAGGAGCAGAACACAGGGAGTTTAAAGAACAAAAATAGCCAGAGCTTTAGGCTTCTTCCACTGATGGTAAGTCACTGACATGCACTTGGATGAAATCCTGTATCTGTTCTTTGGACTAGCACTATCGCCTGAGATTATCAGTTTCAGAGAGTTACAGAGAGGCAGTAGATTTCATCTTTCCTATTTCGGGAGGAGTTATTTTGGTTGTTTAAGAAAAGAAACGACTTTAATGTACTTTTCCTAACTCCTTCACTCAGATGCTGAAAAGAAGCTTGACAGAATAAAGTAATTCAGCTAATACTTATCAAATGCCTGCTATGAGTGAAGTGTTAGAATATAATAACTCTGAACAAGACAAACATGAAATAGGCAAACAGACTGTTATAACCTAGTCTGATCATGCAATGATTGGGGAGTACAGGCTCCTGAAGGTAGATATACAAAGGACAACTAGTCCACATTTGGCCTTAGAGGAAGTGAAGTGCAAGGATAAATGGGAGTTAAGCTGGCAAAACTCAAGGGTTGTAACTGGAAGCAGGTGAGCATGGCATATCCGGTGACCCAGAAGTAGTTCAGAACACCTGGAGCTTATGGTACAAAAGGATAACAGTAAAAGATGAGACTGAAAAGATAAACAGTGGCCTGATCAAAAAGCCACTTGTGAGTCCTATTAAGGAGTTGAGATTTTATCATGAATGTGACAAGGAGCCTTTCAAATGGGTGTGCATGAGATGTAATTGAATTTAAAAGTCCAGAGGGATAGGAGGACCTGGAAAACTTAAGAGTCAGAGAAGCCAAGGGAAGCAGATCTGACCAGAAGGAGGAAATTGTCAACAGTGTCAGATGTTGCTGAGAGATAAAAGCCACATTTGGCTGCAGCATCCAGGAGCTCTTGAGCAGTTTCATTGAAGTAGTGGGTATGGAAGGAAGGTAAAGAAGTGGAGAGCAGGCATTGCAGGGTAATTTTCCATCATCATTGTCATCATCGTCATCCTCATCACTGGAAAATGAGCATCAGGTATCTTATCTACCAGACCTAGAGAGTGACTGGGACAAGAATGACACATGCGGTCTGGGAGATGTGAGAAAACAGATCATAAATATAAAACAAGACAGCCGCACACGGTACGACACATGCAAAGAGCAAAATGAGCAGTGTAGGCTAATGGGATGCAGAACAGGAAGAATTAGGGGGCAGGTAAAATGGGAGAGTTTTTCGAGCAGGCAGTGCAGCTTGAGGTTTGGATTCTGTGGTGCCTCCTTATAAGTCCGTTCAACATGTTTTTGAGGCTCTATCCATTGGAAATAGAAACACCATCAAAGATGATGCATGGTCTTACCTTGCCTGTGACTTCTGATTACATTTCTGAATTTTGGGAAGAAGATTAAAGTCATAAACTGACTCTTGTTTTTTTGTAATTTCTTGCAAATGTTATTTTAAAACTCCGTGCACAGAGGCCAAGGCAGGAGGATTCTCTGAGGTCAGGAATTTGAGACCAGCCTGGGCAACATAGTGAGACCCTGTCCTTACAACAATAAAATAAGAATTAAATTTGGACACAGAAACTGAGATACAGATATCACAAATAAAGCAAGTCAGAGGTGATCCAAAATTCTACAGCTTCTTCAGCAATTCTGCACATCCAGTGCGGGACAACTGTGGAATTGCAGCATGATACCTTTCATATCTGCGTCATCTCCGTATGATACCTTCTTTCTGGTACAAGGCCAGAGGTTCACCCCATGCACGACACCTATGGAAGCCACTCATGATTCAGAGAACAGTTTCTGAAAAAAGATATACGAAGTATGCTTCCCTTCAGCGCTAAAATTCTGCTGCATAAACTTTGTACGTGAAGGAAAGGACTGGTTCTCTTCTACCTTGGCTGACTCCCTTATTTGTGTACTATTTATTGGGTACCTGCTTGGGCAACCCATTGTGTTGGATGTGCTCTAAACCATAATCTTTGCTCCTAAGGAGCCCATAGTATTTATTGGGGGATAAGTCTTTAGATAATTCATGTAAGATATTAATTTCTTTCTCTCTTTTTTTTTTTTTTTTTTTGAGGCAGAGTCTCACTCTGTCACCCAGGCTGGAGTACAGTGGCATGATCTTGGTTCACTGCAACCTCCACCTCCCGGGTTCAAGCATTTCTCATGCCTCAGTCCCCCAAGTAGCTGGGATTACAGGCACCTGCCACCATGCCCGGCTAATTTTTGTATTTTTAGTGGAGACGGGATGTCACCATGTTGGCCAGGCTGGTCTGGAACTCCTGACCTCAAGTGATCTGCCCGCCTCAACCTCCCAAAGTGCTGGGATTACAGGTGTAAGTCACCACTCCCAGCCAAAATATGACTTTCTAAAAGAAAAGTCCTTGGAAAATTTAGAAGATGAAATATATTTAATGAAAATTGATTGAGCCCATTTTTCTCCAATATTTGGTCCATATTCCTGTCCATATTACACTATTAGTACACAATCCTGTTTAGACTTTTTGGAAAGAAGAGCTGAATAGATTATCCACATGTCAAGAAGCTTTCAGTTTAAGGACACTGAGGTTCATCAACATCAAAAAATATTTTCAGCATCATTCAGGTGCTGGACATGCTCTACAAATTAAATACCTTAGAGCCCCTACTTTTTCAGTATTTCCTCAGTGTCTTATCTTGTTGCAGTGGTAAATGTTATGAACTGCGTTTTTCAAATGAATATTGTAAGAATAAGAAAGAGGTTAAGAGACCTGCCTATCTGTGGTCAGTTCATTACTGATAGAACCAAATCTAGAAAGCTGTCTCCTGCTCTGTAGAGCACATTAGGGACCATTATTTATAGCCAGTTGGCTCTCCTAAGATGTTTTGGCAATGATGGAAAAATCATAGTTTCATTTTCTTGGTAGAATGAGGAACGTTGAGTTTGCTAACAGAGAACCTGAGTGACTTTGGTAAGAGAGCAGTTTTTATTTCAGTGGAAAGGCAGCCTCCTCTCCTGATAATAGCTACATTATTTACTTAAATGTTCCATGTAGTGGTAACAAGACTTAACTGCTTAAAAATTTGGCCATTATCTTGTCCTCTCTACTAGAATTCCATCTCCCTACTGATGGGCCCTTGGGAATATTCTTTTTACTGAAGGACAACATGTAAGTTAAGAACCTGCTACTATGTGTTATTTTGTTTTTTTAATGGAGATCAAAGTCACATAACATAAAATTAACCATTTTGAAGTAAACCATTCAGTAATATTTAGTACATTCAAAATGTTGAGCGGTCACTACATCTGTCTAGTTCCAGAACATTTTCATCAGCCCAGAAGGAAATGCTTAACCCATTAAGCAGTTCCTTCCTATCCCCCTACTTCTATGCTTTATAAACCTTTAATTTTAATGTTATCATATACACCCACATACCTGCTATACACACACATTCATTTATGTTTATTTATAGATTAGGAAGTTCCAGGATTTCCTAATTATGTAAACAAAGAACTATCTATTTTAATGGATGTTTCTCCACCAGTAAAAAAGAAAAATAGGAAAATTCCTTGCTTCTTTTAACCTTTCTGTATGTTTCTCTTAAATTCTCACTAGATACTAATTTATCAAGGAAGACAAAAAAGACAGAAATCAATTCTGAGCCTTTTGTTGTGTAAAACTTCTGCTTTTCTTGTAAAGACATTTTCTCTTTAATTTCATCAACACTGAGAATTTTAAACTACTACTTTTAATTTTAAGCAGTCATCTGGGTTTTACATTTCTATTTTTGAAAATCCAAAATTATTGAACAAAGTAGTTAACAAAGTTTACATTTCTTGGAAAGAAATATCAAAGGGTAGGGTCATTCTTACTATAATTTTTATTGTTAAAGAAATTGCTGTTGTTCACATTTATTTATGCCCTCCTCATTCCCAAAGAATATTTGAGGTAGCCAGTAGCACATTTTTTAAATTATGAAAAAATTAGATCAAATTAAAAAAAATACCTAAAATTTAAATATTTAGAGAAAGCTAACTCAATTATATTTTGAGTATGCCTGAAGTCATGAACTAATTATTGTTGATCACTTATTCTTCTGGTCCTATTTCAGGAATATTATTGCCTTTCTTAATTAATATATTTCACCTCCTTTAAAAATAAGTGTTTTTGAATAACCCTATAGGATAACTTTCCTTACATTTCTTTAGCACATATGGTTTGTACAAAAGACTACTCACTTTAACACGTTTTCTAGTTGCTTGTTGTACATCATAAATCTCCCAACTAGCTCCTAGGGAAAATTCTGCCCTTCTAGTTTTTCTTTTTGTATGTAATTTACCAAAGCACCTAACCCTGTTGCTAGCTAGAAGCTCTGCTCTGAGTTAAATTAGTGAAATATTGCTGGTTGATTTCACCTAAAAGTTTGCTCTGGGCATGAGGGAAGGGGGTGGGCATTTGAATGGATAACAGATAGAGAAGCAGCTGATTGGACATGGATGTTGACAACTTGCATACTTATTTTTTTCATTTCAATCTGTGCCACAGAGTCATACATTTGGTAATTATTTCATGCTTTTGTTTGCAGTTGAAAGTAGTTAGGGCCGTATGTTTTGACAGAAAAAAGATAATTCGTACTTTTTTTCAGCTTTGTGAAAGGGAAGATGGGGTAACAATTTTACAGTGTACCATGCCAGTGATTCCTGTTCAAAACTTTACCAGATTGGAAACTCACTGTTCATAACAATTCTCTTGGTAAGCAGAAGATGAAGGCATCTGTTTAAAGCACCCAGAGTTAAGTTGGATGCTTCAAAGCATAGCAGAGTTCATTTATAACTCTACTTAACACTAGTAGATATCTTTTAGAAATATGAAAAGTTGTCCACCAGATTCCTTAGACTGTAGGTGATTTGGAAGGATATTCTGGTCAAATGCTAACTTCTGACCCAGGATTTAGAGTGAAAAGACCTAGTTTATATCCCCATTCCTGCCTTTATTCAGTCATGTGACTCATGGAAAAGGAAGGCACTTAACCCACTCCAAGCTTCTGTTACCGAATATATAAGATAGGTGGCGTGGTTGACCACTTGGATAGATAATCCATCTCAAAATGATGATTAAATATGATAATGGATGAAAAAAAGTCTTTTTGATTGAAAATACTATGAAGATAGGAACTTTTAATAATGGTTAGTGATAGAATTTTGTCATTTCCTTTATAATTAACTTCAAGATCAAAGAATATATTTAGAGAAGTACCTATGTATTTTCTTTTGCGAATTGTTTCTTTGAGTATTCTTTTTCTTTTTTTTTAATGTCTGTTAGAATCTTGGTCTCACTGTCTTTTCATTCTTGCTTGGGTGTCGACTCTTCAAAGCGTGACTTTCTGCTTGTGTCTGACGCAGCTTTCTTCTTGATCACTCTCGCTTTCTGGGAAGGAATAGGTACTTAGGAGTGATGGCTTTCTGGCTGTCTGTGCTTATTAGGTACAAACACAGCATTAAAGACATTTGGGACTGGAGAAATAAAAAGAGTGCCTTTAGGGTTGTATGCAAAAGGTTAAACTATAACGTAAGTAGCATTTTTCTTTGTGCTGCTTTCCCTTCTTGTTACACCCTCTTAGTACCCTCATACCTTCTCTGCTTTCCAAAAATGTTTTCTAAAAATTGATGATTGAGAAAAGATCTGAAACCTAATTGCATTGAAGTGTAATAACTGCTAACAAACCGTGACAGCATTTTCCAAAGACAGGGAGTGATTGGAGATGTGATGAAAAGTAGGTTTGTGACTATGGAAACTCTTCCAGGGCTGTAGGCTTTTACCTCTCCTTAATGTAGCTTGACAAAAGTCTGCAACAATGAAATTAACTTGTTCACTCCAATCGTATCTAAACGTATTTGAGCTTACGTCCTTTCTTAAGGACATTAGCTCTAGGCTTCAGGCATCAACCTGTGGACTGAAGTTTCAAAGGGAAAAGGGTGGGGACTGGTGCTCTTAAAATCCTTAGGACCTTTATAGGTAATTCCATGTCCTAAAGAAAGCTCAGCCCTAAACATGTTAGAGAAGTGTAATGCCCTAAAATCTATTTTGGCAGAACCAATGAATGTTTATCTTTCTCTGTGCTATGATGTTATTCTTAGTTTGATGTGTATCTTGTGTGCGGCGTGTTTATTCATTCATGCATGCATGCACTTAGTAAAAATTTGAGCCTATTCTGTGCCAGGCATTACATGCACACACACATTTGCCCAAGCACACCTGCACATTTTTTTTTTTTTTTGTAGTGCTCTTTTTAATGTTACTGTTTCTGCAATCGGCTATCCTTAGCAGGCCTCCTTAGTGTACAATAGGGTATAGAGGAAACAACAATGAACATTGGAGTAAACCTAAAATTAATTTCTGTCTTTATTGTAGAGTCATAGAATTTGTTTTCATCTAGAAGACTTGCTGCCCTCATTTAATTGATAAAACAGTGCTTTCAGAGGTCGCAAAGCTATTTTTTGGCAGATAATGAAACCTATTTTGATGTTCCAACACCTCCTAATGAAGCAGTAGTCGTCATCTAAAACAAAAATCAGTTGGTTGCTAAAGGGGGAGAACATGTTGAGATGGGAGATGATCTGTTAGGCATAATTGACAATCATGAATTTGATATGATAGATGTAAACAGAGATATAAATAATTTAGTCACATCTGTTTAAGATTTAAGATAACCAGAAGCAATAATGGTTAATTGAAATAATGCATCAGGTTCTCCTTAACATTACCTTGAATTTCTTCTGATGTGCATTTGGTAAATACAAGTTTGGAAACAACTTAGTTAGGTGTTTAGAACATATTAGAGTTGTGATATGCTTAGCATCCGCAGTCTTTTATCTGTGCCAATCCTGAGCCTGGTAATGAAGCCAACTCCCACATGAATAAGTAACATAAGGAATGTAACCAGGAAGAAGTCAGGGTTTCACCTGGACCAAATTTTAAGCAATTAAGTGTTTCAAGCAATATTTGGCCAGGTATAACTTAATCAGTTTATGGCACTCTCAGCTAGGGCCAAGGTACTCATAATGTTGGCAGTGGGCATTCCTCTGATATACTACATTGAAAGTAATAGGAAACATAGTGTCTGCTCAGTTATTGCCAAGAGCAAGAGAAATGCAGGTGTAAAAATAAAAAGAAGTGTTTGGAGCCAGAGGCTAGTACACATAGACAAGACTGTATTCACACTTCACTTTCATACTTGAGATAATAATATGGTGGGTTTTAATCAGTTTGGTCCGCTGGTATTTAGTCATGGGTCTGGTTTCACCACTAAACCCTAGTGTAACTCTCAGCCAATTACTTAACCTCTCTCCATCTCTAGTAGTATTAAACAAGTGTATTAATCCCTGCTGCGTCTTAGCTCAACTTCATGTCTGGAAGACAGATGAAGGGTCCTGCTTCTTGCAGTAACACACAAGAACCTCCTTTGTGCTGCCCTGAGATGGTCTTGCATTCTTCTCTATGGGCAAAACAGCAGTAGGCTGCTAAATGGCCAGGCAGTATAGGGGACCCAGGATCCTACAAAACTGAGTTTTGATAGGAGTCCATGAGCAGCCTGGAAAGAATTCTCGGTTATCAGGAGATACTGTTATAGTAGTTAAAAACTCAAACTCTGAAACAAGAATACATGGTTTTGAATCTCAGTTTTGCCAGTTTATTAGCTGTGTGACTTTAAGCAAGTTACTTAACCTCTCTGTGCCTCAGATCCCTTAGTTGTAATAGTGACTCAGCTGATATTTAGAAGCTGAGAAAATTATCTGATTTTTGTGATGGGATGTATAGATATTTATGTATATTTGAAGTGATTTGTGTTCTAAATATATGAACATGCTCAGGGAATTTCTTTTTGGGGAAATACGTATATTCTTTTTCATAGATTTTTGTGATGCATCCAGGTAGAGCGAAGATGGGTCATCACTCAATGAGTAAAAATAAAATATAAATATCATACACATGAATGGTACATTTTTACACATTTTGATAGCTGTGAAATACTTTTTTTTTCATATTACCAATAAAGTGAATCTGAGGAGTAAAACTCTTCTTACCATGTATTGTTTTGGTTACTTAGAACTACTTGGTTAGTTCTTTTAAATACTTCAGCTGATTTAGATGGAGTAAAAACATCACAATTTTAAAAGCTTACACCTGTGAAATGTTTCCAGTTACAAGAAATACCCTCCTATTTGTCAGCATACTGAAGGCATCTATGTGTCATTTCTAAACACATTTCCTATTTATGTGATAACGGAGGTCGCCCTTTAACCATCACTTGGATGTGAAGGAGTATTCTTCTTCCTCCTTTAGTAAATATTCCTTGACTTAATGATATTGAAAATATGGCAGGTGAATGAGCTTGAATCCTATGGTTTGGGTTGGGTTTTGGTTGTTTGCACTCTTGGACTGTGCTGTCCTGTGCCTTTGAGTATGATTAACTGCCTCAATGCCTCACAGTCCATTATGCAACTCTACTACTTGAATCTCAAGACTGATCTTTTATGCCATTTGACTGCCCATTGGAATCTTTAAGTTAGCAACTTAGAAAAGACTTTAGGAAGGAGAATCCCAGGAGAACTGGCAGAGAAGTCAGGAGCCTGGGCTCTGTCCAGGCCCTAGGGTAAGTCCTTTCACCTCTTTCTTTGACTCCCTTAAAAAATGAAGTTAAACTCATTTGAGCTTTAAAAAGATGATGCCAAGAGGCAAGACAGAGGGCAGTTGATGTGGAGGTAGCATGAAAGAAAAGGGAGTGTCTGTAAAAATAATAATAATAAAAGTGCTAGAAAAGGATGTTGACAAATACTAAAAACTAGAAAGAATGTAGAATAAAGGGACCCAGTTATCAGTAATATAAAAACTACAGCAAAAAAAAAAAGTTAAAAATCTATTCAACTTTTATTGTGCATAAAAAGTGATCACACCATGTCTAACTGCAATTCCTTTGTCAAAAACACCAGAGGCCAAGGACCAGATTGCAGATTAAGAGTTTCTTCCTTTTGCTTCCTACATATCCAGAAACCTGGGGTCATAGACACTCTTCCGTGGTGTGTTGTCTGGCACAACTTGCAAGCATTTTGGCAGATGGTCAGAAAAAAAGACCTCAAGAAATATGCAAGAGTACACGGGACTCTAAAAATCAGAAATAAAGCTAAGACCTCAGTGTTCCACCATTCAATGCAATCAACATTGACTGAACAGCAATTACATGCCAGGTAGCAGGGATACCTAGAACTTGCCTCTCCCACCTGCACTCCAGAAGAGTTCCTGCTTCGCCAGCCTTGGGGAATAGCAAGTCTTACGTGTGGTAGACTTACTGTGAGAGCTGTCCTGATAGTGAGGGGCAAACATGGCCCAGTGCCTTCCTCATGGATGAACTTGACTCTACACTGGGACTCCCCAGTCCACCTTTTTGTGATGGTGGGAAAGTCCTCTGTTGGTGATGTTCAGTATGGTAACCAGCGACTGCATGTGGCTGTTGAGAACTTGAAATATGGCTACAGTGACTGAGGGACAGAACATTCAATTTGATTTAACTTTTATTAAATTTAATTCAAATAACCATGTAGATGGCTGCCAATTGGACAGCAGCTTTCTAGACCCATTGTTAAAAATAATTATAAGCAATGAGTACCTCTTATGAGATAGAATTAATAATCCCATTTATTGAGTGCCCATGACAGATTAAGAATTATGTTTGACATACATTATCCCTGATCCTCACAAGAATGGCCCCATTTGACAAATAAGGAAACTGAGGTTCTGAGAGATAAGGTGCGTTGTTAGGTACTCAAAAGAAATTGTGAGAGCTGGAATTTGAATCTAACTGGTCTGACTCCAGAGCTGGGTGATTTCTGGTATCCTACCAAATCTGTGTATGTAGTATCCAGAGGCTGTCTCTTCTGAGTACATCTTCTCTTTGCTTTATGGATTAGCTAGCAGTGTCTTTATCTTGGTCACATAGGACAAATTAGGGTCCATCTGATCTCTTCTGAATGTGGACATATCACTGCCCTGGAACCATTCATTTTTCTTACTGAGAACCATGTCCTTCAAAAAATATTTTAAGAGTTGAGGGTCCAACCCAGCTTCCTGAGGAGTAAGCTAATCACCTACAAGTGTATTTCCCCAATAGATGCTGAGAAGCATCAAAGCACATGGGTAGTTCTGTGGATGTCAGTGACACACAGCTAACTCTTTGCATTTGAGTGTTTAACTATCATAGTTGAGGATGTTTGTGAACTCTCCCAAGGTCTGAATTACTGAATGAGCCTTTAGTACTTGGGCATCCGTGGCACAATGCTGCTTTGCTGTTTTCTGCTTTCCGTAAAGCATACGGTAACTCTCTTTAAGGGTCTGAAAGCCTCACTTACAATGTTTCAATGACTCTGAACTGATTTCTCTTTGGAAATGATATATTCAGATGGTACTCGCAGAGTCATCAAGGGGTAGTAATGTGTCCAGTAAAGGTCTACTGGACGATCGGGTGGCTACCGCCCATCCACACATGGTGATGTGATATAAAGCCACTTTTCTTTATTCCCTCAGAGCTGAGGTTTCTGCTTCAGAAAGCAGGTTACTTAACATATACTTGATTTCACCATAATGTGTATTATGACATTTTATTTTCTTAAAAGGTTATTATCAGACCCTGCAAGACTGTTTCTCTAAACTATGACCAAAGTATAGCCTCATGTTAATAGCTTAAAATAGCTTTTCTTTACCCTTTTCCCTTTAAAAGCAAATAATTATTTTTAATGGAAAGAACATAGACTTTGATGATCAGTTCACATCCTTGCTTTACCCCTTGAAAAAAATGTGTAACATGGAAAGATAGCTTAACATTCCTGAGTCACATTTGTCCAAATAATAAAAACAATGGCAGCAAGACTTCATCACTAATGCCTGATGTTTTGTATGACTAATCTGTGCCAGGTTCCATTCTAGTTTCTTTACACATATTAGACCATCCAGTTCTTGCAAGAACATTGCATAGCAGGCATGGTCATTTCCACTTTACAGGTGGGAATCTGAAGACCAGAATTAAAAATAACCAGTCCAAGATTGCCTAGTTAATAAATGGTGAAACTCGCAGTCAGACACAAGCTGGACTGGGCTAATACAGTTGACTTTCTTATGATACATCAGCCTTGTGAAATAAGAATGATAGTATTAATAATATCCACCTTGTGTGATCATTATGAAAGTTAGATATAACGTATGTGGAACTCCCACCACCAGAGTTGTTCCACAAGAGGCTTTAAACAAATGGTAATCATTATTAATTTAAAACATCTGCAATTGAAACTGATACGCCAAGGCCAGTAAAAAATGAGAGCTTCATAAGGAAAAGAGTAGGAGGTGGTATACCTGTGTTTCATTTTATTTGTTGATTTCTGTATTCTTGGTATTCTTGGTATTCTTTTCTGTTGGGCACAGGTTTTATTTAGAAGAAATTAAATTGTTTTTTCTTTGAGTGCAGAAAGAATAGTTGGAAACGCTGAATGGAATAGCTGATGTACTATAGTAATACTTCTCAGATTACCCCCCACCCGAAAATTAAGTCTGTAAAATGAAAACTTTTTCTTAACTTTTGTCAGTTCAAGGTTCAGTGTTATCTAGAGAGCTTTGTGTTAAACTCAGGATTTCTATAAGTATGATTTTCTCATAAATGTAGAATTCTAAGAAAAGAGATAATGGCACTAAGTTTGCATATTAAAAATACTGTGTTACTAGTTTTCCATGAAGCTTTTACTCAACAAATAATTTACTAGAAGAGCTGTGACCTCGGAGTTTGACCAAGTCTTCCCATTTCCAACTTGGCAACAAAAGTTTCACACTTCTTTAGTTATTCTTGTGGGAGAAATCAGAATGCCAATAGTCACCTTGATCTAAGCTCCTTATTGGAGAAAAATTCAAGGATAGATTTTGAATTTTCCTCATATTTCATCATTGGGGTCACTCCAATACATGGTACTAGAATTTGGGATTTTTATTTCATTTTAGATTGGACTGATTTTCCGGTGTTGGTCATTAATAACAATTCCAACTCTTTGAAGAGATCTGGGATGGTTGTTATCCTATTAATTAAATGAAGCTATTTTATTTAACAATTATGTTGTTAAACTTTCCATGTACTTAGAATAATAATACTGAAACCTGAATGGGTATGAGCTTTTCTTAATGAATTTAGTGTCAATATTAAATACCTTATTGAAACCCATACTTTGAAGGCTTGATTGAGAAACCAACAAAAGAGTTGACTGAAGTAAAAATAATGAAGCAGATCACTGGTTATTCAGGTTATGAAAGATTAAAACATTAGAGATAAACTGAACTGTGAACATTATGATGATCATTGTGTTTTCATAAATACCATTTTATGTCTTCACCACCATTCTAAAAAAAAAAGTACCCTGGCCATGCGTGGTGGCTCATCCCTGTAATCCCAGCACTTTGGGAGGCTGAGGTGGGCGGAACATGAGGTCAAGAGATCGAGACCATCCTGGCTAACATGGTGAACTCCATCTCTACTAAAAATAAAAAAATTAGCTGGGCGTGGTGGCATATGACTTTAGTCTCAGCTACTCGGGAGGCTGAGGCAGGAGAATCGTTTGAACCCAGGAGGTGAGGCTGTAGTCAGCTGAAATCGCGCCACTGCACTCCACTCCAGCTGAACAACAGATTGAGACTCCTTCTAAAAAAAAAAGTAACCTATCAAACAGTGAAAAATAAAAGTAGCTTGCTTTGATTATTTCGTTATTGATTTTTCTTATATTTGAAATGTGGGAGGTTGAACTAAAATTTGTTGGTTCCCTAATTTAGAAAATAATAGTTATATGTGATATTTATTTATTTATATAAACAAAAATATAGATATCTTACCTTGAAAATAACTTTTAAGGTAAGAATGATAAAGTATCTAAATGGAAAATGAATAACATTGTTCCTGATTTGTAAATTATGATATAAAGAAAATGTATAAAATATGTAGAAATTGTCTATATAAAAAAACTAAAACAGGTCCATTTCTTATTAACAAAAAGTTTCATCTTACCTAAAAAGTCTTCAACTGACTACAACAGGAGAAAAACAGAAATAGCATAAATATCCTAAAAACTTACAATCCCATAGATACTCTTCTCCATGCAGCCAAGATTTATGAATTTGGAGTAAGTGACTTACTCTTACTTAAATATACTCTCATATATTTGAGCTTGATTATAATTCATAGTCAAAGTAGCCTCCTTGTTAATAACCAAAATTAGCCAATATTTTTCCTTTTCTTTCAAAAGCAATGCCAAGTAATTCTACCCTAATTGGCGGGTGGGAAGAGATAAACCTTATTGGTGTCATCAACTGTTTAAGGATAATAGAATATGTAATTAAAATTAAAGTATATATTAAGTAATTGATTTCAATTATTTTAAAACATAAGGTGATTTCATAACATGGATCGGAGATTCTTTTCAGTTTTATAATAAATATATATTGATCTCTGAAATTTGGGGATATTCCATAGTACACTTAGTTTAATACTGAGGCCAGATTGCAGTCAGGCTGATAGCATGTAGATGTGTTAGAGTCATACTACAATCATTTTGTCCGTTTTCAGTTTCCCCTTTTCTAGGTGATGTTTCTTTCGTCTTGTTACACTTAAGACCTTCTGTAAATATCTTTAGTAGTAACTCCCAAACTGTTAGTTAATAGTTCTCAAGAAAATTCTGAGATTTGGTTGTCGGAAATTAGATTATTGGTTTGTTTTTGAATTCCTAGCCCAAGTTTTATTCTTTTATTCTTTCTTCCTTAAAAACACTCAAAAACTGTTTTTTTTCCTTATTATAAGCTCTGTGGAAATATAAGCAAATCGCTGTTTATACATTTAAAATGCGATAAAAATTACAAAATAAAGTCCAATGAAATACAGGGCTTATAACCATTAGTGCCTTAAGAAAAATCCCTGCTTTCTAAAGTGCGCGTGGGCTTTTCTGGTTTGTTTTTGTTTTGTTAAAGCTCCAGGACCTCCCGATTTTCAAGGGCATTTTGGGGCATGTGTAGCGTTTATTTGATGTATGGACAGAGATGCATATTTTCCCACATGTGTCTCTGTGGACCTATCCTTTGTGAAATCCTAAACCTTGTATTAATGCTTAGTTTATGATTCATGGTGTTCTGAGAGCAATTATATAATTTTTCTTGGGGTGTTTATTCGATGTGCACTGTAAAAAAAAAAAATGAGAGTTATTTTTTGGTAACCCTGTACTTGCCTTTTTATTGGTGAATTTCTTTTCTTTTTACTGTGACCTGTGAATATCACTGTAGGCTCACTGCCAATTTTGTGAGCTGCTGCCTGCTTCAAAATGGAGGCAGGAAGGTATCCATTTTCATCAAGAGGATGACAGTGTTTCAGTCTTTCTGACCATCTGGAGAGAGGAACTTTGAGAGCAAAAGAAAATAGGGATTAAAAAAAATTATCTTTAGCAGAAAAGGCAAGAGGAAAAACTAATTAAAGTTAAACTATACCTTATGAATTTGTGCTTTTCTACTGTACTGTCCTGTTTAAAGAAAACGTAAACAAGAAAATACATAGGCTATTTTTATAAAGAATTGATTTCCCACATCTCATGAGTATTAGTAAATGAATGTAAGTAAATTAGCTTTTTGGCACACTTTTTAAGTTTATTGTACACACAAATATAATAAGCACAAAAAAGGAGGCTCCCTCCTCCCGCTTCCTATACACACTCTGATTGTTGGTGGTCTTATGTAGATCCAGGCTTTTAATGGCCTTTTTCATGCATCTCTGCAAAAAGCTGACACTGGGAATTTAATATCCTAAGATATATTTATCACTTTCTGTGGTTTGGATAGTTCATTTGTGTTCTCTTCTCTCTCCCTCTGTCTCTCTCTCTCCACCTCCTCTCTGTAAAAGTGAAAATTTTAATTGAAAGGTAGAGTTTTTACTCAACCATTTGAAAGAGGTTTGATGCATGTCTTTCTGTTTTTACTTTTCACATGCTCATGGGCCATCTGTGTTTAGAAGAAAAAGAAAGAAGTGCTTAGACTCACGGGATTACCCTATGGGTATTATATAGTGTATTTACAACTAGACATGGTTTTCATCGACTGGAATATAACACACCTGGTTGTTTTCTGTTCGTACAAATACACTGAGTTTTTGTTTTGTTTTGCTTTAGTGTGTTTGGAAAGGGCACTGTTTCTAGGGTTTGTTAAGATTTAAACTGGGAAGGGTAGAAATGTAGCACTTTCTGCCTACGTCTTGTAAAAGAATGGAGCTTTGAGATGCTTTGGTCAATGCAAAAAGCAAAACTCAGTTGGTTCTTTCTCCTCAGGTCTATGCTCCATCAGCAAGCACTGCCGACTACAATAGGGACTCGCCAGGCTATCCTTCCTCCAAACCAACAACCAGCACTTTCCCTAGCTCCTTCTTCATGCAAGGTAAGATGCTGCTGCTTCTGAGGGAAAGGCCACTGGATAGCGTTTCCCTAGGTCACTTCATGTCACAGATGGGGCAAAAGAAATAGAATAGTAGGCAAGTGTAGAATTTTTGAAGTCATGCTCTTCTTAGGTACTGAATTCCTTAAATATTAATGTATTGATTAAAAGTGTACTTAAGCCTTTCTTTTCATTTGAACCCCTTTGAGCAATAATGGGTTAAGATTAGATTGATCTGTTTCACTTAAATCTGATGCTCCTGATTGTCTTCCACACAGCCAGCCATTTCAGCATCTTCAGCATCCCCGAGACAATGTAGCTTTTTGTTTCAAAGTAGTACAACTCCATGTATGATTTGAACATCCTGGATTTAGCCAACAGGGAACAAGTTGCCGTAATGTATAACCTTATAAAATTTTCATCCACTTACTTATTTGTAGGTAAGAACAAGGGTCCAATATGAAGTAACCTCCCACAGACTGGAATATTACATGGCGAAAACTCTGTCCCAACAAAGTAACTGGCTTAGGATAAAACACCCAACTTTTGGGGGAGAAGACAAATACAGAAAATTACAGCTCTGTGGTAGATAAAGTATATTTGTTCTTTTAATCGTCTAGTATGTTTAAATACGTGGGTGTATGCCCCCCCACCCTGAGCTTGTAGTCTTGTCCACTGGTAGCATACACCTTTCTGCTGCTCAAAAAAAGACCAAGACATTTGAAATGACATCAGCTACTTTAAGAGTGGACCACTTGGAGGATGCCTCTAAGGGCTCCGTCCTGGTATGCCTGTGGCACTTATTTTCTAATGTAATTATCTTGTTACCAAGTTAATGCCCTGAATTTAGATGTGGAATTTACCAAGAACCCCTTTGTGGAAAACTTTAACTCTTTTTGCCCAAGTGTGAAAACCTTATTTGCATAAGACCTGTCTACAGGCCATGAGATTTCTTTCTTTCTGCACTTCTAGGAAGGGCCATGTCACAGGAAGGGGGGCACACTTGGGGCAGAGTACCAGGGAAGCAGCCTGGTGTCTCGCTCAGATCATAGTTAGACACACTCAAAATCATTCTCATTAAAAGATATTAATCTTCCTTCTCTTCAGTGTGTTAGCTCTTTTAGTTTGTTAGTTCACATGTGAAATTTCATGGAAATCTATAAAATAAGATGGAATGGCTCTCTTAAGAATAGAGAGAATTTGTTCCACACATAATAGAGCTTGTGTGTCAGGAGTCCTTTATCTGTGTGACCCGTCCTAGGTGTAACTCTCAAAGGGACACAGCAGGCTGTGTCACCTGGGTGAGTTTTGTGCCATGACAAAAAGCTTATCACCTTCAGCTATAAACAGTAGCTACCTCAGCATCACTCCCCTCTTTTGTGAGCAGTGGGAGAGATTGTCCTACACGTGCTTACAGAGGTTGGCAACTCAAGGATCCATCACTCAAAACAGATTGCAATTGAGAAAATTTATGGAAGGATACATTTCTTCTCTGTGCCCAGGAAAATGGCTTTCTTGAAGGGTGCACGTTGCAGGGGAGGCCAGGTAGATGAAATCAGTAGGCTCCTTTCCCTAGCAGACCACACAAAACATGGAGAAAAAATTTGTTCATCTGCATATGCATACCCAAAAAGCAAAAAAAAAAAAAAATTGACTTGACATTTATGATGAGCACAATTAATTTGCACACGTCTAATTCTATTCTTTCAAAACAACATTATGCCAAGATCATGGGATGTGATAAATATTAATTTACTGTAAAAAGCATAATTTATGTAAAATATGTATTTTTATAAGTCTGCATGGAGCAGAGTATTCTGTGTTAACAATCCTAAATGCATTGCCACCGAGTGTATCACATTGTCAGGAGACTCTTGTTCAGTGATATATGTTTTCAATTTATTTGTCATATGTGCCATCTATTTAAAATGTTAGTGATCTTGAACTTCATATCTGAATATAAGGTGACATTTAAACCTCTGTAATCTAAGGACTCAAACTCAAGTACATGAATCATAACTTTTGAAAAAAATCCTGTGTTTTTACATTATGACCACAGAAACAGTTACGTCATGGTTGTGTCTCAGATCAGCTTCCCTTCAGTAGAGGGGTACTTGGTGCCCTGAGAACTCAAGATTTGCAGGAATATGCAGTTAAGGTGAAAGATATTCTGAAACTGCCTGGGGCATATTTTAAACTCACTACTGTGGCCTCTTATTTTTAACTTTAATTTCCATCTTCTAGTTAAAACTCTGAAGTTGTCAAAATCACAGACATGATTTTGCTTGCATGGTTCTTAAAGAGAGGAATCTACAGACTATTCCCCCATCCCGATCTGAAATGAGTCCAGTTCCAAAACTCAAACTTCTGGATTTAAGAACTCAGTGAAAAAGGGCTTCGTGAAATACAGTGTCAGATTTAACATTTCTATTGCCTGACTTTTTAATGGGCCTTTATTAAATAAAATGTTACAGTGAAAATAATCTTATTTTCAAGGAAGCAATACCTGCTATACATTTAACAGGCAGCTGATGGCCTGGTATATACCTAGTAGTCAATACTTTTTGTTAAACTATTGAAAAAAAGGAAAAATGAATGAATTTAGCAGTAATGTAGATCATCTTGTTCCTTAGGCTTGGAAATCAAACCTAAGCAATAGCGATTGCTAATACTAACCTGTGGCCAGTAGGCCCACAGAATGAAAAAAGTCTGAGGATGTTTTTAATATGGTGTTACCAAAAGGTTATCCTCATATTAAAAGATACTTTATGTAATTTTTATATAATTTAAACCTCTATAATTCATAAATCATTTTATAAAATCCAGAAGTTCTTAGAATTTTCTGTAATGTCATAGCCACCCAGGATATGTGCATACCCTTTGGATTGCTACTGAAGGTTTAAGATAGTTATATACCTATATACCAAAAACTAAAAACGAAATAGCCTAAGAACTATATATTTGAGATTCAGCTTCTCTACATGCCATGTAATTCCAACTTTAATTCTATTATATATGTTACAAAAATGAAATTAAACATTTTCAAGCTGGGATTTTTTAAATTAATACTTACTTCTTTACCTGCTTTTAAAACTTGTCAACTTTGTAATGTCTCAAGTACTTTTCATCCCTAAGTTTAGGAACAATTTAGCTTTTTAGTTGGTTTTCATAGAATAAAGGATTAGAAGACTTACAAGAAATATTTCCTTTAGCAGTAATTACCTTGCTGACTTGGCATAATTCTTGGTAGAAATATACTCTGTTGTTCTCTACAGTTGAATTTTTACTAAGAACACTTTAACTTTGTTAAATGTTTATATTTGTTGGACAATATAGAGCCACTTGGGAAGAAATGATGACTGTCTTCCGATGTAATCAGCTAACCAACACAAAGATGAATAGCACATCAGGCAGTCATTTTCAAGTATATGAAAAAAACCCTATTCGACAAGGCAAGGCTGAATGCCTCAGAAAGTCATGGTTCTCTTTGTCCTTTACAGATGGCCATCACAGCAGTGACCCTTGGAGCTCCTCCAGTGGGATGAATCAGCCTGGCTATGCAGGAATGTTGGGCAACTCTTCTCATATTCCACAGTCCAACAGCTACTGTAGCCTGCATCCACATGAACGTTTGGTAAGGCAGACGTACATGGTAATGGGAATATCACAGCTACTTTATTAAATCTCACCCTCTGTCTTTCCATGCATGTACACGAGGACTCTGCACATAAGTGCAAAAATGGCACACATCCATTATTCTTACAGTTGTATTGTTTCTGTGATCAAAGACACAACAGGATCAGATCACCTTTGGAAACCCTTCCAGAGTCTCTCTGGCATTGTTCTTTTGTTTATGTGTTTTGTTCTGTGCCTTCTTTATCACAATGTCAGCTTCCTTAGGTATGTAAATACATACTTAATTTAAGTTGCAGAATCTTAGCATGGCGGTTCCTGGTCATTTTTTGCTGGCTGTAGTTTCAAAGGATGTGCTGCAGAGGGCAGAGTGATGGTCAGTAGGTTACATACATCACTGAGGGGCATTTTGTTTCTCCTTAACTAACTCGTGTCAGCTCTGGCCTGTTGTGAAGTACCCAAAAGAAGGAGTTTTTATATTTTCTATAGACTTCCATCAGTAAGAGAAACCATGAGGTTTCTACATGGATCAGATTCCCATTTTTTAGTATTTTAACTTTAATTCCCATCCTAGCCTGCCACTCATACTCTGTTTTCCTCACTCCAGGTAAAAACTGCTGGGCTTCTAGAGTGTTATGTCTTTCATTACTAAACATTTCCACTCTGTCCATCACCTACATTAATCTATTCTAGTATGTCTCTTTATCTTGGAGGAAACAATTCAGCTGACTTTTTCTATCCTTAAATACCACCATAGCCCAGAGTCCGCTGTTGAACTTAAGTTTGTCATTAAACGGAGGAAAGAGCCTAGATTTTGAGTTAGGTTTGGGATGCAGATAAGATGAGATTTGAGTCCCTTGTGCAATAACATAGTCTAGAAAATGTGTGAACCTCAAATCCTACAAATGCAAAAGCATGTGAGAAATCGAGTGCTCCTGGGTGACACCTGCACCACTACTGCTTCATCTTGCATTTGCCCGTTTCTCTTCTCATATCCACATTTAGGTGTCTTTCTCTGTTCTGATAAAGGAAGTCATTCTGGTTTTATGTGGCCTTTGCTCTCTTTTGCTCAACCAGTACTGATAAAAAACAGGTATCTGATATCCTACTCCAATAATCAAAAAAATTCCAGAAGTTAAGATTTCTGATATCCTTGAAAATCCATATTTAGTTGGTCCTAGTGGTGGTGATGCTCAGTTGTCAGTTAGCCTATACATTCCAGAGAAGCAAACAGTAGAAATGGAGTTGGCCTTTTTGTATCATCTCCCAAGATGGAACATGTAAATCACAAACTATCTCACATTTCAGCACATTTCGAGTAAACAGCAGATGACTTATTTTCAAATTTTCTCTTCACCCACCTCCTATTTGGAGATATTAGAGTGAAAGCTTAGAAAAATACCAACTATATCCACTATTATTATGCTAGAATTTTGGCTAAAATTTTTATTTCTCCACCATCATTTTCCACTTCGGTAAAACTTTATGGTCAAAACTACATGTGTCCTATGAACAAGGAAAGTTTTGATTACAAATAAAAGTCTGGGGCACCATACCAGCATGTTGGAATTTCAGTTGTTTTAAGAGTTGCCCATTTGATGTTGATTTTTCTTCCCTTCTGTGTTTCTTTCTTTTCCTATCATGCTCGAGAGTTTTGAGTTAGGCAATTTGATTTTATCCTAGTCCACTTCATGCATGGGAAGTATCTTTGAAATGTGCTTCCATGCACAAAAAGTATAATTTCAAAATGGAAACCAACTACATTTCTTTTAGAAAAAGTTTTGCAGAACCAAAACAGTATTATCAACTAGGGAGAAAAGATCATTTTGAAGGAGTAACCCAATAGGCTATATCAGAAGCCATATTTGCAATGCCATTTATCTGTCACAAAACACAGGATTTTCATTTTTCATCTGATCAGTTAACAGATTTCAGAGAGTAGAGTTTTTTGTTTTTGTTTCTTTTTTTAAAGGGGACATGAATAAGCTGTCTGGTAATGTATACTAATGAATTTTCTCATGGATAGTAAAGCTATTGAATTATTATATCTAGTTACCATTGTACTTTGAATATTTAACCATCTGAAAATCTTGTACTGAAGTGTCTTAGAAGAATCTGACGCTGAGAATACTTTGAATATATGGTAGCAGTTGGTGTCCTTTCACTTGAAAATAATGGTAGTTCCTTATAATTTTATTCTTAGCATCTGGCTAGTCCCATACTGAACAAAGGGATAGTTTAGAAAAGGCAAAGTGCTGTTCCTGGATTATTTGGGGTATAATTTGATAAGCCAAGTTGATATTATCTCTAAAGATAAAACATTTTAAAAACATCAGTGCCTTCATCACTTTATGCCATGTTATAATAGAATGTGTAATTAAAAAGCTTAAGATCCACATATTTCAGTAGCGACTGTCAAGTTACTGATGTTTAGTCTCTAAATCCCCTTTACAGTTTTCGCCTGTCCGACAGAATCCCACAGCTAATCATTACTGTGTTACAGATACACACACAAAATCATTCAGATGAATGAAGTTTGTGGTTAAGCTTTGGAATGGGTGGTTGTGGATGATTTATGTTTGGAATGACTTGGCAGAGTTCTTTGTAAGAATAGGATAGAGTCTTCACTGTCTGGCATGATTTAGGCATGGTCTTTGCACTACAGGGCGAAACAGTCCTAGGAGTCTGGGATTTTCCTTTAAAGGAAGTTCTGTTGTCTTTTATTTTTTGTAACATAAACCCTTACTTCAGTAATTCTCAACTGAAGGCAATTTTGCCCTTTGGGAAACATTGGGCAATGTCTGGGGACATTTTCATTGTTACAACTAGGGGCTGGTTGCTACTGGAATCCAGTGTGTAGAGGCTAGGGATGCTGGTAAACATGATGTCATGTACAAGAGAGCCTCCACAGCAAAAAATCACCTGGCACAAAAGATCAATAGTGCCAAGGTTGTAAAATCTTGCCCAAACCCAAAGCACGATTTTATTCTTATTTATATGTACCAGTTATTATATTTTCTAATCTTTAAATAATCAACCAGTAGATCAATAAAAAATACCACTAATGGAAACATTTCCAACAGTTACTCTGTTAATAGACACTAAATACACTACTCTTGGCGATCATAAGTTAAAATGAACAAATAGTGGGCATGTAAAGCCTCACACTCTGTCACACTCCTCTTACCCTTTGTAACAAAGAGGACAGACAGTAATAACTAGAGTAAGAGACTAAGAGGACCTCTTACAGTTGATCCCTAAATCCTCTAAAAGAGACATTATTCTCTGTGTCTTTATTACAGAGATATATTTATTACATCTCTGAATGACAGTAGTTTTCAAGATAGTTTTTAATGTAAAATAATCTAGTTATAAATGTCATTAGTTTGCTTCAGCATCTAATTTTCTGAGTCTCTAAAAATAACTGGTTTACATGGATTGCATTGGTTTCCACCTTTAAAATGTATGAGGATTAATTTTTCCTTTTATTCTTTGAACTCACCATTAACCCTTTGTCAAGTCTCAAATTACTGCCCATTTTACATAAAAAGTTCCAAAAATTCTCACGGATGTGTTACCTGTTTTGTTCTTCTGATTATTATAGTTAAATATTTCTTATAATTATTTTTCTCTTTTTTTGATTTTTGCACATTATGGACTGATTTGCAGTTCATCTGTTCTTCAGAAATTCCACATGGAATAGGACTGTGGCGAAGTCAAGTTAAACTTAGTCATCTATATTTTTTTCCACATTCTGTTTCTTTTCCTCCATTTTGTTATAGTGTTTACTTTTAGAGCAGAAATAGCTCCACCTCTGTTAAGCTTTCAGATTAGCTGTGCTATGGAATGGGTCTACTATATTATTCATTGGAGGAAATTCCGTGGACTACCTTGGGTATTCTTTAGGTGGCAAGTAGAACTGAGTTTAACGGGTGGCCTAAGGAATTTGGGGGTCAAGGAAAGAAAGAGGTCCATGGAATTAAAAAATGTGAAAGGCATTCTCAGGAACTTGGAAAGATTTAAAGGCATCATCTCAACTTTTTTACTGAAGTCTTTTAAGTTGGGCTATTTTGGGCATCCAGAGGTAATATTGTCAAAAACATGCATGTGACATTGATAAATCTTACCTCTGATACATAGGTTCGTTTTCTTAGACTATTTAGTTGGCTCTCAAGTAAGTTATACTTCAATCCCCTGTTTGTTAAATTCTAACTGATAACCAGTTGTTCATTGAGCATATAGTGTAATTATGTGTTCAATAGTTAGCCACAAGTTGTGGGATACAGAACTATAAGCTCTATTCCTTTAAGAGTTTACAATACAGGTGAAAATACACTAGAATGAGCAAGAAATGAAAGGCAAAATATAATCAAGTGTTAAAGGGCATCGTGCAGAATGTAAGTGCATTGGGCACCTGGAGAGAAGAGATTGTGGCAGAGTTAAGTAGTCAGGGAATCTTCAAGAAAGAGGTAGAATTCGAGATGGATCTCACAGAGTAAATAGGGCAGCACTCAAGAGACTATGGTTTCATTCCTCGTGAACAAATGCTTGGGTTTTAAATACCTGTGACTATCAGCATTATATCCCATCTCCAATTTTGAAATAAACAATTTTAACAGCATTTTCAATAATGATACAATAAAGACTCATAGTCCATTCATATATTACATATGAAGAAAAAGTGTATTTTAGCTTCAATACTTTGCCTTTACATAACACATTCAAATGCCTATGAGAATAACTTTTGAAGCTGCTTTGTATCTTGAAAATAGCTCAGCACGTTTTTGTAAATTACTATGTCCATTTTAGTGATCTGTTGATTCCCAAGCAGATGGGTGGATCGCAACTAATTTGCCACCTTACAGGCACAGTGACATACCCAAGAAATGTAGTTTACTTGGAAAACTAATATAATAATTAAACTCAAAGCAAAGTCTTAAACCAAATGATTGTGTGAAGATATTCTTTCATTGCCAGCTATATGAGGAGTGCTTGTAGGTAGGACATGGGAAGAAAGGACTCAGACCAAAACAAATCATATGGTTCTAATTTAATTCAGCATAGTCAATGGTTAGATATTGATGAGTAAGAGAAATATTTAATCATTAGTGCTTTTTAAATTTTTTATTTACTAAATTTTATTGTTGCTGTGGTTCAAAAAGATAATTTAATTTGGGAGGTAGAAGATTTGAGACTGTTTACTCTTTGCCATCTAGTTTCAAGAAGGTCAGGATGAAATGTAATATAAGCCCTGTGGGTCATAATGTTGTTTTATTCATTATATAGTGGAATCTTCTTCACTTGATCAATAGGCCGTACAAACAATTAATAGTAGAGTGGTCTTCTATGTTGCTGAAACCTTGGAGATGATTTTAAGCAGTAATTTGGTAGATTTCGAGATTGTGATCATTTCTCAGTGTCCCTCATTGCCATTACATTCCTCCACAGTTGATGCAAACTGAAGCTAACTATGTATCTGTATAACTTACTATTTGAAAAATGAAAGCTGTCAGATATAAGCAAGATATATTCTTGGCTGTTTTGAAATTCTAAAAGCTGTCTCCATTGTAAAATAGAGAGTTGTGAGAAAAGTCTTTGAAAACTAACTCACTTAATACCTTATGATTAAATACGGCCACCTTTTTCTGCTTCTTGCTATAGAGCTATCCATCACACTCCTCAGCAGACATCAATTCCAGTCTTCCTCCGATGTCCACTTTCCATCGTAGTGGCACAAACCATTACAGCACCTCTTCCTGTACGCCTCCTGCCAACGGGACAGACAGTATCATGGGTGAGTCACAGAAATGCCAATTCTGATACCGACAATCAGTGTCCGGGTTTAATCATCAAGGACCTCCTTTTTCCCCTTCATAACTGAATAGCAATCAGGCAATAAATATTAGTCACATAACACACAAATGAACCAAACAGAAATAAAACCACTGGCTTGAGCATAACCACATTTTTGGTCACAAGATACTGAAATTTGGCTACATTGTCCATTGCAAATCATTAGATTGAACCAGGGTTCAAACAGACCAAAACTTCCTTGTTCCTCACACTCAAAAATAGTGAACAAAGTCATAAGATGAGCCATCGGAGACTAGTGAGCTACAAAGAAGAATAGCTCTTCATGATACTTACTGATCACTTCCCAAATTCCAGTTATTGTGTTCGGCTCTTATCCATGGTGTGCCACTGTCTTCCAAGGACTGGTTTATGTGAATTCTCAGGTGACTGTTAATAACTACATGAGGTTAATCTTCTGGAGAATGACACTTAGAGTCCCTCAGAGGGGTAGAATTATCTGCTCAGTTATGAGAGAGGAGACGCCTGGGCATCAATTGGCCAGAAGTTATTTGCTGCTTTTTTTTTTTTTTATTTAACCCCAAGGACATTTGCTAATGAGTTAAGGTCCAAGAAGAATGCTGCTCCCATAAACTGAGCCATCATCCTCTCCTTTCTCCTGATGTTCATTGTAGTCTTTTCCCTAGGACAGGTGGTTCCCGATCAGTACTCCCACATTGAGACACGAACTGGGCTGGATGTCCAGCTACCCCTGGAGGGAAGAGTTGGAGTTAATGGGGAGATAGCTACTACCTGCTTCTGAACCAGCTTTGACAACCTTGTTGTTCAGATGAACAGCACAGCTTAGTGCACCAGGGTCTTCTTAGAACTTCAGACTTCTCAGGTGGTCACTTTCTGTGGTTCTAGCTCAAACTAACTCCTCACTTGACCTGAATGTCACTCTCAGAGCATTCATGGGGAGAATACTCAGTATATGTCTTTGAGAGAAGATTGTGCGACAGAATAATGCTGCTTTTTAATCCTCTTAGCTCTTTGCACTTGTTTTCTTGAGAGAATGTAGAATTTTGGGAAGTGGTGTGAATCACTTATGTAGAAACGTTTTTGATGAAGGAGAGATGTGTTTTGAAATGTTGGAAATATAATTTCTGCCTCAATAATACCCTCCCTGCTTATTCAGTAATATATTTCACACTTGAGATGAGCCATCTCGCAGCCTCTCCACTCCACTATCCTGTCTAAGAGGCAAATAGAGGAGAGAGTTTCCATTTCTGTAACTCTAACCAAACTTCTACAAATGCATTGCATCAGTTTGACCTTGGAGAGCTACAGACAGAGGTCACATGGGGAAGTTTGTTAGCTATCAATGCAGTTTTGGCAGATTTGAAAAACAAGAAGAAAGAAAGCAGTGCAGAACTGAAAGAGTGAGAAAAGCATATTTCACTTCAGTGTGGTTTGACAAATGGAAAGCCCCTTTCTGCAGTCATGAGGTCTGGTTATAAAGAAGGATGACCGGTCATTCATCCTTTTACATGACAGATTTCCTGTCTACTTGCGGTCTGAGTAATTTTCTTTTTTAGGAAGGTATGAAGGTAGAGCAGAACCTCAAGTTGAGGAAAACATATTTAGGCGCTGTTTGAAAAAAAGTTTTTCTGATCGATTTGCAAAACAGTCCTCTTGAGAGAGTGGCACTATGACTTGGAAAGGACGTATCAGGAAATGGGGTGGGTATCTCCAAGAGTTGTAGACAGCTCAGCCACAGTTCTCAGTGGGAATGAGGTTTTCTTGGTTTTAGCTGATTGTCTTCATCGTTAGTTTGTGGATGAACAGGAGAATCTACTTGTTGGTCTAGGCAGAGTGGAGCAATAGGTGACTTCGATATGCTAAGAATAGATTTAACTTGTTAAAAACCGCAGATCCTTATTTAAGGGTCTTGACAATAATAAAGGAGCTATAATTTAAAAACAAAAGTATGAGATTTTTAGAATCCAGAAAAGGGCTTTTTAGAAATTTATCACATACATTATTTTACAATAATGGATGCACTTGTCAAAATCCATTAGCACAATGAGAAAAAGATGCATAATTTTTCAGGAAATAGGTAGATATGGTAATTCAGCATTTTAGAGGAGCAAACCTTTATTATTTTGCATAAATACAGATACTACTTTAAGGTTACTTTAAGAGAGAACATTCTAGAATGTTTTTCTTTAAAATGGCATGTTCACCAATTGCATACGTGAAAATGCAGAAGAAAATTTAAGCATAATAAGCCTTAGTATTGCATAATGTTTGAGTGGTCCACATTTCTTCACACTTAAATTCTCTTAGTCTTTGGTTTGATTTTTTCAAGTGTGGTAGAAGTCAGTGATGGCAGCGTGTCTGTATAACAAGAGAAGCTTTCTCTTCTGATGTTAGTGATACTTCCCTAACAAACAGTATGGATTAATAGAATACATCTGCAGACTTTTGAAAATATTTGGCATATACTCACTCATTCTGAAGTGCAGGAAATAAAGAAATATTACGTTGCCTGTATCTCAAAGAACAAACAGAGCTAATTAAATAATTGGTAAATAGGGAACACATAGCCTGACACATGTTTGAGATTACACATGATTCTGTAGAAAATGACTGTAAGCAATACTAATGCCTTAAGAATGGGGTTCAAGCACTAACACATGGACATCACATTTTTCACGTTTTCTTGGTGAAAAGTTGCAAGACAGTGCAGTCTTTTCATACATGGTGTTGATGTCTTAGGAAGCTGCCTTTTCAGTTCAGAAGAGGGCTGCTGTCCTTCCTCTCAGTGTCATGTTATCATATGTCTTCCTGGTGGTCAGCAGTTATCCTGAACTGACACTAGAACAACGCAGTACCTGTGGGGTGAGATACAAGCTCTAGAACTCTCAGAAGGTAACCTCTCTGTTACCACACTCCCTTTCTTCTTCTTCTGTCCTCTGCATGACGGAAGATGCCCACTGAGGTTTGCTGTTTGTTTGGCTTGGGGGAGTGACTGGGTGTTTCCTGCTTTGCTTTCTTTTGCCCTATAATATCCAATATCATTTTTTGAGAAGTCCTTAAGAAGAATAAAGCTTACTCAGATTACATTAATGAGGGTTCATTTTTTTAAATGACACATTCATCCATGGATTTTCAAGAGAATTGTAGAATAAGGTGTTTTATTCACTGCATATAGTCTTAACTGCTTTTCTCAAGCCTTGCTGTCAAATTCTGGAGATGATATTAAACCTTTCTGAATTGAAAGGGTCATCTAATTAGCCCTAGAATTAGGGGAATATAATGTATGAGACACAACATGGATTCATAGTAGTTTAGCTGGTGGAGCACCCAGTTAAGGAGAGTAGCTGTCAAGGGTCTTTGGAAGTTATCAGCATCAGCATCCTCTACTCAGTTCTTCAGACTCTTTTCGGTGTTATGCCACTGGGTATTCTCAGAAGCAGTGCAGTTCAGTGCTTCTGTATCTGAGCATACATACGGAGGAGGAAGTAAGTTATTAGATACCAGCTATAGAGAATAGGAATGTCTACAGGATAGTAACCATACACATTTGGTTAGCCACATATTTCCTTCTTATTTGCAATAATATCCGGTAGCCCTTCCTAATGGAAAGAAGTAAGAGGACTCCCTACCATAGCACAGACTACTGACACTACTCTAGGATGAGAATGCTTTGTCTCCCCATTGGGAGATACCATCTGTATACATTCACAGCGTGTGATTCTTTGTGGTTTGGGGCTACACACACTCCCTTATTGGTCCTATAACTGTTTTATTAGTCTTTAACCGGCCTACTTTCTAATACATGGTTTTTCCCATGTTTTTAAACCTCAAACCAAACAGTGTTGAAGGAACAGGCTACCAAGATTGATTTAATACACCATATGCTAAAGATTACCCTGGAATATTTATCTGGTTCATGAATTAATCTGGCTTAGAACATGCACTTCTAGTGACATGTTTGTATGACACGTTAGTATGTGTCTTGTCTAGTAGGAACATTATGTCCTTTTCCCCTTGAGGGCTTGGTTTCACAGTAATTTTATTATTAGAGTAGTCACATAAGATACACTTTATATTTTACAAGATCTCAAGCCTTCAAATAGTCATGTGATGAACAAGCACAGCGCATAAGCGTAATATGAATTTTATCCATCAGTGTCAAGGCATCTTCGTTACCAAGACCACCAACAGAGTACAATAAACTAGTTTGATTTAAGTCTTCTCCTCCATTTCCTGTGCATGGTCAGGAAGCCCAACTTCCCCCTGAGTTCGTTGGGTCGTAGGAGTCTGTCCTGTTAAAAATTAGTGCACTGTAGTCTATATACTTGAGTTTTTATTTTACAGTGGTTATAGTAGGAGTGCTGGAAATGCTTCCTCTTTTTATCATCTTTATAGACAAGCCCATGGCATTGTTATGCTACTTCCAATGGTTTAATAACTTGAGGGTCACTCAGACACAGTTTAGAAAAACCTACTTTGAAAGGAGTCATCTTCTCTCAAGCAAACACAGTGTGAATTGTGCTTCTTATTCCTTTGATGCCTTCATGATGTTCCCAGCCTTAGATGGTGGGTGTGTGTTAAAGGGGCAACACATTTTCCAAATTCTGATTTTTAGTAGTTGATCCCAAGGCACCACTCATCCATCCCAGTGTTTTGTTGAGGGTGTGTTCTAATGGGAATGAACATTCCCCCAAAGCTGAGACCGAGACAGAGGGTGGTCTAACACATAGCACAAGATACAAAACCCTTCTTTATGCTTCATCTTCCAGCCAGCAACAGCACTGTGCTCAAGCCATCTGAACAATACTTGGGTGGCAGGCAGTGTTGAAGCCTCCTACAAAATTACAGTTCCCCTTAATAACTGCTCATCTTCCATTCATATTTGTATGTTACAGCTCTCCTTAGGGACTGACTGTTTTTCTCTTAGGCAAGATAAATTGATTAGAGCCAAAATTAGAAATCGATAAAGTCTTTACCAAGCAAATGCATTAGTTTTCATCTTTATTTCTGTTACATGGGCATTTTGATCGTTTCTAATATGAGTTGACAAAAATCTTGGGCCTCAAGGAGTAATCAAGTCCTGTTATGTTAAAGCTGAAAAGGAGGATATGATGTTTCTTGCTAAACATGGCCCAATTCTCAATCCCCCCCACAAAAAAAAATTATGCCACTTGAGAATTAAAATATATTCACTTTCCCCTTATGCCCTTTGTTTTATCAGTCACACAAATAAAAAGAGAAATCTGTTAGAGAAGGACCCATGTAGCTTACCATGTTCAGGGAATCTAGAAAATGTAGCTTCTCCAGTGTTTCCTGGACCAGAACAAAAGGCATTCCAAGTGAAAGGGCAAACTGGCCCCAGTAAACTGCTTTGAAATTTAAGCCCTTGGGTTTGGCACTCCAGCTGTTCCAAGGTAAAATGGCTTCATGTTAAAAAATAGTCTGTTCTTATCAGTGGTTTCCATGAGTAGCCTTTGTAGTTTTCTGAAATATTTTCATGACAAGATGAGGTAAGAAGTTGATTCTATTTTTAATTCTATTTCCTGAGTCATAGTATCTCCCTGTATAAAACAGGCACTGATAGAAAGTTTAGTTAGAGAGTTGTAGTACTAAAGAAATCAGAATGATCATATCTTGTCTCTTCTAACGTGATTTTTAGGGCATATATATTTAGTTTTTAAATGCTCCTAAAATATTTTTATTGGTTTTCAATACTTTGTTTAGTTTCATAAAAGTGTATGTATTATTTATAATCTTCATTTTAAATTGTTTAAAGGAAGAGTTAATCTTTTGAAAGCCACTACTGTAGCAGATATTATCTGTAATGAAGCAAGATCTTGTTCTTTTTTGGCTTAGGTTCTTTGTTAGATAATGTGATTTTTCCAGTGTGTAGCTCTGAACTTTTTGTGAAAATCTATATTCAAATCAAGCAGATAACACAAATTATTTTGACTGGTAGATCTAATTTTTAGGTATATAATAATGAAAAGAAATACTGTTTCTAGGGAAAAAAAAAAGAGAAGTGCCCCCCAAATACCATGGTAATGCATACTGAAAAAAGGTTCGTGTCATCTCTATTTCACATCGTTATTATTTTCTCTTTAGAATTGTTTTTAGGGTTTTTTTGTTTTTGTTTTTGTTTTTTTCCTTTGAGACAGAGTTTTGCTCTTGTTGCCCAGGCTGGAGTGCAATGGTGCAATCTCGATCTCGGCTCACTGCAACCTTTGCCTGCCAGGTTCAAGCAATTGTCCTGCCTTAGCCAGGCATAGTGGCGCATGCCTGTAATCCCTCTTTTTAGTCTTTAAAGAACTCCTTAATGCAGAAATTCTTCTCATTTTCACACTAGTTATAATTCGTTGTATTTTATCTTTGTTAAATATTTTTAATACGCTTGATATCTGAGTTGCTCCCACTGATCCATTTGTATGATGTCAGACCCTCATTTCAAAGAACTCACTTATACAGTTCCTATCATGAGTACTAGTAACTCATGTATTTTTAATATCATAACTTTGTGATAATGGAAAAGAGGTCTGTTTTGTCACAAGGTAATTGTGTTCTTTTTATCATGTGCTAGTTTTCTTTCAGTATTTTAGCAATTAACAAGTAAATATTTGGTGTGGGTTTTGTGAACCACGTAAAGCTTATATCGAAAGATTATCTGATATGCCCAACATATAAATATATGAAAATAACAAGCATAGTTTAGCTATGCTAAGCAGAGGTCAGGAGAATTAACTGATGACCTGGAAAAGCCATAGAATTGGACCACTGAAGATCTGAGCCCCCCACTACTGCACTTTACAAGTCTAGAAGGTGATGACAACACATTTGTAAGAAAGAAGGCTCTCTTAGTTCAAGAGTAGGGCTGGAAAGTCTTACAAATTATATACCTGTTTAATGAAGTTTTGCTTGGATTCATTGGGTGATTTAAGCTTTCCTTTTCTTCTTTCACAAAATAGTGAAAACAGATCTTACCCCAGAACTCTCATAGGTTTTATTTAGATACTATGTCAATTTGCTGATACGGAGGCCTTAATAAATGCAACATATCCCAAGTTCTAAGCATTCTGTTAATACTGAAGACCTCACAAGAATCCTGGAAATCCCATTCTATCACTTAGTTACAAAGGCAAGATACCTTCAAACCATACATGTTAAAGGAAGTTGGCTTTGAATTATATACTGGAATATATGTCTTTTATTATTCACAATACTCTTTGTTTTTCTGTCGATAAAAATACCAGTGTTTAAGGCAGTCGAGATAAGCCTCATGAATATGTAGACTTATTTTATCTCTGGAATCTGAGACCATACTGACTTTTAGTAGCATAACAGTTCACTTTTTCTTAGTGTGAACACAGACTTTAAAATATGTGGCGAATATATGTTGTTGAAAACGTTAAAAATATTTTCTCTCCTTGTTAGCCAGACCTGTTGTAGAAATATTTGTTTGTTTGATATACTGTGGAACTATGAGAAGAATATCTCATTTTGCTATGTATAAAATTTCTATTTATTTGAAAACAGGTAAAAGTTGTCTGTGAAGATAATTCCATTTACTATAAAATAATATAAAGAAAAGACAGACTCTGAGGACTCCAGAGGCCTGAAAGTACCATATACTTGTCAGCAATGACCGTCACATAGCTTGCTGCCATTCACCAGCTCATCAACAGCAAGGGGAAAGTCATAGCAAGGAAACCACTTTATCTTTAAACCAAGATGTCAGGTTTATATTTTATCTGTAAAAAAAAGTAACATGAATATATTTGACATCTACCTCAGCAAACAAATTAATGCTAATTAAAGATTAATGTGTTGTAATTAGCATTAAAAATGCAATTAAATTGTGAGTAAATGGACCAGGAATAGAAAATTGTTAGACGTCTCACTGCCTGGTTTTCATATTCTGCCTTTTGTTTTTGCAGCAAATAGAGGAAGCGGGGCAGCCGGCAGCTCCCAGACTGGAGATGCTCTGGGGAAAGCACTTGCTTCGGTGAGGAAATATTGACTTTGGACTCCATATGTACCGTGGTAAAGGGTGAACTTTAATCAGAAGTGGACATTTGGAATTTTCGAAAATGAATGGCAAATAGCTTTGATTTTTGGAAAATGCTAGCTTTCTTGCATAACAGTCATTGGAAAATTTGAGAAGGTCTGAAGCTTCCCATATCTACATAGTCTCTTCCGTCTCATCTTCACAGTGGTACTAAACCACACTCAATTATGGATGTGGGAATATTCTCCTGGCTTTTAGGTTTATAGGTTTTTTTTATACTGATGTCATATTTTTCTCTAAAGTAATACGGGTGCTCAATGACCAGCTAAGACTGTCAGGAGGGAATAGTTCTAAAACACTTTGGAAGAAGCATTTGGAAAAAAAATGACAATAACTGAGGTCCACGAAGAAATGTCACATAATTGGCACCTGGGGGACTCAGCTTCTCTGCTTTGCCCACCCACTGCCAGGAAGCTAAAATTGAACATTTCTTATATGTTCCCTGATGACAAAATGGCATACCTTCATTGTCTTAGAGAGTATATATGTGGTATTTTAGTCAAAAGCTAAACATGGTCATTTATAAATGTAAGTGGAGGGCCAGGTGCTGTGGTTCATACCTGTAATCCGAGCACTTTGGGAGGCCGAGATAGGTGGGTCACTTGAGGGCAGGAGTTTCAAGACCAGCCTGGCCAACATGGGGAAACCCCGTCTCTACTAAAAACACAAAAATTAGCTGGGCTGGGTGGCGCATGCCTGTAATCTCAGCTCCTCGGGAGGTTGAGGCAGGAGAATTGCTTGAACCCGAGAGGCAGAGGTTACAGTGAGCTAAGATCATTGCTGCTGCACTCCAGCCTGGGTGACAGAGCAAGACTCCGTCAAATGAATGAATGAATGTAAGTGGAGATTTGCTTCTCCATTTTGTCTCTTCAGTTGGCTTTTACCATTGGGAGCATTAAAAAAGTTCACACTGTATTAGCATTGTGCCCTAAGTAAAAGTTTTTGTTTCGTCTGGGCCTTCTGATGCTATGGAATCAAATGCCTTAATCTGGCAAAGGAATGGCGAAATATCTTAGAAGCGATCCTATCCAACTTCTCATTTTGTAGATGAGGAAAGTTCAGAGTATCTACTTGGCTGGCCCATAGCCACACAGCCAGTAAGAAGAAAAGTCTAATTGAAGTCTCCTGACCCCAGCCCGGCTCTTTTTCCTCCATCCCATACCACATCAGTTAATTCTTGTTTTGAAAAATTAAAATAATTGTTAAGTTTTTTATTTGACAATATTGGTACTGTAGTTGATTGTTACATGTATTTTGTAACTTGTAAGTTTTAAATGATTTGCATTGATAACTCTGTCATTTAGAAAAATGTGAATTATTTAATGAATGAGGGTGTTTTTTTTCTTTCTCCTTATTGTTTTAAGATCTATTCTCCAGATCACACTAACAACAGCTTTTCATCCAATCCTTCAACTCCTGTTGGCTCTCCTCCTTCTCTCTCAGGTAGTGTATTTCAAATCCCATTTCATCGTATAACAGTTTATGAGAATGATTCTCCCGTTATACTTCCTGCTTTAGTAGGTGGAAACTCACTTCCCCCCAAATTCCAAAACTTTATATTCCTGTAACAGACAAATACAAAGGGATGAGAGAGACAAATTACCAAATAACAGTGTAGTCGTTTACATCCATTCCTTTTCTTAAAAATTAGATTATCTTTTTAGAATATACAGGCATATGGAAAATGCATTTCTTACACTTTTCTTAGCTCTGCAGAAGACACCCAACAGCAGAATAATGTATTCCAATAAAAACGTCTCAGATGAAAAAACTCAGTTAATATAGTCATGAATATGAATATAGACTATATAGTCATCAAATATAGACTATTTAAATGGATCATTTCCTGCAGAAATTTTAGGCTTTCCAAATTCCCTCTTTAAAGTACATGCCATTGGGATGTTTGGAGAAAACTATAATTCTGTAAATAAATTGTGAAATAATTGTGTGGAGTAGAAGGGATGCTTGACTTCAAAATATAACACATTCATGTGACCTGTGACTTCAATTTGAATAACTCTAATTTATAGAATTCTGTCAGTAAATGATTTCACTTTTCAGGGATCCATTTAAGAGACTCATTGTCTTTCCAGTATAAATGCTTCCAGAAGGCCTTCCCTGGTTCATGTCTCTGCTCTTAGGAAAGTGGACAGGTGGCTTATTAAAAAAACAAAACAACAACAACAAAGCCTAAATCACATCTGTACCTGATGGAAGCCTTACCTTACTGTAATGTATAGTGGAGTCACTTGCCTGTGTCCTTCCCTGCACGCTGCTCTCATGGCCCGGTGTAAACTGGGCTTCTTGGTTGAGAACAGGAGGTTCACATTGCCCCAGACTTTCAGAAGTGATGATCACGGCTTAGCTGGGATTTAATATCAGCCTCTTCCAAGCCTCCATGGTATGGGAAGATCACAGAATAGAGAGGGCAGTTGGATTCTGAAGTCTGTATGTCCAGAGAGACCATGTTGAAACTGGGAAGCAATTGAGGTGATTTTAAGAGGATAACGAAACATTTCCCTTGGTGGCAATAGAAAGTAGAGTTCAGTATTGTTGTAGTCCTCTGGTTCTGTACCAGATTCTTACACTCTGAAAAATGATTTCAAGTGTCAGTATCCCCCTTCGAGACAACAACAGATAGAGAAATCTGAGCAGGTGGGACTCCAAGTTCCACATTGCAAACAAAGCAGCTTTCATTTTATTCATTTTCTAATTTAGAAAGAAAAAAATGTTCTATGGTATCATAATGTTTGAGAACAATAAAGGTAGTCTGATGTCCTGATTTTACAGATGAGAAGACTGAGTCCCCAAAAGAGAGTTGAGTTGTTGAGTTTATACCAGTGGTAATAGCAGAGCTTGGACAAGAATCTGGTGCCCACAGTTCTGCCAGTCCACTTCTAGATTAATGGTGAGAAAGAAAAATTAGGATGAACAGCCATTCCAGAAAACATCACAAATTCCCTTGACCTGAGTAGCATGCTCTCGGTGAAAGGCACAGAAAGAAGGCTAGAGATGCCACTTTTTGGGTCTTGGTAATGCATCATGGAAGACCACATGTTAGGAAGAAAGAACTTTTATGAAGATGCAAATATGGGGACAGATTGCTATTTTCACACCGACGGCTCTGTCCAAATTCTGTCAAGAAAAGTAATTGAACAAAATATTCTATTTTTATTTAGCATAAAAATATACATGCACACCCAGAAAAGACAGGAAGAGTGGATTTTAAAAGTGCTAACAGTGTCGGGGCATGAGATTTCAGTGAGATCATAGCTATTATTTTTTCCTTTTTTGAATTATGTATTCTCCAAGTTTTCTACACTGAATGTGTATTATTTTAAATTTAAAGTATTTTTTATTTTGTAGGTTAGACATGTAAAATGTATTCTAACAGCAGTCTTTTTTTACCTTCAAGTTTAGTGAATCATAAAAAAAAAATTATTTTCTTCAGAAGAAACTTTCAGTTGTTACTGTATATTGACCTTAAATTTCTGGCTTAGTGGATCACTGCAAACTAATCCTATTCCCTTAAAAAGTTTTTCAAGATTTATCATTTTAAAAACAAGTAGCAAAGCTGTTTTCCATTGGTGGGAGAATTTTGGTTTAATATAAACTGTCCTTGCCTGAAGTTCTAACAAAATCCCACCTTGTACCCTTAAAAGCACCTCGATTCCATAGTGATAATTTTTCTTCCACAGGAACCCTTCTAGTCAAAATTCAGAATCAATTAAATGTTCTCTTTTAGGAGACAGCCAGCATGGGGAATTGTGAGTCTATGTAAAGTCTACATATTTTAACATTTAAAATGTTTTCCTCGTCCCCAATTTCTTATACGGGAAGTCTACATGTATTCACCTTATTGTTTAAATGAAAATCATCATTGCCATTTTCACAAGGACTGTTTAAAATATTGGCAAGCTTCTTTTTACATGTGTCTAGATCTGATTGTAATTCCCATTTTAATATCAGCAGGCACAGCTGTTTGGTCTAGAAATGGAGGACAGGCCTCATCGTCTCCTAATTATGAAGGACCCTTACACTCTTTGGTATGTTCCGTTTGTTAATCACTGTTCCACCCATTTCCAAGTCACGTTCTTTCCTGTACAGTCGCCTTCACTCCCCAAGATTCTGATTTTCCCTGTTAGTAACTTTAGATCAGCGTTAAGCACACAAGCTTGCTGGAGCCAGAGTCATTAGGCTATGCTTGTTCCTATTTGGAGATGGGAACCCAGATACTACTGTAATGGAAGCCCAAGGCTGTAAATATCTAGTACCAGATAAAAACCTGAAAAGTCAATGGCCTCCTCCTCATCTCTAGGAAAGATCCCTGTCAATGATTAAATCACTTCCCTGCTATCAGAGTGCTGGAACTTCAGCCAAGTCCCATACCTGGAACATTTGATTCTGTCTACCTCTTCTTTGCTTTCTAGAATAACAGGTTTACAAGAGATTCCCTTCTCGTAGAAACCCAGTGATATCCTTTGTGGTAGAGAAGTGCCTACTCTTCCAGGAGGGAATAGCTGAAAATTTCCATGGACATAATTAATTATTATAAATACTCTCATGATGATTCAGTGTCTGACACTTTAGTTTTTCTCTACTCATGATGGTGGGGGCCAGAAATATGCATGGAACAACGCTGGTTTTGCAGCATGTAGGCTGTACATGAATCTAGTGGGAAGGAATAGCAGTGAGGGAGAGGAGGCTTTTAGTTCCTCAGGGCTGAATTTTTCTTTCCTCCCTCCTATCTTGAGATGACACGTGGAAGAAGGCATAGATTTATCTATCTGCCTCAGTACTGTCTTATCTTCTACCCTTTCAGCTTAACCTTTAAGGAAAATCTAAAAAGAAAAAACAAAGGTGGATTTCCCTCCTTTGTTGTGTTCTTTCTTGTTATAGTGTATGAATCATTCAGCTATGCATTTTGACAAATAAAGGAAACCATCCGGTGAAACATACATGCACTACCCAGCCCAATTAATCTGCAGACCACGTCCAAATAATTAGTTGTTTTAGCGTTTATCTTCATCAGTTATTCTCTGGAGCCTATTTGTCAAAACCAGGCTTTGTCCAACTATAGAACTGTAAGGACAAGTTGTATAGTTATAGACCACAGCTTCATTCTGTTTGAGTTCTGAACACTGAAGAAGAGATTCACAAGCAGAAACTGCTGTCTCCACCAGGAAGCTGTGAGCCAGAAATTGTGATAGGCACATGTATGATTTCTTTTCCTGCATATATTTATACTCAGAAGTAAGTATGTATTATCATTCCCATATTTATAAATTAAAAAGCATATACTCCAAGAGGTTTAGTAACTTTTCCAAGATAACTATGTAGCAAAGCTAGCAGTCTAGGGGAGGTAGTTTAACTCCCAAACCCACCAAATCAAAATGCTCTGTACCATACACTGCTATATTAGACACACATTCTTCCTGTCAATATAATTAGAAATTGTTTTTCTCTTGCAATTGAGCTGGTATACCTGTTTGCACAGCCAATTCGAAATCAAAGTTGACTGTAGCATGATCTAGTGCAAAGAGTCACTAGATTTAAAATCAAAAGACCTAGATTCCAACTCTGACTTTACCATTTCCTGGCAGTGTGACACTACGTAATTAATTCATTTAGTGTCTTTGAGCCTCATTTTCATGTCCATATGGAATGGATCACAATGTCTTCCCTGCCTGCCCATACACATGTGAAACGAGGATCAATGAGATGGTATATTTTAAAGTATATGCTGGAGCGTGGAATTTGATATCATTATTGATCACAGTTTTTAAATGCATACATACTTATGTGTCGTTTTTCTTCACTGAAAACTATAGGCATTGTCTAGTTGTGAAAAACTAGGATCCTAATGGCAAGGATGAACAAAGGTGGTTGGTATTTAATGGTTTAAAGTCATGAATTCTATACTATAGTTGGGGCTTTGAAATCAATTAGATGCTGCAGCGAACAATTGATTCAAGTGTTTGTGATTCTTCAGTCTTAAAATCTTATATCACTTTAGTTGACAGAATTTCTCTAACTTTTTTCTGTAACCATTTTGAGGGCCTTACATCCCACCCGCTGGTTTTGATGACAAAAAGCTAGAAACACCAGTGAAAACTCAACAAGAAATTATCATCCGTATGCTTTTCCCTGTCTTTGATTTGGTACTTAGCACTGTGTCATATACCACAGGGAAGGCCAAAGAAATATACCTTCAGGAAAGTAATTTAGTTAAGAAACTATAAATACGTCATCTTTCCAGTGGTAATTGTTTAAAACTCTTTAACTTAATGCCTGCCAGTAAGTTCCTTAAATTCAATGAATGTTTTTCTCTTCTGAAATAAATCTAAATAATCTTTCAAGCTAAGGCAGTACCATATAGCACATGTATGTTATAATGTCCTGGAATAATTATTGAATTTAGTTTGTTCATGAAAAATAACACTGTAATTTTAACATTAACATGTTCTATCAGTTTTCTGAAAACAACACTATTTGCATTATTGTTTTAAGGAAATACACTTTATTGGAAGCATGCATTTAGAAACCCGCAGTGTGGTTTTTGTCAACTGAAGTTTTACTTATATAATTTGGAAATGCATTTTGAGCTAAATCAAATTTTACATCATTTGTTAACCAACAGCAAAGCCGAATTGAAGATCGTTTAGAAAGACTGGATGATGCTATTCATGTTCTTCGGAACCATGCAGTGGGCCCATCCACAGCTATGCCTGGTGGTCATGGGGACATGCATGGAATCATCGGACCTTCTCATAATGGAGCCATGGGTGGTCTGGGCTCAGGGTATGGAACTGGCCTTCTTTCAGCCAACAGACATTCACTCATGGTAAGTGATGAAATTTATAGACTCTGTAGTTATCATATAGAGTTAGAATTTCAGGTATAAATACTACTGTTGCTGCTGTTTTTTTTTTAAAAATCAACTTTCTTGAGATATACTTTAACATACAATGAGTCCACTTCAAGTGTACAATTTAAGTGTTTTAATGTATTCACAGGGTTGTGCAACCATCACCACAGTCTAGTTTTTGAATATTTTTGCCCCCTGCAAAAAGAACAGAACCCCTTGGTGCCCAGTAAGCAGTCATTCCCCATCCCCTCTACTTCAGCCCTTGCCAACCACATCTACTTTCTGTCTCTGTAGATTTACCTATTCTGGATATTTTGAACATATGGAATCATGCAGCATGTAGTGGTCTTTTTTGATTGGCTTCTTTTGCTTAGTATGACTGTTGCAGTTTTTCCATAGTTTGCCACATTATTAGAGCTTCATTCATTTTTACTGTCAAATAATATTTCACTGTATGGACATACCGCATTAAATTTATCCATTGATCAGATGATGGACATTTGGGTTGTTCCCACTCCTTGGCTATGATGAATAGTGCTTCTGTGAATATTCATGTTTGAGCTTTTGTGCAGATAGATGTTTCCCTTTAGGAGTGAATTGCTGGGTCATTGTTGGGGTTTGAAATTACTCATTTTGGTGACCCTGGCCAAAGTGTACAATTGGAATTCATATTATGATAGGACATTGCTAATAATTCAAATATTAGTGTTTTTTTTAAAATTAAAGAAGCCAAAATAGCATCTGTCAATTCTGAGTCTGGGAGATAGAAACACGTGGTGTATTTATTTGTATACATGCACTGTGTGGAACTGTGTAATTTAATAGAGTAGCTTTACCTCTACCTATTTAGAATAAGTCTTTATTTGAATAATATTTAAGCAGATTTGCCCATATTACAATTGGATTTTATTTTTCCTCATTACTTTTGAAAAGATTTTGGAGATAATTCTTTTTGAGGATGTTTATGATGATTCAGAGGCTCTTCTTAATAGAATATGAAGTGATGATAATTAATGAGGTCACTGGAGTGGTGGAGAATGTAACTTGATGAGCGATTCTCTGTATGTAGTTCTGCTCCTCACAAGCTCCTACCTGGTCTCTAAGCACCTCAGTGTCCTGTTTTTTGTCCCTTGCAGGCTTATTAAAAGTTGCTTGGATGAAGGTCTATTTTCCATTATCACTGTAGCATTTCTTGTTTAAGCATGGTTTCAAAAGGAAATGCAAAATACATATGAATTGTGATGAGGTTCTTTTAAGTTCTTGCTCAATAGTATTCTCCTGTCCATCTTTCAGTTTCTCTTAATGAAAGACTAAGTTTAAGAATACCATTCTGAACGGTGTAGTATTGAAATCTGCAACCAATTTGAAACCAAAAATACTGGTTTATAAATAGAAGCAATGAACTCACATCTAAAATGTGGAAAGATATTTTTGAATGCCAAAGTGAAATCTTTTTTCTTTGCCTTGACCTCTGCCCTAAAAATTCATCACTGAATAAAAATTGTTTGTATGTTCATGGCAGTTGCTGAGAGTTTACAAAAGGAAAGTCTAGATTTTAATTTAGCTTGGCCTCAGGTAATGTGTTAAGTACACTTGGGATGCATATAATATGAGATTTTCGTTTGTACAGCTCTTTTTTTTAACTACAGTGTTTAAACAATACTGCTTTTAATTAAGAAATCTGTCTTTATTAAAAGCCAGATCTGTGACTTATAACCATTTCTGTATATCTGCTCTCAATCAAGAGAAAAATAGTTTAATTTCTGTAGCTGTGTTCATTTTGCATATGTTAAACGGATGTAACATGCACCCAGGGCATTGCTTCAGAGACAATCTTTTCCATAAATATGTAAAGTTTTTCTTAAATACCAGATGTAGGTTAAGTGGTTCTTTTAAATATTAAACTATACATAAATGCTTTTTTAGAACTATTTGATCTTTGAATTGCTTTCTTTTCGAGTCTGATTCAGAGGTGGGATGGAAGGAAAAGACTAGACTTATTTTGGGAGATGGGAAGTTGGACTGACCTCAGTAGAAGGGAAAGTGAGACGATAGAATAGAACGGTAAGAAAAGGAAATAATTAGCCAATATTACACGAAACCTCTTCGATTGGATCTTACACACACACACACACACACACACACACACACACGCAGAAGCAATAAAGCCACCAGTTTTGCTGATAAGGAAAAGTTCCTGTTTTCTTCTCTGAAGACATTTAATATTCAATCAAGGATAGCCACAGAGCCAGCCAGATGATAGCGTAACTCCAAAGATGTGGCATGTCATCAACCTGCTGCCCTTTGAACCAAATGGGGTTTTGCAGTCTCTCTTTCTTCTTGAAAACCATTCAGTGAGTCCCCAGAATCTGAGCTCCTCAGCCTGAAACACTAATGTGTGTGAAAGAGATTGGTTTGGCGTATCTTTCCCGTGCAAACTGGTATGAATTTTAAAACAAAAACATAAGAACAAAGGAAATAGTTTTTGAATTTAATCAGTCTGAAGTTAGCCTTTGACCATTTGATACATTCCACAATAAAAAGGAAGTTTAAGGGGAAGGAGAATAAAACACTCACCCCCTCCTTCCCCCTAACAACAAAAAAATTCAAGGAGGATACTGGTAATGTTTTCCACATTTGAATTTTAATACATGAAACAGGCTATAAAACTTTGGCCAGCTGCAGTAAATAAAGTAGCCGTGGGAGGTATGCACCGGAAACTTCAGCAGAAAGCACTGGTGAGAGTCTCATTCCCAACTACACACCTTCGTTTGTTGTTCTGGAGCGGAAGCGAGTTGCAGTAACTTGATACTCATCCCAGTCCCGGTTTTGTTTTGAGCACATCACCTTTCTAACTCTCCTTAGTAATTCCTTCTGATTAAAGAATAGACAGCTTTGAATCCTCTCGACCTCTATCCTCTTCTCGTTTCTTCTCTCTCCGCCTTCCAAAAATCAAAACAAAATGGCTTGATAACTTGGAAGGTGATACAAGCATTTCTTTCTGCAGCAGCTTGAAATTGTGGTGGGGAAAACTGTGGTTCTGCCTTGGCTGTTATCTCATTTAATTGCTAACATATTGTCCTTAGCTTTTGATTCATAAAATGTTTTCCTTGGAGTTCTGAAGTAGGTCTTCAGTGATTTACTAAATATTAGTATAATGAAAGGGATTTTTTTTCACAGAGGCATGGCTCATAACATGAGAGTGGATGTTTGTATACTTGCAAGCTTTCTGGATGATATTATTCAGCTATGCTTCTTTCCTGCTTAAAAACCTTCCCTGGCTTTCCATTATCTACAGAATAAAGACCAATTCCTTAGCTCAGCGTTTGAAGCCTGTTATCATTTACCGAAAGCCTTATGTTGAGCCCTTCCAATCTGCAACAAGTCTTCCAGCACGACCAGGCTGTGCGTATTTCCAGAATTCACCCTGTATGTTCTCCTTCGGTACTTTTGTATCTCTCTGTCTCGTCCAGCCCTATCTGCTTATCTCTGTACACCTAATACTCACCCATTCTCAAAGTACTGACTCAAATCATTCCTCTTCCAGGAAGCCTTCCCTTGCTACCCCACCCATGCTAGCCATTTTTTTCTCTACTCTTACAGCCCTATGAATCATACCTTTCTAGATATTTGTCTTACCCAGCTCTGCATAGCTGTGCATCTTTTATGGGTATGACTTTGCCTTACCAACTGTTGTAAATTCCTTGAGTCCCACATATTATATTTTGTCTCTCTCCCCCCGACCCCCGTAAATAGATCGTTCATAGAAACAGGAGAAAAGAAACCAAGAAACTAACATATTCTGAGTGCCACATGAGTTGGCAGCCCCTCTGCTAGGCGCTCCGCGTGCATTGTCTTAGGCAGTCTTCACAGCCGCCCAGCGAGGATGACAGTAGTGGCCGTTTCAGGTGTCCGTAAAGTGAGCCCTAGGAGGTTTGAGCAGTTAGTCGCAAGTCACGCAGCTGGATTTAAACTCAAGCACATCAACTCCAAATTCAATGCTCTTTTTTACTACCAGGCACACTTGCCACAAATTATCTATGAGAACACCTTTTGAGAATTTATTTTAAATGCTAGGAGCCTGTGATTTTTCAAACCTTGATAAGTGTTGGTTGGCAAAAGAAGTTTCCAGGTATTCCATGGCTGGGTTCCCAGAGCAGCTCTCTACCCAAATGTACAGACAGAGAACTTTCCCTCCAATTTGGTGACATGCTTAGATTAAAACCCACGTTATCTATCCACTTATTCTTAAACCGACATGTTTGCACTGAGTGCCTAAGAGGTGTGAACTCTCCCTACCCAGGTCCTTGAGGTAGCAAATTTTAAGTTATTTAGTTACTTTTCTTACTATAACCACCCACTTGTCCTCTAGAATTAAAGCAGAAATCTCTGCATGTGGGAGAATAAGGAAATCGCCAGGTCTTCACTACCCTAGTTAGAAACTCTTACCAACTGGAGTTCCCTCTCTGCCTCAGAGACCTCCATGGTTAATCCTGATGTTAAATTTTAGATTTCTTATAAATTATTGAAAGGGCAATTTTCCAAATACAATTCTCTCCGTTACTCATTCAGTATTCAGATCCACAGATGAGATCTGAAAAGAAGCCTTTCAAATGACCTCCCTAACCTCTTTTTTAACTGAGTAAGAACAAAACCCACATCAAACATGTCGTTATGTGACTCTGTGTGCTCCTGGTGATTTGTTGGTAGAGTCAGTGATGATGGGATCATTGAGCTAAAAATCCTCTCTACTATTCATATATTGCATTAGGGTAGCTCTCAGATCCTTTTTGTTTAAAGCCTATTTATTCATTTCAATAACATTTATCCGTGGTTACCAAGTGTAGGCTCTGTGCTCTCAAGGAATTCACAGACTAGTAGGAAAAGATGTGTATTTAAGCAGATTGCTGCCTGCCAGTCTGCTATGCCCTCCAAAAGACCAGGGGCCCAGCTCTTAACCAGTAGTGAACTATCACATGGTTGCTTGGTGGAGGAGTGGTCGTCTCCTATGAGAAACTGTTCTAGGTGACTTAGGGATGGGGGAGTCTTGTGAAACTCCTACCTATCCTCCACAGCATCCCTCCAGAGTCCTGCACGTGGGGGTTGTGGAAGCCATTTCAGAAACCACCAATAAAAGTGGATCTTAGCCCAGGTTTCCTCTTTTCAGTAACAATTTTAGTTTTACTTTGGATTAAATGCAGTCTATCAAAAGTATTCATTAGGCAAAGAAGCCTCTTTTTATTTAACTGACATTAAATACACAAGAGCTTTAACCTCTTAGGGCTTCACAGGACAACTTCAGTTTTCCTTATATAGTTAAGAGCTCAAACCACTGAATTTTAGATTCTGAAAGTACCCTGGAAATCACTTAGCCCATTGCCCTTCTTTTGAAGACTGAGTTCTAGGAAGAGGAAGTGACCAAACCATGGGTACTCAGTAGTAGGATTAGAAACCAGACAAAAGAGGCTGGATGTGGTGGCTCACTGCTGTAATCCCAGCACTTTGGGAGGCTGAACCGGGTGGATCACTTGAGGTCAGGAATTTGAGACCAGCCAAGATCGTTCCACTGCACTCCAGCCTGGGTGACGGAGTGAGACCCTGCCACACACACAAGGAAACCAGACAGAACAGCAACTAGACTAGCACTCTTTGTACTATATTCTGCACTGCTCAGCTGACTTTCTCTCTACCCTAATACCATAACCATTTCAGAACTGTGAGTGATAGATATTAAAAACCATTCTGTTACTCTGACTTAACTAATGAAATCCAAGAAAACTTTTTACTGCTCCTAGACTGCCCGCCACGAATTGCTATTTAGCTCTGCCAATAATATTTGGCAAAGAGAGAGGGTAGGGGGCATTGATGTGATGTGACATTTACTGGTATAGAGTCATGAGAGCCGCAGGAGTCAGAAAATTCTGTTTCTATATGGACCTCTTCAACAAAGATGTGATCAACAGAGGCATCAGCATCTTTAGTCTTGCTTCTCTTGGGCTTTCACAGGTTTTGATTCCATAAAGTTCTGTGTCTATTTGAGTGCATCCTTCATTTCTAAGCAGTTATTCCCATGGACTCTTGGGCGTTAGAGATGATCTCTACTGAAATCCTCCTGCACATTCCCCACCAAGCAGTCAACAAGCCTTGATCAGCCGCCTTCAAGGGTGACTAGCTCCAGATGCCCAAAAGTTCATTTTCATCAAATGTTTCTTTCTATGTCCAACCCAAATTTGCTTTTTTTCTACAGTCCTTACATTTCTGCCCAATGGAATTGTCCCCAAGTCAAGTCCAACAAGCGCTTGAGAAACTCAGTTATTTGAAGACTGTCTACTCAGGGTTTTTTTCCTCTAGATGAAACATCAGTATCTTCAAATATTTAACCTGAAGAAAAGTTCGGACTCCCTGTCATGAACACCATCACTTCCCAGTGCATTCTTCCTAGTTTAGCAAGGATGCCTTTTTCTCCACAAGAACCTTTTGGTGTGTAGAATCTCAAACTGAACACAGTGCTCAAGCAAGTGTCAAGTGGACCAGGGTGGATCTGTCTCCTCCCTCATTCAGTACCTTATATCTTCATTAAGGCCACCTAACAAAACTTGTTGTGTTTGATGCTTTCATTGTCCTGCTGATGTATATTTAATTTGTAATCAGCTGAAATCTATAAGCCACATATCCCCCCAGTCTCACTGTGTACTTTGTGCTGTCTCTGTACAAAACTTCATGAAACCCCATTGAAAGTCGTATTGTAGCCTCAGCCTGATTCCTGTTTAATGGTTTCCCTGAAGCCCTCCTTCAGTCACATACTCTACCATCTCTGTTGTTGGCAAATGTGATGGGTATTACTAATGCCTACATCAAAGCCACCAATAAAAATATTTCCAGGGGAGGGAATTGACCAGAAGGCCTTGAGGCTCAGAGTTAGACATTCTTTCTACACATCTGCTGTCTTGTCCTTAAGAGTTTAATCTCTCAGCTGGTTCTGTCTCCCTCCTTACACACTGTGCAGCCCACCTTTTCTCATTTCGGCCGTAGCATTGTCACAAGAGGCCAGGCGTGCAGCGCTCCCTGTGAAGCAGGAAATGAGATTTGGCCAGAATGCCTTGCTCTGGTGGAACCAGACTGAGTTTGAGAGGCCATGCCTCTGTTTCAGAGCACTTTCAAAACTATTTTCTAAATAGCCTGTTATAGAATTTCACCCAAGCTATTGGTGGTCAACATCTTTCAATAGCTACTATCTTGTTTTTCTTTAGGATATTTGCCTTCTCTGACTTCCATCATCTCTCCTGATCTCCACAACTACTATCCAGTATTTCGGAGAGCAGATTAGCAACCTCAACTGAAAGTTTTGATCTTTATCAATATCATACATTATTTTGTAAAACTGAAAAGAAAAAAAGGACAGGGAGGAAAAAGAACTCGAAGAAATTCTTTAAGCCAATGTATTAGTTATAACAACTGCAGAATCCTTGAATTTACCACTTGATATTTCTACATTAACTTAAATATAAGTCAAAAGATTTTGAATATGGCAGTAGCAGTGAGATCCTTTAAGCTCTATTCAGCAACCCCTAAGAAAAGTGATTAGGACACTGTGCATGCCAAGATGTGAACACGGTTGGTCACATTATGTATTTCCCCTTCTTTCCACATTAATACATGTTTTACTCAAATTCAGACCCTGTGATATTGAAACAGACAGTCTGGTGTTGGATGTTTACCTCAAAACCCTGCTCTCTCTGCACCTAGGACAAACAAATCCTAGGTCTCTAGTATTTAGCATCTTGGAGTCATGAATTTTAAATAAATCACAAACAAAAACCTTGTTTTCTTTCCCAGTTTTAAAATATAAAAGATATACACACATACACACATATTTAAAACAGACCCTATAACCTCATCACTTTCTTAACATGGTTTTCTTCTTAAATTATGGAGGAAAAAAAGGCAGACACTTTTAATAGCACAGTAATCATCATTTTTTAAATGAACTATTACAAGGACATAATCTTAAACTATCCATAATTTGGAATAGGCACAACTGTGCATTTAAAAAAATGGAATATTACCCTTACTTTCTCAAGAAAGCAGATTTTCTGGAGGGAAAAGTATATATTGTATATATTAGAAAATACACATATGTTCATTCACTCTTACTGCATCTGCTGTGCTTCAGATGCTATTGGGAACGCATAAATGTATCTGATCGTACAGGCCTTTTATCCTGGTGGGAGGATAATACAAACACAGGTCTAACTATAATGCAAGGTAGAATTATGAAATGACCTGAGAAGCGATTCAGACAGCTAAGAAAAGCTTCCCAGAAAAGATGGCATTGAGCTCATATTTGAATCCGCATAGAATTTCAACAGTTAGAGACAGGATAGAGAAGGCATTGCAGAGCCATTTAATAAACTTGATTTAAAGACAAAAACAGAAAATAAAGGCTCATGCACCCAAATGGAAGCAGGAAAATTGCCTGATGATACCAGCCTTTGTAACTTGCCAGCCAGGGCTGCATTGGGTGAAAAGCCCCTCCACAGCACGGCAGCTCCAGCAATTGGCTCGAATATTTCACATGACAGTCCACGGGAAGAGCGAGCTTTCATGTATATTTTTTACATCCAAATTAAGTTAACTCATGGAATTTTCCACCCTTAGGAATTAAAGTAGCAACTCATGAAGTAATTCAGTTATGTCATTCATACCAAAACAGAAAATACTGGAGCAACTTGGCACCGTTTAAAAGCCAAGATTAGGCCTTGGCCATTTTATATTTTTTCAAATTCCGTGGCCGTTGTGTTATTTTAACTTTTACTGTGGCTGTAAATTTTTCAAATCAAAAGTATCTTAATTGCTTAGAAAACAGAAGTTTAAAATGGGTTCATAGTAAGAAGAGGGTTTAGGCAAAGCAGCTTTAGGAGTGAGAACTGAAAAAAAAAGCTGTAGCATTGCATTTTCTGTAATGTGAGGGTTCTACAAACCTAATTGGTTGACATTCACAGTTGTGCGTAATTATAGCTTCCTCTACATCCATAAATCATCTTAGAACTATAAAGTTGAGTTTAACCAAAAGATCTGTCCAATATTAGTTAAATGACATCTTTGGGGAAGCATTGTCCTGATACAATAGCCACATTCATTTTAAAGCAGTTAATTGGACACATTGTCAAAAACCACAGTATTGAGTTTCCACATTTTAATTTCACATTTGCCTTCTCCCTGGCTTCTGCACACGGACGGGTCTCTTTTGGAGCTGAAAGTGTGTGAAAGTTATTGGAGAATGGTAGTCTCTGGGTAATGTTTCTGTATGCTGCCCAAAATTTTCCCCCTGTAGTCTAGATGGGAAACAGCTGGTTTTTGTTTAAAAAGCTGTTTTGCAAAATGTCTGAATCTTGAGATATAGAACTGAGGTCACCATTAAAGCAGGTGCTTGGGAGCAAGTGAGAAAGACTCCAGGGGCTGGCTGGCTCTGGAGTCTTCAGCGGGGCACTTCCTATTAGAAGAAAAAGCATTGAAGTATTGCTCCTTTATTTAGAACACAGACAGATAAAAGTATTCATAAGTAAGTGCATTAGCAATACTACTAGAAATTGAGTATTTTTGAACATAACCAGCCCTCAAGTGAATAATTAGCTCAGTATGAAAGAAACTAAAATGGTCATTTTTCTCACAGGGCTTCAAGATGCAAGAGCCCGAGGCTCTAGTCTCCTTTGGAGATTTTAAGTGCTTGAATTTCCTCTTTAAACACACCAACAGTAAAAGAACTACTATTTCAAATAAGCAGTAACATAACTGACTATATCTTCTGAGGTTTTGGATGCGATCTAAGGGAAAGGGGGAAAAGAGACCCAACTTGGCCAGACCCATACCAAAGCAGTTTAGGGAAAAAAAGCAAAGCAAAAAACATGTGGAACCACTAAAGGCCAGTGCACGTCAGGTATCCACCAGTCTGAAGATGAAAGGAAATAAGCCTCCTCCCCTGGGAGCTGGAGGTTATTAGCAGCTGTTTATCCAGTCGGGAATAGAGATTAACATTGTAACTTTTTTTTTTTTTTAAGAACTAGAAAAAAATTTGTTTGGGAAGTTGGCTTTTCATATCAAGTCACTGTGCCTTGCCAAAAAAAACTTCCTTTCTCAGAACTCATGTACTAGCATTGAGCAATGTTATGATTCTCTGAGAAACTCTGGATTACCGAAAAGTCTTTCTCCATTAAATAGAACAGAAAAGGACAGAGAAAGGAGTGGATATTTGCCACTGTCACATTGCAGTTGCACTGTTTACAATGTGAAATTAACTGTTTGGTCTATTACCTGTTCTCCAGGCTGACTCTAAGTGGGACACTCCGCCCTCTACCCCTCACACACACCCCCACAATTTAATCATTGCCACTCGAAGGTGTGCAGGATGGGTTCTGCATTTACCTACTGCTTGTAAAATGACCTTTCATGAGATATTGGGGAAACTGCTTAGTACTCTGGGTGCTTTATTCTCAAAAAAAAAAAAAAAAAGAGTTGGATATTGGTATTTTTCCCCTGATTTAATGCTACTCTTAATGTCATTTTCTTTTATTAAATCCTTTCTGCTGCTTTTGATCTTATTTATAGCAGAGCCACTGGTCATATGGAAACTATTATTGTATAGCTGCGAGATGAAAGACTTCATGGCAATTAAATAAGAGCGAATCATTTGGGTCAATAATACACACGTACAGTGAGGTACCATTTGTGTCCAAAATGCCCTCTGTTGTTCACTTTGTAGCAAAGCCATTGAACTTTACAAAGGGCTTTACAAAAATCTGCTTTTTGTCAGAAATATGTAGTCTGACAATATGAAAACACATGTTAACACACAGCCCTTCGCTGCTAGCTTCTTCACACATGCACAGTACCTAAATCATGCCACTTATTGATGTAAAATGAAATTTTCACTTCAAGTGGGGATGTTATTTAATTGTGTTAAGTGTCAGCTCTTAAAAAATATATTTGGATAATCTATATCAAAATTCTACCCATCATTCAAAACCTGCCTAAAATGCTATGTTCTTCTTAAAGTCACCCCCTGGTTTCCCAAATGGATACGACTTCATGATTTTTTAAAACCCTAGATGACCTTGTACTCTTTTATGACATTCATCATCTTTTGCCTTGTTTAGTAATTATCTTATCCCACCATTACAATATCAGTGCCTGTAAAGTCATAGTCGTGTCTGTCTTTTATTATTTTTTCCTGCAGATGCCCGTGTAGTGTCTTGCATATAGTAGACTTTCATAAGGCATTTGTTGAATTAAGTGAAATGTTTATTACTTGATAGAAACATGCTAAATGTATATTTGACAATATCAGAGGCCTTAAATTTCACACAGTCTCACAGATCCATACCGTTTGTGTTGTCATTTGCTAAGCATCTAATTGTACATTATACTATTACACAATGTGCAACTGTGGGATGTGATGCTCACAAATGGAGACAAGTAAAGGCTTTATGAAAGGCAGCAAAACAAACTCATTGAAGTTTATGCCCTGCACCATTCAACAATGACCTTGAGTGTGTTTTAAGGGTGGTGCCTGTGATGCATAGTCAGCTCAGTGAGGTGACAGGAAAGTGGAGATTTCTGGAGATCCACTCGGCCCTAAAGGGTCAGAGTAAGGAGATTTGTGGAGCTAATAAAAGAGAAGCAGTTGGTGAGTTGGGAGGAAAAACCAGCCCGGCAGACAGAGCAGGGAAGGCTTTGTTCAAGCCTTAGTGATGTGGGCATGAACCCAGCAGATGAGGGGCCATGCACAGGTAATTAAACATTGTAGTGAGGAATTTAAAAATGGGAGGGAACTGCAGTGGTCTAGGTGTCTGGGTGAAGGATGCATCAGCACAAGCTGGAGATCTTAGACTGGATCCATACAGCAAGCAAGAGCCAGGCTGAAGCCTTAGTATATTGCAGTGGACCACTTGATGGAGAGAGAATATTGCATTTAAAAGATGAGTATTTAGAAAGAGATGGCGAAGAAATGGTTCATTCGTTTAGGTGAGCTTCTTTATACTTCTACTGTTTCCAAATATATTACAATAAGCATGTATTACTTGGATAACAAGAAAAGTATTTAAAAAATAAAGGCCAGTTGGTAATGGTAAATCCCTAGGGATCCTTAGGGATGGGCTGCCTGGACTTGCTAAAAAGCATGTGGAGGTCAGCAGCGTGACTGTGCACTCACACAGGTGTGCTTGCAACTGAGGCATTCAGAATTCCAAGTGTAAGTCGAGTTGTTCAGTTGTCTTTTCCTTCCCTCTAAACGGAAGCTGCTTACACATCATTGCTAGACTTGACTCTACTCTCTGTGCTAGATATGTTTGGTTCACTAGGATGGATTAACTTTAGTTCCATACCACCTACTTACTGGCCTACTGTATGGAGCAAGGAAGAGATAGAGGAATGGGCTCTGTCCATCTCCTGCTGCTGTCCCCCTAGGTGAGCTGCATCCAGTTATGGTTTCCACCATAGGAAAATGATGTCGAGAATTGAGAGTGTGGGGTGGAGATACAGAAAAGAGAAATGAAACAGTTTTAATAGATGGAACGTATGAGTTAGTACAAGAAAGATGAACTGAGGTCAGCTCACTTCCATTTGCATTTCTTGAACTATATCACACAGTCATTCATTTAACCATTTTGGTGAACATCCAGGGGAGTTTCAGACCAGCTGGTCATGTGATAGACAAGCACTGCCAAAGTCGGGATCATTTAGATCATGTTTAAATCCTCTTGAAAATTATTTTGTTATCTGGAGAATAAATATTAAATAAATCTCCAAGACTTGCACAATAAGGAATTACCTTACATTTCATACACAGCGTAAGTGAAGCTGTGATATTTCTGGAAAACAATGTAGGTGTTCTCAAGACAGTTATGAAATCTTCTCCCAACATACATTTTAAGAATCAAGTAAAAATCCAAGCAAAAGAATTGAATCCAGATCTGATGTTAATGAAAAGTCTCTTAAAGGTTTAGTGACATGTATTAAAGAAAAATAGTTTGATAATTTTTTAAACTGAGAAATAAGGAAATTATGTGTGTGGTTGGAATGTCCCAGATGTTAGCTCTTTTTCCCGCACAGGTGGTTATTAGAGGTAGGTCTTGTTTTCTGCAGTCCCTGTGCCTCTGGTGTTGTTCCATCAGTATCTGTCTACTGCTGTCATTTCATAAACTTCTAAGTTCCCATCTGTGAGGCATTAAAAAAGTTTGCATGACCACTTCCCACCTCTTTAAAAGATGCACTTTTATACTAAATGGTGTTTTGCCCATTTGAAAAAATAAGTTCGCTTTCCTCTAATATGACAGAGGTCTGGCAAGATAATTGAAACTGAAATCTAGTACTCTACAACTGTCATGTATAATTGATAGTTCATGGGGAGATTACAGTTCAGACACCAAAACTGTTTTCTGTATCAATGGGTTTCTAATTACAGTGAAAGCCCACCAGCTTTTCTTTTGTGTTAATGGAAAAACGAGAGAAAAGTAACAGTAAGTCACAGTTACCAGGACTTCTGTCTTTGTCCCATTTTCTTCTTCTTCTTTCTAAAAACAAACAACAACAACAACAAAAAACGCCATGTCTAAAATTTGAAACCAGATGCCATTAATAACAAACTTCAGTTTTGATGTACCAAAATGTTTGTAATAGTATGTCCAGTTTTGTGTCATTACTTGGTCTAGAAATTGATGACAAGTTTCCTAAAGTTCCCGTTCTGTACTCTTTTAGAAGGATTATGGTAGAATAGAAGTGACTGAGGTCTGAAAGCCTGTTTTGAAGCAGTTATCTCTGGAGATAACATTAACTAGGATTGAATAACTGCCAAATGAAATTTAATACATTTTCCCATCCATGAAATAGGCCTCTTAAATACAACAGAATAATTACTTTCACAATACTCCCTGGAAACAAAGAGAGCAAAAATATTGAATGCCTTTTTTGTTTGTGGTGTTTGTTGTTAGCTAGAGGATAAGGACAAGGATATTTACCAAGATGCTGTATGCATCTCCATATAAAAATAGCCTTGCCAACAGCCACCTAATTTGAATCTGCATGTCTTTTAAATCTGTTTATGTTGGAAGGATCGTGGCAAATATTAAATTTTATAATTTAGTTAGACATTTTGGCCTTGGCCTGAGTTAATGAACTATGGTTTTTCCTCTACAGTAAAGAAAACGGAAATGATTTTCCTGTCTCTCTCTATATATGTATGTGTATGTATGTTATATGCTTGTATCTAGGTGTGCATATACATGTATACACACAGACACACGCACACTCTCTCTCTCTCTCTCTCTCTCTCTCTCTGTCTCTCTCTCTCTCTCTCCCGCCTGCTGTTGTAAAACAAAAGCTCTAGGAAGTAAACACCTCTTGCCCCTTAACTCTGCTCCCCTCTCCTATATAATTATTGGATGTTTTCTGAGTTCAAAATCTGTTTTAGTTCTCTAACTAAATATCTAAAGTTAGATCTGAAGTCACTTCACCATTCTTGGCCTTAGCTTTCTTCTCTGTAAATGAAGAGTTTGACCTAACTGGTATATAACTATGGTCCTCTAAGCCCTTGAAGTCTAAGTTCTGTGATTTCAAAGTGCTTCTAACAATTTATCAAGCCCTTTCTTGGAAACTGAGGTTATTTAAAATTATATGGTGCTTATGTAATTTGAAAGAATTACTGCATATCTAATGACATTTAATTATTTCCAATGACAAATTTACACAGGAGAATTTAAATAGCTGTGTTGTAATTTGAATATAATTTGACCTAAGATACAATGTAACTCAGATATTTACACCTCCATGTACCAGCCAAAATGTGGAAGGGGCAGGCCAAACAGGCTGTGTTTGGTCTACATGACCTTGTCTCCTCTTCCTCCTTTGTAGCTCTCTGGACCAGGAATATGCCTTGTATTAAGCTGGCCCATTCATAGGTGACTTATGTCTGCTTCAAAATGAGCTGGGCCATCCAGTGATCTTGGCATTCTGAACTCAGAAATACTAAGACAGAGAGGAAGTTAGCAGCAGGTACAGAACCAGAAAGAATGTACCAAGAGGTATCATGAAGAAAGAGTCCAGGCTATCGTCATGAGGGAACAGAAGCCAAAGAGAAGCAGAGGTGCCCCCAGAGAGAGGAGAGAGGCTGAATAGTCCAGGAGAGTCAAGGAGTGAGTGGCATTAGGTTCCCCAGAGCTGAGTCCAAAATCTAAGCTACAGAAATCTTTATGATAAATCTCTTATTGAACAAACTCAAATAGGTTTCTCTTCCTTGCTATTAAAACTACCCTACTAAATTGATCAGTGTACAAATATCCCCCCAAGAATCATTATGAGCTCCAAGAAAACTGGGACCACATCTGAGTTATTTCTCGTTCTTTCCCCAATACCTCGCAAAGTGACAGGCATGGGCTAGATTAGAAAACGTTTGTTGAATTAGTGAATGTATTCTCTGATCAATCATCAATGAATAATCTTGAATAATTTTTAAACTTCACTTCTATCTTTTACTTTTAGCATAGATTATAACTAAAACTGCATTATATGTGACTGTGGGAAGACTCACATTTTCAATGAATATTAATAAAATTAGCTGTTTTCATAAGCTGGCTTTAACTTTAGAATATTGTTATCTCTATAAAAAGGTTATCAAAATAGAGCTTTAATGAAGTATAGATTTTCTAAAATTAGGCACCAAATGTCATTCTTAGAATTGATTTGTAGGAATCTGCTTTTTCCTAGTCACGTTATGGTGTATTTAAGTTCAGAATGCCAAGATCATTGGCTGGCCCAGCTCATTTTGATGAAGCAGACATGGGTCATCCTATCAATGGGCTGCCTTAATGCCAGTGGACAAATCCCTGACCCTTGTATATACAGAGGACAGCATGGGTTTCTCCATCTATTTCTGTGTTATTCTAGTAATGAATTTGTGCTGACCATCTACCGTGTTTCTTCCCTTGTCTCTTATGTGACCAGAAATAATGTTTCTGAAAGAGAAGTAAACAGGGTTAGAAACATGCCATCTGTGGCCAAGGAAACAAGCAAAGCCAAGCCAGTTCTTCAAATTGGAATACTATTCCACAGCCACAGGCAGTGGAATTGATTCTGATCCTGGAGAATCAAGCTCATTATTACGTGGATCTGGATCTGTCAGAGGTCATTCACGTGACCTGGAATAGACACAATTACAAGGGAAGCCTTAAAACATCAGGACAAGTTAGCTGGATGTGGTGTGGCGGGCACCTGTGACCCCAGCTACTCGGGAAGCTGAGGCAAGAGAACTGCTTGAACCTGGGAGGCAGAGGTTGCAGTGAATAGGGATCATGCCACTGTACTCCAGCCTGGGCAACAGAGTGAGACTCTGTCTCAAACAACAACAACAACAACAACATCAGAACAACTTTGTCTCTAACATTCTTTATGGAAAATTATTGATATTATTTGAGATGGTCTAAGATAATCTATAGAAAATAGATGCAGTTAGGTAACATTAAAATCCAAAAAAACTGTAGTTGGAACAACAGTATCCTCAAATATATTTATAGTATTTTAAGAATTTACTGTCATTGTAAAGGAGAAAGATTTAAAATTGAATGGATTTTAACAAAATAGAGACAAAGATCACCATAAGTGAAGAAAGCTTGAGTTTTGAGGGTTCTTGAACTACATAGGCTGTTATTTTTAGATAACATGCACGTATTTTCAGTCAAAACACAGATTCTGTCTGCAATTATTATGTACCTATTATGTACCAGCTGTCATGTACGGTTGTGTGGGTTCTCTTTTCCTCTTTGGAGACCTTATCTCAGTGTTACCTAGAAGGAAAAATTTTCAAGATGAATAACTGAATATATCTTAAGTAAAAAGCAAAATATTAACCCTAAGTTATATCACAGATGCTTGCAAAAAAGTCTTGAGAATGTTAATGATTCTGAAATAGGAGTATACTTCTCTATGCTCAAATCTGTGGTTACTTTCAGTGATTTTGACTTAGAGTCATCCTTTTGGAAATTCAAGAAATTCATCCATTGGGAATACAAATAAATATGAATCAGCACGAAGAATTATTTGGGTTTATATTGATTGACAGACATAAAGAGCCACCATTTGATCAAGGCCTGTGAAAATTCATACTTACAAGTTGACATCTTAGATTGAAAGGATAATCATTGATTGAATCAGTTTTCTAATGCATAAATATAAAAACAGCAAATCAAAACCTCAATGGAAAATAGCTATCACTCTTCTGAATAAAAGAAATGGTTGAAGGAGCAGGTGGGCATGGTCTGCCTGTAAGAGGGCAGACTTCAGTCACAGAGGAAAGGAGTGGTGTGGCAGGCAATGGAGTTGAATATATTTTTTAAAAAATAAAAATAGAAAAGATCTGTACTTAATGCCATAGAGTTCTAGTAGCTGAAACTAGGATCAGTGAGTGAAATTTACAAAGAGGCCAATTTGTGGTAAAAATGGAATGGGCTGTCTGGGAGATATCAGTCGCATTACATTTGAAGCACCCCATAGAGGCCAGATAACCACCATTCAGAAAGTTCTGTGTTGCAACACAGGCACCCGGGAGCAGCACTGGACTTCCCACATCTCTCTGCTGAAACACTCGTTTATCCTTCCTGATGCTCATAAGCCTCCAGTATTTTCCTATTCATGCTGTATTTTGAATCCAAACAATTACATGATTTATATGATACTCCCCACCCAAAATTTAAAAAAAATTTGAGTGCGCGCGCGCACACACACACACACACACACACACACACACAAATATAAAAACAGTCGATTTCAGGATCAGTTACCTAAATATATTTTAAGTAAAAATCAAAATATTAAAGGCCATACTTAATACTTAGCTGCCTTTAAATAGCATGTGCTTATTAGGTCCTGTGAAGTTGATTGTTGTTGGTTCAGATTCTTACTGTTAATGCATCCTTTGGAAATACCCTTTTAAAACATTTTGGTAACAACAGAGTGAAGATTCTCCTTTCTGGTTTTATATTTTTGACTGGAAAAAAAATAAACCTGAATCATGGAAGTATAAATGTATGGTTAATTTTTTGTGTTTAGACCCACCGTCCTGTGTTAAATGCTCACTTAACCATAGGCTAAGAAAATACTTGGAAATAGAAAAGAAAATGTGAATTACTGATTGTCCTCTTAATTTACAAATGCTTCACGTTTTTGCTTGAAGGCAGATGCTATAAAGTAAGCAGTTGCTGTCTCAGTTCAATGCCACAAGTTCAATGTCACTGGACCCCATGGTAGATAATAGTAGTTAATAAAAAGCTCAGCAGTACTTTTTAAATCAAGTAATCATGCTGTACTCATAATTTTATTCTTGGAACCATGAGGAGAATTTACAATATAGTGTCTTTCTAGGATCAGAAGAGTGAGGGAAAAAAGTGGAAAAATGTCCAAACATCCTTGCATGGCAATGATGGCATTACTGGTGTGTTTAATAAAACCTTTATTGGTACATTTTCCGGTGTGGTGGCATTGGCAGAAACCATCCCCCTTTGGATTTGAAACTCAGCAGCTGATGAAATACAGTAAACATTAATTTGGAATGGGCTGCCAGTTTTGGAAAGCCAGGTGACATTTTATTATATTTGTACCAAGCAGAGGCTGTGTCCCATACTGCTGTAGCTTCCGCTGTCAGAGGCTTAGCTGGCATTATGGAAAAAAAAAATGGCAGGCCTGAGAATCTTATCCCCTGAAATGAAAGTCGAATGCCAAATTGAAATTCCTGTAGGATTTCCGATAGCAATGGGGGAATTGAGAAGCCCACAATTAAGCATATGGGCATTAAGATAATTGTCAGATCTGTTGGCGGACATGATAGAAGACAGATGGGTACGAATCAGTGCGCTCCACTGCAGCACCCTGGGAGACAATTTGACGTTTTACCTGCCTGAGCTACTCTGCCATATTTGTCACTGAATGTACAGCACAGCATCTTACTGAGTGTTAAGTGTTTTCACAGGAAACTATAGGTGCATGTGTGGTCCTCCGGCGCCCTCTAGTGAAATGCGTTTGGGAGTATGGTTTTTGAAAAGCCAGCCTGCCTTGCTCAGGTCCTAGTGTGGCATCCAGTTCCTGCTCACCTCTCTGGTTTCTCTCACCCTTTCAGGTGGGGACCCATCGTGAAGATGGCGTGGCCCTGAGAGGCAGCCATTCTCTTCTGCCAAACCAGGTTCCGGTCCCACAGCTTCCTGTCCAGTCTGCGACTTCCCCTGACCTGAACCCACCCCAGGACCCTTACAGAGGTAGGTCAGCCTCACCAGGGCACTTCTGACCTCACTTCCACAATAAGCCCAGTGTTGATACCCAGCCTCTGGTGTTCATCCCTCAACAAGCACTGGCAGAAACCCAAGAATCAAATTGGGTACAAAAATCGTAAGTAAATGGGAAAGTATTTAGAACTTCGCCCACTAATCTTGTTTCTCCAGGAACTGTTTTCCTCAAACATCCTCTGAAATCTCAGTCCTATATCAGCAGGGAATGAGGCCACAGACTGATGAGAGGAAATTTTATTTTAGCTATTTCCACATTTTTCTCATTCAGGTCCTCTAATATGGTTAGTTGTGGCCTGAAAATGATATTTCCAAATGAATAGGAAGGAAGGAAATTGTTTTTGTTAAGATGGAAGGAAATATAGGTGCATTTACAAACTGGAGCTTGCTTGCATGATTTTCACTTTTGTGTCGGCTAGCCCTGTAATGATTGCCTCGTACCAGTGACTGCGAATGGCTTTTCATGACCCCAGGAAGTTGGGCTGTGGCTGGCCAGCTGACTAGCAGTCACTTAGATAAAACATCTTCTCAGTCCCTTCATGTTTAATATAAAAATGATAACATTGCCACAGGAATACAAGGGCATTTTTCCAACTGTTCAACATTGTACAGATCTGAGTGTCAATTGTATGTATGGGTATGTCTGCCCATTTTTATATGAATAGTAATCGTTTTATGGACCTTTTTTTTCTTTTTCTTTTGCTTCTTTGAGACAGAGTCTCACTCTGTTACCCAGAGTGCAGTGGTGCAATCTTAGCTCACTGCAACCTCCGCTTCCCAGGTTCAAGGGATTCTCCTGCCTCAGCCTCCCAGGTAGCTGGAATTACAGACATGCATCACCATACCTGGCTATTTTTTGTATTTTTAGTAAAGACAGGGTTTCATCATGTTGGCCAGGCTGATGTTGAACTCCTGACCTCAAGTGATCCACCCGACTCAGCCTCCTAAAGTGCTGGGATGACAGGCGTGAGCTGCCCCACCTGGCAAGGAGCTTTCTTTTCAAGAGCCTTTGGTTTTTGCCCTCTTTGTCCTAAATCCGTGCTTCTCAAACTGCACATAAGTACAACCTGAGGATCTTGTTAAAATGCAGGTTCTGATTCAGTAGATCTGGGATTGTCCATTTCTAATGAGCTCACAGGTGATAAGGCCACTTGGACCAAAGTTTGAGTGGCAAGGTTCTAGAGTACACAGATTACAAATAATGGGGAATACTTGACAGACATGCTTCTACCTTAAAGTTATTACATAGGGTCGTGTTTTAAAATGCAGTGTGACTTGGAAAGTTGAGCAGTGATAAAGCTAGAAATTTCTAAAATGAGTAGCAAACTGCCTTCCATATGTACCATTTTAAAATGCTGATTACTCCTTGAGAATAAGAGAAGCCTAATTTCAGAATATCATTAGGGTACCTATTGAAGTCTTGACTACACATATTTAGCATACTCCCTGGGAATTATATTTTAAGGACATTTTTCTATTAAATCATTGCATATGGAAGAAACTCAATATAATAGCTGATATTTACTTGGGTTCTTAATCAGAACATTGGGTGTGTGATTTTCATGATTATGATTTTCATTGCAATTAAGTTGATGTTTTGTAGACAGTGAAATTACCATCTACTCCAAAAGATTGCAAAATAGAATTTAACCTTAGAGCCAATGCAGGGAAAACTTGTTTCTGCAGGTGCATTTTTGAAACTTCAACAGATAGCAGGAAAAAAAAAGTGACAGAAGGATCACAGTTCAGCAGTATGAATTGTCTGCTGGCAGCCTTGCAATCTGGTGTGCAGGCAGTGAGTTTTCAGTGTACATGTCATCTGATTTCTCTTTTTCTGTAGGCATGCCACCAGGACTACAGGGGCAGAGTGTCTCCTCTGGCAGCTCTGAGATCAAATCCGACGACGAGGGTGATGAGAACCTACAAGACACGAAATCTTCGGAGGACAAGAAATTAGATGACGACAAGAAGGATATCAAATCAATTACTAGGTCAAGATCTAGGTAACAGTATATAATACTGTCGCTTCATTTAATTCCTTTATTGGACTTTGATGAAGTGAACAGAACGGGAAGAAACTATTCAGTTTTTTCCTGGCAGGTAAATTTACAGCTGAAAAGAAAATTAAAGGCCTACTCTAGACGTACTAAAAGTATCGTTTAAGATACCTGTGCTCTAGGGAGGCCTAAAATGTTTCTGGCATTGATGAATTTGGACCCAATGCTAATGACACAGTGAAAACAATTTGTATCTGATTCAAGTACAAACAGTTTATTTTTAAAACTCTACTTATTCTACAAATTTGGTCAGAAATGTTGTTTCTATAATATTTCCAGAGAAAGATTGTAGCCGTGTTAAAAACTCAATTGACGTATGTGTCAACGATAACTGTTTTCTTACCTCTAAAGTGAGAAAATACTGATTTCCTAGATTTATCCTACACATATTGACGTATATAAGAGTAATACCTAAATTGCTAATGGTTTTTCCTCTTGGATACTCTTTTCTACGGAAAACACAACTGCAGGAAAATAGCTTCTGGCTGGTTTCCTTAAATATCTGCTATCTTTACATTCCAGTCTCTATCCCCGTGAACTTTAATCTGGTAATCAGATGGTTTCTGAATACCAACGCCCATGTACTTTGCACCAATTTTCCTAAGGCTACAGCTCCCTTCTAAAGGCTGTGGTTCTCAAGGTTCTATCTAAGCTCTTGTGAGTTAGGAACATGCTGCCTTTTTATGTTGCCTTTGTAATTATTGAGATCAATTCCATATCCTGCCACAAGTTTTAAAATGCTGAATGCTTCTAGATAAACCTTTTCCTTCCTCATTGTAGTTTTCTGATTCTTGGCCAAGGTGGCAAGAAATCCCAAGGAGGGGATTTCATACCTTTAACAGCTTCCGTGTTAGTCCAGTCAGTTCTTGGTAATTTAACTTATTGTGGCCAAACTTACACATGTTACTGGATTCTTTTAAGTTTCAGAACATTTTCACTTGCCGTTGAGAAACTTCCTATTAAAAAGGTCACCCTTATGACATTTACTTATGTGTGTGTCCAAAACTGTATTATAAGGCAGTGCTTTTCAAACCTAGGCAATTTTATTTGCATAACCAATTTATTTATAAGTGAATAACCAATTCTAATTGGTTATTAGCCTGAAAACCTTTGGAAGAAAAGTTCCCATTTTCCAGTCCCCTTTGTGTAAGGTGTGGCACATGTTTGATATATAAAAATATCACCCAGATGCTTAGCTTCAGGACAGGCCCAGCAGAGACTGTTTCCTTTTGCTTTTTACAGCCTATTTGCATAGTGGAATATAGAAGTGAATTAATTATAACTTAATTTCCTTGGCATTGGCAGCAGTCGAGGATAAGGGCAGAGGAGGGATCAGCAGAAGGCAGAGAAAGAGAGTCTTTTCCAATGGACTCAGTTGAATTGCATGTTTACCATACACACCTGTGGCGGACAGTACCATCTGGAAAGGCGCTTAAGCTGTGGAGAGAGGAGAGCCTGGTCTTACAGCATCCTTCTGTGGTGTCATCCTCCTTGCCCCTAACTTTTCTCCTTCACCCACGTGTTCTTGACTTATGTGCATCGTCTTTATGTGTAACGTGTACCTGCAACCCAAGAACACCACTCCCACTTTTGATTGATTGGAACTTCTCAAGTGTAGTTGCTCTTTACTGCCACTTGGAAGTTACCCAGAGATTCTCCAAAATGGAAGACCAGAGTCACACATTTTAAACCAGCATTCATTAAGTATACATTGAATTGACTAGATAATTTCCCACATCTTCCAACTCTGAAGTGTTGTGATTAATGATCTTTATCCTGTGAACATTTCCGATATGTGAAATTTTAAAGTAGAGGTTGACCTTCATGATCCCATAGATCCATACTTTACCCTCTGGGTTAATTGTTAGTCACTTCCGTGTAGTTTCTTGTAATGGGGAGTCTACTGATGTTCAGTGAAGTTTGTTTCATTTTTTATGTCTCTCATAAGCCCTTCGAAAATCCTCACTCGTGTTTATTCACAATAGTCATTCAGAGCTCTGTGTGCTGCTCTGCCTTCTTGAGACAAGACATGATGCACACCTCTCTTTTTAACATGGTAGCCCTTGGAATATTTGAACCGTGCTTCCAGGAAGACTTCCTGATGTGACATGGTTTCCAGGTGGCTCATCGTCCTCTTTGCCTTCCATTCAGAAGTTTTTAATTTGTCACTGTTGCACCCAGAAAATGGACAGAACTGATCTTATCTTTCCAGACTATTCTGGACCCGACCATGCCTTTATTATGAATCATGGAGTATTTTGGTTTTCACAATCAGAAATTAGCTTTTGGCCTTTTTTTTTTTTTTTTTTTTTTTTTTTTTTTTTTTTTATTGTTAAGAGGCAGAGTCTGGCTGTGTTGCCCAAGCTGGTATACAGTGACCTGATCACAGCTCACTGCAGCCTCCACCTGCTAGATTTAAGTCATCCTCCCACCTCAGCCTCCCAAGTAGCTGAGACTACAGGTGTGTGCCGCTGTGCCCGGATAATTTTTTTGTAGAGACAGGGTCTCACTATATTGCCCAGGCTGGGGTTATGGGCATGAGTCACTGCGCCCCGCTTTCTGCCTTCATTTTTGACTCACAGTGAGGTCCTGGTCATTCATAAGCTGTAGGTGTTTGGTTTTTTGAATCATTTTGCATGGCTGACATCAGTTCTGGTTTCCCAAACTTCTTCTGGGGATCATAAACATCTATAACATTAAAGACCACAGAAGTCATGTTTTTCTAACCTTTTATTTAATACATAAAGAAAATAAGACTCACATAGGGTAAGTGGGTTGACCAGGCCTTCAAAGCAAGGTAATGGTGATACCTGGATAAAAGCCTCACTGTCTTCACTCCCATTGCTCTGATGTCTTAAATATAGGTTTTTCTTATTACTCCTGTTAAGCTGCCTTGTATTTTTTTGACCTGTCAAAATCATTTGTCAATTACTTGTTTCCTCTAGGTTTCAGATGTCACGGTATGAAAGGTTTTGTATATGTGAAAAAAGATTAGTATAAACTTAAAGTCTTTTGGAAGCATGGTTATACAGCATAGGCTAAGCATAAGTTGGTGAACTTACACTTTGCAGAGTGTAACCCCATTGATAAGAAAAGCTTTGTTCCCCTCCCCCCCCACATCAGTATAGGCACACTCTGCACTCGAACTTTAATCTATGTCATCCTCACCTATTTGGTTCAGGTTTAATGTCTGCGAGGAAACCAAATATCTTGTGTATTGTGGACTATCACCGCCATCTAAATCAGTCCCAAGGTCAAGTGGATATAAAAATTCTGCCAAAGATATGGCATAAGAAGGAAAAGTTCCCTGAAAACTCTGGAAGCAAACAAAGTAATGTAGACACTTTCTTTTTCCCCACACCATTAGAAAATGTCACGTCCCTTTTGTCCCACAGCAATAACGACGATGAGGACCTGACGCCGGAGCAGAAGGCGGAGCGTGAGAAGGAGCGGAGGATGGCCAACAACGCCCGAGAGCGCCTGCGGGTCCGCGATATCAACGAGGCTTTCAAAGAGCTTGGCCGCATGGTGCAGCTCCACCTCAAGAGTGACAAGCCCCAGACCAAACTCCTGATCCTCCACCAGGCGGTGGCCGTCATCCTCAGTCTGGAGCAGCAAGTCCGAGGTGAGTGCAGGCCAGCTCCTTACAGAGCTCATGGGGAGCTCATAGCAGGCACAAACTGAGATGGGCATGCCAACCTTGAGCAGTGGCAGAGAGTAGACTTTTTTTTTTTTGAGATGGAGTCTCGCTCTGTCACCAGGCTGGAGTGCAGTGGTGTGATCTCAGCTCACTGCAACTTACGACCCCTGAGTTCAAGTGCTTCTCCTGCTTCCGCCTCCCAAATAGCTGGGACTGCAGACATGTGCCACCATACCTGGCTAATTTTTATATTTTTAGTAGAGACAGGGTTTCACCATGTTGGCCAGGATGGTCTCAATCTCTTGACCTCATGATCTGCCCACCTCAGCCTCTGAAAGTGCTGGGATTAAGCCCAGCCCAGACAGTGGACTTTTAAGCATCATTCCAAAGAATTGTTTCAATTACAGACTATGTCTAAATCCATGAGGCAGCCTCCCTTTCTCCTGTAATTAAGTTGTAGGATTCTCTTTTTTTTGAGAGAGTCTTGCTCTGTCTCCCAGGCTGGATTGCAGTGGCACAATCTCATCTCACTGCAGCCTCTGCCTCTTAGGTTCAAGCAGTTCTCTGCCTCAGCCTCCCAAGTAGCTGGGATTACAGGTGCCCACCAACATGCCTGGCTAAGTTCTGTATTTTTAGTAGAGATGGGGTTTCACCATCTTGGCCAGGCTGATCTTGAACTCCTGACCTTGTGATCCACCCACCTCAGCCTCCCAAAGTGCTGGGATTAGAGGCGTGAGCCACCACACCCTGCTAGTCATAGGATTCTCTTATAACTAAGATTGTATTGCAACTTTCCATGTGTCCTGTCAGTAATTGGAGCTTAGTTTATTTGCTTTACCAACCTTTGCTCACACTGTAAAGAGGCTGTATACACTCACCATGCAGTTCACCTTTTACTAGTGACTGACCAAATGGACCGCCACAGTACTTAGTAACTGTTCCTTTTGTTCTGTAATATAAACACTGAGAAAAAGGTCAGACGTGCAAGAAGAGTGCGTTGCTGCCCTCTGCCAGAAGCCTCAGCATTAAACAAAGGTCCTGTGCTTTAATCCTCCACAGAAAGGAATCTGAATCCAAAAGCCGCCTGTCTGAAAAGAAGGGAGGAAGAGAAGGTGTCCTCAGAGCCTCCCCCACTCTCCTTGGCCGGCCCGCACCCTGGAATGGGAGATGCATCAAATCACATGGGACAGATGTAAAAGGGCAAGTTTGTTTTCAGCCGTTTCTGAAATCGATCATTCGTAACTCTCAGCAGCGTATCAGCCATAAAAGTGAATTTTACCCAAATTGACGATACTTTCTTTCATGGAAAAAGAATTTAAAAAATAAAATAACAACAACAACAAAAAAAAAACCCTTCCTCTGTTACAACTATATTAATGAATTTTTTCTCTCTTTTTTCCTTTCTCAGGTCCAAGTTGCCACATTGCTTCATTAAAACAAGAGACCACTTCCTTAACAGCTGTATTATCTTAAACCCACATAAACACTTCTCCTTAACCCCCTTTTTTGTAATATAAGACAAGTCTGAGTAGTTATGAATCGCAGACGCAAGAGGTTTCAGCATTCCCAATTATCAAAAAACAGAAAAACAAAAAAAAGAAAGAAAAAAGTGCAACTTGAGGGACGACTTTCTTTAACATATCATTCAGAATGTGCAAAGCAGTATGTACAGGCTGAGACACAGCCCAGAGACTGAACGGCAATCTTTCCACACTGTGGAACAATGCATTTGTGCCTAAACTTCTTTTGGAAAAAAAAAAAATATAATTAATTTGTAAGTCTGAAAAAAAATATTTAATTTAAAAAAAAATTGTAAACTTGCAATAATGAAAAAGTGTACTTCTGAAGAAAACTACATGAACGTTTTTGTTGGTATTCAAGTCAGCTAGTGTTTATAATTACTGGATATTGAATTAGGGGAAGCTCGGCTGCCCTAGTAACAAAACCAGCAAACGTCCTGATGACAACGAAGTGATGACATTAGCCATTCCTTAGGGTAGGAGGAACAGATGGATCTTATAGACCTATGACAAATATATATATAAATATATATATAAATATATATTAAAAATTTAGTGACTATGGTAAGCTTTTGTTCATTTGTTTCAGACTTTTTTCTCCTGTAAAAAAATAGTACTGATTAACTTTTTTAAAAGAAAGATTTTACTGTAAATACGGATTTTTTTTTTTTTTTTGGTCTTATTTCTGTCCCTTTCCCTGGTTTGTTATCATAACCTGTAGTGCCAACTCTGCTTCCAGAGGGGTAGTGCAGGATGAAATGCTGACCCTGATGTTGCTTCTCATTCATAAATAAGTAGAAAGTTGTTTCTCCAGTCTTTTGGGAACACAAGACTTAAAAGTCACATCATGTGTAGATATTACAAGCAGCATTACCAAGATATGGCAAAAAGAGTTTGTCTGAATTGTAATGTTGCATTTGTGACCCTATTCTGGGATTTTCAGAGGTACAAGGTTAGAATGCTACAATGTTACCACTGTGCCTTCCAATGTTTATATCATCGGAAACATAACATAATCAAAGTGGCTGTGATTTAACAAAATGATTAAAGTGTTACCTACCTGTGTAGCCGAAGTAGTGTGCAGTGAGGCGTTTCTGAATACATGGTCAGATTTTTGGAAAAAAACAAAAACAAAAAAAACAAAGTTCAAAATCCGTCAAATGAGAAAATTGCAAGTAGTGTGACAGAGCTGATTGATTTTGTTGCTTTCTTGATTTTTTTTTTCAAAATGGGTTTACTAAAATGTAGATGACTTAACTGCCTCCTCCTTCGTCTGAAAAATGCCAATATTCAATCATCATGCAGCATTATAACAAGCCTTATGAGTCCTAAAGCATTAAGTTGCACTTTTTTGAGGAGGGGTAGTGCAGTATTTCTCTGGCCAGTATGAATGAAGTTTATACTTACCATATTTGATAGAAACATAGATCAAGCTATGGCACAGCGACTCATCAGATAGCTAGCTTTGACGTCTGGGCACAATTGAACCAACTTCCATCGTGAATCTTTATAATGATTGACTTTGGTGTATAGTGCAGTAAACAAATAGTGCTCCTAGTTAAGTATTTGTCAGCATCCTTTTGTCTCTAACTCGTTTCTATTTTTACAGCCACACAATCTTGGCATGTATTAAGAAAAAAAAAATCCCTGTTCAAGTAGTTTTTCCACCTATCAGCACTGAGTAAATGCCATAAATCCATTGAAATGGTCTAAATGTTCCATCTGTTCTCCTGTTTTGCCAGTAATATAGTAATGAAATACATTTGTAAATTTTATGCAACAAATGGCAAACGTATCATTATTTTGAAATTGTGTATGTAAAAGTTATATTTTTACATGTAGACTTGTTATTATGTGTTTTAATACATTGTATCAGTTTTTTTTTTTTTTTTTAAGCTGTGTGGTTTAAAAAGAAGTCTCATTTAAATGAAATAGTGAGCTACAAGAATCAGAATTTTATGTTCATTTCTGAAAATGTAAGAACAAATAAGATAGTTACCACGTGGTCATCTTTTACAAACCCATAAACATTTTGATTAGCTGTGTGTGTGTTGAAAAACTGTAAATATGTTCAGTAGCGATAAAACTAAAATAACTTTGATTTGTTGATAAGTTCCTAAAATGTGGAGGTGGATTAAAACCTTAGGAGAATAGCAGAAATCAAACTTCATGAAAAGTTATTTTGGGGCTTTCCTGTGACATGTATGAACAAAGAGGCTCAGAGAAGGGCATGGAAGACAATAATGTATACTCTCCCCTCCTCCCTGAATAATGAAAACCATGTGTACTTGTTCCCTCCGTATGTTAAAGATTTCCTTTTAGTGGTACATTCTGCACTCATTTTGTATAGTCTACCAAGGCGGGTATCCCTAGGAACAATATTATATAGGAAGCAGGTATACTCTGATCACATTCAGGATAAGTGTACAGAAGAAAATATGGTGTTTACTCTTTAGGGAACTGGAAACACTCCCTGCATTGATGTACATTTTAAGAATGGCACTTTTGATACATGTTATCATAAAGGTGCTTAATAGAGCTGAATTAAAGTTTTTCAAATCTGTAAACAAAGCAAAAAAGTTAATTGTAGTCATTTGGTTATTTTTTAAATTGGTGCTTTATATTTTGTTCTCACTCAGAGTAAAAGCTGCAATTTATTGTTCACCAGCTTTGATGTATTCATTACTCAGTAATGCAATACCTCTATTGTTGAATTCCCTTTAGAAATAAGTAAAAATTCTAACGGCCACCGAAAGCTGCTCGCTAGGTTTTGCTTGGTGGAGAAACGTAGTCTGCATCTATTCATATTAATTGGGTTGTATCCCCATTAAAAAAGAAAAAAGGGAATGTGGCCTTTTTAGTGTGTTTTTTATTGTTGTTGTTTTGTAATTATCAAACCCAGGTAAGATATTGGTATCCTGCACTGGATTTTCAAATGAAATTCAGCGGAAGACAGTTAAGATTCAAGTACTATACAAAAATTTCATAAGGGTCCATACTACACTATCTATATGATGACACTTAGGCTGGGGATCTCTTTCAGAAACTCGGACTTAAAAGCAACTTGGAACAGTTGATCCACCTCCACATTCAAGTAATTTATGAATATGCAGAATAGGGATCTGTTCATCTAGAAATTTTTTACCATTTGTCTTCTGTGTAGCTGCAAGGAACACTAATGTTTATACAACTGTCAGTCCACCCAGTGGTGCAGCTGGTTCTGATTCAGTCTTCCGATTCCTTTTTTGTTTTTCACTTTTTCCTATTTCTGAATTTTTTTTTTTTTTATTTGTGATCTTGATTTTGATGAGGGGTTGGGGAGTGGGGAGGGAGTCGAACCAAGACTTGGAGTTAAGAGGATTTTCATCTTTTGCATCCAACAGGCAGAATATGATCTGTGTCCAAAAGTGAACTTGAGTCAGGAATGAAACAATTTCAGCATAAACAAGCACAAAAATTTAGTCTGCTGGCTGACTGGAAGCAAAAAAAGTCAAGATGGAATATGATGAATTCCAACACAATGGGGCACCAAGGCCTTTAGGCCTCTCTTTTTATTTTGCTTTGGTTTTGTTTATTTTTCTTTAGAGACATGCTCTTTCTCATGGGACTTGAAGTGGACTCATCTTTGTGCAGTGCTGGTTTTGCCATACTCATTTCAAGTATTATAGACATATGTAATGGTGAAAATATATGAACTGTGGCCTTTTTCATTCTTGTTACTTGTGATGCAATTAAGTGAAGATAAGAAAAAAAAAAAGCAGAGATTTACCATGTATCAGTGCCTGGCTTTTTGTTATAAAGCTTTGTTTGTCTAGTGCTCTTTTGCTATAAAATAGACTGTAGTACACCCTAGTAGGAAAAAAAAAACTAAATTTAAAAATAAAAAATATATTTGGCTTATTTTTCGCAGGAGCAATCCTTTTATACCATGAATATTACAAAAAAAATTGTCAGATTCTGAATATTTCTTCTTTGTAGATTTTTGGAATCATTATGAGTAAAAGTTTGTTACTTTATTTTACTATTTAAAAGATGTTATTTTACCATGTGTTACCGAGACGAAACTGTATGGGTAGCTTTTTTGTTTGTTTTTTGTTTTGTTTTTGTTTTTGTTTTTTTAGTTGTAGGTCGCAGCGGGGAAATTTTTTGCGACTGTACACATAGCTGCAGCATTAAAAACTTAAAAAAAATTGTTAAAAAAAAGAAAAAAAGGGAAAACGTTTAAAAAAAAAGATAAACAGTTACACCTTGTTTTCAATGTGTGGCTGAGTGCCTCGATTTTTTCATGTTTTTGGTGTATTTCTGATTTGTAGAAGTGTCCAAACAGGTTGTATGCTGGAGTTCCTTCAAGACAAAAACAAACCCAGCTTGGTCAAGGCCATTACCTGTTTCCCATCTGTAGTTATTCGATGAAGTCATGTACATGACCGTTCTGTAGCAATAAATGTGCCATTTTTATAAACTGTTTCTGACACTTGTTTCATTTCATTTTGCATTGTCCATATAGCTATGATTCTCTTCTGTGAGTAAAATGCATCTATATTTCATTTTTCAAGTGTTGGAGGTATTGACAGCTTAACAAACAAAACATACAAAAAAAAATCACAAAAACAAATTGTAACGCAAAGCACATGATTGATCAAGGAAGAGATGCCCTTAATGAAAATGGAATGAGATGTGCATGCAAAACAAAAAGAAAACTGTCTAGAGGATTAACTAATTGAAGGAATATAATTAATGTGCATGTAACACTGAAGCTATGCATTTGAAGAGCTCTGAACTGCACCAGTGTTTTCGGTTGTGCTGCAGGTTGCTAAGTCAAGTCAGCCTTAACCTTTTGCATCAGTTGGTCGGCTGTTTGGCAGAACATTCTCAGCTAGATCTTTTCAGTCAAAAAACTAAAATGATTTATTTTGTATCACTTTGTTAAAAGCTGAATATTGTTAACCACAGTTAATATTAACACTGTATTTATACTTTCTCAAGCTACACCCTCCCCACCACTTCTGGTTGCCTCTGTTGACTATTAATCCAGATGTAAACAACCAGATGTTTTTTTCTAACTTGTACAAACTGACGCGTGTCAACTATTATGGAAGGAAAAAAATGTACAGATTAAAATTATTCAGTGTTATGTACTGTAAGTTAATATTTTTGTAGAATGGACATCAATCTACTTTGCAAAATTTGGAGGCTATTTCAACATTGCACTGTAGAAATGTAAAGTAATGTATGCAATGTAAAGGAAAGCCCGCGGTAGCTGAGCACTTCTAACAGAATGTTCTAATCAAGTACGTGGTATTTGAGGATGTCTCCGATATTGCTCTTGTATTCTTTCTAATTGGGTTTAGTGACTAGTTGAAGGAAAATGTTATAACACCATTTGGTTCACATGTGAAGTGCCCTCCATAGCCAAATGTTGGGATTTTTTTCTTTTTTTTGGTTGGACTGTTTGCAGATACTTAAATTTTATGAAATTTCCAAAGATTTTGGTTGATAACCCCCTTTTACCTTCTAAATGATTTGAGATGTTCTTATGTTCTTACTGTGTGTTTTAAATATATATAAAAGAGCCACAAGCATTTAGTCTTTTAGTATTATATTTGATCATATACCTACTGGAAAATGGGGGGGAAAGTGTCTGGGCACCCCTACAATATCTCTTGGTAGTGTCTATTAACATTCTTCTATTCCTCGTCGAGAGGACCACATTATAAGGTACATTAGTCTTAGATTTTGGTTCATTTTCAAAGGGCATTTAAATTGCTGGAGAACCTAAAGTATTATCCAAAAGTTAAGATCACAATAATTTTAGAAATGACGAAGGGCGGAGTATCCAAAGGGGCTGAAATAGGGAATCATTTTTAGCCTTATAATTGAGTCCATTCATCCAAAACCAAGTGAAATTTATATTCTCAGCTTCATTTGTAGGGCACCTTTCTCTTGAGGAATGGCCCAAGAAATTTCATGTGTAAGCCTCTTTAAGGGAGACATTGAAATCAACAGAAGGACCTTGTGTGCTGCTTATATTCAAGTCACACCAGGATCGCACATTTAAATTGCACCTGGGACACCTCATGCTCTGCCAGCCAGAAGATCTTTTGTTCCATAAGGAATTCTCATTCAAATGGGTTACAAGTCCACATTCTCACCGGTCACAGCCTGTGTTATAAATAAACATGGCCAGTCTTTAAAGGACTGGAAGGGCATGAAGAGCCAGAGTCACTTTGGTATTCTTGAGAGATCATTTAAATTGATAAGGTTTGATGAACAAAGGCACCTCAAGTGAAAATCCACCTTTTCAGGAAAGGAAGATGATATCACAGCTATGAGAAAGCAGTAGTTACAGGCAAATGTGCATTGAGGTGCCCCCTACTGAGTTGCTAAGTGCTGTGGGGTCAGAAAGTAAAATCAACCAGGCAGCCAGTATCTGGGTATTTCTTTTTAGTGTTAGACATTAAGATTACTGAGCCTGTACCTAATTATAACAAGTACAGTTTAGGCTTTTTGCTGTGGAATGGTGTGTCTGAAAGTGTTTCTTGCCACTTTTGGGTTTTGGACCCTTTGAAGAATGAAACCACTCCATAGAGGGGGAAAAAAGGATATATGTATGAAATGTCACATTCAACTCTTTTTTTTTTTTTCAAGAGATAGGGGCTTCATCTGTCAACCAGGCTGACATATCAATGCATCCTCCAACTACTATATCAATGCGTCCTCCAACTCCTGGACTCAAGCAATCCTCCTGCCTCAGCCTCCTGAGTAGCTGGGACTACAAGTGTGTGCCACCATGCCTGGCAAATTATTAAAAAGTTATCATACAGACAGGGTCTTGCTATTTTACCTGAACTAGTCTTGAACGCCTGAACTCAAGTGACCCTCCCAACTTGGCCTCCAAAGTGCTAGGATTATAAATATGAGCCACCGTGCCTGGCCCTGACAAATCTCTCTAGCATCTAGCCATGGATACTTGTTCATGGGTCAAGTTAAGAAAATCTGGTGTAAGATGCCAAAATCTTCAATACTTGACAAAGGAATAAAACTTGTCTCATTTACCATGATTGAGATGGTTGAGCCTAACCAGAACTGGACTGGTGTCTGGCTTTTAAAGAAAGACTCTTTGTGTAACAGAAAATAATACGGTTCCTATTAACATCTGTTACACTATATTTAGAAGTCAAATGGCTTTAGCATTGGCATGAACATTCTTCTAAGAGGAAGCTGAAAGTTGCCAAGTGCAAAGTGAAAATGCTCATGCAGAATCGGACTTGCTGTTGTGAGGTTTTTGACCATAACCAGCCCACGAGTGAGGAACTTTTTTGTTCTTGAGCAAAAATGACAAAATTTTGGAGAACAGGAAAACTTGATTTTTGTAAGGAATTATTTTATTTTATGGATCTTTATTTGTGAGTCTCAGATCATTTCAAAGATGAGAAAATGCAGGCACAGGGATATGCTCAAGTCCTTGGAGCTAAAACAAGTAGCCAGTGTCCTGATTTTGAGCCCAGGTCCCTGCACTGACCCACCTCTAGAACAGCCACTTGACTTCCCACCTTTAACAATATGCCTCCCCCACCAGCAACTACCCACAGTCTCATTTTTTTGTTTGTTTCGCCTTTATTCTTTTTTGCTGCCTTTTCATGAATGTTTTACAGGAGCATTGTTAAACTTCCCTGTCGTTCTCTTTTTCAACCTATTCTACAAATTGTTAGGATATAATGAGATGTAAGAATATTCACACAGCAAGAGTCTGCTAGCCAAATTCAAATTTTCACTCTGGCCCACCCACTTGTTTAAAAATAAACTTTGTCCTTTGGAATAATTTTAGATTTATAGAATAGTTGCAAAGATAACATAACATTCCCATGGACCCTTCACCCAGTTTCCCCTAAAGGTAAAACGTTGCGTAACCATGGTACATTTGTCAAAACTAAGACATTAGCAGTGGTTCTTTATTTAGATTTCACCAGTTTCTCCACTAACATCCTTTTTTTCTGTTCCTAAATCCGATCCAGGAACCCACACTGCCATTAGTCTGACACTCTTAGATTTTAAGTGCTAAAAGAGGCATACCAATTCAAGTCCGCACAGCATTCCATGATCTCAGGGCCTTATCAAATCACATCCACACACCTCCCAAGTAAACTACCAGTAGAAAATAAACTGACTTTCTTTTTACAATTCCTTCCATTATTCCCATCTCTTGAAAATCATCCTTCTTTGATAAAAGGTATTGCAGCAGTATGGAGAAGACAGGAATGGAAAAGGAGCAAGAGGAGACCCAACAACACCCATGACCTGAGAAATTTAAATAATCACATCATCCATTCATCAGTTGATTTTTTATTGACTGCTGATTAAGTCAAAAGCACTAGGGGAGTTACAAGACAACAATCCCTACCTGTATGTCTAGTTAGAAGGCAATAGATGCATCTATATGACCACCAATAATTACCGGAAGGCAGGAACAAACCATGCTGGGGAGTGGCAAAGAGAGGCACTAGGGTTGCTTCCAGAAAAGATGGGATGTTTGTAAAAGTGACCTTCAGGTGTGAGGAGTATTTTGGCAGGTAGAGAAGATAATGGCGCTAAAACAATGGCAAGTCTTTCTGCACTGTAATGAAGCAGACTTGTAGGAAGACAATCATGATAGCTTAAATGATGATGATGCATTTTTTTCTTATTTTCATCACCTTCCCATCAGCCAAGCAACAATACCTGGAAACCCTTGGCTGACCTTCGGGGTTTACAAAATTATTTAAGGCTTGCATGTACAGAATGGAACTATCCACATCCTACCTGAGCACAGTGGCTCACACCTGCAATCCCAGCACTTTGAGAAGCCAAGGTGGAGATCACTTGAGGCCCAGGAGTTCAAGACCAGCCTGAGCAACAAAGTGAAACCCCTGTCTCAAATAATAATAATAATAATTAATTAATTAGCCAGGTGTGTTGGCCTGTGCCTGTGGTCCCAGCTACTCAGGAGGCTAAGAAGATAGCTTGAGCCCAGGAGGTTGAGGCTACAATGAGCCATGATCATGCCACTACACTCCAGCCTGGGCTACAGAGTGAGACCCTGTTTCAAAATTTTTTTTAAAGGAAAGAAAAGAAATATCCACATCATATTATTGATTATTCTGAGGATGTGTAGGAAAATCTAGGCCAAACCACACATTTTAAAGGGAAGGCAAGTAAGCCCTCAGAACTTAGCTGAATCTGCACAGTTCCCTCAAGCTCATGTCTGAGCTCTAAGAGGAACTCTGGTTGCCTGACTCCCTATCGAGGAACGCTATGCAACATACCGTTATGTCAATAAAATGACACTTTAGCCCTCCAGAAGTCCACAACCCAAGGGTATGTGTGAGCAACTAAAGCAGCAAATGCAAGTGATGCGGGCTATAGAGGAACAATGAAGAACTGGGCAGGGAGTAATTGATACTCAGAAGATTGCTGGGGTGTCCTACAGAGCATGATAGCCATACTCTGTCAGATAGGTTTCAATATGGAAATTTCCATGAAGGAGGGGAGAAGCTGGTGGGTATGGATAAGAGGTGGTGGGAGGGCAGGCTTGGTGGCTCACCTCTGTAATCCCAGCACTTTGGGAGAGAGAGTGAGGTGGGTGGATCACCTGAGGTCAGGAGTTTGAGACCAGCCTGGTTAACATGGTGAAACCCCATTTCTGCAAAAAATACAAAACTTAGTTGGGCGTGGTGGCTGTGCCTGTAATCCCAGCTACTCAGGAGACTGAGGCAAGAGAATCACTTGAACTCAGGTGGCAGAGGTTACAGTGAGCTGAGATCGTACCACTGCACTCCAGCCTGGGTGACAGAATGAGACTCCATCTCAAAAAGAAAAAAAAAAAGAGGTGGTGGGATGTGGAGAGCACTTAGAGGAAATGAGCATAGGCCTCTGATTTAGGCAGGTGTTTAGAGTAGATCTACAGAGTGTGGTAAGAAAAGGATGCCTGGACGAAAACATCTGGTGGGAGGAGGCAATGCCATTTCCTTAATTTTTACCAAGCTTTGTTCCAAAAGGCCTTAAGATCACAACCGATAATTCTGAACAGCAGTAAAGGCATAGATGCTTTCCTATATTTTTCATGAACAAGTATAAGCTTACACTCAAAGAGGGCCTTGAGCATCTAATATCATACAAGATATATGCTATTGAACAAGCTACTCCACTCACCCATTATCTTCAGCTGTGAAATGGGGATAATAGCACCTACATCTTGGAGTAAATATTATAAGGCGTGTCTTGTGCTCCTTCCATATTGACACATAAAAAATGTCAGGGCATCACACAGAGATTGTATTGTGTGTATTTATACATGCATGCCCTAACCATAGGACTGCAGCAACGACCTCTATTTGCAACATCTTCCCTGGCCCCACCCCCAATTTTGTCCTCAAAGGCAAAAGCTGTGGATCAAGCTGTGCATCTTCTCAGAATCTACTGTGATTTCCCGTTTTCTCCTGCATTTAATGAAACTCCCACCTACCCAGTGTTAGAAAATCTGAAAACAGAAGGAGCTAGCTTATAAGGAACATGTTCAATCAGAGTCTCAACCTCATGAAAGCTCTTCCTCCGCAATGGTGGCACTTCCACAAACATTATTTCATCAAGCCTCCCTGCAAATCTAAGCAATCAGTATTATCCTCCACATCTTAGAAAGAGAGCAAGTGAGCCTCTGAGGGCTGTGGTTCGTGCAGGTGACCAGGGCAAAGTAACGCAGAGGCAAATTCAAGTCTGTTGATGTTAAAGCCAGTAGATAGTTCATGATCCCAAAGCTGCTGGAGTTGTCTGGAGTTTAGAGGATGGATTCACTGGCTTGAATTAAAATATGTCTAATGCCCTTTCTCATTCAGAATATGGCTCCACTTGTGGGACTGTAGGCCTGCCACCTCCCTCCCTGATGATCCTCTTCCTTTGCAATGCAGCTTCTGTAGGCTTCTTTGCAATCAGATTATCCACACCCCAGTAGCCTGTTCCTCTCGGAGCCTTCACTCACACCATACTCTTTCATACTATACTCTTTCTTTTTAATTCAAACACATCTTTTCCATCATCTGGATTCTGCCTATGATCGTTCCATCAACTCAGAGAAACAAAAACAAGAAACCAGTGCAATAACATCTGGGGATCTTAGATCATGGATCAAAACCACTGTGGTGGGTACTGGGAAGAAAGCAAACTTGTTACTGAAAGAAACTCAAAATCTCTTGCAGCTATGAAACATGAAAATAGCTTAATGAAAAGAGAAACCATTAGAATCTCTGAAAGCTTATTTTAGACTGTAACATGCACTTAAAAATATCCATCTCAGTGAACTAAATCATAAAAACTAAGTCAGGTGTGGTGGTGCATGCTTGTAGTCCCAGGTAAGTGGGCACACATGCTGAGGTGGAAGGATCACTTAAGCCCAGAAGTTCAAATACAGCCTGAGCAACATAGTGAGATCCCACCTCTAAAAAAAGAACAATAATAAAATATAACATTTTTTCTCTTCTAAATCCAGTTGGTATATTATTTTATTTAAACCACATACTTTTATTGGCTGGATATTATTTTTATTCCCATTCCACCAACGAAAAAGTTGAGGCTTAGAGGGATTGTTAGGTAAACGGCAGGGAGGGATACGAGTGGAGTCTAAGCCATCTGACTTCTGATCCTGAAATCAGTAAATGGGCCCAAAATTTTGCTGTATGAGATGAATGCTAGAATTAATAAGCAATTTATTTTTCACAACAATTCCATGAGGTTTCCAGAGAAACACAAGACTCAGAAACATTAGATCAAGTACCAAGATCATGCTTCCAATAAGTGGTCAAGATGAGATTTCAGGCTGGGCGCAGTGGCTCACTCCTGTAATCCCAGCACTTTGGGAGGCTGAGGCGGGTGGATCACTTGAGGTCAGGAGTTTGAGACCAGCCTGGCCAACATGGTGAAACCCCATCTCTACCAAAAATACAAAAATTAGCTGCATATGGTGATATGTGCCTGTAGTCCCAGCTAATCGGGAGGCTGAGGCAGGATAATTGTTTGAACCTGGGAGGTGGAGGTTGCAGTGAGCTGAGATTGCACCACTGCACTCCAGCCTGGGTGACAAGAACGAAACTCTGTCTCAAAAAAAAAAAAAAAAAAGAGATTTCAATGCAGAGCCATTTAATACCAAAATCTTTCTAAAGGAAATAATAAAGCAAAGGTAAATACAAGAGCTCAGATATCACGGGCCCTGGCCCATGGAGGGCATCACCTTCCTGAAAAGCTCATGAGGAGTTGAGGAGTTAATCCCCTGAAGCACCCAGCACACAGAAGCCATTTAATGAAGATGTGTTCATTTGTACCCTCTGCCAGCACCTAACACAATTTGGAAGTTTCTCTTTCTGAATTGCTGGAGGCCACACAGCACATGGCACAGCCAGGAGGAAAAGCAGACCTTTTCACAACTTGTCCAGGGAACTTTCCAAGAGAAATATTTCATCTGGTGTCCCCATTAGCATCCTTTTCAGCAATGTCACTGCAGCTTGTAAACAGACACATCACATGTGCATTCATTCCACAAACCTCTGCTTAGCACCTGCTAAGGAAGGGCTGGGTGGACAAAGATGATCAGGATCTAACCCTCCCTTAAGAAGCTGACAGTCTTGGGAGAGGACAGAGTCTTGGGGTGGAAGGAACACAGTCTTGCAGGGAGAGGGCTGGGATGGGAAGGAAGTGGAATGTGCTCTAGTGGAAGTGGAATGAGCCCCATGTGCTTGGAGAGTACCGAAGGGCAACACCAGTGGAGTTAGGGACTGGGGAAGACACAGAATTGTTAGAGGAGACTTCACTCTGAAAACAGCAATTGAAATTGAAATTAATCTTGGGAGAAAAGAATCAAATTTCCATGCAAGAAAAAGTCAAGAAGAAAATGGAAAATGAAGTATGACACTGACTCCCACATTCTTGGAGCACTAAGGAATTCCAAATGGCTTAACAATAGGGAGTCTGGTGTCAATGGAAGGAAAAGTAGGAGGAGGCACGGGTCCTGATACCAGTAAGGAGTCTCGACTGTCCTGTGGGCACTGGGAGCTGCGGAAGAGTTTAAGCAGAGAAGTGATCTGATGCAATTTGCATTTTAGAAGTTCCCTCTCCCCGAGGTGAGCTGTGATCTGTGGGGAGGCTGATGGCAGGGCACACACACCATCAAGGTTAGAGACAAGAGCTGACCTGGTTCAGTCTATCCTGCTCTGCAGCTCATGATTGTGGATTCCAGCTGTCCTTGCTCTGACCTGTGGACTAGAGGCTTCAGTTTCAAAGACAGTAGCCTTACAGAGAATGGCTTAACCACCTGCCCTGAGTGTGCTTAGGAGATGCTGAATATTAATGAGGAATTTTCTCAATTCATTCTGAGTTTTCTGGAATCAATTCTCTGACCTGATTAGATGCAAAGGCATTAATGATCCTGTTTCCAGTGGATCATATCCGATGGCATGGAATGGCGAGACAGTTACCCAAATTATTCCTTGTAGATACCTGGTAACTAAGTGCTGATGAAAGTCAAGATTTTGGTGGAGTAAGTATTAATAATTCATGGCATAAATCATTTTAATCAAAATAAAAAATATAATGGGGTTGGTTGACTATTTCTAACTGTGCTAGAGAACTTGGAGAAAAGAAAAGGATGAACTCAGGGCTTTACATTCACAGTTCAATGTCTGTATAAGGGGTCTGAAAGCTCCTCTGCCTCCCTGAAAGAAACCTTTTCTTCTGCAGCACTTCATTTGAAAACCAGAAGAAAGCCTAATCCTACAAGGGAACTGAATTGCAAATCAAATCAAATTTCCAACCTCTAGGCAGAGTTCTCTTTTGTTAAAGTCAAGGCATGATTGGGAAGAAATGGGATTTTGAAAATTGGGATGGGGACATTCTGATGGAGCTAGATGCATGGAACTCCTCACTTCCCCTAAATGTCCCCACCAAGTTTCCTTGGCAGTAGAAGCAGTGCTTCCACTTCTGCCTGGGAAAGTTAGTGTTTTCTTGCTTGAAGAACTTACAATGGCCTACTTAAGAAAGTTGCCTTGCAAGACACTGCTGATCTTCAGAACCTGTCCCCACCATCCTTTTTGCTTTTAGAGTTATTATAACCAAGCTCAAGCCCCAGCAGATTCCAAAGGGTGAGGAGGTGCAATGTACACCAAAAAAATTATATGATTTTGCCAAATTATATTGATGGAAATCTGGGGAGTATGTATGGGAGCAATTTTAAGGGTGTGGAATCCAGGAGGAAGAAATACAGAATTGGATCAGGCCAACTAAATGGATATGGACTCACTAAGCAGACAATACAAATAGAATGTTTTGTAGCTCCAGTGGGAGGAATGGTTCTAATTATTTGCTTGGTTGTTTGACCAAAATATGGATTCAAAGTTGGTCTGCACTAAATAAGGTGGAAATGCCAGAACTTCCTTGGTATCCTCCAGAGGAAAGTACCCATAGGCTTAGGGAAATTAAAATGCTAGAGTGGATTTGTCATGTAAAATCTGTTCACCCACCTGTGGAGAGTCCAGAGGGCATGATAACCTTCACCATCGTGTTGAGAAATAAATTCCTGAGAGAAGTCCCAGCATCCCCAACATGGGGAGGACAGAATCCAGGGGTGACAAGGAGCAGATGGCAGCACTTACTTGCCAAAGGTGAGGTGGGTGAGGTTACTGTAAGGAAAAGGGGAATCAAAGCAGAAATCAGAACAGTCTGATTTGCAGAGACCCATGGTGTTGGCTATTTAACTGGACACCATGGCTGATGGTGTCCCTAGAGGAGAAATCAATGGGAAATCTGCTAGATTCTTAGCTAATCTGTGTAAATGGAAGAGACCCAGGTCCAGAGAACTGAAGCCTGACTTGGATCATGAAAACAGTCACAGCCACTCAGTTTCTAGATTTTATGCCGTACATGGACCTGGAGTCCTCTGAATGAAGAGAAGCCAGAGGAAAGACCTTGCCACACTGCCAAAATTTAATTTGTACTATTAATCTTCCTCTCAGACATCCCCAGAAGGATTTGTGGCCATTTCCCAGGGTGACCGGGCATTGAGGAAGGAGAAATAATCAGGCTTTTCTGAGATTACTGGACACTGGCTCTGAACTGGTACTAATTCCTGGAAACCCAAAATAATATTGTGAAATAACACTCTAAAATTTTGGAAAACTTGTATCTATTGCAGTGAGCTTGACAACATCCCAGTACTTAAAAGCTCTGCTAATAAATTCAGTGTTGATATTAACAAATGTGATTTTTGTGCATGGTGTAATGAAATGTGTCAATATTTGGAAGCTCAGCATAGCTCAGCAACCCAGTTTCTCAAATGGACTAATGCATGATGCTACATATTTGTTCATGGTTACAAGATTTATTGGATGTTCAAGATAGGCCAATGGATTTAAATGTAACAGAGTATAAAGTTCATTGATACAGTTTCAGAATCTACATAGCAACTAACTTTTAAGAAACCACAACTTGTCAAGTTTTGGTGTAGTATCAAAAAGAATACCCACAATGATCTGAAAATGCTATGAAATATTTCTCTTTTCAACTACGTATCTATATGAGACTGGATTTCCTTCACATTTTTAACCAAAGCAACATACTGCAACAGATTGAAATCAAAAGCAGACATGAGAATCCAGTTGTCTTCTCTTAAGATATTAAAGAGATTTACAAAATTGTAAAATAATACCATTCTTCCTAAGTTTTGTTTTGAAAGGTAATTTTCATTTTAAAATGGGCTCATTTAAAAAATATAATGGGTTTATTATTAGTTTTAAAATTAATATATAAAGATTTACTTTTTTTCTGTTTTAATTTCTAATATGGTAAATATTAAAGGTTATAATTCACATAAATGAAAGCTCTTTGGGGTCCTCAATACATTTAAGAGGGTAAAGGAATCCTGCAAAAAATATGAGGACTGCTGCTGTAGTACCAGATCAGCTGCACTTGGTAAGTATATAAAATAAGCAAAGACGACCAAGGGCGGGCTGTAGTTAATGCTTCACTTTAAAAGGTGCAGTTTCTTTCAGAATCTAAGCATATTTTTCCATTAGTCTTCTCAGGCTGCCATAGTTTCTCAGACTGGTAGTTTAAACACCAGAAATTTATTTTCTCTCAGTTCTGAAGGCTGAAAGTCCAAGATCAAGGTACCATGAGTGTTGGTTTCTGGTGAGGACTCTCTTCCTGGCTTGCAGATGGCTGCTCTCTCACTGTGTGCTCACATGGCCTCTCCTCTGTGTGCCTGAACAGAGAGAGCAACTCTGGTGCTTCTTCCTCTTCTTATAAGGACACCAGACCTGTCTGATTAAGTTCCCATCATACGGCCTCACTTAACCTTTATTATCTCTTTAAAGGCGTCATCTCTAAATACAGTTACATTGAGGGTTAGGGCTTCAACATATACATTTCAGTTCACAACAATCATCCCTGACGCTCTGCCCTAGAATTCTGTCTTTCTCTAAGATATCATTTTCTCCCTTTTCAAATTGCAGCTTAGAGACCCTTACCCCTGCCGTAAGCAATTCTTGTCCACCCACCTGTGTTGGGGCCTTCTGTTGCATATTTAAACCTTCATATAGCACGCATCACAACTCTAATTCTTTAGCTATTTCTGTAGTCAGTTATTAAGTGATTATTTTCCTCACCAAACTGTTAGCTCTGTGAGAACAGGACCCATTCATCTTGTTGACCAGTGCTCAACCCATTGTCTAGGACCTAACAAGCTCTTAAGACATATTAACTAAGTAAAACGACAAGGAAGGGAAGGAAGAATAAGGCAGAGGAAAGTTTGAGATGTCCATTGCACCATGCTATTTATAGTACATTATTAATTATTTGTTATTATTCCCATCCTCTGCATCTTAAAGTATTCCACATGCTTAAACTATTTTAAAAGAGATGCAGAGGATGGGAATAATAACATAGTAGTAGTACAACATATAGGAATAGTATAGAAAAATAACATAGCAAGTGAATTGGCTTTCAAAAATGCACACAATTTATGGGAATATTGTAAATACTTTAGTCTGGGTGCTGGGTGAGGAGTAGTGGAGAGGAGAAATGGAGGAAAAAGAAAAAAATAAAATAGAAGACAAGTGGTTGATAGTGGACAATGAAGTGGGAAGTATAAGTCAGTCATTTCTGTTCACTTGCTTTTCAACATTTAAATAAAAATATGGCAAATAAGAAATACCCTAAGACTAAAAAGAACTAGAAAATGGCATCATAAAACCAGGAGATAAGATCGTTCTGAGGAAAAAGTCCTCAACATTGTCAAGTCCTGAGACTAGAGCAGCAGTGTCAGGACAAGTGAGTGACCTTTGGGCATGGAGTGCATGTCATTGCTTGCTGCAGCAAGGACAATTTCACCACCATGTAGGTGCCACAAAGGGGCCAGTTACTGACTGCTCTGCTGGTGGAAGCTTTATACTCACTGGTGTGGTTTGGCTGTATCCTCACCCAAAGCTCATCTTGAATTTATTGCTCCCATAATTCCCACATGTTGTGGGAGGGACCTGGTGGGAAGTAATTGAATCATGGGGGTGGTTCCCCCATACTGTTCTTGCAGTAGTGAATAAGTCTCACTACATCTGATGGTTTTATAAAAGGAAAGCCCTTTCACTTGATTCTCTTCTCTCTTGCATACAGCCATGTAAGCTACGTCTTTGTTCCTCTTTTGCCTTCCGCCATAATTGTGAGACCTCCCAGCCATGCAGAACTGTGAGTCCATTAAACCTCTCTTTCTTGATAGTACCCAGTCTCAGGCATGTCTTTATTAGCAGTGTGAGAACAGACTAAAAATTCACTTTCAGTGTTTACTTTTCTATAACTCTCTGTCTCCACCACAGGGTCGGCCATCATCACAGCAGATCCCCAAAATGCCTAAAACTTTGAGGATTTGTGACAGCATTTGAGTGCTTTCTGGATGACTGACTCATAGACACCAATTCAATCTTTTAACAGGAACCAGGCTTTTGTTGTGTTCTCAGGGAGAAGTATAGACTGGCTGAGTGTATCAGTTAAGATGCCTCTGGCCACAGGTTACAAAACACCAAACAAGTTAAGAACAATAATATTCTATATCAGTTGATATGTTAGGTTGAATACCCAAATTTACATTTTTCCTTAAGCAACTAAAACTCTTGAATAAGTGGCTTAAAAAAAAAATTTCTCAAATGCACAGATGAGCTGAAAAGAAAGTAAGCAACTAACCAACCAAAATGCTACATGAAGGTGGTATTACAATGAGAAATCATTGCACACTCATCAGATGAACAAAACTGAAAAGTATAATCATAGAACACATTGGTTAGAACAGGAGCAACAGAAATTCTAGTACATTGTTGATAGGTGTATAAACTGATACCACACTCTGGAAAACAATTTGATGTTAGCCAGTAGAGTTGAAGATATTCTTCTAAGCCAGTGTATTAACCAGTAACTCAATCCCTAGGTATGTGCCACAGAAACTCTTGCGGATGTACATTGGGAGACATATACAAAAATGGTCACAGCTGTAGTACCAAAGAGCCGAAACCTGAAATATTCTAAATGTCCATCAACAGTAATATACATAAATAAATTGTGGAATGGTCAGAAATGGAAGAATAGGCATACTTTTTCTATCAAAGGCCAGAGAGTAAATACTTTAGGCTTTGAGGCCACTACCATTGCTGCTGTCTTCCATTGTAGCTTGCAGGCAGCCATAGACAACCTATAAACAAATGATTGTGTTAAGATCTTATTCCTGTGGAAAAAAATAGAAAATTACAAATAACAACAACAACAACAAATTATTGTGGCTATGTTATAATAAAACTTTATTTTTAAAAAACAGGTGCCCATGAGCTTAGTTTGCTCAATTCTGGCATAATGGAATCCTATGCAGCAAAATGGATGAATCTCACAAAAATATTAAGCAAAACACATGTAAACAAACACAAAAGTATGATGCTATCCATATATGTTTCAAAGACCAGGCAAAACCAAACCACAATGTTTGGGAATGCATTCAGAAAATGGCACACTAGTGGAAACCTGTAGGGAAGATTATCACAAGAAACAGAACAGTGGTTGATACAGTTTGGCTGTGTCCTCACTCACATCTCATCCTGAATTCCCATGTGTTGTAGAAGGAACCTGGTGGGAGGTAATTGAATCATGGGGGTAACTCTTTCCCATGCTGTCCTCATGATAGTGAATAAGTCTCATGAGATCTGATGGTTTTAAAAAGGGGAGTTTCCCTGCACAAGCTCTCTTCCTCTTTGCCTGCTGCCATCCATGTAAGATGTGACTTGCTCCTCCTTGCCTTCTGCCATGATTGTGAGGCCTCCCCAGCCTCATGGAACTATAAATCCATTAAACTCTTTTTCCTGTATAAATTACCCAGTCTCAGGTATGCCCCTATCAGCAACATGAAAGTAGACTAATAGAGTGATGTTCTCTGGGAAGGAAGAAAAGAAACTGGAGCAGGACACAAGTGACTCACGGGGTATTTGTTTAATGACATTTTTTCACTTGGTTGATGGTGGCCTGAGTGTTTGAATTATTATTTATTTTTACACAGTAAATGTGCCAAGAGGACATTTTTTTTTGACATTTGTTAAAACTGAAAAACAACAAAAACAAAACAAAAAACAGCCTTACCACAGAAGACTTTCCCTTACAGCTTACTGGGTGGAATGCTCTCATATGCACATTTTTGAACCAATCTTAAGGAATAGAATTACTAGGCCAGCCAAAACTTATTTCTGGAAAGTAGAGATGAAGCTGGGTCTCTCTTAGAGGCTGTGGCTGTCTACTTGTAGGATAAAAACACGGGTGTCAGGGCTAATTGTTGGATAGGTAACTAACGGTATATGCAGTTAGATTAAAAATAAAATCTAGCTAGCTAGCCATCTCCATTTATTCATGAGAATCCTTTGAGTGTCTTTTTGTGAAGGCCACACTGGGTCTATGAGTCATCTTGATGACAACTCCATCAAAGCTGTCCTCTGACTTACAGCTGAATTCCCTGTTTCCAGCTGCTAACTTTTCCATCTATTGCCCAAAGATCATGCCAGGGCCACTAAAATAGGACAGCCACAAACCTGCCTTGTTTCTTTTCTTCCCAATGTCTACTAAAGATGGGATCATTATTCTCCCTATATTCGCTATCTGAGTCATATTCAGTAAGCTGAAAACTAATCTTGGAAGAATATCCACAGCTGGGGAATTGGGGTAGGACAAGAGAATAGGAAAAGCAGAGTTTTAATAAAGGTTTTATAAAAGGGCTGGAGGGTTTTGAATTGTTGCCCCTGAGACAATATGTCTCAGTCCTAACCCTCAGAACCTGTGAATGAAAACAGTTTGGGAAAGGGGTCTTTGGTGATGCAATTAAGAATCTAGAGATGAGATTATTCTGGATCTTATGGGTTATGGTTCCAGAGAACCATAACCCATAAGATACATACACACACACACACACACACACACACACACAGAGAGAGAGATTGAGAGAGAGAGAGAGAGAGAGAGAGAGAGAGAGAGATTTAAGAAATTGATGCATGTGATTGTGGGGCCTAGCAAATTGAAAATCTATAGTGCAAGCCAGCAGGCTATGAATTCAGGCAAGAGTTGATGCTGCAAGCTTGAGGAAGAATCTCTCCTCCAGGAAACCTCAGTTTTTGCTCTTAGGGCCATTGGACTGATTAAATGAGGCCTGCCCGTATTAAGAAGGGTAATCTCTTTTACTTAAAGTCAACCAGTGGAAAATGTCAACCATATCATCTCCAAGATACCTTCAAAGCCACACCTAAATGCATGTTTGGTTAAATAATTTGGTACTGTAGCCTAGCCAAGTTGTCACATAAAACTAACTCTTTCAGAAGTGTTCTCCCCTACAGCCTTCAGAGGGAGTGTGGCCCTGCTAATACCTTGATTGCAGAATTCTGCCCACTGGAACAGTGAAAGAATATATTTCTCAGTATGAAGCCACCAATTTTGTGGTTATTTGGTATGGAATCCCCAGGAGACTAATACAAGATTTAACAGAAGAGTGTGTTATGATGCCAAGATATTCTTCATATAAGGTCCTCTTCAGAAGCAGGTGATCAGTAAATAGGTATCTGTTCTGAGCCATTGTGAGTCTCTTCCAGAAATGTATTGAGTGTAGTTGACCTTGCAGGTGTTGTATTTGCTGCTAAACATTTAACAAAGTCTTCCCTTTAGGACAGTGGCCTTAATGGGCTTCACATTAGAACTACTTGGAAAGACTATATATATTATATATATATATATTATATATAATATACAACATATATATCTCTATATTATATATAATTATGTATATTATATATAATATATTATATATGTATTATATATGTATTTTATATATATATATATATATATATATATATATATATATATATATAGTGTTCTCATTCCTTTTCCCCACTTCCTTCTGATTTAATTTGTCTGGGACAGAGCTGGGGGGTGATATGTGTTAAGAGACCCTGGGTTGGGCCATGTGTGGTGACTCACACCTGTAATTCCAGCACTTTGGGAGGTCACGGCAGGCAGATCACTTGAGGCCAGAAGTTTGAGACCAGCCTGGCCAGTATGGCAACACTCTTTCTCTACTAAGAATACAAAAAATTAGCCAAGTGTCGTAGTGCGTGCCTGTAGTCCCAGCCATTCAGGAGGCTGAGGCACGTGAATCGCTAGACCTGAGAGGCTGAGGTTGCAGTGAGGCAAGATCATGCCACTGCACTCCAGCCAGGGCCAAAAAATGAGACCCTGTCTCAAAAAAAAGGAGTCCCAGGTTGATTCTAATCTGCAGTCAGGGTTCATAGCTGCTATTCTAAGTCATGCAGGACCCACAGGCCTTCTTTGTGCTGACCAGCACTCCAACCAGATGAAGGGAAACAGGAGAGGTACTGATGCCAGACTAAACAGGAAGTCAGGTGAATGAACAGAAGGAAATCTGGGTCTCTGTGTAGCTAATAACCACATTCACAACCTGATGATGGGGAAAGGTGAAGGACAACGTTCAACTAAATAGCCTCCACGGACTCATCAATAGAGAACTGTTCCCTCCAAAGAGTGCAGGGAATTCTGAGGCAGCTACATGAGTCACAAAGTAACAGTAGCTTGGAAAAAATGAAAATGTCTTTCTCTCTTACATTCCTGGAGTCCAGAGTTGGGAAATGCTGGGTTGGTAGGATTGAGCCTCCAGGTAGGGGATCCCAACTCTTCTACTTTTATGTTCTGTTGTGCCTGCTGTCTACTTCCAGGTCATCACATGACTCTGGAGCTCAGCCCAGAAAATCTACCTTCCAGCCAGCAGAAAAGAGTGGGGAGTAGAGCAAGAAGCTAAGGGCTGGCACTGGCTCTCTTAAAGGATCCTAGAAGCATCCACCTAACCCTTCTGTTTATATAGCACTGGCCAGAACTTAGTCAAATGGCCATACATTGCTTCAAAGCTAGAAAAATTAGTCTTCATTTCAAAAGTAATTTGTTCCTGATATGTTTGGCTAGGCATCTTCACCCAAATCTCATCTCCAATTGTAATCCTTATGTGTCAAGGGAGGCACCTATAATCTCCATGTGTTACAGGGGAAAATGTAATTGGCTCATGGGGGCAGTTTCCCCCATGCCATTCTCATGATAGTGAGTGAGTTCTCATGACATCTGATGGTTTTATAAGTGTTTGACAGTTCCTGCTTCACAGGTTCTCTTTTCTGCTGCCTTGTGAAGAAGGTTCTTGTTTTTTCCTTGCCTTTTGTCATGATTGTAAGTTTCCTGAAGCCTCCCCAATCATGTGGAACTGTGAGTCAATTAAACCTCTTTTCTTTATAAATTACCCAGTCTCAGGTGTATCCTTATAGCAGTATGAAAACAGACTATTACAGTTCCTAAAAACCTGCAGATATGGAGAACTGACTGTATTGTCTACAGCCACTTTCAAGCTACAATGACAGAGCACTGCAACAGTAGTTGTGACAGAGACTGCATGGCCCCCAAAGTCAGAAATATTTGCTATTCGCCTCTCTACAGAAAAAGTTAGCCAACTGCTAGTCTGGTTTATTTCATAAAAAAGTAAGCTGAGACTTTGCCCAAGGTCACATGGCTTGTTAGTTAGATGGGTCCCTTGAAGTCTTGTGGCTCCAATCAACTCTTGCCCCCATACTGTGATCTCTGTCACAAGTGATATTAGAAGTGTTACAGACTGAAAATCTGAGTCCCCCCAAAATTTGTATGCTGAAGACCTAACCCCCAAATATGGCTGTATTTGAAAATGGGACCTCTAAGGAAGTAATTAAGGTTAAGTGAGATCATAAGGTTAGGAAACTGATCCAATAGGATTAGTGTCCTTATAAAAAGAGACACCATAGAATTCTCTCTCTTCTTTTTTCTTTCTTTCTTTCTTTTTTTCTCTCTCTCTCTCGTTCTTTCTTTCTTTCTTTCTCTCTCTGCTTGCATAAAGAAAAGGTTATATGAGCACATAGTAGAGGTGGCCATCTGCAAATCAAGAAGAGGGTCCTTACCAGAAAATGACATTGCCAGAACCCTGATCTTGGACTTCCAAGGTCCAGAACGGTGAGAAGTGAATATCTGTTGCTTAAGCCATGTACCTGGTCTGTGGTATTTTGTTATGGAAGACTGAATGCACAAATCCAAGGAAAGAGTGAGGCGATAGAATGACCCATGAACATCCCTATCTCTGAAACTGACAACTTGGAGCCAAGGTCATGTGGCTATGGGTCTGTGCCTGACACTGCTTTTCACAGAGGTGACACTTAACATTTCAAGACAGTAATTTATTGTAAATGGCTTAGAGTGTGAGGCAGTACATTTGGGACAGAGATCCCTAGCTTGTTAATGAAATTCATCCTTCTCTTTAATAATATACACTTACTGTTTCATATAAGCCCCCATTCAGAGACTACATTTTCCAAATGCCCCTTGCATCCAATTGTGGCTATTTGACTAGTTTTGTCTACGTGATGTGAGCAAATGTAGTTAGCATCAATCCTGAGCCAAAGCATTGAGGTTACCTCATTCTCTCCTTCCCCTTCTGCAGGCTGGAATGGCAGACCCACAGATGGAAGGAGCTCGAGGCCTCAAAGCCACTTGTGGAGAAAAGCTCTCACTGAACTCCAATATTAAACTGTTAAACAGGTGAGAAGTAAATGTCTTTACTGGGTTCAGCCCAGCTTTTTTGGAACGACCCTGATTTCCAATATTCTATTATTCTATCCTGGGGTCAGGAATATCATTTACTCAAGCCTTCTATTAATCCAGAAATTAAAATATAAATCACAAAAAAAGCATTAATTCCCTAGAATATGGAGTCTTGAGTAGACAGGCTATTGCCTAGAAATAGGATGAACAAAATAAATGATGATGATGGCAATGATGATGGTGATATTAATGATGATAGCAGCTAAGATTTCTTGAGCTTTAAACATATGCCACTGTTCTGAGCAATTTGCTTTTATTCATTAATTTAATTTCTACATCAACTCAATTAGATAGGTCCTAATATTAGCCCCACATGGTAGATAAGGAAACTAAATCCCAAGATCACAGTTAGTAGGTCATAGATATAGTCCCTAAAAACTCTACTGGTTTTTGGAAAGACAAAACTCACTTTTTACCACTAATGAATCTGGCCTGTGGTCTTCAAACACTTTTGTTCACAGAGCCCCTAAAAGAAGCTTGGAAGATAATGTCCCTAGTGTAGACGTTTTGCAAAGATGGCCAGAATAACTCCTCTCATCCCTGTGTTCCCACTCCTCTGTCATGTGACTTCAGTACCTCCTTTCATGAGCTATAGTTTATTTTTTCATCTGTTGACTCTCATCTGGCTTTTTTAAAACTTGATTTAACAATTAGAATGAAGAGAAAAATGTGGAAGACTGAGCCTAGACTTCAGGAGGTCTGTGGCTCTCTTTATGCAGATAGAGAATTACAATCTGAAATGCTGGACGATGACAGGCCACTTGGAGTGGCCAAAAGCCATCATCAACTTTCAGACATAGAAGTGAGGTTATCTCAGACTATATCACTGCTAGATAATTACACTCCATGTGTGATTCCTGTTAAGACCAGCAGAACAACCTCCCAGTTGAACCCAGCCTAGATTCCTGATCCACAGAGTAAGGAACAAATAAAATAACTGCTGTTTTAAGCCACAAAGATTTGGGAAGGTTTGTTACACAGGAAATAATAACTGAGACAGTTTTCTTGAACATTTTTAAGGTGACATCTATACTTTTGCATTATAAATATAAAATATTCAAGACATTGACATTTCTGATGTTTTAGAAATACAGCTATTTTGAAATAAAAATAAACCTTCTTTTAAACATATCAAATGGAATTTAAACATGATAGCAATTTAATATCTACGACCATCCCTTTAAAACATAGTCAACAAACAAGTCTTATTGAACCAAATGTAGTTCTACATCACAACTTTTCTCCTTAAATTTATATTTCCACTCAAATTCTGATAGATATTTCTCCTAATGTAGCATATTTTCATATTTAAAGCCTTTACTCATCAAACACATGCACATCAACAATGTGTTGAAAATTGAAGTTTATTTTTATTTCATGTCACCAGTATGCCCTAATAGTTTAATGAACTTATACTGGATTGAGCTATTATTAGAATTATTACTACTATACAATTAAGCAAAATATTATATATACAGTATAAATAATAATTATTTTAATACATAAATAGTAAAAACCAAATCCACAGGGAAAACATGCCTAAAAAAATATGCAGAAATTTCTCTTTTTTCCCAATTTTCTCATGTACATGAATGAATAGTGCTTATTGCTTTAAAGTATTAATCAGTGATTCCTACTCTTCTTTTTATATCATATGCACTGAGAAAACTTGCTTACATAAATAGGTAGGTGGGAATGGGAAGAGTTTTGTTGCAGTGGCATCCCTCAATTCTCTGAAATCCTTTGAAGTTGTGTAGGGATCTATCATCAAAAATTATATCTAATGATCTCTCAGCTGACAATTCGATTAAGTCTTCTTCAGTGGGGATGAAAGCACAGAATTGGAAACCACCTGACTTGTAAAAGAGTTCCTTACCCAGACATTAGAGTCATTTATTTTTCTAGTTTCTGGGAAATATACCAAAAATGCTTTACCAAGTCTAATCGAACAACTCTTAGTAATTAACACCTGATATTCTGACACTTAGGCATCTTGCTTATTCTCAGAACAAGTTGAGAAAATGGAAATATTGTTGATTTCAATACACCTACACCAATACAATCTTGTTGATTAAAAAATGCTCTTATTTTTTAAAGTGCTTTAAGTGTTTTTTCACCAAGGCTTCAGATATAGCTCAGAAAATGACAGAAAACATCGACAGTGTAAGCTAATAAAGCCCACATTTATTGTGAAATCCTATCAGCCAAATCAAATCCACTTTCAGAAAAAAATCTGATTTTATTTATGAGTTCATCTAAGTATTCCCCAAACAACCATCTTTCTTGTGAATTTTAATTCTCAAAAGAAAGACAAGGCATAGAGTCTTGCTATGAGTCTTCCATATTTATTTCTGACACTCCTGCCATTTGCCCTCATAAAACACTCCCTCTTGTGAGCCTACATTCTCTACTTGTCCCCTCTTTGTTTCATGCCCTGCAAGTTTTTACACTCCAGGGTTATGCACCACAGAGAGATGTGGCATGGGCAAGTGGTTCATTCCATTTTCCTTTGTGACTTGAGGGAAATGGACTTGGAAAATGAGAGCCAGCTTAGGGTATCCAGGAAAGTTAAGGATTTGGAAATCACCCCCCTGCATGCATGCCCCCCAGAGAGTTTTTATGCACCTTAGTAAATTTGTGGAGTAATTCTATCAAATCTTGGGATCAAATGTGTCTGCTGGCTAATATCAGCCCGAGGCAGTGCTCTAAAGACAAATGTGAGAAGATAGACAAGTTTCCTTTTTTTGATTTTCCTGGGGTATTATGAAAGCACAAAAGAGAGGCCTCAGAAATCAGGGAAGAAAGAGGCAACCACAAAGCTGAATCCGGAAATCTAAGTTTTTGGATGCTCATGGGTGATTTTTATGCTCACGGAAATGTGAGAATTACTGCTATCGATACAAGGTCTTGAAATTGAGACAGAAAGCAGGTAGGCTGTCACTATAGAAGGATCCATATTTCATGTGGCTCTGAACTTGGGTACCTGTAAGTTATTTCAGGACTGGCACCAAGGCAGAAGTTAGTCCCACTCCATTATAATGTTTCTTTCCCTTTGGTTTAAGCAGAGAGGATGCCTGCCTTGTTGGTAGTATCCCACCATCGTGCAATCACTGGGTGCCATGACTGATGGCAGCATTTATAGTCCCCACACTTGGCCACCTGCTACTTATAGTGATGAGTGGGCTGATCACCTGGGATTCTTGTCTTTCTTCCTGAACAGGTTCCAAAAACCTGGGATCTCTGAAGAATTGAAAGCAAACTCTCAGCCCCCAGAGAGGGATATGAAAATGCCAAGCTATTTACCAGCCTTCCTTCCCCACCCATCCCACTCACTGCCCACCCAGGTTGCCATTGCAATTTGTACTAGCTAGAAGACTTAGAAATGGGGCCTTGGCTATCTATCCTGCAAGACAGTTTCAAAGCCCCAGACCTAGATATCACACGCTTACCCAATTAAAAGCTGTCCTCCAGAGCACCTTGCCAGAGTCCCTTAAGATAACGAACCCTTGTCTCCTCGCAGCTCACACCCTCTCCTACACGAGGAGATAAGGAGATGTGTTGCTTGAGCCATATTTTTGGAAATTGCTAGTTAGTTGCAAAATGTTTCCTGAGGTAGAAAAAAAAAGCACCAAGGACTGTAATTATTGGATTGTTTCACTTTTGAGGCCAAGAAGCAGATGCTCGACTTTCAAGGCTTGGGCAAGTATTATCACAAGTTAACTCCTCTGCTTGCCACTCCAGCGTCCCAGCTCACTGGCTTCCTTGAAGAGGCCCACTTAGATCGGTTGAACCATTGCCTAGGATTTGGTTTGCAAGGCTCTTAAAAAAGCCGGGCCATACTGTAATCTGGTGCTAATCAGATTTCAGTGTGATGTCGCCAGGAAAAATCGATATGTATAATGCTAGACTAGAAAGGTTTAGAACCAAATTCCAAAGATGAAAATCATTCTACAAATTAGATGCCTTTTAAAATAAACTTACTTTGAATAAAATAGAGAAACCATTCAAAGTCTCTGCACTCCTGCTTCCCCATGTTTTGTCCAAGAACTGGAAAATGAATTCCTGAGATGAGAGCTAGCCTTGCAGTGAGATGCAGGTAGCATAGTAACTTGTTAAAATGTCCAACAAACCTGGGAGAATGTAATTAAATATAATTCATTGAATGCATTTCCTCCTTTCCTTCTTTTGAAGTATATGTATTTGAGTGCCAGAATGTGCAAGGCTCTGGGAAAGAAATTGTGAAAGGACCCATTTGGTTGCTGCTCTCTTGCAGTTTAATATCTACGGGGTGACCTAATATTAAACACTCCATAAAGGGTGGTTTATGCTGCCATGAGAAATGAAGGGAGCAGGTGGCCGTGGCATCATCTCCCTCTGTCTGGGTGTAGGTGGCTCTCAAGGAAAGCTTCCTAGAAGAAGTGATGCTTAATTTGAAACCTGTGACTTTAGCAAGCATTAGCTAGGCAGATAGGCCAAAAGTCAAGTGCAGGGAAAGGTTGGACATTTAATAGTAGAGGGTGGTTCAGACTGAGGAGACTACACTGCAGAATGTGCAGGCTCCTGGGTGGCAGAATACATGTTTGAGGAACTAAAATAAAAAAGATAATAATCATTATTCATTTACTTTATTATTTATTTATTTATTTATTGGAGATGGAGTCTTGCTCTGTTGCCTAGACTGGAGTGCAGTGGCATGATCTCGGCTCACTGCAACCTCTGCCTCCTGGATTTAAGTTATTCTCATCCCTCAGCCTCCTGAGTAGCTGGGATTACAGGTGGATTATGGGCGGGTGTCACCATGCCTGGCTAATTTTTATGTTTTTAGTAGAGATGGGGTTTCACCAGGCTGGCCAGGCTGGTCTCGAACTCCTAACCTTAAATGATCTGCCCACCTCAGCCTCCCAAAGTGCTGGGATTACAGGCATGAGCCACCTCACCCAGCCTATTTATTTATTTAAAGGTATATTTCAAAGTTTATTCTGTGCCTGGCCTGGTGCTAAGCCAGAAAACAAAGTCATGAACAAGACAGAATTGTTCTAAGTATTGTTAACCAATTATTCTTTGAACTAATATTTATCAAGTATTTGCGATATGCCAAGCATTCAAAGCTCTTCACCAGTAGTATCTCACTTCATTTTTACAGCAACCACACAAGAGTGGCTCTTCTTAGTGTCATTTTACAAATGAGTAAACTAAGGCACTGGATGGATGGGTTCAGTGACATCACCCTGTTCATAGGTGGAGGATCCCGAACATGGGCTGTCAGAACCAAGAGCTCCCTTTTGGTGTATAATCATGGCAAGATTACAAGAAATAAGGTGACTGACTGTCCTTGTTTGCCTGGATCTAGAGATTCTCTGGGACATGACACTTTAGGTGTTAAAACTGAGAGAAGGCCATGTAAGCATTATAGCTGAGAAGGGAGCAGGGCCACGTTTTGTAGGGCTAATAAAATGTGCTAACAATTTGGGAATTTATACTAGCCGCAATGAAGATCCTCATGTAAGAGGACCACGAATTACACTGAGAGTTCTAAACCTCATAGCTGCATAAACTGTGAGTAGGAATCTTACCCCCATCCCCAAAGTGACTCCCATAATTCCTGGGAGTTACCAAGTTGTGGGTACCCATAAACTCATTAGCTGCAGCAATGGTACCGACTCTGTATTTCTCATAATCTCTCTCCGGTGTTGAAAGCTGGCTTCCTGAGTATCACTAACATAACCCGCTGATAAGACAAAGCTGAGTTGATTGCTTACCATGGAAAGGGAGAACTCCACCTCGTGAAGCTTTGGTAGCATCTCTGAAGGTGAGGAGGGAAAGGCGGAATTTTCTTGAGAATTAGAAGTTCGGTTTCAGGTGGATCAAATTTCCCTTAATTAGCAGTGAGGAAGGGTCAAGATACAGCAGGCTAGGGTTTAGGGGGAATAGCAAGCTGAGAATTTTAAGGCACAGGATTGAAAAAATCTTAGGATGTAAATGGTCTGTTGATACTTTTCATTGAGGAGTAGAGGGTCTTTCAAGACCCCTTTAGGAAATTCTTAATGAACGATCGAGTTATTTGCCCAGGCAGGAGACTCGTGGAAAAATAAAGTCACACTAATGAAGACACAGAGAGAGAAAATCACGTTACTGTAAACAGAAAGTATAGTTTCTGTTTTGTGTCCAGGCTGTCCCTGGTATAGATAGTTTTGGTTCTCATGAGCACTGATTTGTCTATCACTCTGCCCACCACACACTTGGAAAATCTTCACTACAGTCAGTTTCTTCCTGAGAACCTCAGTATCCATTCTGTCTCCTGGATTAGAAGCTCCAAAAAGCTTCAAATGCTTATTTTCCCAGAATGGATGATAGAGGCAGGCTTCCTCCCTAAATTGTACCACACTCTATCACCAGACCCAGTAAAGCAGCTTCTGCTTCTCAAACTCTGTCTTCCTGGGGGGCTCAAAACCAGCCCAAGGGACTAATGGTACAGACATTACCATGGCCCAAACTACTTTTGTCTCCTTCTCAATTCTTCTCCTCTTCAAAACTTTTCCAAAACTTTTCTCACCTCTCCCAAGAAAAACAAAACCAAATCTCCTATGTTGATGACTGGAGATCTACTGACACACTGATGGGGTGTGCTTGTGTCACATGGTGCTGTCAAGATGAGAGCGTGGGTGGGATGAATGGGGGGAGGTTGGGTGCACTCAACACTAGCAAGTACCCACCCAATGTATCCTGTGATACTTGTGCTATTCACTGCTCTTGAAAAACCTCCCACTTCTCTCTAATTCTACCAACACTCAATCCTTTCCGTCTTGCCTCCTTCATAAGGTGATCAATATTAACTTCAGTATCTGTTGATCTTGTCCAAATACCCTTTGGCATTTCCTGATGTTCAATTTGCTTTTCAATCATGTTCTGCCTTAAACTGTTCTTAAAATGTTACCCCTAACGTTTTATTATAAAATCTTTCAAACATACAGAAAGGTGAAAAGAATTATACAGCTCATACCCATTGCTTAGGACAGACAGGAACAACTTTTTCTGTAAAGGGTTGAATAGTAAATGTTTTAGCCTTTGCTGGACATATGGTCTCTGTTACAGCTATGCAGCAGTGTAGTGCAAATGCACCATCAACCATATGTAAATGAGTAAGCTGTGTTCTAATAAAGCTTTATTTATAAAACAAGCATGTTCTGACCTGCAACCTAGACTGTACCATTAATGTTACTAATTTTACCATATTTGTTTTATCATATATTCATCCATTCTCTACATATCTCTCATCTATTTCAGTTTTGATGCATTTCAAATTAATCTCCCCTAAACACGTATATCAGTTTTTGTTTACTGTTTCACATGTGTAATTATTATTTTCTCCAAAAGCCTGTAATTTTTTGTTTGTTTGTGAGACAGGGTCTCACTTGTTGTCCAGGCTGGGGTGCAGTGTCATGATCCTGTGGTCTTGAACTCCTAGACTCAAGCAATCATCCTACCTTAGCCTCCTGAGTAGCTAGTACTACAGGTGTGCACATCACGCCCAGATAATTTTTATTTTTTTGTAGAGATGGGGTCTCATTATTTTGCCCAGGTTGGTCTCCAACTCCTGGGCTAATGTGATGCCCCTACCTGCGACTCCCAAAATGCAGGGATTTGTAATTTTTGTAGTAACAAAAAAGTAATAAGATCATCTCAAAGTCTAATGCTCTCAGAAGCCTCCCCTTATTTTTTGCAGTCAGAAGTAATTGCTACTTTTCACATGTATTCATTAATTCAACAAATATTTATCTGCTATTTTTCCAAGCACAGTCCTAAATAGGAATCAAAAATAAAGGTAGGTATTTATTGTCTAATGAGGAAACAGATATGTAAATCAACAAATACAAGGCAATTGATAATAGAAGTGGGAACAAAGAATTTTTGGCTTAAAGAGAAAGGACATAAACTGTACCCTGGGGGAAACGGAAGAGGCTTCTCCAGAAGTTCAAGGCAGGCATGGTGGCTTACACCTATAATCCCAGCACTTTGGGAGGCCAAGGTGGGCAGATCACCTGAGGTCAAGATTTCGAGACCAACCTGGCCAAAATGGTGAAACTCTATCTCTACTAAAAATATAAAATAATTGGCTGGGCATGGTGGTGCATGCCTGTAATCCCAGCTACCTGGGAGGCTAGGCAGGAGAATCGCTGGAACCCAGGAGGCAGAGGCTTCAGTGAACCAGACTCCGTCTCAAAAAAAAAAAAGGAAAAAAAAAGAGTGACCTCGGTTTCCCATAATACTACGTTTCTGTTGTACTGGCACAAAGATAGATCCATAATTTGGGATTTGTTCTGCATTAAGAAACTTCTCCAAGGTCACTGTTGGAGACAACATTTATCTCTCATCCTCCCTTACCTACACTGAAGGATTTACTCTGGAGGATTCAGTCTTATTGTTGTACTTCTTACTTTATGCCAGTGGCTCACCAATTTGAGCACATATGGGAATCACCTGGAGGATTTGTTAAACAATAGATTAATAAACCCAATCCCAGATAGCCTGATTCAGTAGGTATGGGATATGGACCAAAAGTCTGGATTTTAACAAGTATTCAGATGATGCTGATGTTGCTGATACAGGGACCCCACACTTTGAGAACCATTGCTCTAAGCAGTGCCATCCATCCTAGCTACCTATTCTTCTTCTTTTTACAAAAAAATTTGAAGCATATTTTGAGTATTTTGCAAGATGCTTTCTTGAAAGTTTGTACCAGTTTACATCGCTATTATGAGCATACCCATATTTTGATACTAACACTATAATGGAATATTAATAAAAGTGGAGCCGGGCGCGGTGGCTCAAGCCTGTAATCCCAGCACTTTGGGAGGCCGAGGCGGGTGGATCACGAGGTCAAGAGATCGAGACCATCCTGGTCAACATGGTGAAACCCTGTCTCTACTAAAAATACAAAAAATTAGCTGGGCATAGTGGTGCGTGCCTGTAATCCCAGCTACTCAGGAGGCTGAGGCAGGAGAATTGCCTGAACCCAGGAGGCGGAGATTGCAGTGAGCCGAGATCATGACATTGCACTCCAGCCTGGGTAACGAGAGCGAAACTCCGTCTCAAAAAAAAAAAAAAAAAAGTGGAAAGAAAGAATTTTTATGTTGTTGTTGTTGTTTTTTTGAGATGGAGTCTTGCCCTGTCAGCCAGGCTGGAGTGCAATGGTGTGATCTTGGCTCACTGCAACCTCTGCCTCCTGGGTTCAAGCGATTCTCCTGCCTCAGCCTCCTGAGTAGCTGGGATTACAGGCGTGCACCACCATACCTGGCTAATTTTTCGTATCTTTAGTAGAGATAGGGCTTCACCATGTTGGTCAGGCTGGTCTCGAACTCCTGACCTCAGGTGATCCACCCACCTCTGCTTCCCAAAGTGTGGGGATTACAGGTGTGAGCCACTGCACTCAGCAGAATTTATTTCTTAATAAACATTAAAAAATTGTTTCTTATTTTGTAGGTTGAAAGTGATATGTTGATCTTTTCCTTGACAGTTCTTTAAATTTTTTGTGAAATTGAATATTTTTAAATGTCTCTAGGTCATTTATTGTTATTATTTTGTTTCGTGAGTTCCCTAGCTACATATTTAACTCACATTTCCATGGTAGGTGGGTGGAGGGATTAGGGTATTCTAAATAATTAGTAAGAGCTCTTTTTATATTAAAGATTTTTGACTGTATTTATTGCAAATATTTTCCTACTTTGTTGTTTTCCTTTTGATTGTGTGTGCAATTTTCAATGTAAAGTTTAAGCTTCATTTATTTTGAAAAAACTCATAGACTCATGGGAAATTAAATATATATATATATACACACACACACACAAATGTGTGTGTGTACAGGGAAGCCCTGTGTGCCCTTTACCAGCCTCCCCGGTGGTAACAGCTATTGTTCCATAGCAAAACCAAGAAACTGGCATTGATACAATGTCCACAGAGTTTGGATTTTACCACTATGACATGTACTCCTGTGTGTGTATGTATAATTCCATGCAATCAGAGAATGTGTAAGCATCACCAAAATCCATATCCAGAACTGCGTCATCACCACAAGGGTCCCTCTTTCTACCCCCTTTAGCAATACCCACCACTCCCTAGCAAATACTAATTTGTTCTCTACCTTTACAATTTTGTCATCTCAAGAATGCTATTTAATGGAATCATACAGTATGCAACCTTTTGAGAATACCTCATTTTTTTTCTTCTTAGCATAATTCCTTCAAGGTCCATCCAAGTTTCTGCGTGTGTCAATAGTTTGCTCCTTTTCCTTGCTGAGTCGTATGCTATGGTGTGTATGGGATACAGTTTGTTTAACCATTTACCTATTGAGGGATATATGAGTTACTTCTAAGTTGTTACTATTTTCAGTAAAGCTGCTATGAATGTTCATGTGCAGGTTTTTGCATGAACATAAATTTTCATTTCTCCATCCTAGCTTTTAATATTGATACAAGGTAAAATTTTATCTCTGTCTAATTCCTACTTCTCTCTCTGTTGGTTTCAAACTTGGGCTGGGAAGAAAATATGTAATTTATTGAATCTCAAAACATTTACAATCACGAATACAAATTGCCTAAAATATCCTGACCTTTAATTATAAATTCTGACTTCTCCCAGTTGCTGTAAAAGAGAAAAAAAAAAAGAAAAAAATCACTTTCATGTTTTCAAAGGCCACATCTGAACTCCTCCAAATAGTGTAACTCATGTTGACCTTTTTCCTGCTGAACTACTGACCACGTGGAAGGGGAGATTTTACCACCTTAGCAAGCAAGCACTGCTCCTTCTTCCAGGAAGGTTGCCTGAATCAAACAGCCAGCTTGAATCACCAGGATTCAGATGCATTTGTGGAGGAGATGCAGTTGCACCATCTCTGCAAAAATCTCCCTCAGTCCCTTTCCTTCTTTCTGGCTTTAGTTAACATTGTGATCCTGGGAGTCAACAGCCCAGAGCCAGCACAAAGCAAGAGTGGCACGCGGGTTCTGTGTTCAGCCCTCTAAGGTGGCACACTCTCATCCTCTGGCTGGCTGCAGATGCTTCATATTCAGCTTCACCTCTTTGTCTCACCAGTGATTCTGCTTTATTGACCATTTCCTGTATCTCCAGACTTTCTCTCTCAACTTGATCTTTGCTCTAGGCCCTTGTTATCCAAAGTGAGCTGCCAGGAGCAGCGGCATCAGTGTGATTTGAGAGCTTGTTGAAAATGTCTAATCTGACTGGGCAGAGTGGCTCACACTTGTCATCCCAGCACTTTGAGAGGCTCAGGTGGGTGGATAATTTGAGGTCAGGAGTTTGAGAACAGCCTGGCCAACATGGCAAAACCCTGTCTCTACTAAAAATACAAAAATTAACTGGGCCTGGTGGTGGGTCCCTGTAGTCCCAGCTAGTCGAGAGGCTGAGGCAGAGCATCACTTGAACCCAGGAGGTAGAGGTTGCAGTGAGCTGAGATTGCGCCACTGCACTGGGTGACAAGCGATACTCTGCCTCAAAAAAAAAAAAAAAAAAAAGAAAAGAAAAAAAAGAAATGTCTAATCTACCAGGTGTGATGGTTGACTCATACCTGCAATCCCAGTGACTTGGGAGGCTGAGGTGGGAGGGTTGCTTGTCGGTGAGCTGTGATTGTGTCATTGCACTCCAGTCTGGGCGACGGAACTAGGCTCCAACTCTTAGAAAAACAAAAAAGAAAAATATATCTAATCTCAAGCCTTATCCCTGACCTTCTAAATCAGAATCTACATTTTAGCAAGAACGGTCAGGTGATTTATATGCACATTAAAGTCTAAGAAGTTGCTCAGTTTCCAGCATGTTCAGTTCTCCACCATTTTAGTATATGTGCTACCAAAGTTTTCCCCACTAAACAAACAAACAAACATACAAAAGCCCACCTTCTCAACCCTTTTTATTTGCTGGCATCTCAAGGCACTTCCCTTTGTGGTTCTTGAAAAGTGATTGTTGACTTCTACTCAGAGGAATGCAGGAAGTTCATAATTTGATGTAGCCTCTCAGCTCAAAACATAATAATAATAAATAAAATATTAAATATAAAACTAAAACTATTACCAGGGCTTAGAACAGAATAAAATTCTCCATGGAGCAGAAAGAATAGAAACATTAAGTAGTGAGAGCAGGGCTGAAGCCACAGTTCTCTTCTGTTCTGGGTTCTAGAAGCAGGTAGCAGCAGCAGGGAGTTTTACTTCCGAGAGGGATAGTGGGGGTGCAATGGGCTCGATGCAGGGGCAGAGTCAGTCTTGCTGCTTGAAGCAAGATAGAAGGCATTTCATGAAATGTCATTACAGTGTCTAAGTCTGACTCTGAACCTGGGGTCTAGGTGATAGCAACATACAAAGATAAAGAGGCAACATAAGAGAGAATCATAAACACACCTCTCACTCAGAATGATTCTGCAGACCAAAACTATAAAACAACAAACAACTAAAATAAAGTTGATCCAAAATTCACTTCAGATGAAATCAAAATAAAAAAATACAGGCCAGACATGGTGGCTCATGCTTGTAATCCAAGCACTTTGGAGGCCAAGATGGGCAGATCATTTGAGCTGAGGAGTTCGAGACTAGTCTGGGCAACATGGAGAAACCCCATCTCCTCAAAAATTACAAAAATTAGCTGGGCATGGGGGATGCACCTGTGGTCCCAGCTGCATGGGAGGTGAATAACCCAAGCCTGGGAAGTCAAGGCTGCAGTGAACCATGATCTTGCCACTGCACTCCAGCCTGGGCAACTGGAAAAAGACTCTCTCTCTCTCCCTCTCTCTCTTTCTCTCTCACACACAAGATACAAAAACATAACATCTATTAAAACAAAAATAGAAACTATAAAATTGAAACAAGTGAAAATGAAACAAAAATAGGTGGACATAAAAAGAACATGAGATATTGGAAATGAAAAACATACAAAATGAAATTTTTAAAAAACACCTCAACCAAAGAAATTTAACTCCAGACCCTACGTAGTTTAAGAGGCAATTACTCACTTAGAAAAAAGGGGGACACGATAACCCTATTCGTTTTATGAGGCTAATATGACCTTATCACCGAAATGGAAAAGAATGTTATGAGACAGTCATTAAAAAATTAGAAGAAACTATTGTAAGCAGACAGGGAGGGTTTCCAGGGACTATAGGAATTTAATGAACTCAACCAATCAGCTTGTTTTACAGCCTCCTGCTGTGCAGCCTGGTTCTTCCTAAACCTTGTGTGGAATGCAGCCACTTAGTCTGCTGGAACCAGCTCCTGATAGATGCCAGCAACTTACAGATAAACCCCAGTGAACTTTCCTAATTACCATGCTGAATTCTTCACCCTAGGAGGAGCTATATCCTCATTACCATAACATTCTACCTTTGGGCTGCCATGAGGACTCTCTGTGTCTGCACCACTGGCATCCTTCCTCTACATGTTAAGAAATACCCTCTCCTCTCTCCATCATTCCGTAAAACCCTCCTGTCACTCTCCCTGGAGGGGACACTTACTGTAGAGAATATTGTAATAAAATGCCTTTTGATCAAAACTGGCATTCTCATGGAGAGTCGTTTGTTACTTGCCAGACAAATGAGCCCTGGTTTTTTTTTTGGAGGGGGGCGGATGAAAACAATATCTTAAATAGAGTGATGCAAAGGAAGTATTTTTAAAAATACATCATAACCAAGTAGAGTTTATCTCTGAAATGCAAGGATGTTTGGACATTTTAAAAAATGTATTAACATAATGCACATAATTTGGAGATTAAAGGGACAATTATAATCTCAGATGCAGAAAAAAGTTATGATGTATTTAGCATGTATTGCTTGATTTAAGAAAAATTCTCAGTACTTCAAGAATAAGTTGTATCTATCACAACAATAGCTGGATAAGTGGTCCTTAATGGTGAAACTTCAGAGGCACCCCCATAAATGTCAGGGACGGGCAGACATAAGCATTGTCACTTCTTCAGCTTAATAATGTGACAAAGGTCTTAGCCAATGCAATGAAAGAAACAAAACAAGCAAACGAAATAAGCATAGCTTTGGTAGTGAAGATTTGAATAGAACAAAGATTTTTTGTTTGTTCCAGGTGATACAATTTTCTACATATAAAATCTCTTAGATTTTATATGTAGAAAATTCAACTGTTAAGAGAGTTCTGCAAGTTTGTGTGTTACAAGATCAACCTACAGAAATTATTTGGGTTAAATATATATATACTTTCTTGAGACGGAATCTCCCTCTGTCACCAGTCTGGAGTGCAGTGGCACGAACACAGCTCACTTCTGCCTTGAACTCCAAGACTCAAGCAAGTCTCCTGCCTCAGTTTCCTGAGTAGCTGGGACTACAGGCATGTGCCACCATGACTGGCTAATTAAAAAATTTTTTTTGTAGAGACAGGATCTACCTATGTTGCCCAGGCTGGTCTTGAACTCCTGGACTCAAGTGTTCCTCCTGCCTTGGCCTCCCAAAGTACTGGGATTACAGATGTGAGCCACCATTCCTGGCCATGATTCAGATTTTCAATTTAAAAAAATTTAAAAATATATTTTAATAATTGTCTTAGTCCATTTGGGCTACTACAATAAAATTGCATAAACTGGCTAGCTTACAAACAACAGAAATGTATTTCTCACAGTTTTAGAGGCTGGGAAGTCCAAGATCAAGGCACCTGCACATTCAATATCTGGTGAGGGTCTGTTCCTGGTCCACAGATGGTGCCTTCTCACAGTAAGAAGGAATAAACTGCTCCTGTGGGCCTATTTTACAAGGTCAGTAATCCCATTCATAGGCACTCCACCGTCACTATCCAATCACTTCCCCAAAGTCCCTGCCTCCTAATACCATCACCTTTCAGCTTAATATTTCAGCGTACAAATTTTGGGGGAATATAAGCATTCAGACCACAACACCCATCAATGAAACAAACCCACATAAAAATGTCATTAAAACCTGTTAGGTAACAAGGACTAAGTTATTAGCAAATTTAATCAAGAATTAGCAGGACCTTTATCAAGAAAATTTTAAAATAAAAGTTATTGAAGAATATAGATGAAGGTTAAAATAGAGAAATTTATCATGCTTTTCAGTGAGAAAGTTCACTATTATAAAGATGGTTGTTCTACTTCAAGTACGTATGAATTTCAATGTAATATCGTGAAAAAATTCCAAAGGGTTTTTAACAACTGGAACTTGAAAAACAAGTTCTAAAATTTTTATGGAAGAAGAAATAGACAAGAATCAAGCTAAGATAATTTTGAAGAAAAACTTGTTGAAGTTTGCTCTCTTAGATATTAAAATGTATCGAGTATTTTAGACAGTATGATAAGAATGCTCAGATAGATTTTTAAATGAAGTAAAATATGAAAAATAGAATTAGATACAAGCATATATAAAAAATTACACATCACAGATTTGCATTTTCTAATCAAAGGTATAAAATAACCAACTCCACAAATAGTTCTGCAACAACTTGACAGAAAATCATTCTGTACTTCACACCATACACAAAATAAATTCCAGATTTTTTTAAAGACCTGAAAGTATAAAGAAACACTTTATAAAGCTGTAGAAGAAAATAAAAAATATTTTAAAACATCTAAGGTTCAATAAAAATTTGACAAAAAACTCACTATACACTGGAAAAGAATAAAAACTGATCATTCACAACAGAAACCAAAAAAGTCAACAAACATATGAAATAATGCCCAACTTCACTAGAAATCAGGGAAATCCACATTAAAACCCAATAAAATTCCAAGATACACCCATAAAATAAAAATGGGTTGATTAGGATGCAAAATAATTGAAGCTGTTATACTAAATGGTAATGGAAATTGATATTACTTTGGTGGGCAATTTGTCAATATTAATAGAGCTGAAGATGACCTGGAGAAATTCTTGTGCATGAGCTCATAGATGCATGCTCAAGAATGTCCATTGCAGCAATGTCTGTGATAACAAAATGGAAATAAATTAGCTGTTTACCATCAAGAAAGAAGGATAAATTAATTATATTATAGTGATATTAGAATACTACATACCAATTAAAATGAGAGCACTAGTGACATATATCTCAATAATTACATTTCAAAAATGTGCTACTGAATTAACAAAAAATTTCCCAATGATATACACATTAGGATATCATTCATATAAAATTAGAAAATATTCAAAAATTTGAAAATATCCAAAACAATATTATATATATCCTATACACATATGTAGTTTTATAATCATACGCAAATGATCAATATCAAACTCTCAAGATAGTGGCTGCAAGAGAGTAAGGAGAAAGGAGAATGGGATAAAAGAAGGGAATATAGGAGGTTTCAACTGCATCTGTGGTGTTTTGGTTGTTTTTAAAGCATCTGAAATAAATATAGCAAAATGTTAAGCTTTGAAAAAGCCGGTAAGTAGGTGCTTCTTAAATTATTTTCTTTACTTATGTTTGAAATATTTCATGGAAAATTTTCTGGAGGAATCTGCTATGTTTATTTCTGCCTCTAGGTTCATGGCTCACGGCTCTTTCTTTTATCTGCTACCCTCATGCAATCTGGTGTTCTCTCCTAATTCTCTTTAAGTCGCCTGTGGCTTCCGAGCTGCCGTTAGCTCATGGGTGCATTTCTGCTGTTGTCTCACTTGACCTATCTGATATTTGATACTGATGTCATTCCTGTTTCCTCCTGATGGTCGCCCCTCTTCCTTCCCTCAGTTTTTGGGTTTCTTCCTAAGTTTGCCTATTTCTTGCCAGTGCCCTTCACAGATGTCTCTTCTTTTTGCCACTAAAATGACCCATTTTGGACTCCTGACCTTGAGAACATAAGTAACATTTGTGGTGTTTATGGTAGTAGCCAGTAAGTATATGGTAGCTTATTACCAGCAGCAAGGGGAAGTCATATATCCACTTAAACTGTTGCTTCTCCATTGCACCTAGATTCTCTTTCTAGATTGTCTCTCTCCATTTACATCCAAGGAAGGGCTAAGCCCCATTGGTGCCACTTGTTTCTGGCTCTCCTCACAGCCTCCTGCCTGGCTCACTGAAATAACCTTCTGGAACTCCGCGACTCCTTTTCTTTGTTCCTTTTCAGTTCTCGCAATCACACCCATTCTTCCCCAGACTGCCAGAGCAATCCTATTGAAATGTGTATCTGATCACAGGATGTTTTAATGAAAATCCTTTCATGCATCTTCATTGCTTTTAGGATAAAGTGCAAATTATTTAGGGAAGCACACAAAGCCCAGGTTTCTCGACTCTTGTCTCAGACCACTTCTGCAGCCACTCTCTTGCTCCAGCCAACACTGCAGCTTACTTAAGCAAAAGTTCTTAGTGAGGAGTTTGCATGAAAGTTATCCACACTTTTAAAAGTATACAAGAATTGACCCTGTTTTAGGGGATTCTTAGTATGTTTGGGAACACTGAGGATGAAGGAATAAAGCTCTCAAACCGTTCTAATTAATGACTGTTGCCGGAGTGCATTTAGCTGTTTCACGGCACCATGCTTTCCTTCAAGCTGTGCCATCTGCCTGGCATCTCTCCCCACCGCTTTTGATCTCAGCACAGCCTTAAAGCATATTTCTTCCTCCATATAGCTTTCTGATCTGATTAGGTGCCCTTCTGAGTGCTCCCTTGGACATCTAAGCATAATTTCTGATTTACCTTTGATCTCCTTGCCACATCATTCTTATCCATCCCTTCTCAACTTCTTGAAGGCAGGAATCAGGCAATTCTTAGCACCCAGCACAGAACCTGGCATACAGTGATTGTTCCAATGATTGCATCCCTTGCTTCCTTTTCTGCTACTCTCTGCCTGAAGCACTCCCACATAGACAGGGCATTGGGATTTCCAGTTCTGGTCCCTTCTGTCCTGTTTGAACCCACTGTCACCCATTCCCAGGTGTGTCCTCTGATTCCTCTCATCACACTGTAAATTAGCCCAAGCCTCAAGTTCAGAGAAGGCCAGAGGATTTAGTCAGATGAAATAGGTCAGAATGACTCTGCTCTTGTTATTTTCCATCAACCAGTCAGTAATTGCCAGTAAGCTGGGTTGACCTTTTGGGGTTGGGGCGCCGTGGTAGGCATATTCCAAATAGCTTTAGTGGCTGGTCCTCTTCCTGGCTTCTAAAAGATGATCTATGAATTTTCCAATGGATAGGACTGAGAATGTTTCTATCTAGGGAAGGATAAATAGAAGGAAAGGCTTAAGAGAGGGGCTAATCTGTAGTTTATTAAGCAAATATTTTTTTCCTCAAATCTTCTTTGCATGAATCTGCAAGCCATTGATCTGTTATGTTCTCCCTTTCCACAGATATGTTACTCAGGCTGTAAAATTTAAACACACATAAATTACTTAACAGTTTTATATATTGAGTTAATTAGATAAAACTCTCTCATGAAAACATTTGGCAAATAACACAGAATTTTTTGTGCTGTAATTAATTGAATGTGTGAAACACAGGTCTCCAATCAGCATTCAGTCTGGACAGAGAAAGAACACTCCAAGGCCAACTGATTTCAAAATCCAGACCCTGGGGTCATTCCGACCATACTTATAAGCAATCCTATAATTAAAAAAAAAAAAACAGTGAAGCGTGAACACAAAACTTAGGTCTAGCCAATCAGTATATTCTCTCCTCCTAAATATTGTGTATAAATCAAGGTTGGACATGATCCAAACTGACCAATAATATCCAAACTCAGAAGTTGAATTGGCGTCATTGGGAAAGAAAATCTCTTTTTCTTCTGACAATAGTAACTTGAAGGATAACTTAAGTTGAGCTGCTTTGGACCTCAACAGAGAGAATTATTTCAAGAATAAAGGTATTAAATGCATAAGATTTTATATATATATATATATATACACACACACACATACATAATTAATATATAATTCTTATGTATATAATAATTCTTCTGTATCAGAAAAAGAGAGAGGTTGAGACAGAGAGAGAAAAAGAAAGAGAGAGAGACTTGTGTATCTTTTGAGATCCCCTTATAAATCAAAGCAACCCCTGATATTTACTTGAGCCAATAAGTTTTCTCCTTGCCTAAACCATTTAGAGATGCTTTCTTCCCTTGCAGCTTAAAGAATACTGGCCATTGGAGAAAACTATTAACATCCCATTTTATAGAGGGAGATGATTTATAGATTTATTCAAAGCCACATGGCTGGGTAATAAGATAGTTTAGCAATGATGTCACCAACCACCTCAAAACCTTCATCTGCAGCACTGACCTGTGAATCAGCCCTTTCCCTCAGGGGTGTGGCAGGCTATACTAGGGCCTTTAATCTCAGCAAGCTACCTGTTACCATAGCATCTTGTATTAATCCATCTTCATACTGCTATGAAGAAACACCTGAGACTAGGGAATTTCTAAAGAAAAAGAGGTTTAATGGACTCACAGTTCCACATGGCTGGGAAGCCTCACAGTCATGGCAGAGGGCAAAGGAGGAGCAAAGGCATGTCTTGCTTGGCCGCAGAAAGGAGAATGTGTGCAGGGGAACTGCCCTTTATAAAACCATCAGATCTTCTGAGACTTATTCGCTATCACAAGGACAGCCTGGGAAAAACCCGCCCTCCTGATTCAATCACCTCCCACCAGGTTCCTCCCATGACATGTGGGGATTATGGGAGCTACAACTCAAGATGAGATTTGGGTGGAGACACAGCCAAACCATGTCACATCTCCAGGTGCAGGCAAAACCAGATGTCCTAAAGCTTCACTTTCCTGTTCTTTCAGTTTTCACTTGCCCAGGAACAGTCTCAATATACTTCATATCTCCAGACTCCTTAATCAACTTTACTATTTATCACCACACAATTAAGTATCTGATGATCCCCTTTTTAAATAACCCCATATATCTGAGTATCTGACTATCTCCCAAATTCTTCTATGATCCTCCCAGAACTTCTGCCCTGCTTCCTTACCTCTCTTTCTTTCACCAACTAATTTGAATAGGGCTTCTTGTCTCTATCAATCCCCAGCAATTTAGGACACTTATATCTTGCAAAGCCAATAGTCAACTCTCCATCCTCATACTATCTGAATTCTTGATGGCAATTGACATGAATGGCCACTGTTTCCTTCCTGAAGCTTTTAATTATTTATTTATTTTTTTGCAACTTGCACTTAGAGTTTTCTTATTATTTCATGGGCTTATTATTCTCGATCACTTTGCCAGCTCCTCTTCTTCCCCCAAATGCTGGAATGCCCCCAGGGCAGTGTCTTCAGACCTTTTTCTTCACTATCGACAATTTATTTCCAGGTGGTAGAAACTTGTCCTATGACTCCACATTTATGTCTCCAGCCTGGTTCTCTACCCCAAGCTTTAGATGGCTAATCAACATCTCAACTAGGATATCTACCCATCACATTGTCACTTCTGTTTGGAATTAACTCCCTTCAAATAGAGACATGTTTGTCTCCTTCATATCAGTTAAATCTCAACATAAATGCCATTTCCTCAATAAGACTTTCCCTGGTCATCCTAAGTAAGTTACTACTCCTTCATAGCCCCTGGCAATTATTCTCTACCACTTCATCTTTTTTATGTATAATAATATACTATATATAATATATATGTATTACTATTATACTACATATATGTTTTACATATATGTGTGTGTGTGTGTGTGTGTGTGTATATATATATTTGAGATACAGTCTCAGTCTCTTGCCCAGTCTTGTGCACAGTGGCACAATCATAGCTCATTGTAGCCTTCAACTCCTGGGCTCAAGTGATCCTCTCACCTCAGCCTCCCAAGTAGCTGGGACTACAGGTGTGTGCCACCATGCCCAGATAATTTTTAAAATGTTTATTCTTTGTAGAGATGGGGTATCAATGTGTTTCAAAGGCTGGTCTTGAACTCCTGGCCACAGGCAATCCTCCCATAATCATCTTCCAACGTGCTGGCTGGGATTCCCTTCATTTTTATCCTATACTGAAATATATATAATTTATTAACTTGTTTACATGCTTTTTATGTTTCCCCCTTGTATCAGTTAGCTATTGCTCTGTAACAAATTACCCCAGTGCTCAATGGCTTATGACACTATACATTTCTTACTATATATTGCTTCTCAGTCATAAGATTATGGTTTATCAGAGAATTTCTTCTGGTTGTGGCTGGGCTCACTCATCTTTCAGCTTCAGAAGATTTTCTGGCTCTCACCTGGGGTAACTTGCCTCTCCTCTATGTCTTCTCTCACCCTCCAGTAGGCTAGTATAGGCTTTTTAAAACGGCAGTGACAGAATCTGAGAGATGGCATAGGAGGGTATAAGGCCTTTTGAAGGTTAGATTCAGAACTGTCATACTGTCACTATTACCTTTGTCACAGTCTAATAGCTAAGACATATCCCAAAGCCAAACTCAGAGTCAGTGTGGAAGAGCACTGCCAAAGGGCACAGGTGCAAGTAGTGTAAAAAAGTGAAGCCACAACCAATCTAACAGACTCCTCATGAGGTCTTAAGCTCTTTGAGAGCAAGTGCCTTATCTTCTTGTCTGTGCCTGGTAGAGAGAGAAAGACAGAGAGAGAGCAAGAGAGAGAGAGAGAGAGAAAATTTCTGACTGATTAGAACCTTGGGATCCTTGTTTGGAGTCATAGTCTCTCTTTCCCCTCTGCATTGCCTGTGAACTTATTGCCTGTGTATTTTATACTATGTATATAATACATTCAATGTATGTAGTTCTTTTTTTAAACAGTAGATATGAACTAAGAGAAACTGATGGAGGTTCATAGGATTTCCCCAAGGAAAGGCTAACATCTAACTAAAGGGAGGATTACCTAGGGAATGGAGAGTAGGAGGGTTTGGAGAGATGAGGAGAATACAGCATGCTAGAATGTAAGCTCCATAAAGACAAGACAAGGATGGTGTCTCCATGATTCATGGCTATGCCCAATGCCAAGCTCAGTGCCTTGCACATTAGGTGGCCAATAAATTAGTGCTAATTAAGTGACTAAATGAACAACACATCTGTTCACGTTCAGAAAGCCAAAGTAAATTATGGGACATAGTACACATACCTCTGGAGAATGACTATGGGAAGAAAGACCTAAAGTGGAAATACTTTCAGAAGTTCTGAACTCAGACCAGGCATATGGAGAGGGAGACTTTATTGCCTTGGGATGTCTTAGATCAGAAAGAGGGATTTCAGAGGCAGAGAAGAAAGGATGGAGGGGAGGAAGACATTTGAAACTTAGGGTGAGATTTGACAGAAGATGTGGGGCAGGGAGTTGCTTATCAAGGAAGAAGAAATGCTTGTGCTGGGGTCTCAGGAGGAGGGTGAGAGAATAAGTCAGCAAAGTTTTGCTCAGATCCACTCCATTCCACCAGGAACCATCAGTATGAGCCTCTTTTGTTCTCTCCCCAAACATTTTCAAATGTCTTAATGTCCTAGACCAGTCTGAAACACTCTGAAATGAATTTGACATACCTAACTTAAGACCTGTGCATACAAACACAAGTTCCAGTCTGGGTTTGGTGTTTGGGGCCACCCAAATTTGAGGTGGAGCCAGGGATATTTTGAATGTCTTCATTGTTCAATTTTCATACGTACTTAATCAGGTTGGTGTTGTGGCCTCGATGGCATCCTCCATGTTTTCTGAGTGAGGCCAAAGCCTCCACTGGTGATTTTAAAGATCCAAGAGGCCCTGGGTGGCATTGTGCTGGGTCCATGAAGGTGAAGTCAAGCCAGCTTGGAACTGAGGGTTATTATTCCCAGCTCCCGCCTCTTTCATATTAAGCAACTAATATCTGTGCCATCTTAAAAGGACGCAGGGAAGCACGCACATCAACACACATGTGTACCAGATGACTTGGACACAGAGCTGTCTTGGCTGGTTTTAGCTTCCCTTTAAAACCCCAGTGAAAGCAAGCATATAATGTGTTCAGAACTTTTGCCACATTCTATATGAATTTAATAGAGAAGACCCTCACTTTTCTTTGTCACAGCACTAGACTTCCTTTCCTAGCTAGATGTTTTAAAACCTGGAAGGAAATAAAAAGAACATCATATTGACCCTCTTTAGTCTCAGTTTCTACATCTGTAAAGACAGCGATGGTTATACCCATTCTGCAGATATACTCTACCAGAAATCATATATACAATTATTTCTAGTCACACAATAAGTGTTCAACAAATAGTGGATACTTTTGCTATTGTCATCATCATCATCATCATCATTACCATCATCATCTACACAGAGTAATTTGATTCAGAAAAAATGGATGACTTGTTAAATATAGTGGAGTTACAAAAACTTGTAACAGACAGCTGCATGGATCACTTGGGTTGCTTCCCTGCTAAAGCCTATCCTTTGTAACAACAGTATCTCACACTTTGTATTGCTTGCTATTTCCCTGAGCATTTTCAATCTCCTTTGAGACATCAGTCAGAAGAGCCTATATTATATTGCAGTAACAGGCAATCTCAAAAATCTCTATGACTGAAATGGACAAATGTCTATTTCTCATTTCTGTTACATGTCCACTATAACTTGGCAGGGCTCTGTGATCATCAGATTTACTCAGAAATCCAGGATGATGGAACCAGCACTATCTTGATTGTTGGATACTGTGCCAGAGGGAAAAGAGAGCTCTGGAAGGTCTAGAACTGACAATTCAATGCTCTGGCCTGGATGTGGCCCCTTTAGTTCTGCTCACAACTCCATGGTTGTAACTAATCACATGATCCTACTCATCATAAAGGGACAGGGAGTGCAATCTCACCATATGCCTGGAAAGTGGAAAGCTAGACATTATTGAGCATTGATGATAGGTATATTATGCTATCACAGCTACTCTTTGAGGTGAGGAGAACAAATTTTATTTATTCAGTTATTCTGAAAAAGAAAAATTAGAGCCAGAAAGGACTGTCAATTACACAGATGGAAGGGAAGTAAGGATGGTTTTGCTGATGATAAATAAGATCCCATATCCTTTGAAAGTGCTATAGAATTTTTGGCATCTCCTTATTTCTCACATACTTCCCATTATTTCTGCTACAAACTACTCCCTTTCTCAAACCAACTTGTTACCCTCTATTTGCTTACATATTTAACCAAGCATTTGCAAACATTTTCTTTTCTTGTGGAAATACATAAAAGCAAAGAAATGTAGAGTTGTAAGAAACACTAGAAACAAGCTTCTTGATTATCTATTGCTTCATAGCCAACTTTCCCAAACCTTAGTCATTTAAAGGAACCATTTTATTTTATTCAGAGATGTAGGCCAGGGATTCAGGATGGATTTGGATTGCTAGTTCAACTCCAATCCACATATTGGTTGTGGAAGTGGCTGGAGAAGCCACTTCCAAAATGGCTTCCTCACTTGTGTGTCTGGTGCCTTGGGGCTCCTTGGCTTTTCTCTTTCTTCCTGTAATGTTTCTTATCCTCTAAGACCTCCCATTGAAGCTTGAGCTTTCCACAGTATGGTGGTCTCTGAGCAGTTGGACTTTTTACATGAAAGCTCAGGGTTCCAAGGATGAGTCTTTCAATGACCCAGCTTCAGAAGTTCCACAGTATCATTTCTACTGCATTCAACTGATCAAGCAAGTCACTAAGGGAGCCCAGATTAAAAGGAAGGGGATTAGACACATTATCCTTATGGAAGACAGCCCAGAGATACAGAGTTTCTGAATGTTTTTCTAAAGTTGTGTTGTTGTGTTGCCAAAATGTCACATACCAAAAAGTTTAGAAATGCTGAATGTTTTGCCAAAGTTTAACAGGTCTCTGTATTCCCCATCTGATTTCCTGTCATTGACCCAATCTCCCCTTTCAATCTTACAAACTACAGACATCCTCTGAGCCTGAGGTTTTTTGTCATAAAAATATAAAACTGAAAAGGTGATCCCTGAGGTTACTTCTTCTCTAACATACATTTAGTGATTCCTATAATTTCTGTCTTTCCTTCAAATTTTGCTTAAAATTCTCCTCCTATAAAAGATCTTCTGATGGATAAAATCTGGCTTTAATCACACACTCTCCATTAGTGAATTTCCTCAGCACACATGTGGGTAGCTCTTGCACTAAAATCAAGTTCTGTACTTGCTTTAATGTGTCACAAGCCCCAATTGCCAGCAACTTCATCTGACATTGATCTCTTCCTTCCAAGAATTCCTATTACATTTTTAGTTCAAACCACAGAATTTGGCATTCAAGAACATGGTGTCTTGCGTTGCTTTTAAATTGTTTCATGTGTACATACAAGTTATGTCTTGCCAACTGGACTTTTAAACTCTTCACAGTCACTCTCCATGCTTTATGCTTTTAAGAATTTAGCACAGTAATGGGTGAAAGAAGGGTGTAATAACTGCTCTTTGATGATATTTGTGTTTCCCTTTATGCTCTTATACATTAGTTGGCTTGTCATTTCCTTTTTGGTTAGTTTATCAAGAGCAGAAGCCTTCTTTATTTCATTGGTATCTGTCCAGAGAATTAGCTACTCTGTGGTATAGCATTCATGACACACATTTCATACATTTATACAGGATAGCTTCTTCCATCTGATTTACTAATCCAAGAGTCATACCTGCACCAAGAAACTTTCCCTGAAATCCTGTAAATGTTTCAGCATTTTCTTATAAAGTAAAAATGTCATTATCAAACCAAGAATTGGAATATTGATGTAATAACATCATTTAATATAGTTCATAGTCAAATGTCCATTTCTTGTAATAATTTTTTAAAATACGGTTTTATTTTTGAGCCAATCTAAAATAACACATTACATTTAGTTGTCACAGTTCTTTAAACTCCTTTAATAGTCATGAAATCAAGACATTTGAGGATTCCAGGTCCCCTCCTTTTTTGGTAGGATATCTCCCAGCATTTATGATTAGGTACAGGTCAAGCAACTTGGACAGGAGAACTACATGAGGGTTGTTGTGTCACTCCCACTGTCTCCCTTAAGGAGGCATCTCATCCCAGTTTGTTCCATGAGCAGTATGCTAAATTTGAATATTTGATTATGGTGGTATTTATCTTATTTCTCCATTGTAAAGACAGTCCTTCCTCTTTAGAAATAATAATTCAACTCTGGGATGATATTTTGAAATGGTTTGTATAACCCATTCTACCACATCTTTTCATCTGATGCCTTCAGCATCCACCAATGATCCCTGGCAGACTTAATTATTCCATTGATGGCATTGCATTTTAGCTGGCCTATCATCTTTGTGACGTTCTTCTTTCAAATCCATAGCTCTGTTTAATCAAGAGAAAACATCAGACAACCAAAATTAAGGGATATTATCAAATACCTGAAATTTATTCTTTAAAAGATCATGAAAAACAAGAAAATAGAAACTTCCGTGGATTGGAGACGACAAAGGAGACATGACTACTAAATGCAATGTGGTATCCTTGATTGGGTTCTGGAACAGAAAAAGGACATTATTGGAAATATTGGTGAAATCCAAATGAAGCTTACACTTTAGTTAATAGTATTGTAGTACTATTGAAGTTAATAGTGTTTAGTTAATAGTATTGCAGTACTATTGTAGTTAACACTATTAATTAGAATAGTAGTTAACAAGAATTTCTAGTAGTTAAAAAGAATTTCTAAAAAGAAATTCTTGCCATATTTTATAGTTTTTAGTATAGTTTTACATGGTTTTTTGATAAATGTAACTCTGAATAGTAATTGTATCTATGTTGATTCATTTAGTTTTGATAAATGTATTATAGTTATATAAGATGTTTACATTAGGAACAGCTAGGTGAAACACATATGAAAATTCTCTCTACAAATCTTGCCACTTTTATGCAAATCTGAAGTTATTTCAAAACTAAAGTTTTGAAAAATGATGTCTTCTGATCCATTAACATGTGTCCCCATCCAACTCTCATGTTGAATTGGAGGAGTGGCCTGGTGAGAGGTGATTAAATCATGCAGGTGGATTTCCCCCTTGCTGTTCTAGTGATAGTGAGTAAATTCTCATGAGATCTGATGATTTAAAAGTGTGTGACACTTTCCCCTTAGCTCTCTCTCTCTCCTGCCACCATGTGAAGAAGGTCCTTGCTTCCCCTACACCTTCTGCCATGATTTTAAGTTTCCTGAGGCTTCCCAGTCATGCTTTTTGTTAAGTCTATGGAACAGTGAATCAATTAAATCTCTTTTCTTCATAAATTATCCAGTCTCAGGTAGTTTTTTATAGCAGTGTGAAAATGGACTGATACACATGGTATATCTCTCTATTTGTTTATGTCTTAGAATTTCTTTTCCACTGCCATATTTTATAGTTTTAGTATAGTTTTACATTTTTTTTTGTTAAATGTAACTCTGAATATTTTGTGTTTTCAGGATATATTGTTATACATTATATAGCTTTAAAAATTTTATTTCCCAATTATTTTTAGTATTAAGTAGAAATATAAAATATAATTAATTTATGTGTATTGATTTTGTGTCATGCAAATTTGCAAAATTCATTTATTAGTGCTAGTCACTGAAAAAAACAGATTTGAAGGGATTTTCTATATACACCTCATTATCCTCAGCACATAAAAACAATTTTACTTTCTCTTTGCCAATCTGTATACCTTTTATTTCATTTCCTTGCCTTATTGAACCAGCTAGGACTTCCAAAGCAATAATAATAGAAGTGGTCAATACATTTTTTTTTTGCCTCTCTCAATCTTAGGGAAGAAACATTGAGCCTTTTATTATTAAGTATGCTGTTAGCTCTATGTTTCTTATAGATGTTCTTTATGACATTTAGGATATTTTCTCCTTTTCCTAGTTTGCTGAGCATTTTTATTATGAATGAGTATTAAATTTGTCATGTGCTTTCCCTGAATCTATTGAAGTGATAATATTTTTTTCTCTAATATGTTAATGTATTAAACTACATTGATTTTTGAATGTTAAAACAACTTTGTATTCTTGGGATCAGTATCGTAATGTATTATACTTTTTATACATTACTGGATTTAAAATTGCTAATATCTTATTAATGATTTATATATGTGTGTTTGTGAGGGATATTGTTCTGAAGTTCACTTGTAATATCTTATCTGGTTTTTATATCAGGGTAGTGTTGATTTATAAAATGAGATGGGAAGGGTTCTTTATTTTCTGAGAAATATTAGGTAGGATTGGTATTATTACTTCTTTAATTATTAGATTTATTTCACCAGAGAAGCCATCTGGTCCTGGAATTGTCTTAGTAGGAATTTTTGAGATAATTAATTGAATTTACTTAATATATATATATGGCTATTTGATTTTTAAATTTTTTAAATATCATATTTGGTAGTTTTTGTTTCTTAAGGAATTTACTTATTTAATCTAAGTTGTTTAACTTATTGGCATGTAGATGTGTATAATATTCTCTTATTATTTCTGTAATATCTGTAGGGTCTGTGGTGATGACTCCCTTTTTCATTTCTGATATTGGTAATTTGTGTCTTCTCTTTCCCTCTTTTTCATCTTTCTAGCTATATATTTATCAATAAACCTGATTTCAGTCTTTTTTGATAAATATTTATAGATAGAAAGATAAAATACTTTAAAAATGAAGGAATGATAGAGACATCGTTTATTTAAAATATTAAAATTATTTTTAATTGAATTTTATAAAATGTAAATGTCCTGAAGAAAAAATGTATTTTTGAGAAAGGCTTGTGGTTTGTTTTATTTTTGAAAGATTTTTGAAAGCTTTTCTGGCTTCCAGTTAAATTGGATGACCTATAACCTAGTTTCAATATTCTTGGGTCAGTCTTGGCCTAAGAGCTTTATGCTATTGTCTCCTGGCATTTGTTGCAGAAACTTCAAGTAAGTCTGGTACTTTTCTCTTGTAAGTTATTATCTTTTTCTAGTTGAATGCCTGAATAAATCACTATTTTTTCTTGATTTTCAATAGCTTAACTAGGATAGATTGCAGTGCTGGCTTTTACTTATCAGATTTTCTGATAACATGATACGTGCTTTTTGTTAAGGTAATTTTCTTATGTTGTGTCTATGAATGTATCTTGTCTTAGAGTTTTTGGCTTTTATGCTTTAGAGATATTAATTATTTTTATGTATATTTGTCTGTAATTTTATAATCCAATATCACTAATCTCAACTTTTTAAATGTTTTTGATAATTTTTTCTGTAATATTCAGTTTTTTACTGTTTCTTATTTCCTATATCTGTTATCTTCAATTTATTTCCTTAGCTCTACAGTCTGTCTTCTCATTCTTCTCTTTAACATCTTGTCAATTTTGTGTTGCTATTAAATTATCTTAGTTGTTACTAAAAAATTATAAAGGTATTTATTTATTTCTGATGTCTCTTCTTCTAGGTTGTGATCTTTATGCATACTTTGCATCATGTATCCTTTTTGTAGTTTTTATGCTGGAGACATAATGGAGATTACTGACTTGCTGTTTTTCTCTTTATTGCTCATGCTTGGGCAGCTCTCTCCTGAGCTTCTATTAATTCTGCTATTGTGTGACTGACTTCTTAACTGTATTTCCCTTCTCTTCTCTCTCTTTCTTCTAAGGCACTAGCTGAGAGCTGGGCATGTCTTACTTTCCACATTTGTGTAGCTTGGGCAAATAGCGGTGTAGAGATGGCATTTAAAAAAAAAAAACCTGGATTTCCTTTCTTCTCTGAGATAGTCTTAAAGTATCATTCAAAAGTGTATTCTACCTAAATTTGTTGTTCTTCCCACTCACACAGGCAGTATTCTCAGGTTTTAAGTTCTTTCCCAGTTCAACGTGAGTCCTAGGGAATTTCATTTCTCCAGGGAGAGACAAGCCCCACCCTTTCCTTTTCTTTAGTTCTTTAGTTCCCCCCTCCCCCTTTCACCAGTTAGAAGTGGAGAAAGATTAGGATATGATTCAGTATCTTTCTCTATGATTTTTTTTTCAATCAAGAGGATGATTAGCAAGATTTTTCAAAGTTTTCAACCTCAAATCATATGGCTGTGGGAGGTAGGAAGTGGGGGTGACATTAGGACAAACTTGCAGAATTCCTGCTCTCAAATATACTGTTTCTTTCTTAGGCCATCAGTTTTGAAGTTCAAGATATTATGTTACTCCTTGCTTGGTTGCAGTTGATAAATTTTTGTTGTTGTTTTTAACAATAATTTTGTTTATGTCTTTAGCTATTAAAGGAGTGAAAGAATGTGAAGCAGTTCTAGTCATCATCTTAACATGGAAATTATCCCTTCATTTTCCCCGCTGGTTATAAAATCAACTTATGGCCATTATGGAAAATTTTGAAAACAGATAAAAAGGAGAGAAAGAAAGAAGGAAAGAAAGAAAATGTTACCTATAATTGCATAATTTTGAGATAATGAATATTGTAATTTCAACATATTATAGCTTTTTCTGCAAAATATTTTTAAAACCAAAACTTATAGTGTGTTTAAAAGTTTTTTGCTTTCTTCATTTGATTTATTTTACTATACCATTTTTCTTTTTAAAAAAATATGGTTCAAAGGCTACAGATAGTTTACATATGAATTTCCCAGAATTTTGCCTATTCTTAATGTGCTACTTGATTAGGTAATTTCTATTTTTCAATATTCTAAATGATGCTGCAATGAGCATCTTTGTTTACAAACCTTTGTCTGTTGATTTATTTCAGTAGGACACAGTCCTAAAATTGGAATCATTACATTCAAAATTTAGAATTTGAACATCTCCTAATGCACTTGACAATTTCTTTGTCCAGAAAATGTCGACCTGACCTAAACAGTACTAAGTAAAAATGTCTGCCCTACCTTGCCCTCCTCACTTCATTCTTACCTTGCTATTTAAGGATTTATTTCAGCTTCTTCTTCTGGTCTAGAACAGGGATTTGCACACAGTAGGTGCTCAGTGAATGCTTTCTTGACTGATGAGCTTTCCCTCTTAGTTTAAAATGTAATGCCTTAGTCTAAATCTGAGTAGATGGTTGAAGGCAAATACCTATGAGGTAAAATCTGGGCAGCCTGAGAGGTGATCTCTGTACTCTGCTTCATTATTAACCTCTTTTAGAATCTTTTATGCAAGCATATACTGTCCAAGGAGAGTGGAAAAGTGAGCCAGGAAGCTGAGAGCCTGGGGCCCCTTTGGAGTGGAGCCTGGTCCTACTGGTTGCTGGTTGTATATGAGAAATCAATATTCATCCTTAGACTAGCTGTATGAATATAGATTCGACCTATCTCTTGGCTTGGCCTTGATAGAGTTATTTTTCATTGAGCTCTGATTTCTTTACTCCCTGAGAATATATTTTTAATGTGGAATGCATAAATGTATCCCAGGAAGTACCAGCACCAGGGTGGTCACTGCTGTTCTCAGAGGCCAGATCTCAGGCTACCTAAAAGACAGTTTACAGTTAAGCTGCCAGATTTCCAGTCTAGTTTACATGCGATAATGCCCTTTCATTAAATACTTGTTTAATGAAACTGCATTGTAGTTGTGTGTGCAGTACATGCAACATAATGTGTACAGAGCATTCTGCTATCTCCTGAAGTCACACTGATAGCAAGGCAAAGTCTCTTTTCTCATTTGGCTGAAAATACCTCTTTTCTTAAACGTACAGAAGAAGAGTGAGTAGAACACTATGATAGACTGTGAAAAGCAAAGCTAAAAGTGATACAGGTGCATGGGGAGAAACCACTAACCAGACATCCCTGGCAGCACAGAGCAGGGCTACCCCAGGAGAGCAATGAACACAATATTCTTACCCCTTTCTCCTGCCTCCCCAAGTTTCTTACATACTCACTGTATTAGTCTGTTCTTATGCTGCTAATAAAGATATATCTGAGATTGGGTAATTGATAAAGGAAAGAGGTTTAATTGACTCACTGTTCAGCATGGTTGGGGAGGCCTCAGGAAACTTACAACCATGGCAGAAGGGGAAGCAAACATGCCCTTCTTCACATGATGGCAGGAAGGAAAAGTGTAGAGCAAAGAGGGGCAGAAAGCCCCTTATAAAACCATCAGATATCATGAGTATTCACTCACTAACATGAGAACAGCATGGAGGTAACTGCCTCCATGATTCAATTACCTTCCACTGGGTCCCTCCCACAAGATGAAGGGATTGTGGGAACTACAATTCAATATGAGATTTGGGTGAGGACACAGAACCAAACCATGAAATTCCACCCCTGACCTCGTCCAAATCTTGTGTTTTCACATTTAAAACACAATCATTCCCTTCCAACAGTCTCATAAAGTCTTAACTCATTCCAGCATTAACTCAAAAGTTCAAGTCCAATGTCTCATCTGAGACAAGGCAAGTCCCCTCCATCAATGAGCCTGTAAAGTCAAAAGCAAGTTAGTTACTCCCTAGATACAATGGAGGAACAAGCATTGGGTAAATACGTTCATTCCAAATTGGATAAATTCACCAAAACAAAGGGGCTATAGGACCCGTGCAAGTCCAAAACTGTATAGGGAAGCCATTACACATTGAAGTACTAAAATAATCTTTTTTGACTCTATGTCTCACATCCAGGTCACACTGATGTGAGAGGTGGGCACCCATGACCTTGGGCAACTTCACCTCTGTGGCTTCGCAGGGTACAGCACCCTTTCTGGCTGCTTTCACGGGTTGGCATTGAATGTCTGCAGCTTTTCCAGGCACATGGTTCAAATTGTCAGTGGATCTACTATTCGGGGGTCCAGAGGATGGTGGCCTTCTTCTCAAAGCTCCACTAGGCAGTGCCCCAGTGGGGACTCCATGTGGGGGCTCTGGCCCCACGTTTCCCTTCTGCATTGCCCTAGCAGAGGTCCTCCAGGAGGGTTTGCACCTGCAGCACACTTCTGCCTGGGCACAGGTGTTTCCATTCATCCTCTAAAATCTAGGTGGAGGTCCCTGAATCTGAATTATTGACTTCTGTGCACCCACAGACCCAACACCATGTGGAAGCTACCAAGGCTTGGGGATTGCACCCTGAAGAAATGGCCTGAGCTGTACATTGGTCCCTTTTTGCCACAGCTGGAGGCTGGGATGCAGGGCACAAAATCCCAAGGTTGCACATAGCAGGGGGCCCCTGGACCTGACCCAGGAAACCATTTTTTCCTTTTAGGCCACAGGGAACCATTTTTCCCCCTAGACCACAGGGCCTGTGATGAGAGGGGCTATGTAAAGGTCTCTGACATGCCCTGGAGACATTTTCCCCATTGTCTTCATGATTAACATTCAGCTCCTTGCTACTAATGCAAATTTCTACAGCTTGAATTTCTCCCCAGAAAATTTTTTTCTTTTTCTATTGTATTGGCTAGCTGCAAATTTTCCACATTTTTATACTCTGCTTGCTCTTGAACACTTTGACACTTATAAATTTCTTATGCCAGATACCCTAAATCATTTCTCTCAAGTTCAAAGTTCCACAGATCTCTAGGACAGGGACAAAATGCTGCCAGTCTCTTTGCATAGCAAGAGTGACATTTACTCCAGTTTCTAAAAGTTTCTCATCTCCATCTGGGTCCACCTCAGCCTGGACCTTATTGTTCATATCATTATCAGCATTTTGGTCAAAGCCAGTCAACAAGTCTCTATGAAGTTCCAAACTTTTTCACACTTTCCTATCTTTTTCTGAGTCCTCCAAACTGTTCCAGTCTCTACCTATTATGCAATCTCAAAGTCATTTCCACATTTTCAGGTATCTTTACAGCAGCACTCCACTCTCTGCAGTACCAATTTACTGTATTAGTCTATTCTCATGCTGCTAATAAAGACATAACCAAGACTGGGCAATTTATAAAGGAAAGAGGTTTAATTGACTCACAGTTCAGCATGGGTAGGGAGGCCTCAGGAAACTTACAATCATGGCAGAAGGAGAAGCAAACATGTCCTTCTTCACATGACGGCAGGAAGAAGTGCAGAGTGAAGGAGGGGGAAAGCCTCTTATAAAGTCATCAGATCTCATAAGAACTCACTCATATCACAAGAACAGCATGAAGGTAACTGACCCAATGAATCAATTACCTCCCACCAGTTCCCTCCCACAATATGTAAGGATTATGGGAACTACAATTCAAGATGAGATTCAGGTGAGAACACAGCCAAACCATATCACTCACAAACAGGTTGTGATGAGATCTTGATGAAGAAATGTAATGAAGGAGCAAGTGAAGAGGTGCGCTAATTAGGCAAGGTGTGTATGATGGGCTGATTTCAGCCTCCTGTGTCTTAGCATCTGTGGGCAAAGTCAAACTCCTCTTTCTAGCAACAATGGCTAGGGAGACCTTTTAATTTCTGAAACTTCCTTTTCATTTATTTGCTTTCATTTTCTTTTTCTTTTTCATTTGTTTTTGAGCTCTGTTAGCATTTAAAAAAAAAAAGTCTCACTGTCACTTAGCCATATCATTTCTAATATTTTTCTGATTCTAATTTATGTTTCTCTTTCATTGCTTTTATTATTTTCTTAATGCCATTTGGCTTGTGTTGAAATATTAGGTTGTGATTTATCTCTGCTTCATGGCCATATTTTTTGGCATGTCTCAATTTTCTGTAAGTTTGCATTTCTGATTTATTCTATTTTCTTTTGTGGTAGTCAGAATAAAGAGTCCCTCCAAAAGATGTTCATGTCTTAATTCTTAATGTTGGAAATGTGTTCATGTCCTAATTCTCAGAAGCTGTGGATTCATGGAAAAGAGTAATTAAAAAAAAGAAAAAAAAAAGGAAAAGAGGAATTAAGTTTGCATGCAGAATTATTTGCTTGTCAGCTGACCTTAAATTGCAAGGCTATTGCCGATTATCTGGGTGGGCACAATATAGTCACAAGGGTATAACCACTTTCTTCATCTTCAGATATTTCTGACTCTTCTGATTCTCTTCTGCTTCCCTCTTCTACTTTAAAGGAGGGAGGCAGAAGAGAATCAGAAGAGTCAGAAAAATTTGAAGATGAAGGAAGTGGCTATGCACACAACGACGCAGGTGACCTCCAGAAGATAGAAAAGGCAAGAAAACAGGCTCTTCCCCAGAGCCTACAGAAGGAACGTAGCTTTGCCAACACCTTGATTTTTATCCAGTGAGTCCCATGCTGGGCTTCTGACTTCTAGATCTAAATAATACATTTGTGTGTTTTGTCATTTAATTTAGGGTAATTTGTTACAGCAGCAATAGGAAACTAACATCCTTTTAGACTATCTTTGCATGGGGTTCCAATGCAATTCTTTTATATTATCTATTGGACATGAGATGTATTTTCCAATTCTGGTGAGAAAAAGCTGCCAGGCTTGTTCTGGTATCCCCAACCCCTAGCAAGCTACGTCCCAGGGGAGGCAAGACTCCTCATGTCCATGGGGTTATGATAGACTCTTCTGAGATGAATTTAAAAGGACTGCGTCCTGTTATTTTCATTTATTTCGTTGTTTGTTTGTTTAAAGAAACAGAGTCTTGCTCTGTCACCCAGGCTGGAGTGCTGTGGTGCGATCACAGCTTGCTGTAGCCTTGACCTCCTGGGCTCAAGTGATCCTCCTGCCTCAGCTTCCCAAGTAGTTGGTACTACAGGTATGCACAACCATGCTCAGTGAATTTTTTTTTTTTTTTTTTGGTAGAAACAGGGTTTTGCTATGTTGCCCAGGCTGGTCTCGAACTCCTGGCTTTAAGAAATCCTCCCACCTCAGGCTCCCAAAATCCTGGGATTACAGGACAGAGCCCCATTGTTTTTATCCTTCGTAGGACATATTTTACTTTGCTCAGACTTTGAGCTGGAGACAAAATGGACATTAGAGAATTTCTTTCTCAACTCCATTTTGTCCTCTTTATCAACTGGGCTAATCCTTTCTAATTTTCTTTGAGAAAAGGGAAAGTGAGAAAAGCAGGAGAAGGAAGCATGGTGTGTGGGAGAAAGGCAAGACAGAAGAAATGCCGTGGAGAGTGGGGCCATGCTCATCAGCCCAGGCGAGGCATCAGGGTCAGGCTCACTCCAACTCCCCTACACCCTCTTGACTTTCACTTTTAAAATCCATGTGTGGCCCGAGAGTTCTGGAAATCATTCAGACTTTTGCATTTTGACAGAGTTTTCAAACAAGTAGTTCTTATGTTAAAAGATCCATGCCAGAGCATTGATACCATATGTTCCACCGCTCGTCTTTGCTGTTCAAGACACGGGCACACACACACACACACACACACACACACACACACACTCCTATGAGTTACTTGGACTAGCTGAAGGCAAAATTCCTGTCATAGACTGATGAGCCTGGTGGAATATATAAAGAGTGTTTCTTTATGTGCATCTTACGCTGAAGTAATGCAAATGAATTCAAGTAAAAAGACGAGTTCCAAAAAGCGGCACCAAGGCGTCTGGATGCAGCTTGCTTATTACATTCAGTTGCCTGTTGTTCAGGCCATTGCCGATTTGCACCTGCAATTACCTCTTCACACCTGGGAGTGCACAGGTTTTGTTGATTCCATTTCAGGAATGCTCAGCCTACGTGTTTCCCAGAATAAAGAGCCTTCTAGATTTCTGAATTTAAATACCAAGGTGACAATTACTTGTGTTCTTGATTGTTTAAAAAAGAAATTGGGAAAAAGGGCAAAAAAAGAGAAGCCAAAGAAGCAAAAGGAAAAGTGAGAAAAATCCCTTACTACCTTCCAAGGAACCAAACGTACAAATCGGAGAACTCTTAACCTCTGTTGCTTTTAAGTATCAACCGAGCTCAGCCCCCACTCACAGGTACAGTAATTCCATGAACAGCTCTCAGGACAGACTGTGTCATTTTCTACAAAGGCTGTTGGAAATCATTTACACTGCAAGATTCTCTGTGGTGATAACAAGGTATTCAAAATGAGAATGAGTCTGAGATAATCTTCAAAAGGTTCCCAAGTGATATTTGCCCCCACTTTCTAGAAGATTCCTCTGGAAGAAAGCAGATGCAAATATGTCAGTTTAGGTTTTTGAGACTGACATGATTCTCTGCACCTGTACTTGAAGTTGCTTGTTATTTCTGGATGAGAGGAATTACACGAGATGAGACGAAAATTCCGCAGATGTCATAGGTCAAATAGCTTTATCATTTGCTGGCCAAGTTCAAATGAACCATACCTTTCAATAGGTCAGGGAATATTTTTTCTATCTGGGTTTCTTCACACATAGTTGAGTGTTGTGACGATCTGGGGGACCCAATAGTAGCTCCAAAATGCAAAGATAAATGATAAACATAGAAAGTACTTTCCTGTGGCCTCTGGGTACTTTGTAAATCTAAGAAACAGTGGTATGTCTCTATGTCACAGGATATTAGATTAAGACAATCATTATTTAGGACAGGAGGCTTTACTAAAAATCATAATAATCATATGTAGGTACTTAAAATTGTGTGTGTTTGTATTAGTAAGAATAATTATTAAAAAGTACAGACAACTATACTGAATACATGCTAAGTCCTTCATATGCAATTATTCAGTGCAAATTTCTCAACGCTTCAGTGAAGTTTGGACATTTTTTTTTTTTTGAGACGGAATCTTGCCCAGTCACCCAGGCTGGAGTGTGGTGGTGTGATCTCGGCTCACTGCAACCTCTGCCTCCTGGATTCAAGGGATTTTCCTGCCTCAGCCTCCCGAGTAGCTGGGACTACAGGTGCCTGTCCACACCCCTGGCTTTTTGTATTTTCAGTAGAGATGGAATTTCTCCATGTTAGCAAGATGGTCTCGATCTCCTGACCTCATGATCTGCCTGCCTCAGCCTCCCAAAGCTCTGGGATATTAGGTGTGAGCTACCGCACCTGGCCAGTTGGGACTATTATTACCAACATTTTATAGGTCAGGATACAGAAGCTTGAACTTCAGTACCTTTACCAAGGACTCAAATAGGATTAAATTGTTGAAAAACTGCTTGAATTCAGTGGGCGTGACTCCAGAGAATGTGCCCTTAGACACTGCAGAGAATTCACAAATATATATTCACGGAGAGAAGGGTAGTCTTAGTCAATTTTTATATCTTAGATTCAATATTTGACATTAATCTAAAACTGACTTGAAGCCACCAGGAAGCTGTGGTTGGGGCAAGTTAATTGAGAGAGATTCATTTTCAGAACATGGCATTATTTTCAAAATGTACTTTATAGGTACTTTATGTGTTTACAAGCATCCTTGAGATTCCCTAAGGAGTCTATAGACCAGCTAATAATGTAATAAATGTATGCATGGGAACCTTAGCAATGTCTCCATGGACCCATGGAATGAATGGCTAAGACTCAAGCTAAATTTCATCCATTTCAGTCAGTTAAATGATCAAGGAATGTAGAATGACTTGAGGAAACCAGAGATCAGTCGAAAAGCTATATTTTCACATGGATTTCTTTCAGAAGGAAGACATCAGGGTGAAACAAGATGTACCTGGAATTATTCCACCTAAGACTGGGCACATCAATGGAAAATATTTCCTCAGAGAACATTTGTGCTGTGTCAGTTTTTCAGTTGGAGAAATTTTGTTCCTGCTTTTCCTATTTACTTTCCGTATTTGCTGAAAGAGACTAAATTCACAGTAGCAGATGGCACCTTCTCTGAAACATAGCTATGCAGACCTGTAGAACACCAAGGAACAGACTTAAGGCAAAGCAAAAGCAGTGCTAAAATTAAGGGACAATGTGTGGGTTTAGCAACATTGTCTTGTTCTTCACCTCAGTAGGTGTTTATCGAGTGTCTATTTGGCAAATATGCTGTGCTGTTCTTTGCTGCTGGGGCCAAGGGAGAATTGAAAGATGTGAAAGAGAAGTTATTCCTTCCTGCGGAAAACTTACACTTTTGTATGTAAAATGGACATGTTGACCACTAATCATCATGCAAACGTAAGTGCCAGATAGAGCTACAGCTAGGGCTGGCTGAGGGATAAGAGTATAATCTTCTCTGGTGGTTTCTGATAACAATGGCACTAGAGGAAACACCAAGGTGTTGCACAGCAGAGACATCTGCTTGGGTAGATCACAAGATGTTGTGAGTGATTACATGTCGAGGGCTTAGCTCCATTAGGGTGAGCACAGTGATACTGAGGCTGTGGTTTACAGGCAGCAGCCATATTCCACATGCAAGTCATTGGTTTCAAAGGATAATAGAACTCCCAAAGATGCATGGAGGATGCCTAACAAATGCATGGTAAGAGTGATGGAGCCATGAGTACTCTGCACATAGGAAGCTCAGCATTTCGTATTATTTCATCCAACATGATTATCTGCTTATAACATCAGATCAGAAAACAAAACATGACGGGAAATGACGAGCTGGAGTGTAGAGAACAATGGGGCTAGAAGTCTTAGTTTTTATTTTATTTTGAGATAAGATCTCCCTTGTCACCCAGGCTGGAGTGCAGTGGCATGATCAAGCTCACTGCAGCCTTGATCTCTCAGACTCAAGTAATCTTCCCACCTCAGCCTCCCAAGAAGCTAGAACTACAGGTGTTCACCACCACCACCTGGCTATGTTTTTTATTTTTTAGTAGAGACAAGGTCTTGCCATGTTGCTCCAGCTGTTTTTGAACTCCTGAGCTCAACGAATCCTCCCACCTTGGCCTCCCAAAGTGTTGGGATTCCAGGCGTGAATCACTGCACCTGACAGATGTCTAATTTTTTGTACCTCACTCATTCATTCATTCATTCACTCTATGGTCATGACCAGATATTGCACTTAGCACTGGGGACACAGACAGAAATAGCCACAGTCTCCCATTTCTCTATCTACTATTACAAAATAAAAGATAAGCAAATATCTTCTATCTAGGACCCAGAGGGATGCAGAGTAATTTCAGCAGGTTTGTTTTTGTTTACCAAGGTCATCAGCATTGAAACCAAGCTAGCCTTGGTAATCAATCCTTAAGAAATATATATGATAATCTCCCCAATCTAGAAGCCAACTGGGTCTTTTGTTCAACTTCTTCTACAGCCACATAAAGTTCAATTTTCCCCCATCCTTTCACACATTCCATCAATAATATGTGTTTGAGCTTTTCTCATCTTTTGGGCCAGCTGATTGTTTCTCACTCTGACTGGTTTAAAAAATTTGTCTTCAAAACAGGGGCTTTAAAATGTAATGATGCTGTGAAAAATACAGCACATGAAAGGGTGTATATGGACGAGTGAACGGTCAAACCAAAAATGTTGTGGGGGCACCTAATGAAGACTTGGTTTTCGTATCCTCTGTGATTACAACATCTCCAATAATGACATCTGTCATTATTCTGCACCCCTCTTCTTCTTCTGTTGTTCATCATAGCAGCTCTGTTTTCTATTTGGTGCATATTGATTTTTCAATAATCAGCAGAGTTATTGGCTTAGCAACTTCTAGTGTCTGTAGACAAAAGTATGTGGAGAGTATGCCTAGCCCTGCAAACAAACTAATTTCCCAAAGGGTGGGAGCATACATGGTGCCCAACTTCCTGGGAGCAGGGGAGAGCCAGTGGAATGTCCCAGGGAGGCCAACCTTGGCAGGCTCCACGCTTGCTGACAGCTACAGCAGTTATAGCAGAACATCTCAGAAAGTTGGAACCTTGTGAAAAATGACTTCAGGAAGTCTTTTCAAGGAAATAGAAAGTCTTTGCCGACTTAAGTTAGCAAATCCCAGATGTAACACATCTCTTAAGCCAACATGTCAGGGTAGCTGATAGTCTGAGTGTATTCCTTTATCACGAACACACTCGGAACAGGTTAACATTGTCTTTCTTCAAACCTGTTTTGAGGTTTCTTCTTTGGTCAGTAACTATAATTGATTAATATCCCTGTCATGTTCCTATGTTGTGTGAACAGGGAGGACTGGGGATTTTGGGATATGAGAGGTCAAAGAGACTTAGAGATAATGCAGCCCAAACTCCTTGTCTTCTAGATGGGTAGATAAGGCCAGAAATACTAAATACCTTTCTGAAAGGCATAATTTGTCAGGGACGGTGTTAGGATGAGAGGGCAGGCTTCCTAAATCCTTGTCAAGCCAGATCTTTCATTTGTAATGTACCAACACTCCACATAGCATGGCAATAAGGAGTTCTTCTCCAGCCTCAATTACTTCCCAGCTACCAAAACCTGCTTAGTGAAACATGGCTTCGGGGTCCTGAATTGACTTTCATGCCAATATTTTAGTGGGGCTTCCAAATTAGTTTAATTTAATATTAAATTGGATTCCTATACTTTTCTATTCAAGAAACCTGAACACTTTTTTTTTTTGGAGGCAGGATATACTAGTTTGTTTTCAAGAAAATGAAGTTTAATTGGACTTACAGTTCCACGTGGCTGGGAAGGCCTCAGACCTATGACAGGAGGTGAAAGGCACTTATACAGCAGTGGCAAGATAAAAATGAGGAAGAAGCAAAAGCGGAAACCCCTGATCTGGAACATGGTGGTCCTCTTCTCACAGTTCCACTAGGCAGTGCCCCAGTAGGGACTCCATGTAGGAGTTCTGACCCCACATTTCTCTTCTGCAGTGCCTTAGCAGAGGTTCTACATGAGGGCCCCACCCCGGCAGCAAACTTTTGTCTGGGCATCCAGGCATTTCCACACATCTTCTGAAATCTAGGCAGAGGTTCCCAAGCCTCAATTCTTGACTTTTGTGCACCCGCATCTCAACACCTCGTGGAAGCTACCAAGGCTTGTGGTTTCCACCCTCTGAAGCCACAGGTCGAGCTCTATGTTGGCTCCTTTCAACCATGGCTGGAGTGGCTGGGACACAGAGTAGCAACTCCCTAGGCTGCACACAGCACAGGACCTTGGGCCCCGCCCATGAAACCACTCTTTCCTCCTGATCCTCAGGGCCTGTGCTGAGCGGGGATTCCTTGAGGATCTCTGACATGGCCTGGAAACATTTTCCCCATGGTCTTGGGGATTAACATTAGGCTCCTTGCTACTTATGCAAATTTCTGCAACCGGCTTGAATTTCTCCCTCCAAAATGGGTTTTTCTTTTCTGCTGCATTGTCAGGCAGTAAATTTTATGAACTTTTATGCTCTATTTCCCATGGAATGCTTTTAACAGAACCCAAGTCACATTTTGAATGCTTTGCTGCTTAGAAATTTCTTCCTCCAGATACCCTAAATCATCTCCCTCAAGTTCAAAGTTCCACAAATCTCTAGGGCAGGGGCAAAATGTCACTAGCCTCTTTGCTAAAACATGATAAGAGTCACCTTTGCTCCAGTTCCCAGCGTGTTCCTCATCTCCATCTGAGACCACCACAGCCAGGACCTCATTGCTCATATCATTATCGGCATTTTTGATATCAAAGCCATTCATCAAGTCTCTAGGAAGTTCCAAACTTTCCCACATTTTCCTGTCTTCCTCTGAGCCCTCCAAACTGTTCCAACCTTTGCCTGTTACCCAGTTCCAAAGCTGTTGCCACATTTTTTGGGTATCTTTTCGGCAACGCCCTACTCTACTGGTACCAATTTACCATATTAGTTTGTTTTCACGTTGGCTGATAAAGACACACCCAACACTGGGAACAAAAGAGGTTTAATTGGACTTATAGTTCCATGTGGCTGCGGAGGCCTCAGAATCATGGTGGGAGGTGAAAGACACAAGGTGGAAGGAGGGCAGAGGGGTGAGATGGAGGGCAGGCTGTCTCTTCTAAGCCTCTCATGCATTGCCTCTCATCCTCTTGGTCTTGCCTCTGGTTTCGGCTATGGCATCAGTTCCCTGTAGGCTCCAACCTGCTTTGAGCTCTCAGCACCTCATGTCAAGCCTGCCCCATGCTTGTCTGTTGGGGTCCCAACACTCCTGTGATTCCATGGTGCACGGGGTGCCTGTGGGTTTAGCTCTCATACAAGAACAATCAAAGTGACAGGGAATTGAAACCCCACTGGGCAACGCTTTGCCAGTGGGAGATAGAAGCTTCCATACAAATCCTTGTCCTTTGTATTGGTCAAGTGGCTGGTTCTGAGATTCACTTCACAGGGCTTTTCAGGAGCCCCACATGGAGTGATAAGGTCTGCAGTGGGCACGCCCCCCCCCCCCCCCCAGTGCAAGCTTGCTGTGTCTTTCTCTCCTTCTGTCTTTCCCTCTCCCACTGCTCATGGCTGCTCCCTGAGGACACATCTCCAGTGAAACGTCTGATAAGCCTTAGTCTCAGGGACTGCTTTGGGGAGGGGCATCCTGGCTAAAAGAGGACCCTGTCCTAACTGTGACCTGACATAATTGACTTCACATTTCAGCCAGTCCAGAGCTTCCTTGAAGGCCCATGGGGCGGGACTGAGGAGTGAGCAAAATTCTGCCTGAAGCAGCTGAGGGCAGAGAGAGTGTATGTGATGGGTGGGTGTGGAGGGGGTTTGGAAGGTGGAGGGTGAGGTTCTCAGTCTCCCCCTTGGACTCCCCACTCACACAGCAATCAGGGATCTGAGGAGCAGTGTGGTGGTGAGCTACAATCCCTCTGTGTCCACTGATGCTGAAAGGCTATGTTTGGCTGGAGAAAGCTCAAGTATTCCTATGTTTAATGGTCAAATGTTCAAAACGCAGATTATAGGACAGTCAAGGACATCTTGGCAGCCCTGAACCTTTAAAAGTCCAGGACCACCTGTATCCCCCATAGTTTTAGCATAAGGAATAGACTAGATACCCCGTCCAGAGTTGCTGTGTCTGTGGGCATCATGTCCTTAGAAAACACGTAGGTGTTCAGGAGCACTTGTGGAGGACTCGTGGAGGCTGAGGGAGGAAGAGAGACTTCAGCCTGGGTGTGTGAGTTGCATGAGTTAATTTTCCTTGCTTCAACAAATTCTGACAACTTCATCAGAGCCAGGCTGAAGTCATTTTAGGAAATGACTCAGGTAAGGTAGAGATCAGGCTAATAGAGGAGATTGTCTGAATTGATATCATTGAGACCACATTCTTATTACCCCATACCTCCTCTCTCTCTCTCTCTGATATGCATGTGCACACGTGCACACACACACACACACACACAAAATAATAGGGCAAGAGAGAGAGCTCCAGAGGAGAGGGGATGATTTTTCTAAAGAAGACTAAGCTAAGCCTTACTGCACTAAGCTTATAGGATAACCTCTAAAGAAGACAGTAAAGTCTTCTGCTTTGTAAGTCTTTGAGTGGCTCACCCCTCATGGGAGTTCAGAGGCAATGTCCATCAGGGCTTTTCCATTGACCTGCATGCTCATTACCTACACACAGACCACCAAAAGCACTTAGCAGTAATTATTGCATGCCTTGCTCGTATTGTGGTGGGAAGAAGGAAATGTTCAGGTGATAACTAGATCAGCTACGAAAGTATTTCACCAACTACAAACAAATAAAAGCCAGCTTCCTTCTATTGCTCATCTCTTGAAAAAGCAGGCAAACCTCCTGCTAGAGGAGGTAATGAGCAGTTCCTGCTTTAGGAAGCCCAGGACATCTCCTGTCCTCATCCTGAACACTTTCTTCCTTCCACAAACCTAGGAAACACACCTGGTTGCGGTGTAGCAGAATAGGACCATCAGCCAGTCTTTCTAGCTCTGATTACAAAGGTTGTTTAATTCAGATGCATCGACAATGTTGTTTCTAGTCTCACTGATGCTGGGGTGCTTCTATCCACCTTTATTCAGGGGTTCTGAAGCCCTGGGCCAGGAAACTCTAAAGCCAAGAGCCACTGAAGGTGACTCATGGCCTCTTAAATAAACAAGATGTAGTGGACTGCTCTGTTCATGGGATTTTTTCTTTTTTGCCTCTGAGCCACTCCTACATACTTCTTCATGGGACAGTTATTACTGAATCAGATTTTTTTTGTTTCATAAGCTCTGGTCAGTTTCCTGGACATCGGCTTGGCCCAACCAGACCTCACACCAGAAATCCCTATTAAGCAGCACAATGAGATCTTTCCCAGAGCCCTTCTTTCTAGATTTTTTCCTTACCTAAGCATGGGGTAATTTTTTTTTCCTACCTGCCTAGTGACTGCAAAATCACTGAGTGTAGCCTTTCTCTTCTGATCTGCCTGGAGTACCACCCTGTAGCTTTCCCCTGGATTGTCAGGTCACTCAGTCTGGCCCTTAGTTTACTCCCAAGAGAGATCAGGGCACCTTAAATCCACAGATGCAATACACTTGCTACGAGAAATAATGAGCAGGGTCAAGTACACTAGGCGAGATCTCGACTCATTTTATTTTACTTGAATGAATCAGGACTGCTGAACATCTGTGGCCCTAGAAAACACAGCTGTCAAAAATTGTAGGGTAGGTAGGAGTAGTTCAGAAGTGGTGTATAAGATGTGGGTGAGAGTTCAGAGGCAACATCCATCTGGATTCTCAGATTGACCTGCACATTCATTACTTATCCACAGACCACCCAAAGAACCAAGCAATAATCACTCAGGAACCATGATTAAAGGGTGTGTGATTGGTCATTTATGGCAAAAGCTGGGATCATCATACAGTTGAACTCAGTCTCTGTTGACTGTATATCATTATATTAAGTAATACTTTTTTGGCAATTAAATAAAGTAACATTCAATAAAAAGATAAGTGCTGACTGAGGAACTTGAGGAAAGCTTTTTTAATCTTAAGAATTGCTTAAGCATTCTCTTTTAGAAAACTCTTGGAAAGCGAGATGCATACATTAGAGTAAGTTTGAAATGGCCTCCAGCCTGCAAGTCAGGCTGAAAACATAGATATTCACTACTGTTTTCCCTCTGTCCCCCAGAAATTTCACTTGTCAAAACAAGGAAAAGATATGACTTTACCATTGTGGTAAATGTAAAATGAACTGGGAGCCACGACCCAGCCTATACCCATCTCACTTATAAAATAGTCATGGATTCTGAAAGCAAGATGGCTGTTTCCTTTTAAAAAAGTAGATGCACACACTGATTAACAAATGAATATTAATTAGTCCCAAATGACAAGCTTATTTCCCACAAGGGCCAGTGAAAGCCTTTCCTCCACAGCCACAGGCTGAACCCCCAATCCAGCTATCCACCTTGCAACGTATACAGTACCAGTCCAATTTCAGATGGATTGAAAAGCAAATCCATCCTCTCTTCTAATTAAATATCTCATAGCTTGCATCCTACTCATGATGGTGCCTTCACATGGAAAAGATGGCATTTTTGTTTCCTAGAAAATAATCATTCATTCTACTTACCCCCTCTAAGCTTCCAGTGATCTCATTCAAAAATTTATAGGAAGGGAGATTTTGCTGAGAAAATATAGCATTTCATATTCCATGTGATTTTCAAGTGCTCGTGTTTGACATTGCCAAGTAGGAAACAATTTTAACATGCCAATGCTAATGTGAAAACATAGGCCAAGGTCTCAGAGATGACAACATAGCTTGAAGGCTGTGAACCATGTCTGCTCTGTACTTCTCACTTCAGGTGAAGTTCAAGTGTGAAAAATATTGTTTACCATACTGCCTATAATAGCATTATCAAAGTCAAAAAACTCAGCTGAGTATCTACCTTTTGAGGAATGACTACATTTTTTTTATGAATTTACAAGTTAGATGTTTTGTTTTGTTTTAGGTTAATAGTAATTGACAAATATATCCCTCATTTGTCAACCTTATATAGAACTGATTGCAAATAAAGCATAAATCCACTTTAGACATATCCTAGTGGGTTTATTTTTATTCTTTATATTTTGAGGCAGAGTCTCACTCTGTGGCCTAGACTGGAGTGCAGTGGCGTGATCACAGCTCACTGCGGCCTTGATCTCTCTGGGCGCAGGTGATCCTCCTATCTTAACCTTCCAAGTAGGTGGGACTAAAAGCACGCACCACCACACCCAGCTAACTTTTGTATCTTTTGTAGAGGTGAGGTTTCTCCACGTTGCCTAGGCTGGTCTTGAACTCCTGGCCTCAAGTGATCTGCCTGACTTGGCCTCCCAAAGTGCTGGGATTACAGGTGTGAGCTACCACTCCTGGCCCCTAGTGGGTTTATTAATTGAGTGCATTAGAAGGGCCCTTCCTAAAACTTTTTCATGTATTTTGGACCCAGAAAGGAGCATTTTACTAGGGCGCTAAGGTAGTCTGCCTACCACAAAGCCTTGGCAATTTGAAGAGCACTTTTTCAATCCCTAAATTCACTTTTTTGAAGAGGCCCATCTAGTCTCTAACAGTTGGGAAAAAACATTGTCTGTTGGGAGTTTGCCTGCATGCTGGAACAGATGAAAACTTTTTCCCATCCCCACCTCATTTCTAAAACAGCATGAGCAAGTTTTCATCTTTATGGCTTCTTTATCTTAATAGAAATGAAACTCTTTCATTAAATCCTGCAGAGGTGTGAAACCTGAGTTCTACCATACATGATGTCATCAATATTGGGCAGAACTGTTTAGGAAATGTTGAAAGGAGAGAAGAAACCCCAATCTTCCCCCTTTTTTCCCCTAATTTAATAAAGTTGCTCAGCCTTCTGAGCCCAGTGTGGTTTTCTTGAATTGCACAGCTGTTGCCCAGCTGAGACCAACCTAGATCAATGCTGATCTTTGGCTAAAATGAAATAAAGGACTCTGTAGAATGAAAAGTTAAGTGTCCAGTCACGGGGACCATCTCTGGGTGTATTCCCCTCCATGGAAGGCAAGAAGCCCAAAGAAGGTGTACTGAACATTAAAGGAAAAAGAAAAATCTTCAAACAATTGGCTTGGGAACAGAAACATAAGAAAATCCAGCTAGAAAGCTACTGTGTTTCTCATCTTTCACCCGCCAGCATGGAATTAGATTCTTTTTGGAGGATTTGGACTGGGAGCACATGCTGAGACCCGAAGTAGGAGCTGTGTTATTTTGCAGGCTCCCACCTCACCCCACCTAGACTAATGCTGTAGGTTGGAGTGGGTAGGAAAGAATTAGGTCGTTGTAATCTATTTTTCAGGATTTTCATTCCTTTTGCTCATTTGAAACAGCCGACTCCTTCAAGGCTTCAGGTTCCTAAATCTTTCCTTTGCTGTTTATCAGGGCTAGAAGGATCACTAGAGTTGATAGGAAGTAAATATGTATTGGACTGATTACAGTGACTGGTGCTGATGGAGTACCAATCCGGATCTTTCTTCCACCTCTGAGTTTTTTCGGCATTTTCATTCTTTAATATAATACAGGGCCCTATCTAGCAGAAAAAGAAATAAGTGACAAATTATCTTACTAAATGTTTTAGTTCCTTAGTGAAAGTTTACATACAGATCAATTATTAAATAATAATTATTATATAACATAGTTTAGATATATATGAGATCTAAAACATGAATATATTTGATAAATAATGGATCACATTGCATGTTTTTTGAAAAACTCTGAATTCACCCCTTTCAGACAAAGAGGTTAAGCCCATTTACTTGTGAGATACGAAGCAGTCATGCTGGACTTGCCTTAGCTGCCAGCCCACTGTGCATGATCATTTGAGAGTTGCTCGAGAACTTGCTGCGGTCGTATTCCCATTGGAGAGGAAATCAAGTCCCTGCCTGCCTCTCACATTCCCATCAGAGGGCAGGAGGTACAGCCAACTGGACCAATACTTTTCCTACTTGGCCAGCTGTTACAGCCAAGGATCCCTGCATGGCTCCACTCACTGCTTCAGGCTAACCCATTCTCCACACAGCAACTTGACTTATTTCACGTTCTGGTTAATAGACTCTGACTCTGTTTCTACCTTTACTAACTTTTCTGGCTGTGGCTTCTTTCTTGCCATTTCTATTTGAACAAACTTCTGGTCTTAGACCCTGCTGTTGATCCCATCCTGTCGATGCCTCACTAGATACTTTTGTTTGCTTCCCAATCATCCCTCCTCCTTCTCCCACCCACATAACCTTTCTTCCCGTTGGGGAATTTCTCTTCTCTGCTGCGAGTTTGCTCACTGTAAGCTGTAATTGTGCCACTGTGGCTCTACTTTTAGTGGTGATACCTGATTGGCTCAAACCAATAAGTGTATCCTACCCCTCCTTGGCCACAGGGATTAAATAATGAGCAGAACAGAGACAGATACAAGAAGAAGTAGTTGATAGAATACCTGTGAAAGAAAAACTTGTCCATATTTTCTTGGAGGTACTAGGGAGAACGTTTTCTTTTTCCTACTAGATGGGACAAATACAGAAGTGCCTGGATACCTGCTAGCAGCCACTTGGTGACTCTAAGGGAAGAGCCTGTGAAGAACGAAACCAACACCAAAGAGGCAGAGCTGAGAAGGACAGAGCAAGAAACTGGATCCTGGTTATAGTCTCAGAGTTGTTGCTTATGTAGGAGACACTGAAATAGCTGAAATAGACAGATGAGGAAGCCCCGAAGAAGGCAGTAGCAGTGAGAGAAATTAAAGGAGTAGACTTCATAGAATGTGAACACGAGAGAGGGAAGCATTGAAGATGCAGGAAGAAAAGATCCATTCTAAGAATAAGGTTTTGCTCTAGTAGGAGTGAATAGGGTCCAGGTTATTGGTAGAAGGCTAAATTATGTATAGGGAGAGGTCTACTACTACTCCAAATGAGGAAGGAAAGCAAGAACAAATAGTCATGTTGATAAATTTACAATCAGTCTGATTTTCAATTTGCACTAAGATATTGCACACGTTAGCTCATCAATCATTTATTCATTTACCCATTTAACTACTTACAGCCAAGCATTGAGTTACATGCTAGGCATACAAAGTGATTCCTTGATAACCCTTCTTCCCACAATTAGTTATGTCAAGCTGAATTTCTGTGAAGATTTGGAACCTTCCAGAAGGTGTACTTGCATATTGTATTCAATTTTCCAAATTTGAAATCAGCTCCAAGCTAGTCACACTAGAATTTCATGCATTTCTCCTAGAGATACATTTAAATTTCTTCAAAGCCTAGAGACTGAACCCAATGCTTTAAGTATAGATGTGGATCACAACTCTGTTGCCTGTTTTGCTAATGCAATGTGAGGCCAACATCTTAGCAAAGGGGCCCCATGGTTTTCTTCCCTAAAAGTAGCCAGTCCCCAATTCCTCAGACTTTACAGTAGCCCACTTTGCCGGAGTTTGCAAGATCTGCAGTTAGCCAGCTTCTTCTGGACATCACATTGTTTTTAGACAATGTCGAGCCCTGATGGGTGGAGAAGCAAGAATGCTTTTTCAGTGGTCTTATTTGCAAGTCTTTGATGTTCCCTCTAAGTCATATTGTGTCAGTGGAAATGTTGGTCTGAGGACACTCTGGCAATTCTTTCAAAATGCACAAATGCTGAGTGTATGTTTTTAATGGCTTCAAGCAATGAAAATCATGTTTAAAATAATTATAAGTAGCAGCTCATTAAAGCAAGGAGGCTGAGGGACCGGATGGCCACTGGCCTGTAGCTGTGCTTGGGAGAGCGTTGTGAAAGGGATGCTTAGGTCAATGGAAGTTCCCGCTGAGAAAATTCTGGTATAATCGAAATCAGCTGCTGCCTCTGTGGTGCAGATGCCCCTCAAAATGGGTCATTATACGTTAACTTGGAAGAAATATGGTCCCTTAGGAAAAGGACAATTAAACACCAATGCAGGAATGAGCATATTAAATGTTTAAAGAAACTAAAATTTAAAAAAGCCCAATGAAGTGATTTCTTCAAACTAGAAAGCTACAGAGCTTGAAGCTTAGTATCCAAAATGTTGGGCCAAAGTAAATTCTCCAAGGGTATGTTGAACGGGTAGTAGTGAGCTGATGGAGAATAAAAGAAGCTTCCAGAAACCATGCAGACTATGGTCAACCAAGGAAGAAGTGGGTGGATTAGGGATGCTGTAAGCATATTAAGAGGATAAGAAATTCCAGCATCAGAAGGAATAAAGGAGTCGGTCATTAAAATGAATTAGAGATTAATCGAAATAAAACTTAAGAAGGCTGAGCCTGTTGATCTGCTATCAGTGGGACTTGTTTTAGCAGGGAATTTCAGAGGATTTATCACAAGATAATATGGATAAAAGTTGCTCTTAAGTCTTTAAAGGGATACAACCAAATAAAGTAATCCTGCAAGATGACTTTCCTTTTACAACGACCCATATTCAAGACAAAAATATATTTATATATATGCATAAGAATATTGTATCTTTTGCAAATAAATATGCAAAATATATCATCTTTGTGCTTCATTTTTCTCTAACTCTGGGGAAAAAAATCAATTTTGGTCTCCTTCTTCGAGAGAACCAAATCTAAATTTGAGCAGCACTTCTTGCCAAATAAACTCATCCTTTTAATTATGTTAGAAGTTAGAAGGACACACAGAGGGGGGAAGAAAAAACATTTTCAAATTTTTTCTTTGCTTGCTTCAATCAGTTCAGATCCTTCCCATTTTAAGATAGCAGCAAGTACTTGAATATTCAGAAACCCAACTTCACCAGAAGCTTGAGTTTCTGAATTCACAACGATGATTATAGGCAATTATAGACTTTATCTTTTTCCATTAATAGCATAAAGTGGCCAGTTAAAAAAAAATTAAAAATCTTACATGGCTTTCTTACTTCCTTTTTATGGAATTGACTACCATGTCCTTTTGCTTTCTACTTATTTATTTCTCTCTTCAGAGACAGATAGTGAACTGGAATTCTACTTTTGTCTACTATTGGCTCAGTGAAAACAATGGGGTCTTCTTGTGATGACTTCTTTTTATCTTCAAATGTTAATATTTACTATGAGTTTTTGCTACACATCTTTCCTGAGAATGGACTCCATACACCCCCTGCTTTCACTTTCCTGGGTTAACCATCAGAGATCTGGTCCCCAAGACCCTTGCCCAGCTCTTAAAGGCACCAGCAGAGGTAGACCTAGTGCTGGAGTGTTCTAAGATATGACTGTCCTCTTTGGGGCCCTTGCTGACATTCCAAAGGGTGTTCTGCAAAGAAAAAGCCAAATCAGAAACCAGTAAAGGCTCTTCAAATCAGACAGCCTGGCGAGACAGTGTCAGAGTGCCAGTGGTCCTAAACATAAAAGGATAGGGACTTCTATGTAACTGGAGGAGCTACTTTGACCAGGAGTTCCTTCCTGCTTCTCCTGGGCCCCAACAGGCTCTGGAGGGTCCTCCAGTGTTGGCTGTTGGGTTTCAGGTCTTGACACACTCCAGAATGCAGGAGATAGCTTATCATAATGGTTAGGAGCACAGGCTTTCAAAAGAAGTAGGCCTGAAAACTAGCCATTCCAAAAGGGCTCCTGGTGTCTACTAACCAACCAGCCTGAATGCACCCAATCTTGGAAGATAAGCGGGTTGGAGCCTGGTTAGTACTTGGATGGGAGTCCAAAGAGGACTTTTGAGACTCATAAAAAGTCTTTGAGACTCACAGCTCCAAAGAGCTGGGTGTTTGGAAGGAATAGGAGCCTTCAATTGATTATATATATGTAAACTTAAAGAAAAGAAAATCGGTAAAGGTCCAATGGCTTGTCTGCATAGACCCAATAAAGTTTGACAGAGCTGGGAGAGGAGGAGTTAAGGAGAGAGAGCAAAGGCAGCTAAAATGTGGCCTCTTCCCTGTGAAGGGGTGCTGCTCCTTCCCACTAACCTGGGGAGGAAGTAGGGGCTGGACAATAGGAATCTCAGACATGTGGTAAAGTGATTCACTGCCTTGGAATTTGAAAGAGCATCAGGCCTTGTAGAGAAGCCTTTCATGATAACACAGATTACTCTGATAACAGCCAGTTCTAAGCAGGAAAGGCTAAAAGAGGGGTGTGAGAGCAAATGGTACAGAAGGCATCTTAGTAGACCTGTGGACATAGAGGTTGCCTGTGGACTGGATGTGGTCCCCTCCTCACTGAATGTCATGTAAATCTCCATCAGCCAAGAGGAAAGGTGAGGAGAGGCCAAACCTAAAGACATTGATTTCAAAGCCAAAAGGACTCAGATGTCAGCAAGGTGTCTGAATTTACCTGGGTATAGCTAGATTTTGTCAGTAGGCTAAATGGTGGCTTAAAAGATAATTTAAGCTCATTAACAGAAAAATCATCAAATATATAGCTTTTATATACCTAAGTTTGGGTATTACAAATTTTGCCCTGGGTAAAAGATTTAGTACAGTGAATCTTTCAGTTTGGGCAAAGGAGTCATTAAGATTTAACATACTTGATAATCAGGAATAAAGATGTGTGGTTAAAAAAAGATAGAAAGGGAGCTTGAAGAGTGGGGTGACTCAATATTCAGTGAGAAATAAATGATGTTTTGTTTATTTATTTAGATAAGGATCTCGTTCTGACTCCCGGGTTGGAGTGTAGTATTACAATGATAGCTCACTATAGCCTCAAACACCTAGGCTCAAGTGATCCTCTTGCCTCAGCCCCCTGACTAGCTAGGACTGTAGGCATGTGCCACCACGCCTGGCTAATTATTAAATTTTTATTTTGTAGGGACAGGGTCTTGCTATATTGCCCAGGCCAGTCTTGAACTCCTAGTCTCAAGTGATCCTCCTGCCTCAGGCCCCCAAAGTACTGGGATTATAGGTGTGTGCCACCACCCTTGGCCAGAAATGAGGCTCTGAATTTAAGAGACAACCATGAAGAATGAAAAGAAAGCATGGATTCAAAATATGTTCCAGATATTAAAAGAATTCAGAAACTGATTGAGTGCAGAGTGCAAAGTGAAGGGACAATCCAAAGATTGAAAATTCCTGAGTTCCTGGACCAAAGTTGGAATCATCAAGGAAGTACAGAAAAGCAAATGATGATGTGGGAGATGATGAGTTTATCTTTCAAATAATTCATCCAGTGTTTTTACATACATCAACCAATAATCAAAATAGCCATGTGAGAAAGACAATTTTGTAGATGCAAAAATGGATGTGCCGACTTGTGCACAAATGTTCATAGCTGCACTATTCATAAAAGCCGAAAAGTGGAAACAACTCAAATGTTTATCAATTCAGCCAAAAAATGGAATGAAACACCGATGCATGCTAGGACATAGATGCACCTTAAAAACATTACACTAACTGAAATAAGCCAATCATAAAATGCCGTATATCATATGATTCCACTTACATGAAATATCCAGGATAGAGAAATCTATAGAGACAGAAAGTAGATTAGTGGTTTCCAGGGGCTATTGAGGAGGATTTGTGGAAATGCAAGTAGCTCATGTGTACAGGATTTTTTTCAGAGGGGATAAAAATGTTTTAAAATTGATTGTGGTGATGTTTGCAGAATCCTGTGAATATACTAAAATACATTGACTTTACACTTAAATTGATGAATTGTGTGTTATACTAATTATATCTTAATAATTTTTTTGTTTTCTTTCTTTCTTTCTTTTTTTTTTTTTTTTTTTTTTTTTTTTTTTTAGAAAAAAATGGATTTGCAGAGAGCCTAAGCAGCTTGTTCAAGCTGAGGTAACTAGTGAAGGGGTCTAGGATTGTCCAAAGCTGAGTACATAGAGGCTCAAAAAAAAAAAAAGTTCCAGGTCTGCCTCAAATTGCATCATTTTTGAGACAGATTGGGTAGGCATTTTCCTTTGGCCTACTTTCAATGCATACTTGGCCAAAGTTGGTATCCAAATTTAAATTCAAATCTACAACTACATAGACTTGTTTCTATTGTTTCTAGTAGAATGTCATAAACTCAATTCCATAGAGGTAAACAGATATAAAACTAGGTTAAGAATGCTCTGATAAAATATATTGAAAGATGTATTACTCCATTCTCACACTGCTAGAAAGAACTGCCTGAGAATGGGTAATTTATGAAGGAAAGAGATTTACTTGACTCATAGGGCTAGGGAGGGCTAGTTCCGTGGGGCTAGGGAAGGCTCAGTAAACTTACAACCATGGCCTAAGAAGGACCAAACAAGTCCTTCTTCATATAGTGGCAGGAAGGAGAAGTGCTGAACAAAAGGGGGAAAAGCCCCTTATAAAACCATCAGATCTCGTGAGAACTTATTATCACAAGACCAGCATGAGGTCAACCATCCCTATGATTAAATTACCTCCCGCCAGGTCTCTCCCATGATGTGGGGATTGTGAGAATTAAAATTCAAGGTGAGATTTGGGTGGGAACACAGAGCCAAACTCTATCACATGATTAGATTTTTAATGGTCAGAAAAGAAGTTGCAGAACTTTGGTTGCCTAATGAATCACATACTGTAGAGAGTAGAATGCCAACACCAGGCTAGATGGCATGGATGGAGCCCCAAGTTTCTCTTGTGGTACATAATCAAGCTAAGGCAGAATGTGGTTCAGTGTCTTGCCCAAAGCCAATTGTGCCACTGAGCTGGTGTTGGAAACAAAGGCCAAAGACCTTTTTAGGGTACAGTGCTTTGACGCCATGTTACTGGGGATATTTCAAAGATTTTTTGAATTGCTCACAACAGATTTTTAACTTAGCATCAGAAAATAATACTCTGATTCAGAATTAAAAAAAAAAGTGGTTAGAACAATTGTGTTATTCAAAAAAAGCAAAGGAAATTCTAGTCCCAGAGATGTGAAAGATTAATAGATTCTCTATATCCCATAGTTGTTTTCATTTCCTATGCAGTAAAACCATCTTGAAACACTAAACCCGAAACATAGTCTGTACATGACAGCAAAGAAACTTTTAGAAAAAGAGTAAATTGCTGAATGCAAGTGCAGACTGTAATTTCTTGACATGGAATGGAAGCAGATGTGCCCAACTTAACATATCGTTATTAAATTTGTTTCCAAGTGGCATTTTCTTCTCCTTTTGTGGGAGGGAGGGGTCTTGGCACAAAGTTCTCATTTCTGTTAACCAAACAACCCTGTTTTTGTATATGCTATGAACAGTTAAACTTGGGTCGTGCATTAATTGTGAATAAAGGTTTAAGCTATAGACCTAAGTTCAGGGTGTTGTCTCTACTACATGTGGTTTTAAGATGAGGCTGTTAAATAAGCTGGACCACTCCTTTGAAGCAGTAGGATGTGAGAGTCTGTTGTACCTTTAGCATCCTCTAGCACTATTTATTAAACTATGGTATGAAGTTGCAAAAGGTGAGTATCTATCTGTCTATCTATCTATCAATCAATCATCTGTTTGTCTGTTGGTCATGGGTAGACCACAGGCTAAGCATGCTGGCTACCATCACTGACGGAAGAGCAATGCAAGTTAGGCATCTTCCCCACTGTGCTGGAATGGAGGAAGTGCAGCTCTGAGAGGTTCACAAACTTGCCTGTAGTCACAGTTGGGAAGTGGCAAAGCTGGAATTGCAAAGTTCTGACTATGAAGCTGGAGCAACTCTCCACTACGTGTTAAAGCTTGCAGCCTATCCTAGGCACCCACTCAGTTTACAGGAGAAATTGTAGTGACGGAAGTTAAGGGACTGCCCAACATGAGATTTCCTAAGGGCGGGGATGAGGGTGAGACATCCACATGGTCTCACCTGCAGGCTGATGATGGGGAGGCAAAAAACGTTAAAGTAGCTGAGAAATGTCACTTTTCAAACTAAGTGAAAATGCTGGAACTCCATGTTTGTGGATTTGTTTTGAAGCCTGTTCCTAGCCTAGCAGAGGGGAACTCCTAAGATTCTCCATAGCACATTCTCAGGCACCTGTCAGGGAGAGAAGCAAGGCACACAGTGACCAGGGCCTAGCCGCAGGGAGACCTGAGTACCCATTCCAACTGGCCCATGGGAACATCTATTTCTTTATCCATGAATCTTGCTCTTACCTTCTTACAAAGAACCTTCTGTAATAGAAGCAAGAACCTTAGACTTGTCCTCAGGATACCTAGTTTGGAGATTGGGTGCTTCTTATATACTACCCCTGTGACTTATGGTATGCGACCTCACTTCTCTTCTACTCAGTTTCTTTATCTGTAGCCCAGGCACAGTGGCTCACATCTGTAATCCCAGCACTTTGGGAGGCTGAGGTGGGCGGATCATGAGGTCACAAGTTCGAGACCAGCTGACCAGCATGGGGAAATCCCGTCTCTACTAAAAATACAAAAATTAGTCAGGTGTGGTGGTGCTCACCTGTAATCCCAGCTACTTAGGAGGCTGAGGCAGGAGAATTGTTTGAACCCAGGAGGTGGAGGTTGTAGTGAGTCGAGATCACCCCACTGCACTCCAGCCTGGGCAACGGAGCAAGACTCTGTCTCAAAAAAAAAAAAAAGAATATTCTCCCCTCCTGTAGAGATGTCCCTTTGTATCAGGTATGATCCCCAACTCATGTTTCTAACATGGAAGAAGTTTTGAACTGCTCCATTCTAAGTCCTTCAAATACTTTTCTGTTGTATGCCTGTGATCATGCATTTGTGGAGCTGGGAGGCTGAGAGGAAGTCTATGGCTTGAGACTTTTGAACAAAGCAGGGGTCAACACACCAGATCTGCTTTTATACGGATCCTTTGAAGACCATACTCCAATATTCTGAGCTGCATATGAAATACAGGCCAATGGGACTGGGGCCTAAAATGGTGATATATGAACACTTAAAAATATACAAGTCACTCAAAGGAACGGTTCAAATGGCTAATAAATTTGGAACGAATACAAAGAAATACTTTCCCAAGCAGAGTGTGGTCGACCTGTGGAATTCACAGCTGCAGGAGGTAATTGAGTCAAATGCTGTGGGTGGATTTCATAGAGTTGGTGTGGCAGACAGCTGCCGAGGCGATGCAAATTGTGCTGTTAAAATTATGCTCCGGTTAGACGTTCACTATCGTAGCAAGGGGACAGAGTCTGTGGGACTAGAGGCACAAATGGAGTAGCAGCTATTTTTACTGAAGAGCCTTTTATTTTTCCAAAGTAAATTCTCACCTCACTCCTCTGAAGTAAAATGAAAAGGAGGAGAGGGTGGTTAAGGTGAGCTCCTCTAGTTGAGTGTGTATCAAAAGAGAGGCACATTTGTAGATTTTTTTCTCAAAAAGAAAAATGAGGCAAAATTTCTTTATACCTTAGGTAAGTTGAGCTCTCATGGGATCGCATATTTTCAACTAAACTTTCCAAACCGAGGGTTCTTCAGAGCAGCCTGATCTATTTTTTCCTAGCTGGTTCTGCTTCCTAGCTGGTTCTGCAAAGATGGAAACAAAGAGCTGTTTTTGCCTCTAAGTAATTCTGTTGACTCTCTTGACCTTGAACTGGATGGCTGAAAGGGTCTTCAGAGGATCCTTGTCCTCCAAGCCCACCTCACTCACGTCTTCAGGAATCTTCTGGGAATTCTCTGGGATTATTGCAACTCTCGGATTATATATATATATATGCAAGCAAAGAAAACATCAAGTGTCTAGAATTTTAACATATTTTCCTTTAGGGCTGGACAGATGCATCTAAATCACAGGTCCTAACGTTCTGCTTTATGGATGAAGCTTTGGTGTTCATGATGACACCACCACCCTTCTCTCTGTCTGCCTATTCTTGGCCCTTGTCCGCTCATTCTGAAATCCTGGTATTAGCAACTCTTCAGAGCCAGTGGCCTGGGTTCTTGACTCTCGTTGTTCTGGCTAGTCATAGGTTGTGGCTGGAAGATAAAGGAAGTGTAATGATGACAATGTTGACTCTCCAGAGGACTTTGAGGAACCTCGGCCAAAGGTCTCGGGGTGACATCAGCCTGTGGGCTGCAGAAAGTCAGCCTGGATGCCGACATTAGCACCTGGGTCCACGTTGTGCCCTGTAGAGACTTACATTTTATAAGATGAACACTAATCCTTTTCACTGATACAAAGAGCTCACGTTGCCAAATCTCATGAAATAGGGCTCTATTCTCAAGGGGAAAGTAGAATTCACCATGCATGGTTTTGGTCTCTCTTCTCTCTCTTTCTTTCGTGTGTGTGTGTGTGTGTGTGTGTGTGTGTGTGGTGTGTGTGTGTGGGGTGTGTGTGTGGGGTGTGGGGGTGTGTGTGTGTGTGTGTCTGGACTAAGAGAAATCTCTATTCCCTGGGTACAAAACCAGAGAAGCCTCGTAAAAGACTAAAGAACCCCAAAGACAGATGATGGACAAACCTGCCGTCATTTCGGGTCTGTCAAAGCTTCAGCGCATTCGCATGTTTCTGAGTCAGTAAAACCAAAAACATATTTTTCCAAACACATTTCCACCCTCCCATCATTTTTAAAATCCTGTGTAATTTAAGGGAAATTCAATCCATATGCTTTTGATTTGTTTACACTTGTATCATCAAAATATGTTTTTAAAGAGCTTGTGGAGATCCCAAAAGGCTCCTCAGCCTTTTAAATGAGCCTTTTAAAGCTTTTTTTCCCCCCTCTTAGTAACAGGAGGTTGCATGTTGCCAAGGGTAAATGAACTTGAAAATGAAGAGGTTTGTACTGGGCTCAGAATTTTAAATCTATCACTTCTGCTTGGGGTTTAAATTCTAAAATTGGCTTCTGGAGGCTGGTCTTCTCTCAGCACTGCTACCTGTCAGGGATTAACAGGGGACTTGCGGTGAAACAACTGTAATCACCAGAACAAGGGACCAGAGAACTTCAGAAACAACCAAAGAGAGAGCACAAGGATAAAATTTTTTCCTTTTCCTTTCAAAAGAAAAAAAGAGTGAAAGAAAAAGGGAAGGGAAGAAGAAATAGAAAGAAGGAGAAGGAGAAGGAAGGAAGGAAAAAGAAGCAAATAAAAGCAATAAAATAAAAGCCCATCTCTAAAAACCCAGAATGTCCCATTCTGCCCAGGCAAAATGACAGTGTAAAGTTGTCCCAAGAAGTTAATGACATTGACTATATTTTCCTGTATCTTTGAGATCCTTAAACTGTTCTTCACAAAATCCTCTGTATTACATGGGATCATTACTCTTGATGTTGAAAGGGAGACTTTTTCTATTTTAAAGATGACAAAACTGAGCTGGTTTACACAATTAGAGAGAGGCTGCACTGGGAATAGAGCTGTTTCCTGATTCTTGCTCACTCCACCTCTCTTTCAACCCCATGCCCAATTTACAGATGAGAAAATGTAAGTAATGAATAGAGTGCAAGCTCTTTATGAGCAGAGACTACCTCTTTATTCCATCTTCTTAGGATCCCAACACCATCTGGCATTGTGCGTTCACACAGAGGACAAAGTCAATGATTATCTGGAGGAGAGTAAACAATCAGATCCATGTAAACTAGATGAAGAATTCAGAAGACCTAAGTACACACACACACACACACACACGCACACGCACATTCTTAGGCATTAGGAATTTGATTTTGCTTGAACAATTCGAGTCTCTTGTCTCTCTCTGGTTGTCCTATCTAGCCCATTACTTGGCTTTGTCAGATATTTCAGGCCCAAACATTTCCAGAATACCATCATCATTCAGTTTTTCTTTCATATCTGAAATCAATATCTTTAATTCTGCAACTCAAAGAAATGGAAGGGAATACAAAACAGAACAAAATTCTTTTAATGGCTTACAAATTGTTCCAGAATGATGATCAAATGTGCCCCATCTGGGTGTATACATGTCTCTGACTTTCTTGTGGATACAATGCTGGGACCGGAGCACATAGCAAAACCCTCAATCTGTGATTTCTATATTGGCAAAATGCAAAATAATCAGTCCAAAGCCTGTGAACGAGATGTGTTCACAGATTTGTCCCTATGTTGACATTTCTCATTTCAATCCAATGTCTTTTAACTGATGGCTTCTACCTATTTTTGTGAGGCCCATTAGACGTATTAAAATAACATATACAAATACCAACCATTCACCTTAGAAAGTAAATAGAAGACGTGAGTACGATTTTTACATTTTTAGATTCAGTGACAATGACAACAAAATTCCCAAAAGCCTATTTAGTATGCCAGGTGAAATTTCCAGAATTTGGTGGAGTATTTCTGTCTCTTTACTGAGATGTAAGGATATAAATATGTTCTTTCCACATGCCCATAAAGACACATGTTTACATGGAGTAACATCATTCTGTAATAGGCTATGGTCTGCCAGTAGCTGGAAGTTTCTCTGCATTTTAGGAATCTTTCATGTAGGTAATTGTGAATGGTTTTCCTCAGAAGACCAGAGGAAGCTGAGCAGATCAGCAAGCAAAAATATTGATTGTAGAAACAGAGCTTGGTAAGAGCTTTCATGCTTTAGAAGTAAATATTTGTCTTGCCACATCTTCTTTGATTTTGCTTTATTTTGAAATATTCTTATAGCCAGAATGTTAGAGCTCATCTAGTTCAGTGTTTCTGCAAGTTCCTTAAAGATAAGCCCCACCGGAGGTCTAGGCTTCGATGCAGATCTACGAAGTCAGCATTTCCAGGGGAAAGGCCTGACTGAGCATCTTCAAAAACCCTGTATGGAATCTCTATCACTGGGGATGAAACACTGACCGGGTGCCTTGCATGCACCAGCTTTGTGGCCAAAGTGGGTGAACACTGGGGACCCTCACTCCTCTCTGTGCTTTTTCCACTTTACCCATCCATGTCTTTGGTGAGCACAATTGAGTTTTCTAGAAATATCCAAAATCAGAATGTAGGAGGCTAAAAATTTGGACCTGTGTGTGCTTATATGTGTCTTACATTTTCTCAATCTTGATCTCCCCACCTATAGCATGCAGAGTTCAGAGGAGATTCCTGAGGCTTTTGCAGCTTTCTAGGTATAAGATAAAACTTTAATCCTTACTGCACATACCATAAAAGCAGAGGCTGCTTCTTATTGATCTTTGAATCCCTACACCTAGCACATAAAGATGCCCTACAAATGTCTATTAAAGAAGGAAAAAAAAAAAAACCCTGTAAGGATGTAGCATATTAAACTAGGGGGTCCACAAAACACAACCTTTTTTGTTTCCAGGCTTTTACATGTAACAGTGATTTTATAAAAGTAAATCTATTGTTACAGATCCGTATTATTATAAATGTTCATTATATACTTAAGGGTTTTGTTTCTCTGACACATCCATGAAATCTTTCTATGTCTTTAGGTTTGAGTCATTTAGAAATGAGTCAGTCTCTTTAAGAATTCCTAGGAAAGAAACCTCTTACCTTTTCTCAAATGTCCAACTTCAAATACTCAAGCCTTTACGTCACATCCTCTGTTTTCTTTAAAAACGGAACACAGATAAAACTGTTATTTTCCATTTAGCGTTTTCAGATGTGCTGGGGAACAGATCATTTCGAGGAAAGTATGTTACGATTTAAAGTCTTACAATTTAAAAACTCATTTAAAAAACCCAGGAGGCCAACCCATCCTCTGTGAGGCTGCTATTAATTTAAACCTCCTTTGTGGACAGAACACAGGTGCAAGGTTTTGAAGGAGTCAGGAAATGAAGCGATGGAAGACATCAGGCTCTGGCCTAAACCATGACTTCATGGCTTGCGAGATGACTGAAGCATGGGCTGGAGCGAAGGAGAATCATATGTGGGTGTAATTCTCCAGGTAAAGCTAGGAGGTCAGTAAGGATGCTTTTCTGCATCTGGTCCACATTTGATGGCTTCAGAGGATGATAGAGGGAGTGAGGCGCCCTACAGAAGGGGTGAGAAGGGAGCACAAGAGGCAGGCCTGCCTGGATAGCTTGGGAAGCCCCAATTCAAGGTCTCCGCTGGCTTACTCTCAACCATTTTACAAAGGATGTGAAACTCCCCACTGTTGCAGCCTCTGGCACATTCTTTACCCATATTTTGAGAAAAAAAAGCAATAAAGAAAGCAAAGAGCACCAATGTGTGACACTGCACAGACCTGCGGAGGGAACCCTTTTTCAAAAAAATACTCGGTTAGGTGCCGTGATGATTTGAACCCTTTTCACAGTTTTAAGTAAACGGGTAGAAATGAAATTGTTAGCACCAGGGTGGTATGAGAAGCCCAAATTCATGATTTGTGACTGGGTTTGTTACGTAACCTGTGGGGTGTTACTTGTGAACTGATACTGTCAAGAGCACCCCCAGGGAAGATCAGCACACACAATGAGAATTCCCAGAGACCACTAGCTTATTTCAGGCATAACCTCTCCTAGGCAGTGATGCAAATGAAGTTTCAACCAACTCAGCAACTCACAGTCAGGGAGATGCCCAAGTAAGGTCTTTGGCTGAACATCTGAAGGGCAATGCTTAGCCCCAGAAAACAAGGCATCTTATTTCCATTTCCAACCTCTCTCCTGTTTCCCCACATAGCCCTGACCTCTCTTTAATTCATTTTCCATTTCCAATAAATGGAATTAACATGTTTGTGTGCATTTCCAGTGATTGCATTCTATTGATCATTCTATTCTCTCTGTTATAATACAAGGCCCTATCCACCTTTTATTTGTACCCAAGCATCTGGTACCTTACAAAATGTCCTATAGTTGCTGACTTGACAGGAAAATCTTGTTAGATTGGAGAGTCTGTTTGATTTAGGCACATCTTTCAGAATGTATCACAGCAATACTCTTGTATGAATGCCCTGAATGGGCTCATGGGTTGCAGATCTGTGGACAGATCTTCCAGAAAAGTAAATAAGAGAGAAGTATTAAAGCTGAGAACAGGGATTAGGTTGAAGACAACTATGTATAGAGGGATTATTCTAGTTATTTGCAAGTTTTCTGTATGAAACTAATGGGATCATGACTCAGTCACCTCTTAAACAACTGGTATAATGCTTTATTTATACAAAGTGGGCAGTTTGTAAATATTTGTAGACTAGAATTGGGAAAATATGTGAATCACTTCAATGCCTATTGTAGCCACTGTCTCATTCATTTTCTCTGTCCGTGAAACAGACCAAGATCAGACTGAACCTTCACTTGTCTATTTCAAAACCTGTGTCTGAGCCCATTCTCCTTTTCAAATGGGAAAATCTATAGACCTTGATAAAGTTGATGTCTGGAAATCTATGTGTGCTCACCCAGCCCACCCAGTGATTTCATTCATAGGATTCTTCACCTCTTCCCTAGATAGTAGGATCTTAGTGATAGAGGTCACCAACAATCTACTTACATGAAAAGCAGAGGCAAATAAAAATGCAGTGTACTCTCCCAGTGAAATGGACCAGAAGTACAATTGCAGCCAAAATGAAAGAATTTTTATTCTAGCTCTTTGGCCACCCAGGCTCCTAAGACTTCAGAAAAGTCAGGAAAAAAACTCTCAAGGAGAGAATAGAGGCGCGAAAGATGCTCTTCAGACAATCTGACAAAGACAGCAATTTTTGATGTAGATCAGACTAATATGTATTTGGGAGGTAGTGGTACCAAGGAAACCCCTTATAAACAGAAATACTGGCCTTTGCAATTTAAAATTAGTTTTGCTTGTTAGACAGATTAATGACATTCACAGATTAATAAGGGCTCCACGTGTTCATTCCCTAATGGTTCAAAAGCTTGGGGTTGGGAGACAAGAGAAAAAGAACGAAAATGATGGTCCGTCCCTTGCACACATGAAAGCACCATGGGTTAGCTCTGCTTTCTGTGTCCAGGATTCTCTCCTCGTCTTTTTGTTGCTTCAGTAACCGGAGACATATATTTTAGGGGCAAGACTGAATTCCACTTACTAGCAAATAGAAGGCTGCAGGGCAAAGAGAGATAAGAACGCCAAAACACTTCCCTCAGTGCAATTTTCCACAGAGAGCTCATCAGACAATGTGTAGATGAATCCACAGCTTCTCACCACCTCTGTGACTGCCACTCTAATCCGAGCCATCCTTGTCTTTCATCTGGATGACTGCAGTATCCCCCTGATAGATCTCTGTGCTTCGTTCTGTGCCCTCCTTCCTTGTTTTCAACCCAGCAGCCAAAGTGGTCCTTTTGCCATGAAATTTGGAGTGTGTCAAGCTTTGAATCTCTGTGATAGGGTTGCCAGGTAAAATAGGAGATGTCCACTTATCTGAATTTCAAATAAATAATCAGCAATATTTTTTTTAGTATGAATGTATCTCAAAAGTTGCATGGGATATATTTACACTAAAATTTATTTGTTGTTTATATTGTTTTTCTATATATATTGCTGCTATAACAGATTTCCACAAACTTAGTGTCTTTAAACCCCATAAATGTATTATCTTAGTGTCTTTAAACACCACAAGTGTATTATCTTATATCTCTGGAGATCAGAAGTCCAAAATGGGTCTCATTGCACTAAAATCAAGGTGTTGACAAAATTGTGGTTTTTTTTTTTTGCCTTTTTCAGTTTATAAAGGCAGCATGGATTCCTTAGCTTGTGACACCTTCCTCCATCTTCAAGGGCAGTGATCCAGTCACTCTGAGCTCTGCTTGGACCAACACATGTCTTCCTTCAACTCTTCTGCCTCTCTCTCCCATCTTCCAAGGACCCTTATCATATCCTTGGACCCACCCAGATGATCCAGGATAATATTCCCATTTCTAGCCCCTTAATATAATCCCATCTGCAAAGTCCCACTTGCCATATAAGGGAACACATGCCATATAAAGGAAACACATGCCATATAAAGGAATAGGTTCTGGAGATTAGGACATGCATATTTTTGGGGGGCCGTTCTGCCCACCACATTGTTTATTTGAATTTCAAATTTCACTGGTGTCCTGGGATTTTGTTTGCTAGGCCTGGTAACCCTAGCCCATGGTTTGCATTTCATTCAGAGAAAAAGCCTACTCTCCTCCACTTAGCTAGAGGGCCCCATGATATGACCCCTTGCTCACTCCATTTTAGCTACACTGGTCTTTCTGTTCCTTGAACCCTTTCAAGCACAATTCTATCTCAGGCTCCTGCTTGGCACTCTCTTCACACCTCTTGGACACTGCCTTCAACTAGGTCCTTGAGGAAATGTCATCTTGCCCATGAAGTTTTCCTTGAGAACCCTCTCTCCACCAATCATGTGACTTTCTCATCTCCCTCATTTTATTTTTCTCTGCAGCACTGAACACTATCTGAAGGGCTTATATTGCTTATATTAATATATCTTGTTGATGGTGTCTATTTCCATCTACTCTTTGGCTACCTCTAGGGGAGTTTATCCCCTAATATGTCTCCCACACCTGATAGGTCCATAGCTCAGCGGATGTGCTAAGTACATATCTGTTGGCTGAAAGAATGAATGAATGAACCAACAGGGTGGATAAAGTCATGGCAGATCTTTGTCTTGTCAGATCTAAGAAGTATGTGGTTGCTTTTATTTTCTACATTGAAGTGAAGCCTCAACAAACTCTATTTTAATAAGCTCATCTAAAAATAGGAGAAAGCCCTGCCCTGTGATGTATGGGAATCTATTAGCTGGGGGATAAGCAGGTATAGCTTTAGCAACAGCTGCCTCTCCTCTGCTCTTAAACCTCTGTGCAGTTCTGACCTGTATCTGTCTCATTGCTCATTGTAGTTGCTAGGCTTGGTTCCAGAGAGTTAAAATTTTCCCATGATCTTTGTCATTAAACTAATAACAATAACAATAACAATAACAAACAGGCCTTAAAAAGCAACTTTCAAAACCTTTGAATTCCTTTATTCTTATGTGTGGAGTCTTTATTAACTCTTTCAACTGTGAAATTTTTGTAGATTTTAATGGTGCCTTTCTAGGGAATTTAAATAAAGCTTTTTTTCTGAGGGTCACAGGGCCTGAAGGATTGACAGAGAAAAAGAAGAGAGAGGACTGAGGCTTCTCTGCAAAATAAACCTTAGTAAGAAAATACCTCTATGAGCCTCGGTTCCATATCTGGCAGAGAAGATCAGAGTCATGTAGACATCTTGCTGATGGTTTACATCAAACTAACATTTTAAACAACATGACAAAAAACAAAAATAAACAATATGAAATAGGAATTACAATTTCAAAATACTCTGAATCTGAAATATAGATGTCAAAACACTCCCTAATGAAGGAAACAATGACAAAAAGTTATAATAGAGGTTTCTGAAATATATTTCTCAATACATGAATGAATGAATGATTGACTAAACACATACATCCATGGAATCATCTGTGAATCCCATGTGTCTTGTGTTCTTACCTCTGTTACAACTTTTAGCATAGAGATTGTCCTTTATCTCTCAATATAACCAGATCAAAGCACTTTGGCCTAAACACTTTAAAAAATACAGATGATAAACATTTATGTAAACAAGGATGCCCTGATCTCCGAATTATTCCATGATTTATCTTAAAATCCCAAGCATTTCAAAAGAATGCTTTATTTTTCCTCCTGCTGACTTGGGAAGCAAGTGACTGATCCTGATATTAGACAGAAAAACACAATTCTCTCCACCTTATGCACCTTTCTGCCTCCTCTACCCGACCTAGCTCTCTCCTTTCTCCAAACCTGTTGCATTTAATACATGGAATTTCACAGTTTGATCCTTCATTGCATTTATTTTATATTTTCTCTCTTAAAGCATAAGCCTTGGGTACCTAACAAGACTGGTCAGTATAAGATCATGGAAAGATCTAGGGCTTGGAACAGTGAAGACTCGTAGACAAATCCTGAATCTGCTGCTTAGTATACCTTAGGCAAGTTAACAATTAAACATTCTATTGCATTCTATTTGTACCTATAAAATGGGAATAAATACATACTTCATGTCTTGTTGAGAGAATTACACATGACAATGTATGTGGAAAGATTGACATTAAATCACAACACAGTATGTGCTCAATACTTATTTATTTTTCTCTTCAAAGCACAGAAGACATAAATCACATTGCCCACAGATTAGGGATAAGCATGGATTAAGTGCTCAATAAATAGTGATTGCTTGGTCATAGTTCAATTGTTGAGTTTGGGAAGCACTTCAAATTTCTCACTTTGTGTCCTTAGTCAAAATTTGATTAGGGTTTTGCCTTCTGTCCAGTGTCAGCCTGGGAACCGTAAATAGGGTGGCACTCTTCTCATCCCCATTAAGTCCCTCTCATACTCAACAGAGGAGTTTAGAAAAGGTGGTTTTCTAGAGGCAACTTACTGAAGATAATTTTCCCTGCTGAGCGGCCTAAGGGCATGTATTTCTTGCAGTGTTAGAGTAGTGATTTCTTCTTAAGGAAGGTAAAACCTTTTACCCTTTCAAAGCATCTGGACAAACCAGGTAAAGAATGTACACATAACCAGGTTTTTCAGTTATTGAAATAATCAGAAAGGAATTTGCCAAAAATTAAACTAATACTGTTTCACCAGAAAGGAACATTGGTACTTAAAATAAAACAGTTTCTACTCTTGCTAACACCCATAGCTAAACCTGCTGGCCTTCTGCGTTTCTCTAAGTACTTTAGGGACACCAGGTATAGAGGGTGAGCAACATCCATATGGAAGGTAGGGGCGTGGACAGTGGGCAAAACTCCTGAGGTCAGGCTTTCCTGTCTTTAACTGTTGGCCTAGAAGATGCAGCCCTGCCTTTTTGTAAATTCAGAAGCAGGGGTATCGCATGGGAAAACCACTCATGAGAACAAATTTCCCTAGTATAACTACCTCTTTTAAAAATTATATATTTGGTTATAGGCCATTTTGATCTGTATTTATCGGCACTGTGGGCTTTTCCAATGCCTTCACACTTACACACCCACTCTTACTATATAAAAGTCAGATCATGATTTTGTTTTAAAACAATGTAATTCAGCCTGAATTCAATACACTTCAAATGCTTTCTTGGTTTAAAAAGCGAAGATTTAGCATTATTGATGATTTTTGAAAGGAAACAATGTAAACTCATCATTACCACTGTCACCATTACACACATGTGTGTAAGCTGTTACGATGTGCCAATACCATGTTTATTGGATTTAGTTATTAAATCAGTTAACTAAATTTATTATTTCATTTCCATGACATATTTATAAGGCAGGTACTATCATTATTTCCATTTTACAGATGGGGCTCTGACCCCTTAGAAAGGTAAGGGAGCTTGTCCAGAGGTCACACAGCTAGAATTTAGTAAACCGAAAAATAAATTGTGTTAATTTTCTGCAGCTGCCATAGCAAAGTGTCAAAAACTGGGTGGCTTAAAACCACATTGCTTCATTGCTCTGGAGGCTAAAAGTCTGAAACCGAGGTGCTACAGGGCCACACTCCTTCTGAAATCTCTAGGGAAGGAGGCTTCTTTGTCTCTTCCAGTTTTTGGCAGCCCCCAGCATTCCTTGGCTTGTGGCCACAGCCTTCTGATCTCCACCTTCACAGGGCTGCCTTCACTGTGTGTCTATGTGTCTTTGTCCTCACATAGCGTTTTCCCTGTGTCTGTATCCAAACTTCCGTCTTCTTATAAGGCTGCCAGTCATCTCAGTCATCATAACCTCATTTTCTTTATTGTTTTGGGATGGAGTTTTGCTCTTGTTTTCTAGGCTGGAATGCAATGGCACCATCTTGGCTCACTGCAACCTCCGCCTCTCAGTTTCAAGGGATTCTCCTGCCTCAGCCTCCCGAGTAGCTGGGATTACAGATGCCTGCCACCAAGCCTGGCTAATGTTTGTATTTTTAGTAGAGATGGGAGTTCACTATGTTGGCCAAGCTGGTCTCGATCTCTTGACCTCAGGTGATCTACCTGCCTCGGCCTCCAAAAGTGCTAGGATTACAGGTGTGAGCCACCGAACCCGGCCACAACCTTATCTTAACTTGATTAAATCTGTAACAACTCTTTTTTCAAATAAGACAACATCACATTCACAGGTGCTAGTGTGTAGGACAGCAACATTTTCTTTTTCTGACATAATTAAACCCATAACGCATACCCAGTCTATCTTGTTGTAGAATTCTTTTTTGTTTGTTTGTTTTAGAGACAGGGTCTCACTTTGTCACCCAGGCTAGAGTGCAGTGACATGATCATAGCTCGCTGTAGCCTCAAACTCCTGGGTTCAGAGTCCTTCTGCCTCAGCTGGCTGAGCAGCTGGGACTACCAGTGTGAACCACTGTACTCAGCTAATTTTTATTTTTTACTGCAACAGGGCCTCACTATGTTGCCTAAACTTGTCTTGAACTCCTGGGCTCCAGTGATCCTCCTGCCTTGGCCTCCCAAAACACTGGGATTATAGGCATGCACCACAGTACCAGCCAGAATCCAATTTTTAATGAATTCTTTCCTTGAGGCAAATTCCTAGAAGATTTTGCTCAATGGAAATGAACAGATCCTCAAGTAATCCACTCTGTAGAGGATGATGCTTTATTTAGGGACATGATTTCTGACTTCTTTACTTAACAATCACTTGACTTTATAGACACCACGAAAACCCATCAACAGACTGGGACTCCACAAATAAAGAAAATAAGTCTGTTTTGAATTATTATTTGGGATTCCTTTCTCTTACAAATTTTCACAGAAGCTCTTTCACCGCTAATAATCCTGGAACAAGAGAAAAGGAGGCCTTCCTTCAGGCTCTTGTTGATCACAGACCCCAGTGAGCTGGGGCAGTTGCTACGGAGGAAAGGCTGCTCTTTTCCAGGCAGGGGGTAAAGCTTGCTGAGTCTTCAGCGCCTGAGCCCTGTAGCCTGGGAGTTTTTCACCTGTCTCTGCTCCTCTGGGCACGGATCCCTGCCACTAGACTGCTGTGGTAGCCAGACTGGAGTCTTTTTAAAGGTTAGCAAGTTTGTCTGTTGCCATCTGTCTTTCTCTCTGTGTGTGTGTGTGCTCGCTCATGATTCTGTGCAATGTGCAAATTTAGAACCTGCTTGGAACAACGCTGAGGGAACAAACGTCGGCACTGGCTCTCAATCACCCTGGAATCCAGGGGCACATGGATTCCTTAGATGCATGTGTCAGGCAGCAGTAACTGCGACAATAATATAAGTAACTAGGACAAAATTTTACAGCTGTATGGGACCACTTTGCTCAAACTCTGAATTTTGCTATTGATGAAATTGAGGACTACAAAATTTAAGTGTGACCCAAGGTCACACATCTAGTTTGAGGCCAAGCTGATGGGAGGACTTAGGTCTCCATCTCCCTGATTCTCAATCCAGAGCTCTCTTCAATACACTAATGAATCAGTACGTTTTATAGAGCTTTTCCCCTTTCAAAGGGCTCTCAGAGAGCATTTCATCTTTTGCTCCCGACAATGTTATAATAAGAGAATTGATTTGCCTCCATTAAGAGTAGCTCAGCATACAGCATATATCCTTGCAAACCAATCTGGTTTTAATTCTGCAAATGCTCTCTCTCCTTTATTATGTGTTTATGTTTATTCCTCTGTACCTTTGTATTCTGTTCAGGGTTAGCAAAGTTCAGGATTTGCTTTCCACTCATGGATGATTTGGTTTCTGATAAGAACTCTATCTTCTCCAAATTATCCTCATAGTTCCTGAAACAACATACCCCAAAGCTATTACCCACATGCCCATCATTGGTATTCATTGCCTTTATTACTTTAGAACCTTCTATTTCCATTTTGGTTTCTATGCTCATGTTTCTATCCCTGGGAGTTATTGTTCTGCCATTGCTCTGCCATAAAGGGTATGAAAAGAATACAGGCTTTGGGTCATATATATGTGGGTTTGAACCTGGCTCTGTCAACTACTGACCACATGATCATTGCGTTTCCATAGGCACAAAACAAAACCGAAGATATGTAGCATTTGTAAAAAGATGTCCTGATGCTTACATAGGAGGACAAAGATTTAGTACTTGGTGCATAGTAAATGTATTAGTTCATTTTCCTACTGCTATGAAGAAATACTCAAGACTGGATAATTTATAGAGAAAAAGAAGTTTAATGGACTCACAGTTCCACATGGCTGGGGAAGCCTCACAATCACGGCAGAAGGCAAAGGAGGAGCAGAAGCACATCTTACATGGGGGCAGACAAGAGAGTGAGCATGGCAACTGCCCTTTATAAAACCAAATAAGTTGTGAGACTTATTCACTATCGTAAGAAGAGCATGGGAAAAACTTGCCCCCGTGATTTGGTTACCTCCCACAGGGTCCCTCCCATGACACATGGGGATTATGGGAGCTATGACACAATTTAAGATGAGATTTGGATGGGTAAACAGCCAAACCATGTCAGTAGGTATTCAAGAAATACTAGTTCCCCTATAAGGAACCATACATGAAGCTTATACTGATGAGCTATGCTCCCCTACCTTGATTAATGCTTGAGTTTATTCAAATAGTTAAACAAATCATAAAGAGGGGCAAATGCTGTATCAGCATTCAGATTAGTAGGCTCTGCACTCCCAGAGCAAGATGTGTGGATAGGAGCAAATGCATAGGGTGGGGCAAGATTACACTGTGTCTGATGGCTCTTCAGCTCTAATACTGTATGATTTTAGTAGCATTGATTGTGAGAACCTTTTAGAGGAGCCTGAAAAAAATTAAGGCACTGAAAAAAAGTTGGGGATTGTTGGAAGCCTATGTATCATAGGGTAAAAGAAAGAATGTTGTGTTTCTTACACATCTATCATATGCCGGATACTTCCTACTTTTTGCCTTCATAAACATTGTTCCACTTAGTCTTCAGAAGAACTCTATAATGTAGGAGTTATTATCCCATTTTTCAGATGATAAAATGAAGCTCAACTTGTTATAGTAGCTTCTAACAAGCTACGATAACAGCTTGTGATGGAAAGAAATGTGAATCCAAGTTCCGCTTTCCATGATGTCTGTCTATGAAAGCTAGGCCTTGCAATGGGTGGACCAAGCAACTTGCAGGTGGGGCTTACACTGGAGGTTTTTATAAATGGACTCAGGGAAGCCTTGAGAGTCCCATTCATTCCTTTCTTCACCTGAGTGCATTAGCAGATGGCTTCAGAGAGCGTTCAGAAAAGGATCACGTGTACCCCACTTTGGGCATTTGTTTGAGATGATGTTATAGAATAAGTGCTTGTGTTCCCCTTGTATTAATATGTTGAAATTCTAATCTCCAATGTGACGATAGTTGGAAGTGGGGCTTTTGGGAAGTGATAAGATCATGAGGGTGGTGCCCTCAAGAATGGGATTAGTGCCCTCATAAAAGAGACCTCTGGTGTGCTACTGTACAGAGGGTGATTACGGTTGACAATATTATATGCTATATTTCAAAATAGCTAGGAAAGAGGATTTTTAAATGTTCTCACCATAAAGAAATGATGAATGTTTGAGATGATGAAAATGCTAAATACCCTGATTTCATCATTATGCAATGTATGCATGTATTGAAAATCTCACTGCACCCCATAAATATGTACAATTATGTGTCAATTGAAAAATAATCACATAAATTGATTTTAAAATGTAAAAAAAAAAAGAGACCTCATGAATGTGATTAGTGCCCTTATAAAAGAGACCCTAGAAAGCACTATTGCCTTCTTTTTACCATGTGAGGACACAGTGAGTAGAGAGCAATCTGCAACCTGGAAGAGGATCCCCATGCTGGCACCCTGATCTTGAACTTTCAGACTCTAGGACTCTGAGAAATAAATTTCCACTGTTTATAAGCTAACCAGTCTATGGTACTTAGTTATAGCAGCAAGAACTGACCAAGACAGATCGTAAGTGACATGGGGAGACATTGGCCAAAAGGATTGAAATAAATAAGGCCGGGTTGCCTTGTTGGAGGGCATAGCCAGATGGCTCTGAGTGAGTGCTGCTGATGGATCATGAGAGTCACCACCCTGACCATCAAAACAAGCCCTAATAGAAAATGCAGAGTGGGTGTGTGCACATATTTGTAATCCATCATGCCTGATAAACAGTCTCAACTTATTTCCAGGGATATGAGTTAAACAAAATGGCAAACACTACTTGGAAATGAGAGGGTCTGATTGTACATAATATTTACCACCTCTTTAAATAATTTAATGTTCCTTACCATCCTTGCACTTTATTTCATTCAAAGACTGTTATATTTTGTGTGTTTGCCCCACAAATGACCTGTAAGTCATAAGTGTTTATATCCAAATTTTTGGAAAAAAAAAATCATCTCAGGATCACCTGTTTGGGGAAAAGTCAAATCTCTAGGTAATTCTTGAAAAGTCATATTCTAACTCAGTATTTTTATTTCTCAAATAACCTATTCAAATGTTTTTCTGATTTGTTCAAAATTGATAATTTTACGTCTTAAGTGTCTTGGGGTCTATAAATGTTAACCTAAAAAAACAAAAACTGACTTGCTGTAACTGTGAATATTTTTCCCCTTGAGCATGGGGATCATTGTAAGGACAAATACCAGAATGAGTCTAATTATATCCAAACCACTCCACTAAATAGCTGCTGAAAGCACAAGCCAATGATATCTTACATCTCTCTGAGTTAAGAAAATCCATATCCTTGGTTTGCTGAGATTGGCTGAGGACAAAAGAAAAGCCTGAACCTATAGGTCCCATGTGTAGTTCCTCAAAATGAACTATATCTCTTGAGGTTCTCCATCAGTTCTGTATGGGTTTATATTTTTCTCTACCAGAGCAGAAGCTGTGTTAAGAATGAAAGTAGAAAAACATCGATTTTTCTTTGTGACATCTTTCTTTTGTTTCCGTTTTATCCAATACCATCTGGAAAACATGAAGGGATATACTGTACGTGATATATGAACAAGTTCAGCATCATTGTTGACATGGAGAGGGAGTTTAAAATGCAGTAAGGGAAAAATTATTGGCTGAGCTTGTAGATTTTAACAAGCTAATGATATGACTATTAGGCAGTTGAGAATATTCCTTAAAACTGTATGTGCATCCGGTGATTTTTATTTTATTATTTGTTGGATTTTAGGATTTATATATGTATGTTATTGAAAATATAGAAAGATACCATAGAAATTAAAGTCAGACTGCATTTATCATTCTTATAGAATTTGTAAAGAAGTGACTGTATTATAGGCAGCTGACTTGGAGATTATGCTAGTTCTATAACTTGTATATAAGATCTTCCAAGCTCATATTATTTTAACACAAGTCACTCCTAGGGCTTGAATGAAAAAATGTATGATTATACTACAATGTCGTATTATTGTGGAATTTCTCCTCAGTTAGCAAGACCTTTTCTCTTCCAAGTATACTTCTAATGGGCTTAGTAATAAAAACCAACAAATGTCTTTGAAATTGTTTTCTAATGGTGACAGTTTAGGTATGACAGAACAATCAATATTTAGTTGTCTCTATGCCATACAGCCACTTTAGTGAGTATGACTCACTCTTTGAAAGATCACATCCTTCTTGGGCTTTTGGTGTTTGTGTCCTGGATGCTTTGGGGTTGACCCTGGATAGCACTTACGGTGATTAGCTCGTGGTGTTCTTGGGAGACATTTGAAGTCAGCTGGTGTCCTGCTGATGGAGCTGCTGAGTTCAGCATCACATCAACATAATTTCATGATGCGTTTGCACGAAGGGCTTTGATGCTGTTTCTGAGTGAGGTAAGCACTTTTGGATTGAGTGTTGACAAAGTTAGCTGCTTGTTACCTGATTTGCAGGGTTCTGTTTCTTGGACAATCTTGCCTCTTAGTTTCTCCACCGGTGATACACTCTAATGTGCATTATTGCTGCTTGTTGTGCAATGCTTTTGAAAATGAAATGTAGCCAAAGAGGTTTTCTTTTGATGTACCACTAATAATGTATATCAAAGGGCTTCCCTCAAATAAAGCTATGAAATGTTTGGGTTTTTTTTTAATTTTAACTAAAATGGCAGAGTTCATGTTTTCATCAAACTCGTTTGTTGGTTTCATTCATCTAGGGACACTCTAGATTTGAGTAGACTTCTTGATATTCATTAATAAGAATAACATTGTTTTCTCTACTTTTATTTGAAGAACTGCATTCTCAATTAAAATCCTGAAAATTTGTATTCATAGGGGAGAAATAGTTTCACTTTGATAGTTCAGGTTAAGCATCTTTTATCTGAAATGCTTGGAACAGCAAATATTTTGAATTTTGAATTTTTTCAAACTTTGCAATATTTGCATTATACTGCTTAAGCATCCCAAGTCTGAAGATCTGAAATATGAAATTCTTCAGTGAGTATTTCATTGTGCATCATATTGATGCTCAAAAAGTTTTGAATATTAGCCAGGTGCTGTGACTCACACCCATAATCCCAGCACTTTGAGAGGCCAAGGCAGAAGGATTGCTTGAGGTCAGGGTTCAAGGTCAGCCTGGGCAACACAGCAGGCTTCATCTCTACAAAAAATTTAAAAGTTAGTTGGATGTGGTGACATGCACATGTAATCCCAGCTGCTTGGGAGGCTGAGGCAGGAGGATTACTTGGACCAAGGAATATAAGGCTGCAATGAGCTTTGATCACACCACACTGTACTCCAGCCTGGGCAACAGAGTGAAAACTTGTCTTTAAAGAAAAAAAAAGGTTTCAAATTTTGGATAACTTCTGATTTTGGATTTGAATTTGGGATTTTAAACCTGTAATCATCACACTGGGCTAAGACTGATCTGTACATCATGACTAGAGGCCGATTCTGCAGCAGTAGGGATCACCAGAAACATGGAGGTCAGCAGAAGAATCAGTGATTCTCTTTGTTACCTGGTAGAGAGATATCTCCTCTTCAGCCCTGTATTGTCCTGGTAGCAGATCCAGCTTTGGGGGTTCCCATGAACTTAGTATCCTAATACTATCCCATTCTCTGTCACTACAGAAAAGTTACTAAATGGCTTTGGGCCTTGGCTTCTTTGAACAAGGTTAGTTCCTTTCTCTCCTACATAAGGTTTCTGTGAAGCTTGAGAGAGAATATGAGCGGAAAAGGTCTGGCATAGTACCCAGCACTTAGTTGGCATTCTGTCAATGTGACTGTTTTTTGTCCTCTATGAAATCGACCCGATGACTATGCTTGAGAGCCAACAGGAACTAGGTTTCCCAGAGACTCCTTCTTCATCCTGGTTCCATTCAACATCACACACATGCACACACACACATGAACATACACACGCACACACACACACGGTTTTCCATTGTCCAGCATGGAGTCAGAAATTCTACATTGGTGCTATAGCCCTTTGGAGGATAGAGTAAGATTGCAGTATTGTTTGGCAATAGCCACTTCTTCTCCTTGGGGGAGGATTCAACATTAATGCCCCATTGAGACCAGATATAGTTATGTTATCTGCTTTGGCCAATGGCATGGGAGAGGAAGTGTTGCGTGTCACTTCTCAACAGAAGCTCGATAAGCCAGTCTGTACCTTGCCATACTGTTTTCCTTTGCCACATTCACAGGCAAGATCTGAGTCGGTACCAGGTTGGGTCCCACAGTGGGGATCACCATGATGGACAGAGCTTTCCTCATCCTACTGATTCACACTGGACATGTGGTATGACTGATAATAATCCCTGTGTTTTTAAACTATGAGATTTGGGGGTTGTTTGTGAGCACAGCATAAACACATGAGGGGGATTTGAAAGATAGAAGTGCTGAGTGGAAACACAGAAGCACTTTGGATGCTGCTTACAAGGATTCTTTTTTGACACTACCTGTGCCCCAGGGAGGCAGAGGTAGCAGTGAGCACCTGCAACAGAGCTATCTAATAGGGACCAGGAAGCGTAGATTTGAATAAGGCCTTGGCGGGGCCAAATGAAAAATCTGTGGGTTCAACTTTCAGTTTTAATAAAAAATATCTTAGTCAAGTGATTCTCAAACTTGAATCGCTTGAAAGGGTTGTTAAAACACAGTTTGGTGGGCGCCATCTCAGAGTTTCCAGTTTGGGGAGTCTGGAGTGGAACCCAGTAATTTGCATTTCTAATGAGTTTCCAGGTGATGCTACTGCTGTTGGCTCAGGGCCTGTCCTTTGACAACCACTATTTTAGTTCCACCAGGTAAATCAGAGACCTCTTCCTTAGAGTGAAGGAGACAGCTGGGAGGAAGAGACTGCTTGCCGAGAGTCAAGCCTGTTCTTCCTTTTTCCTTTTAGACCAGATGCCCTGACAGGTGACCCTAAGTGGGCCACCCACACTTCCTGCCAGGACTCGATGTCACAGAGGACATGCTTAAGCATTCCAAAATCTCCCTGTATATTATTTGAAGATGTGTCTTAGTGTCATGCTCAGAAGTATGATGAAGGGATGAATAGATGACTGGCCCAAGCTTAAGAAATTTTGGGCATAAGATTCAGAGTTGGGGAAGAAGAAATGTTTTCTCCAATTCATGGAGCATAAGACATATGGACCCCCCAAAAGTGGAGCACATGAAGAGTCATATTGTTATGGAGTCCGTGGAGGTATATTAGGACTGCTGGTTATAAAGAAGTATATGTAAACAAAGATAAGATTAAATTAATTTTACATTCCAGAGGGTGAAATGCCATGAAAGTTTCTCTACCAGTTCAGCAAGGAAACAAATCTCAGAATCTGTGAAAATATTTAGGTAGCTGATGTGGCCACTAAAGGATTGCAGTTTTTCCCATTTGTGGTTTGAGAACCAGAGAGGAAAAGTAATCCAAGTTTTCACAGAGTCATCAAGAGTTACATGGAAACAGGAAATTAACTACCTATTAAAAAAGCAAAGAATTATATATAAATACTTTAAAGTTTATAAAGTTAATTTAGAGTCTCACGAGGACACAGTTAACATTAGAATATATTATGTACCGTGATCTAAAAAAAGTACATGGCTTCTTTTAAAATGGATGGAATAACTATATATATATAGATGGTCACTAAGCACATTTATTCTTGTGGGAATGACAAGACTATGCAAGATAAAGAAAGTTCTTACTTTTGGCCTGAAACAAATTATCTTTCCAGGGGAAGAATTATTTTGCTTCTCTTCTTCAAACAGTAACTTCCATTTTTTGTGTCCCCTCTGAGTTTCATGATATTTGGCCAGCATTAGATTTCTATAAACCTAATATAATTGATAATATGAATGGGACTTCTGTAAAATTAAAATGTAAGAGCACTCCTGGAAAATGGTATAAACCTTTGGAGAACAGAGTCTTCCACTGTTCTTTGCAAAGGACTAAAGCAACTCTTTGTATTGTTCCTTTATATTATGACCCATGGTGGCAATGACAGACCTAGAACAATACTGTTTTAAAATTGTGTCTTTCATAAAAAGCAAAATCAGACAAGAGTTCTAGGGTAGAGCAAATTAATGACTATAAGGAGGAATCACCCGGTGTTTGGGGTACCCTATTTTTATAGAGGATAGGTGAATCTCTTGCCAGTTAGCTCCCTGTTATTTTAGGGAGGAAACTGACATTTCATGTTCCATGGCTTACTTAAGTAAGAGAACAGAGAACCAAAAATTAGTTTTCTAGGCATCAAGTTTGATTAACTATGATTGTTCAAGGCTGCACAATGAGCTGTGTGGTCCTTAGCATTTTTACCTTCCAGGCTACTTCCTCCACAAAAAAATTCAAAAATACATTTTATAACTGCACTGGTATAAAGTCAAATATATCAGTGCATTTATTTGTAGATATTCATTATTATTGTATTCAAGTTTTCCTCCTGGTTTTAAAATAAATTAAATTAAAGCAATTATCTGGACTCCCAAAAGTGTTGCAGGACCTAACCACTGTGCTTGCTATGTCTAGTGGGTAAATCCACTCCCAGATCATGCTTGCCTGTCAATATAATTAAAAAAAAAATCCTCATTAACAGACTAGCTTCTTATTAGCATATGGTCTGCAGGTAGGAGAAGGAGAAATATGTGAAACAGAAGCCCAGCCAACCCACAGATACACGCATAAGCCCAAGGCCAGCCTATACCAGGTAAACAGATACATGAGAAATAAATGATTGCTGTGGTTTTATGCCATGGAGTTTTGGGGTGGTTTGTTATGCAGCAATGACTAACTGACATACAGAGTCTTGGCAGCTATTATATGGAGTTAGATTTTTTTTTTTCAGAGTGCAATTAAAACCATTAGAAGGTTTTAAGCATGGGAGTACGCAATCTGATTTCCTTTGGACAAAGTTCACTGTGGCTGTGGGAAAGAGATTAGAGTGGAGGACAGGAAACCAGTAGGAGGCTTTTGCAGTCATCCAGCTGAGGAAAGATGACTTGATGTGGTAGGCCTGGGGGCAGGGGTGGAAGTAGAGATGGAGAGAAAAGGATGGGAGTGCAAACTATATTTAAATATTCTGCTAGGCCCTGTGAAGGATGTGAAAAGATACAAGGAATTACAAGACCGTGTTATGCCTTAATTGGAAAGGAGGAGGGATAGATTGTTTCTGGAGACAGGAATAGAGAGTTGGTGAATTTTCTGATCACATACAGATAGTCCTGCTGAATGTTCCTAAACTCACTGAGGGCCAGATTCAACTTTTGAAATCTGTTTGTGGGAATCAAAGTTGATGGCAGAAGCAGATGGCTGTGAAGAATGCTATGGTGTAACATTTTGTGGGTTATATTTTAACAGGATGGTAACTGAGCTTTTTGAGCCTGTCTGGTCTATGCCCTCCTCAAAATTCTCCATCCATCTCTCTGTCTTCTCTCCCTTTCTATAATTTGCAACAATTTGATTTTCCCCCAAAGAAGTCTGCTTTCAGAAAAAGTTGCTTGTTTATCTCTCGTTTAGCCAAAGAAACAGAAATGTTTCAACACAACCACACCCTGATTTCACTTTGCCATATCATACAATTATAAGATGCCATTTCATTATAAAATTCAAAGAAACATTTCACACATGGATTGTTAATTCATTTCCTAGAGGCATGCAGGATTTGCTGTGGCTATCAACAGCTTTCTTATTCTGAGGAGTGAACTGAGGTACCATGTGCTAAAGCATCTCCCTGAAAACATCTGAGACAGGATTGAAATGAGCTTTCAGATCCCTTAAGTCTTAGTTTAGTAGGGCCTCTCCCTAGATCATGCCAGTATAGCAGGAATATATTAGGCACATTTTAAATCTACAAGCTTTCTAATAACTTAGAAATATATTCAACTTTCCTAAGAGCTTTCCCCCATTTTTCTTGCCTATTAACATTGATATAAAATATTAAAAGTAAAGCCTAATAACAATGCATTTTGTGAGTACCAGGATCACTTGAACAAAATGATTTTTTTTTTTTTTGCAGAAAGCTTTCACTTTATTGGACATTGTTCATCCATTGGTTAAAAGAAAATTAAACTTTGTCAAGAATAGTATAGAAGAGGAAAATCTGCCTGAAGTTTCTGAAGAAAACCAGTGACAATCTCTTAACAATCAATGTAATGTAATGTTGTTATTCCTAGTTTTATTATATTTACATTTTGGTATGTTTTATACTTGGGCTTTATGTTCAGAATTATTTATATTTCATTCTCATGTTAATGTTAGTTTGAGATTCTTTGAGTGATATTTACATTTGTCTGTTGATACAAATGGGAATAGATGTATTTATTTTGGGGGTAAGACCTAAAACATTGGCCAAGTCACTTCTTTTTTTCTTCCTCACAAACTGTTTTTAGTCTTTGAAACTTTCATGTGTTTTGGCATCACTCAAGTCTCTACTGTGCTTCATTCCTTATTAAGAAACTCAGGCCTTAATTAACTTGCTGTCCCTTCATTTGAAACTCACTCCGTTTGATAACTCTTTGTTGCTTCTAGAACGGTTGGTGCAGGCTTGTGTGGGCTTCCATAACACAAAAGCCAGATGGATTTTTTAAAGCAGATAAATTTAGTCTTGAATAGAGAACTGTGAAAAAAAAAAAAAAAAGAGAAAAGAACCATTAAAAAAAAAACTCACAAAACAAAACAAAACAAAACAAAATCTTGGTACTGATAAAACCGGTGAGAAATCACAGATTCTCAAATTAGGGGAAAAGCAAACCTTTTTCTTTTCCTTCCCCTCCTCCTTCTTCTACTTTTTAATTTGTTTTGGGCTCAAGAATTGAAAAGTTCTGTTCCCAATTAAAAACAGATCACATTTGGGTCTGAGGGGGAGTGAGCCGCCTCATGATATGAGTATGAGACAGAAGGCTGTAGATAGATTGAGTCCCTTTGATAACCAACACCACCCTCTCTGTGTGCTAATTTGCAGAATGGGGAAAATATTGGCATGTTGCCTTCAGAATCCCTTGGAAGAAAAGCATTAAAAATATGAAAGCATTAAAGTTCTGTCCAAAGTGTTTACCTTATGTAACAAATTTATTAGGGAGTCTCAACATGTTATGGGTATAAAAACGAAACAGTTTTACACTTATCCAATGACAGCCCCTTCAACGAGGAAATGTTGACCCACCTTTCCTGCTGGGAAGTAACTCCCTTAAAGGCAATTTGGCTTGCTCCTCTAATGTTCCTGTCACTTTTGGTTATTAGGACAGTTCACTTTGCTATTTAAGACTCAGTCCTGTGTATTTTGATACTTCAGTCTCAAATCAGATTCAGAGCTTGGGTCCTCTCCCCCAAGTATTGACACCCCCCGTCTATGGCTACAGTGGCTTGAAGGCTCGTGGTTTGTTCTTCATGTACTTACATGTTTCCTTCTCTCTTTGTACTCCTGTCTTTAGACTTCAGAAGCCTTCTGGATCCTATTCTGGCCCATCATAGCATGGTCAGCAGATGAGAAACAGATGGACTTGTGTGTGGTGGGAAGAAGTTGTCCTGGTCAAGCTCTCCTCCAGGCCAGTCCTTTCTGAGGTTGGTGTTCTCAGTTCATTGGCAATTTCCATACAAGTGGTCTGTTTGAGGGACAGCATTTACTTCATCTCGGCCCCCTCCATCACTGGGAACTCCCACCTTCACTGGAGAGGGCAGTTGTATCTTGGTCTTGAGCAGTGAGAAACATCTCTAACTCCTTGTCGGTGTTGGGTTTCCCATTGCTTGGTCCAGTGGCTATCCTGAATGGTTCTATGGCTCTTATCATCCTCAGTTTCCATGTTGCTTCCCATGGAGCTATGGGAACCAGTTGTTCCAGGTCCACAGGAGATGGGATGGGGCTGCCCAAATCTCATTTCCAAGTATATTGCGTGATGAGCCACTGCTAACTTGGGCTACTGACTTACAGCAACTACCTTCAGGAATCTCTGGTCTCTAAGTGAACACTATACTCAAACATACACCTTCCCAAAACTGCAGGTGATGTATATCAAATACACACCCTTCTCTCCTCTCACCTTAGCAGGCATCAGGAAATAAAAAGGATACTGTGCCATTCCACTCATTTCCTAGTATGTTCTCTCAATGCCCCATTCCTGTACATCAGAGAAGACCTCAAAATCTGCAGTTTAGCATGTAACCAGCCAGTCTACCTCTCTTAGAGTCACCTTCAGCATCTACTCATGATTGCCTTGCAGACTGACTTCCTTGGTTTGGAGGAGAGAGAGGCACCACCACCACCCACAACTACAAACACATGAAAGAAGAGACTTTCTTCACTAGCATGCACTTCACCAAAGACCTAATGCAGTAAAATATCAGCTTGTTTTCCTTTCAACTTTAAGGGTTTTTTTGAAAGTGGCTGCTTGTGCAAAAATGGAGCCTGCTATTAGCAAGCACTCTCCCATCCTCAACTCAATTCTTTTCCTGATTTCAGTGGAGACAGTTCAGAGGTGGAGCCTCTAGTAAACCTTATGGAGACATGCTTATCACCAACAACTCAAGCTCACCTTTGGACTTTGACCATGGTTCTGGGACAATAGGAAGCACCTCACTCTCCATCCTGTTATATTAGTGTCCTGGTTTGTAATTTATTGCCTTCATTTGAACTCACCAAACACTTTCTGGTGTTGTTTCCCCTACCCTGTGCTGATTCAGACTAAGGTTGTGAGAAAGCTAGCAGTTTCCCAGGCTTATGGACTAGACCCCTAGCCTGGACAGTCATCCAGAAAATGTATCCCATAGGCCAGAAGAAGCAAGAGAGTATGGTGTGAGGAAAAAGTCACAACATGTGTCTGAACTTTGGCCGTGGGTCCATGGTTGACTACCTGCAACCATGATCTTTTTGGCCTTCTAGAAATTTGTTCCTGATTTCTAGAACAACGATTGGACTAGTAAATTTTAGTAGCAAAACCCATATATTTTTCCAAATTGGTTGTTAAAACATAGATCCTCTTTCTTCCCAGGTAGAGACCTCATGGCATGAAATATGGCAGCTCTGTGGTAGAATATTTGAGATCTACTGAAGTAAAATATCAGGTTGTTCTCTTTCCAATTTAAGATTTTTTTTTTTTTTTTTTTGAGTATGGCTGGCTCTCCAAAAACAGAGCCTGCTCCTAGCAAGTAACTTTATATTTATCTGACTTTGCAAATGTCAGTTGTATACTGGGCTCATGATCAGTAAAGCCATTTCCTTGTGTATTTTCAAATTGTTGTGGATGTTTTTAAAAGTCAAAAATTGGTGACACTTATGTCTACTCCATATTTTGCAAAGTTAATGCTTTGAAAACTGCTGCTTTCATAGAACTAGAATAGCATTTCCCGGGGAACTGCACACTAGTCTCTTGGGATGCTCTCTGAAATGAAGAGTTTTGTGGTCAAAAAAAATTATAAAATCTGCAGCATTCCACGTCCTCCTCTTGGAGATTTAGTAAGATCTCAGAGAAGTTCTGCAGCAAACAACTTGTTTAACTTTGTTTGACCCAGTATTTCCCAAACATTTGGTCACAGAAGCTATTGTTTTCCAGTGTAATATTTATTGACATTTGGTAGAAGCAGTGCTCCTTGAAGTACAGTTTGCAATTCACTGTCTTAGAGCAGGGGATAACGCATTTTTTTTTTCCTCTGCAAAGGGTCAGATGATACAAAATTTAGCCTTTGTGGATTTCACTGACTCTGTTGCAGCTCCTCAATTTTGTCCTTCCTATACAAAGGCAGCCACAGATATATCTAAAAATGGGTGTGGCCATGTCCCAATAAAACCTTATTTACAAAAACAGGCAGTGGTAGAGATTTGGCCTATGAGCTATGGCTTGCTGATCCCAGTTTACCCATTAAACAAGTGAGATTTATCCTGACTAGGGAAGGTACGATCTCAAATAGGGAAACCAAAGCTTAGTTCTTTCCTGGGTAATTCTAGAATTTTGCTGAAATTTGGAGACTACGCCACTGTGGATACCAGTTTTCCCCTGATCATCTTGAGAACTGGAGGAGGCTAAGTGGCTTATTCCACACTGCTTGTTTTATCAGACATTTATCTAGCTGTTAAATCTTGGCCCAACTCTGGATCTATTGCTGATCATCAGCCAGTCTCACTGTGAGCAAAGATGGACAATAGGAGACGGAGCAACTGGAGCAACCCTTGAGTATCAACCCAATTATCGTATCTGAAATGAACCATCTATGTTTTTCAGGCTTACAAAAGGAAAATGCTATAAACATCATTAGAGGCATTTGGTTGATCCTGGCTATTTTCTGAATGGTTAGCCATAATTAAATACTGTATTAGTTATCGATTTCTGCATACCAAATTACCTGAAAACTTGGTGGCTTAAAACAGCAAATGTTTTCAATCTCACAGCTAGAGTGGGTTAGGAATCTCAGTGGCTTAGTTCAGTTCTCTGGCTCAGGGTCTACCATGAAGTGTTGGCCAGGGCTGTGAGGACTCAGCTGGGGAGAATCTGCTTCTCAGCTTATTCCCACAGCTGACCTCAGCGTCCTTGGACTGGCAGTTCCTTGCCTCATGGGTCTCTCCCTGGGGCTGTTCACAACATATCAGTTGTTGTCCCTGAGAGGAACTTCCCCTAGAGGGAAGACTCAGAGAAAAAGGGTGGAGAAGGCAAGAGAGACAGAAACCAAAGTTTCTTTGTAACCTTACCTGGAAATTACCATACTATCACGTTTTCAGTGTTCCAATTGTAAATAACATGTCATTGGTTCCAGCCCACACTCAAGGGAGGTGACTGGACAGGGGTGTGTATATTAGAAGTCTAGGGTTCTTAGTGGTCATCATAGAGACTGTGTATCACATATACTAATTTCATTAAGGTCTTTTAAATTATTTCTCTGTGCAATGAGGGTTCAAAGTCCTTGGCCTTGAGTAGCAGAGGAAAATATCACAGCCACAGTAAAAGCATTAGGGCATGTCTTTATGAGGAGTCAAGATGAAAGGAAAAGAGAAGAAATAAAGTATGAATGTTGCAAGGTGGAAGGGACGGGGAAGAGAAAAAGAGACAAGCGAAGAATTATGGAGGCATTTTTCTAGAATAATATGTCTTCATTTGGAAGAAAGGGAGGAGAATGAAAGCTCCCTGAAAGAGATCCAGCCAGTGGACTCCTAAAAGTCCTCTTATCCCTGCTCATTCCTTAATTCTCTGGGTTAAAACGTGTCTCACATTCTCCAATCACCCATACACGTTTAACTATTATTTATCTATAATTACCAAAGTCATTGGCTGAAATTTTATAATTTTGGCTGTCCAGTTGCCAAAGAAAAGGAAAAAGAAAAAAGAAAAATGAACAAATCAGCCCCATACCAGGTACTAAGGGGGATACAATTATATAATATATCTCCTGCCTTTGAAGATCTTATATTCCAATTAAGGAAACAAGACAAACATATGGAAACAGTTATGTTAAAATTAAAGATTTAAATAACAGTTTAAGGTAACAATAGAATCTTGTAAGGCAGCACATGATTAATTACCAGACAAATTACACAGAATTCGCTACCATTGGAATTCAAGGGAGAGACTGATCATTGTGAGCAGGGTGATTGGGGAACATATTGTGAAGCAAATGATAAGGATCTGGAGAGGGAGAGTGAAGTTAGGGCATTCCAGGTGGACGGGATGGCATGAGTAAAAATAAGAAGGCAAGACAGGTGTTTTGGGGGAACAATGAGGTAACCAGTTTGGAGAGTGGGTTTTTGGAGGCGCGTAGTCTGAAATGAGGTAAATGGTAAGTCAGACAGCCATGCAAGAACAGGTTGAGTTTAATTATCTAACCTGTGCTCGGTCCCTGAGGCAGATGGCTCACCAGCAAACATGCATGAATTACCCTCTATTAGAATTTTCAAAAAGAGGTAAGTTCCAGGTTGATTCACTGAACATCTTGGGCTCCCATCCCATGCGTCTTTTAATAGCAATTGGTGGCAAATGGAAATGGTACCTGTGCTTTATCTCCATAGCAGCGACTCAGAAAAGCCTTGATGGCACCCAACTGAAAGAGACTGAACTGTTGTCACCCCCCACTGTAAGATGAGGAGGTGATACAGCGAAGGAACCTGGCTGTTTCAGGAGACTGTGGGATTAGGGAGACAGGTATCCTGGGCACCAGGAGATCCCAACAGAAGTAGAGTTGCAAAGAGAATTTAGGGTATCAAAGCATAAAGCACTCATGTTAAGACAGCAGTGAAAGAGGACACTGAGCCTTCCTTCTTCACATTCTGAAAACCTGGAATCATGGAGAAGGGTCATAGAACCTTCAGAGAAGACCTAAAGAAATCCCTAAATAAATGTGACATCTAATTCAACACCACCCCCTCCAGGTTCCTATCTGTTATGTTACTCAATCTCTCTAAATTTTGTCTGCTCAGCTATCAAATAGGAATAACAGTATTACGCACACATTCATGGCATTGTTTTGGAAATTCAGTGAGACCATGCATGCCAAAGGTTTACAAAGTGACTTCCAAAAAGTTCTCATAGCTCTTAGGTGTTGCTATTGTTGCTGCTATTGTCAATCTGTTCTTCCTGGCATCTCCATCTCTGAAAGTCATAAAAGCACATAACAAGGTGGTAAAATTATAGTTTTCTCTCAGATTTAGGTCACTTTGAAAGGCTTGGAATGACCCAAGAAAGACTTAACATTAGAATGTCTCTGGTTTTTAGAATGTTTCTCACTTCCTCTTTCCTGCTCCCTCTCCTGTCTGTTTGTTCTTCCCTTCCTTCAGTAAGCCATCACTGTCAATGCCTTCTCTGTGCCAGGCACTTTGCAAAACATTTCTAGCATTTCTAGGCTCTGGATATGCAGATTTGGGCAAGGCCAGTAATTAATTTTTGGCTTCTGAACGGCAAGTGATAGTGTTCAGGTGTGGATTCAGATAAAATAAGTTAGTAGGGCCTCTTAGTAGGGGGGAAAAAATGGGAGATTTCACCTTAAGAAGGAAGAGGATGAAAATGTGAACCCAACATGTGCAATTTGGGAGTAAATTCCAGTTGTGTGTCTGGAGCATCAGGGGGGCATCTGTGGGGATCCACAGGCAGCTACCCAGCAGGCAGACAGCACAGGGCTTGGAACCAGGAGGCACAGGGAAGGCATGCAGACAGCAACAGCACCTTGATGCCACAGCCTGGAGCCCCATTTCTGTACCTGGCCTGGCTTCCCAAGCCCATCAGCTGCTAAATCATGGGGAAGAGAGTACCACGAAGGCAACAGGACTCATCTTCTTCTAATTATTATTCTGTGGTCACGACTCCTAGTTAATATCTTCTGACTTGCAACAACGTATTGAACGCTCTGCAGACCACAGCATTAAGCATCGCTGTTGGCTGTTATGCAATGGGCTGAAATCTTAATTCTACAGACATGAGATGCTCGGGGAAGAAAAGAAAGGCTCTAATGGCACAGGGAAAAGAGCAAGATGGTAACTCCTTGGTCCCAGACTTGGAGTCCTTTGACCTCAGGCTTTGTCCAGAGAGCCCTTCACACAGTTGCACAGAAGGACACTGATTTATATACTTCAAGAAGGTGTTTTCAAAATGAGTGGGCACAAAGAAAGTATCTGAAAGAGTTTAAGATATGAACTTATTTCAGACGTCCAGGATACTCAGGAAGACTGAAGTGAGAAGAGATCCCACAACAAATTAAGACCAAGAATAGCTAGGAATATTGCATTTCTAATTTGCCAGTATGCTAGTGGCGTAGGAGGCTACGGGCTGGTGTGAGCTCAGCCGGGCTTTGGCTTGCATTGTTGGCATCCCAAATTAGCAACAAGAGTCATCAAATATATGAACTGGGAGGAATTCCACAGGAACCAAATCATTGCTCTCCAAATAGATAGAGAGAGGATGTAGTGAGGGGTCAGAAGTGGAGAGGACAGGCACAGGAAACCTTTGTGGTGTCATTTCTGTCCGTGGACAGGATGCCGGAAGGAGAGAGGTCAAAGCAACAGGAAGTCTAGCATCACGGTACAAAACGTTATCAAGACTGAAGGGATTTTAATTGTTTCATTCTTTAGGGTAAGTGCTGCGTGATCACTTAGTCATCGAATCTCTATTGTGTTGTTTCATAAAATTTATTTTTAATTTAAAGTCAATATAGGAAAGGTTGAACAAACAGAGGTAGAGGTGGGAGTGCAGTGGGGGAAGAGCTTGTTAGTAAATGATCCAGAAAACTACCAAAACACTGGAGGGCTTTTGTGTAGGTCTCTCCCAAGCGGCATTTCCCACTGGACATCTGGGTTATCATTCAGAGCACCAGTTTTTGGCTTTTGGCCCTACTCAGATTCTCTGAGTTTCCAGTCTTACCTATGTAATCTTCCCCAAAGGAGTTTATGTGATAAACTCTACCCACTCCCCAGGGGGAGTATGTATACAAAAGTCCTTTCAGAAGACCACAGAGAAAGAATATAAACTCCTGCACCTCCTGGGCTGCCTGAAGTTCCCCTCGACCACACAATTCCATGCCTTAGAATGACAAAAGTAACTCTTCAACTTAGGCTACTCTTTTCTCAAGGCTAAGAGACAATTGATAGCATTACCCGCCTCAAATCTAGGAAGAAACTATGAAATGACATATCTTTTCAGAAAATGAACTGCTCATAGAAGATCTCAGTCTATATCCACTAGAGGGAAGAGCTTATATAGTGCCATTCAGAGTTACATCTCCCCAGGTATGACTGAGTAGGGGGCTGGATAGTATAGCTCACAAACATGCCCTTGGAATAAGGGAAGCTCTCAGCATTTGAAAGTGTTCTCCAGGCCGGGCGCGGTGGCTCAAGCCTGTAATCCCAGCACTTTGGGAGGCCGAGGCGGGTGGATCACGAGGTCGAGAGATCGAGACCATCCTGGTCAACATTGTGAAACCCCGTCTCTATTAATACAAAAAAATTAGCTGGGCACGGTGGCGCGTGCCTGTAATCCCAGCTACTCAGGAGGCTGAGGCAGGAGAATTGCCTGAACCCAGGAGGCGGAGGTTGCGGTGAGCCGAGATCGCGCTATTGCACTCCAGCCTGGGTAACAAGAGCGAGACTCCGTCTCAAAAAAAAAAAAAAAAAAAAAAAAAAAAAAAAAAAAGAAAGTGTTCTCCAGGCTGACGCTGTGTGGTGTTCCAAGTTTCTCTGAGTAGCTCCTAAACTCAATCTGAGATCTTTGTAACAACCTGCATGGTGCCCAGGAGGTACCCATCTGCCATTGGTCTGACTGTTTGGATTTTAGTAGCTGGACTTTAGTCTAGGGAACCTACTCCGATCCACCTTCCATCTGGACTTCACTGTACTCATATTCTCCCATGATTTCAGGACTATACTAAGACTGGGACAACAAACTGCTGAGTGCTGGCATGACACAACACGGAAAATATGGGCTATCTCAAATGGCTAGGACCCCCATACCCTCCCACAGGAAAGCAGATCTAGTCACTCACCCCAGAAGTATATCTTGGCCATTCTCTGAGAATAAGAAATATAAGGCTACTTAGACGGTGTTAGAATATCCCCAACCTTCAGATTAGATTGATGACAAAGATTTGAGAAAGGAAAATATCATTTGTTCATTCACTTATTAATTCAAAAAATACCTATTAGATATCTATCCTGGGCAAGGCACTCCACTAGATGCTGGGAAGACAGACATTTGTCAGCTCCCATGGATAACACACAATAAAGCAACAGAGCCATTTTAAATTGTGACATGCACTGGGAAGATAACCATCAAGGGACTGAGATGGATGGATCTTTTAGTAGGGTCTTAAAGGCTTACTTGAAGAGCTGACATTATCCTGAGAAAAAGATAAGGAGTTTCTTTTTGAGAAAAAAAAAAAAGAAGAGGAGAGGGAGAGACCATCAGCAGGGAGAGCAAAGAACATGTGCATAGCCTCGAGGTGGGGAAGAGCTTGTGTGCTCCAGTGACTGAATGAAAGGAGCCCAGTGGGTCTGGAGGATTGTGACTCAGGGAAAGAGGAGTCAAGATTGGAAAGAAATCAGGGGCGAGATCAAGGATGGCCCTAAAAGACAGAATGGGAAATTGTTTTACTCTGGATGTGGCAGGAAGCTAAAGAGTTGTGCTTAGAGCTTATTAAATGAATGAAGGCGAGTGACATGATACAATTAATATCTTTTCATTTGTGCTTCTTCATTGAGAATAGATTGGAGAAGTGAGAAGAGAAACAGAGAGACCAGCTGGGAGCTGCTGTGGTAACCCAGGTGAGAGAGATGGTGGCCTGGACCAATGCTTGGCATGGAGGTGGAGAGAAGTGATATAACTGATTTAAGTCAATCAGCTGCTTGATCCAGATAATGCCAAGTGAGTTTATTGCCATCCTTCATATTTTACAACCAGATCACTTCTGCTTAAAACCCCATGAAAGAATAAGAAGGGAAAAACAATCAAGGAATAAACAGTTAATTTGAAAATAAATTCTCCAACAGTTGATCTTAAAATATTTTCCTAAAATCTATTAAGATTTTTTTCAAAGTAATTCTTCTATGAAGGCACATCTTCTCTGGACTGAAACAACCAGCATTTGCTTTTGGTGTGGTGCTGTTTCAGTTAGAATGGTCAACAGACTATGCAAAAAACCAAATTCTAAGTAACTCAAATGTGGAGAAAATCTGGATATCTGGTATGGGCATGTTTTCAAAATGTTTTAATTACAAATTGATTTATAAATATCATTGTCTAGTATGATAGTTTAAAAAAAAACCATCATTTTAAAAATCTGCCAAATTTTAAACGGTAGTTTTTTATGAAAGTACAAAGAAAACTTCATCCACAGTCACGAAATTTTCCAACTCATATATCCTGATGAAGACTTTCTATGGACAACTGTTGAACCACACCTGACCTTGGATCCTGTGCTATCTACCCTTCTCAATATCATTCTCTATCTAGTTTGGTTTTTCCAAATTTAATCACCAAGATGTTCAGACATTATTACAAAATATTATTACAAGCCCTTTAATTACCTTGATAATATTACTGGCAATATTAAAGACTTTTAGCAGTATCTTTCATGGTGTGTGCTTTGTGTGAAAAGGAAAGATATCTTTGATTAAAGTTTGAAACCATTAATAATATGGAACACCATACAAGTGACACTTTTCCAAATTAGAAAATTAAGATCAAAAAGTATTTACTGGCTTATATTTGTATCTAATTTTAACATTTTTTTTTTTGTAGAGATGTGGTCTGGCTGTATCACACAGGCTGATCTCAAACTCCTGGCCTCAAGCTATCCTCCTGCCTCAACCTTTTATTTGCTTTTAATGTTATTCTTTTTCCACTTTGTTGAGATATCTAGGTCAAAGCCTAAAGGTTATGTATTTTAATTTTAAGGCTGCATGTTTATATCCTCTCGTACCACTATCATCCTGGCTAATGTCTTCATGACTCATTATTTCCAGTTTTACCATGGAATTGTCTTGAAGTTGGTGCATATTTCACAGACTCCAATCTGAAGTGTGGATCATAGCACTTGTTAGAAACTGGTTGACTTTGACTCTTTTTTACTCTGAGATAGAATCTAATTGGTTCTGTAATCTTAATTTTTTATTGGTTAAAGCTTTCATGTCAGGCCTCCTCATAGGATGCTGACCAGCCAATGGATGGTTTGCCTTTGGTCAGGTGCCTACCCTCTGGTCCAATTAGCTGAGGCCAAAATGTAGTAGAGAATGGTAGCCAAAGAATGAAAAAGGAATTTCCTAAAGCAGTCTTGCTCAGCAGGTGCTATGGTCAGTTTTCAGAAGGGTTTGTGTTTGTGATAAGTGTTCTAAGGATTGGCCCATACTGTGTATGATCTAAGGATCTAAGAATAATTTATTACCAAAGTGGCCAAAGAACTTCTTTTAGATAACCTGTGACAAATATTTTTTATTGGCATGTACCCTAAAGATAGCAGTACAGTGAAGCTACAGGAACTGAAAAGATCCTGCATTGGAGCTTAAAAATTAAAGACTTATATAACTGTCTTACAGATAATTTTAGGCAAAGTAATCTTGAAATCAATTCTGCTAATTAGTTAGAGAAACAATTGAATATTGTTTAATGGCAAGAGCACTAGTCTTAGAATCAGGAACCATGAGTTGTTCTGGCTCTGAGACTTTCTGTGTCATCCTGAGGAAATCATTTCAGCTTTGTGGCCGCACCCGGTATTTTCCCGGAGCCCATAAGATGAATATTGTAATAGGCTAGTTCTACTTCTAAACCATCCTTGATCTGAAATTTGAAAAACAGAACTGAGAATAAAGATGAAATAAAAGCTTGAAGAGATAAGTTAGTAGAAAAAAAAAGCCAGAGAGAAATTAAGTTATTTATAGAGCATTCACTATGATATCCCATGTGCTTTACACATACTGACTTCTTATTCCTTTAGAGAAAGGCTATGAGGTTGCATCCAGTTTACAGTAGAAAACAAGTAAGATACCTTGCCCCAGTCATACAAATTGTAAACAATGGAGACAACCCAATTTTATCTAGCTAAATAATAAAATGCTTTCCATCATACCAAATTCTTCCTTAAATGCAGGGAGAAATAATGCTTGCAGAAAAATAGAGGCAGGTAAAAAAACAGTAATGTTTAACAAGGAAATAATAGCATTTTCACTAAAGGATGTGGAGCTTGGGTTGAGAATGCTGATATATGACTCAGAATTCAAACCTTTTGCTCTGATTGTTTTCATTTAGATTTTATGAAAGCTGTAGGTGTGTGAGTTAACGAGGAATGCTTCAGCACTTCCCTGGCCATGCATAAACATCTACATGCAAAACAGCAAGGAGCGCTCTGTTTATCACAGCTGCAGTCAAGCCAACAAAACTGTTCCTACCATTGAAGATGAAATTTGTAAAATTCTCTCTCAAAAAATAATATAAGTCTCTTGTTTGATTGCCATTCCTTTGGATTACCTGCTCAAATGCCATGATTCTATTAGGTTTCCTTTGAAGTCTCTCAAAGGAATGGAATCACTAAGAGAGAATCGGGCTCAAGGTTTTAAGTGTGAAAGTCACTTTGACCAACCCACCAACCAACCACCCAACTAACCAACCCACCACCAACTAACCAACCCACCAACCAAACAAAAACTCCAGACTTAAAACAGCATCAGAAGCCCCTCCTGTTTATAACAAGCACCAAGAATGCTAAGTGTAATGGAAATCAGAGGACTAAGATCTTACATTTATATATGCTAGCATTGTGCAAACTCCTATCCCCTTTGGAAAAACTGACATATTTTCCCCATGAGGAATCTGCTTTTGAGTAACTGTCACCAGGTGAGAATCAACATTGAAGTTTTAGTTTGAGCTTTGCTTTCCAAATAAAAATGTTGTTTGAATCCTTTTCCAAATATAAATGTTGTTTCAATCCTTTTCCAAATATAAATGTTGTTTCAATCCTTTTTTTAACTGCCCAGAAATTTAGGTATATTCTTTCCAGGAGAATTAGCCCCTCTGCATTGACAATTGCTGGCATGTGAATTTCTTTAACCAAGTTATCACGTTAATTATCTCAACTATGCTGTGAAGTTGGTAAGTGGAGCAGATGTTAAATTCATTGAAACACAAGGAAACTGAGGCTCACAAGTTAGTTATTTTCCCCAAATATTCCAATAGATAAGCAGTGAAGCCAGAAGTTACTCATAGGTAAGTTCTTCTATTATGTTCTTACCACTATGGCATACTGCACAGTCAACCAAAGCAAGAAAAAAATTGAAGTTGGCATTTATTTAGTGGATGGGAATTTGTAGAAGAGTCACTAAGAAAGCTGGGTAAATTCTAATGATGCTAGCATGTTAGTCTCTTTTGAAGGACAATAGTCCATATTTGCTTCCTCTCACTCTTGGAAAGTATAAAAAATCCACAACATGAAATTTGGGCAGGGACATAAATCCAAATCAATATGTGTCCCCACCCAAATCTCATGTTGAATTGTAATCCCCAGTATTGGAAGAGGGGCCTGGTGGAAGGTGATTGGATCATGGGGGCAAATTTCGCCCTTGTTATTCTCGTGATCCAGTGAGTTCTCATGAGATCTGGTTGTTTAAAAGTGAGTAGCACCTTTCCTTCTCTCTCTTCTGCTGCTCCTGCCACGTAAATGTTCCTGCTTCCCCTTCGCCTTCCACCATGATTGCAAATTTTCTGAGGCCTCCCCAGCCATGCTTCTTGTACAACTAGTGGAGCCTTGAGCCAATGAAACTTTTTTCTTTAAAAATTAACCAGTCTCAGGTAGTTTTTATAGCAGTCTGAGAATGGACTAATAAAATGACTAAGAACTTCCCTGATGTGCTTCTGAAATATTCTATATGGGGTGTATCTCTGTGTTATCCCAAGACCAGATCTATAATGTAAATTTTCACTGTTTATTTTGAGACAGAATCTCACTCTGTTTCCAAGGCTGGAGTTGCAGTGGCACAATCATGGCTCACTGCAGTCTCAACCTCTTGGACTCAAGTGAATCTCCTGCTTCAGTTTTCCATGTAACTGGGACCACATTTGCCACACCTGGCTAATATTTAATTATTTTTTTTTTATTTTTTTTTTTTTGAGATGGAGTTTCACTCTTGTTACCCAGGCTGGAGTGCTGTGGCACGATCTCAGCTCACTTTAACCTCCGCCTCCTGGGTATTCTCCTGCCTCAGCCTCCTGAGTAGCTGGGACTACATGCGTGCACCACCATACCCAGCTAATTTTTGTATTTTTAGTAGAGATGGGGTTTCACCTTGTTGACCAGGATGGTCTTGATCTCTTGACCTCGTGATCCACCCGCCTCGGCCTCCCAAAGAATTTTTAATTTTTGTAGAGACAGGTCTCACTATATTGCCCAGTCTGGTCTCAAATCCTGGTCTCAAGTAATCCTCCCACCTCAGCCTCCCAAAGTGCTGGGATTATATGCATGAGCCACCATACCAGGACGGTATATTTTTAAAGTTGAAGGTGCACAGTGGCGTAGGATAGAGCTGGCACAGAGGATGACAGGAAGGTTCTGATTTGTTTGCCTCAGTTTTTTCAAACACAAGCAGAGTAGGCACTTGTCCATCTGAGGTGATTTCAGGGGAACTAGGACTTGCTCCATTTTGTCTGCCTTGTTCATTCTCAGTTCCCCACAGCCAAATGGATGAATGAGCTGCACCTGTACACCCAGCTCTACCCTCATGTTGGGCCAAAATTAACTTACTGTCCTAGTCTCCCAACGGGTAGGGATTGCCGTTAAGAAACTTTCCTGATAGATTCGATTCCCGGTGAGCCAGGGCAGCCCAATTGCCTTTGCTGCTGTCAGGGAAACTCAAAGCCTGTGTTGTGCTTCCTTCTGTGTCACTGTTGGCACACGGCTCCCATTCATGCATTATGCAATCTGATCCCCTCTTCTGGGACTTGAGCCCTTCCTTGAATCCTAGTCCATTTGGTTGGGGTCAGAACACCCTTCCTCTTCTCTTCCTCCCTCCTTTCCTGAGTTGCTAGAATTTTCCACCTTATCACCAGCCACTGGAAGCCATCCTGTTCTAAGAGCACTGACAGCATCTCAGAGTCACCTAACTCAAGGCTGTCTGTCCCCCGTTCTCTGGACTCTTTGACTCACAAGGTCCTACTTGCCAAATGAGCTACCCTGGCCTTTGATAATTGCCTAAGCCACCCCGAGCCTGGACACGTCGCTGTGTTTTTCCCAATTGCTCTCACCACGTCAGCCTCTGTAACTCAGTAGTTTTCACAGTCTCCATCCCACCCGGCACTAATATCCTCCCTTCCCCTAAGACTGTACTGAGACAGTCCAGTGTGTCTTAGGACAACTGAGAGTCTCCTGCTTTATCACCACCTCCCAAACAAAACAAAATACCTCCTTCACCCGTAAGAATTTTGTCAGCAACTCCACTATCAACATTTTAACCTTTAAAAAAGAGATTGCAAACTGGCAGGATCTGGCCTGCATAATTGTCTCATTTGGCCTACACAGTTTTTATATTTATTAAAAAATATTGGTTTTTGGCTGGACTCTGTGACTCATGCCTATAATCTCAGCACTTCGGGAGGCTGAAGTGGGAGGATCATTTGAGGCCAGGAATTCAAGACAAGCCTGGGATATGTAGTGAGACCCTTATCTCTACAAAAAATTTAAAAACTAGCTGTGTGTGGTGGCACAAGTTTGTAGTCCCAGCTACTCATGAGGCTGAGGCAGGAGGATCACTTGAGCCTAGGGGTTCAAGGTTACAGGGAGCTATGATCGCTCCACAGCACTCCAGCCTGGGTGACAGAGCAAGACCCTATCTCTAAAATAATAATAATAATAATAATAATAATAATAATAATAATAATAATATAAAGGCTTTCAGCATTTACAAATCAATAATGGATTTCTCAATTTTCTTAAAGATCTAAAGCTCTGGCACTGCTGGGCCAGCATACTCCCTGGCCACAACTGGCTGGAGCAGAGGAGAAGTGGTCCTTAGGAGGGTCATGAACTCTCTGGTTCCAAAGCCCTCCAGCTCCCCTATTGTCTGCCCTCCCAGAGGCATCTGGGTTTGCTACCCTGGCTTTCAGTACTTGCTGTCCTTTCAACCAGGGGTTCCCAACCCTAACCAATATTGGTCCATGGTCTGTTAGGAACTGGGCCGCACAGCAGAAGATGAGTGGCAGGCGAGCAAGCATTACCACCTGAGCTCCACCTCCTGTCAGATCAGCAGCAGTACTGGATTCTAATAGGATCATGAACCCTATTGTAAACAGTGTGCCAGGGATCTAGGTTGCGTGCTCCTTATGGAAATCTAACACCTAATGACCTGTGGTGAAACACTTCTCTCAGCCTTAGTCCCAGCCCTACTCTCAGCCCTACTCCCAGCCCTACTTCCCAGCCATGGAAAAATTGGCTTCCAGAAAACCAGTCCCTCATACCAAAAATGTTGGGGATTGCTACTTTAAACAGTATAATATTATTTCTCTTTCTCCCTCAGCCCGCCAAAATAGACACGCGTCACCAGTGTCTGCCGTTTTGCTTTATTGTAAATGTAGATCTCTGTGTAGGTGTGGATGCTGTGGTGGACCATGGAGCTGCAGGAAGCCTGGAAGACAACAGAAAGAGGACAAGGTAACTGACGGGTTGAGGGTAGGACAATCATACCCCTGTTCTGAGGCATCTGTGGTGTTGCTGTTTTAATTTTTTTTTTTTTTTTGAGTCAGACTCTTGCTCTGTTGCCAGGCTGGAGTGCAGTGGTGTGATCTTGGCTCATTGCAACCTCTGCTTCCTGGGTTCAAGTGATTCCCTTGCCTCAGCCTCCCAAGTAGCTGGGACACAGGTGCACACCATCAGGCCCAGCTAATTTTTTATATTTTAGTAGAGACAGGGTTTCACCATGTTGGCCAGTATGGTCTCGATCTCCTGACCTCGTGATCCACCTGCCTCGGCCTCCCAAAGTGTTGGGGATAACAGGCATGAGCCACCACACCCTGCCCCTGTTTTAATCTTCTTTACAGCATATGCTACAAGCTAAAAACCACAGCTCATTGTGTAAATCATTAGTCAAGATGATAACACATCAGACATGCACAAACAATAGTCTTGAAAAACGATGGAAAGTGCTTCTTAACTGTAGTTTTATCTTCCCACAGCCAGCATTCCTCTAGATATAAGATAATACTTTTCAAGGACTAGTTCTGTTGACTCATCTTGTTTGAACAATAATTACTGATAAACCCTAGAAGATTAGAATTTAGAGATCATCTCAATAAGTGGTTCTCAACCCTGGCTACCTATTAATACCAATCTTGGAAACTTAAAATTCAAAAAAAAAAAACAACAACTGGATGCCTCAGCTGCACCTCAAGAGAGTTAAATCAGGGTCCAACTGGGTCCCAGTCACGAGCATTAAAAAAAGAAAATGTTTCCTGGATGATTCCAATACCCAGCCAAGAATGAGACTCACTGATCTAGATCTTGCCTGAAAAGATCTGATTTTATTGAGAGTCAGTGATTTACCCAAGACTACAATGCTCAAGAACTAAGACAAGAATTCCAATTTCCTGAGTCCCCATCCAAGGCTCTCTACTTTACAAAACTGCCAAAAAATGTGCCTGACCCTCTCTAATACTCCACAAACCCCACAAGATAGCAAAGAACCTTCCCCACTCCTTTTTTTAATAGCACCAACTAAGCACTGGCCCAATGCCAGAGGAAGAGAGAGGTAGAAATAGCGTTAGATGAGGAAGCTTCTCCAGAGTGTTGTCAGAAGGAAGGACAGATTCCATATGAGTGACTGAGTAAGTAATATGATTCTCTGTTTTTTTTTTTCGTATGATGACTTTTACAGTACTTTGAGACCTGAAACAATCTAAAAGCTACTTGGCAATCATCATTCATTTTTAGTAGATAAATTAGCAACTTGACAATGAAGCACTTATGAACACCCTTTCCTGTCTAGAATGGCAGAGTATAACAAGATTACTTTAATAAGAAGTTTATTTACTTCTGTTTATGAAAAAACTTTATTTTAATCTGAGGCAAGAGAAAATTGCAAAAATAGTACAGAATTCCTGTATACCTCTCACACAGCTTCTCTTGATGTTAAGATGTTACATAATCATAGCATAATTATAAAACCAAGATAATTGCTTTGGCTCAATACTATTCATTAACCTATAGACTTCATTTAGATTTCATTAGTTTTATTTATTTGTTTGTTTATTTATAGAAAAGTTCTCACTGTATTGCCCAGGCTGGTCTCAAACTCCTGGCCTCAAGCTATCCTCCTACCTCAGCCTTTAGAGTAGCTGTGACTACAGGGACAGTTACCACACTTAACTTAGATTCAACCAGTTTACACTCATGTTTTTTTCTGTCCCAGGATCCAATCCAGGATACCACATTGCTTTTAACTGTTTGTTCTCCTTGATCTTCTCTAATCAGTAACAGTTCCTCAGCCTTTCTCTGTCTTTCATGACCTTGACACTTTGGAGACATACTGTTTAATTTTGTAGAATGCTCCTCAATCCGGGTTTGTCTGATATTTTCTCATGATTAGAATGAAGTCATGCATCTCTGGTAAGAATATCATAGGAATGACATTGTATGCTTCTCAGGGCATCCTATCATGGAACTCACAATATCAATCTGCCTTATTACTGGTGACATTAACCTTGGCCACACCATTAAAGTAAAATCTCTTTATTGCTAATTGTCCAACTGAACAATTTGGTAAGAAAACTTAACCCAAGAGAAACTCATATGCAGATTCTTATATTTTGGTGAGAAAATAACTGTGTGGTATGATTTCACGGGGGCTGATGCTCTAATTCTCTCATCTCCTCCCTCAACAAAATTCTCTATATTGCAAGGACTGCTGCCTAAAATACTGCTATCAGACCTTCAGTCACTTAAGCAAGGCTTCAGTTCCTCTGAAAATATAGATGTTTGAGGGAAGGGATTCTCATGAACTGTGTTCAGCTGCCTCTTGGAGCACCCTTACTCCCAGGGCGGGAGGAGTAAAAGGAAGGAGAAGTAAAGCATTTTTTGCTGCCATTTGGATATGGAGGCAATAAGGTTCCTAGAAAGATCCTGAAAAGATATGCTACACTAGTGCCAAAGTGATCTCTTTGAAGTATGTGTCTGATCTCTCATTATTTTGCTCAAACCTTTTTATTGGCTTCAGACTGGAGCCTCACCTCACCTTTGCCACCTCTGCCACCCCCAAGCCAGTAATCCAGAACTTCTTTCAGTTCCTAACTCTGACTTATCTTCACATGCCATTCCTAATCCTTAAAATATTCTCCCCAGTCTGCTTCTCTGGATTGACTTTTACTAATGAAACAGGTCTTAACTTGTGGACCACTAGACCTAGAAGGCCATCCAGGAACTTACAAATTTAGGCATGTTGCCCTTCATAGCCTTCTGTGATTCCTCTTCTCCAAAGTTAAAGGTGTCCACCTATAGAGCAAGGGTTGGCAGAGAACAACCCATAGACCAAATCTAGCCCACCTCTTAAGTTTTTAAATAAAGTATTATTGGATCACAGCTATGCCCAATTCTTTATGTATTATCCATGGCTGCTTTCGTTATAAAGGTAGAGTTGAGAAGTTGTGATAAAGACTGTTTGACCTGCAAAGCCTAAAATATTTACTGTCTTGCCCTTTACAGAAAATGTTTGCCAACTCTGTTTTAAACTGTAAGTACCATATAAGCAAGAATAGCATTAATCTTGTCTGCTATTGATTTCATAGCTGTCATAACCTCAGGACTTAGCCCAAAGTAGATATTCAATAAATATTTGTTGAATAAAGACAAATCTCACAATTTTATCCAGTACAGTGTTGTCTATATGTTATAGCCAATAAAATGGCTAATGCAACAAAATTAAATTTTTAAAAAATCCATAGTATTTTGTGTTTACTAATGGAAGGATGTTCATGTGTTATTCTTAGGCTTTATACAGTTTTCTCATTTTGAAATTAAAAAAAGAATGATTTCCAGTTCAATCAAACCCAGAAACCTCATTAGCTAGATGCTATTGAATTCATGTGACCTGTCCCCAGGTCAGACCAACACTGACCAGTTTTAGAGAATTATTGGTTTTTATATAGACTCAGTAGCACATCCTGGTTCAGGTCAAATTTAAAAAATAGTTTGGGGGTGCAGTGGCTCATACTTGCAGTCCCAGCTACTAGGGAGGCTGAAGTGGGAGGACCACTTGAGTCCAGGAGTTCAAGATCAACCTCGATGACCTAGGGAGACCCTTGTCTCTTAAAATAAATAATAATTTGGGACTCCCAGAGACTTTCTCAGTGAAAAATGCCAAACCATACCTGATTAACTACCATTCCATAATGACAAGAAGGAATTAAGATTTCCCATGCAAGTGAGGGATTCAAATTAAGTTAACAAAATTAAGACAGACAGCAAGAGGCATGTTTGTGCTGCTTGCTCTGAGGACTTGGAACTCTCCTTTGTATTCGGTCTAGGAGGCCAGGCTTACACCTGCCTCTAGCAGGGCTTGTGGATTTTATTACCTCTCCAAATATGAAAAAATATAGACTTAGTTCGCAGGCTCTCGACTTCCTCTGGGAGAGGGTTCAACATCAAAGCAACTATTTCTACAAACATTTAAAGCATCTTTTCTCTTCCTGCCTTCCTTCCCCGACTGCTTTGCTTTTGGAAACACTAAACACACCCAGTTTTCCAGGCTCCGATGGCTCAACAATACTACTTTTCCTTAGCAAGGAGCACATTATTGCCATGATTTATGGCTGGTGAGTAATTAGGAGCCTGCTGCTACGGTCTGGGGTTGAGATCAAAAGAACCATGTGTCAAAGTGAAGGGAGTGGTGGCTGGAGCCCAGGCAGAAGGGTGGTGGTGTTTGTTTGTAATCCTAACCAGAGAGAAGCCATCGCTTAATTGGGAAAAGACTCAGCATCTGAAGAAAGCTATGAAAGCGGAGCCTGTTCTAGAGAAAGAATCCATGTGTTTTGCAAATCAACAATATTTAGTGATAGGTGAATCTCCAGGGGGCCTGGAGGCTGGACGGTTTGAATTAGTACTCAAAGGTTTGGAGGAAAAAATGTGAAATGTATGAATACTGAGTATAAAAAAAATTGCCCAAATGGGTTCACTTATGAGATTTCTGGTATTTCCTTCTCTGGTCAAGAGGAAATGCCAAGGAAAGGACTGCAATATTTCAGTACTTCTGTATCTGTCATCCAATTTCCCAATGAATATCGATTCTCTTCCTTCTCTTTGTCCCTCCTCATTCCTGCCCACAGAGAACAAGGACTTTGGCGGCAGAGATATGGAGCACGTGGGCGGATCCAAGCACGCTGGACGGAGGTGCATAGAACTGGTTGGGGATGGGGTAGGCAGGAGGTGAACCAGCTCAGCTCCGAGAGCTCTGGGGTTTCATCTGCTCTATATTTATGACTTTCTATAAATCACACATGGAGCAATGGGAAATGCCCTGGACAGAGTATAAGGAAACCAGTTTTCCAGACCTGGCTTGGTTTCTAACAAGCTGTGTGGCCTTAGGCAAGTCAAAATTTCTGGGTCTCAGTTTCCTTATCTGTCAAATGAGATTGACTGACTTTGATGTACTCTAAGCTCCCATTCATCTCTCAAATGCTATGGTCAGATTCCCTTTCTTCAGCCTCTGAAACTGCAATGTGCACCCCCTTTCTGAGTAGAAGTCCTGTTCCACGTTCCTTTTGAGACAGGAACGCTGAACCTGGGTGCAAGTGGAAGACATTTTAAATGGAATATTCAATTCTGCAAGAGGAGCGCTTGAATTCGAACACACACAGTGTGCAGATTGCATGGACTGAACCGAAAGGACCTTTTTGGTGTTCACAAAGTAAACATAAAGCAACTGCAACCTCATTCACCTTGTGAAACCACAGATATCTAGATGATGCGATTAGGAATAGGGCTGCACAAAGTTAAAGTCGTTTCACTGTGTCTGGAGAAACCCACAGTGCAGTGGAGGCTTCAATCCGCGGGGGGATTTTCCAACTCTTACCCATGTTGCCAGATAGAGTTGCAGATGACACTGGAAAAGCTGGGACCCTTTAGAAGTTTGTGTGTGTGTGTGTGTGTGTGTGTGTGTGTGTGTGTGTGTGTGTGTGTGTATGACTGAGAGAGAGAGAAAAAAGAGAGAGAGAGAAAGCAAGCGAGCACAAACATCATGTGGGTTCCGGCTGCTGGGGCCTTGGCTCTGCCCACATGACCAGTATACCATGCTGCCATCTAGTGTAGGCTCAGAAACTTCTTGGCATGCTTAAGAGATGTGGATCAGCATAAAGCAATGAAGGCATGAGTACCTAAAAACCCCCAGGAAGGGTCACCATTAGTGTTAAGTGAGGAGACCACAGTGGCCTCCTTTCTCCCTCTGATCACCCGACTTCTAGTTAAGCACATACTTGCCTCTCTACGTAGCCTTCTTAGCATTTATGAAAAAAAAAAATCCCAAATTCCACATGAAGGCTCTACCTGTTGATATTCATGCATTCTCCCATTAAAAAGTAAGAAGTTAACATCAAAGGTCATAAAAAAAGTAAACGATTTGGCAGAAAACCAGAGGAAGAATGATCACTCACTGTGTTCCTCAACGGGAAAAGTGTCAACCTGGAGAAGTTTACTTTGCAAATTATACAAGGGGATTTTATTTTCAAGTCAGCAAAAGGTGGGTGTCTCGGGACTGACATGACACCGTGAAAATGTACCCCGCAATGTCTCTCCAGAGCACATGCCCTACAGTGGGAAAGTATTCTTGATAAGACAGATAATGGGTGGAATTATGCTAATCAAGAAAACCTTACAGGGTGAATAATTTAGTAACCTTTTTCTGAGAATAAGAGCCTGTTTTAAAGTTCTAAATGACACCATAAATGTAGTCAGGCATAGATTTCCATACTGATATGGGATAATAAACACAGCCGGAGTCTAAAGCACCTTGAGGGACACCCCGCTGTGCTTATTATCCTGTACTTCCCTACTAATCACTGGAGCCTAAATTTTAATCCTCATGGCTTTGTTTACCTAGCACTTTGTCAAGTCCAATACATTTTGGTTCTTTTACCTTTCCTGGAAAGACAACTGTAAGCATGGAACTGTTGTCATTTCTCTCCTCCGTATGGACTTGAGATCTTTGGTTATAGTCTAAGTACACATTTTAAAATTTGAATTGTTGCTCCAGAACTTAAAAAAATACATTAGCATCACATGGATGACAAGGCTGAAATAAGTCTTACGTTACCATCTAGAAACTTCACTAAAACACTAAAAATATTTATGTTTCTAGACATTCAGCACTTCTGTATCTGTCATCCAATTTCCCAATGAATATTGATTCTCTTCTTTCTCTTTTGCCCCCTAATTCCTGCCCACTGACAAGGAGGACGCTGGCGGCAGAGATATGGAGCACATGGGCAGGTCGAAGCACGGCTGGATGGAATCAAACCACTTTAGCTGACTTCACAGGGAGTAACTGTTGTAGTGACAAAGTTTGAAGGAATAAATTTATTTGATTTATAAAAATAATTTTTAAATTTAATTTATTATAAATAAACACTGCACTATTGTTTTACATATTTGGGTTTTGCCGAAGATTCATTTCCTCAAAAGCTTCCAGTGATAAGAAAAGTTGAAATATCACTCTCCCATCTCTATTCTTTTATATCTGTAGTGATTTGTGTCAAAGACACGATGATAGACCCTCTTAGCAGAACTCAGGCTGCAAATCTTACTGGTGATCTCCCTTACTTAAAATATCTGAGAAAACAGGAGGGTTAAGAGAGAAGTCACTGTACAACTTTCTATGGACAGAGATCAAATGTTCAATCAGATGTATGAGGAATGGGCTAAATGCAAACCTCAACTCAACCCTTCTGGAAGAAGAGTAAAGGTTCTGGTGACACTCAACTATGTGAGTAGTGAGAGGGGAAAGAGGAAAGGAAAAAGACCATAGAATGGAACCCCATGTTTGTTCCATGCCCCTGTCACAATGCTCTTATTATTTCCCATGTGGGAGAGATGTATGCACTGATCCATGAAGTTTAAATAGGTTATGGATCCCTAAACCCACACACAGGATGTCTTTGATGCTTCATGTGGAGAAGAATGTCTTCTTCCTGTAGCATTGCAGTACCTCTCCACGTGGCAGCTTTCAGGTGGCAGGTTATGTTAAGTAAATAGGGACAAGGGTGAAAAAAACATATCCAAGACTATGAATGAAGACTTGGGAATACAGAAGACTGAAAGAATTTGCTGAAGTACACAGACTTGGAAGTTACATGTGTGGGTTTGAACTCCAGATTTACCCTTTCTGAGTTGTGTAAGTTGTTAAACTATGCTTTGCATCCATTTGCTCATCTTTAAATGAGTAGGTGTTTTTATGACAATAAAAATCACTACTACTATTATAGTGATAATAATACCTACTTATGGGACTGGTGCAATGATTACACAAATTAATAGGTGTAAAGTATATAGAACAATGTCTTGCACATGGTAATTGGTCAAGACATGTTATGAATTATTATGTCATTGTTAAAATTAATGGAAAAATTGGATCTGGGTACTCTTAGCAAAACCAAAAAGAGACAATGAGCTCAATTTTTGAACATATTTATATCCAGGGATCAGTAGATCACCTAAGTTATATACCAGTTTTACTCTGGACCAAGCAGGAGATTGAAAGGCCCAGGACCGGCTACATAATTTGCAGGGCCCCATGCACAATAAAAATGGGAATGCCTTGTTCAAAAATCATTAAGAATTTCAAGACTGACAGCAGAACATTAAACCAAGCATGGAGCCCTTCTAAACATATGGCCCTGTGTGACTGCACAGGCTGCACACCCATGAGGCTTGCCCTACAAAGGCCACATAAATCATGACCTCTGGATGCACAGAGCTTACCCTCTAGCCCTCAATTGCCATGTGACCTTTTTCTTTTCACTTGATTCCTGTTGTTTTATCCATTTGTGGTTGTGTGTTTGGTGTTTGAATTCATGGCTCAAAACACATGCTTACTGGAAATCATGTAAGAGCATTCAGACTCTGTCTCTATTTCCCCACGTTTCCTTCCCTCTTCAATTCATTGCAATCTGGCTCTTGCCCCCTACCTGCCAAATCCCCATCCTACTCCACCACAACTATCATCTGCTCTGAATTTTTGTGGGTGGAAATCAATGGCTTCTTAATTTTCTTCTTACAGTATGTGTCCCATTTAAACTATATTATCATTTACAGCTTGACAATGATGACATTATCCTAAAACTCTCCTCTCTAACTTCAGTATATGTTACTTCAAAGTTCCCATGTTTCTCTTCTCTTTTTCTGTTTCTTCCCCCCATTTCCTCAATATCTCATAATCCTCAGGGATTTATTTGTAATTTTTAGTCCTTATTCTCATTCTTTCACTACCCATGATCCTTGAGGATCTTACTCTAATGACTTCAACTATCACTAAACAATGTCAATTCTCAAAGAACTATATTCACCTCTTCTCTGCTGATTATAGACTCATATTTCAAATTCACTCTAGACAGCTCTAACTGGACATTCTTAAGTGACTACTCACTCAAAACACCTCAAACCAATTAATGTTTTTTTTTTATTCTTCCTTTCTTCGATTGCCCATTTTTATTACACTCTGACTTAGTAACCAATCCCAGCTAGAAGCTATGGTGATCCTCAGCTTCACCATCTGCCTTACCACCCAGCACCCAGGGCCTAAACTGTAGTTGATCCTGTTATCTAAATATCTCTTGAATCTTTTCCCTCCTTTTGTTACTTGCTTGGTGCCCACCACCAAACTAGTCTATCAATCTGCATCTGTACTAGTCTATCTTCTCATTGGACCCATTCTCTAGATTTTCTACTTTCTAGTTATATTCTATGCTTATCCTAAAAATGTTTTCTAAAATGTAAAGTTGTTCAAGGCACATCCCTGCTTAAGGACTGCTATTGTCTGGTGAACAAAATTAAAACGTCTTTGGAGAAGCACAGAGAGTTTTATTTTTCTGATTCATTCCAGTTTATTTGAGGTTGGTCCTAGCTTTCAGTCTTCCTAATCACATACCTCAGCTCAAGCCATCTGCTGACCTTTCCTTGATTGTGTTGTACTCTTCTAGGTCTCCATGCCCTTGCACATGCTGTTCCTTATGTCCAGAAATGCTTTTCACTGCATTCTCTAAAGAGTAAATTCCTAATTATCTTTCAAGGTGCAGCTTCTCTGAGACATCTTCCAGAAAATCTTTTCTACTTTCTATACCCCCATAGCACTTTGCATGCACTTCCATTGATTGCAATTAGATGTTTGCTTTCTCTGTAATTAGTGATGAACTCTTGGAAATCAGCATTATGCTATATTCTTCTTCATATCCTCAGCACCTGGCACAGTTCCTGGCTCAGAGTAGAAGCAGAAACAATGTGTCATGAATGACTATCCTCTGCATAAAGTCAGAGGTTCACTAAAACCGACTCATAAACATTGAGAGATTTTTTTTTGTGGAGTTATAAATGGTAGAACTTGGACAAAGGAGAAAGAAAAATCTAACAACTTTCAATAAACAAATTTCCTATGCTGTCTCTGGGTGCTCACATAAAGATGAGTTACCTCACTCTCCACCTTGTCCCTGTAGAGGAGAGATTGGCATTGGGATTGAATATCTTCTCGAATTTCTTATATCTCAAACTTATACAGTAACTCCTTTGTTGGATAAGATACAGCAAAAATATCTCACAAATAATAGAACCTGTGATATTTCTACAGCATCAGCAGACCCTATGCTTTCCTTTTTAAAATCTCTACTTACCCCTTTTTCCCCACTCAGATGTTTGTAATGAATTTTATTATGTCTACTGTGGAGTGACTGTTACACTTCTTCTTTTAAGAACTTTTGTGGTCAGGTGTGGGGGCTCATGCCTGTAGTCTCAGCACTTTGGGAGGCCAAGGTCAGATCACTTGAACTCAGGAGTTCAAGACCAGACTGGCCAACATGATAAAACCCCATCTCTACTTAAAATACAAAAATTAGCTGGGCATGACAGCACACACTTGTAGTCCTAGCTACTTGGGGGGCTGAGGCAAGAGAATTGCTTGAGCCCAGGAGGTGGAGAGGTTACAGTGAGCCGAGATTGTGCCACTGTATTTCAGCTTAGGTGACAGAGCTAGACTCTGTCTCAAAAAAGAAAAAAAAAAAAGAAAAGAAAAAAAGAAAAAAGAACTTTTGTGAGAGAATGCCCAAAACATCAGGCATCAAAATAACACTTCTTTGATTATTAATCTTGGGAGTCAATCTGGTCACATCATCTGTTTAGCTCCTTGGGTCACAGTGGCCAAAGTTATAGAATCAATCTTCATATACATCAGTGCTGTTCCCAAAGATAATTTCTTCTGCCATCAACAACAGCATGCCTTTCTGTCACTAGGTGAAAAAAAGTAGGTGCCTTTGAAGAACATCTCCATGATTGAAATACAACTCCAGCGGTAGAGTCAGTGGTATTTGTATGTGTCTATGTATTTTCATGAGTATTTGTAAAACTCCAAGTGTGTCTACAGCTCCAAAGCTAATTTCATAAGGACCAAATTCAACCATGCTGGAGAAAAAGCAAGTTGTTTCTTTTCACGTATTCCTTTCTTATCTGTGGTTTTGCTTTCCATGGTTTCAATTACCCACAGTCAAACACAATCTGAATATATCAAATAGAAAATTCCAGAAATAAACAGTTCATAGGTTTTAAATTGTACATGATGAAATCCTGAGCTATCTCACTCCATGCTGCCTGGGATGTGAATCATCTCTTTGTCTAGCAGATCCATTCTGCATATGCTCTCTGTTAACCACTTAGTAGCTGTCTCAACTATCAGATAGAAAAAACATAGTATATATAAGATTTGGTACTATCTTTAGTTTCAGGCATTTACTGGGGGGTCTTGGAACCTATCCTCTGCAGATAAGGGGGGACTACTATGTATATCTTTGGCATCAAGACAGTCAGACTAACAAATGATGCAATGGTAGAGTATGTTTCCAACTACATTTGTATTCTTATGCAATGTTTTAAGCCAATTTTGGTTGCCTTCTTTTATCAAATTGAAAGCTGCTGTAAGTCATGCTTTATGACCAAATGACATCTGATAAAATAGAGGTTACCAAATTTCCTAGTAAAGACCACAAGTTTTAAAATTTCCTTATTTGTCAACTGAGAACAAGACTCTTTCATAGACTTGTGTACAATGATTATTCTGTAAACTGTAAAAGAAGTCTACCAAATTTTTGAGGCAACACATTCAAACATGTGTTAAGACTGTGTTTGCTTAGAACTGGAATTATTTTTGGATAGGCCAAGTTTGGGGACCAGTAAGAGAACTCATGGAGAATTGCTCACAACAGAAAGCAAAAGTAATAGAACATTGTGAATACTGTGGATCCTAGGCTGGTCTGTATTGTAATGTAACAAACAAAGGACCTAGTCTCTGACCCTGAACAATTTTCAATCTATCATCACAAATACTCTAAGAACTCAAAACAAGGCAGCACAGAATAAGGGTGCGTTAACTAGCAGTCATTGTCATTAAAATCCTTCATGAGGGCCAACTTTCCAAGATGGTTTCAGAGGTTTAAAAGGGAGGGACATTGCTTGATATTGAATTGACAAATGAGTCTCAGTTGAAAAAAGAATTGTATGAACAAATAAAGCTTGACTCTATAATGAACATGAAGACAAGGATAACCAGGATAAAAATGCTAGAAAGAGTTGAGAACATTGGTGAGGTCAAAGATTTTGGTTAGATGAGGTCCCAAAAGTCTAAGGAAAAATAAGAGGAGCAGCATATATTGCAATGGAAAGACAGTGAACATAGATTTAAAAGTGTAGAACAGGGCCAGCCAACTTTTTCTGCAAAGAACCAGATGGTAAATATTTTTGGCTTTGCGGCCATACAGTCTCTGTCGCAACTACTTAACTCTGCTGTTGTTATGGGAATGCAGCCACAGACAATCCATAAAGAATGAGCATGGCTGTGTTCCAATAAAACTTTATTGAGTAAAACAGGAAGTAGATGGGTTTGGTCAATGGGCCAAGATGTAGAAGAATAGGAGGCAAATAATCAAGCCAAATTAATTCACCACTGCTCTGGCACCATTGGCCATGCCATTTTGGGCTAGAGAATGCTTAATTCTGTATTTTTGACTACCATAGAAATTAATTTGAATAAAATTGGGAATGACTTCTTAAACATGATAGTAATAGAAATTTAGTGGTATGTATTGAACATAAAGAAGTTGCTTAAAGTAACCCAGAGGTGTTGTTATGAGGACTTCAGGAATCTCTTTATTTGATACATGGGCTCTGAGAGGTAAGGGGGCTTAATCATGGAAGCTATCTATAATTAGGAGCAGAGCTGTATCAGAACTCAGGCCAATGGATTCCTAAATTAGAGCTCTTTTGCCCTATTTGATGCTACTTTATTTATGTTGTTACTTTTCAAAGCCATGAAAGTAGTTTTACACAAGTACAAACCGAAGAACCATCCCCTAAGATCTAGGACACAATCTCAAATGTATTGTGGATGAGAAGTAAGCTATTTAATAGATTCAGTATTACTTAATAACAGGGACAAGGACCAAGCAATCTCCTCTTCCATTTAAATATTATACTATCTTTGTGGAAAGTGCATTGCACCCTGGCCCAGGAGTTTTCCACTTCTGAAGATAGACGTGCATCAATTCACCCACCATCCCTCACTCCCTTTTCGTCAGTGACTATATTTATGAGGCAACTGGTTGGGGCTGGGGACACAGAACATCACAGTGAAAAACAACTCTCCCAGTTGGCTTCAACCTCTTTATTACCAGCCTTGCTTGCTAGCCACAAGCATGAAAAGGTAGAACAACACGTGTGTTTTGAAGATGAAAATCATTCTGTTCACAAGTGGCCAACACTGCAGGGACTGCTTTCACTAAATATCATTTTGACAAACTCTAATTCTGTTGGTTTAGCTGATGAAATTTAAAGCATTTGAGTCAAATAAATTGGATTACCACCCTTGGATTAAGATAAATCATTTCCCAAATTTTTGGTCTGTTTGCTTTGGCTGGGCTTGAATTCTGCAAACTCTGCTTTTGATAACCACACTAAAGCGGCAGGGAGTGAGCAAAGAGGAGGAGATGTGAGAAAGATTGAAATAGAAAATATATAATCAACAAATGACTCTTCAGCTCTTTTTTTTTTCTTCTGAATATTCAGAACTTGGATTATTTCCTTAATTGCATTCATTATCCTTGACCTAGGAACTCTATATCAAAGAAAATAGAATTGGAGATTAACAATGGATTTGTGAGGAAGGGAAGATATTACCAGTAATTCTTCTATCTGTCCTTAGAAATTCAGGAAGTTTTCTATGAGGTGGATAAGATCATAAAGTATACATGATTCTAACTTGGCCAAATGTTGGTGTGCTCTGTTCCCATTCAACTCCCTTGCTTAGTGGAGAAACTCCAGCCTGGCACTGCATGGGCAATTGCAAGGCAGTCAAGATTTGACTTCGGAGCCTCTGTGACTCACATTTAGAATTTGTGGTATTGCAGGGCACCCAAGTATCTGCCAATTAATTAGCAAATATAGCCTGACTTCTTTGGTCACTTTCAAGTTCTGCAGTTGTCATCGCTGAAATTGTAGACTTATACAGGTTTCCTGATAGTTAAGTGAATGACACCAATGGACTTGTTTGAAGAGTGACCTAAAATTGTGCAACAGGCAAATTGCCTATTTTACTGGTGCTTTTCCTTTAGTGGTACCTTTTACCATCTCCCATCTTAAACACCACTTAAATACATCTTCCAAGGACTTATAATCTACCCTGCCATAACTGCCTGGGAAATCCATTAGGATCTTTTCTCTTTTTCTTTCCTATGCCCAACTTTCTCCATTGCCCATAATTCATTCACATTAAGTTATTAATAACAATTGAAAACCTTTTAATCCCTCCTGGGGATAACTGCACTTAGAAAATTCTTCTTCTTTGAAGAAATAAGCCTTTATTCATACATTCTGGAGTTGACTTGTAAAAGAAATAATTTGGGGTGTGGAGGGAATTTCCACTATCCCTCTAATCAGTTTACTTTATATTCTCTACTCAGTATTTATTTGGTTCTTGGAACATGTGGCTAATCTCAAAGTTGCTGAGGTCAGTAAACCATTTGGAGAGCATATTGCCATTTTGGCTTGTATGAGATTCTTGCTTAGATTAGGTAAAATAACATGTTCTTTAACTCCAAGAATATAGGCAAGCCTATCTTTAGAAAGTTTATTAGGGCTGGCTCCAAAAGGAATTCAAAGTCAATAAGGTACTCAATGTTATTATAGATAATAGCCTCATCTGGGAGTTTTCAGCTCCCCTCATGATCTCAACTAGACAACATGGGCACAGAATCCTGGATAGTCAGGAGTGAGGATCTTTTTTTTCTAGGAAGTAGAACTCTTGAAGTTCTTTTTTTGCTTAGGAAAAAGAACCCCCTAAAACCAACAACCATAGGCTAACAAGATGGAGCCTTTATTTAGAAACAACATGCCTTGCCTGTGAATACAGAGCTCACTCAGAAAGAAGCTATGAATGGACCTGCACAATTATTTTCTGGCAAAAATCCAATCACATTTGGAGACCTCAGCAGTTGAACAGGGAGTGACAGCTGAAAACTCAAACATGTTACAAAGATCAGAGACATTGCTGAATACTCCATTTTGAAGTTTGATCCAAAGAACCAATTTATGTCATGTTGGTTTTATTGAAGAGAGGAGCTTTATTCCAAAGGCTCTTTTAAGCCCATATCCCCTCTTTGGCTCTTTCGGCCCTTCAGGCCCACAGGATTTCCAATATCCCTGGAAGGTATTTGCCTTTCACAAATGAGTCCAACAGTGCTTAAGAAAGCATTAGATGCTTCTTTGAGCCTGCTTCCTCCCCCTACCCCAGAACTGTGGTTTCAAGAGCAGGCAGATCCCTCACATTCATTTAATAAGAGAATATATTCCTCATTCTGCCTGAGGGCTCCTTGTCAATGCTAGATTCTTTAGAAATATCTACGGCTTGTCCTGCATAAAAGAGGACAGGGACAAGATAGATAAAAATTGTACTACTATCTAAATGTTAAAAAAAATTAGATACATAGAATAATGAGATAATAAAATGAGGGAAAGTTTTGGGTACGGGTCTTGGCTCTGGAGGCTGACCGCTGGGGTTTGGATAGTACCTGTTTTGGGATCATGGACGGTTCGTGTCCTGAAGCCCTGTTCCTCAACTTAACATTTAGGTATAATAATTCCTAGTCCATAGTGCTATAATAAGTATTAAATAAGTTTTAAATGCCCTGTATATGAAAGCACTCAATACATTTGAGGTAATAATATTAAATGTAAACCGGCATGGTTCAAAGTGTAAATAATAAGATAGGCTATTGGAAGCACTCAAAGAACACAGAACTGGGGTGATGTGGCTAAAGATAGATTAAGCTAAAATATAGAATTTGCATCTTTTCCATAGCCCTGTCCAGAAGGAATGTATAAATTTGTTGCCATCCCTAAGGAACTAACAGCTTTTCTGTTCCCATTTTGCATTCTAGGGGTAATTATTTTACATATGTATACTTTCAGAACCTTTTGAAACCACTCATGAATATTTGGGTGTAAATAGGCCTTCACCCTATTCTGCTGTTCCCACTTCCTCACAGTTGGTGGTCACATTCCCCACTGCCTGTGGACCGCTGGCCAAAGTTCCACTTCTGTGGCTGGCCTCCATCCCACCCAATTCAATCCAATTCTTCAAATCCCATTTTAGGAAAACACTTTACTGTTGGGTGTTTTATTAAATTCAGATGCATTATGTTCACTGGGCTTACTATTCTAATTCTAGGATTCAGTTTAAAAGATCAAACTGGTATACCATGCCACATTCGCACATTTTCAAAATAGCCCAGAAAATTTAGTGGAAACCCCTAATTAACATGACAGCACCACACTTTATAGTCTCGAACAATCAACACCTTTCTTCCCTTGCGGTAACTTTTCCTTTGCAATTTCATGCCTCAAAATTTGTAGCTTACACTTCCTGGAATTTATATTTATTTTGAGGGCATATTGATGACTATTTCTTTCCTTTGCTATGACCCTGGACCTGAAAAGCGTAACTATTTTCTATCTCTACAGAGGACACAAGTTACACTTCCACTCAACAATCCCACTGGACTACATGAAGGCTCCATCCTAACTAATGGACCTCTTGGATGATGATTTTATTTGATAACTTGGTTAAAGAGCCTGAAATGTTTTATTATGAATTGCTTCACTGTTGTTGATATAAATTAATCACTAGTAGTCTCATTCATTTATTTATCTTCTTGAAACTCTGATTTTCCAATATGTACAACTCACCTTTTCTGTTTTAATTTTCACTGGTTATCCCAACCATTAGTTATAAAGAATCATCTAGTTACGGAGAAATCACTAAGCCTTTGAGACTCCTGTCCCATAGCTGCAATCTATATTCCACCAATTCTCTGGCAAGTTTTAAAGCTGTTATTTCTTTGTTTGTTTCAACACATTTGTCCCTAATCATGTGGAAAGGGCTGCTAAAATACAGAATGTACTTACTCCAAGTGAGATTCACAGTTCACAGATACAGTAGTAAACATAATCTGCAAATAAGCCATAGTCATACACATAATATTTCATACACATATTAATATTGTTGTTAATGTTAATATTAAGCAGTTATTTGCAAAACAAATTGGTATAATTTCTTTATAAGATTGTTTTACAGGATTTTATCAGCTGTTGCAAGAAAAGAACTGAGCTGCAAAAGGGATTGAAGCCGTATCTCATTACTCTTCCTTAGGTAGGGTATTGAATTCAGTTAAAAATCAGTCCATTTCTTTAGAAATTATGTTTCAGAGAGACAAACGTAAAATGCCAGATGGTGGAGTTGAAACAGAGACCTCATTTGAGTCAATGAAAAGTCCTCTCTGACTTACTATTCTTGTCCCATTAAATGTTATTTACTTTTATTTTTTAATCCCATTTAACTGAGTTTTACTGTCTTATGAAATATATAAAACTTCATAATGCACTTTAACCCTAATCGTATTTAAAAGGTTATTTTATACAGATCTACTCTAAATTCTCTCAGTGTCTATAATAACAAAATGTTCTTGGTTGACTTATTTCCATGGAACCACCAGTCCTAGCACATAATGAAGACATATAATGGGTCACTTGCCATTTAAATTAATTCCACTTTTTATTTATATAATCTTGTATAAGAAACTGATTCTACTTTAAAAAGGTTCCTAGCTGTGTCTATTCCTTCCAAGACCATAGAAAACTCAAGTGATTGTGTTAAGCTAAATAATACTTCATTATCCTGCCATTATAGAAATGACAAGGCAGAGACAGAAACATGTCAATTATCTGGCTTTCTTAGTAACTGAGCTATTCCTTATAAGTAATTTTGTCAAGAAATGAAGTGTCTCCTATTCTGAGTTAAAAATATTCATATTAATCATTTGGCATAGAAATTGGCTAAAAAAAATTCACTGTGTCCCTCCAGGCCAGTCTGGAGGAGACTACCAATTATTAAAAAAAAAAAAAATCCGGCCAGGCACGGTGGCTCATGGCTGTAATCCCAGCACTTTGGAAGGTTGAGGTGGGTGGATCACCTGAGATTGGGAGTTTGAGATCAGCCTGACTAACATGGAGAAACCCTGTCTCTACTAAAAATACAAAATCAGCTGGGTGGTGCATGCGTGTAATCCCAGCTACTCGAGAGACTAAGGCAGGAGAATTGCTTGAACCTGGGAGGCGGGAGGTTGTGGTGAGCCAAGATCACACCATTGCACTCCAACCTGGGCAACAAGAGCAAAACTGTCTCAAAAGGAAAAAAAATATATTCCATTCTCAGTCTGGTGAGAGCAAACCAAGTGGCTCAGGGGAGGAGGAAAGAGTTGCTCCAGGACTGCCCCTGGCCATGGCTGCACATCCTCTGGTTTCATGTACTAACATTTGGACACTTTTTCTTGTGGCCTTTTGTGTCCTTCACCCCTAAGTCCAGGCAGCCAATTCGGGTGACCAGAGTCTCTTGCCTCTGACCTAGAGCTTTCTTTGGTGTATGGCTTCCTTTTTCCCAGATTCGTGATATTAATCACACTGAGTCAGTACCTTGACATCTTGGCCTAAGGATCTATTGTCACAAATTGTCCTATGGAAATTCTAGCTCTAAAGGCACATAAGTGAATCAATGAAATCCTGAAACACACACATACATTTATTTTTTAGAAAATAAAAATTCCATGCTGACATAATGTAGCTACCATTACTACTGAATTAGCATGCAGCATGTCTTTGCTGTGCTGGAATCCAGGGATGATCACAGGGTTGTGGAGATGTGTTGGGCTGCTTATTTTTTTACTTTGCAGCCCAGAATGGCTGTAGTATCCCTGTTCTCATTTAACCTATCAGCTGTCAACAACCACCAGGAAAGTCAAACCTCTAGCTGCTCAGTGCAGGTCCCTAAAATTTTACTTGTTAAAATAGCATACACAAAATTGACTTTTTGGGTTTATATAATTCTATAAATTTTAAGATGTGTGTAGAGTTGAGTAACCACTGCCACTGTCAGGACTCTGAATAGTTCCATCACTGCAAAAAATAGCCTTTGTGCCATCCCTTTGAAGTCACACCCTCCCCCACCCCTTAAATCCTGACACTATCAGATCTGTTCTCTGTCACTACGGTTTTGTCTTTTACAGGATGTCATTTCAATGGAATCACACAGTACGTAACTTTTGGAGACTGAGTCCTGTCATTTAGCATGATGCCTTTGAGATTCACACAAATAGTGTATATCAAGAAGTCATTTATTTTTACTACTGAGTAGTATTCCATTACAGGGAAATACAACACTTTGTTTATCATTCTCCACTGAAGGACATCTGGGTTATTTCTAGTTTGGGTAATTATAAATAGAGTTGCTACTTGTGTAGGTTTTTATGTGAAGTTTCACATTTCTATAGAAAAACACCCAGGAGTATGCTTGCTGGGTCACATGGTAAATGTATGTATGTGTTAACGTTTTAAAGAACTGTTGTTTTCCAGAGTCTCTATGCCATTTTACATTTTCTTTCTTTCTTTCTTTCTTCCTTTTTTTTTCTTTTTTTGAGACAGATTCATGCTTTGTTGCCCAGGCTGAAGTGCAGTGGCATGATCTCAGCTCACTGCAACTTCTGCCTTCCAGGATCAAGCAATTCTCCCACCTCAACCTCCCAAGTAGCTGGGACTACAGGCATACACCACCATGCCCAGCTAATTTTTGTATTTTTAGTAGAGACAGGGTTTTACCATGTTGGCCAGGCTGGTCTCGAACTCCTGACCTCAAGTGATCCACCCACCTCTGCCTCCCAAAGTGCTGGGATTACAAGCATGAGCCACTGCACCCGGCCCCCATTTTGTATTTTCACCACCAATATATGACAGATCATCTTCAGCATCACTTGGTGTTGGTGGTACACAAAATTTTAGCCATTCTGATAGTGTGATGGCATATTTCATTGTGGTTTGAATTTGCATTTCCCCAAGGACTAATGATGTTGAATATGTTTTTAAGTGCTTATTTGCCAACAATGTATCTTCTTTGGTGAACTGTCTCTTAAAATTATTTGCCCATTTAAAAAATAGGGTGGTTTGTTTATTTATTGTTAAGTGCTCTTTATATGTTCTGGATATAAGTCCTTTGTTGGACATATGATTTGCAAATATTTTCTCTCAGTCTAAAACCTCTCTCCTTGTTCTCTATGCATTATCCTTTGCAGAGCAAATGGTTTTTATTTTGTGGAAATCCAATTTCTCAATTTCCTCTTCCATAGATTGTGATTTTAGTGTTGTATCTAAGAACATTTTGCTGAACCCAATGCCACAAAAATTTTCTTTTATGTTTTCTCCTAAAATGTTTATAATTTTGTGTTTTACATTTAGATCTATTATCTATTTTGAGTTAATTTCTGTATAAGATGTAAAGGTTGTAGTTTGAGGTTCACTTTTTTTGCATATGGATATCCATTTGTTCCAACATCACCATGACCTTTTTAAATGCAATTCTTTCATTTTTGTTGAGATATAGAAAAGCAATTGCTCAACTTATTAGAACAGCTGATAAAAACAGAGGCTTTTTATACCTAGAGTGGTTTTTACCAAATGATCATTCCCCACTCTTTTTTTTTTTTTTTTTTTTTAGGCGGAGTTTCGCTGTTGTTACCCAGACTGGAGTGCAATGGCACGATCTCGGCTCACCGCAACCTCCGCCTCCTGGGTTCAAGCAATTCTCCTGCCTCAGCCTCCTGAGTAGCTGGGATTACAGGCGCGCACCACCATGCCCAGCTAATTTTTGTATTTTTAGTAGAGACAGGGTTTCACCATGTTGACCATGATGGTCTCGATCTCTTGACCTCGTGATCCACCCGCCTCGGCCTCCCAAAGTGCTGGGATTATAGGCGTGAGCCCATTCCCCACTCTTAATTTGAGTTGTGCTCTAGGCAGTTAAGAGTAATATCTGAATAACTGAGGTTCAGCATACATAAAGACAATCAAACTGCTTAAGCTGAAATATTCTTTCTTTCTTTCTTTTTATTTTATTTTATTTTATTTTTTGAGACAGGGTCTTTCTCTGTCATCCAGGCTAGAGTGCAGTGACATGCTCTTGACTCACTGCAACCTCCACCTCCTGGGTCCAAGGGATTTTTGTGCCTCAGTCTCCTGAGCAGTTATGACTACAGACATGCACCACCATATCTGGCTAACTTTTTTTTTTTTTTTTTTGTATTTTTAGTAGAGACAGGGTTTCACCATGTTGGCTGTCCAGGCCGATCTCAAACTCCTGAGCCCAGGCAATCCACTGAGCTCAGACAATCCACCTACCTCAGCCTCCCAAAGTACTAGGGTTACAGGCATGAGCTAAGAAATACTATTTGAATGAGATCTCAAAAGATGTTGGTGTGTGAAAAAAATCCTTCCAAGGAATGAGTCTCAGAAGTAGAAAAGCCTAATAGTTGCTCATAAAAATGATAAGATTTCACACCGGCTACATCTAGATGAGAATGCATAGACCCTGGTATGTCTACATTATGTAGATAACAGGAAGCCACTGGGGTCATCCAGGCATGTTTTTAGTTTTCATGCCTATTGTCAGTAGTTAAATGTGTGTTTTTGGAAGTACTTGATCATCATCTTACTGCCAAACAGTGTTATGGGTTGAATTGTGTCTCCCCACAGTGGATGTATTAAGTCTTAACCCTTAGTACCTATAAATATAATCTTATTTGGAAATAGGGTCCTTGTAAATGTAATTCAGTTAAGATAGGCCATTAGGGTGTGCCCTAGTTCAATATAACTGGTGTCCTTATAAGAGGGAAATTTGGACCCAGAGACAGAGAGAAGGGAATGCCATGTGACAGCAAAGGCAGAGATTGGGCAGTGCATCTTCTAGCCAAGGAACACTGAGGGCCTACAGCCACCACCAGAAGTGAGGAGAGGCAAGGAAGCCTTCCCCACCATAGGCATTAGAGTAAGCATGGCCCTGCCATCATCTTGATTCTGGACTTTCAGTCTCTAGATCTGTGAGAGACTAGATTTCTGTTGTTTTAAGTCACCCAGTATATGGTACTTTGTTTCAACAATCTTAAAAAATGAATACAAACAGTTTACATCTTGTTGGCATTATCAATTTGTATTACTAAAGTTCTAGGTATGATCTGAAAGATAAACTTTGGCCCTGTTTCCTATTGAATGCTCTCAAATTCAAAATTATGAGTCTGGTTTAGAAATGGCAATGAGAACCTATGAACTAGATTTATAGGTCAAACACTCTCTGCCCTGGGCATAGCTCTAGATGTGTATGTAGTAGCGTAACTGCATGTAGTAATTGAAATATTAACATAGGCACTTTCTGGCCCAAAGTCAGAAGTGAAATGTAGGAATATCCCATGTGGTTCTCCTGGCTGCCACGAATCCTCTGGGCTGCACGAAGCATGTCTAGATGCTGTACTTTTGAGTGAGTAGCGAGCTGGGTCTGTGTTATGACAGCAGGCTGGGATGATTTTGGAAGAGTTTATGATAGCTCAGAAAGTAGAAGAGGCTGGGAGAGCGCTGCCAGAGGGCTTGGAGCCCACCCAGGTCTGTTTGTCTTACTGCCGAGGCGCCTCCCTCAGCTCTGCTCGGAAGCAACCAAAGGAGCGCTCGGGAAAGAGTTCACAGAGTGCAGGCAGGGACCCAGTTTCTGACTAGTTAGGGGCATCTGATGGAGAAGAGAGTTCACTTCAAAAGAGCTAAAAATAAATATGTAATGACTAGAGACGATTTTTTTTTTTTTTTTTTTTTTTTTTTTGTGGCTTGATGTGGAAGAGCCTATCCATTCCTTTAAGACAAACAGATAGATGTAAGAGATGTGTTACAGAGCTGGCCAAAATAAACACGAAGCAGGTTGTTGGCGATGCCTCCTCCCAGCTGACAACCACGTGGGGTAGAGGAATTGCCATATCAGCTCTGAGAAAAGCAGCATTCGGCCCCTTGACGAGTTTGTTCTGGGTGCAGGAACGGTTGCTATGGTGCCTTTTTAGGTGAAGGTGGGCTGGGCAAGGGAGGCCAGAGCATTTCAGCACCAGAGACAGCCCTGCGGCTGCGCAGTCAGACAGTGCTCAGTTCGGGAAGGCTCTCCAGACGCCCCTGGACTGTGGAGGAGCTCCGGGGCGCTTCTGATTGTTTCTCACTCCCACCTATTGGTATTTTTCTCCTGGAACAATTCAGAACTGCGGTGGACTCAACCCTACTCACTCTACTCAGGGTCGCAACTTCTATTTCGTCTCTAGCATCTAGAAGTGACTTCTTCTCTGTTACGGATTGAATGAGTCCCCCGAAATTCATAGGTTGAAGTCCCAGTACCTTAGAATGAGGCCCAATATGGAAATAAGATCACTGTAGGTGTAATTAGTTAAGTTAAGGTCATTTGGGAGGGTCGGTCCCAATCCCATTATGAGTGGCATCTTTATAAAAAAGGGAAATCTGGACACAGAGACATGCTCAGAGGGAGAAAGCCATGTGAAGAAGAAGGCAGAGGCTGGAGTGATTACTCTACAAGCCCAGGAAGGCCAGTGACTGGCAGAAAAGCACCAGTAACTAGGGGAAGAGACATCGAACCAATTCCCTGTAAGCCCTCAGGAGGAACCAACCCTGCCAAACCCTTCATCTCAGGCTCTAGCCTCCAGAACTCTGATACAATAAAACATTTTATTGTTGAAGCCACTAGTATTTGGTACTTTGTTATAGCCATCTTAGGAAACGGATGCACTCCCCAGCATTAAGGATGAAATCAGATGGGAGGCGCTAGGGGTGGAGAGTGGGCTGGGGGACCCATCCATTTCTCCACAGTGGGGTTGCCATGGAGAGGCTAGGATGGCCGGCATATGTCCTACTCCCTCCATGGACCTGACCCCACCAGTGGCCCTGGGCTGTTTTTACCAAGCCCCCCTTCCCTGTTGCATTCTGAAGGAGCCCTGCAGGGCAGCAGCAATGGGGAGAGAGACTAAGGGGCCAGGACTCCAGGTCTCAGATATACAGACAAGACATGACAACGAAGCCCGTTTAAATTTAATCAGAGCCTTGAAGACAGGAAGCTGCAGACTTTAATTCCCTGAGGGATGATATATTCGGCTTCCAAGTATATCAGTTATTCTAAAAATAAAAGTAAACATGTGAAGGAAATAAATTAATAAACACACTAGCCAAGTTTTCATTAGAAGACTGCTGCTTTTCCTGCCCTAGAAATCTTGCTTCCTCAGTCAGGCCTCTGCTTCTCTTGTAGGCTGACCCTTGGAGTGATGAATGCAACATTCTAGAACTCTGTCAGGACATTTCACTTTTTTTTCTTTCCTCCTTCTTTTATTTGCTTTCCACCCCAACTCTCACTAATATTCTTCCTTTAAATGAAATAATGCATGCCTTGAGTCTAATACAATGCTTAGCAAATGTTTGTTTAAGAAAGGATGATTCTTTTCATCCACAGTTTCCTGTCTCCTAATGGTCCTTTTATTCTATCTTCTTTAAATAAATGTGTCTCATACCTTAAGAAATTCATGAAGTTAGAGATTACAGATGTATTTTGTGTTGCAGGCCCTATTTTATTTGTTTTAATAAAGTTTATCAAATTTATTAATAAAATAAAGTTTAGTTGCTAACATTTTAAATGAGTGATATAAATTTATATATATATGTGTATATATATACACGTGTTTATATGTGTGATATATGTTTATATAAATGTGATATATAATTTATATATGTGATAATTAAATATATATAAATGTATATGTGTGTATATATATGCATATATACTCACATGTAGGTGTAAATGTTTTTAACAAAGCACTTAAAAATGGATTTTCAACTAAATTGTCTGAGAAAATTAGAAGGTCTGGCTTCACTAGGCCCACATTGCTGTTTGGCCACTTCTGGCTAGAGCTCAATGAATGCAGCACCCCCTCACCCCAAGATGGAAGATGTACACCCTTCCATCTTTCTGTGTCCCATCTGTCTCTTTCCCTCTGGACATTATGGCTCTGCAATGGCCTGGGACAGTAGATATGATTTCCTATTTGTGAAGTTGCTCTTTTTTTCAACTCTGCTTCCTCCTCGTCTTCTTATTATTTTTCACATTGCATTGTACCCAGTTCCCTCAGTCAATTAACTCAATCTAAAACTCTTCCTGTTGAAGAGAAAACCTGGCTACTGTTTATATTAACTGAATATCAGTAGTGTTTGCCAGAAATGGCTGCTTATATCAAATGTGGCAGGGTAAACCGAAATCTGCAACATTAGTATTGCTTAAATAGAATCACTGGAGGTCCACACCTATTAATGCATTGAGCTTGTGTTGGATATTTTTCTAACATAAATTACTAAATAAATATTTCCTTTTAAATTTCATGTTATGAGCCAGCTCTTTCTAGGGACAAAATTAGACGTGGTTCATGCAATCAAAGAAAAGAATTAATTTTTACTAGCACTTTGCAATGTGTAAAGTTTACAAAGTTCCTTCATGTGAGCATTGAACTTAAACTTGGCTGCCTGTCTTCATCAACTTGGCTTTGAGGATGATGTGCATTGGAACAGCAGCAGTAGAAAAAGGGAATTGGGAGAAGCTATGGAATGATATGCTTCTAATTCTGTCCTTGCTGGGGACCAGGAGAATCACAATGTCTAAAAGGGTCAGGGAGGTGGGTAGCAAAATTCAGCTCAGTTCAGGCTGGAATAACTGAAGGTGTCCAACCTGACAGGTGAATTTTGGTCATGGTGACACTCTTAGGCCAAGGGAATTTAACATCCTTAGTTGGGAAATACCTATCAGGTTTGAAGCAGAAATAGAGTCTGGGAAAGTAAATATCAAGATGTCTGGAAATACAAGAATTGTAGGGAAGCTGACTCCATTGGTCTCAGCCAAGGGATCATTCTTTGGAAACCTCCTGGAAGCCACAGGCAGAACTTTCCATCTGCAGCCCGCAGTCTGTGCTACGGCTCAGCTGCAGCCACAGGGCAACAACTTCTGTCTTCTAATCCCATATAAGGGATCTCCTGGGTGTAATCCAACCAGGGACCCACTGAGCCGGGACTCTGGAAAATTAAATTTTCAGACTTTGTAAACTTGAGGTTTGGGAGGAAAGTAGAAAAACAAAGACCATATTATCAAAACCAGTATCTGGGCCAGGCAGGGTGGGTGACTCTTGTAATCCCAGTACTTTGGAAGCTAAGGCTGACAGATCTCTTGAGGCCAGGAGTTTGAGACCAGCCTGGGCAACATGGTGAGACTCCATCTCTACAAAATATTTAAAGATTAGTTGGGCATGGTGGCATGTGCCTGTAGTCCTAGCTGCTTGGGAGGCTGAGGCATGAGGATTTGAGCCCAGGAACTCAAAGTTGCAGTGAACTGTGATCATGCTACTGCACTCTAGCCTGGGTGACAGGGTGAGACCCTGCCTCAAAAATAAATAAATAAAATAAAAATAGCATCTGGTACACTTCTCTGGGCCTTAGTTTCTTCACCTGTAAAATCAGAATAAGAAGACAGACCTCCTGAAATGATTGTGGAGATTATATATGTGTTTGGGACATAGTAGCTTTCCAGTTATCAGTAACTTCTACTCTGGAGCTTGGAGCACTAAGGAAAAACAAAAATACTATTCCTAAGAACCACAGTGCCCTTGTCCAATAAGGCAACATGGCTCGGAACACAGGTTCTGGAGTCAGAACACCTGGATTCAATCTGGGCCTCCCTCCTTATTAATTGGGTAATTTGGACAAGTTACTTAACCTCTCTGTGCCTCAGTTTGATCAGTTATAAAATGGGTACAATGGAGGTACCCAATAACCTTCATCATAGTTATTGTGTAAATTAGGGAGTCAATATATACAACGTGTTTAGCAATATTATCCTTAAATTCTCACTAGATTGTTTTTTCTAAAACTTTTTTTTTTTAATATTTTGAAATAATTTTAGACTTACAGAGCAGTTGCAAATATGTTGCAGAGACTTCCCATATGCCCTTCCCCCAGCCACCCTTAATGCTAACATCTTACAAAATCACACACAATTACCAAGACTAAGACATTTGTATCGGTACAACACTCACTATAGACTTCACTAGAATTTCACCAGTTTTTTTCACCCATGTCTTTTTCCCCCCAGTATTCAATGAAACATCTAAAAAATGGATTTCTAACTTCTCTGAAAAAAATGGAAGGTCTGGCTACACTAGGCTCACATTCCTGCTTGACCACTTCGGGCTAGAGCTCAGTAAATGCAGCCCCCTTGGAACGGAAGATGTACACAAAATCCCATTGTGTTCAACCATTGCGTCTTTTTAGTTTTCTTTGATCTGTGACAGTTCCTCTGTCTTTTTTGTCATTTGCAACCTTGACATTTCTCAGGAGAACTGGTGAGGTTTTTTTGGTAGAATGTCCCTCGGTTTGTTTGTCTGATTTTTTCTCATGAATAGATTTAGGTCACATATTTTGGGAACAAAAGCCACAGGAAGGACGTGCCTTTCACAGTGTCAGTAACGTTATCATTGATCACTTGGGTTTGGTGATGTCTGCTAGGTCTTGCCACTGTAAATAATCACTATCCCTTTTGTTTTGGGGAAGATACTTTGAGACTATGCCAAAAATTGTTTCTCTTTAAACTTTTGCCTGCTAGTATAAACATTCATGGGTGAATCTTGCCTGCAATGATAATTACCGTGGTATTCTGATAGGGGTTTTCTATTTTCATCATATTTTCTACATGTATTAATTTGAATTATCTTGTAAGAGTTATCCCTTTTTTCCTTTTATTTATTTATTCTATCATTTATTTATATCAGTATGGACTCATGAATATTTCTTTTATTCACTGGGCATCCTCATGCTAGTAAAATAGTATTATTGTTATTTATTTTGTTGCTGAAATTGTTCCAGCATTGGCCATTGCAAACTCCTGCAAGCCACCTCCTGATTCCTTTCCATGTGCCCCCATTCTTTCTGAGCCCCTCTGTTGTGGCACCACAAGATGTTCTAGGCTTATCTTGTATTTTCCCTGCTTTGACCTTTGAATCAACCACTTCTCCAAGGAGTCCTGGTTCTTCTTTTTTTTAAAAAAATTAAATTTTTACAGTCCTTGTTCTTTTTATTAGGGAATGGTATTTAGAAAGCAAAATTGGAAAGATAAATGGTTAATTTTAATATATATTTATAATTTTTTTCTTTAGGTTTCAATATTTTTTCCACCCATGTGTCTCTTTCATGGTAAGTTTTGTTTGTCTACTATGTGCATGATCTTGTACATGGCATAGGGCTGGACGGGGGCCTTCCTCTCTGGAAGAGAATCAGACATGTATGCAGTTAGTGTTCCGGAAAGAAAGAACATGGCAAATGCTATGCACATTCTCAGGTGTAGGAGTAGCATCCTCTCAAAGGAAGAAGGGGACTTAGAAAAAGGTTCATAGGGGAAAGAGATCTCTGCAGAGATCCTTGAAGAACAATCACACTCCTTGAGTGGAGATTTGGCATAGAGCATTGCACAGAGGAGAAACAGTATGACCATGAGCCATGGCCAGACACAGGTGCATGTAGGGCCTCTGTAGAGTAGAGCTGGGAGAGGTGGGAGAGGCAGTCCACCATGGGCCCTGAAAGTCCTGCACATTCTTGCTGAGTATGCCAGGAAAACAAAGCCCCAATCACTTCTGATCAAGATACCCCTCTGTTTCTCAGAGTGAGTAACCTTGAAGGATGAGGTAATGTCTTTCTCCACAAAGCAGGTTTGCTTCTGCATGCTATACAAATGGTGAGTCCCTTAAGCTCAGTGTTCTTCTTTTATGCTGCAACCTACTGCATATGCAGGCAACCATGATGGGCACTTGCACTGCCTGCATGGGATGAGTTGACTTAGTTATAGTTTTTGTGGTGAATAATAAAGTCCTTTGTCTCTGACCCTGGAGTTTTGTTTTCTCTACTGATATCCATGAAATGATAACAGTCTAGCATATTATAAGTAGGGTAAAATCCCAGCCCCTGCACAGTTCTTGGTAAGAGAAGGCTGGGACTTCAAGTTGAGAAGACAGGTTGCATTTCTGGCAAGAACAAGAGCCTGGAATTCATTTCCCTCTCATGGGCACTCTGCTTTGGAGACTTGCAGAAGATGAACATTGCAGTTTCTCTCTTCCCTTTCCCCAAATGAAGGGCTTTTTTATTCATGGCTCAAGTATGATGGCACATATTAGTTATTTGTAATTTTTTCTTTATTAGAGGTCTGTTTATTTGAGGATTTTGTTGCTCTTTATTTGTCTCTGTCGTGTTTGTGGTTTCAGTATAGTAACCAGCAAAATGCACTGCTTTGGATAAATCTGCTTTTTTAATAACTCTGGATTGGATTAAACTGAATCAGAGGTTATGCATGCCCACCAATTGGATGCAGCCAGGGGAAACAGAAACAATTTTTCTGATGCAAGAACTTGGCATAATAGAGCTTTGAGAGGGCATTGAGTCACCAAGGAGTCAGCAGGCCAGACAAGGCACCAGTGAAGCGTGATACTTAAAGCAATGGGCAGGTCAGAGGCCAGGTGTACATATAAGAACCAGGATACAAATGTCAGGCAATAAGAGTGGATGCAAAACTTAGTGCTTTGTAAATAAGCGAGAGCCAGGAGACCTGGAAGAGCAAGATAGGTACAGAGGAAGCTGAGCAGAGAACCACAAGGAGACCCAGCAGTTGAGAAGGACCTTGGTCACTGGGGTGAGTGCCCACCCGGTAGGAGGGTCGATGCTCTCTCCTTCCCAGGGCAGAGCCAGGCCCAGTGTGTGACTAGATCAGGAATACAAGCAGCAGCAAGTTGGGAGTGAAGAAATCAAGGAAGCGCTTTGTGAGTTAGCTCTGGCTTAACTCCTGTACATGAAGCCAAGAGGAAAAGACATTTTGAGGATGACATCTCACTTTTGAAACACTATAATAGATTTCTTGGAGGAGAATAAAAATGTAGTGCATCTTTTTTAGTGCATCTTCATTAAACCCTGGGTCCTACTGACATTTTTATTTTTCAGCAAAAGCATTTTGCCAGCAGATCAGACCTTGATGATCTTAAAAAAAAAAAAAAAAGAGTGATGCTATTGATGAGAGACATGTTGTTCAACATTGTGGTTCTTTAAACCAAGATACCACCTCCAGATACACAGAATAGTCTCTTTGAAATGTCTATCAGGTTAGAGAATTAAAAATATGTTTATCATTCAAAATGTGAGATAAAGGTTTCAGAGAAGCTGACAATGTGGAAATAAGCTTCTAAAAAAGGTGCAGTCTGAAAATAGACACATGCTCTCTCTGTCCCCTCTGTCCTGGCACACATAACCCAAAATTTGGACCCTCACATTTGTAACTCATTTGCATATGTAAGTGCCAGTTGGCAGTATTTTGAACACTTCAGCAGTTCTCTGTGCATTCGTCTAAGTTGGGGCTGCTACTGAAACTCTATTTCAATGTGTTTTGTTTTTCCTGCCATTTCAAAATGAAGTCATGAGCTTGGGACCTCTTCCAAGAAGGTCCAGAAAGTAACTTTATTTTTACCCTTTTCCTGTCCTATATCCCACATCATTCAACATTCGTGCAAAATGGTAACTGGAGGTCTTACTGTCATTTCTGTAGATCCCAGAATGTCTAACAGTGATTTGGGGCAACATTTGGGAAGCCATTCAAGGAAGATGAGCTTCAGGTGACCCTAGACACATCAGCTTCTGTTAGTAGCATGTCATGATTTTTGGAAGAAAATAAACAACGCTAGAAGGGGGCAAGTAGAGAAGCCTATCACACCATTTCCAATTTCCCCTAAGCTTCTATCTTTTTGTATGTTAAATCATTGTGTTACCATAGATGCTATTTTTTTTTTCCTTTTTCTCCATCCTCAAATTTCTTTTCCTTTCACCTCCAACGATGCATCTGTTAATCGATACACAAATGTTTGGCTCAGCATCCAGAGCCAGGGGATGGACAACATGGTTGGTTTACCAACAAAAACATTCACAACCATGCAGCAGGAATGAGAGCTGGCAAATGTCGCTGAGTAGGATAATTAAGAGATGGGATCATTTTCAATTCGATTTCTACTTTAAATTTATTTTTTCTTGGTAAAGGTTCATACCTTAATGGTTACAAATAGAAATACAGGAAGACATCTCACCCACCCATTTTTCAAAGCACCTTCTTTCTCTCCCTGGAAGTAACCATTAATTTCTTTATATCACATCATAGATATTTTATACACATATAAGCGCTTCACTGGAAGGTCAGTGTGAGGCATCAAGAAATAATATTGGCCATGTTGGAAAAGAAGTGCTAGACCAAATGTGAATGGATAAAGCTGGGTCTCTTATTCTACACAAAGATTCCATGGGTACTCTAATAAATGGTGTTTGTGAAGTCTAAAGATAGTTTTAGGGTGGGCGCAGGGAAGATATGATACTGACAATTCAGGATCCCAACAAGATTTTTTTGTAGTTTCTTTGCTATTTTAATCCAGATGAAATAGAATGGAAATCAAGGGCAGCTGGTCAAAAGGTCTCTTGAATCATTGTCTTGCTATTAAGACCAAAGGGCTGGGTAGGAAACTCAGCTCTGGGTCTGGAGGGTCAGATCAATTAATAGACCCTAGAGCATTAACATGCATAAATGTCTCTGTGATTCACCAGGGGTGGGAAGGGGAGATCTTGCTAAAATGCAGTCAGTGACTCAGTGGGTCTAGAATGCCTGCGTTTCTAACAAGCTTCCAGGTACGGCTGGTGTTGCTGATTCTTGGAGCGCACTTTGATACCAAGAACCTAAATAGATGCCACCTCCAAAAATTTCTTTTTCTATGGGCTTTTGACAGAGCTTGGAACAATGACTTTTGATATATTTCCCTATCCTCAGAGCAATTCTGATGTAGGCTGACCTCAGAGCACAGTTTGAGAACCCCAGCTCCTAAACCTGAAATTTAATTTTTTTCTATGACACACATAGAGTCAACAACATAATTGTAGAGGAGAAGAGAACAGGCATGAGGAGGGGAAGGATGTGAAAGAGACAGGACAAAGCTGCAGGAAGATGCCCATCTAGACCAGATGGATAGAGGGTGAATCCAGTGCATATTATGCAATCCAAACTGGTGATTTTCTTCTTATCAGAGAGCAGACTTTTTCCATTTTTCTGCTTTAGGCTTTGAGATAGCAGCCCCAGAGAATGTCAGCTGATAGACTATCCCTTGAGATTTCTCCTCTCCTAGGAGCTTTGGTTTCAGTCATCTCATCTTCATTTTATCCCAGTAAAACCGGAGGGAGGATTTGTGGAAGATTCCAGGGCCTGGAATTCTGATGGGCTGTTTTGCACAATCTCATCCCAGGACACCCAGATGCCCTCACTAAAGCAGATTTTGTCCCTGGACTCAGATTTGGCTTTCAAACATGGAACGTGCAAATGCTTAAAGGGAAATGTGTCCAGATTTTCGACACAGTCCTGACCTCCATTCAGGCAATCAGCAGGCACTGGTTCAGAATCAACTTGGCCTTGGTAAAACGAGTAAAAAATGTCTGTCTCCCTTTCCTGGGAAACTAGACATTTCCTGTGACCTCAGGTCCCTCTGAGAGGGCTTCCCAAGGCATCTTGCCCCTAGCAGTCAGAGACACATTGTTGCTGTGTTCATCTGCTTCTAGAGTTCTGGGGGCAATGGATCAACCGTCCATTGAGAGTGAGCTGAAAAAGGAGAGAATTAGCTGCAGGTAATAAATTTCAGCAGTCATCTTTGTCTCCTGGACTCTGAGACCCCTGCCTTAGGACCTCTGAAATGACTACCCCCTTCTCGTGACCTGCCCCAGCTGGACAGGATGAGAGAAGTAGCCTGGATGGAATTCTTTGCTGCCTTGTACCCCCATGTTGAGCATGCTGCTTTTCTTTAGTCCCACTTGACCACACACAAACCCCTGAAGCAGACAGGGAGGGATGAAGTTCTCCCTAACTGTGCACCTGCCATTGCTAATGTAGGAAGTGAAAATAACATAAATGCGCTCCATCCCACGCAGCACAGAAACACCAGACAAAAAAATCCCCTTGCAAAATGCCACTGAGACTCCCATTCAGCCCACACCCTCACGTAGGCACAGCATCTGAGCACCTGGCTTGTGGGACATCACACCTCACACCTCACATGCTGTGTTGCTCAGGGTAGGAGAAGGGAGATTTCAGCATTGAAACCAATGCACAGCCTTTTCCAGTTTACCTAGATTATTTAACTACTCCAGCATCTCTTTGAGCTAACAGTGGAGGTTTATTACTATTTTCCATAATAGCACAAGGATACACAGCTCATGATATGGGTTGAATTGCCTCCTACATTCATATGTTGAAACCTTAATCCCTAGTACCTCAGAATGTGACCTGATTTGGAAATAAGGTTATTGCAGATATAATTTGCTAAGTTATGATGAAGTCATTGGGTAGGCTCTAATTCAATAAGACTGGTGTCCTTATAAAAAGGACACATTTGAACATAGACACTCACATAAAAACACATGTGAAGATGAAGGCAGAGACTGGGGTGAGCTTCCATAAGCCCAGGAATGTCCAAGATTGCCAGAAAACCACCAGAAGCTGGCGGAGAAGCATGGAACAGATTCTGCTTCACAGGCCTAGGAGGGAACCAACCTTATGGACACCTTGATTTCATACTTCTAGCATCCAGAACTGTAAGACCGTAGCTTTCTGTTGCTTAAGTTGCCCAGTTTGTGGTATTTTGTCATGGCATCCCTGTATACTAATAAAATCCTAAAATAACACAGTGGGGCCACAAAATAGGTTGTCCAGAACCTTGCCTACTGTAACTTCAGTAGAGGTTTGTTATATCAATAGGGAGTTAAGAGTGTGAGGGTTATGACAGTAATTATATTTCAAAAGCCAATGGGGACTGGGCAGAGTGGCTCACATCTGTAATCCCGGAACTTTGGGAGGCTGAGGTGGGAGGATCACTTGAGCCCAGGAGTTCAAGACCAGCCTGGGCAACAAAGTGAGACCCTGATCTCTCCAAAAAAAAAAAAAAAAAAAAAAAACAATTAGCTAGGCTTGATGGTGTGTGTCTGTGGTCCCAGCTACATGGGAGCTTGAGGCAGGAGGATCCCTTGTGCCCAGGAGGTCAAGGATGCAGTGAGCCATGTTCTTGCCACTGCACTCCAGCCTGGGTGACAGAGTGAGACCCCATCTCAAAAAAAAAAGAAGAAAAAAAGCCAGTGGTGGAGCATCCTTATCTTCCCTGCCCTCCAAATCAGACTCACTCAGCAGCATCAACTTGTGAACAACCATTCCCCTCTATCCCAGATCACCCTCAGCAGGGGCTTTGACACTTATTCTTAGGCTGTATGCCCTTCTGTTCTTGGCAGCACGGTTGCATAGAAAACTATCCCTAAACTTAGAAGCTTAATACAACATCCGTTTTATTATATCCTATGGATTTTATAGTTCAGACATCCAGACAGGGCTCACTTGGGTGTTTCTTTTTACACGTCTGGCATTTACCAAGGTGAATAAGTGGTTCTCAGCCAGCAGAAGGGCTGGTCTGGAGGAGCCAGGACAACCTGACTCACATGTCTGGTGTGTTGGTGGGGATGGCTGGAAAGTGGGGCTCAGTTGGGACTGTTGACAAAGCCCTCTCACTTAGTATCTGCAGCACAGTGGCTGCAGGTTATCTGAATTTCTTACATGGGTGCTGGTTTTCCCCATAATGAGTATTCCAAGAGTACAAGGTGGAAGTTGCATGGCCTTTTATAACCTAACATTGGCAGTCACAAGCATGGCTTCCATCAAGCTTAATTGGTCAACGTGGTCACAGACGCCAACCCAGATTCAAGGGGAGGGTTCAAGATCTTACATCTTGATGGGAGGAGAATAAAAAATTGTACAATCATTAAAAATTATCAACACTATAATACCTTTCCATCCCTTGGATGGTCACACACAAAAAAGAAGAAAATCTCTACTTTCCATTAACCTCTGGCTTTTGTGTTCTTAGGGCTCAGAGATGGTGGATGGGAGGTATCCCTCAAGGAGTCCTCATAGTTGCCTATTTACCTACATTATAGTTGAAATTTTGTTCAAGGAAATCCAACTCTGGGCCCATGCGGCATCCAGCTGTGGTCTAGATGTCTCTCAGGAAGCCCAAATGAAGTTGAGCAGGACACTTTCACAAGTTAGCAAGCTCCCAAATATTTATTGTCCTAGTCTGTCATCTTCATGTGTCTAGATTTAATTGATGACCTCCCAAGCACTCTCTCATTCAGTATCTCTTAAAAGCAGCCACAAATGAAGCCCTTACCTGGACTAGTTGCTCTCTGCAGGAGGCTTAACGATAGACTGAGTCATCTGGAAGAGCAAAGCCTTCAGGAGAAGTGGAGGCCATACCACCAATCTATGCCCTTTGGAGAATACTGCTCTTAAAACATTGGTTCTATATACAAAATGTATGCTAAAGAGGACCTAATTTTCTGTTTGCATTCTCTGGCACTTCTATTTATTGCTCTAGTCTCTCTCTACTTCCATCTTGCTCTACCTTGCTTGGGGTTCCCAGGCTGCCTGAATTCCCTGGGAGAAAGGCTCTACTTGCAGAAGCCTAAGACCAATGAGGCCCAGTAGATTCAAGTCATTCCAATACTTACTTGACCCTATAATACAAGGCACAATAGAAACAGACAATATGCAATTTGTATTTAATCCCAATATTATAGTCTTGTGTGCATGCATGCATGAGTGCACTAGAGAAAGACAAAGAGAGAGAGAGAAAGGGGAGTGAGGGAGAAAGAGTTTAACCATAACATACAGAGTAAGTTCTGTGAAGATAAAAACTGTGTAATATACACTTTCACCTTTGAAAAAAATTCATTGTAATGTGTTCAGCACATAGTAGATACCAAATGTTTGTAAGAAGATGGACAGGAGAAAGAAGGGGTTAGTCAGGCCAGGTATACCGTTCTCATTCCTTTCAGAATTCCTAGTGGCATCTCACGTACATGCTTGTGTCTATGGTGGAATGTGGAACAGGAATGGAGAACGAGTGGTATACCAAGTGGGAGACCTTGACCACATAGAAACTGACTGGGAGTGAGTGGGTTGATTACCTGGGTTAGCTTTGGACATACATGGTAGGGACAGAAAGGGGATTGCCTATCTGAAGCATGGAGAAATTTTCTCAGCTGCTCAGGTTCACGTGCTAGTGGAAGAGGGGCAGTAATAGAGTACGCATTTTTGGCTTTCATGAAGGAAAATGCTTATTTCTGTGCATTATTTAAAACTCACTGTCTTGTGTCCTCCTCAGGCCTGCATTCTAGTTGCTCAAAGGATAGCTCTTCTTCACTCACTTAAGAGCAATCTGCCGTTCGGATTTCTGTTCCAATTGAAACTGTTTTCTTTTCTTTCTGAGATGGAGTCTTACTTCATTTCCCAGGCTGGAGTGAAGTAATGCCATCTCTGCCCACTGCAACCTCCACCACCTGGGTTCAAGCAATTCGCATGCCTCAACCTCCCAAGGAGCTGGGATTACAGGTGCATGCCACCAGACCCAGCTAATAATTTCTGTATTATTAGTAATGTCAGGGTTTTGCCACATTGGCCGGGCTGGTCTCAAACTCCTGATCTCAGGTGATCTGCCTGCTTTGGCTTCCCAAAGTGCTGGGATTATAGGCATGAGCCACCATGCCCGGCCAACACTGTTTTCTAAAGTGTGTCATAAACGAGTTCTAAAACGGGTTAAATCAAGCTGGGTGCAGTGGCTACCCAAAAGCACTGACTGATTCTTCAGTTTAAAGAACTATCTTGGGCTGGGCATAAGGCTTACACCTGTAATTCCAGCACTTTGGGAGGCCAAAGTGAGGGGATCACTTGGCCAGGAGTTCAAGACCAACCTGGCTAACATGGCAAAACCTCATCTCTATTAAAAAGTACAAAAAAATAGCTGGGTGTGGTAGTGTACATCGGTAGTCCCAGCTACTCTAGAGGCTGAGGCATGAGAATCACTTGAACCTGGGAGGCAGAGGTTGCAGTGAGCAGAGATGGTACCACTGCACTCCAGCCTGGGTGACAGAATGAGATTTCATCTCAATAAATAAATGCATACATATAAAATAAAAATAAATGAATAAAGTGGGTTAAATTTATATTTTCTTAGTCTTGCTTCTTCTAGACTTCATTATTCAACAGTAACCTGCCTATACTTTTTTGAAAAAAAGTTATTTCATTATATAAGTTCTAGTTGCTTGTTGTCAGTTTAATGTCCATTACTTCACAGTAGTTCTTGTTCTTCTGATGGAGGCCTTAGAGGTTTTTAGTAAGATGAGTAATGTTAGGAAGTCACCCTTTAGAAAGCTTAATGTTAAGATGGCAGCAAAGCCAGATGGGGTGGTGAGCAGAGATGGTGAGAGACTCCCAGAAAGCTTTGGCAACAATCCAATTGGGAGGTATCAAAAGATGATCCCAAGTGGACACAAAAGTCACTTTAAAGATGAATAGTTCCAAAGAAGAATCAAAAATATTTATTGACTGACTAGATAAAGGAAAAGAATCTGAAATGGTTGGTAAGGTTTCGATGAATGTGATTGTGATGTTACAGCTGATAGAAACTGAGAAGACTGAAAGGGGATTTGGTTTGAGGAAAAGATAAGGGTTTGGTTTTAGGCATGCTAAGTTTGAGGTTCAGATTAGCCCTGACACACCGGGAACCATAGGCTAGTGGTGCACACTTCCCTCCCTCTCCCCAAGGAGGAGCCCCAGTGGTCAAAATCACAGGCACATCATGATGTTTGGGGTGACAGTGCAAGGGAGGAGTGGAGTGGTTAGTGCTCTCTCTTCTGCATGTAGGGACCGTTTCCTCTTTAAATTGTCTCCCTGTTAGAACTGTTTTCTCCTGCAGCTGGTGTGGTAAGGCAGGCAGGCGTTAGGACTTTTCTTGCTATGGTGGCACTCCATTCTATCTTTAAACCCTTCCTACACCTTAGAAACCCAAAGAGGAACTAGGATGGAACCTTCCAGAAAGAGCGGTCACTCACCCTGCTCCTCCTTCCTCCCACCACCCAGGCCTTTAACAACATAGAGAAAATTAGTCTTTATATTTCATATGTGGCTAGGCAACACAGGTAAGAAAGAGACCAGACAGGTGTCTGAGTTCAAACTGGTAGCTGAAAGTCATGTTCCCTTGCCTGGAGGATGTAGTAGGGTGGCAGGCCAGGGAGGGATGATGGCCAAGGACTTGGAGTCTTGAGCAATGTCTTTCTTTATAACTAATGTATACTTTTGCTGGTGCTTAAGAGAGCAGAGAGGTGGGTATATAAAATCAAAGTTGCTCATGTTTATAGGATAATCCCATAATTGATGAAACCTATGAAGAAAAATACGCTAAAAGAAGAGATAAAAAGCAGAAGTGTCCTGCAACCCAGCAATTCCACTCCCAGACAGTTGCCCGGCAACAATGGGCACATACATTCACAAAAGACATTTATATGAATATTCATGTCAGCACTATTTACAACCATCAAAAATGGAATCAAAACCAAGAGCGCATCAAGAGTAAACGGATACGTGAATTGTGGTTAATTCATTCAAGGGAATACTCTACAGCAATGACAATTACTAGGCCAAAGTTACACGCAGCATGGATCTCATGGGCATAATGTTGAGCCGCAGAGGTCAAACTCAAAAGACTACATGCTGTATGATTATATTTATATGAAATTCACAACCAGAAAATGTTATCTAGGCTGTTAGAGGTCAGGAGACTGGTAATCCTGAGGGCAGGCTCACAGGGACTTTTGGGATTCTGTTTTTATTTTTCCTTCTTAATTTCTTTATCTGAATGTTTGTGATTCAGGTATGCTTTAAATTTTTTTTTTGAAATGAACACTATGACTCATATGTTATATGTGATAAGAATAATCAGAGGGCAGACCTTTGAAAAACTCTCTTTTACGAGTTAAATACAGGATGATGAACTAGAGAAGTTATCAGAAAAGAACCAGAATTGATTTGCTCAGTTCCACAGATACTAAGAGGAAGTCTTCAGAAATGTAGGCAACTACATAAAAATATTTAACTTACAAAGTCAAACCCCAAAATTAATAAGGTAAAAAATCAGACAACTGTCTGGAAAATAATAATAAAGAGCTCATGCAAAAGTCTGAGGAAATCCACTATTATATTCCCAGTGTTCTCCAAAGAAACATAACCAATAGGATGACATACATTAATATATATAATATATGTATATTAACATCTGTATTACAAAGAGTTGGCTCACAAGATTATGGAAGCTGAGGAATCCAGACCCAGGACAGCTGATGGTATAGTTTATGTATGAGCTTGAAAACATGAGAACCAAAAGGGCCGAAAGTATAAGTTCTAGTCTGATTTCTAATCTGAAGGCAGGAGGAGACCCATGTCTCCACTTGAAGACAGTTAGGCAGGGAGTCTTTCTTACTTAGTCTTATATTTTTTGCAGGCATTCAACAGATTGGATGATGTCTACCCACATTGGGGAGAGCAATTTGCTTTAATCAGTCTACTGATTCAATCTTATCTAGAAACACCCTCAGAGCCACACCTAGAAACAACGTTTAACCAAATATCTGGGCACTCTATGGCTCAGTCAAGTTGACACATAAAATATTAATTACACAACCCCAAGAACACCTCATTTTATTGTGCTTCACATTATTGCATTTTGCAGATATTGTATTTTCTAACAAATTGATGGTTTGTGGCAACCTTGTGTTGAGCAAGTCTATCAGTGCCATTTTTCCAAGGGCATGTGTTCACTGAGTGTCTCTGTGTCACAATTTAATAATTCTCACAATATTTCAAACTTTTTCATTATTATATCTGTTAATGGTCTGTGATCAGTGATCTTTGATGTTACTGTTGTAATTGTTTTTGGGTGCCACGAACCAGGCCTGTGTAAGATGGTAAACTTAATCCATCAGTGTGTGGTGTTCTGACTGCCCCACCGACTGTCTGTTCCCCAATCTATCTTCCTCTCCTTGGACCTCTATATTCTCTGAGACACAATAAAATTGAAATTAGGCCTATTAATAACTCTACTATGGCCTCTAAAGGAAGAGTGACTCATCTCTCACTTTCAATCAAAAGAAATGATTAAGCTTCATGAGGAAGGTATGTGGAAAGCCTAGATAGGCCTAAAGCTAGGTTTCTTGCACCAAACAGTAAAGAAAACATTCTTGGAGAAAATGAAAAGTGCTACCCCAGGGAACACAAATGACAAGAAGGCAAAACAGGATTATTGTTAGTATGAAGAAAATTTTAGTGGTCTGAAAAGAAGACCAAACTTGTCTCAAAATTCTCTTAAGCCAATGCCTAATCCAGAGAAGGCTATAACTCTTTTCAATTCAATGAAAGCTGTTAAAGGTAAAGAAGCTGCAGAGGAAAAGCTGGAAGCTGAGGTTGATTCATGAGGTTTAAGGAAAAAATGCCACCTCCATAACATAAAAGTGCAAGGTGAAGAATCAAGTGCTGATGTAGAAGCTGCAGCAAGTTATTCAGAAGATCTAGTTGAGATCATGGATGAAAGTGGCTACAGTAAACAATAGATTTTCTTTTTTGTAAATTATTTTATTTTAAATTTTTGGATATAGTAGGTGCATGTATTTATGGAGTACGTGAGATGTTTTGATACAGGTAAACCATAGATTTTCAATGTAAATGGAACAGCCTTCTATTGGAAGAAGATGCCATCTACGACTTTCATGGCCAGAAAGGAGAAGTCAATGCCTAGTTTCAAAGCTTCAAAGGATACACTGACCCTCTCATTAGGGTCTAATGCAGCTGGAGACTTTATGTTGAAGCCAATACTCATTTACTATTTTGGAAATCCTAAGGCCCTTAGGAGTTATGCTAAACCTACTTTGCCCGTGCTCTAGAAATGGAACAACAAAGACTGGATAATATCACATCTGTTCACAGCATAGCTTACAGAATATTTTAAGCCTACTGTTGAGATCTACTGCTCAGAAAAAAAAATTCCTTTAAAAGTACACTGCTCATTGACAATGCATTTAGTCACCCAAGAGCTGACTAGATGCCAAGATATACAAGAAGATTAATATTGTTTTCATGCCTGCTAACACAATATCCATTCTACAGCCCATGAATCAAGGAGCAATTTTGCCTTTTAAGTCCTATTACTTAATAAATACATTTCTTAAGGTTATTGCCATAGATTCTCAGTCCTTTAATAGATCTTGGCAAAATAAGTTGAAAACCTTCTGGAAAAGATATATTATTCTAGATGCCATTAAGAACACTGTGATTCATGAGAAGAAGTCAAAATATCAACATTAACAGGAGTTTGAAAGAAATACATTCTAGACCACATGGATAAACTTGAAGGGTTCAAGACTTCAGTGGAGGAAGAAATTGCAGATGTGGTAAAAATAGCAAGAAAGCTAGAATTAGAAGTATAGGCTGAAGATGTGACTGAATTGCTGCAATCTCATGTTAAAACTTTGCTGATAAAGAGTTGCTTCTTATGTGAGCAAAGAAAGTGATTCCTTGAGATGGAGTCTACTGGGGAAGATGCTGCAAACATTGTGGAAATGGCAACAAAGGAGTTGGAATATTACATAAATTTAGTTGATACAGCAACAACCGGTTTTGAGAGGATTCATTTTAATTTTGAAAAAAATTCTACTGTTGGCAAAAGGCTATTAAACAGCATTTCATGATACAGAGAAATCTTTCATGAAAGGAAGAGTCAATCAATGTGGCAAATTTAACTGCTGTCTTATTTTAAGAAATTTCTACAGTCACCCCAACCTTCAGCAATCATCTCCCTGATTAGTCAGCTACTATCAATATCATAGCAAGAGCCTCCATTGGCAAAAGATTGCGATTAGCTGAAGACTCAGATAATCGTTACCATTTTTTAGCAATAAAGTATTTTTAAATTAAGGTGTGTATATGGTTCTTTTAGACAGAATGCTATTGCATATTTGGTAGCTTCTAGTATAATTTAAACATAAGTTTTATATATACTACAAAACCAGAGAATTTGTGTGCCTTGGTTTATTATATTAGGTCTGTTGGGGTGGTCTGGAACTGAACCTACAGTATCTTCAAGGTATGCCTTTATGTCTAAACAGAAATATGCAAAAGACATGAATGCAGGGTATTAATGATTGATAGGGGCAGACACCATTGCAAATACTGTACATGGATGACTCCATTCAACCTCACAGCAACTCAATGGAGTCAGCAATATTTTTCTCAATTTCATAGAGGAGGAATTAGGTATATTAGTTAATATACCTAACTGGGGCCAAAGTTTAAATACTCAACAGGGGCAAAAGATCTTCTGGAGAAAAATAAATTGAGAAAAAAATAGCTTAAAACTTATCCCCAGCATGGAAACCACAAGCTTGGGGATAAGATGATCCAGGAATATGAAATCATGGAGGAACACAGGCTTTTGATTAGATTTTGGAATGTGTGAACTTGGAATTCAGAAAAGCCTTATAAACTCCTGAGAGCCAAGATACTGGTTTTCCGGAGAAGCACACCCTCTTGAAACTTGAGAGTGAATGTAAGTAAACAAAATGGAATGTGGCTTTGCAGCATGGAGTTCCTTTGGAATCTCCTTTTCTATGAGTCTCCTTTGCTATGAGAAAATAATAACTCAGTTTTGTTAGTGGCTGATCTAAAGCATAGGGGAATTGTTCAACTGTTGAAATGGAAGGAAGAGAAGGATGATTAGGCCACTTCTTTTGCTGTCTGAGAGTCAGCTGCTCCTGGTATTAGTGAAATGGTGCCTTGAAATCTGCAAAGGATCCTTTTTTTTGCTCTCTGATTTAACATCACTTTAGCCAGCAGGTAATGAATGCAAAAGGCAACTCTACAATCAAAAGTAACGATAACATGAATGGAGCAGACATGGCTCCCCAGGGTCACACTTGACTCTCAAGTATCTTTAAGGACAAGTCCAGTGACCTCAGTAGAAGAGAGATATTAAGGGATTCCCTGGACAGTGAGGATGGTGTCCATGTGAATTTCACTCTAGCAAAGGTGATGGGAAGTGGGAAGAGGACCCACATCAGGCCAGTCGGCCAATTCAATATTCTGTTTCTTAAAACATAATTAGGCTTACACAAGTCTGAGGGCTACTTGCCTACCCCATTGTCAAGATTAAAGATAGTATGGGTGGGTCAGGTCTTACCTATGTAATATTAAGATTTGCATTAGAATCTTACAGCTAATAAAATATGTTCATGTACATTATCATTTTAATTTATCATACTTTTAAAGTTTGCATGTAATAAGCACATGCAGTTTCAATGGGAATGTGAAAGAAACACAGAAATGAAAATAAGCTGTAAGAAGTTGAACTCAGTTGGTTGGAACTTTTACTCCTCTATTCCATAGTTCCACTAGATTACAAGGTGCATAAGCCAGGGGCTATGTCTTATGCCCCTTTGGATCTCAGCTCCTCTTGCAATGCCTGAGCTCATAAATAAGCCATTCATGAATCAGATTATATTGTAAGTTTGGTTGGCTCAAGGGGTTATGGTCCACCTGTCTCGTGGTCACGCCAGGCTGCCTGCAGAGTTGAACTGCACAACTGATCTTAGAATGGCTGCACTGATCCCCTGAAAAAGCCAGAGATCATTTTGATACACAGGTAAACACTGCTGCTACTTCCTAACTAGGTCTTTTCAGTGTGTAAATCCGTCTTATGACAAATTAGATCACAGATGATCTAAATCTCATTAAATTTACATAGAAAATGTTATGCCTTTAATTGAAATTCCTAGTTTATTTTAGGACACAGCATTGTTTCTAACAAGGCAGACTGTATTATTTGCACTAAATAACAAATATTAATATCAACCTTCTAAAAATGTAGCTTGGAAGAATTTCAAGAGAAAATAAATCAGTATAGTTTGTATGGTATTGATATACATGCATGCAGATATATTTTATATGCATCTATGCATGTCATTTGTGTTGAAATTACTCTTCCTATTCATGTAAGTGCCACAGGTATTTTAGTTTCACTACTTTTACACTTTTTACTCCTGGGAGAGTTAATTACAAACAATTTAATTAAGATCTCTTACTCATTAATGTTCTAGTAGCTTAGCAAGTTTGGGTTATCTCAGCAGGTTGCAAAGGTTTAATTTTGTCAGTTATCCTCCCATTAACTCATACACCGTCAGTACTGTGCTTGTTTTTTTAAATCCTTCCCTGCCTGAGGTACCAACAGAATTTAAAATATCATTAAAACTAAAAACTCAAGAAAGACTCTGTTAGTTGCCACCTGTCCTGATGAGGCTTAGATTTCCATTTCGAATCTTTAGAATACAAGATCAAGGATGCCTCAATAACGTTCTCTCCAATTAGACTAAACAGACAAAAAACATATTTAATTTTTGACTAGAATTAGTGCAATCATGTGGTTTCCATTAGCTTTGTGAAAAATATAGATTTCAAAGAAAAAAATCTGTTCTATATCTCATTAGAAGCTCAAACACTACAGGTATAAATTTTGACTAAAACAGACTCACAAAGAATATACATAAGGGGAAGGAAAACTACAAATCAGGCCTTAAGAAAATATCTTGCTATTTATTCTTTAATTTTCAAGACATTATATATGAGCACAATTTATACTTGATTGCAAGTGTCACTAATATAGGCTGCCTAGGATGGAATATAAGACCCATAAAATTCAAACTTACTTGTAAAAGTTAACACAGTTTATGTATTTTTTTTTTAATTTACCAACTTCTTTTTTTTTTTTTTTTGGTATAACTTGCTTAGTAAACAAAGAACAACTAGCTTCATGGTTTAAATAGTAAAAGAACAGTTAATGTACTAAGCTGTTTTTTTTTCCCTAGATTCTGGCATGAATGTATGTTCTCTTATTAACCATGAAGTTTACTAATAATTATTGGGCTCAAATCACCTTTCTGTTCTTGGGATTGCAGGAGAAGGGATATCAAGCCCAGTAATGCTAGTAATGCTGTGTTCACTTAACAGAAAATGATCATAAAAGGAAAGGCATTTAGAGCTTAGTTCTTTCTTTGTTTTCAACTCTATAGCCTTGAAACAACCAGGGAGCATTTGTTTTGAAATATATACATTTTAATATTCTGAGATTTTTATCCAGACATTATATTCAAGGAGAATATGATATTCAAAACACTTTTTCAAAATTAATGGGAAAATATAAATAGCATTTCTTTAACAATTTAAAAAGCAGTTAAATTCAGATTAGCAAAAATACATACTGTAAATTGATAAAGGAAACCAAAAGGAGAGATAAGAATGGGACTGCAGGGCTTTGAAGATGATGAGACCCAGGTAGAGTTGCAAGATGTAGCAAATAAAATTATGCAATGATGGAAACAGTTTTTCAGGATAGATTTATTCTAGTGATATTTGGGACTTTATCCTAAGAAAGCAGTCATTGTTTATCTGAAATTTAAACTTAACAGGGCATCTTCTACTTTATCTGTCAACTCTGGACCCAAGGAACTAACGTGATTTAAGGTTTAAGGTCAGAGCTATTTTGTGGCACATTCCTCGCTGGAACCTAGGTTCAAAAAATCATATTATTTCCTTTCTATGATAGGGTTCTCTACATAATTGTCCCATGGACAACCTTCTCAAATTAATGATTTTTAAGCATAAAAAATATATTTTTATTTTTCAGATGTCTCCAGTCTGAAGACAACCTTTTTTATTCATAAAATGACACTATGAAAAATCTTAAGATAAAAGCCACCATTTGGTTTCCCTGATTATTCTGTAAAATGGTTATCTTAACATGGAAATCAAAACTGTTCTTCACTCTGTGATTTTATAGCCAAGTCATTTTATACGTATTAAAACTTAAGGAGAATTACGACCAGGAAAATTACAATTAGGAATCAGAATTGCCATGTAAAACTTTGAACACTCATAAAACTCATTTTTTCCTCTTCTCTATTATTTTACCATCAAAAATAAAAGCTGAGGGTGGCTACTTACTGACAAAATGTATGAGTGCTGTCTGAAAAGACAATGATTTCTGCAGCTGAGAAATCTGCACGGAAATGGGTAGCAGTTTGTTTCAGTGGCTGGGATTTTATAACCTAAAGCTGTGTTGTCTGGCAGGAAAAGCCAGTGCCTGGATCAGAAGTGTGAAAACATGAAGTCCTCTGCAGGATGCTAGGAAATGGAGCTGGTGATTCCCACAGCCTTTAAGGCCAGGCACTAAAACAGTGGCTAGTTTAAAATCCAAAATAACTCAAGAACCAAGAGTGTATAAAGCACACTGTAATTTGTTTTCTCACACTATCTGCATGGTTTGCTTCAAAGGGGATTGGGAAAGGGGCTGACTCACTTCACTTTGTGACATTACTTGTTAGGGCCTTGACATGCAGTCTGTGGTGGATACAAGAGGTGCTCTTCTGTTTAGTACAATGCAATTCATTGGGCCTCTATCTGTTAGGTGATCTCAGGCTTCCATGATTTTACCACCGAGGGAAGGAGACAATCTGGAAACAGCCAGACTAACAATTTCATTTAAGTTAGGAGCATGCTGAATATCAAGAAAGCCCAAAGCAGGAAGCCCGAAACCCTAAGGGCTCAGAGGTTTCTTGGAGATGTCAATTACTTGCTAAAGATACATAGTCTACTAAATTATTTGCAAATGATATAATATGATATCTGAGCTTTGTTTCCCAATGATATCACTGTAAGAGAGGGGAAGTGGAAAATTCAGTGTGATAAGTTAGCTATGAGTTGATATGGATGAAGCTCTGTTTGAATACATGGAGGTCACTTACACGTTTGTCTACTTGATATATTTGAAATCGTCCGTAATAAAGACGCAATTTGTATGTGTAAATGCAGGCATGAGTGTGTGTGTATGTATGTATGTGTATAGATAGAAGGAGTAAGAGAGAATGAGTTTATGAGGCAAAGGTGTCTTAGAGAAGTAGAGCATCCCAGAGAGAACTGCATGTTTCAAGGTACTAATTTTCAAAGTGGAGGAGATTCAGTTCTTGCTCCACGACCCCAGGAATGTGAAGGAGGCACATGCATGAGCAGGGAAAGTTCCCAGCACTATCCCTGGCAGTTAGTGAGAAGGCCTTTGAAAGGTGGTATGGCTGATGCTGGGGGGCAGTTCAGCCAGCCTTCTAACCAAGGATGCCAGAACTGCCTACTTCTGGTTCACCTATAAAGCCTATTATACCTGGATTATTTGCTAAGTTCTTAGAGATCTACTTCCTACAACCTTTCAAAGACAGCTTGGACAACCACTGCCAAACAGACCGGATGAATTGCACCATGCCTGAACACCAAACCAGGGTATTAGCAAGAGCAGGATACAGTTGTCCTACCTTCCTCCTAGAAAATTGCAGGCCCCTGAGCTCCAGGGCCAATATTCCTTTCTTCTCTGTAGTCCCAGCACCCCTAGGTCAATATGGCAGTATTTGTCAGGACCCAACTCTTTGCCAAGTGCTATGCTAGGTGCATGGAGGACGAGGGGCTCACTGTTGTGTCTTTGGGGAATTTAAAGTTTTGTGGATGACATTACAATCTTGCAGGGGGCAAACAAGGGTGCTGATGATACATGACCTCCTAGGAAGTGAATCAAGTGTCTTCTTTTTAAACACAGCCATTTAGTTACAAAAGAAAGCTTCGTTTGAAACCAGTCCCTCTCTGTCCTTTCTCTGCTGGGTAATCTAATTTGAATGCAAGGAAGTCTGGCAGTTGTAAATGCTAGCTGGCAATAGAAGCGCATTTTCATTGACTTCCTGGGATTCTTTGCCTCCCTCAAATATTTTGGATACAGAGAACATGGCACAGATTCTTCAGTCGGTGCTAATGATGAGAGAACTGCATAATGGAGAGTGTGCCTCATCCAGACAGAGAGAAGTCGTGCGGATGAATGCAGCCCGCCCAAAATGGAGGCCGCTTCCAAGAATGCCAGGCTGGCGACCACGAGCGGCAAAGACTGTGGCAACCAGTGTCGCAGCGCCAAAGTCGGCGGAGTCTGCCAATTGAAGACAATTAGCAAGTGCGACTTCTCAATTGTGTTGACAGATGAGGGAGAAAAATCAAATAGATGTGAGAGCTGTGTTTATCCTGCTGCAGTGTTTTGCAATATTATGTCTATTGATTTGCTTTTTGTCCCTGAGTTATTGGGTGGATGGTGTGCTGCTCTGCCTGTCAACCCGGCAAGCTTGCCTTCACAGCTGCTTGTCAAGTGAGAATTTCTACACAAATCAACCCAACCCGTCTCACAGGGGACATTAGGCCAAAGATACTCTGTTATGATTTAATGGAAAGGAAAAAAAAAAAAAAACTGTAGCATGTGGCTCAATTTTCTTTTTGTAACAATGGTTATAGCGTTTGAATTCTGTAATGTGGCGCAGCCCGCTGTAATTGGTTTTGCAAGCATTCTGCAATCCAGGAAGGTAGGCTGGGGTTGTGTGTGGCTGTTATTTGCTGCCATGACTGACCCTCCTCCTAGAAGATGATATGTATTCCCACTGTCTTACATTGTGCTTGCAACACTCTCAAATTAAGATGCAACAGTCAGTCCTTGGAAGGATATATTGTTATTTTAAAAGAATGTGAAACCTCTAAGCCAGCCAAAATTGTTAAAGAAATCGAATTTTTCTTTGCTGCTTGATTTTCTTCCACTGTTGTGCCCCCTGCACTTCTGGGTACGTGGGAGCCTCTCATGCTTCCCAGGGTGGAATCCTTCCCCAACTGGATCAGTTCTCTTTATCCCATGCCATTTTTAACCCTAAACTTTTAAGTAAAAAATGTATGTGATGTGTGAACCAGTCTGAAAGAGCCCTATGTCTACTATAGAGGAAACAGGTTTGGGTTAATTTAGGACTTCATGATAAAAAACTTTATACTCTGCCCTCTGTATCATTTTTTCTTAGGAAAGAGAACCTCGTTCAAAGGAATGATATTCATGGTAGAAAATTTGGAAGCTAAGACAAAGGAATAGGGAAGGAATTTGGGATTCCAGGACTTCGGAGCATCCCTCAAAACCTGTTTTGTACTCAGTTTTCTTCTCTTCTATGTATATCCCCTGTCTGCAATAAATCAGAATTATGAAACCAAATCTTAGTCTCCACCTCCCTATTAATTAATTTTTAAGTACTCCACAAATGGGAGCAATTGTGGAGTCTCTCTGCTCAGCATCCCTCCATGCAGGCTTCAAGGCATCCTCTCTATGGAATGGGTGTCAAGCTGGGCTGAGAAGCTCCAGAAGGCAAAATCACATACATCTTTGCTATAAAAAAAAATTCTGCACTGTCGGCATGTGTTCACGTATACAAATTTCTTCTTGGTATTACATATTGAGGCCCCTGTGTCCAACTCATTTGCTGGTAGTGAGTTAGGTGCATTTAGGGAGATGCATTACTTTCCTGCAAACAACACAGGGACTGTTAAACAAACAGCAGGAAGATGGCTCAATTTTAAATAAAATTTACAGGCCCAGAATGAATGCCCTTCCCTGAATAACTAACTTACTTCCAGGGAATTTCTTAGGCATTGGGGATTAGAAACACCAATAATGAAGTTAATTGCAATACATAAACATGTATTTAAAAAGATAATTATTTGACATTATTTTGGAACTTGACTGAAAATTGCTTCCTAAGGACAAAAGCTCCTTCTATAGGGTCTCAGATGACTTAGTACACAACAAAAAGGCATGTATCACACAGCAAGTGGGACTCCTTCGTAGCTATGCATTCTCTTAAAAAAAATCAGTTTATAATTCTTTGTTCTATCTCTAGTTCCATTATTTCTACTTTCAAGAGTCTTCTTCTCTTGCTACCTAAAATGTCATAAATATCATCATGGGAGAGAATGTGGTCTAGTACAGTTTTATTAAAAAGTCTCACACTTTTTGCAGCCAAATCATCACCAACATATGCTGTTCCCAGCCTGTCTTCTGTTCCAACAGGTTCACAGGGAATAACATCAGTAGTATTGAATGCTTCACAACTTTTCAAATGCGATTTCATTCATTTAGACAAATATCCACTCAATACCAATTATGTGCATAGGATGCTATAAAAATACAAATTGATTCTAACAACAAACCCCTGTCCTCAAAATTCTGGTTATCAAGTTGTGATTGGATATCCACATGAAGACTTGTCTAATGATGCTCTAACAAAAGGCAGGCAATTCAAGAGCCCTCACATGGCAGATGTCAATTCACAACAAAGATGGTGTCTTTTGTAGTTTTAGGTTGGAAGGGATGTGAAATCTAGCCACATTTAATCCTCCAGGCACCTTTGTGGCATAGGTGTTTTTATAACATTTTATAGAAGTGGAAACTGTTAAGTGACCTTGAAACTGGTAAGTGGCAGACCTCAAACCCAGTAATGGCCACGTGGGATAACAAAAGGCATGAATGTGGGTCTGGCATGACCTGGGCTCAATCTCAACTCCAATTCTTTCTAGCTCGGCAGTCTCTCCTGCTTCTGTAAACTAAGAACAATGGTATCTGCTTTTATTGGGGCTGCTGTGAGAGAATTAAATGAGGTATATTATATTTTCCTGTTATGGCTAAATGGGTCCCCCTGACTCCACATTCATATGTTGAAATCAAACTTCCACTGTGATGATATTAAGAGGTATAGTAACCTGTTCTCGAATTGCTATAAAGAAATACCTGAGACTGGGTAATTTATTTTTAAAAACGAGATTGAACTGGCTCATGGTTCCACAGGCTGTATAGGTAGCATGGCTAGAGAGGCCTCAGGAAACTTGAAATCATGGTGGAAGGTGAAGGGGAAGCAGGCACAGCTTCACATTGCTGAAGCAGAAGAGAGAAAAAATAGGGAGGTGGTACACGCTTTCAAACAACCAGATCTCATGAGAACTCACTGCCTATCATGAGAACAGCAAGGGGGAAATCCACTCGTACGATCCAATCACCTCGTACCAGGCCCCTCCTCCAACACTGGGGATTACAATGCACCATGAGATTTGGGTGGGGACACAGATCCAAACCATATCAGGAGGTAATTAGGTCATGAGGGTGAAATATCATAACGGGATTAGTGTCCTTGTAACAAGAGACATAGAGCTTGTTCTCACTTTTCTCTGTGCCATATGAGGACATAGCAAGAAGATGGTTATCTGCAAACCAGGAAGCAGCCCCTCACCAGACAACAGATCTGTGGGACCTTGATCTTGTACTTCTCAGCCTCCAGAACTGTGAGAAGTAAACCTCTTTTTAAAAATAAATTACCCAGTCTTAGGTATTTCTTTATAGCAATGCAGGAACAGGAAGCATGAGCCAATTAAACCTCTCTTTTAAAAATAAATTACCCAGTCTTTATAGGTATTTCTTTATAGTAATGTGAGAACAAGTCACTACACCTCTTAATACTTAGACAACCATTTGTTGTCTAAGACACAAATGCAATAGCAGCCTAAACTGACTAAGACATTTCTCAAATCTAAGATATCACTAATTGCAAGTAGCATTATGATTTTATATTTCATTACGAAAATATGCTGCCAATTAATCCCAATACAATCTTTCTTGTTTTTTAGAATTTCTACTTATTCAAAGAACTTTTTAAAATTTATTGAGACATAGGTTTTCTTTTTTTTTTTTTTCCATGAGACAGAGTCTCGCTCTGTCACCAGGTGCCAGGCTGGAGTGCAGTGGTGCTATCTTGGCTCACTGCAACCTCCGCTTCCCAGGTTCAAGCAATTCTCCTGCCTCAGCCTCCCGAGTAGCTGGGACTACAGGTGCGCACCACCACGCCCAGCTAATTTTTGTATTTTTTGTAGAGACAGGGTTTCACCATGTTGGCCAGGATGGTCTCAATCTCTTGACCTTGTGATCTGCCCACCTCAGCCTCCCAAAGTGCTGAGATTACAGGTTTTCTTTTTTTGAGATATGACTCTTGGGGCCATAAAAAAAGGGAAAGTACAAGAAAAATAAGTTGGCCAAGTATTCCTAGACTTCTCATCTGACCTTTCTTTTTCTCTTTTTGACTCAGAGTTCATGATGTCTGTGTTTATCCTACAACATCATCCCCTGGGCCAGCAAAAGCAATGGTGAGGCAGAAAGAATGTTCCATTCTCATGTATGAAAGAAAGAACGTTCCATTCATATGTATGAGATTTCTTCCATCATACTTTCACTCAAAGTGCAAGTTTTAATACTGGGGTGTCAATAGAAAGTTTTCTGTAATCCCAGCACTTTGGGAGGCCGAGGCAGATGGATCAGGAAATCAGGAGTTCAAGACCAGCCTGGCCAAGATGCTGAAACCCCATCTCTAATAAAAATACAAAAATTAGCCAGACGTGTTGGTGTATGCCTGTAACCTAGCTACTCGGGTGGCTGAGGCAGGGAATTGCTTGAACCTGGAAGGTGGAGGTTGCGGTGAGCCAAGAATGCACCATTGCACTCCAGCCTGGGTGACAGAGCAAGACTCTGTCTCAAGAAAGAAAAAAAAACAACAACACAAAAGTTTTCAAGCACTCAGAACTTCCATTCTTTCTTCAAATGGTCCTTAAGTGTTGACTGTATTAAATGTCAAGGGATTGGAGTTTTCCTGATATTCCACCAAAATAGTAAGTGAATAATGACATAGTTATGTCATGACTACTGACTGGTTAACAGCAATTGTCAGACACAGTTGATTGGGCAAAGCATCCCAATTTCAGAAACATTAACGTGAAAAAATGTGTTTTCATAACCTATGAGACATAGATCTATACAGTACAGCATTACATCCAACACTTAGTAGATGCTTTAAAATTTATTGTTCTTTTCTTTTCTCTCTTTTTCTTTTTACATATATAATAGCTATCAAATTGGTGAGTCTACTGATAAAGCATATGAGTTCAGAGGGAAAGCAAATATCTTGAAGTAGAGAGGTCAAAATTGCTTTATGGAAGGCATGGGAAATTTCCCTCAGCTGGAAAGAAAGGAGAAAGCAGAGAGATGAGAATGGGCACTCTGAAAACATGGTAGTCCTAAGAGATTGCTTCAGTGGGACTTTAATCCCCCTCCCATAATTACCGTAAGCTCAACCAAATACAGTGGCTTCTTATGAAAGTATAATTTTAGGAAAATTACTTAGCATTCCTCTTCCAACTATATTGCCACCTGATAATCTGGCAATTCCACTAAAATTTACAGAAATAAGAATGTTTATGGCAAAACCATGTATGATACTTTGGGGTCGGGGGTACTGACTGGGAGGAATGAGCAATCTCCTGAGTGGTAGGGTGGGGGACCAGGCAGACTTAGGACCTGGATCTTGCCCTAGTCCTTAATAGCTGAGTTTTCTTGGAAACATTTCTTCATCTTTTTGCACCTCAGTTTCCTCTTACATAAAATTCAGGGAACTATTACCTATCTTAGATGAGAATTAAATTTGATGAGAACATTAGTAATATGTATAAAATACTAAGGAACAGCACTTGGCTCATAAAGGACTGAAAAGAACTTCACAATATAATCCTAACTAAGGTTCTAATGGCAAGTGATGAGTCAGTACAAGATCTTAGAAGAGTGAAGCCTGGCTGCCATCATGTGTCAGCTTTAACATGTACTAGCTGTGTGACCTTGGGAAAATTATTTAATCTGTCTGTGTTTCAGTTTTCTCGTGTGGAAAGTGGGGTTACTAAAAGGAACTTTTCACAGTGAGGTTTAAATAAGTTTATTATTTTTAATAATTCAGATATGGACTAAATTAGTAAGTGCTCAATAAATGTTAGCCATTACTATCCATCCTAGAGGTACGTGTTTTTGTTTTTGTGATTTGTTTGTTTGTTTGCAGGGGTTTCTAGAGATGACAGTAAGTTAACCCAATCACTCAATCAATATTTATAATACAGAAGTATATCAAATGGTAAAGTGCCAGAAAACGGAGGAAGGCATTCAAGTTATTTTAGGGAAGAGCTTGTGAGGAGAGGGTTATTTTTCAAATTGTACCATAGCGATGATTGCTTGCTCTACCCGTGGGCTAAACCAGCCTTGAACCCTCCCTGCTTTGACAGCCAGTTTGATGAGCCTCTCTAGAAGCCACAGAAATCTTGGAGTCAACACCTGACTAAGTTAGAAAAGGATCTGCTACAGGGCCTGACTTTCAAGTTGTAACAAGATTTCTGGATGCAGGAACCTCCTGCTCGTGCTCACTATGTTCAGAAGACACATCTTCCCTGAAGCCAAGGAAAGAAGAAAACAGAATCTTCCCAACATTCAGAACCATTATTTGGAGACTTTCCTCCTCTTCTGCTCTGGGCAGCTCCTCAGGTCTCCATATAATGTTAAACCTTTATCAGCTCTTCTAAAATTCAGAGCTGAAAATGAGGAACTTGTATTGCCCTCCACTGTAGTTTAGAATTGAAATATGACTTAGTACAGTTGCCATGACATATTTACCAAAATGTTGCATGCTCAGTCATCTTCAATGACTCATTTATTTAATTCATCAATAATTTTTTCCCTTTGCTTTGGGTGAAAAGCAAGCTAATCAGTGATGTGGCTCAGATGTTCTGATTCTCCAATATATTATGATGGTTGCACTCCAGAGTCGCATTTGAATTAAAAAAAAATAAAAGAGAGAGAGCAAGTCACTTCTTTTTTTAATGGTGTTTGTTCTCATTTGCATTCAATCTGATTCCTCCAGAAAGTACAGATTCAAGCATTGATTTTATCATTTTCACTCTCCAGGATGACAAATGAAAGTAGTATATTTTTCTAAAAAATATTTCAGAAAATGGAGAAAGGATAATCTTTAAAGTCGAGTCTTAGTTTTTCTGTCAAAAAAAGGTCTTTCCAGTCCAGCTGCTGGCAGTCATGGCAGTCTCCAGCCTCAGGGAACTACTGGTCCTTTAGCTAATAACTCATTATCTTTACGACCTTGAACTTTTGCATGTACTGCACTCTGGGAGAGGAAGACTTTTCACTCTTGTCTTCCTGGAAAACTCCCAGTCATCTTTCAAGATGCAGTAAGTGTCCATTCTCTTTGCACAAGACCTTGGCCATCCTTATCCTTCTCTCCTCCAGGGCAGACTTAGCTTCTCCTCTGTGGTTCACGGGCACTGTGTATACACACCTCTGATTCTGTGCTCAGCTCAATGTATCTGGATACTTATCCATTTATCTCTCCTGCTCAATTGTAGAATCTTTTGTGGCTGGATTATGAATTTTTGTCTTACTCCTGACTTCTGAGAACATATGAAGCTCAGCAAAGGCACTCAATCGATGCTCACTGAATAAATGGTTAGCAAAGGCCTTCCCACTATATTTGTGGTGTTATGTGGAGAAATGGACAACTATGAAATTCTCATTTCAGCAGTGATGAATATCTACATCATGTTCATGAAAGCCAAGCATGCCAGTTATGGATGTATTCCCTCTTAGCTCAAAGCATGGCCTCCTTTGCCTGCTCTGTAATCATGGAGGTGGGCTCTGTCAATATTTCTCCTTTGTCAGCTGGTTCAATGTTCAGTGTTGTCATATGGGGGTGGGGGTAATCATGGGACACTGGAGGATAAAAGTTTTTCTTCTGTGTTCTGGTGTGCCTTCCTTGCTAAATTCCTGTGAAGACTCCAATTTCTTCAGTGCCTGCTCCTCTACAGGAAGGCTGTTCAGATCCCAGCCCCTGCAGCCTAACATGAGCCATAGCAGCCAGCAGCTTCCTGAAACCTCCTCTGAGGCTTTAAACTGGAATGCTGGCACAGGCCTGTGAAGGGCCTCCCACACCACTTTCTTGGGTGACTTTGTAGTGAGTTCTCAAGCCCAGCACCTGCCTGTTGTGGCTTCCTGCAGGATTTCAGAGGACAGAGGACAGAGGTTCAGCAAGTTCTGCCTATGTGACACCTCAGCTACTTCCTGCTGTCCAGTGAGCTGCAGTAATACCCTCTTCAGTGAGGTCAGTATCTTAGCCCTGTTTGAGCAGGGGTCTTCCATGGGTGCTCTATCTCAATCCTACGTATAGCAGCTGCTCCTGAAAACTGTTACTTCTGTATTCTTTACTGTCTTCTTTAACTCTTACTAATGAAGTCCCTGTTACTCCAACCTGCTGTTAATGGTTTTTTTATATTACACTGTCCCTGTTGCAATTACTGTATGGTTTTTGACTCCCAATTAGGCCTTGTCTGATGTATCAAATGCAAAGTAAATAAAGGTAGAAAGAAAATTTCTTAGTGAATTTGAAAACAATATTAGGGTATATTGAAGTCTATGGAGCTCTCTGTCTTTACATCTGACATTTAATGTTAATTATACTCAGTTTTGAATATTGAATTGGAAGTAGTCTCTGCTCACACTTGAACATTGGACTTGAACATTGGAGAGAAAGATTATGAATTTAGATACTCTCAATTTTGATTTTTCCATAATTCAGTTGGGGATTGAATCAAGCATCTCTTTACCAAAATTTCTTCTAATCAGTACAAATGAACATCATCATATCTGCAAAGATAGGATTTTAAAAGTATCACACTGCACTCAGATATACCTAATATTTTATACATAATAGGTCCTTAATAAATGTTGAGGGTGCTATAATTGATGGGGTGAACTCAACCAAATCTTCGGTTCATTAAATAATTTTTTTCTAGAACCCTATTTTAGGACTTGGACTGGCTGGATTTACCACACCCACAGGAAAGTCAGATTTCTAATATCTCTAAAAAGAATCTCAACCTTAGTTGATCTGTTTGAGTATGTGGAGTGTTAGTGTTTGTTGCTACTGTTGTTGCTGATGTCATGTTTTAAAGAGCGTGTATATGGCAATTTAAAGAATGCATTAAAAGTGTCAAAATAAATTTTACTGAAAAAATTGGTGGAGGTTACCTACATACTATAGTCTCTTCTGAGAAATCAGAACCACATTAGAAAACTAAATACCACTTAGATTACATTACTGAGCTTGTATTTCATATCTGAATCAATTAGTTGCATTAGTGAAGACATCTACCATTATTAAAACCTGCTTAAGGATCTCATTCACTGCCAACTGCTACTTTCAGACTTCCAGGGGAAATGCCCACATGATCGGGAGCCATTTACCCTTATATTGATTTGGATGATAGCATGTGTTTTTAATGACTCATTCTTCCTGACTAAAGCATTATTTGTAGGCCTATTCCCCCTATATATAATTCTCTTGGCTGTAAGATTTAAAATGGGCCTGTTTGTTTATCATAGGGACTCCTCATTTTTATGTTGGACACAGTGCCAGTATGGTTTGTTGCCAATTGTTATTCTCTTTACCTTTCTGCATTTTTTTTCAGTTAGCTAGCACATTTTAGGCTGACCAACCCAATCTAAGATGCACACTTTCTCTCTCTTTCTCTTTCTCCGACCTGAAGGTACAGCACTTTTATAACATCTAGAATAATGGTAGGCAAACTTTTCTGTAAAGGGCCAGCTATTTTAGGTTTTTAGTGCAATACAGTCACTGTTATAACTAGTCAGTCCTGCTGTTATAATGCAAATGCAGCTATATATAAGTAAATGAACATGGTTTATTCTATAAAACTTTATTTATAGAACAGGAAGCAGATCAGATTTTGCTTATAGGTTGTCATTTGCCAATGCTTTATCTAAACAAGAGTCTTCAATTTTAGGGATAAACAAAGGCTTTCTGGAGAGTGATGGGAATGGATTGCTTTAAGGGAATCACTCTTCTGATCACAACCTTCTATCACATTCTTTCCTGTACTTAATATTCCTAAGGCCTGTGGTGGACCCATTCTCAATTCCTACCTCCTCTTTAGAAATTGTTCCACTTTACCAAAGAAATGTACAATTTTCATCTATCTTGATCTTGTTCTACTGTGTAAAGGCCTCCAGTGCACAAAAATTCATGGCAAAAGCTGTAAAACTCCTTGGGAAATAAAACCAAAGGGCTCCTTATGAAATGCTTCACTTCTAAGGAACAGTCCTTTGTGATCCAAGCAAAAAATCACTGCTGTATGAAATCTGGAAGAATGTATTCTATTTCAAGGTGAAAAACTCATGGCAAAGCATTGTGCTCTCTATCTTCCTATTACAGATTGAATTAAAAACAGAATTGAGTAATGTAAAGACTGTCACAAAGTGACATTAGCATGTTTATTTGAATTTTTTAAATAAACTTAGATTTTATTTTTCTAGCGTAAGTTTGATTAACCAACTATTTTATTTTTTAAAATGTTATTTTAAGTTCCAGGATACGTGTGTAGGACATGCAGGTTTGTTACATAAGTAAACGTGCTATGGTGATTTGTTGTACCTTTCAACCTATTGCTTAGGTATTAAGCCCCATATGCGTTAGCTATTTATCCTTATGCTCTCTCTCCTCCCACCCCACTGACAGGCCCCAGTGTGTGTTGTTCCCCTTTCTGTGTCCATGTGTTCTTGTTGTTCAGCTCCCACTTATGAGTGAGAACATGCAGTGTTTGGTTTTCTGTTCCTGCCTTAGTTTGCTGAGGATGATGGCTTCCAGATTCATCTGTGTCCCTGTAAAGACATGATCTCATTCCTTTTTATGGCTGCATAGTATTCCCCATTGTATATGTATCACATTTTCTTTGTCCAGTCTATAATTATGGGAATTTGGGTTGATTCCATGTCTTTGCGATTGTGAACAGTGCTGCAATAAACATGTGTGCATGCATCTTTATAATAGAATGATTTATAGTCCTTTGGATACATACCTGGTAATGGGATTTCTGGGTCAAATGGTATTTCTGGTTCTAGATCCTTGTGGAATTGCCAAACTGTCTTGCACAATGATTGAACTAATTTATATTACTACTTATGGTGTAAAAGTGTTCCTATTTCTCCAGAGCTTCACCAGCAACTGTTGTTTCTTGACTTTTTAATAATCGCCATTCTGACTGGCATAAGATGCTATTTCATTGTGGTTTTGATTTGCATTTCTCTAATAATCAGTGATGTTGAGCTTTGTTTTATATGTTTGTTGGCTACATAAAAGTCTTCTTTTGAGAAGTGTCTGTTCACGTCCTTTGCCCACTTTTTGATGGGGTTGTTTTTTATTCTTATAAATTTGCTGAAGTTCCTTGTAGATTCTGGATGTTAGACTTTTGTCAGGTGGGTAGATTGTAAAAAATTTTCCCGATTCTGTAGGTTGCCTGTTCACTCTGATGATGGGTTTTTTTTTTTTTCTGTACAGAAGCTCTTTAGTTTAATTAGATCCCATTTGTCAATTTTTGCTTTTGTTGCAATTGCTTTTGGTGATTTCATCATAAAATCTTTGCAAGTAGCTATGTCCTGAATGATATTGCCTAGGTTTTCTTCTAGGATTTTTATGGTTTTGGGTTTTACAGTTAAGTCTTTAATCCATTTTGAGTTAGTTTTTATATAAGGTGTAAGGAAGGGATCCAGTTTCAGTTTTCTGCATATGGCTAGCCAGTTTTCCCAGCACCATTTATTAAATAGGGAACCTTTTCCCCATTGCTTGTTTTTGTCAGGGTCATCAAAGATCAGATGGTTGTAGATGTGTGTTCTTATTTCTGAGATCTCTATTCTTTCCATTGGTCTATATATCTGTTTTGGTACCAATACCATGCTGTTTTTGTTACTTTATCCTTGTAGTATAATTTGGAGTCAGGTAGCGTGATGCCTCCAGCTTTGTTCTTTTTGCTTAGGATTGTCTTGGTTACATGGGCTCTTTTTTTCATTTCATATAAATTTTAAAGTAGTTTTTTCTAATGCTGTGAAAAATGTCAATGGGAGTTTGATGGGAATAGTACTGAATCTATAAATTACTTTAGGCAGTATGGCCATTTTCACCATATTGATTCTTCCTATCCACAAACATGGAATGTTTTTCCATTTGTGTCTTCTCTTATTTCCTTGAGCAGTGCTTTGTAATTCTTCTTAAAGAGGTCCTTCACATTTCTTTTTAGCTGTATTTCTAGGTATTTTATTGTCTTTGTAGCAATTGTGAATAGGAGTTCATTCATGATTTGGCTCTCTGCTTGTCTATTGTTGGTGTATAGGAATGCTTGTGATTTTTGCACATTGATTTTGTGTCCTGAGACTTTGCTGAAGCTGCCTATCAGCTTAAGGAACTTTTGGGCTGTGACGATGGGGCTTACTAGATAAAGGATCATGCTATCTGCAAACAGAGAAAATTTAACTTCATCTCCTCCTATTTGAATACCCTCTCTTTCTTTCTCTTGCCTGATTGCCCTGGCCAGAACTTCCAATGCTATGTTGAATAGGAGTGGTGAGAGACGGCATCCTTGTCTTGTGCCAGTTTTCAAAGGGAATGCTTCCAGGTTTTGCCCATTCAGTATGATATTAGCTGTGGGTTTCTCATAAATGGCTCTTACTATTTTGAGATATAGTCCATCAATACCTAGTTTATTGAGAGTTGTTTACATGAAGGGATGCTGAATTTTATCAAAGGGCTTCTCTGTATCTATTGAGATAATCATGTGGTTTTTGTCATTGGTGTGTTTATGTGATGGATTACATTTATTGATTTGCATATGTTGAACCAGCCTTGCATCCCAGGAATGATTTACCAGTATTTTACTGAGAATTTTTGCATCAGTGTTCATCAGGGACATTGGCCTGAAGTTTTCCATTTTTGTTGTGTCTCTCTGCCAGGTTTTGGTATCAAGATGATGCTGGCCTCATAAAATGAGTTAGGGAGGAATCCCTCCTTTTCAATTGGATTAATCAATTTATTTAACAATGAGAACTGCCTCAGCCTATTTGATTATATGGCAGACATTTTCCACAAATGAAGTGAGCTAAACCTGCAATTCAATATACATTAGCAGTTCAAAATATATCAATAAAATATATTCAAAACTCTTAAAAATATATAGTCCATTGGAACTATATATTTTTCTATATTGTGGAACATCTTTTTGGGACTATAAATATTCAATCAAATTTGTATATGTAAACTTAAAATGTTTAAGAGAATACATAATTTTTAAAATCTAGCAAGTATATAAGCAAACTTTTTGAATTTTGTGGTCTGGAAAAATCTTACTTTATACTTTATAATATTACTAAAACCATGATCTGTTGGTCCTAAAATGCCCTATTTTATTACCCATCATCACATATTTCTCTACCATCTCTTAATTTCTATTTTTATTCTCTTTCTTTCTTCTTTTTCACTATTGTGGCAAAGAGGGAAAGCTTCCCTCTTCCCCCTCCAAAGGATTGCTGAAAATGGACTGACAAAAGGCAGATTACAGGAGAAAAAGGCATATAAGATTGATTCATTTTCATATACATGGAAGCCAGATACAAAGTATGAGACTCGAAGAGGGACCAGATGTTTGAGGCTTAAATACTCTCATCACAGGGGAGGGATGTGTAGACCAAGGAGGCAGAAATTATTTTCTAAATGATTCTCTTTGGAAGCTGGATGAGATGGACAAGTTACGGAAGGTGAAGGGCAGAACTGTCCGGGAACACAGGTTGTCTCATTATGTGGATAAAGTCCTCCAAGTAATCTCTTGGAGCTGCCCTCAGGAGAATAGATGAAAAGTCTGTCTGGGCATGGTGACGACACCCAGTCTTTTCTCTTCTGTGATTGTTAATCTTTCCTGGTTATTTGATGAGCTTCCTAAGAAGGGGGTCTTATAATAACTGCATTTCTTTTGGAAAAAAAGCTTTCTCAGTCAGATAAATTCCAGAGGGTCCCTCAGGTGCTTTGGGAAAGAGGATCTGAGAGACAGGAGGTGGAGGAAGGTTGGAGAGAGCCCTTGGTTCTAAAGTTTATTTCTTTCAAAGCACTCAGTGTGCCAAAGTGTCATATTTTGGAAAATCATTTTCTGACCCCAACATCAACACTCTTTTCTTTTAGAAAAAAGAATCCCTTCCTTACAAATACAGGTCTTGTACATGTACTCCATATTCCTTCTTCCTCTTTTCTGAGACCTTTTTTTCCATCTAATTATCTCCTCCGTGGCTAGCATCTTCAACATCCTCCTTCTCTTTGTTTCTTTCATTCTTCTGTTAAAACTATTTATCTGCTCTATTACTTCCTTGGCCTGTGATTCCATTTTTTGGTTTCCAGCCAGTAACAAATATCTGTAGTTCCTATTATCACCATGATTAATCTGGAATCTGACTCCAAACTTCACTGGATTCCAAAGGTCCCCAATGTCTCCTGTTCCCTGAAACTTGCAATCTTCTCTTGGCCAGTGTCCCCTTTACCTCTTCTGTTACATTCAACAGTCTTCCCTTTTATGAGAGTCTCTTTTTTCTTAGTGTTCACTGTATTCCATTATACTAGTTGGCCTACAAGCCTTGAACTGTCTTCTCTCCATCTTCTGACATCCATCTCAGTGTCCTGTCTTTTGCTCAGCTCTTTCACTTCAACTATAACCTAACTCCAAATGATTGATTTCCTCGCCTACATCTGAGCCCTGAAATCTTGGTTTCTAATGGAATCATCTACCAGCACTAAGAAGTCAAGGAAGCCAAAACTCAACTTATGGTCTTCCTTCCCAAGTAAACTCTTGCTTCTAACTGTCCTCTATTTGTTATAATTTTCTCTTTTTCCTGGGCACTTGGTCTCACAATGTTGAAGACATCATTTCCTATATTTTCTCCTTCAGCTCTTGTTTCCATCAGTGCACTCCATCTGTACCTCCAGTTCCCTAGTTCAGGACCCTCTGTCATAACAGCTGAAATGTTTCAATCACCTTCTCAATGGTTAACAGCCAGCGCTAGATGTATGTATCACCTGGGGTGCTTTAAAAACACCTGATGCCCAGGCTATACCCAAGCCAATTATGTCAGAATCTCTTGGAGGTGGGTCAATGTATAGGTCTTTTTTAATGCTCCCCAGAAGATTCCAATGTGCAGCCATGGTTAGGTACGCCTGTCTACACTCTCTCCCTTTGCACTCTTTTTCACATGTCAGTTTGTTTCTACATCCTAAAGAATGTATCTGATTTTGCAACTTGCTTACTCAAACTTTTTCCTAAAATTCCTCAATAAGTAATGTGTCAAATAAGATTTCCTTAGGCTTGCATTAATGATTGTGAATTTTGGGCCACTACAAGCTGATTTCTAGTCTTTCTGATAATCTTCCTAAAAATAAACCCTATAATCTAGTTAATCTAAACTACTCAAACATTCTGACATTTCATTGTTCTTCTTTATATTTACTAGTACTGGGATTCCCATTCTCTGACCTGACCTCCTAGTTACTTCACCTATTAAAATCTTACCTTCCAACTAGAAAGTACGTCTGGTACCTGTCGTCCAAGCTCCTATCACATTTGGTGTGGAGTCCTCATGTGACACTTAGCACTCTCTTTACCTTTGTGGCCATTGGTGTGTGTCTCTTTTATTGAGCTAGGAAGTACTTTAGAACTTAAGTGTTTTCTAAATTCATAAGCTGTAGGGCACCCAACACAGTGCTTCACCCTTAGTTGATGAATAATTTTTCGAAAGAAGGAATGAATTTTTCTTGGTATAACTTATGAGTTGTTATTATATGTATTGTGCTTAGAAAATGTCTGCCACATCATAAATGCTCAATAAAGTCTCTGAGGATAGTATCAAGTTATAAGGGAAAACTGAAATCCTATGGCTAATATTATCACTATGAAACATCAAAACGAAATCCAGTCTCAATGTATTACATGATTCCAGTATGGATCAAAATATTAATCCATGTATTGGCCAGGCTAGCTAAGTTATGTTGCAGAAATAAACAACCCCAAAGTCTCAGTGATTTGACACAGAGTTTTTCTCTCACTAAATTGTCAGGGGGCTCTGCTTCTATTGCACTCTTATTGTATTCGGGACCCAGCAAGATGAGGCTCCTCGATGCTACTGCACCATATAGAATACAGGGTTTCATCAGTTGCTACAATAGGAGAAGAGAGATAAATCATGCCCTGGCTATTAAATGTTTCTGCCCATTGACTCAAAATGAGTCACACAACTCCCTTCCCTTTTTTTTTTTTTTTTTTTTTTCAGACAGGGTCTCACTCTGTCACCCAGGCTGCAGTGCAGTGAGGACTATCACTTACTGCAGCCCTGACCACCCAGGCCCAAGGGGTCCTCCTGCCTCAGCCTCCCAAGTAGCTGAGACTACAGGCGTGCACCACCACATGCAACTAATTTTTGTATTTTTTTTTTTTTTAAAGATGGGGTTTTATTTTACCATATTGCCAGGCTCGTCTTCAACTCCTGGGCTCAAGCAATCTGCCCACCTTGGCATCCCAAGGTACTGGGATTACAGGTGTGAGCCACTGTGCCTGGCCATATGACCCTTTCTAAGTTGGAATCTGGAATTTGGTAGTGCTCTCCTCCAACTGTCTATGCAATATAGAAGAATGGGATATTGATGAGCATTAGTAATATCTATCACAATCTATTTCCCTAAGTATGAATGTACACAAAGATTCACTTAAAGTATTAATATACTACTTTAAATACTTACAATGAATGAATGCTAAAATATTCAATGGAGAGAATTGGCTAAGTACATTATGTTGTATACACATCATGGATTAATATTCAGCCAAAAAAAATTCTAGAATAGAATTTAAAAACATGGAAATATGTTCATAATAAAACATTAAAGGGAAAAAGAAGGTTATAAAAAGTATGCCTAGTACAATTTCAATTGTAAAAAAATATGTTCAGATAAATCTAGGAAGTTAAACACCAAAATACTAATAATGATTATTTTTGAATGACATTATAGGTAATTTAATTTTTTCTTGGTACTTTTCTGTATTTTTAAAGTTTTCTATAATCACTATGTATTTTGTTATCAGCAAAAGCTATTTTGAAAGTATTTCACTTACCTATATTTGCAGAAATAACACTACATAATATTGTATTTTTTTCTCAACTGACTTATATGTCTCATCTTTCTAACATGACTACAATTAAATCTTTGTTTTATACCATCCGGTCTATGGAGTTCATTAGAAAGTCAGTCATATAATCGGCTCTCATAAGTGATTAGTGACAGAAGGATTTTTTTCTATGGTGATTAGAAAGAAACAAAAAATATCAACAATGATTTTTTAAAAAAGAAAACATCTTGAGGGAGCTCAGATGATTTTCTCTTTTTGATTCATGACAACATATTTAAATGAACATAGATCAGATTCTAAACTTCACATTATTATGAAAATGACCACAACATTTTTTAAAGTTTATTTTCTCCACTAAAGTTATCTACTGCAATTCCTTGGAGTTTCAGCCGCCTTTGTAAAAATTGTGAGGCAAAGATCAGAAAGTGCTATAAAAATCTCAGGACTCACGGTGTGCTTATAATTTGGGATGGATGATTTATTTAGTTCTGAGATCAAGATAGATATTATAATATGGTGCAAATTAGAATGAAGATACTAAATAATTTACGCTAATGCTCTCAGTTATAAAGATAACTGCTTCACTTTGCGACTGATATAAATTAAGGGAATATATTTAAATGTATATTTTAATCAATCAAGAAGGCTCGTCTGCCAGCCGGTGTTAGATGCTAATGCATGCTCTCAATGAAACGGTCTGTTTATTAACTAATTAAATGCCAACTAACTGAGTCACTAAATTCAGACACTGAATGTGATAGTGCATTGTTCTGGTCCTTGTGTGGGTATATTTAATAGTATGAAGTCCAGCTTCTACGCAACTGTGAAACATAGTTTATTGCTAAATGGTCTAAACTTCTGTTTATTGAAAATGTGAGGTTTATGATGAGATTAAGAGGGATGAGGTGTCAAAGGTAAGAATATTCTGCAGGAAGTTCCACTGAGGCAGCCCTGTACACAGATTGAGACCCTGCTTCTTTGCTATTACTGACCAGCTGCTTAGTGCATAGTAGGCTGCTCAGCGAACGTTTGTGGAATTGAATTGCATGAAGTTGAATGTGCTATTAGGTATCCTGATGAGCTGGAAGATGTCTTTTCAGGGAATCTTTGAGACTTGATAGAGAGCATATCTAAATAACTCCCTCCATCAAAAGATTGTGAAGTAATAAGAGAGATGAGGATGTACAGGTACAGGTAGTGAATGCCTGAGTTGAAAGCAGAACCAACCAATTAGGGTACATTAACAGCTCAGGGAGCATAAAACATGCAAGAAAAGACATTTGAAAGGAAAGCCAGAAAAATGAGATGAACTGGAAATTCACAATCAGTACCATTTCCTTACTAATCAAAATCCATTTTCCTCCGCTTTTATTTTTTCTGTGCTGGCATTTTTCTCACACATCATGGGCATAGAAAATAAAATCAGCCAGGAAAGTGGCGGCTCCTCGACATTACCAACAAATTGCTCTCAAACTTATCTTATTTTCAGGATCCTTCTTCTTCTTCTTTTTAAATTTGCCTGCTTTATTTTTGAGATTAAACAGGAAAATCTGAAGATGATTGGTATTGAATCGAGCTTGCTCAAATAACGTATTTACTAAAGAAAATTCCCCTATCCAAATTTTATCTTCAAATGAATTGCCCTTTTTGTGATGTGGTAATTTTTTCACATCTTAAGAACTCACAAAACACATTAAAAATGAAGCTTAGTGCCCTAATACACAATTATGTGAAATGTGGTAGTTATGAGACTTAAAGCAAATGTAAATACTATTTTGGACTGAGAGTAGTTAATATCTTTCTCAACTACAAATTTGAAAGTTAACTTAAAGAAGCAGAAAACCCTAAGTGGCAGACCCTCCACAGAATTCTTAATATCTATAATTTTTAAAGATTAATTTTTGTCTTTTTATCTGGCTCTGTTTTGAGGGTGCTGTTCTTTATGAAGCCTGAAAAAGCTTCCACAAAAGGATCATACCAAACTGGAGAGCTTATATAACTGGGCCTATTCTGCCTAAGAGAGAATAATTTAATGGTTTCCTTATCATTTGATCCTTTGCCCAACTTTGATTACGGATGCTGGCTTGAATGACAGGTGTCTCTGGAATCTTAAGATGGCTGCTAAATTGGTTTCAAAAATCACAATTCAGTCAGATCATACAGAGAGGGCAAGCTGATAATGCCTAAGATGTGTTCCTTAATTCTTCCAAGCTTAGATAGATACCCAACAAGTTTTAGATTTGTACTTAAAAACTCCAAGTTAGTAGCTTAACCTGGGGTTATTTTCTGAGTGAAGGACCAAGTCCTGGATTGCTAAAACTCTAAGTGAATCAAGTGAATGATCTGACCTCAGACAGGATGCTTTGCCCTCATATTTACTAAGATATGAAGATAAATGATGGTAAAAACTCTCTTCTCAACCTGCATTTCAGCTTAGGAAAACTATGGACTTTCTAGGAGACATAAATATCTCCACTGTGTCATGTTGGTATCAGTAATGAGGATAATGTCTATGTTGACCAGAAGAGGAATTCTAATAATTCATAATCACAGGGTGTCAGATCAAGATTAGCAATGCTTTCCCTGTCAGTTCTAAGGATCCTGTGGCAAATCAGATGGGTTAGACCTACACTAACTTGACTTCTGGGATTGAGTCCTATGGTGTCGTCATGAGTTACTCAGTTTCCCTTTATCCACTCCGGTGGCACTGAAACCACTAATATCTCCTTGTAGGTTAAAGACTGCGTCAACAATGGCCAATTACTTCTTATAATAAGTGTCAGCATATGAGGATCTGGGTTCCAATTACATCAGAAGCTTTTATCTTTTAACATCTACCCCAGCCCCATTTCCCCAGGGATGCAATTGTACATGAGTGAAAAGAAGAGTTTGGTAGGACTTAGGAATGCAGGACCATTTTAATTTTATCTTCATGACATGAAATCTTTATGTCATATGCATCATATTTGGTTTCTCCTTTATAAATATTGTCTCTTTGTATTGCCTATTTTAAAAGTTAATTGAAATTGTATCACTGAATAAAATGTTAAGTAAACATTTGGTACCTACAGCTGAATTAAATGGCTTGCATTCAATTGTTTCCTTTTGAAAGCAATAAAAATTCCCTTTTATTTATCATTTTAGAAAGTGGAAATACCCAGTGAGATGTTTCCATTTTTTAAACTAAATAAGACATATGCTAGAGCTAGTGATATTAAGAAAAAATGCAGCTAAAAGTTGGAAGTGTCCTTAGAAACCAGATCTCTAATTTTCTCATTTTACAGATGAAGAAACTGAGGCCCAGAGAAGGCAAATGATTGGCTCAAGTTGACACCATCTAATTAGTGATAGAGTCCTTGACCAGTATACGTCCCTGTCCCTTTTGTCTCATTGTGTCTTACAATAGCTATTTGAGTGTACATGGTCTCCTTTAGTATCTCAGTCACATGATAGTGCAAGTAAAATATTCAAATGAAAGTGGCCTGCTTTGAGCTGTAGTTCATCGTTCTACAATTGTATTTAAGATCAGCATTTTACTTTGCCCCGAAATAAAAAGAACAAATGCACAATGTTACTTGATAACATTTCTAAAGCTCCATGAATCACTAGAAATGATATAGATGCAACACCATCGATATAGTATGTGTCAATTATCATGCCTCTCTTATGGGATAATCAGGAGTTGTTCTCTGAAATATGCTTTTCATTTTCATTCACTGGTAATGACCATGTACTCCTTTAGAGAAGATTTATTTTTCCCCCACTTCTGCTTCTACTAAGCTAAGCACTTTTTCTTAACTCATGCAAATGAAAGGTGTATATTCCATGCAAGAAAGTGTGTGTGTTTGTGTAATTAAGACGTACATATTAACTTTTTAGCTGACACAAGAAGATACAGCTTCAAAATATTGGAAATTTGCTTCAGATAGAACACATCTTCATGTCCTCCATTTCATATAAAACAAGTGATATTTACAGGAATAATTCTCTATGTAATTACACAATTATTAAAAACATAGTAGTGAAGTAGGAGCTTTTATCAAGTCATTCAAATTAGTGCTATTTCATACTAATCACTATCTACTTGAATGTGTATTGCTTGGATGTGACTGTAGAAAGCTCATTAAATAAATTTTCTTTAAAATTTAATTACTGGGAACTTCTTTAGATAATAATGATTATGGGTATAATTAGGATCTTTGTTCCTCTTTGTTGTTAGACTAAAAGGTACAAAGATTCAGAGAAAAAGAGATCGAAATTGCATATCCAACACTTGGAGAAGTAGTTGTCACAGGCGTTGTAGAATAGTAAAGAGCCCAATCCAGCAGTGGCACATCAAGATCGAAATCTACAAATTGTAATTTGGCATTTTGTTAGGCTTTCATTTTCTTCCTAAATTGCCTGGGTTGTATTTGTGAACCATAAGTGAGAAACAATGAAAGGCCGTGTCCTTTAATGTCTGATTGTAGGCAATGTTAGAAATTTATAGTATCTTCACTTACAAAGACCGTAGGATGCAGATCCTGTGCTTCGGTAATTTAATAAGCTGACTTGAGAGGTGCTGTGCGTGTCCTCTCACTGTGCTGAATGAAACTAGCATAGATATGCACTGGAGGTAATGCCTTTTGACCCTCTGTAATTCAAAGGAAGCCATTCACACTCTGATTAGTGAAGTTTTTTGAATCCTCTTTCTCAAATGGCCATCAAACTTCTGTTGAAGGTTACAACAAAGTTTTTCTTAGGATCACTTCATTTGGAAGCAATATACACTTGGAGAGGAGCTGGTGCGTATGATTCCTAGATTCAATTACCATAACAATCCCCCAATTCCATAGTCAAAGACAGTTCCAAATCAGTATTTTAGCACCCATAAACATTCTCTACTAGAAAAAGCTAAGAAATGAATTGTGGATATTTTGTCAAAGACTTCTAACAAATGTAAAAAGTGAACATGCTTTAGCTCTAAATTTGACACAAATTATGTTTGTAAAATAGTCAACATAAGATGTTAGACAATATTATAGCTAAATATGAGAGCCACTTATAAGAGTGAAAAGGAAAACATAACTCTTATTCTTACATCATTGCTAGAGTACAGGATGACAGGAGCTCCATAGATACGAGCAAAAACAATGATTTTAGGCAGCGACATTCCGACCCAGAGTCTTCATGTTATCAGTCAGCTATGATATTTGCACATAAGCCGCTGTGTTGGGCATTCCAACACAGCACTCCAGCCCTCCTTGTCATCGGAAGGGCAAGCAGAACCAAAAGTGTCACCGAACAGATTAACAGTACACTGCATGTTCTCACTCATAGGCGGGTGTTGAACAATGAGAACACATGGACACAGGGAGGGGAGCACTACACACTGGGGTCTGTTGGGGGGAAATAGGGGAGGAACAGCGGGGGGTGGGGAGTTGGGGAGGGATAGCATGAGGAGAAATGCCAGATATAGGTGAAGGGGAGGAAGGCAGCAAATCACACTGCCACATATGCACCTATGCAACAATCTTGCATGTTCTTCACATGTACCCCAAAACCTAAAATGCAATTAAAAAAAAAAGAGGAAAAACAAAAAACAAAAAACAAAAAACAGAGGTCAGAAAAAGATATTTGGATGTGTGAGAGGGAAACTTGTTGATATTTGCATTCTATTTGAGTTGTTTATGACACTGAGAGTTACATAATTTGCTCAGGGTATCTGGAACCAGATTGGTCAGATAACAACTTTGTGTTTTCACTGACATGAGAGAGGCATAGGAGAAAGTGGTGATGATGGCGGTGGCAGTGGCAGCGGTGGAGGAGGAGGAGGAGGAGCCGGAGGAGGAGGAGAAGGAAGGAAAGCAGAGCCCACCACTACCACCATAACCACCAAAGCAACAACTGCAACTCAGACCATTTTTGTCTTGTTTTGCTTTGTTTTCCTGTCATGGAAACAGCCATTTTTGTGTCTATTTCCTTGACAGAAAATAGAAGGTGTGGGTGTGACTGTCTTGTCTTGGGCTCCTGTTCATTTCTACATAGTCTCCACAAACAGAGAAGTTGTGTCTGTCCCATCTCAACAGTCAGTATGAAATGTAGACTGCTGTATTTATGGATTACATTCTAAGTTTCTTTCACTGGAGGCTATGCTTTCAGGTCTCATTGAGTGAAGGACAGAAATCAGAGGCAAATTTACCACAGGGGAGCTCTGAAATGCCTGTTGTCAAAAAGTAAGACCTGTAATCATGGAAAAGCCCAGCAAGAAGTCTCTCTGTCTACTTTGACAACCAGGATATTTGCCCACTCTTAAGGATGTATCAAAGCCTGTGGTTCTGCATCAGTCTTTCATCTCTCATGCACAAATGCTCCAGCAGAGGGAAGGCATGCCCAATGTATAGTTCAAGTCTAAGGTTTATGAGAGGCTATAGCTGATTGTTTATATCTCTGGGCATTTTAAAGAGCGTTGAGACATGGGATACCATCATTAGTCTAAATTTTTTGGATTACGAATTAGCACAATGAAAGACACTATCTTCTCTCATATCCAGAGAGATTCACACACAAATAATGCTTCATTCTTGTTATTAATAATTGTCTATTGCTTTTGCTTTTCTAAATAATTCAGGGCTGTTAAGACACATTATTAAATCTACAGTGGGATTTTTATACCTTTAATTTCTGGAAGACACATGATTTTGGATGGTTCATGTAGTAGTAGATAGATTACCAAAATATTTTTGAAACGATGTTGTAAATTGAGGAGAATGTGTAAAATTGTTTCTAAAACTCCTTCTGAATCCAGTGTGCTGGATTTGGTAATCTTGGGTTGGCTGCCTCACTTTGGCACCTCCTGGAAGTGGTACATCGTGCTGGGTGTGACCACGTAAGACTAGTCAATAAGAATGGCTAATAACCAGGACAAGAGGTTCCTTAGGCCACAAGTATGCAAGCCTCCAGTGACTAGCAGATAGGAAAGGGCGTGATGTGTCTCTTTAGACTTCAGTCCTTTCCTTGGTTTAGATTCTCAGTGCATGTTCCTATCTCGAGGCCTTACCTTTCTGGTGAGCCCCAGACTAACAGCGCCAACTGATCCTGGCTTCATCAAAGCCAACGTGTCTCTAGCTGAACTCATCATTGCCTTTGCCCTCTAATGTTTTATTCTCCTGTTTCCAATTTTGGCTCTTGTTACAGTGAGCTAGCAGGTTTCCTCTTCTCTACTCACCCCTGTCAGACACGTGCATCCCTCCAAATCTACATGATCTTAAAATCGACCATTCTATTCTCCATGGCTCTCTTTTGCTTCCAGAATAAAACCTTGTCTTGTGTCCCTTTTGCTTCTCCTTACACCTCCTTCTCAAGAAACCACTGATTTGCTTTTTATTGCTACAGATTAGTTTACGTATACTAGGACTTTAAAAATGGAATTAAAAATATGTATTCTTTTTTGTATCCCTTCGTTTGCTACCATAATTATTTGACTTCCATCCATATAGTTGGGTTTATTTCTCTTTATTGCTGGGTAGTATTTTGTTGTCTGGATATACCGTACCATAATTTGTTTATTAATTCTCCTGTTGATGGACATTAGGTTGTTTCCATATTTGGTGGTATTACAAACAAAGCTGCTCTGAACAGAATGTACAGGTCTTCATATGGACATAAGCGTTCATCTCTTTTATATAAATGCCTACGAATGGGACAGCCGAATCATATGGTAAGTATAAGTTTAACTTCTTAAGAAATGGCCAAACTGTTTTGCAAAATGGTTGTCCAATTTTATGTCACGAGCAGTGTTTGAGAATTCCAGTTTTTCCACATTCTCATCAACACGTAGAGTGGTCAGTTTTTAAAATTTCAGTCAGAAAAGCAGATGTAGTTGTATCTCATTGGGGTTTTAACTTGCATTTCTTAGTAACAAATGATGTCAGGTATCTTTTGATGTGCTTATTTGCCATCTGTGTATCTTCAGAAAAGTCAGTGCAAATGTTTTGCTAATTAAAAAAATAGGTGGATTGTTGTCTTATTGAATTTTGAAAATTCTATTTTGGATACAAGTTCTTCTGCAGATATAATTTGCAAATATTTTACAGTTATTTTCTCCTACTTTGTGATTTGTCTTTTCATATATTTAACAATGATTTTTGAAGAACAGAAGTCTTACATTTTGATGAAATCTAATTTATCAATTTGATGCTTTTAGCATTGAATATAAGATATATTGCCTAACCCAAGGTCACAAAGATTTCATCCTACTTTTTCTTTCAGAAGTTTTATAGTATTAGGTCTTACATTTAGGTGTATGTTACCTTTCGAGTTAATTTTTTTTCTTTTATATTTAGTCGACAAGTAATAAGTGTACACATTTATGGGATACAGAGTGATATGATATTTGATATATGTATATAATATATAATGATCAAATCAAAGAAATAAGCATATCTATCATCTCCAATATTTTTCATTTCTGTGTTCTGTGAGCATTCAAAATTCTCTCTTCCAGTGTTTTGAAAATATACAACAAATTACTGTTAACTATATTCACCCTACAGTGCTATAGAGCACTAGAATTTATTCGTCCTATTCAGCTGTAATTTTGTAGCTGTTAACTTCCTCTCCCTAGCCTCCCCACCCTTTCTTGGACCCTTACCAGCCTGCAATAACCACACAGAATTACTTTTTTTGGTGCTACACATGGATCAAAGTTGTTTGTTTTGTTGTTTGATTTTATTGCTAGAAATTCATTTGTTCTGGCATCAGATGTTGAAAAGAGGATTCTTTCTCTACTGACTGCTTTTGCACCTTTGTCAAAAATCAGCGGTCCACACATCATATACGTGTGGATCTATTTCTGGACTCTATTCTATTTCATCCATCTATTTGTTTAGCTTTATACCAATGGTCATATTGTTTTGATTACTATAACTTTTTAAGTCTTGAAGTCAGATAGTATTTATCTCCAATTTTGTTCTTTTTCAAAGTTCTTTTGGCTTACCCTTTTTTTTTTGTAATGTATTATTTTAAGTTCTGTTTTTACAACAGAAATGTAAGCTGGAAGAAGACAAAGGCAATGTTTTATTCTACTTAGCTCATCTGAAAATATTTTACCATGCATAGTAAATACTTAGTTGTTTCTTTTCTCTATGTAACATGTACATTTTCCTGATAAACTCAGAAGTACTGCAGTTTTTCCCAGTCTGTTTGAAACTTGTTCCTGCCATTTTGTCAAAATTCTTTGAAATTTTTTGAAGAGTGACAGTTTTCCCCAACTTTAATCATACATAAACTGCTCACATACTGAAAACAAGTCGTCCTATATGTTAGGAGGCGTGCTTTCCCCATAGAAGAAGAAGAAAGAAAAAGAAAAAAACCACACACATTACTGCACAATGCTGCAGAAGGTGTTTTCCTGAACTCTAGACAATGGATGCTAATGGATCATTTGTGCTGTGTGCTGAAGCCTTTTGAATTCACAACAAGAGAAATCATCTCTGATGATGCTTTGCTCAGCCAAGTTCTCCAATCAGCCAAATTACAAAAACTGAAACTTCAAGGAATGAGACCATCTTTAGAAGGACAAAAAGTCTGTTTGGCAGCTTGACTACTGAATAGCATGTGGAGCAAGCTGGGAAATTGTTAGAAAGGTGCAAATGTGTTCCGAGGCCATTATTCTCTGTGTTAATATTGTCTAGTGCTTTCTTTATCCTTGAATAGGCATTCTTAATGCTTTATTTGTAATGCAGGGACATTGGGCCTCTGCAACACATCCATCCCAACCTATCAGTTCAGATTCTGGATAAAGGATGTGACACGTGAAGGCTTCCAGAACCTTGCAGGTGTGAAGGTATCTATTCATTGTCCTAGTCCCCCCTGCTACTGAGTTGGAATAACTGTAACCAATTCAAGGAAACAGTTTAGGAACAGAAAATGCTCCTTCCCATTAAGACCCAAATGGAAATCTAAGAGCTAGGATAGAGACATTGTTCACAACAAAGGCAAGGGTTGGAGAACTAGGTCTTCCATTAATCAAGCTACCCTATGTGTCTTTGGTAAATGCCTTTGGAAGCTTCTTTGAAGGGCGTATCTTGGAGATGGCTAGTGGAGGGGAAATGCCTGTCCTGCCCTGATCTTTTGATAATTTATAAAATGAGTGCTAAATAAAATTCAAGGCTTTTTCTACTTCTGAAAAATGTACAATTCTATGGAATTTTTAGTTGTCTTAACTCATCCATTAGGTTATAATCTATTCACTGATATGATTTACGGCTCTTTTGTACTCTGTAATAACTGGCACTTGGAGAATCTCTATACCCTAAATGAGTTGGAGGGTATTACAAAAGAGATTTTACATGATTCTGGATAATTGAATAACCTTGATTTATTACCAGGACAGGCACGACAGTTTTAAAGAAAACCAACCAGTAAGTCATGAACTATCCCCTGAAGGAAGACACAGTGAATATAACAAATATTCATGGGGCATCAGCTATAGGCCAAGCATGGGCTTGATGTTAGGATACAATGCAAACATGTACATGGCCTATGCTTCCATAAAGCTATGATCTGGTGGGGATAAACATAAATAAAAATGGGATTACAAACTCTTGAGAAGAACTATAAGGAAAAAGTACAAGGTGCTATGAGAGGAAATACAGAGAGGACCCCTGACCCCTTCTGGAGGGATGGTGGTGGAAAAGGGAGGTCTCACCAGGGAAGTGACTTTTGAGTTGAGAGTCAAAGGATTAGTTGCAAGACTCTTGCACATGCTGGTTCTTCTACTTGGCATGCTCTTCCTTCCCTGATTTACCTAGCAACCTTTTACTTATCCCTGGAATCTTATCTATAGTTTGCTTCTCAATAGAAGTCTTCTCTGAACTCACTGGATTAGTCAAGTGTCATTACACACTCATTATGATACACAGCACTTTTCATGGCACATTTATTTCTATAATTATTTGAGTTCTCCCCACCCCACCCCATTTACTTGATAAGCTACATGAGAAGAGAGGTCATATTTGGGCTACTTTTTTTTTCCCATTGTAGTCCTTAAACCAAACCCTGAGCCTGACATAATTAGCAGATCTTTAAGGAAGGATTGAATGTATGAATGAATCAATGAATGAATTAGAGATAACTGGCTGAAGAAGATGAAGGAGAAGGGTTTTACTGGCAAAGAACAATTACATACGCGAATGCTCAAAATCTTCTACCAAAATTATTAGAAATGAAAGATTACCAACAGTGATGGGAAGGCTGTAAGAAATTTTATGCTAGCATGTAGATAAATTCATTATCAGACCTAGGCATTAAAATAATCCTAATAGTAGAAGCTACTGTGGACTGAACACTCACCTTGTGCCAAGGTTTGTCCTAAAGCTGCTACACACATTTACCCATTTAATAATCACAACCTGTAATTCCTGCCTTCTGATTTAGGAAAGTAGACACAGAACAGGTAAGTAACGTACCTCTTGTGTTCTCATAATCTGATGCACATTTATACTTGGAGATGGGCGGGTTGACTCTGAGTCTTACTCTCAACTTTTGGGCCACATTCCTCATGCTTGTTTCTTCCCAATATTGTTAGATTATTCATTGATGTCCAGGAGCCTAAAATTCAAAGATGAAATCTCAGCCATTGATCAGGCAAGGATCAAATCTCAAAATGAAACAAAACAATTTTTTGACGAGTTGGCTTTAAGCAACACAATAGATTGATATTAAAGATACACTTAAGAGACTTACATCAATCGATTAATCCATATATAAGTGTTTATTGATAAACTCTTCTAAAGCTTACCTGTATCAAGTCTTTAAAGGCTAGTCAGTTCCAAAAAAAGAATGTAGGTTGTTTTAGACAGCAGGTAGTCTGAATGCATTTTTAATGGAAAGCACTATTGATATTAATCCAGAATTCTTGGAAATGTCACTAGATAGTTATCTGGGCTTTTTTCCAAACCAGCAAATCAATTCAACAGAAACCCATGAACCCAACATTGTGTTAGGAGCTTTCAGGGAATTGAAAAAGAAGGAGATGTAGCTCAGACACAGAACATTTCCAGGTTAGCTGAGGAAAATGTATAGCTAAACAAAAATGAATAGCGAAAATGCACCATCCATACTTCTCAGTCTTCACAAGTGAGTGAGGACAATATTAGTCATGGTTAACATAATTCACCAAATCTTAATGCTCCAAACTCTGCCAGCTCTTGTCACAGACTTCCTGAAAGTACTAATATTCATGATTCATCTCCAAAATATTTGTGAAAATCTGCAGGGATGCTTCACACCCAGTGCTCCTTGGTCCTACCAGTTTTTGAGTGCAAAACAGAGTCACTTTTTCTCTGAGTCTTGGGACAAGGGTTTGGGCAGGGGGTTTCCATGTTGTATTGAGCCCCTGCCTATAACTCTGTAGCCCCCTGCCCACATGTAAAACACAAGTCTTCCTTCCTCATGTCTCTGTCACAAGGTGTCTCACACCAGCATCTAGTGGGCCCACATGGTAAACTTTTGTTTCTTTGAGAGTTAGTATGTTTCTAGAACATTCTGTAATAATGAGGAAGCTGATCTACCCAGGACACATCAAGGGGAGTGGACCCCAGATGCTAGTGTATGCCTCTGTGCCAATCTGGATCCATCAAAAACACAGATTCTCAAGTCCCTTTCAGAGGTTCTGATTCAGGAAGGAGGTTTAAACTGAAACCCGAGAATCTGAACTTGCAAAATGGCTGCTGTGACTGATGAAAAGAAGCAGTAGCCTCCAACAATTCCTGTTTCTCATCTCTAAATATTTTCACCAGGTTTTCCTATTTGCAGCAGGATTGGCACGTGGGACTGGATTTGAGGCCTTCTTGGCTGTGGGGAGCTATCCTATGCAAGGTGGGAGATTTAGCAGTCTCTTCCCAGTAGATGCCAGTAGCACCCATCCCCCAGTTATGGCTACCAAAAATATCTCCAGACATTGCCACATGTCACCTGGGGGTGGGAAAATTGCCCATGATGGAGCATCACTGGTCTAGGTATGCAGATAAACAGATGGCTTTGAGCAGGCAATGGAACAGAAGAGAGAGTTTGAAAGACTCAAGAGGGGTGGGAAACAGTCTTACTTTCAGTTCCCTTGTTCCTTGCCTGAGACAAGGACCAAGTTGTAGGCAACTTAGGATGTGATCCCAGGAAACAGGAATGTAAGAGAAGAGAGATTGAGACAGGGAGGAAGTGGGAAGGATACATTAGTGAAATGGAGACTGCTGAAGGCAACCAGGGCTCAGTCCTGCTTGGGTCTCTTTGAAGAGTCATAGAGACTGCACCTCAGAAATGGCCCTTCGATGTTTGGGAGTCTGGGCCCTTCATCCACGGCCATCTGTATTCAAACTTTTCTCCTGCCTTGCCACTTCAGTACTTGTGTTAAGGAATCTCCCCTCACTTTAGGAGAAAGCACTGAGGCTGAAAGCAGAGAGTCAATGCCAGATGCTTGGGGTGGGAGGCCGTCAGCATGCTTGGGCACTGGCCCCTTCCTTGCCACTCTGGTAAGAAATAGACAAAGGGACATGGATTGAAACTTTTCCCTATACAAGAAATTGTAAGAAGCAGATAGCAGTGTCTAGGAGTCCTGGCAGGCTTGCTGCTAAAAGCCCTGCCTCCTGGCAGTCCCCTAGTTGGGAGACAGCAGTGTGCTAGAAAGGACTGACTTCATGCACATCTGTGAGATAAGATTCAGCCAGTTTTTCAGGTCCCCAAACAGCAGAGAATCATCAGAACTTCAAGATATGAGGGAACAGAAACAGCAGAATTCTCAGGAGTAAGATGAAGACCAATGCCCAGTAACCAGAGACATCCCACTTAATGACTTAGCACTGCCTAAGGCCCTGAACATGGCACAACCCAGGCAGAGGGCAAACCTGGAATGACTTAGTTTTAAGTTTCTCTCCAGCCTGACCAGATGGAGACTGAGAATAAAATTTACATGAGTATAATTTATCTGGTATTCATTTACCTGCAATAAAACAAAGAAAATCATACACCTATATCAGAGAGATAATAGATATAGAAAAATTCAGAAAAGAAAATCCCTCTGGCCTGGGGATGTTGAGGAAAACTTCACAGGGGATGGGAAACATATCTGGGTCTTGAAGCTGGGGAACAGAGATGTAGAAATGAACTGAGCAAAGAGAGGGAAGAATTTCAGGTAGAAGGTACAAAGAAAATAGGAAGCTGGAATCAACATGGATTGATAGAGATTAAGGAGCCAGAGAATGCTGTCCTGCTACTCTTCTGCATCTTGTTTCTCTTGCTGAATAAGAATCTACTCCAAAATGCAGTAGCCTAAAACAACCATTTTATTCCTTTTTTTTTTCTATTCTGTGGGTCAGCTGGGCTTTTCTTCTGCTCCAGGCAGCTTTGACTGGGGTGCTTTCGTGGCTGCTCCATCTGGAGGCTGGGCTGGAAGTCCCAAGATGGTCTCATATTTGGGGCCACAGTACTGACTGCCAACTGGATACCTCAGTTCCCATAGTTTCCATCCATGTGGCCTCCGTTCATGAGATCTTTTTCTCCAGAACTCCATGTGGCAAGGCCAGCCCAGATTGTGTGTGTGTGTGTGTGTGTGTGTGTGTGTGTGTACGTATGTGTGCGTGTGTATGTGTGTGACGGGTAGGCTGTAACTCTTTTTTTTGAGACAGTCTCTGTCACTCAAACTGGAGTGCAGTTTCAGCTCAGCTCACTGCAACCTCTGCCTCCTGGGTTCAAGCAATTCTCATGTCTCAGCCTCCCAAGTAGCTAGAATTACAGGCATTCATCAACACACCCAGCTAATTTTTTTGTATTTTTAGTAGAGACAGGATTTTACCATGTTGGCCAGGCTGGTCTTGAATTCCTGGCCTCAGGTGATTTACCCACTTCCGCCTCCCAAAGTGCTGGAATTACAGGGGTGAGCCATCACACTGGGCCGCTCTAACTCTTCATGTCAAGAGCAACATGAGTGTAGAGGAATAGAAGGAATTACTGAAAACCACCTTTGGAAATACCACGTTTTCCACAGAATCCTTTCCCTATCCATGATTTTCTGCTCTTTCCATTATCAGGGGATGGTCTATGAGTGAAAACAAGATAAAGATGACACCAATAAGGTCCTTAGTGTGATTTAACAAAGTCCTTGAAGTACTTTGAAAAATTGAGCAGCCGTAACATGTACAGATGATAGCAAAGAACCCAGGTTGTAGGTATTCGACTAGATAGGCAGGTTCTAGGTACCAGACTTGATAGGCTTCTAATTCTAGAACCAGACTTCTTGGGCTCAGATCCTGGCTCTTCCACTTCCTGCTTCTGTGTCTTTGGGCAAATTTCATGAACTCCTCTGTGCCTTGGTGGAGCAAAACTCATAGCATTCTTGTGGAGTTATTGTGAGGAATAAATAAATCAGGAGTCACAATGTGCCTTGCAACCGTGAATGGTGCATAATAACCAAACAGAAAATATGAGGTGGGAGGGAAGTAGGACACAAAGTGTTTTCGAATGCCTCTTGTTATAACCAAGAAATAGGCCAAGAGGAAACAAGGCATTGGTTCAATATTCCCCTGAGACATAACTCTCAACAGTTACATGATTTCTATAAAAACTTATCTGATTTTTCACAACTCAAATTTTAAAAGGGTTTCCAAGAACTTATTAAAACTAAAAACAAGGAATACTGTTTTTCTCTGCCAGCAGTTGTCATGGTGGATCATAAGAAAAGAGAATGGCGATTCTCCTCCGGGAGTGCTTTCTCCCTCCTTTCTCTCCCCATGGAGGGAAGGAGTGACTTGTCTTTCTGAGTTTTGCTTTCCCCTGAACATGATAAAAGCTAAAGAGAGAGATCTCATACGTTTGATGGCAGAATAAAGGCTCCAAACTAGGTTGATGGGTTAGAAACATGGAGCGGGCCTTTGCAACAGCGTGAAGGCCTGTGGTGTAGAACAGTGGGTCTCAAAACATTAATGTGCATCAGAGTCACCCGGCGGGCTTGTAAAACCACAAATTGCTGAGTTCCACCCCCTCCTCAGTCCCAACTGATTCTAATTCAGTTGATTGAAGTGGGGGACCCAGAATTTTCATTTTTAACAAGTTCTCCGGTGATACTGATGCTACCAGCCTGTGTCTGACACATTGAGAACCACTGACCTAGGGGGAAAGTATTGAATCAGAAACCTGAGTTGGAATTCCGGCTCTTCCACTTGTGGACCGTGGAACCTGAGAAAGTCCTTTCACTTTTGTGGGGTTGTTGGGTTTTGCTCTTTTAAATAGAGGATTTGATGAAATAATCTCTAACTCTATGCCTTCATCTAATAAGGTGGAACCTCATAAAAATAAACATAAAATTCTACATATGGGCCCCAGTGACCTCCCACACATGCAGAATATAGACTGGGAGAGGGTGGGGGACATGGAGAACCAATAGCACGTGTGAAAAAGACTGTTTTTCTTCTGATTTAAACTGCAATATGAATCAAGAGTATGGTGCTGTCACCAAAAATGCAGATGTGATCTCAGAGTATGAAGAATAGTATCTAGTAGGAGGGAGGTGATAATCCTGTTCTGCTCTGCCCACCAGGAAAAAAAAAAGGGAATTTGTATTCATTTCTAGGCTTTGCATTTCATAGATAAATTGGAGTCATTTTGAAGGAAAGAGACAAAAAAAGAAAAGGGGGCTTAACATCATCAAGAAATATTTGAAATAAATGGTTTGTTTAGCTAAGAGCTTGGAGGTTAAAAGGGCCATTTTCAAATGTTTATTTCATATATTTATTAAGGGTTTGAAAAGTTATCAGTATCTGATAAATGCCACATGTCCTGTGAGGTTCCAAAGGGTAGACGTGGGCCTAACACATAAAGTTTGTAGCTAAATGTATTTGAGGTGAATATTAGAAAAATATTTCCATCAGCCAGAATTGTCCAGTGATGGAATGGGATTCCTCGACAGATGGTGAATTTCTTACCTCTGGAACTATTCAAAGATACTGAGTGACTTCTTAATGGGGATAATATAAGGAGAATGGAAGACTAGTTGAATAAAATGACCTCTAAGATCTTTGAAATCCTAAAATTCCAGAGATGAGTCATCCTTGCTACTACGCATTGTAGGAAGTGGTGCAATTATATTATAGATGCCATTTTATTGTGATATGATTATACTCTGAAACCTCCTCCTCCACGGAAAACTTGAAGTATTTTAAAAACAAAGACTTCTCATTAAAATATAAGCACAAATTCTGTAATATTTCTCATACCTAATCCTAAAGTACAAACACTGAAATACCCAGTTTTTTCTTCATCATAAACTCTCTTGATGTTACATTATTAAAGTTTAATACCAATGGAATGAAATTGCTCTTGAGAAACTTATTTGATTGTTTTTTGCTTTTCCAGTAACAGTCAATTCATCAATTCAACAAATATGAAGTGAACAGCTATAATAAACCACTGTCTAGTCATGAGGAATATAGCATTAGACCAAAACTTTATGAACAAGCATTTCTGCTTTTATTCTAGATAGGGGAAGGTGAGAAAGTTAGACTTAGTTTGTTGGTGTTCTGGCCATGATGCTATGATATAGTTTTAAAGTTTTGATGGTCTCAACTGCAGTAAGTGATTGACTGGTGCCTTTGTGGTTTTAAACTCTAAGTTCTACAAGGGAAGACTCATGCTCCTATTTTCCTGTAACTGGATATTCAGTGTTTAACATAGTCTTGTTATCATATATTATGGTACTCAATACATATTTAATGATACATATAAAATTAAGAAAACATTTTTTTGAGGTAAAGAAAAAAATTAATAAGCAGCTGAAGGTTAACAGAAGTTCAATGTTTTGGTATTTTATAAGCTAGGCAAATGTCAAATAGTCTACCCAAGTCACATTTGTTTTAGATTTGATATAAAAATCTTTGATGTAAAAGCAACGTTTGGGAATCAAGGGTCAATCTTTGAGTCTACTGTGGTAAAATGATGGCTCTGTTTTCCTGAATACCTTCCTTAATAATATGTTTTTATTAATGTATCTTTTATTATGGATGAATTTGGCCATAATTCCTGATGTTGCCCAGGCTAATGGTGCTTGTAAAATTCAGCTATACAAAATTCCGGCCTTATTTTAGATGCTATGTTGGAGAGAAAAAGGCAAAGCTCTTACTTGAGCATTTTTCATCTGGAGATGAATCATAGGCAATTAACAGGAACAATCCTAATTAACTGACATAATTAAAAAACTAATAATGTTTAACATTATTGTTTTATACAATGACATTAGCTTTAACAGCTTAGCAACACATCAAGGCCTCATTTCCATAGTCACAGAGTATGTTATTTATCCTAGGTTTCTCTGGTAACCAGTTTGACAATAGTAACAACAATGTGAGTTCCTAAATTGTTTTGCCATACTGCTTCATAATTTATGCCATTGCCAGTAATTGTAATGTCTATATAATTTCCATTTAATTATCAACTAATGAAATTTGGATTCATTTGGGTAAAACAAATACTCACATTCAACTTCCAATCACCTGTCCATGCTTCCATTTAATTTACTCAAGTTTGGTGCCTTTTATTTATAGTTTTAATATCAAACTGTGAGATGGATATGAACATTTATTTTCTGATTAGTGTTTAGGGAAATATTGATTATATGGTTCTTTTCCCTTCTTTGCCTTTAAATTTTCAGTGTGAATTTTTTAATCCAAGAAGATACACACTTCCTAGTTTTTTCACATTAAACTCCAAGGAGTTTAAGTGGAATTAATTTAGTAAACTTTAATTGCGGAATAATCTCTGCCTGTTCCCTTATCTCTTGATTTATTATAGGCATTTATTTCTACTTTGAAAAATTCTCATCAGTTTCCCAGGGAATTAATTTAGATTTCTAAAAAGAAGAAAAAAAAAAAACAAATTGCATCTAAATTCAAATTAAGATGCTAATTACAATAATTATTTCATCACATTATATAGAAACTTTGTACATATGAGTATAGCAATTTTGAGGCAAAAATGTTATTTTTTTCACAATCCTAATTCTTCTAACTTTTGAACAGATGAATTCTTTAGTTTAATTAGCTGTACACAAAGACCCTACCCCCAAAAGAAGTTATACTGAATGCCAATCAACTGCTAATTTGAAAAATTGATAATAGCTTTTATAAGTGAGCTGAGTGCCAATATTAATTCACCAAAGTGAGATGAGCATGTGCTCAGTAAACGACGGGGGCCTGGTAATTAACAGGCATGAACAGCACATTTTGGACCAGAGAGCACCATGGACTGTGCTTATCTAAATGGGGAAAAATTGATTAAAAAAGTGATTATAACTTTTTATTATTATTGAAATGAGAAACACATTAAGAAGAGTATTAGTTTATTCTGCACCTGGGCCCAGATCTTCTGGGACAGCTCCTCTATATATTGGGTCACTGGATGTCCACAGGATCCACACTCAAGATGTAATTGTAGGAAAGAAACTGCTGGGAGACTGAGGAAAGGAAATGTTCATCTCAGCATTTGAGCAAGGAAGGTTTGGACAGTTCTGGCTTGTTACTTTGATTGGGGAAAAAAATCAAGGGTTTTTTTTTCTTCCAGATAAATTCAGTTGTTTCTTATTGTGTCTCCTAAGGTAAATGCAGACCTGGCGCCTACCCATAGATTGTATATGTGCAGTGAGAGTAGAATAGGGCAGTTATATTCCCAAGCATTCTTTCAGTTTTCTAGTAGGCTGTGGACAAATGTTTTAACTTAACATAGTCAGATAATGTGCAATTCTAGGTACTCCTCATTTGACCTTTCCTGGAAAGCTTGATAAAAACCAGATTGTTGGGACTTGAATTCTGCTACTGACCAATGCTAAGATTTTGGAGATTGTACAGCATGACCTATTAGGAAGACCAATTGGATTTGGACCCAGAATAAATGGGTCAGCTACTTACTAGCAGTGTAATCCTGGGAAAGCTAATTTACCTCTCTCATCCTTGGTTTCCTGTTTTGTAAATTGGGGTTAGATCATATCTGCTTCCTCTGAGTTCACATGAAAATTAAAAGAGATAGGAAGGGCAAAGTCATTTATAAACTATAAAGTGCTATATAACTGTAAGACACTCTTAGGACCATTCTACCCTGATCTTCACTCAAAAGGAATGAGAACACTGCTGTCACTCCTCCCCAACTCTATGACCTTGAGCAATCCACTTCCTCATCTGTAAATGAGACTAATTATGATACCTTCTTCCTAAGAAAGGATTTTGTATTTTTATCTTTCATGTATATTATTTTCATCTATGATTATTTTCATCTTCCAGATGATGAAACCAAGACATGGTGAGGGTCAGTAACTCATCTAATTCAATATTGTGGATTTAAACCAAGCTATTAAACCACATGCTAACTTGCTTTTTAGTAATTCTGTATACAAATGTACAGCCTATCTCTAAAAAAAAAAAAAAGCAAAGCATTTCAAATTTCAACACAAGATGCTAAATGGCTCCCTGAGTTATCACTGAGGCTTAAATATCTGGAATCCATGGATGTGAGTCAACAATGAGAGAAGCTCCCCATTTAGTTGAAAAAGCAAGGCTTAATACGTGAAAGTACACAGAAGTTGAATTGTAATTAGTGCTTTAAATACGAATTTAAGATGACAATGACAACAAAAAATACCAAAGATAATTCTTGATAAATTGCCAATTAAAGTGGTCTGGCTAATAATTACTAAACTAGCCACTATTTAGAGAAAGTAGGAGAAAGACACCCCCTACCCTGATTGAGAAGCCCACTACAACACACAAGAAGTTGTTTCAGCTTCTGTTAGGTTTAGCTTCTATTAAGTTGAGAATAACCTAAAATAATAGTAGTAACTTAGTTAAGTTCAAAGCTTCTTTATTTGCCATATCAAGTGCTGTAGTCCAGAGCTGGTTATGACAGGCCATGGAATTAAAGTTCCTTCTGTCTTATTCTCCCATTTGTGACTTTTATTTATAATGATTCTTATGATTCAAAGTAGCTGCTGGAGCTCCAGCTATTAAGTTTATATTACAGTCAGTAAAAAGGAAAAGAGAGGTCTAGGAAGAAGGATAAGCCACCAGCCTTTAAGGCTTTAAGAAGCTGTACACACAACTTCTGCCACTGAGGTACTGACCAGAAATCAGCTGCATGACTCAATTAGCTGCAAGAGAGGCTGGGAAATCTAGCATCTTCTTCCCTTTTTTTCTGGTGTGTGTGGGTGGCTGTGTAATGGTTATATAATCAGATAAGCATATTTCTGATATTGACGAAAATAGGGAAAATGGATACTGAGGAAGGTGGGAAAGAGAGTTGGCAGACTCCGACACAGAACCTCATAGATAGCCTCTTATAGGCACCAGCCCACACACTCTGACAGTCCAGTCCATACCCTGAGAAGATTCACAAGTAAGAAATGAATGAAGACTCTTAACTGAGCAGTCGTTGAAACAGACATTGAGAATATCACAATTGACTTGGAAGTCCAGGAAAACTAGACAAAGTGGTGTGGCATGGTTATGAGTGTGCACTTAGAAACATACCTACACCACACACCCCTTTATTCATACAGTGGACCTCTCTGTTACAGCTCACTGACTCCTTTTCTGGTTTGACTTTACAGCAAGTTAGGGCAGAGGAATGGGAATTAAGGCTTTTTGAGAGATGAAGAAAACTTTTGACCGTTGACCAGTTACATAATTCATCATATACAAAATGAGATGAGTACTATACATGATAAGGCATGACGGTAGACTGAATTGATAAGTATTTTGCCAAAACTTACCAGAATTACCACACACTTGAGTATTTATCTTCATCTGATATTTTCTATCTCCACAAAGAGAAACTGAGAATGTTGAAACTGTTCTTACTTTGCTGCTGGCCAAAGCTGCTGTGGAATTCCTTTACTGGAATAACAAAGCTGGGCACAAACTTTTAAACAACCAAGTGGTGCAAGCTATATTTTAGGATTGGTTTCTGAATTGTAGAGAAATTGTTCAAGATCACTAAGAACTAACTGGGTGATAAGGTGTATAACAGAGTTAAAATTTTAACAACTTGTCATGTCATTTTCCTGTGATACTCATGAGATCATTTTTGAGGGCAGTTTTCTTTGTTTCTTTCTTTTTTTAGAGATAGTCTTGCTCTGTCACCCAGGCATGTCTTAAAGTCCCGGCCTCAAGTGATCCTCCTGCCTTAGCCTCCAAAAGCACTGGGATTACAAGCATAAGCCACTGCACCTGGCCCAAGTTTTAAAAGATAAGTTAGAGATTGTGCCACTGCACTCCAGCCTGGCACCTGGGGACTGAGCAAGACTCTATCTCAAAAAAAAAAAAAAAAGATAAGTTAGAAAATAATGTTTCTGATGATAGCAATGATGTAGGAACAAAAATGTGTGGGTCTCTTCAGGTGACTAATTTGAAGGGGATTAAACAAAACTGAATGAACAAAATCTGAAATTGTTAACAATTGAAAGCTTTTCTTGAGCATTACACCTTGTTCCTTACAGCTTTTTGTGTTATCCAACTACCGGATGACTCTTTCAGTCTAGGCCAAATTCCAGGACTTACAAACATAAACAATAAAGCAGAAATATCACACCAAAGATGGAGATCAGTGCATTTTTCTACAGTGATGTCATTCTCAATCTCCAGAGTGTTAAACATCATTTAGGTACTACCCACATCAGTTCAGCCCCTGACTTAAAATAATCTTTTCCCCCAAAATTGAAGATATTTTATAGGGAGGAAGACACAATGGAAGCTGTTTAAAATGTGGGGTTTGTTTAAGCCTTTTAAAATTACTACCCTGAAACAGAAATGATTGATTTTCATGAAAGCCAATCATTGACTCATTACTTTGTGTGACATGAGGCCAACAGACACCTCTACAATTTAGTGGCCACGTTGAGGTAAACAAGCATGCTGTTGAGCAGGAAAGATTTCCTAAGAGAACTTTGCAATCATTACATTCTCTGCTTGTTGCAACATCCAATACTTGTCATAGGAAAATCTGTCATAGTCTTTGTATTACTTAATACAATACCAGGATTTGTTAATATATTTTTATGTTTGTAAGAAAGGAAAAAAATCATTAACTGTACAATGAATGTGAGTGGGCTTCAAGTCTAGAAAGGAAAATTTGACCAAAGTCTTGCATATTTCAGGGCTTCTTTAACTTTAATGTGAATGAGAATCACCTGAGCTTCTTGCTGAACTGGCACTTGTGATCCATGAGGGTGGGGTGGAGTTTAGTTTGGCATTTCTACCACACTCCTACAGGAAACTGATGCTGCTGGTCTTAGGGCAGCACTTCGAGTAACAAAGATCTCAGGAAACATTCCTTTGAAAAGAGGCTATAGTAAAAGCAAATAATTAAAAGCCACATCTCCCAATTGCAACCTAAGACACATACTTGCTGTGATTCATGACATTCTGAAGAGTTCAGTTCTGGAAGCCATTAGGAAACACTGCAGCAATACACTTTTTTCCCTGTGTCTAGTGCGTGGATCAATTAGTGGTGGACTGGAACAGGCGTTGTCTGATTGGAGTGTGGCTTAGAGACTGAGGCTTTGTAGTTATTTCGGGTGTGAGTGTGTTTAGTTTTTAAAACAATAAGCAGCAGGGTTTGAGCATCTTAAAACTCGGGGCATATGGTACCTTTGGGTGAGCACATAAATTTTCAATTTGAGGAAAAGAAGGAACTCAATAAGTTTAATTAAGAAAGTTGTTAAAAGCAAGAATCCTGTCACATATTTTGCTTTGATGTTAATTCTTCAACAAAAACAGACTTGGACATCATAAAGAGGAAGGTAGTTATAAAAGTAACACAAAACATGAAATCAAGGAACTCTCATTAGGGAGGCCATCAGGATTTTCTATTTGTTGTTATTTACCCTGCAATATACTGTGTTTGAACATGATACACAAGCTAGGTCTTAGTGTTTTAAAATGTTTTCTTTTCTTTCTTTCTTTTTTTTTTTGAGACAGTGTCTCCCTCTGTTTCTGGAATGCAGTGGAATAATCATGGCTCACTGCAGCCTTGACCTCCAGGCTCAAGTGATTGTCCTGTCTCAGCCTCCTGAGTATCTGGGACTACAGGTGTGTACCACTACACCTGGCTAAATTTTTTTATTTTTGTAGAGACAAGGTATATCAGTTTGTTTTCATATTTCTATAAAGAAGTTTCCAGTACTGGATAATTTATAAAGAAAAGAGGTTTAATTGACTTACAATTCAGCATGGCTGGGGAGGCCTCAGGAAACAAACAATGGTGGAAGGTGGAGGAGAAGCGAGGCACCTTCTTTATAAGGCGGCAGGAAGGAGAAGTGCTGAACGAAGTGGGAAACCGCCAGATCTCGTGAGAACTCACTCACTATCACAAAACAAGAACATCTTGGAGGAAACTGCCACGATGATTCAATTACCTCCACCTGGTCTCTCTGTTGACAGGTGGGGATTATAAGGATTACAATTCAGGATGAGATTCAGGTGGGGACAAAAAGGTGTAACCATATCACATGGTCTCACCACATTGCCCAGGCTAATCTCTAACTCCTGGACTCAAGTAATCCTCTTGCCTTGGCCTCCCAAAGTGCTGGGATTATAGGTGTGAGCCACTGTGCCTGGTCTCAACAGTTTTCTAATTAATCCAATTAATCCTTAATTATCATCTAAAAGAACTGCAGATATAAGCTACCATGGCTTCTCTGGAAACACAGACACAAGAAAACCTGCTGTGCATACACTACTCTATAGAATCAGATCAGAGAGATGGTTTTGAAGGGTGTTTAGAGAAAAGTCACATATCAGCCTGTAAAAAGAGTAAAGAGTTTTTTGGTTTTCAATGTAGTGGTGAAAATTGTTACAAATTCCTACTTACACACATTTTCTAAAGATGTACAGATCGACAAAGAAGTGGAGTTGCATTCTGTATAGTCATTGAAGGATGGATCTCATGTCTTATAAGCTTCATAGATTAATTTAATTTATGTTTTGTGGAACACCAGCCATACAAGGCATTCTGAAAATATGAGTCCCATTTTCAAGTGTATTTAGGAAATATTATAGACATTATGTTTCTGATGGAAAGTTATGGTATATTATAGCCAGGTAAAGGCTCTGAGACATCTTGTGATGCAGAAACTTGTACTTGTATTTATCCTTGTTCCTCATAGTGGTAAATTTCAACATTTTTTAAAAAGAAGGTGCTGATCAGGCTCTTTATGTATCAATAGTGATGTTTTATATGACTAAATATCTTGCTCCTGCTTATTGTTTGACTCTAGGCATGCAAGTTAACTTAAGATGCCACTTTCTACTTATCCAGGGATTTTTTGCAGATAATTTTGGTGAGAAGAAAGATGGGTGGGAAATGCTATAAAATCCCAAGCTAATCCCAAATCAATAATACAGTGGTAATTTCCAATCTCTGGCATATGGTTATAAAACTTCGATCTCTTGTGGATGTCCTATTTGATCCTTTAGATAGAAACCCCTAAGACGAGTGCAGGATCAGGAACCTGATATAATACTTCCTAAAAGATGCAGTGAGTACTCTTATTGATTGACTGACTAAAAATGTTTGTAGAGTAGCCTTAAATTATTGTTACTATATGCTTTGAATTATGCCTGGTGCTTTGGAGAATACAAAGGAGGGGGCAGATTTACTGACCTCAAAGAATTGTCAGCATAGAGTCTCAAGACAGCCTCCCTTGAAAAGTTAAAGACCATATGTATCTAAATAACACATGCATAGTACAGACATTTTGGACAGAGGATTTTGGGAGGAAAAGAATGTTGCAAGCTTCCGGAGGGCAAGATCATTTATCTTTTCTTTGTTAACCCTTAAATCCTGGCATAGAGTTTTGTTGAACTGCATTGAATTATATTGATTGGCTTGAGTAGTCAAAAAAAAAAAAAAAAAAAAAGCTCCCTAGAGGACTTCGGGTTTGAGAACAGTCTTATCTGCTGGATCCATGTGTTCAAAAGATTTTCTTTGATTTAGGTTATGCTAGTAGGCTCATGGCAAAAGAAATTGGCATGAGGAGAAGCAAGAAGATCAGATGTCTTTTATAAGAGGATCTCAAAGCTACATCTAGCAGAGCCATGTATTCCACCAACAAGTTTAACCGGTGGAAGATAGGGGAGCACTCTTTCAAGAAAGGTGTTATACCTCCCACAACTCGAAGATGCCTCTTAATGTCAAATAGATCTACTGAATAATTTCTCTTTGTGCAACATGAAGGAAGAACTCAGAGCTATTTTTGCTCTCTTCCTCAAATAAATATTATACACAACATCCACTTATATATAGTTGTCAATCTTACTGATCTTAGGACTATCACCCTGGGTCCCCCAAATGATACCTCAAGCCCTACAGCTGTCATACTTCTTCCACAAATGTATCTGTCTTGCAGGAGTTTTTCATTTGTCTCCGAAAGGCTACAGGAACGTCTTTCCTTTGTTTCTGTGGATTTAATGGTACTCTTGATTTTTACTTTGATTATGTCTCTCTAACTTGGAACTAATTACAGAAGAGATCTATTGACAGAGTAAGAGGGAAGAATGAAGAATCATTTGGGCCCAGTAAACAACATCTATTTACTTATATACTGATTAAAATAATGTTACTTAGGGAATAATTGGCTTTTGCCAGTTTTTGTTTGTTTATTACTTTTATGCAGGTGTTCAAGTCCCACTGTTTCCATACATCTATTGTGATGCCTTTGACTATATTTTCTCAACTCGTTGCAGGTTAATGGACCACAAAGAAGATTCTGATGAATGGGTGATGTGGGAATGTAAGAGAGCGGAGGACGGCAGTGTCTATGGGATTGCTGTGGTGTTGGAATTTGGGTGCTCCCAGTATGAGTTCCATTGAGCCCCAGCCTCTTGTCATCGCATCGTTCCTTGTGATTGGCTGTGGAGTCTTTTCAAACCCCTTAACTTCTCTGTTTTTCCCCTTCATGATGGTGTGTTTTGAATGATACTGCATACTAATTTGTAACAGGTTTTGTGATCCCCGGATGCTGTAAATTGCTTGTTATTAACAATAATTGCCTACAGATTTTTTTCCCAACCATTTACATGAAGAATCTTTGTAATATGAGGTTAAATTATAATATGCTAATAGTCAATCAATGTTGAATAGTAGGTTGCTTTCGTAGGCTGAGCTGCCACACTTTGGTTGCTCAAAGCAAGTGCATTCCTCTTCATACACATGTTATTTCTGGTTCAGATTTGCTGCTGTCTTGGCATTAGGTAACAAAAATCTTCTCCTTGATGTAAGCTTTTTTTCTACCCTTACATTGAGGCATGGGGGTTCAGAAAACACATGTATCCCCTTTCACGAAAAAGCAGTAGACACATTCCTGTATAGGTTATGTGCAGCTGCTCCAGCAAGACACTCAGAATTCTTGTGAACAAAGAAAGCTCTGTGATAAAACATAGCTTAAAGGAATGGCAGTAAACATGAGGAAATTTGCAGGAATTTTCCAAAAGGAAAGGCTGTACAAACTGAATTCCAACCAAGAACAATGTAAATAAATCCAACTTCTATAGGATATATAAACCAGAGAGACAGCAGCGAATGACTAAAAATGCAAGGAACCTGATCTGTGTTTCTGACCTCCTTGTAGAATACATGGTAGGTGAAAATAAGGCAGGTGCTGCTGGAAAGGTATTTTGGGCAAAATTTACAGTTTCTTCCCTTTGGCCAAGATATTAGTCAACCAAGAAGACTTTATTATAAAACTTTCAAGTGCCAAAAACTCAGGCATAAAAGAAGCACATATCATAGTCTCTTATCTTGAGAAGCTTACCAGTTGGTTGATAAAACGAGACAAACACCCAAAAGAGAAACCCCAGTTAAGTTTCCCCTTACGTTGCGAATCAGTAGATTTTACCTGGAGGTGCATCTTGAATGAAGACGAGGCTCATCTGGAAGAGGCCATTGCAGATCCTGAGTTTCCAGAAGGTAGATCTCATCACTAGGAGCTCAGGAACTTTATCTAGTTCATCACCGTATTTCCAGCACCTGCAAGAGTCTCCGTCATGGTCATTAACAGATATTTACTGAATGAATGGATCAATGAATACAGGTGGAAAAGAGCAGCAAGAGTATAGTAAATACCACTTGGGGTATATGTTCAGATGACGATTTCCTTGTTCATTATTTGGCATGGGTATGGCTACAGAAACAGAAAGCCTAACAGCAGAGGAAGTACACAGATTTTTTATCTTTTGAAGGCCAGGGCAAACCAAATACCATCAGGGACCTAAGTTATTCCATATTTCTGCTTTGCCTTCCTTTGTACTAGCCTTTGTCCTCATTGCTGTCATCTCATGGTCACAGATGACTGTTGCAATTATAGATATCACATCTATGTTCCCATCAGAGACAGGGGGAATGAGGTAAAAGAATGAGAGGAAATGCAAAGGACGTTTTCCCCTAGGAAGACGTTGCTCTTTATTTTTTTACCAGTTTCTTCTTCCCCAAGGATTATTGCAGGTATTTTCTTGTCCGGAACCAGAAAGCTACAATTAACTGCAAGGGAGGCTGAAAGTAAGTTTGTAGAATTCTTATCTGCATAGTAGAATGATCGATCATCATGCTTGATGGAGGTGAGAATGGGAATTGAGAAAGTATGATGATTGAACCATTCCATAGTATCTGCAACACATCTTCTCTGTAATTTGTTGATGGTTCACAGGATTGGATGTCTAAATATCATGTTTGAGCCACATATGAGTCTACATCCCAAGCCACCATTTGGTGGTATGGAAATGGTTAGCTGCCCCAAGCTTTTGGAATTCTAGAGTCAGAAGGAGCCTAGTGAATTTCTGAGGATCGCTGGAACTGTAGTATTTATGAGACCTCCCAAGCTGTTATTGGTGACTCTGAAAAATACTAGAAATTTGGTCTCTGGCAGAGAGCATGGAATAGAGAAGACACTTGAGAGAAGTAGAGACACAGAGAAAAATGATGGACCTCCTGTTCCTGGGTCTAGTCCACTCCTGAGATCCAGTGCCCTTGACTCATTTTAATAAAATTTCCTTTCTCAACCTACTTTTAAAATTTCATCCAAAAGTTTTTAAATTATGAAGTGGGATTAAAATTTTACATTCAATATGCACAAGTTTTCTTTTGGGGATAATAAAAAAAGTCTAACATTAGATTTTGGTAATAGCTGTATAATGCTGCAAATGTACCAAAACCATTGAATGATGCACTTTAAATGGGTGACCTAGATGGTAGGTAAATTATATCTCAATAGAGCTGCTTAAAAACTTACATTCACTGCGATTCAAATGTGTGAAGAGGCACACTCTATAATTTCTATAACTAATGTAATAATCTTAAATAAGTCCCTAAATAACCCTGAATAAATCCTGAGCTTTCTGAGTAGCTAGAAAAAAATTGACTTTATATTTGCAATTAACTGTTTATCTCAGTATCTTTATGCTCAGACCATCTTTATTGGATGGTCTGGCATCTTTTGAGTAAATCGTTGGCCATGTAGCTTTTTCACCCTTCCCATATCTGGTCAGTGTCTGTAGATATTCACAGGTCTCTGCTGGTGACACTTTGGCTTTCATTCTGGATGTTGCCTATTAGGGTACCCTGCTTTTATCTGGTTTCTTGAAACACCACGATGCCACCCATTGTTCTAGATTCGGATCCTTGCCTTTTGCTTCTAATTGTCAAACCCCAACACACAAAGGCCTCCTTTACTGACTCAAACTTCTGCTGGCCCACTATCTTTAAAAAGTCTTCCCAAGTCCTCCCTCCACTAAGCACAGGGAACTTTCTGGGTCTCTCACAAGCAGTTTCCATTTTTAGTCCCTTAAGAGAGAAGAACACTCAGGCTTATCTAACTACCTGCCTTGGCAACTGACATGAAATCCTTCAAACCTGCTTTGAAAGTCTCTCCTCAGCATTCCCTGCTTTCAGACTTCCCATCAACCCATATAGCATTTCTCCCTTATCCAGTACCCCAAATCCCCCCATCAGAACCCTCTCTACCCCTTTGCTTTCAGTAAAATTTCACATGCTCTAGATCACCAGGCCTCCTTCTGGTTAGGTGAATGTGAGCTGGTGGAATTAAAGGAAAAAATCATTTACTTAACCCAAGCCAAGTTTTCAAAGACTTAGAAAAATTCAACTTTGAATGTCAAAAGCTGGCTTTTTCTTAAATTTTCTTTATTGAGATATAATTTACATATGATTAAAAGCACACACTTAAAGTACACATGTTGGTGATATTTTCTATTAAATGTATCTGTCACTTTAATTCAGTCGTGAGTGAATTTGATTTGTATTTGCAAAAGTTCAAGGGAAGACTCTGAGAGTGAAGCTGGGGTGTCTGAGTTTTGAAAGGGTCGACCCATTAGCCCATAATTTTCTGTGAAACTAATAAACCTGGGAAATCCATGTAATCAATACATGACCAGAGCTGTTCTGTTAGCTGTGGTTATGGCCTTTTTCTCGGGTTTCTGGATCCCTCTACTACCTGTCATTGGCTTCCACAGCCTCAGGCTGGTCAAACTCCCTCCTACTCAGGTCTAGAGTTCATCTTTTCAAACTTTGCTTCTCTTCAACAGAAGATTCTCAGTCCGTGGACTAGCAGGCAGTCCATGATTTTTGCAGTTCACAATAAGGTACAAATGAGGCTACTGGGAATTACTTGAATTTTCAAAGATGGTCGGTACCTGAGTATTGGGTCTGATTTGTAGAAATAATAAGGGGCCTAGTCCTTCTCACAGTAATCCATGGCTGTTTTGAGCCTGCATCTTCCTGCCTTTGAGATATGTCTCTGTACTTCTCCTGCTACTATCTTGTCTACTGGGGAGCCAATGGAAAATCATTTTTGCAGCTTGCTTTCTATCCTCCTTTATTCTTGCAGGCATCCTTGCAAAGAAGTCATTTCATAAAGTGTATGAGCCCTAAATACCTAAAATAATGAATTACATATCCATCAATAGAGTTATTATAACCATAAACCTGCTATACCACAAAGGTTAAGAGCATGGAATTTGATAAACTCATGTTTGAATCCATTCCTATAACCTCCCAAGTCTACTCTTGGCATTGCCATTTTTTTGGGGTCCTTAATTTGAGCCAGACATTATGTCAAAAACGTTTACATATATGGAAACTATATTACAGAATTTCATAACCCATGAAGGTAAATTTCTTTCTAGCACCTAAATCACAATAATTCAAACCCTCATTCTGCTTGATAGCTGGAAATCCAGCCTGTGTGGGTAATAAAGTCTGGGTGAGTAAAGGTCATAACAGACCTTCTGGAAACACAGCAGGCACTCTCTGAGTCCATCCTCATATGCATGGGAGCTTTCTGCATTGGTTAGTATGTACCGTGCCAGGCCACATCATCTGGGCCAGGTGCACTCTTCAATCTTGGAGTTAGGCAATGCATTGTAAACTGCAGAGTTCTGTAACATTAGGCATAGGCAGCAACCCCACTTGGACTACACGTGGACTCTGCAGTGAAATACAGCTTGTGCCCAGGACATTACCAAACCCAGAGCTGCAAAACTAAAATAAAAGCAGTGTTTCAAATTCAGTCCACTTCCTAAAAAAGTAGACTGATGGCATCTTGTATAATGAGATGTGCTGGTGATTTCTTTTTAAACAAAAGCATACAGTCAGAGAAAATGGAAAAGTAGGATTTGCAACATTATATATAATTACAGAGCCATGCGGCCAATAACTCAGATGTGACTCTCCCTCTCCACACCTCATATGCGCAGACAGCTTTCGGCGGCCAGGAAGTCTTTCACGTGTATCACTGTTTAAATACGTGTGGGGTGAGAAAACTATTCAAAGAACTAGATATTAAAACTTCTCAGCAAGAAAACAAAGGTATGTATGTATGTTTTTAAAATATAATACAATGTTTTACATTTTTTCTCTGATATAAGCAAAATAATGATCATTTTTAAAATGTAGAAAATAGGCCGGGCACGGTTACCCATGTTTGTCATTCCAGCACTTTGGCAGGTCAAGGCGGGTGGATCATCTGATATGAGGAGTTCAAGACCAGCCTGGCCAACATGATGAAAACCATCTCTACTAAAAATGCAAAAATTAGCCAGGTGTAGTGGCATGCCCCTGTAATCCCAGCTACGCGGGAGGCTGAGGTGGGAGAATTGCTTGAACCTGGGAGGTGGAGGCTGCAGTGAGCCGAGATCGCGCCACTGCACTCCAGCCTGGGTGACAGAGTGAGACTTCATCTCAAAAAAATTTTAAAAATAAAAAAAGTAGCAATAAAGAAAAAATGAAAGTCACTTAAAAGTTTATCATTCTTTTTAATAACCATTAATATTTAATCTATTATTTCCAGTATTTTTCTTACAAATGCTTTTGTTAAGTATTTGTGAGAAAAATACTTACAAATGCTTTTGTTAATATTATATATTTATATATAATATATTTTATGAGCAAATATGTTGTTTTTACAGCCTAGAATTATTAACATAGACAAATTTTTAAAATTGTTTTCACAAATTAGATCAATCAGCATGTACACTAAATTGACTTCTAAAACAATAAACACAATTTATACTTTCACTTGAAGTGTTAATACCTTTCTCTTTCTTCTTTCTCTTTCTTTTCTTTCTTTCTTTCTTCTTTCTTTTTTCTTTTATTTTCTCTCTCTCTCTCTCTTTCTGAGACAGAGCCTCGTTTTGTCACTGAGGCTGGAGTACAGTGGCACAATCACTGCTCACTGTGGCCTTGATTTCCTGGGCTCGCGTGATCCTCCCACCTCAGCCTCCAGAGTAGCTGGGGTAACAGGTGTGCACCATTACACCCAATTTTTTAAATTTTTAGTAGAGACGTGATCTCGCTATGCTGCTAAGGCCGGTATTGAACTCCCGAGCTCAAGACATTCTCCTGCGGTGGCCTCCCAGAGTGCTAGAATTACAGTCATGAGCCACCATACCTGTCACTTAACCTACAAGCATTAACTATTTAAACTCTTAAAGCTACAAGCATTAACTATTTAAACAAATAAAAATTGGTGCCCTTCAAATTGTAAAAAATCTTCCTCTGATCCCTAGAGATGTGAATTCTTTTCATGCACTTATTGAGCAATTATATACTCTCTTTTGTGAGTTAGCTGGTTGTGCTCTTGGTGCAGTTTTGAGCTGAGGTGGGGAACGAAAGATTGTACTTGTTTCTTATGGTTGGTAAGATCCCTTTCTGTAAAAAGAGAATAATAAACCTTTGTCTGTCATTTATTGCAAAGATTTTTTTCAGTTTGATGTTTAGCTTTCTTATGGTCACTTTTACTCATCAAAATGTAATTTTCTTACGTGTTCAAATCTCAGTAATTTGGTAAGACCTAAACATGTGAATGCATAAGTAAATAAATTTTTCTCATGAGGAAATTCTTAACATAATTTGGACCTGAGAGTGTGTGTGTTTGTGTACACAGGTGGGCTGCCGGGCCGGTGCTCACCCACGTGTGCTTGGCTAACCTCCAACAAATCCCTCCACCAGGATGGCCAGATTGAACAATGCATTTGCTGCCATTGCTCTCAGGAAAGGTATGAGGCAGGTCAGGTGCTCTTTCTGCTGCTCAGACGTGGATAACCTTGCGAAGGACCCATTCAGAGAGCGAGTTGCTTAAAATAAAATGGGAGGAAGACTTTTAAGAGATGGAACATCTGTGATAAACTCATTTTCTATGTGAGCACCAATGGAGATGCCTGTCTGGGTCGGCTGAGCAGCATTTCTATAGCAGTTGAAAATTCATTTCATTTCATTATCGGAACTGTTCAAGCACTCCGGTTTGGATCAGGGAACAGCTTCTTAAACCTGCAGGAAGCTCATTTACCCCTGCTGAGGCTCCAGCTCCCTTTCTTATGGGAAGGTAGAGATGGCTTACTCACAAATCCTGGCATATATATGTATATATATATATATAATCTACATACACACACATATATGATTGTATTGAAGAAGCATATTTCCCAGGATCCTCCATCTGTAGCAGCCCTAATATTATTGTCCTTTCTCTGTTTTATTTGGGTCTGTTTCAAGCTACTTTCCCAGTCCTCTCATCCGTTAAAAATACTGCTCTCCGTGCATTAGTAAACAGACAAGTGCCTCTCAGGTGGTGAGCAGTGGAACAAAGAACAGAGCATCAGTTCTCTCAACAGCCCACAATGAGGCAAGTCGTAGTATTTTTCAAACAACAAACACTGATTGAGAAAACTTTTAAGGAATCCCAGATGGCATTTACAGATTCAGAACTAAATTAGTGGAGGGAAAAAAAATCCGTATACTTTGAAGCCTTTACAATGAAAGCTGTAAGACTTCTAGTTGTTTCTCGACTGCGACGCTTCTGGGCTCAAACTGCAGCTACATTCTCAGCTCTTCCATGTCACAGAAGGGGCCAAGAAGCCCGTGGATACTGAGAAGAGTCCGGCTAAGTGATGCTGGCATGTGGGAAGCGGGCACACTACTTGTGGATGGGGGGCATGGTGACTAGTGAGGGCAGTAGGGCAGTAGAGCCATTTGGTCTCCAGAGAACAGAGTGATCAGGAGTGAGTGACAGCCAAGGCAGTCAGCCAGAGTGTCTCAGCCATCCCAGTTATCAGGGAAATCTGGGCAGGTGGACCCCTTGGCAGGGGTGAAGGAGTTTAAAAAGTAAGTGCCTCCAGAAAGTGGTACTCAGAGGACTCAGAGGAGGCCTTCATCCCTGGATGACTGGCTAGAATAAACCACCATCCCTCCCTTAGAAGGAGCCCTAGGATGGGCGCCGTGGCTCATGCTTGTAATCCCAGCACTTTGGGAGGCCGAGGGGGGTGGATCACTTGAGATCAGGAGTTTGAGACCAGCCTGGCCAACGTGGTGAAATTCCATCTCTACTTAAAATGCAGAATTTAGCCAGGCCTGGTGGCGGGCACCTCTAATCGCTGCTACTTGGGAGGCTGAGGCAGGAGAATCACTTGAACCCAGGAGGCAGAGGTTGCAGTGAACTGAGATCACACCACTGCACTCCAGCCTGGATGACAGAGTGATACTCTGCCTCAAAAACAAAAAAATCCTGACCAGGTTATTGGAGAACAGACTCAAGTACATGAAAATCATCCGGTTTCCATCAGAGATGGCTCCCAGAGAGGGCAGCAGCCCTGTAGCTGAGCACAGGGCAGAGCATCTCTACAAAGGGGTCTGCATGAGGCTGGGGCTCTGTGTGTCTGGGGTATTGGCAGCTTCTGTTCACTCTACTAAGTATAGGATTAGTCATATGGCTCTGGAGGTGCTAAGTCTGCAAGAGAACAGGACTCCATTGGGGCTAAGGCTAAATCTATGTCATAATAATGTGATCAAGTTCTACTATTTATGAGAGACGAAATTGGGAATTTGTAGGCAACGTAAGAAGTATAGGGGTGGAAATCAGGAGCCCCGTGTGTGCTGGAAGAATTTTAGCATTAAGACAGTTAGGTTTTAAAAGCAATATTATGTTTATTTTGCACCCCAGTCTATTTCTTTTCTCCAAGGAGTCTGCCTGTCATGACACTGTGCACAGAGTCGGGGCTGGATTAATTCCTGTTGCTAGACTGGAGCTGTCGCAAGAAAATCAGGTGAATGGACATCGTGGATTAGCTACTAGAACGGAGTCCAGGAAGACCTTGACTCTGTGTTGCGGGATAAATGACTGGGTCACAGGCGGATGAGGACAACGACAGAAAGAAAACTGTGGCAAACGCACCTGGTTGAGCATTTACTGCAGACTTCTCATTATGTGAAATGTTTCATGTGCATTGCTTCATTTACAGAAGGCCTATGAGATGGGTACTGTTTTTTGTTTTTTTTTTACACACAGTGCCAGATGAAGAAACCAAGTCTCAGTTTAAATAAGAAACACCCCCAAGGTCACACAAATGAATGGTAGAGCTGGACATGACAGCCAGATCTCTCTGGCTTGGAAGCCTACGGGACTATACACTGTCGATGATCTTTTTTAGCTGGTCATATTTATCCTACGTAGTGTCAGCCTCAATCTGATTGATTCACTGCTATACTAAAGTATAAGATCACATATCTTGTCAACAGAGTTAGAATATTTTATTTGAATTCCCAAGCTTCAACTGATTCACCCTTTGCCCGTGTGAAATTAGTAAAATGGCTACATTAACATTTCTTTTAATGCTCTTTTTAAAAAGAGTACATTTTAAGCACGGAAATAATGCATTTAAATGTGCTCTATAAAATGTGCAGTTGTTTATAATAGACCAAGGAAATTGCAAATGCAAAAGTACAAATTGTTTTAGACACAGCAATTTTTGTACTTATAGTACTTATAATGGCCTAAAATACACATTTTAGTGTATATGTGCTGAGAAATGTGTTTTTAAATGTTGACTTGTAGTGTAGACATATCAAAAAATTTTCATTAATTGCAAATATATCCTACTTACTACCTATTTCTTGAATTAGAGTAATATCTACCTCATTGTAATGACCAATATAGAGCAATTCACACAAACGTAATTTATGAGTAGGAAGCAAGAAGGAAAATAAACAGAAAATGTCAAGTCTGCCACCTCAAAAGACAAACATCTTTATTATGTGTATTTGAATAATGGCGCTTGTTGTTTGATCTGTACAGTAAAGGTGGAGATGGGAGAATGACAAAGAGAAAGGTAAAGCGGCAGAAAGGAAACGGAAGTAGAACCAATGGTGAGAGTTGGGGAGATCACATTGAGTTATGCACAAGACAAATAAAAGTGAATGATTTTTTGGCAGAAATATTTCATTAAGGTAGGACTGTGCCTTTTTACTCATTTATATTAGGCTTAAATGCCAGAAAAATGTTATTATTTTGCCTACTCTCATTTATTAAAATCATTTTAAAAATATAGTTCCCAGACATCCATCTGTCATATCAGGAAATAAGCTAATTTTCTCTTTCTTTCTTTTTTTCCCCCCAAATATGCTAGAAGATATGAGATAAACAAATGTAATAAAATTTATTATATATTTTCTCTACTATTTAAGAATACAAATACTTATTTGAAAAACTTGGAAACACAGAAAATAGAGAAGAAATATCTGTAATCTCACTACCCAAATAAAGTGAATCCCAACATTTTAATAAATTGTCTTCCTTCTAGTCCTCCCCCCCACCTTATGACTACTTATATGTTTAAACCAACATTTTGGGGAACCATTAAAATATCCAGAGTTCAATAATTACTAGGTGCATCATTATTTCCCCCACATTGAAGAAAAGCAACAAAATGCTTCCGGAACCCTTAGTTGGTACATCTTGCTCTGAGTCCAACAGAAATGATGTTTTAGCTAAACGGAGCTAATTTCAACCTTGCATCCTTCACTGCTTTTGATGTATCCAACCATATGTGCGACAGAGCAGAGCCTCCATATACTGTTCCCAACTGTCTCTCCCAAGTGCATCGTAATGATGATGGAACCATGAAAGGAGCATCAATGAAGAAATCGCACAATTCAGAATGTCAGTGCAGAATAAATCTAACGAACTTAATGTCTCAGCAGGTATTTGTTTCTTCCAAAATTGGAACATAGTACATGGTAAGAATTTTCTTTCTTGGAGATAGCAGCTAGTAATAGGTCTGTTTTGATTCCATTAATTTAGTTTAATGTGAAAGCTGCTCCCTGCACTACTTAGTCTTTTACCAAAGATTGATGAGCAAGTAGTCTACATAGCCCAAATGAAGGGAAATATTGGACATTCTATGGGAAATTCAGGTTCTACAGAAGCACTCTGTGCATCTAAACGTGCACCTCTGTGCTTTACTTCATTTTAAGCTTGTCTTCTCATTGGTTGAAAGGGGATGCAGGAAATCTCAGATGTTCTGGATGAAACTTCAGGTCACTCAGTTGCCTGGCCCTTCTGTTTTTAGCAGGTGAGGTATGAGAGGAGTTATGCTACATTTGAGAATGGAGACTTTATATTAATTATAACTGATGTGGTTTACAGACGTGAACCTTATAGACTCAAAGAAACTATGCATGCTTATTCAGATGTTGGCATTTTGTGTCTTTATACATTGGTGACCAAATCTATGCAAGAAAAAATTAGAGGTTTTGTAGCTTTGGCAACTTTATCCCATAAAGTCACAATTTCTTCCTAACTGGAGTTTTTCTGCATTGATGTTAAGGGTTTTTTTTGTCTTGGGAAGGTGCTATCGTCTTGACATTCCCAAGGACCCTGTAACCCAGTAGAAAACATCATCCCATGATTATCTCTAGGTAGACCAGGTGTTCTTTTGTATCTTAGTATATTTCCTAAGAGGTTGTCACCTACTTTTAGCTAATCAGAAAACTAGACTTTGCTGACTTCTCTAGGTTCTATTTTTTCTGCCTTAATCATCTTATAGGTAGCCCCGATAACTTATGGAAAAATAAAAGTAAAAAAGTTTAAATATCACTACCTTGGAAAGCACTATAAAAGCATTTTAGCCAAGGTAACTTTTCTTTCCTTTTTCTTACTGCCTTTCGATGATCCACAGAGAATTGAAGGGAAGACCTAGCAGTTTGCTGAGAACTTAGTTTATTCCATGCAGCACTGGACTAATTGTATAGTTTTCCATTCACATGATAATATAGGCAGCAAATCAGGCAACTTCTAGCTTTTGGCAGACATTTTGGGCTGGAGTAGCCAATCCTCAAGGGTTTACTCTCACTGAGAACCATAAATAGTATGTCCTTATTTTGCTTTATAGAATGTAGATACAGATGAAGGATCAGGTTTCCATATTTAATCTCCTAGTGAACCCCTTTGCTTCTGTGGTAAATGAGTGTACCTATAAGAGCAATCAGCCTACACAAAGAAGCTTTCTCTTAAGTGAAATAGTTCAAGGACAGCTTGTGTATAAAAATGCCCTCAGAAGTTCTGAGGAAATATTTTTCTGCAAAATAAAAATGAATGAATGTTCTCTGAGCACCTATTATTCATATAAGAACATTTATTAATTGCTTAACATGCACAGGCACTATTAAATAACTGGCTGTCTATCATATAACTAAAAAACCAACAATCTTTGGAAGGAAACTCCAATTATTTAAAAAATGTTTACTGTAGGAAATCTGCAGAATAAAGGAAGGATTGAGGAAATGTGTTTGTTTTGTTTTATTTTGTTTTGTTTTGAGATGGAGTCTTCACTGACTGCAACCTCTGCCTCCTGGGTTCAAGCAATTTATCTCCCTCAGCCTCCCAAATAGCTGGGATTACAGGCGTCCACTACCATACCTGGCTAATTATTGTATTATTAGTAGAGACAGGGTTTCATCATGTTGAGCAGGCTGGTCTTGAGCTCCTGACCTCAAGCTATCTGCCCACCTCAGCCTCCCAAAGTGCTAGGATTACAGGCATGAACCACTGCACATGGCCTGAGGAAAAAAATTTAAAAATCATTTCTAATTCCCTATCCAAGAGAACTACTGTTACTAATTTGATGTTTTATATTTTCTTGTGCATACTTTATATGTGTGCATTCTCTACATGTAGATTATTATTGAGATAATACAGATTACAGTTTTATATACTTCTTTTTTTCATTTAGCACGATTGAGTGACCATTTTCCTATCTTTAAATATCATGCAAAATTATTATTTTATTGTACGTCATTTAAATTGCACATTATATCCTAATTCCTGCTAACTTGATATCAGGATTTCCTTCTCATAATTATTTAATCCTCACTTGGAAACCTCATAAGAATGGTTTCTTTGCAAAATGAGAAAAGTTGAGCCCTTTCCATTAAAATGGTTAAAATAAAAACTTCATGTGTTTAATTCTGGTTATCTGGAAAATTCACTTATGCAAAACGTATAATGGTAAATAAATGAGCTGTTAATAAATGTAGATCATGTCTTATCCAAAAATGTCTATTTACATGATATAGTATAATCATTGTTTTATAGCAATCCAGAGAGGAAGAAGCTGTGATGTTAATAAAGTTGAATTTTAAAATGAAAATGCAAAGGACGATATGTAGATAAGCCAAATAAAGTTACTTAATTACCCAATAAAATGAATTAAAATGAGTAATCACTATAATAATTATATTCAAGTAGTTTTCTTTTCAAATTAACATTTTAAGTCCTGCCATTCCATTCCCCTTCAAAATACATACACTTGCATAATACGTCTATACACACATATTCACAAACACACACACACCCTCCTGAATTAATCAATTCTACATTTTGCTAGAGTTTAATTGTAAGATTTAGTGACAGATATTTTTCATATCTTGTCATATTTAACTTCTAGAATCGCATACATATGGTCAATTTGGTGCAGAACTGTGGCCAGATTTTTCAAAAACACCAATCAAAACATTTTGATGGTTCATTTAATATAAGCAATAAAACCTCTCACTTTAACCTTTTTTTTTGTAACGTCTTAAAACATGTGATTTTCCAGCAGGGGCGGGGGGGCCGGTTATCACTGAATCAAACAACATATTGAATCTCTCTGCCTTTTTTCTCTCTTCTTGAAGATACTTTAACTTGGAATTCGGCTGAAATTCTGAGTCTAACTGAAATTCAATTTAATCGTTAATCCCATAAGGGGATACAATAGCTGCTACACATTTCAGCCTCAAAAATCTACAAATTTTTAGTTTCAATAATGTTTTCCCTGTCTCTAATTTCCTGTGTAAGAAAACATTCTCTTGGACAATTACCCCCGTAATGGCCTTGCCAGAATCAATTTGAACTTTAGCTGTCTCAGAGAGTTCGGTAGCAGTCTGGGATTTTTTTCCTCTACAATTTTCATTTCTTTTCTGCACAAGAAACCTAAGGGTTTTTTCATTGTCATCTCAAATGCCTTCACATATTGTTAAATAGACATAGAACATATATGTATTAACATTATGTATCAGTACAATATTCCAACCATCTCCAACTTACTAATGGGTCAAGTTCTATGAATTCTTCTCTCAGTTAGTCATTTGAAGCAAGTTATATGTTTAAGGGTATATTCTAAAAAAAAAAATTAAAAAATTTGAACCTTTATGCATCAGCACAAAGCACTTTGTGCAATATTTTTTGTGGCATGTAGCCCCTAGTGATATGGAGAAGTTGATTCTGAATTCTAGTAGCAGATACCATGAACACATCTCTCCCCATTCAGTGGCTTCTCTGCCAGAGATGTAAAGAAGGGCATGTGGGATTAGGTTGGAAGAGGCAGCATAGGCATAAATAATCTTTATTGCCAATTTCTTGTTAATGCTTTACAACTTCAAAAAGAAAGACATTTCTCCAGATCATTCACATCCCAGATATGCCCAATCAAGGACCAAAGGATAAGTTTATCCAGAAGAAATATCAGGGGATGTTCTAGTCTTAAATATATCCGTAGACCTGATGTTTGTATGACAGTTATTTTTTTCCACCGAGGAGAAGGTAAACATTTTTATTACCTTAAGAAAATGAAATAAAATGTAAATTACACAATATGAGGGGCTCAGAAGCTGCTCTTGTGGATCATCATTGCATTTGTGGGAATTTCTTTCTTTTTCCTTTCTTTTCTTTTCTTTCTTTTCTTCCTTCTTTCTTTCTTTCTCTTTCTCTTTCTTTTTTCTCTTTCTTTCTCTTTCTCTTTTTCTTTTTCTTTCTCTTCCTTTCTTTCTCTCTCTTTCTCTTTCCCTCCCTCCCTCCTTCCTTCCTTCCTTCATCTTTCTCTTTTCTTATTTTTTTTTCCTTTGTCTGCTCTGTTGCCCAGGCTGCTCGTACAATCATGGCTCACTGTAGCCTCGACTTCTTGGGCTCAAGCAATCCTCCCACTTCAGCCTCCTGAGTAGCTAGGACCACAGCACACACCACCACTCCCAGCTAATTTTTAAAAATTATTTGTGGACCGGGCACAGTGGCTCATACCTGTAACTCCAGCACTTTGGGAGGCCAAGGAGGGTGAATCACTTGAGGTCAGGAGTTTGAGACCAGCCTGGCCAACATGGTGAAACCCTGTCTCTACTAAAAATACAGGATATTAGCTGGGCATGGTGGCAGGTGCCTGTAATCCCAGCTACTCAGGAGGCTGAGGCAGGAGGATCACTTGAACCTGGGAGGGGGAGGTTGCAGTGAGTTGAGATCATGCCACTGCACTCCAACCTGGATGACAGAGTGAGACTCCATATCAAAAAAAAAAAATTATTTATGGAGACACAGTCTCCCTATGTTATTCAGACTTGTCTCCAACTTCTGGGCTCAAGTGATCCTCCCACCTTGGCCTCCCAAAGTGCTGGGATTACAGGTATGAGCCACCACACCCAGCCTGTGTAAATTTCTTAAGTAGAAGTGACCACAAGCTGTCTGCAAGGCAGTGGGTGAAAACATCACTTACTTTACTGAATGCATCACCACTGAGGGATGAGATGGCGGCTGCAGGTGTATGGGCAGTCACTTGCCCTCCTGCCCCTAGGTTAGGTATCTCTCCTCAATTCTCCATTGCTGCCTGCTGAGCTTGAATAAGGCTTCAGAACCTTTTTCTACAACAGTATTCCATCCCATTCTTTTTTATCTTGTTATAGAAAGATCTGTATAAAAAGAACAGATTTCAATAAAAAGAATACATCAAAAATCAATGTAATCTACCATATTATCATATTAAATAGGAAAACCACATGATAACATCAAAAGATGTAGAAAAAGCATGAGTTAAAATTCATCATGTAAAAAACTCTCAACAACTCAGGAATGAATAGAAGAGAACTTCCTCAACTCAATAAAGGACTGTAAGTTTTTCAAAAATCAGTACCCAGAGCTCTCACAGAGTCAGGAATAAGGCCTGTTCCCATCAGCTAGACTGGAAAAAACCCTCATAATTCACAGGACATGGGATAGGAACAAACTCCTTCAAACTGATTAAAGTCATCTACAGAAATGCTCATGTTTTATTCAATGATGAAAGGTGAGATGCTTTCCCTCTAAGATCAAGAAAGCAGCAAGGATGTCCACTTTCACCACTTGAATTCAATATTGTACTGGAGGTTCTAGCCAGCACAGTACAATAAGAAAAAGAAATAAAAGACATTCAGTTTGAAAGCTAGAAACAAAACTGTCCTTGTTTGGAGACAGTATGGTTATCTTTGTAGAAAATGTTAAGGAATTCGCAAAACAAATTAGAACTAGTGGGGTCTGTAAGGTGGCAGGATCCAAAAATCAAAGTAAAAGTTAACTATATTTGGATATGCTAGCAAAGAAAAATCAGAAATTGAAATTCAGATAACATTATCCAAACATTACTATGAGAAATTAAATAAGACAAATAAATGAAAAGATTTATTGTGTCCCTTGTTTGGAAGACTCAGTAACATTAAGACATCAATCTCTTCCAATTGCATCTATAGATTTAATTCAATCTCAATAAAAATCTCAATAGGTTTTTTTTTTTTTTTTTGTTGTTTATCTTTGTTGTTGTTTATTTGTGTTTTCTTTTCTTTTTTTTATTGCATTTTAGGTTTTGGGGTACATGTGAAAAACATGCAAGGTTGTTGCATAGGTGCATACGTGGCAGTATGATTTGCTGCCTCCCTCCCCTTCACCTATATCTGGCATTTCTCCCCATGCTATCCCTCCCCAACTCCTCACCCCCCTGCTATCCCCCCTCCCCCGCAATAGACCCCCGTGTATAGTGCTCCCCTCCCTGTGTCCATGTGTTCTCCTTGTTCAACACCCACCTATGAGTGAGAACATGTGGTGTTTGATTTTGTGTTCTTGTGTCAGTTTGCTGAGAATGATGTTTTCCAGGTTCATCCATGTCCCTACGAAGGATGTGAACTCCTCGTTTTTAATGGCTGCATAATATTCCATGGTGTATATGTGCCACATTTTTTTTTTAATTAGAAACTAATAAGTTGATTTTGAAATCCACATAGAAAGGAAAAGGACCTAAATACCCAAAATAATTTTGAAAAAGAAGAGCAAGTTTGGTGAACTAATGCTACCCGCTTTCAAGATGCATTGTAAAACATCAGTAATAAACAAGGGTAATATTGGCACAAAGATAGAGAAATTGATCTAAAATCTGACTAAAACACAAGTGAATAGATAAACAAACTGTGATGTATCCATACAATGACATACTATTTTGTAACAAAAAAAGAATTACATGATGAACACAAATTTTAAAATGATTATGCTGAGTGAAAGAAGCCAAGCATAAAAGAGTTCATATTGTATGATTCCATTCATGTAAAATTCTAGAATATGCGAACTAATCTAGAGTGAGAGAAAGCAAATCTGTGGTTGCCTAGAGACCATAGGGCAGGAATGGTAAGAAGACATTAAAAAGAGTTATTAATACAAGGATACTTTGGTAGTTCACAGGTGGATTCATATGTCCAAACTTACCAAATCAAGTTGTACACTTTAAATATTTGCAGTTCACTGTGTTAGTTATACCTCCCTAAAGCTGTTAAATACTAACGATTAAAAACACTCAGTATTATAGATTCTTCTTCAACTCTTTGGAGAGAAAAAGCGATGGAATGGGCAGTTTAGTCTCAGGCAAAGTATTGCTGCTCAAGAATGGTTTCTAAACAGATTGGAGGTTAAAGAAGAACGATTGAAATTAAAATGAGCTATTTTCTGGGACTAGTGGAGAAGATGGCAAAGGTGCAATGATCTGGCTGGGCTTTTTTCCTGCTTTTGGTAGCAGGGCTGATGACTCTTAAGGCTCAGATATCTCCAGTTCAAGAATGGATGTGACCAGTGATGGCAAACCACCTTGGGTCATTCAAGGATCCCAGATGGAAAGAAGGCATCTCTCATTTGGGTGTCTAAAGAGAAAGCCCAACACTCTCATGTCCAGACCCAGGCCCAGTCTCTTATAACTCTGCTATTTCTCTTTCTGGTCTGGCCAACCCAGCTCAGATCTGAACTGCTTCTTCTTACTTATGCCCAGGGCTTATCTCATCAGCTTTCCCACTTGGAGAAAAACTGTTGATTCTAATGCCTCATCCTGTATCGGTGGAGAGAATTTAAATCAGTGTTCAGAGTCCCAGAATTTCCATATTCAAGTCTTGCAGGCCAGCTCAGAGTGATAGCTGACTCACATTCTCAAAAATATCTACACCAAAACTACAAGGTCATGTCTCTTTCTACTCCTACTCCTCAAGGTAAGGAAATCCTAGACAATAAACTACAGTGTAACAAAGTCCCTGAAAAAAGTGTCACTCCCTCTTTTCTTCACCATCAAGAGAAGACAAAAACAAACAGAATTTTAAGGAGTTTTCTGAACACTAATTAGTAGTATGAGCTTGGACAACTCACAACTTGTCGGGCTTCAATTTCCCCAGCTGTAGAAATAAAGCAATTATACAGAATGATCTCGAAGGTCTCATTCAATTCTATGCAGACACATACGTTCCCAGGCCTTAGTGGGTTTACAATCTGGTTAAAGTAGAAGACTAGCCATCCTGAAAAAAAAAAAAAAAAGAACCGGCAAGCATTACTAGAAAAAATACAATTATGTGTTCAATTATGTGGTACAGATTCAGAGTGTTCTAAGAATTCAGGGCACAGTTGTTTCTGAGGCTAAAGAAACAACTCAAGGCCAATGGAGGAGTAGTGTTTTTAGCTTGGTCTTAAACGTGATTTACCAGCTCTGCAATTCCAAAATCCATTGGGGCAGTGGCTCATTTTCAGGGAAGAAACTGTGTCTCCTTAATTGCTGTACTTTCCCCCCCAGAGCTCCGTGTCTACATCATTGATTTAGCTCCAAATCCACTCTATCTTGACCTGTTTACTGTGGACTCATGCATGCTGGTCCAACTATATTGTAAGTTTTTAAGAGCCAGGTCTTGAGTTTACAAGTTTGAATCAATTTTGTGGTTCAACACAAGAGTAAATCACACTCTTTCTGACACAGGCTTTTCTAAACACTCTTTATTGAATTGAAATGAATTTAAACTGTGTGATCAGGGCAGGTTTCAAGGGAAAGTTAGTTACTTAAAGAGAAATCTGACGAGACAGGAGAGGAGAGGATCTCTCTGTTGGATGCCTGTGAAGGACAAACGTACCACAGAAGGGTAACGTATATATACATCATGGGCTGGCTGCAAGGAGAATATGAGCCTCAAGTTCTTTGGTTATTTTATTTTGTCTGTGTTCAGCAAGATACCACCTTCTACCATGCTTGCTGTCTTTTAAAATCCTTCGTCAAATCTGTAATTTGGGTCCCTTGTACTGAGATCCTTAGAAAACTGTGGTTTAGTGATAACCACGTCTGTGTCCCTCCTCCACCTCCAGTGTAGAGCAGGGCACAGAGTGATGCTTTATAAAATGTCTATTTCTTCATCTATTTATTTGTCCCTGAACTTTATTTTCTTTAGGTAATTGAAATGTCCTTATATGACTGTAGCACTGAATTTTGTGGCATGGTTAATTCTAATGCAGCAATTGGCTGGGGTTATAGGCTCCAGGGAACCTAGACATGCCTGAACAATGCAGACATCTGGGACGTAATGGTTTAGGGACTTGGACTTGTGCTTGGAGTTTGAGTATGGTTTATGATTAGGGCCTGTGCAGAGGATGGCCAGGAAGGGTGTGGTAGACTGCATTAACAGTGACATATATTCATCTCTTCCTGAATGTGTACTCTTTGCCATGTGATTTTGCAGTTTCAGTAAAGAAGTGAACTCTCTTTTCTACCCCCAAACCCCACCCTTGAATTGGGCTGGCCCTGTGACTTGCTTTGGCCAATTGAATACAGTAGAAGTAAAAGTGTGCTAGGTCCAGGTCTCTGCTTCAGGAGGCCTGGAGTGTTTCCACTTGCACTGTGCTTGCTCCTCTGCTGTGACCATGAGCATATGCCTGGGAGAGCCTGCTGGAAGTCGAGGCATAGGAACAGAGCTGAGTTGCCCCATCATCTCAGCCAATCCCAAATTAAACATAAAACCCAAATGTGTGAGTAAACCCAGCTGTGATTGGCTGAGCCCAGCCCAGGGCAACTGGACTCGCCAAACATATGAGCAAGGAAACGCTCACTGTTGTATACCACTAAGGTTGTGAGGTTGTATATTACACAGCATTGTTGTGGTGATACATGACTGATACAGAGGGCTTTGCTGTGGCCGTGGAAAGTGGGACGAGGGTTCAGCTGCAGCTCTTGCAGTAGCTTCTCATGCACCAGTGCTGGGGGAGTTGTGAGACTTTACACTCCTTGCTACCTGTTCTTTGGAAACAGAGCAGACTTCTGTTGGACTGATAAAGTTCAAGAGGTTCTTGGGCAATGTCAGGGCTAAAAAAAAAAATCTTCAGGATGCAGATACTGCATTTCATGCTAAAAGGAGGAAGGAAGTTCTTCTTCTTTTTTTTTTTTTTTTTTTGAGATGGAGTCTCACTCTGTCACCCAGGCTGGAGTGCAGTGGCGTGATCTTGACTCACTGCAACCTCTGCCTCTCGGGTTCAAGTGATTCTCCTGCCTCAGCTTCCTGAGTAGCTGGGACTACAGGCACACACCACCATGCCTGGCTAATTTTTGTGTTTTTAATAGAGATGGGTTTCACCATGTTGGCCAGGATGGTCTTAATCTCTTGACCTCGTGATCCATCTGCCTCGGCCTTCCAAAGTGCTGGAATTACAGGGATGAGCTAATGCACCCAGGCAGGAAGTTCTTTTTAAGACTCAGGAGATTAGTTAGAAGTCAAATGAAACAGACGTGGCCTGTTTTATTAAAGTGGGCCATATTTTTAGGTAACTTGGGGGAAATAAAAAAATCCACAATTAAAAGTAGTATAATTCCTATTTGAGATATGGTGACATTTGGATCTATTAAAATGTCTTGAATAGATGGAGTGGTCTATTCATTTGTGCAAACGTATTTATTTAGTGACATTATGTGCCTGACACTCTTTTGGGTATTAGAACTACATCAGTGAACAAAACACAAAAAGCTTCCTCTACTCTGGAAGCTTGTAGTAAAGGGAGAGAGATAATAGTCAATAAGCATTCTACATAAATCATATAACGTGCTGAAAGGTCACACATGCTACTGAGAGTGAAAAACAAGTAGAGTAAGGGGCATGGGGAGGGCCTCAGGGAAGGTCGGGGACAGTTACAATTTAAAGGTGATATTTAAAGAAAGACTTCGAGGTGAGAAAGTCAGTGAGTTCTGTGGAGGTGCGAGGAAGACAGGCAGAAGAGGAAGCAGCTTGAGTAAAGGACAACATGGGACCTTGCCACCTGTCTAAAGAACTGCGGAGGCCACTGTGGATCGAGACCAAGGTGGGGACAAGGACAGAAGAGTAATAAGAAAAGACAGAAAGTAGCTGGGTGTGGTGACATGCACCTGTAATCCCAGCTACTTGGGAGGGTGAGGCAAGAGAATCGTTTGAACCTGGGAGGCAGAGGTTGCAGTGAGCCGAGATCGAGCCATTACACTCCAGCCTAGGTGACCAGGCAAGACTCCATCTCAAAAAAAGAAAGAAAGAAAGAAAGAAAGAAAAAAAAAGACCAAGAAGTGGCAGGGACAAAACTGTCTAAAGCCATGAAGGCCATTATGGGTACTTTGCTTTGTCCTCGAAGAGAAAATGGGAGCCCTTGATGGGCTTTGAGCATGAAGGCCATCACACTCTGATAGCTGATTAACATTCTCAAAAATATCTACACCAAAACTACAAGGTCATGCCTCTTCCTAGGGTGGGCCGCTGGGGGTGGGGTGGTGCGGAGGCCACTGCAGGAATCCAGGCGACATGGGATGGCCCAGCCACAGTGCTGTGAGAAGGGGTGGGTTCTCGGTATACATTAAAGGAAGAGCCAAAAGAATTTGCTGATGGGTGGGATGTGGGGCATGAGAGAAACGGAGAAGTCAAGGATGATATCAAGGCTTTGGGCCTGAGAACTAGGAATGGAGTTTTCCTTCCCTGAGGTGGAAAAACTGGGAGGAACAGAATTTGGAAGAAAGACTAGGAGTTCCAGTTCAAACATGTTAGGTTAAGCAATCTGCTAGATATTCAAGTAGAGATTTCCTGTATTAAGGAATACTAGAATCTAGCTTTGTGGATTCAGTGGAAAAACTAGATTCTCCTTTTCAAAGAATACAAGCGTATCCAGAAATTCACAGATTTCTGATTTCCAAGAAGGGTGGTGACTCTTAACAACTGTTTGCTTTCATTTCTCCTTTAAATTACATTTCCCTTTTATTAACCTATAATTTTGCATATATAGTGTAAGTATTCCTCATCAGGATAGACCCAGTTATTTATTTTCAAATTGAGAATTTTATTTGGTGATATAAATTACCAGTCAATATCACAAAATCTTGGAAAGTATCACATACATCATTTCAAGTGTTAAGGAAAAATAGACTTGTGGAGCCCAGCAGATCATCAAATTATATATTTAGGGTTTTAATTTTAGATATCCTGAATTGTATTTTAGTCATCCAACAATCATTTATTGACTAAATACTATGAGCCTGGAATTGGGCTAGCACCAAAGGGCCCAGAGACTCTTTTAAATGCCCTTTTGGCATCTCTAGGAGCATATATGGAGGCAGTAGTGCGCTTATGAAGAGGGTAAGGAGCTTTTAAATGACCGAAATATTCATTGTAATATAACTGAATTCAGGCTTGAGCAAATGGATAGCAGAGTGCTGGAGGAAGGTACAGTTTCTCTTTTCTTCATTCCATGTGCGAATTCCAGCTCCAATTTTGTGGACAATTCTTTTATTTGCTAGTTCTTAGTTCAACTCTTTCTCTCTATTACTCCATCAAGAGATGCTGGTCCTTCTCAGAAGTGACAGGCAGAAATAGGTTAATTACATCAAATATTCACAGCTTCTGGGTATTACCCTCCCAGATCACAATATTTATCCTTTAAACAGTGAGGCTGGAAATGGGCAATTCGTTTTCAGGTAGGAGTAAAGAAGTATTGAGCTGCCCAGACCCCACCACGAGAGTCTTCTGTCTTCAGTCTAGCAGAAAGGACACACTAGCCCTCTTGATTTCTTTCTTAGAAGCCTACAGCCACTTCCCGAGGATCATATGCATTCAATAAAGAACATAAAATTACCCCCCCCATTCCCAACGTGCCATATTTAATTCAATGAGGTCCAGTTCCAATGTTTTGCCCGTGATTAACTGAGGAAGGTTCCTGCTCGGATGAGGACCTGGGCTCTGAAGGCTGGTAGTCCATTCATACCTCAGTTCCACAGCTTGGGACCAAGTGACTTTGAGTGAGTGACTTAATTGGCCCCTGCCTTGGTTGCTTAATCTGCAGGAGGGGCAGGTGGTTATGTAGTAACAGGGTTGCTGTAAGGATCATATGAGATAATCCAGCTAAAGCTTTAGCACAAAGCCTCATACAAAATAGATGCTCAATAAACGTTAGGCATTTTATATTCTGATTTCAGTCCTTGAGTTTATAGTTCTAATTTGAATAAGTCTAGTGCCTAGGCTAATCGTATGAAACAAGGGAGCCCTACAGGACAGTTGTCTAAGAAGATCCTCTCAGCCCTGCTCTGGGATCTTAAATACATACACGGCTTCAGGAACCTGGATGTCTAGACATTTTACAAAATGTCCACTAGGTGGCAACATGTTGTCATATTTACCGTCCTCACTGTGTAAATTTCTAACAGGGATCCTGAAAAACCACATTCACCTTATCTGATATTTAACAATTTTATTTGAAAAAAAAAAAAACCATATTCATGACAGTCATTATTTCAACTAAAAAAAAGCTCCAGTTAGGGGGTTCTTGTTTTAAAAGTAACGTATTTGTTGTTCACATTGTTTGGTTATCCTTGTATCATAGGAACATTGTGATGTTAAATATCACACTTGAGGATTTCTCTATTTTCTAGTTTTAGGCTATTTGATTCTTAAATGTTTTGTTTTAACTCATTGGTTACCTGACAAAGGATGAAGGATTTAGATGTTCATCATGATTCAAAAAATCTCATTGCGTGACCTGTTCACTTGGCATGATATTAACAACTTAGGGAGAGAAAGGATAAAGAGGTTTTTTCTTCTTATGGATTTTATGTTCTTAGATCAAAGTCTTGATGCAGACCAAAAAACCAAAAGAGGCAGCCACAGCACATGGGACACAAGTCTTGTGTTCTACCGGGGTGGGATTTCTCACAAATATCAAAGTAATCTCTCTAAAATGAACATATATTTTACTTTTTCTTGCTATTCCTTTAAAGTGTGCTTCTTTTGAGAAATGTAGACAAGGAATGAAGGAAGAGTAAATGGATGACTCTGACAGAAAAGGAGGCTTTGGGATGCAACTGGTACGTGACAGCAAGGAGTAAACAAATAAGAATTTGTGGATGAGGAAGAGAGGCGATAAGAAAATGTTCCCAGGGATGTGGATTAGGATTGAAGAGCTCCAGCCTGAAGAGGGGATTATTATGTGAAGCACAATTAGATAATAAAAGCACTATAAAGAGACAAGAGAGATTTTTATGGTGAAATGCTATGCTACCTTATATAATATATATGTTGGCACATGATTGAGAGGTCTTTGAGAATGCCATGATATGTTATTGCTCACTTACATTTACTAAAAAGGGTAAATAGTTGATGTTAACAAATAAAGTTCCAGAACAAGTACCGTCTATGGGCATTTCTTCTCAATTCCCACTGTCTATAATAAAATAATGATATATGCCCAATCAGTACACATGTTAAGTCTTTACTTTTTTTTTTTTTTTTTTTTTTTTTTTTGAGGCGGAGTTTCGCTCGTTACCCAGGCTGGAGTGCAATGGCGCGATCTCGGCTCACCGCAACCTCCGCCTCCTGGGTTCAGGCAATTCTCCTGCCTCAGCCTCCTGAGTAGCTGGGATTACAGGCACGCGCCACCATGCCCAGCTAATTTTTTGTATTAGTAGAGACGGGGTTTCACCATGTTGACCAGGACGGTCTCGATCTCTTGACCTCGTGATCCACCCGTCTCGGCCTCCCAAAGTGCTGGGATTACAGGCTTGAGCCACCGCGCCCGGCCAAGTCTTTACTTTTTAATTAAAACTGTCATTAATGATCCAGCTACTGCCTGGAAATTAACCTTGAGCTTATTATAAAATTAGCATTTCCAAACTCATTTTATTTTTTTGAGATGGAGTTTTGCTCTTGTTGTCCAGGCTGGAGTGCAATGGCTCTATCTTGGCTCACTGCAACCTCTGCATCCCAGGTTCTGCCTTAACCTCCCAAGTAGTTGGGATTACAGGCATGTGCCACCATGCCCGGCTAATTTTTGTATTTTTAGTAGAGACTGCATTTCTCCATGTTGGTCAGGCTGGTCTCAAACTCCTGACCTCAAGTGATCCACCTGCCTTGGCCTCCCAAAGTGCTTGGATTACAGGCATGAGCCACTGCGCCCTGCCCCAAACTCATATTTTAAAGCAACATTTAAACATCTGTTGTTCTTGGTGGCGGGGGGGCTGCACAGCAGGAAAGGAGGCAAATTGATTATAACACATATTATTGAGGAGGATTGTCCCAGCATACACTTCCAGTTATATTGAAAATCACCTTGTGAAAAGACATAAATATCTGTAAATGTTATATAATGGGGTTTTATCTGTTTGTTTTGAGAAAAGCACACTGTCAATAAGCAGATGGTTTAGAACTATTAAAGTACAGCTACTGAGAACTGGAAACTTGGCCCTAGCAAGGACAAAATACTGTATATCATTGTTCATTAAACAAATATTTATTGACTCTCTGATGTGGGCCTTAGAAATTCAGTAGTGATCCAAAAAGGCATAGTCCCTGCCCCTACAATCACTCCTAGATTCTAATAGAAAAACAGACAATAAGTAAAAATTGTAATACATGTAGTAATGATGGAAAAGAAGGCTACAGGGAATTTGAAATAAAAGAAGAAAGTTTACTAGGGTATACACTAGAATTTAAGTTTACTAAATAAATGACTTGTACATGTAAAACATCAACAGTAAAACCCAAACAAAACCCCATATGGTTTAACATTGCTAATTAATGATCTTTCAAATAATCAGTAAACATGTTTCACAGCACTACCAATTTGTTCCACCCTGCTATCCTTCAAGCCAGCACAAAATCTACAAAAGAAACTCCTCATCTGATTCCCATTTAACTGACTCGCTGAAATTAACCTCTAGTGTTCATGCTTTGATAACATCTGTGAGTGATGTTCACTGCCTGTGGATCTCACAGCTATAGTATGCTAACTCTCTGGAACCCCAGATCCTCTTCTCATATGACTGAGCTGTGTGTTTAACCATCAGTTACATTATTTCCCCAAACTGATGTATACTAGTTCTACTCTACATTTTAGTTCTATAATTTACTTAAATATCTTGTGAACTGATGAAGTAGGACAAAAAATAATAGATGTTTTATGAAACAAGTTGAATGCTTTGAAAAGGACTCAAAGATAAATTGCTGAGAAAGATTTTGCTCCCAAAATAGGAAACGGTAAGAAAACAATGGATTCAAAAAACTGATGAAAATCTAGACGGGTCCCGCACTTAGATTTCCTCCCAAGTGTGTTTATGTCCTCACTTTTCTTGAAAAAAAAAAAACAAGCTGGACACTTTAGACTATGCCATTTTAGGTGTGTTTATTTAAAAATCAAGATGCTTAGGCTGGACACAGTGGCTTATGTCTGTAACTTCAGCACTTTGGGAGGCTGGGGTGGGCATATCACTTGAGGTCAGGGACCAGCCTGGCCAACATGGTAAAACCCTGTCTGTACTAAAAATGCAAAACATAGCTGGGTGTGGTGGTGTGTGCCTGTGGTCCCAGCTACTCAGGAGGCTGAGGCAGGAAAATCACTAGCATCTGGGAGGTGGTGGTTGCACTGAGCTGAGATTGCACCACTGCACTCCAGTCTGGGTGACAGAGTGAGACCCTGCCTCAAAAAGTTAAAAAAAAAAAAAAAAAACCTATCCTGGTCTACACATATTAAACTTTTCTATTGCAAACATTTAGTGGTTCCCCATGAACCTGCCAAATTAAATGTACATTCCTCACCATGGAGTTTCGGGCCTCCCAAAATAAAATAGTGATTTACTTTTCATGTAGTATTTCCTGCTATTTCCCTATTTATATCCTGCTCTCTCATCAATAAATTAGCTGACGTTGCCCAACTGCGGTAAATTGTGACAGTAAAATCTGCCAGTTCTATGCCTCCTGGTATCCATGACTTTGTGTGGGGGCCCCCTGCATTGACTCTGGGCTTGGCCATGTGGTTTGCTTTGGCCACGAGACACTGGTAAATGTGACAGAAGCAGAGGCTTGAAGGGGATACAAAATTTCAGTCACATGTGAGGAGTAAGTTCAAGAGAACTCTAGTAAAACATGGTAACGGTAGTTGATAGAAAGGCATTGTGCCCTTGAAAATTGATGAGAGAGTAGATTTTAAGTGCCCTTGCCACAAAAAAATGATAAGTATGTGAGGTAATGCATATGATAATTAGCTCAATTCAGCCATTCCACAATGTCTATCTATGGTATTTCCAAACATATTATACACAATAAATGCATACAAGTTTTACTTGCCAATTTAAAAACTAAATAAAACAAAGCAACAACAACAGCACCACACAAAAATAAAAACTAAGAATGCTTTGCACTGGGGATTGCCCTCTTGGTAAATGGCTGCTGACGTCTGACAAAATCCAAGCCAGCCTTTCTGAGGGTGAGAGCAGCTCAGCTGTCCTGGGTGGATCCTGGCTGCTTTGTTGAACAGTGCTGCTTGAAACAATAGCCTGACCCTAAACTTGAAGACATGGGCTGACCATAGACCGGTCACCTGCTAGAAGCCCTCGGCTGTTCTTTGACCACAGATAGACTAGTTCCCAGGCTAGTTGTACTCTGTGACTTCCTTTTCATGTATCCCTAGCCCTGTCTTTACCCTCCCGGCTCCTGTGTCATTGCTTCCAGGAAACGACCTGAATGGAAACCCCAATAACAAAAATAACACAGCGTTTACAAAGAGCCTGTTGGCCATCCAGTGTAAGGCAAATGGTTGAAATGTGTGAGTCCATTCAATCTTTGCTTTGGACAGGTTTTTCCACCACACAAAGAAGCTTTACCAAATATACATTTCCAGAAGCCCCTCTGAGACACTGTTTAATATAGTTCTAAGATCATTAAGTGCCAGAGAGAATAACATTTCCTTAGGATTGCTTTCTTAAATCCTATAGCTTTCATTTTCAAGGAAATTGGCTCGATGTAAGTGCAGGTGTGCCTCATTTTCTTGTGCTTTGCTTTATTTTACTTCGCAGTTACTGTGTTTTGTACAAATTGAAGGTTGTGGCAACCCTGTGTCAAGCAAATCTATAGGCACTATTTTTCCAACAGTATGTGCTCACTTTGTGTCTCTGTGTCACATTTTGACAATCCTCACCATATTTCAAACTTTTTCATTACTATAGTCATGTGATCAGTCATCTTTGATGTTACTATTACAATTGTTTGGGTACAATAAATCACATCCATAGAAGATGGTGACCTTAAGTGATAAATGTTTGGTGTCTTGACTGTTTCAGCTTCCCTATTCTTTGAGACACACCAATATTGAAAATAGGCCAGTTAATAACCTTACCATGGCCTTCAAGTGTGCAAGTGAAAAGAAGATTGCAGGTCTCTCTCTTTAAGCCAAAGCTTAGTAAACAAGACATGTCAATAGTCAGGATAGGCTGAAAGCTAAGCCTCTTGCACCAATGTTTAGCCAAATTGGAAATGCAAAAGAAAAGTTCCTGAAGGAAGTTTAAGGTACTACACCAGTGAACACATGAATGATAAGAAAGTGAAACAGCCTTATTGATGATTTGAAGAGTTTTAGTGATCTGGATAGAAGTTCCAACCAGCTGCAACATTCTCTTAAGCCAGAGTCTAACACAGATCGAGGCCCTAACTTTCTTTAATTCTATGAAGGCTGAGAGAGGCAAGGAAGGTGCCCCAAAAAGTTTGAAGCTAGCAGAGTTTGGTGTATGAGGTTTAAGGAAAGAAGCATCTCTATAACATAAAAGTGAAGAGTGAAACAGCAAGGGCTGATGTAGAAGCTGCATGATCTTACCCAGAAGATCTAGCTAAGATCACAGATGAATGTGGCTGCACAAAACAACAGACTTTCATAGTAGACAAGACAGCCTTATATAGGAAGAAGATGCTCTCTAGAACTTTCATAGCTAGAGAGGACAAGTCAATGCCTGGACTCAGAGTCTCAAAGGACAGGCTCACTCTCTTGTTAGGGACTAATGCAACTAGTGACTTTAAGTTGAAGCTGTTGGTATTCTGAAAATCCTAGGGCCCTTAACAATTATGCTAAATCTACTTTGCCTGTGCTCTATAAATGGAAGAACAAAGCCTGGATGACAGCACACATATTCATACCATGATTGACTGAATATTTTAAGCCCACTGTTGGCCGATGAATAACCTTACCACGGCCTTCAAGTGTGCAAGTGAAAAGAAGATTGCAGGTCTCTCTCTGTAAGCCAAAGCTTAGTAAACAAGACATGTCAATAGCCAACATAGGCTGAAAGCTAAGCCTCTTGCACCAGTGTTTAGCCAAATTGGGAATGCAAAAGAAAAGTTCTTGAAGGAAATTTAAGGTGCTACTCCAGTGAACACATGAATGATAAGAAAGCTGCTCAGAGAGAAAAATTCCTTTTAAAATATTACTGCTCATTAACAATGTATCTAGTCATCCAAGAGCTCTGACAAAGATGTACAGGATTAATGTTATTTTCATGCATACTAATGCAATGTCCATTCTGCAGCTCATGGATAGAGGAGTAATTTTGACTTTCAAATCTTATTATTTAAGAAATACATTTCATAAGTTTATAGCTGCCACAGACAGTGGGTCCTCTAATGGATCTGGAGAAAGTCAATTGAAAACCCTCTGCAAAGGAGTCACTATTCTAGATGCCATTTAAGAACATTTGTGATTCATAGGAGGAAGTCAAAATATCAGCATTTACAGGACTTGACTCTAATTCTTATGGATGACTTGGAAGGGTTCAAGATTTCAGTGGAGGAAGTAACTGTAGATGTGGTAGAAATACCAAGAGAACTAGAATTAGAAGTGGAGCCTGAAGATGTGACTGAATTGAAGCAATCTCATGATAAAACTAATGAATGAGGAGTTGTTTCTTATGGATGAGCAAAGAAAGTTGTTCCTTGATATGGAATCTGCTGGGGAAGTTGCAGTGAGCATTGTTGAAATGGCAACAGAGGATTTAGAAGATTACATAAATTTAGTTGATAGTGCAGTAGCAAGGTTTGAGAGGATAGACTTCAATTTTGAAAGAAGTTCTACTGTGGGTAAAATGCTATCAAACAGCATCCATCCTACAGAGAAATATCTTGTTTAAGGAAGAGTCGAGAAATGCGGCATATTTCACTGTGGTCTCATTTTAACAAATTGCCACAGCCATCCTAATCTTCAGCAACCACCACCCTGATCAGTCAGCAGCCATCAACATTGAGGCAAGACCCTCCACCAGCAAAAATATTATGACTCTGAAGGCTAAGATTATCAATAGCATTTTTAGCCACAAAGTATTTTTAAATGAAGATATGTATATTGTTATTACACACTTAATAGACTACAGTATAGTTTAAACATAACTTGTATATGCACTGGAAAACCAAAAAAAAATTGTGACTTGCTTTATTGCAGTATTCACTTTATTGTGGTGGTCTGGAACTTGAACCCACAATATCTCCAAGGTACGCCTGTAACAGTAAAAAAGCAGAAAAATCACAAAAGAGTAATAGGCCAAACGTCTTGAGTTTTTGAATAAAAAAACTCAGCACATAAGTGAAACCTTCATTCCTATTTATTGCTGGTTCATGGTATATTCATCCCAAATTTTTTAAGTTTTTAGTTATAAATGTATAAAATAGTTTAGTAATTTTCTAGTTAATAGCAGAAAAGAAATTCTTTATCAAGCGTATTACTTTATGAGACAGAAATGAAATATGCACAGATTTTCTATATATTAGCTAGATGTTCATAGTCTAGGAAGGCTCAACTAAGTTTCAGGCTTGGACCAGGAGGCTCAGCATGATCCTGGGTTTTGGCTACTGTAATGGAGAAGCAAAGATGCACATATGGGATTCTAAAGCTATGATCACTGTTGTGATTTGAAATTATGTTTGAGGTCCTGAGACATGGGTTAAATTTAACTTAGATCATTAGATGAATGTTAGGCTAGGATTTCGGCAGTAAACAATCTGACAGGGTGATTGGCAGCCTCTCATTATAGAGGCGTAGTGATTAATTAACACAGAGCTTCATTAATTTTGTGAAGCAAGGAACAGTATTTCTTTGCAGTGAAAATCAATATTTGAACACTTGGAGCCTCTTCTCTGAGCTAATTTACTCAGATATTTAGCTCACTTTAAATTCTCAGTTCTCTGCAAATGTTCTATGCTTCCAACTATTGAGGTAATTGGGAATATTTATGATATTCTGCCTCAAGTTATTTTTGGAAGAATGTGAAGTGTAAATGAATATATTTTTGTATTGGTGTTTCAATTTCAAAAGCATATTTATATTATCGTATGAGTCAGGATGTTAAACTACATTGTTAAAGGCAAGGATGTATATAGAAACTGTGGGAAAATACCTACCTCCCTGCTTTTGGTAGGAATTATATCAACATTGTACTCCATGTGAACTTAAATCATTTTTCCATTGTCAATCTCTAGATAATTATTTCTTCAATTATTAGAGTAAGTCTTAGGGACTCTGTAGAAAGGATTTTATGCTCTTGACATATGACTCAACAATAATCTCTATTTTTCAAATAAACCAAGAATGAGAGAAAACAAATTTCCTGGAAGGATCCAAAGAGAACTCAAGAGTCTGGAAATGGGAAGGGATGGGATTCTTCCTCCAGGTGGGAAAGGCACATGACACCTGTCAAAGAGCTCAAGATTTAGACTGAGCAACATGGCGATCATTGTGCCATCTGAGGCCTGAGCTCAGCACAATAAATGAAGATGCCCCGCTTCCCTGAGGAAGACAGTGGTGACTGGAGCATAGGCCAGCTGCACAGCACAGAGACACACAGAGAGATGAAGCAAGGCGGGAAGTGGGCCTCGTGAGAGCAGGTATCCTAGGGCTTTGTGGAGAGATGGGGCAAGAACTCACTATAAGGCTAGAAGTCCAGGCAGAAGTCTGGGACACTGTGTCTTCTTTTCCCTTCTGCTGAACCAAGAGCTAGAGCAAAGCTCTCATGTTGAAATGTAATCCCCAAGGTTGGAGATGGGGCCTAGAGGGAGGTAATCGGACCCTAGAAGGAAGAGAGAAGAAAGCAGTGGAAATCGCGCCCCTCTGACAGGCCACAAAGGGTCTTGGGAAACAATGATTAGGAAGCAACTTCCAGAATTAAGTGAGCATCTTGTTACATTTAAAACTTACCACATTCTCATTGCACCTCTGTGACAAACTATATTTTGCTTTAGCTTTCCAAACAATTCTTTCCAAAGTCATAGTTATTTGGTTAAGCTAAGTTTTTAAGTAAATCTTTGTTAGTCTCTTTAAGATTATGGAGAGGAAAGCAGCATCTCTTTAAGACTCAGGTATGGAGTTATCACCAAGTTTAAAATCCAGGGAGAAACAGTGATACAGGACAGGACGGGGCAGGGGAGGCACCGAGGGAGAATTTCAGGGTCTGCTGTGGACACTTGAGACCCTGATGCCTGCTTCTGTTTCCAGAGCCACCTGAAATGCTACACCCCAGGCATCTGTGACAGCTTAATACCCCACACACAAATCATGTGCACACAAAGAGGACACTTATTTACTAGTAAAGATAGGCTGTGACCTTTGCTCACTATCTGCCTTTAGGAACAGGATGAGAATTAGATTTCTTTCCAGGTTTGAAACTGGTTACCTTTTTGAACTGTCCTAAATAATATCTTTCTTTATTAAAACATAAACTATTTTACAGATTATCATCATAAAACATCATATATATAAGATTTAAATGATTAGGTACTTGTCACATTAATTAATTAGCTAGTTGGATTTCTGCTTGACTTCATCTACTTTCACGGCATCATGAAATTTACCAAGAAATACAACTTTTCAAAGCTACATACATCTAGTCTTTCTCCAAATGTATTGGTTGTTTTTATCAGTCTTCAGTACATCCATTTCTAAATATTTCCCATCTAGATTATTTCATCCATTCTATTTTTTCTCTTTTAGTAATTCATATATACATTTAATAATTCATTTATAGTTGTATCCCATTTTGAACTTTAGTCTAATACATTGATATACATAATTGTTATCTGTCTGCAACTGGATATCTGAGAGGCATGTTAGACACAAAGTTTAAAAATATACTCAATTTTCCTTTAAAACCTATGCTTTCTTCTGCTATTTTAATCTCACAAATTAGTTAATTGTACAAGCACTAGTGGGTACATCTAATATGCCAGATATTGCTGAAGATACGCCAGTGGACACAAAGGCTGGGAAGGCAGAAAATAGGCAGTAAATAAAACACCCAAGGAAACAGCTAGTGTGTTAAAGGGTAATCAGTTCTTTGTAAAAATAAGGAAGAAAATTAGATCAGGGTACAGTGGAAAGAGGTCTTCTGCATTAAATAAGAGGATCAGAAAGATGTCATCAAGGTGGCATTTGAGCAAAAATTTGAAACTGGTGAGGGAATTCAGCATACAGATACCCAAAGAATATTCTAGGCAGAACAAACAACCAATGATGCAAAGAGTGTAAAGCCAGAGCCTGCCTGACATACTCAAGGAAAAGCCAGGAGTCAGCATGGAGGGAGTGGGAGAGAAGGGAGAGCAGAGATAGAGTAGGGACCACGTCTTTGCAAATCCTTGCAAGAATTTTGGCTTTTATTGGAGAGAAATCGGGATACATTGCACAGTGACCTGATTATATTCATGTTCTTGAGGATTACTTTAGTAATGATCCAGAATAGATTTTAAGGAGGCAAGAGTGGAAGCAGGGGCACTAGTTAGGAAGATATTGTTATTTGAGCTAGAAGCAATGATGACTTATTCCACGGTGGTAGTGAAGAAATGGATGTGTTTTGAGGGTAGACCCTATAGTATTTTCTGATAGACTGGTAGGATAGGAGACATATGGGAAATAGAAAGAGGAAATTCAAGGATGATGTAAAGGTTTTGGAGCCTAAATGACTGGAATTATAAAGTTTGCCATCTACAGAGGGAAGAAGATTGCAGTGGAGCAGTTTTGCAGTGAAATCATGAGTTCTATTTTGAACATGCCATGTTTAAGGGTCTTTTGGACATCCCAGTGGTGATGGTGAGCAGGCAACTGGGAATATGAGTCTGGACTCAGAGGAGAGGACCAAGGTAGGAGATTTGTGTTTGTGAGTCATCAGTACATAAATGGTATTATTTTGTTTTTTTTGAGTCGGAGTCTTGCTCTGTTACCCAGGCTGGAGTGCAGTGGTGCTTTCTCAGCTCACTGAAACCTCCGCCTCCCAGGTTCAAGTGATTCTCCTGCCTCAGCCCCCCTTGTAGCTGGGATTACAAGCATGTGCCACCATGCCCAGCTAATTTTTGTATTTTAGTTGAGATGGGGTGTCACCATGTTGGCCAGGCTGATCTCGAACTCCTGACCTCAGGTGATCCACTCGCTTCAGCCTCCCAAAGTGCTGGGATTACAGGCATGAGCCACTGTGCCCAGCCTCATAAATGGCCTTTAATCAAGGAAGTGAGCTGAGATGGAGGGGCAAGGTAGACCAAGTGCTGAGTGGCTAGGACTTTCCAAAATGAAGATTTTGAGGAAATGAGGAGGACTCTTCAAAGGATACTGAGAGAAACTGCCAGTGAAGTAAGAGTAACATTGGGAGTGATGTCCTGAGAGCCAAGAGAGGCATCTATGTCTATCGGGACAGAGAGACAACTGTACCAAATACTGCAGACAGGTGAAGTGAAGTGAGGACTGAAAGTGACCACTGGACTTAGCAATGTGGGGGTCATCGGTATCCACGACAACAACAGTTTTGTTGGTATGATGTGGGGGTGGGGAGCGAGGAGACGGTTGATTGGAATGAATGTAAAAGAGAGAAAGAAAACAGAAATTGGTGGTTATAACAACCCTTTTTAGCAGTTTTGCTATATATGGTACAAAGAAATGGAAAGGTAACTGGTAGAGGAAGTGGGAATAAGAGAAGATTGAATTTGTTTTTTATTAAACACTTAAATCGAAGTATAACAAGCACACAGAATGTACAAAAAGCCTAGGTAAAATGTGAAATGTTTTCACCAAGTCAGTACTACCCAAATCAGGAAATAGAACGGTACCAGCACTCTGGAAGAGAATACTCCCCTTTGCCTCATCCCAGGCACTGTGTACCCAAAAGTTAACCACGTTTTTGACTTTTGACACCACAAATTCTTTTTTTCACTTTTTGAACTTTATATTAATGAATTATTTAATGTGTGCACTTTTGTGTCTGACTTCATTCTCTAACATGTTTGCAAGATTCACCTGTGCTGTTGTATGCAGGAGGATCTAATTTATTCTAATTTCTATACAGTATTTAACTGTATGTTATACCACTCTGTGACTTAATTCTCATTCTCTGGATATGATTTAATGAACATAACTTATTAATTTTAATATAGTAACAATTCTTAATCTTATCCTTGATGTTGTGTGATTTTGGTATCCTATTTAAGAAAGTTTGCGCATACAAAAATTGTGAAGATATTCTTTTATGTCAACTTCTAGAAGTTTTGTTGATTTGACTTTCATATTTAGATCTACAATTCTCCTGGAATTAATATACATGTAGGATATAAAGTAGAGTGAAAGGTTCATTTTTTTCTTAGTTTTTGGCACTATAATTAAAAAAGTCTTTTCCAATAACAATATAAACTTTTTCATTTTATAAATCATGTGACTGAATATACGTGAATATCTGAACTTTATATTCTATTTAGTTTGTAGTGTTACCTATCTTTGGGCCATTTACAAAGCCAATTACTACAGCTTTCTGTTAAGTCTTAGTATCTGTGTACGTCCAACTTAGTCCATTTTTGTTCAAGTTTGTCTTGACTATTTATGAATGTTTTCATTTCCATATAAATTGAATAAATACCTTGCCAGATTTTAAAATGTCATTATGCTGATTGTGATTTTTTAAAATCCAGAGAGATTAATATGAAAAGCAACTGGCATTTTGACAGTACATCTTCCACTTTATGAATTATGTTCCAATCTATAAACATAGTATATCTCTCCATTTTTTTAGGACTTCTGCACTTTGGCTCAGTTAACATAAAAAGAATATCTTCCTGTTTTACAGTTTTCTATGTAGAGAGATCTTGCAGTTCTTTGGCTTTATTTATTCCAAGTATTTTATTTATGCTATTGTTTATTAATGCTACTGTAAATTGTATCTTTCTAAAAAGTGTCATTTTCTACTTGTTTATTGTTTTTTTACAGAAGTAGAATTAATTTTTATTTGTATTAACCATGCATCCAGCAACAGGGATAAATTTGCTTCTCAATTTAAATAATTTAGCTATAGATTTTTATGGACATTCCAGACATTCCACATATATAGTCATGTTATCTGTATATGATACTTATAATGTTTTCTTTTTGATCTTTATATATTTAATTTCCTTTTCTTGCTTTATTTCAGTGGATAGAATCTCCAATATAATATTGCATAAAACTTTGATGAGGCTAGGTGCAATGGCTCATGCCTATAATCCCAGCACTTTGGGAGGCAGAAGCAAGTGGATCACTTGTGGTCAGCAGTTTGAGACCAACCTAGCCAGCATGGTGAAACATTGTCTCTAGTAAAAATACAAAAAAAAAAAAAAAAAAAAGTCAGGCATGGTAGCATGCACTTGTAGTCCCAGTTACTCTGGAGACTGTGGCAGGTAAATCTCTTGAACCCAGGAGGCAGAGGTTGCAGTGAGCCAAGATTGTGCCACTGCATTCCAGCCTGGGCAACAGAGTGAGACTATCTCAAAAACAAAACAAAAGAAAACAAAAATGGTGATGGAAGTGTTCTTACCTCATTTCTAATCTCAGATTAGAAGACCATTAATTGTGATGTTTTCTACAAAGTTTTGTGGATATTCTTTACTGAATTAAGGAAGTTTCCTTTTTAAATTTGCTAAAAGTTTTGTTTTTTAATGATGAAAAGGTATTCAGTTTTAACAAAAGCCCTTTCTCCATTTTTTAAATGATTCATTTCATATCTTTATTTTCATAATGTGAAGAATTATGTTGATAGATTTTTAATAGTTAAACCATTTTTTGCAACTCCTGAACAAGTTCACCTTGGTTGTGGTATATTACCCTTTTTATATTTTGCTAGAATCAATTTGATAATATTTTGTCTGAGAGATTTACCTATATATGCTCAGGAAAGGTGTTTGTCTGTTATATTCCTTTCCTGTAGTGTTCTTGTTACATCATCTATGAGTGCTGGGCCAACTCCTGGCAATGCCAAGGCCAGCTGATAATACCATGCTATCTCCTAACTCTCAGTGGCTGCTTTTTCTTCTCTCAGTCCCATTTTGGATCAAAGGTAAGCAATATTAGACCACAAGGCATTAATCTAGGATAAACAGCATTTTACCGTTACTATAATTTTGTCGATCAGGAGGTTGTCCAGAGAATGTTGCCTGTAGTTGGGGGAAAGTTAATGTCTCCTGTTCTTTTTGTTACAGGATGAGTTATCCAAACCTCTGGTGTAACAAGGGCTGTACAGTAGCACTTAAGAATCTGGAAGAAGGCCGGGCATGGTGGCTCATGCCTGTAATCCCAGCACTTTGGGAGGCCGAGGCGGGTGGATCACGAGGTCAAGAGACCGAGACCATCCTGGTCAACATGGTGAAATCCCATCTCTACTAAAAATACAAAAAATTAGCTGGGCATGGTGGTGCGTGCCTGTAATCCCAGCTACTCGGGAGGCTGAGGCAGGAGAACTGCTTGAACCCGGGAACGCAGAGGCAGAGGTTGTGGTGAGCCGAGATCGCTTCATTGCACTCCAGCCTGGATAACAAAAGCAAAACTCCGTCTCAAAAAAAAAAAAAAAAAAAAAAAAAGAATCTGGAAGAGATGCATCAGCCATCTGCAACCCAGGTGAGTGTGAGAAACCAAAGAGAGACCTGGAGGGTTTTTTTCTTTAGCCTGGTTCTGAACAGTTCAATTTGACCTCTAGAATTTATAAAGGCACAGCAAGAAGTGTTTGCTAAAACATAAACTGTCCCTTGAGTTATGAATTAAAATTTAAATTAGCTTAGAGCAGAAATCATGCTTTCTTAAGAAGTAGTGGCAGAGGGTCACAGATTCTATTGGGAATCACAGAAATAAGACATTGACCTCTTAAGGTGGGCAGGCTTATTCAAAAGAATTATATAAGTTCTGCAAAGCAGGCTGGAATGTTTCTGAAGAAAACAAACTGACCATTATAGCAAGGATAGACTCAGGAAATTTCAAAGTCTAGTAACTTCAAATCATACCTTTTATTAGCATAAATACTTGCTGTTTTATCTTTTGTCAGTCAGCATGCCCAGGCAAAGGCAATTAATTGAACTGTTTGAACTATGTTAGTTTCTGGGAGAAGCTAGTATGTTACAGGTAAATACACATCTGTGATCGTGTAGCCTACTCTGCAATTTTACTTCCTTTTTAAGTATAAACCATCATCATCAAACAAAATTTAATGAGCATTATTCAAAGAAGTCTCTCTGTGCAGGAGAGGTAAGTTTCTACTCCTTAGGGCGAGGGAAGAGAAAGACGGTGTAGCGTATTGGAGTAACGGATAGTGATGCATGTAGAGAAATGAACAATATTTCATAGGAGGTCAAGAAACAAGCTATATAAACGGCTGAGTGTTTTCAGTCAGTAGGAGAATTGGAAAATCTGTACAGAACTGAGAAATATTACCGATTTATTTTGGATATTTGACCCACCCAAATCTCATGTTGAAATGTATCCCCAAAGTTGGAGAAGGGGCCTAGAGGGAGGTGACTGGATTATAGCGGGGGATTTCTCATAAAAGGTTTAGCACTATCCCCTGATGCTGTCCTCATGATAGTGATAGAGTTATCATGACAGCTGGTTGTTTAAAAGTGTGGCGTGGGCCGGGCGCAGTGGCTCACACCTGTAATCCCAGCACTTTGGGAGGCTGAGGTGGGTGAATCATGAGGTCAAGAGATCAAGACCATCCTGGCCAACATGGTGAAACCCCGTGTCTACTAAAAAATACAAAAATTAGCTGGGTGTGGTGGCATGTGCCTGTAGTCCCAGCTACTTGGGAGGCTGAGGCAGGAGAATTGCTTGAACCCAGGAGGTGGAGATTGCAGTGAGCCGAGATTGTGCCACTGCATTCCAGCCTAGCGCCTGGAGACAGAGCAAAACTCTGTCTCAAAAAAAAAAAAAAAAAAAGGTGTGGCGTGGCACTTGCCTCCTTCTCTGTTGCTTCTGCTTTCACCCTATGACTTGCCTGCTTCTCCTTCTGACGTGATTGTAAGTTCCCTGAGGCCTCCCCAGAAGCAGAAGCTGCTATGCTTCCTGTACAGCCTGCAGAACCATGATATAATTAAACCTCTTTTCTTTATAAATAACCCAGTCTCAAGTGTTTCTGTATAGCAATGCAAGAACAAACAAATACAGTTACATTTTGTGGAACCCCTAGCCCTAAATCCACTGAGTTAGATTTTAAAAAAGAAATACACTTTGCTGTTGCTGCTATAGCTTTTTTTTTTTATTTTTATTTTTGAGACAGAGTCTCACTCCGTCACCAGGCACCAGGCTGGAGTGCAATGGCACGATCTTGGCTCACTGCAATCTCCGCCTCCTGGGTTCAAGCAATTCTCCTGCCTCAGCCACTCGAGTAGCTGGGACTACAGGCGAGCGCCACCACGCCCAGCTAATTTTTTTGGTATTTTTAGTAGAGATGGGGTTTCAACATGTTGGCCAGGATGGTCTCGATCTCTTGACCTCGTGGTTGCTATAGCTTTTAGAGAAGGAGGAGATGCCTTGGTTGCTGAACCTAATGAAAGATTTAAAGAAGATAAAAGGGTCAGGCATTGTGGTACAGGCTTGTAATCCCAGGACTTTGGGAGGCCGAGGTACACAGATCACTTGAGGTCGAGACCAGACTGGCCAATATGACAAAACTCCATCTCTACTAAAAATACAAATACCTGTAATCCCAGCACTTTGGGAGGCCGAGGAGGGTGGATCACGAGGTCAAGAGATCGAGACCATCCTGGTCAACATGGTGAAACTCCGTCTCTACTAATACAAAAAATTAGCTGGGCATGGTGGCGCGTGCCTGTAATCCCAGCTACTCAGGAGGCTGAGGCAGGAGAATTGCCTGAACCCAGGAGGCGGAGGTTGCAGTGAGCCGAGATTGCTCCATTGCATTCCAGCCTGGGTAACAAGAGCGAAACTCCGTCTCAAAAAAAAAAAAAAAAAAAAAAAACAAATAATAGTTGGGTGTGGTGGTGGGCACCTGTAATCCCAACTACTTGGGAGGCTGAGGCAGGAGAATCACTTGAACCCAGAAGGTGGAAGTTGTAGTGAGCTAAGATCGCACCACTGCATTCCAGCCTCAGTGACACAGTGAGACTCCATCTCAAAACAAAAACAGAAACAAAAAAAAGAAGCAAAAAGACCTCTGATGACCCCTTGTGAATGAGTCAGTACCTCCAATGCTCATTCAGACTTTCCATGAACAAAAAGAGAAAATAATTTGTAAATCTAAAATTCTTTAATAAAAATCTTTTCATAGGCTGTTATTGTTACAGTCTTTGTGCTTCAACAGGAGCTTGATGTTTTTTAAATTAAAAAATATATCATCATAAAAATATATTTGTTAGCATAGGAAGATAATTCTCATTTTAATTTGTCAGTTATTTTGAATTATCATAAGTTTGGTAAAGAAAAGAGCTTGCAAAAACAGTTTTGAATTACTGATATGCGTTGACTGTGTCTCCATCAAAATCTCATCTCAAATTGTAATCCAAATTGTAATCTCCACATGTTGAGGGAGAGACCTGGTGAGAGGTGATTGGATTATGAGGGTAGTTTCCCTCATGCTTTTTTCGTGATGGCAAGTGAGTTCTCATAAGATATGACCGATAAATCTCTGGTGTTTCTTTCTCTTCTCTTACTCTCCTGCTGCCTTGTGAAGAAGGTGCCTGTTTCCCCTTCACCTTCTGTCATGATTGTAAGTTTCCTGAGGCCTCTACAGCCATGCAGAACTGTAAGTCAATTCAACCTCTTGTTTATAAATTACCCAGTCTCAGGTAGCATCTTTGTAGCAGTATGAAAACAGACCAATGCAATTAGTTAAAATTTAGGGAATATGATTCAAACCTAATTATTCCTATGGTCTTTTCTTTTGTAGGGTAAAGAAATATATCTTAGTGTTACTGAATGTCCATTTTAAGAAACTCAAAGACATTGAGGTATGAAGGACATCTTAATGGCTTTATTATTCTGAATTTGAGGCTTGAAATTAGGAAAGGCAAAATAAAAAATAATTGCTAAGGAAGATAAACATCCTACAAACGTCATAAGCATCTAAAAAAACAGATTTGTAGGCAACATTATAGAAATACACAGCAATAACAATAATGATGATAATAAATATAATTTTGTTTCCAAAAGCAAGGACTATTTTTAAAAATGACTAAGTACTATATAAAAAATACCTAAAATTAACAGATCTGCACAATCTCTACTAATCTGGGCATAAAATAACTTAGTCATTTTATACAAAAAAAAAAACCCAAATTCTAATATTATTAGTTTTGTGCATTATTAGTATAATAATTTATTAATCTATGTTTATTTGTCTGTAAATTTTGACATACACAGATATATAAATGTAGAGATTTATTACCTACTTAGGTAATAATTTAAAGCATTTAACTCTAGCTAAGAAAGAGAAATGCAGCTCCTAACATCTGGGAGAGAATTATAATTTTTAATTTTTGTGTTCTTTCTTTCCTTCTTTAGTGATTTTCTTAAAGACACTGCCTAATTATTTCTCCAGGTGCCACCTGCCCCTCCAGCCCCAATTTGAACTCTTTGGCCTCAATCCTTGGTTATCTTCTTTGTACTTGAAGCCACAGTCATGGTGCCCACCAGCCCTAGTTTTCATTTGAGGGGCTTGTCATATCCACAACCCTTGTTGAGGTAGGAGCCCTAGGCAGACATTTGCTCTGTCATAGGCAACCACCAAGTAGTTACTAAGTCCTAGAAGACAGACAGAAAGTGATGGGCACCCATTTCAATGGCAGCCAAGCCATAGCATGGCCTGTGACTTTTGAGGCGATCTTCTGTGAATAGCTCATCCTAAAGAGGAAAAAGCAAGTTTCATCAGATCTTCACTCTCAAAAAGTAAAACTGATGAGAACAAAAATAACCTAGCAGTGAGTCACCATGGCTGAGATTCCAAGGATTCATGAAAGTTAGAGCCTATTTTACAGAAACTGAAGCCAGAGAGGCTATGTCACTTGCCTAAGGTTGACTAGCTAACCTGAACACTGCTTTATATGACACCTCATGGCCACTGAAAATTCACTGCACAAGGGGTAAGGAAGTCACTTGATAGTGGCAAGATACCAGAAGACATCCTCATAGAAGCAGAGATGGAAAAGGAAGCAGCTGGCCCCATTAATGCTGGATAGAGCTTTGAGGGAGAATCCCCAGATTCTGGCTGAAATCCTAAAGCTCTTCCACCCTCATCCAGTCTCCAGGAGTCTCAGCCATTGCAGGGTTCCTGCCTTGGGACCTGGATGAGCTCTCTATATTTCTTATTGCCATGTGGACCCTAACATTAACTCCCCACTATTACTTGAGATAACTTGAAGAGTTTATTTTTCTTTTCTCATAATTTTTATTTTGATACCAACCCCTCACCAAACCATCAAGAAAGGTTATATTTCAAAGAAAAAGAAAACCCAAGAAATAGGGATATATGTATCAAACCACAATTATCCCCTAAAACACTTCTATTGCAAAAAGGATAGAAAGCCAAAATCCCATAGACTCTTAGAGAATACCTTTAAAAACAAACAAATATAATTTGTGAAGTTATAGTTCTTATTACAGCAGGTGGACATGTTTAGAGTGGATAATTAAAGAAAATTAATCTTATTTGGCCTGGGAATACAGTAAGCTTTCTTCTATCCCAGCTGAAGAAATAAAAATAAACCAACATGAGCTTCTGAAGTTAATATTGAAATTGTCTTTATCAACTGAAGATAGCATGAGAATAAAGGGAGAGAAAATGAACAAATAGCAAAGACAAGTAGTCTTTAAATTTAGGCTCTACCTGTAACCAATAAACTTGTCTAACACAGCATTTCTATAGCCTTATCCTGGGCTCCACATCCCTCCTCCAAACTTAGAATTACCTGAATTTAGAATACACATCTCAACCCTCATGTGTTCTTTCACCTTTCTCTATGCTTTCTTTCTTCAGGTGTAAGGGCTCACAATGCAGAGGGAAGTTTTATTATTCTAGCTTCTATTAAGATAAAGTGAATCAAGCTCATCAACAGAAAGAAAGCCTACAGGCATCAGAACTTATTGACTCCAACTGCGGGCTTTGAAAAGGTATTTCTAAAAGCATATCTAGTTTTGCTAAGAGAGCAGCAATCATTTTAAATAATGATGTCCAGGGCTGACTTTTTGTTGGTTCACATGGGTTCATACCTGCCAGTTGTCTATTATGGCTGGCAGCTTTTCTGATTGGTCAGTACGACTGCTCAACCCATAGGTGTATATTCTGAATGTCACTCTTGGTTATGTCATGGTTTCTGTACCTATTATGTGAAAGAAGTCTTAGAAAAAGACTCACCCGTGTAGACAGATTTGTGTATATAAGTACACATTCATGTATTGTTTATAAGCATTGGCTAATTATTTCACTCATGAACTCATTCAATAACCAGAGTTTCAGTTCCTACAATATTTTCCCCCTCCTCTCAGAGCAGAGATGGACAAGAAAAATGTATTTCCTGTACTTCTTGTTTATTACTCAAGGCTTGCTTACATCTCTCTGCTTTATCTCCTGTTAGTCTCCTGTGGTCTGGCTGGACTGGTCTACTTAGCAGATTCTCAATCTGCCTGAACATGGACTTGCCTCTGTGCCTTTAGCTGTGTCTGACCCTTAAAGGCTTCCATGCTCTCCCAGAATTACATGGTAATTATGCTCAAAAACCCAATGCCGAGCCTACATCCTCTTGAGGCCTTCCCTAGAACACCAACTAGAGTCAGTAGTTTCTCTTAGTCTTCTAGTACTTAGTAACTTTGCTAATACTCAGTGATGATTTATTGCTTGGGAATATTTGAGCTTATTGTGTAATTATATTTATAGGTATTTTTATGTGCATATATGTGACCTACTCATTTAAAGTGCAAACTCTTTGAAATATAAAATTGCAAAATGGACCCCAACACTTAGCACATCAGCTGTGACACGTGTAGAGTAGATGGAGTTTTGTCCTAAGCTTGTGAGAGGCATTAGGTACACTGTGGTTTCTCTAGCAATCAGCTCCATTGTGAGCTCGGAGCTCAAAATGCAAGACTTGAGTGCTCATAGAGTTAAATTTTGTCAAGATCAATGCTGTAACTTCCACGTTTGCATTCCCTTTTCCTTCCCACAAGTCAAGGAAAGTGCAGAAAGGCTGTAGGTATGGGAGAGGAGGAAGAAGTTGGAAAATTATCCAATACCAGGAACTCCTTAGGGTGGTGTTATGGGGGTGTCACAGGAATGTGAAAGGATAGAAGGGAAAGGCAGGCAGAGGCATCACCAAAAAAGTGACAGGAGCATGCCTCCTTTATAATTTTGCAAAGCCTTCTTGATTTTGTACCTTACAAAAAATATTTAATAACAAAACCTAATTAATGTTTGAATTATGAAGTGACCTAGGGACAAAACTATGGTAGGCAGAATAGTGCCCTCCCACAAAGAAGTCCATGTCCTAATCCTCAGGACCTGTGAATATGTTATCTTACGTGGCAAAGAGACTTTGCAGATGTGATCAAGTTGAGGATGTTGAGATGGGGAGATTATTTTGGATTATCTAGTTGGTCTTAATGTTGTCACAAAGGTCCTTATAAGTGAAAGTGGGACAGAGCCAGAGGGAGATGTGCTGCTGGTTTTGAAGGTGTAGAAAGGGGCCGTGAGTGGAGAAATGCAGAGAGCCTCTAGAAAAGCCTGGAAAATGCAAGGGAACAAATTCTCCACAAGAGGCTCCAGTAAGGAACAGTTGATTTTACCCTTACCATGACAGACTTCTGACCTACACAACTTTGTAACAAAAAATATGCATTGTTGTAAGCAATCGAGTATGGTTATTTGTTACAGTAGCCACAGAAAACTAATAGAACAGCAAATGCAATGCATCAAGCACTTTATGGGAAGACCTAAGTGGGACACCCAACATAAACTGGGGAGCTCAGGGAAGGTTTTCTTATACATTGGAAATAAATGGAGGAGTTTCCAGGTCAAAGAGGAGGAGAAAGAACATTCTAGTCTATGGAGTTGGGGGTGGAGGGTGAGACAAGAACAAAAAAGGGAGTAAGGTAAGAAACAGGAGTTGGTTTGGAACACTACAAATCATCCAGCCTTGTTGAAAAATAATGTGGCAAAGATGAAGCAGGAAGGACGGATGGGAGAGAGGGGAGCAACTTCTCTCCCTGGGGAAGGGTTTAGGCTTTCAATAAGCGCTCATGGGGATGCAATGAAGCATTTTAAAGAATGGTGTGTGTTTGTGTGTGTATGTGTGTGTGCATGTGTTAGAGGCTGGAATGACAGTAAAATTTGCATTTAAAATTGCACTAAATATACGTATGTGTGTATAGACACACACATAAATTTTAAATGCAAATTTAAAATAAAATAATTTTAACACATTTTAAATGCAAATTTAAAATAAAATAAAATTGCACTAAATGCACACACATGTACACGGGCACACACGCGCGCGCGCACACACACACACACACACACACCCCTCTTCCTTTCAGCAAATAGTCCTTGAACAGAGATAAACAACAGCGATTTCAACTATGAGCCTGGGTTCAAATGCCACAAGCCATGGGCTCTCAGTATCACAAGGCGGGGTATTTGATTTACAGTCAGACCCTCTTTCAACGTGGGTGACAATTTGTAATTCTTCAGGAGGGGAGACTGCATCTGCTGCTTTCTTCTGGACCTCAATCCCTCCTCTTTTTAATGGAGTGAGTAGGAGAAGGGATTTATTCAATGCGGGCACCCTGGGGGGTTTGGGGATGGTTTAGTTCCCACCTAATCTCTATCAGACCCAACCAAAGCCATTCCGAAAATTACATAATAGTAATACTTTTTCTTAATGTGGATAATCTTAAAGCATGGAGGTATACAGGTCTAGAAAATTTTAAATGGTTTGTACATATGTGGTCATAAAAATAATAATCAAAGGCAATAGTTGTAAGAGAAATTCATAAACATCAATCCCCGCCTCATCCCTAACCCCCTAATATCCAATCTCTGAGACACCACTGAAGTTTTAAATTAATAATAGTTTATAGATTCTCCTGAGCTTTCCTCTGGAGGTTGCTAATATATTATAATTCCACACTCTTATGAATCCTGAGTTTTCGCTGCTCACCTCCACAAGAGGTTTATTAAAATTACCGAGGGAATAGTCTATTTGCAGAACTATGAAATAAAATTATGATTTCATCCTAATTAGAATGACCAGTTTCACTTAAAGTCTCCCCTCTCCCCACAGAAACATACACAAAAATCTCAGCTTCATCTCTGACCTTGTCAATTTCTTATGGGATATTGTCTCAGTTCCAGGGGCTATAACAAAATAACATAGACTAGTATTAAACTGGCTTAAACCACAGTTAACCACCGTTATTTATTTCTCACAGCTCTGGAGATTGGGCAGTCCAAGATCAAGGCACCCGGAGATGTGGTGTTTGTGGGGGGCCTGCTTCCTGGTTTGCAGATGACTGTTTTCTTGCTGTGTCCTCACATGACAGAGATCTCTTCTCTCTCTGTCTCCCTCTCTTTATTTGAGACAGAGTCTTACTCTGTTACACAGGCTGGAGTACAGTGGTGTACTCTCAGCTCCCTGCAGCTTCTGCCTCCCAGGCTGAAGTGATCCTCCCACATCAGCCTCCTGAGTAGCTGGGACAACAGGAGTGCACCACCATGCTTGGCTAATTTTTGTATATTTTGTAGAGACGAGGTTTTGCCACATTGCCCAAGCTGGTCTCAGACTCCTGGGCTCAAGCAACCCAACTGCCTTGGCCTCCCTAAGAGATGGAACTACAAGCATGAGCCAACGTGCCCAGCCTTTTGTTGCTTCTTATAAGGGCACTAAAATTCATTCATGAAGGCTCCACCTTCATGATCTAATTACTTCGCAAAGACCCCACTGGGGATTAGGATTTCACTATATGAACTTTTGGGAGGGAATATAAATCATTCAGTTCATAGCAGATAGAGTGAGACTTAGGTATGAAATGTTTTCCTTTAACTCTTACTTTTCGTACTAATTTTATTAAAAATAGTTGAAAGATAGAAAATGAGTTAGCTCGGCAGTTCTGGAGTACTCACTGGGCCATCCATCCTGTGTTTACCCGGCTCAGTCCAGGCTAATTTCCCTCTCCAGGAAGGGTCAAGGCCAGGAAGAGAGGTAGACTGGTCTCAGAAAGAGGCAGTGTCAAATGCTGAGCAAAGGCCAAGCTCAGAAAAAGGAAATGTGGTGTTTATGGAACCAACTTGCAAAGGCAAACATTAGCGAACCAAAGCAATGTAACAAATGATTCTCAACAGCTGGATTTCTTCAGTGCTTAAACTTGTAATAAACATCCATGGCTATCTTTGGAACATGATTTTTCTGTAAATATACATACATCTATTTATATAACCTCAAGGATTAGTTACAAAAAATTTAACTAAGAACCATCAACTTTCACTTCTCCAATTGGGTCACAATCCACAAGTTAATCTGTTAGGAAAAACAATAACATTTCTCTCTAACTGTGGTGAGAATCAGTAATTACATGTTTCCCAGGAAGATTCTGAAAAGCCCTTGGATACTGAAGGATTTGGGTTGCAGTTTTCTCAATCTGTTAAATGTTGAGTCGGGGGAGAAAATACACTTTTTTTTTTTTTTTTTTAACCTAGAATCCTAAAAGTTTACGAACTTTCAGAGAAACACAAAAGCCAACCTAAAAAAGTTCCCAGTGGGCAAAGTTGGAACCATTTGAGCAACAAAATAAATAATGTGGTATTGAATTATATCCCAAAGTATAAAATAAATATACATGAGTCCATACTGACATAACAAATACTGACATAAACAAATGATTTAATAAACAAGAGAGATGGAACAAATCTTTCTTACACAATAATTCTAAATAATAATATGTAGATACTCCCTCCTCTGGGATGGAGTTTAATCTTGCCCTCATCTTGAGTGTGGGTTGAATTGAGTGACTGCCATTCAGAGTCGAGTGTATGGAAAGAGAAAAACAGCTTTGCAGTAGAGAAACCTGGCATACACAACCTTAATTAAGGGATCAGGGTCAAGTTACCAGTGATAAGTCATGTGGCCATCATGCCATCGTCCCTGAGAGGATGCGATGGGGAAGGCAATTCATCTCTGTGGCTTTGGTCCCTCGAGTCTCATCATAAGAAAAAAACGTTAGACAACACCCACATGACTGGGTGTTGAGGTACCTCCACAAAACTACACCTTACCAGAATACTTTCTCATAATACTTTACCAGAATTCCTTACAGCTGTCAAGGTCAAGAAAAGACTGAGAAATTGTCATAGATTGGGGGAGACAAAGGGTACAGGAAACTAAATGCAGTGTGGTATCCCCCCTGGGATCCTGAAAAGGAGGATGGTTAGCCAAAAAGCCAGTGAAAGCTACATCAAGTCTGGAGTAGTGTTAATAGTGGCAAATCAATGTTAATTTCTTTTAAAAAATATTTTTTGTAGAAACGAGGTCTCGCTATATTGCCCAGGCTGGTCTCGAACTCCTGAGCTCAAGTGATCCTCCTGCCTGCCTTGGCCTCCAAAAATGTTGAGATTACAAGGCGTGAGCCACCACGCCTGGCCCAATGTGAATTTCCTACTTTTGACAAATGCGCCATGGTTATGGAAGCCGTAGGTATTAGGAGACATCAGCTGAGGGGTATATAGAGGACCCTCTGTACTGTTTTTGCAACTTTAAGTTCCAAAAGAAAGTTTTATTAAAAACAACAAAAAAAATGCACTTGTACTCCATAAATTTATGCCAAAAACTATAAAATCAAAAAACTATTTTAAAAACAAAAACTAAAGTTTATGAACTTAGGGTGCAAATATAACCTTCTTGTAAAGCAGCAGCCGATCATCCCCACCCCCAAGCACAGCACGCTAGCGAGGGGTTGGAGGGGCAGAGACTGACTCTCCGGCGCTGGGCGTGCGAGTCCCGCGACTCCTCCCCGGAGCCTCACCGGCGCCGGACTCTGCCCTGGGCGCGCCCCGCGGGGCGGAGTCAAACCTGTGGGCGGTGGCGGCTGCACTCGCAGGGCCCTGGCAGCCGGCCCTGGCAGCCGACCCTGGCCCCAAGGCCCGATCGCCCAGGGGAGGAGCAGCACTGGGACCCCGCGCCGGCTGGGCGCCCCCCAAGGTAGGCGAGTCTGGCCACCTGCGGGCCCGGTCTCTGCAGCGCACCGCGGCATCCCCGCCAGGTGTGTGGTGTCCAGGTGCCTTTCCAGCGGCTTCCCCCAGCGGAGCTCCTGGCATCAAGGACATTTCCTTTAAAAAGGTCCTTGGTGAAGAGGGTAACCCTCCCTGGAAACCTCGGTTCTGGGCTCGGATTTCTGGGCGAGAAGTTTCTTCTCCTCTGGGAAGAGTTGCTTTTTCCGCAGAGAGGAACCCCTCTTTAGCTGGGCGCACACCTGATTATTTACTTGGATTGATGTTATACAATCTGTTTATCAGGGGTCCCCGCGATTTCTGTCCGCTAATTTCAGTGGCCGTGGAGAAAATTCCTTTGGTAAACGCCCTGACCTGGGAACTTCAGTATGATGATTCTGACACGTTACTGCGCTCGCATTTTTTTAAGAGCAGAGATGAATGAAGGTGGCTGTCTTCATTCATTTGTGCGGGCTTCAGCAGCTGCAGGTGTAGTAGAAAGAATAGCCCATTGCTTGACTGTTTCCTTAACCTTGTGTAGGCATCATGAGATTTTAGAGCTGGAAGTTACAGCGTGCTAGGCGGCTAGACAAAGGAACGCTCTTATCTTACTAAAAAGTAGTATGGGACCGTGCAAGTGTCATTTTCAGATTGGGTGATGACATAGCTGTGAATTTTTAGCCTTTTTGGAAGGGAAGACAAAATTGAATGTAAGGATCAGAACAAGCAACAAGCCCTGGACATGAGTGTCTGTTCCCCATTATATTATAATTGTTTTATTTTAGGAATCAAAACCTCTTTTACTTTCTTGGTGTATATAGATCAGATGAAGTGTCAGAATACTAAAAGGAATTATTCTGTGTTTGTGATAGGAAGGAGATAATCTGTCCTTTTGATTTGACCTAATGCTATTAAATATTCAGAGCTACAGCAGTCTGGTTTTCCAGAAATGTGAGCTGGGCAGGAGTGTCAGATACCCTGGATGACACAATTGGTGCTGTTGTTAAGCTTTTCCCCAGCTAGAGTGAAGGCCCCTGACACAGAGGAATTTCTGCCCAAGGCAGGAAGTATCCCCGTGTGGTTCCTCAAATATTTGCAGAAAGAATGAAAACAACTATACTTCCAGGCTGACCTCATAAGAAGGTTCTTATCTCTTGTTATATACAAAATAAATTGATTCCTTGTCCTAACTAGAAAGAGATTTTTGAAATTAACACAGGTGCTATTTTGTGAATTAGTGATAGGCATGTTATTTGTTAGCTTATTTATTTACAGCGTGCTCAACATTGGAGGTGAGTTGTAATCCAAATTTTGGCCAAAGCTAATAAACATAAGCTAGATTTAGACAAAGCTAAAAATGAGGTGTACATTTGCTTGGAATAATGACTGTAAAGGGAATGAATTGAAGATTTTGATGGGAACGTAAAAGTCTTTTAAAGTAGTAGTTTCACATCTTTCCAACTGAGATATTTACATCCAAATTATATGGCTATGTATTGATTGAAAACATTTCATAATGGCAAAATTTTACCACGAATTTACTAACAAGTTTAAATGAATGTCATTTACTAAGCACAAGAACAGCCATATATGTGAGTTTGGAAAACAAAAGAGAGAGAGAGAGATTGAGAGAGAGAGAGAGAGTGAGTGAGAGAGTATGTGTGTGTACATTCAGTTTTAGAAGCTATCTGGCGCGTCTGTAAATTTGTGGGCCTATTCATGTATTCATTGAAACAATATTTATTGAGAGCACTGTGTTCTGTGTGGGAGAACCAGGTGGGAGGGGAAGCGGGTTCTGGGCCAAACAGCCCTGTGTAAATAAGACACATTTCTGTCCTCTTGGAATTTACTACATTGGAGTCTTCCAGGCCACCCCAAGTCAAGTTCATAGATTTGCAGACCACATCAATGATCCATTCAATTTGGACAGTGACTGAAACTAGACTCGTTTCAAATCACATATTCCCTTACACTGATTTAAATACTCAAATCTAAAAATGATAGAGGAGCTCACATGTTATTCTGCTCGGTGGTTTTCTTTTTTGTTTAGGTTGGGGAGGAACTTAGGAATCATGTGTTCCAGGTTTGATGTTATGAAATATTAACCTAAAACAGCTAAGTATCAATTTCATGCAAATTAAATAAAAACTAAACTTGTAGTATGGCTGACAATCTAGAGACAAAAATTAATGAACAAAAAATTTAAAACTGAAAAACGTCTATCCATTAAACTATTTTTGGTGTAAATTAGAAAAATATGACTACAATTATATTTCCTCCCAGAGGAAAACAGCATCTTTATTCAAGTTATTCTTACTTTTCCTTTTTTTTCTTTAAACATCTTTATTGAAGGTATAATTTACATACCATAAAATACATCCAAGTGTGTAATTCAGTGATTTTTGGTAAATTTACCAAATGGTACAACCACTGGCACAATCCAATTTTAGGTCATTTCATCATCCTTCAAACATCCCTGGGGCCTGTTTGCAGTCACTCACCATTCTTACCCCCAGTCTCAGGCAACCACAAATCTATTTTGTCTGTTTAGATTTGCCTTTTCTGGACATTTCATACAGATGGAATCGTACAATATATAGCCTTTAGCATCTGGCTTTTTTCAGTTAGAATAGTCGTTGAGGTTTATTCAGGTTGTCACATGTATCTGTAGTTGGTTCCTTTTTATTGCTTAACTAGCATTTATTCCGTATCATGGCTACACCACATTTTGTTCACCATTTGGTAGATGTTTCTGCAATTACATTTGCATGGTAAAACAGATACATTGGTGCAGCATCCATGGTAGGATAATTTGAGAATAACTGATATGAGTCAACCTCTTATTTGATGCTTTGACTCTCTTCTATAATTTTAAATATGAATGCCAAGAGTTAAACAACCAGGTTCCTATTAAGCAGTGATCTTTTTTGTGTGTATAACTGTCTAGAGAACAAACCAATGTTAAGATCTTAACTTTCCTTAGCAATTTGGGATGCTGAGGCAGGTGGATCACTTGGGGCCAGGAGTTGGAGACCAGCCTGGTCAACATGGTGAAACCCCTTCTCTACTAAAAATATTTTTTAAAAATTAGCTGGGTGTGGTGGCATGTGCCTGTAATCCCAGCTACTCAGGAGGCTGAGCCAAGAGAATTGCTTGAACGTGGGAGGTGGAGGTTGCAGTGAGCCGAGGTGGCGCCACTGCACTTTAACCTGGGCAACAGAGTGGGACTCTGCCTAAAACAAACAAACAAACAAACAAACAAACAGGAACTTCTTAACTTTGTAAGAACATTGACTTTGGTATACCCCTATTAGGAATTGGAAAACTGGAACAGCAGTTCCCAGCCAGAATTGTTTTCTTTTCTTACATATCTCCATTGACCCTGCTTTTTGCTATTAGGGCAAATGCAATTTTCAGGGGTGCGGGTCATGCTTGACAACTTATGCTTAGAGATCCTCTTAGGGAGATTTCTCTAGTTTACTGAAATCCTTTTATAAAAATCTAGTCAGTTCTGTGAGCCTAAAAAGAAGACAATGTCTCTCTGAGTACCTTTAAGTTACTACATAAACTTCAAGTTCATTTTGGGGAAGAAAAAAGAGCATCAGAATAACTTGAGGTCTGTTTTTGTTTTTGTGTTTTTCAAGACAGGGTCTTATTCTGTCACTCATGCTGGGGTGCAGTGTCAGGATCCTAGCTCACAGAAGCCTCAAACTCCTGGGCTCAAGTGATCCTCCTGCCTCAGCCTCCTCTATGACTGGGACTCTAGGAATGTGCCAGCAAGCTTAGTTAATTAATTATTTTTTTTTTTTTTTGGTAGATGGGGTATCACTGTGTTACCCAGACTGGCCTCCAATTCCTGGCCTTAAGCAATCCTCCCACCTTGGCCTCCCAAAGTGCTGGGATTACAGATGTAAACCACTGGGCCCAGCCCTTGAAGTCTATTTTATTGGCAATTAGATTGCAAAAGATCTTTTTAACATCTACAATTTGAAAAGAAGACAACGTAGGTTAAATAATATCGTTTTCCAAAGCTGAATGTCTTCATTTGCAACTTGTTTTTTTCCGCTTGAAATGTCAAAACAACTTTCTAACACTCCTAGGTGAGAATAGTACTACTGTTTTGATGATCTGTGTGTGACTGGATGGAGTAATCAATCTCAGTTGGTAATATCCCTTTGTTTCCTTGGTCAGGATTTTTAAAATTCTAAAACAAATGCATTTTTTTCTAGGCTTACACTGATGATTTTACACCAAGTATCTCCTGAGAGGTATTTACCATCTACAGAAATTCATCTTTATTGTTCTCACTTTCATATACTCCAGGGATCAGGATCAGGGTGGAGACATTCATCATGCTATGTTGGTTCATAAAGAGGAAGAAGGCTTGATTAGTATTGAGCTGTAAACGCCTGCTATTTATTTTGATGAGGTCACTTATGTTGTTGGGATCTGATACAGGAAATTTGTTTTACCCAAAATGAGAAGCTGCCTCTGACACTTCTATCTTTATTTTAACACCTGGATTTTGGTAGGATGCTGCTCTTGGATAAGTCAAACATCTTCATGGTGTGGGAGGGTGGGCAAAGGTGGTGATGAAAAGTAGGGTCATGGCAGGGCATGGTGGGTGGCTCATGCCTATAATCCCAGTACTTTGGGAGGCTGAGGTGGGTGGATCACCTGAGGTCAGGAGTTTGATACTAGCATGGGCAACATGGTGAAACCATGTCTCTACTAAAAATACAAAAATTAGCTGGGTGTGGTGACATGCACCTGTAGTTCCAGCTACTCGGGAGGCTGAGGTAGGAGATTGCTTGAACTTTGAACCTGGGAGGCAGAGGTTGCAGTAAGCCGAGATTGCACCACTGCACTCCAGCTTGGGTGACAGAGGAGACTCTGTCTCAAAAAAACAAAATAAAGAAAGAAAATTACTGTCCTGGCTGTTTCAGGCCCTGAATAAGTAGACATTTTCATCATTGATCCAACAGTGTATGCTCAGATGGACAAATATGAAGAATGAAAACATATTGTGCATCTAGAAAGCTATTAGAAAAGGAATGAGTAGATGAGAGAAAAAGTTCTAGGTTCGTGAATTATATTTAAAGCTTGCTGCAAATATTCTATTTCTTAGGTATTAATATATATTTCCTTCTACTTTATCACCTTTAATAAACAGTGCTTATGATTAAGTTTTTAAAAATGTTTAAATGGCTTTCCTTGTTTCTGTCATGCTGAATGCCAACTTTAATTGATTAGTCTTGTAGCATGAGCTAGAATCAGCAGCCCAGTTGCCTGCTGTTTTTATCAATTCCGATTCCATTGCTATATATGTATATTTACCATTTACACTCTTCTTTTTGGGGTCAATAATTTGAATGAAGAAAATCAAATCCAGCTAATTTTGGCTTTCAGTTAGTTTTAATAAAATCAGTGAGGGTTCTTGGATTTTGAAATCTCAATTGCGCATTGTTTTTTCTAGATTCTGTCAGATTACTATTTTTTAAATAACAGTGTACAAACTCACCTATTTCAGTGTGGAGTATTGTAAGTTTTGGGAAATTCTTATAATCATAGAACCATGATCACTAACAAGATGTATTTCCCCACCCCAAAGTCCTACGTGTTCCTCTTATGGTCAACCTTTTCCCTACTGCCAGTCCCAAGCAACCACTGATCACTTTTGATGCCTACAGTTTTTACTTTTCACTTTTGAAGAATGTCAAATAGATGGAACCACAGACTATGTGTAGCCCCTTGAATTTGGCCATTTCAGTTAGCATGATGCATTTGACACTTATCTATGTTGTTGTATCAGTAGTTCCTTCCTTTTATTTATTTATTTATTTTTTTTTGAGACAGTCTCACTCTGTCACCCAGGCTGGAGTGCAGTGGCACAATCTCAGCTCACTGCAACCTCCTCCTCCCAGGTTCAAGTGATTCTCGTGCCTCAGCCTCCTGAGTAGCTGGGATTACAGATGTGCACCACCATGACTGGCTAATTTTTGTATTGTTAATTAGTAGAGATGGGGTTTTGCCATGTTGGCCAGTCTGCTCTCGAACTCCTGACATCAGGTGATCTGCCTGCCTTGGCCTCCCAAAGTACTGGGATTACAGGTGTGAGCCACTGTGCCTGGTCCATTCCTTCTTAATGAGGGTTTGCGTTCACCTGTTGGTAAACATTTGAATTGTTTTGCAGTGTTTGGAAATTATTAACACTTGTGTGCAGGTTTTATAGAATATAACTTTTCATTTCACTCAGATAAATACAAAGGCATGGGGTTTCTGGGTTGTATACTATGTATTTAACTGTATGGGAGACTGTGCCAAGCTGTTGTCCACAGCGGCTGCTCATCTTCCATTCCCATCAGCAACAGACAGGAGTTCCAACTGTTCCACATACTCACCAGACCTGGTATGGTTTCCTTTTTCCCCTTTGCTGGATAATTTTTTAAGTGACGTAAATTATGTTCAAGCTAAAATAACCCAGGACAAGCTCAGAAAACTGTAGGTATTTTATAAATTTCTGGGCTGTTCACTTTTAAAATATTTTATAGCATCACAAATGACATTTTCTAAAAGGGTATCATGTAAATGCTGCAAGTGACTGTGACATATATCATTAACTTCAGCTTCCTTTTATATTTTCTTAACTGGCAAGTGTTAACCAGCTTTTGGGTTGACTTGTTAATAGAGAAGTTCAAATCAGGAGGAATAACTGGCTGATGTGGTAAGGAAGGAATAGTGAAGGGCAAACTGAGCTTGGGAATTGATACTTTCAAATCATGTCCTACAAGCAAATGTCCACAATAGGTTGTGAGTATAAATATTATTATTTAATATTAATTTAATGTGCATTATAGGTCAGATATTCCATTAAGCGCTTTTCATGCATTATCTCATTTAATCCTCACAGAACTCTGAGAAAGTTAGCATTCTCATCTAAAATTTCCTGTTGAGGAACCGAGGCTAAGGGAGTTTGAATGACTTTCAAAGACCTCCCAGCTGGTGAGGAAGTGGAACAGAGTCTTGTAGGCAGAACAACTGAGTCCAAATCCATTGTTTTTAAGCCGTGCAGTCATTGCCTTTGTTCATGGAATAAATCTACTGGGACAATGATATCTGTTCAGGCTCCTGAAGGACACACCTGGGATCTCCCAACAGGAGTTCTGTGACTGCTACTTAGTGACCTGCTTTGGAAAACTTTGATTCTTAAACTATCTTGCACTCAAGAAGTGAGGCTTAGAAACTCCTTCAGATTGTAGCAGGAGGCAAAGTGGTAAGTTAGAAGGAGCTAGCAGACTCATGAGAAAGAGCCAGACAACTCGTGGCTTAGGATCCAATGGCCACCAACTAGCTATCTTTGCTTAATCTTGTTGAGCCTTGCTTTTCATCTGCAAAATGGGAATAATACTGACCTCTCAGGGCATATGTGAGAAGTATTATAGAGAGCATACTCTACCTGGAATATAGTCTTCACTTAACGAATCCTGGGCTGGGAGCGGTAGATTATTGGGATCATGCCTGTAATCCCAGTTCTTTGGAAGGCTGGGGTAGACACTAGGTCAGGAGTTCGAGAACAATCTGGCCAACATAGTGAAACCCTATCTCTACTAAAAATACAAAAAATTATCCATGCATGGTGGCATGCACCTGTAGTCCCAGCTACTTGGGAGGCTGAGGCAGAAGAATCGCTCAAATCTGGGAGGCGGAGGTGTGGTGAGCTGAGATCATGCCACTGCACTCCAGCTTGAGCAACAGAGGGAGACTCCTTCTCAAAAAAACAAAACAAAATCCTGGCCCTTCCTTCCCACTCTTCTCCAGATGGGAAGGGAGACACGTGCTCTGCACCTCTTTGCAGTTTAGTTGCTAAACTGAACACTGGCTGAAACTTTAAGCTCTTTTTCATCGTTTCAAATTATGCCAGTGAACTATGAGGATAGACTATTTCATTACAAAGACATCTGAATTTGGGGTCAACCTATCTGTGTTCAGTCGATGAGGTTCTTATAACCTTGAAAAACTTACATCCTTTTTTTGTGCCATACACACACACACACACACACACACACTGAAGATAATAATTATAACACAGTGTTGTAATGATTAATTTTGGCAATATATGAAAAATTTTTTGTTAAATGGCACGTGCTTTGTCAATAGATATTCGTACATTGTATTTACATCAATATTTCATTTTTACCCCAAAATAGCATTTATCTTATGTCTAAGAATTTTCTATAGCACTGGCTATAATATCTGTGCATATAAAAATGAGTAGCATGTAGTTGAATAAAATGAATTCTACTTAGCCAAAGCTTAATTATTATTTCAAAACAGAACTTGAGTACAGTGTTAACATGCATATCTTTTGTATACTGTGCATCATTTTCAGGTAAACTGTACAGTCACCTGAGATTTAGCTGGCTGACACTGGATGTCACCATTGTGCTGTGTAATGTAGCTGCAGAACAGGTGTGCTATTTAGTATTCAGGACACAGTTAGTCTTATCAGGGTTTGGAAATACGTTCACTGTTTTCCTTCATATAATCGAATTATCTTTGTGGCACTTTTGTAGTAACGTTTTCAGTTTCTAACATCCAAGCGCTATAAAATAGTGATCAAAAATGAACAAATAATCTATTAGAACCAGGAAATGAAAACCTGAAAACTCAGAAACTGTGCTAAAACCAAGCAGGGCTCTCGATTGCAACCCGGAGTAATTGACTCTGGCTGACTTAGAAGAATAATTTACTGAGAGGATATAGAGCAGCTACTGGAATTGATGGGAATGTTGAAAAACTAGGTTTGGAAGATGGGAGGATCTCATATGCTAGAACACCAGTGAAATCAGACTGTGGGATGAAGGGGGTTAGGATCCTCCTGACACAGCTACTGGCCACTGGATGCTGCCACTGAATTTCCTGCCACTTGGACAAGAAGCACCACTCTGTATCAGAGACTCCTTCCTTTCCTGAATAATGACTGGATTTCCACTGCCGCCAGCTCCAACCAGCCAGATGGCCAGTCCCTGAGTTGTGCTTCCAGCACGGGCTCTCATTGGCTGATTCTAGGTGTTGTCCCTGTGCTCCAGCTCCAGGGAGTGAGCGTGAACAAGGGACCTTCCCTGCAAGACTCATACAGATGGTGCCTCAGCATATCTGGGAAGGAGATTCAAGTGCTAGCTAGCTGAAACCTGCCAGACATCCAGCATGGTGCTTTTCAATTAGCAGACCCCAGAAGTGAGTGGAGAATACCTCTGTGCAGTCAACCAGACTTTGCTGCCCCTTTTCTGGGCGGACCTGGGGCCAGTTGTTTACACTTTTGCAGTACCTGACAGCTTCACTCTGTCTTTGCTTCAATCCTGGGGGATCCATAATAGCAATGGCTAGACTTGTTTTAATGTGGCCAAGGAGACAACTGTTTAGACAAACTAGAAGTCTCAAAAAGCTTAGGTAAAAAAGAAAAAGATCTTGCAACATTAAAAGAAAAGAAAATGGTAGGCTTTGTTGTGTGCAGTGGTGTTCTTAGAACACTGCTCTAGAGGCCGGGCATTGTGGCTCACACCTGTAATCCCAACACTTTGGGAGGCCAAGTTGGGTGGATCACTTGAGGCCAGGAGTTTGAGACCAGCCTGGCCAACATGTCGAAATCCCGTCTCTACTAAAAATACAAAATAATTAGCTGAGTATGGTGGTACACCTCTGTAATCCCAGCTAATTGGGAAGCTGAGGCACAAGAATCTCTTGAATCGCAGAGGTTGCAGTGAGCTGAGATTATGCCACTGCACTCAAACTTGGGCGACAGAGTGAGACTCTGTCTCAAAAGCAAAACAAAACAAAAACCACTGCTCTAGGCACATGCCAGTTTCTGCTCTTGCTTTCCCATTTGCCTGGAACTCTCTTCTCCTAGATCCGAGAGAGCCACATGGCTTGCACCTTGCTTTCTTCATCTTTTGCTTCCTCAGATCAGCTTCCTCACCACTCATATAGAACAGCATCTCCTTTTACCCTGGGTCCCCTGATCTGCTTTTCTTCACGTCACTCATCACAGCCTTCTTTAGATCCCCTCTATATTTACTTGTTGTTTAATGTCTGCCTCTCCCTCTGTACTGAAAATCCCATGAAATTAGGGTCTTTGGCTCAGCCCTGTAGCCACAGCTCCTAACACAGTGGTTTCAATAAATATTTACTCTCTCAATATATGAATCAAGGGTTAAGTAAAGAAAGGAAACACCCTTGTTACAGTCTCTAGAATATCAACAGTGTCTGTAATCCTTTTCTAGGGGTGCTCTAACAAAATACCACACATGGGTGGCTTCAACATGGAAATGGATCATCTCTGAGTTCTAAAGCCTAGAAGTTCAAGATCAATGTGTCTACATGGTTAGTTCCTCTTGAGAGCTATGAGAGAGATCTGTTTCTTGCCTCTCCCCTGCTTGGTGGTTTGCTAGTAGTCTTTGGTGTTCCTTGGCATGTACAAACATCAGTAGATCTCTGCCTTCATTTTCACAGGGGATTCAGTGTTCTCATCTCTGCCACATCTCTCCTGATAAGCACATCAGTCATATTGGAGTAGGGATCCACCCTACTGCAGTATAAGCTCATGTTTACTTAACTAATTACATCTGTAAAACCCTATTTCCAAATAAGGTCCCATTCTGAGAAACTAGGGGTTAAGACTTTAACATAAAATTAGAGGGAGGACACAATTCAACCCATAACGGGCGCTTGTGTATGTTTATTGTATAATACTTCTGCTATTTTCATGTCATTAACTAGAGCATGAGGTATAGTTAGATTCTCTCAGGTGCCTGGTGGTGTGGTGGTTTATCACTTGGATTACAATTCACAATAATGTATGTGCATTGTTTTGTAGATTGTAAACTCTTCATTAGATGTTAGCATCATTGATTGAGGAAACTGACAAATTATTGGGGCATTAGCAATAAGGAATTTGCACCATGGATTTGCTAGTCTTAAAGTCCCCCAAAGCAATTTTTCCTTCATAGGCCAGTTCAGTCTGCAGGTTATTTAAAATATAACCTGTTTCTTTCCTGCGAGAAAGAAAACTACTCAGATTGCTTGTCAGCCTTAATTGTGAATAATGGTTGCATATTTTATGTACTCATTTGACAAATATGTACAAATCATTTATTATATATTGTATGTGCTGTTATAAGTGCTTGACAACTATTAACTAATGAACAACCCCACATTGATTATTGTTAATAATATTATTTTCATTTTCCCGTTAAGGAAACAGAGACACAGAGAGGTTAAGGGACTTGGCAGAGGTCACACAGGTATGGAGTGGCTGAATGGGGCCATGAGACTAGGCAGGCTGCCTCTAAACTGTTTCAGCTGTGGAACCTTCTTTCTTCACAGAAAACCTCATGGAAAAATTCAGTGTGTGTGACAGAACAAAGCAAAGCTGCTGTGGTTGAAGTTGAGGCGACAGAGCCCTGTCTATTCAGCAGTCCTCCGCCTCCTCCCTGGGAGCCCTGTTTGCAAGGCCCTTGTCTAGGAAATACCTCCTCTTGGCGTGATGCCACCTGTAAGCTGTCTTCAGTCCATTCCAGCATAAAACAAACAAAAGTCTTTCCTTACTTTAATTACCTGATTGTGATTTATTTTGAAAATTTCATCTCCTTAATCTACTTCTGGCTGAAATAAAATGCTAACATGGATTTTCTCCAGGATAGTAATGCCATGTGGCAATTTGGACTTTGTTGGCTTATGTTCCCCTTGGGTTTCCTTATACAAATCAGGGACTGGGTACAAAAGTTTTCTGAACCAAAGAAAGAAATGGAATTTAACTTCATATGGATATAGTTATAAAGCCTTGTAACCAGATAGATGTGAACTACCTGCCCTACTTGTCTTCTGTGGCTATTAATAATATAAAATAACACGGCCAACACTATTGACAGTGACTGTCCATTGAGTGCCTTCTGAGAGCAGGCATTTAAAAAAAACAACTCATTTTCATATCTCTAGGTGTTATCACCCCTATCTGACAGCTGTGTAAGTGAAGACTAAGGTTTTATGTAACTTGTTTAAGATGGCCCAACAAGTGAGTGGAATAGGTGGATGATTTCAGAAATATCAGTGATCAAGAAGCAAAATTCCTTGATTTTAAGAACAAAAGATACATAAGAGAGTATATTTTAAGATAAAAGATGTAAGCCTTGATGCAATTTTTAAATTGGCCATTCATTCCTATGATAAAATACCTCTTATCATTTGTTAGTGTACACATTGCATAATGTACTAAAAGGGAAATGAAAGTAAATCAATCGAATAGGACTGTAGATCAAGACTATGGCACTGGAGGGAAAACACTAACTCAGGCCAGATCGATTGCTTTGCTTCCCGCTGTTTTCCTGCTGGTCCTTCCCCCACTCCTTGCCAAGCCCTAACCCAGAGGTCAGCAAACATATCCTCTAAAGGGCCAGATAGGAAATATATTAGACATTGCTTGCCACATGCTTTCTCTGTCACAACTACTGAACTCTGCTGTTTGTGGTGCCAAAGCAGCATAGACGATATAATACATGAATGGGCATGTGGTGCTAGAGTAAAACTTTATTTATGGGCACTACATTTGAACTTCACATAATTTTCATATGTCATGAAATGTCCTTCTATTTTTTTCCAACCATTTTTATGAATACTAAATTTGAAATTCATATAATTTTCATGTGCCATGAAATGTCATTCTTCTTTTGATTTTTTGTTGAACCATTCAAAAATGTAAGAACCATTCTTAGCTCCGGGGCTGTACAAACAGAAGGAAATCAGATTGAGCTCCCAGGCTGGGGTTTGCTGACCCCTACCCTGGCCTGACCATCCTCCCTCTGGTTTTCAAGCACACTGCGTATTGTCCCTGTGGGTGTCTCCTCTTACTTCAAGCATTTAAATGTTGTTTTGTACCAAGATCTTAATCCCGGAAAAGACTTCAGAGGACCCAGTAAGAGATGTACTTCCACTCACATTTTGCAAAAGCCCACTTGCAGAGTTGCTGCTGCCAAATCAACTCCAGCCGAAACAAATATTTAATAGAAGCCATAGCTGCTAAGAGGATTTATAATAAAATGGAAAATTCTTGACATACTCTGTCAATTTCACTGAAGATTAAAGGATAAATACAAGACTTTGTAGTATTCCCAGAAGCTATCTTGTTTCCAAGTGATACCCTCAAATATGCAAATTCTTTGTGTTTTTTGCAGCCTAGGTCATTGTTAGATTTTAAATATTTTTTTATTATTTCTCTCCAGGGAAGCCACTCTTAATACGATGGAAACATCACTGAACTTCTAAAAGTCCAATGTTTGAGTTTTAGCTTTATGAATGTTACTTAATCTTTGGTAAGTTCATGTCACCATGGGAGTGGAGTTTTGGCTTCTTATCAGTAACGTGGTATTAATAATCCTACCACACAGGGCTTTTTATTACAGTTTACTTATTAGTTATTTGCTATTTATTATAGAAATTTCAAACAAACCCAAAATACATAAAGGAATATAATGAACCCTACAGACTCATCACCCAGTTTCAATAGTTATCTATAAAAATTTGCTAAATTTCCTTAATCTTTATCCCCTTCTCCTTTTTATCTCACTCTTTGAGTTTTAAAGCAGTTCCAAATGTAATGCCATTTCACCTTTGTGCAAATATGTCAGTAGGTGTCACTAATAGATACAACCCTTTAAAGGAATGTCATAATTATCACAGCTAGCAAATTTACAATTCTTTTACATCATATATTATCTAGCTAGTCTCAAAAATGTCTTTACATGGTTTTTTTTTTTTTGAATCAAAATCTAAACAAGATTCATATATTGCATTTGGTCCTATATCTTTTAAGATCCTTAATTTATGTTAAGATTGATTAATGGGGTCTCTCAGGTTAAGTTTCCTTGTTAAATATTAACTAACGTTTTTAGCTTTAGGTGATGATGCTTAGGTTTTTTACTTCATGAGGTGTTGTAAAATACAGTTTTTCCAATTTTATCAATCCTTTTGAATTTATTAGCTGGAATTCCATAAAAAACCTTCCCTCATCAACTACTTGGCTACTATGAAATATGGTTCATATATTAAATGTTTCTTTCTTTTTTTTTGTGCCAGTTTTATTTTTTTAATTTTACTTTAGGTTCTGGGGGTAGTATACTTTTAGTCCATGTACACTGAGTTGTTCCTTATGTGCTTCTGAAGGTGGAGAGTGAGTACTGTGGTTGTTGTGGGTTTTTTCTTCAGCCATCATCAGTTCAGGGATTTAACATTTTTAATAAGTTTCAATCCATCACATTCTTTTTTAGGATGGGTTTTGTGTCTTATTCAAAGAGTATTTGATTACTTTTTTTGATTGCTGGCATGACCAGATCTCTCAGGCTCACTTTATATATTTCTTACCCCAGACCTGGATCAGCCAAGAAGTCCTAGTTTCTTTTTAGTAGGATATGATATTCAAAGACCAGTCTGGCCACTAGGGATGCTAATTGCTACTATTTCTAAGTTTCTCGGTGAATAGAGGTAGAAAATATATATATATATATATATATATATATATGAAAAATCATTGTTTTCTACCTCCCAGGTTCAAGCGATCCTCATGGCTCAGCCTCCCAAGTAGGTGGGATTACAGATGTGCACCACCATGCCCAGCTAATTATTGTATTTTTAGTAGAGACTGGGTTTCACCATGTCGGTCAGGCTGGTCTCAAACTCCTGACCTCAAGTGATGGGTCTGCCTTGGCCTCCCAAAGTGCTGGGATTACAGATGTGAGCCACCATCCTCGGCTTTCAGCTTTACCTAACATTTGTGTTCTATATTTCATTTCTTCTTTTATGCTAAATAGCTGGATTCTTCATGATGTTAACACAATTACCTGTTGCCTTTATTTTATAGTGTGAACCTGTGTACATACACACGCACACAGAGTTCACAGTTCAAAAGAGCAATACCAGTATTTCCACTAACAATATTATGAGTTAATATAGTTTAAGATTGTTTTGCTATGCTTTTTGTTTTAGAATATAGCACACTAGGGATAAATAGTCCCTAGTGTGTCATTTTTAATCACATGAAAAAATTCTTGTGGTTACAGAACTTGATATACGGATGTATTTATTTTATTTCATCTTTATTTTGGATGATTACTTTTTCTGTCAATTTTATTTTATAGTTAGATAAAATATATACATGGTTTAATATTAAAACATTAAGACACAGATTTCTTCCTTCCATTCACAGTTCCTGCCCTTCTTATAGAAAATATATTACATGTTCTTTTCTACTCTATGCTTTTTCATGAGATAATAATACATCCTAGTGATGACTCCATAGCTGTTGATAGTTTATTTAATCTATTCTCTTTTTGTTGGCATGGGATTTTTCCAGTCTTTTACTATTAATTCTCCTAACAGTAAATAGCCTTTACAGATTATATATGAAGGTACACACACACAAGACATAATTTTGTTATAATTATATTATGTTAATTCCACAGACATTTATTACATACTTTCAATGTGTTAGAATATAAACCTCATTCCTAGTCCTGAGATTTTACAGTCTGAGATGATACTGAATAAAAAGAAAAATTTCAGATTTTACCTTCTTAGATTATTTAAATGTTAATTTTTTAAATTAATGATTCCTTCAGATGATATTGCTTCATATTAAATTAATTACTGGATTTATGAATATATACAGATACCAATGAATTATAACTTTTCTGCTGTATTTGACTATAGTGATAAAACAATTTATGTCAGTTTATGAATCACATAATCATGCCATCAAAACAGTCTGTTTTGCTTAGCTGATTTATGTTTTTCTAAAACCAGAATTCACAATGACAACAGTGACAGTGACCACAGAAATTCCTCCAAGGGATAAGATGGAAGATAATTCTGCCTTGTATGAGTCTACATCCGCTCACATTATTGAAGAAACCGAGTATGTGAAAAAGGTATGTGGGTAGCAGAAATCATTAGTATGATATGAATTTTTAAAGATGAATTCCCATATGGGCTGGAGGACTCTGTTTCCCTCTCCATATATGTAACGGAACACATGTAAAGGAACAATTCTAATTTGGCAAAGGACAGTCTTCCTAGCTGAAATTTAAACCCATGTTTAGTCATTTCTCTTGAGGATAAGAAACTGTTCCTACACTTGGAGTAAAATGATTTTCCTCACTCAGTAAAATTGAATGATGGGCCAGGAGGGTTCAGAACACCTATCAGCACTTAATTTGTTCCACACTATTCACCACTGGGTTTCCTACTGTTTTATAATGTTTTCCAGTGGTTTCATGAGTGTTGATCATGTTCCCAAGTAGATGTTTATATTTCCTGCTGAGTTGGTGCCTCTCCTTACCTTGTTCCTTTTCACAGTTCATGGTAACTATTGCCAGTGACTGTGGGTTGGCATGTCACTTCATTAAACATGTGAAGTCTTATGAGAATCCAAGATGATAATGGGTGACAGAAGTATATATTCTTAACTGTTTCTTAGAAAGACGTTTATTAAGCACTTAAAATGTTCTAAAGTAGACTGGGCACAGTGGTTCACACCTGTAATCCCAGCACTTTGGGAAGCTGAGACGGGCAGATCACCTGAGGTCAAGAGTTTGAGACCAGCCTGACCAACATGGCGAAGCCCTGTCTCTACTAAAAATACAAAAAAGTGCCAAGCATGCTGGTGGCCAGCTGTAATCCCAGCTACTTAGGAGGCTGAGGCAGGAGAATCACTTGAAACCAGGAGGTGGAGGTTGCAGTGAGCTGAGATCAAGTCATTGCACTCCAGCCTGGGTAACAAGAGTGAAACTCCGTCTCAAAAAAAAAAAAGACTCCTTCTCAAAAAAAAAAAAAATGTGCTACTAGAGTATAACCCTGGCTCCTGCTCTTATAGTCTTACAGTCTAAAAGGACACTGAATAAAAAGAGAAATTTCACATTTTACCTTTTTGGATTATTTAATTATTTAACTAAATAATGGACAAATTCTGGCATAGTTCATAACTTATTCAGATCAATTAATTCCATCATTTTCAAGTGTCTTGCAATTCCATGGGTCATCAAGACATGGAGCTTATATTTCATGCATAAATGTATATGATCTCTCAGTAATTATTCTGTAGTAATTACTTAATAGTAATTATTTTATAGTAATTACTAGGTAGTAATTATTTTGTAGTAATTAGTAGATAGTAATTATTTTGTAGTGACTACTAAGCAGTAATTGTTTTATAGTAATTACTAAACAGTAAATTAGTACTAAATTACTAAAAAGACAAAACAGAACTAAATAGTATTAGGTACTAATTACTAAATCATAATTGTTTTGGGGATAATATTCACTTAAGTGATCATATTTTAGATTTGTCTGAGAAAGAGTTCTAAAGACCAAATGCTTACTTTAAGCAATCTAAACAATATCAGCCTAAATGCAAGTTAGGTTGATGGTGGCAGTTATTTAAATCTGAGATCAATATATGTATATATGTATTACTTTCTAGATAATCAGGTACCCTGTAAGTGGTATTGAGAAAAAACCCTTTGGCATTAAATGCCTTTGAAACAAATAAAATTTTTTTTTTTCCTTTTGTAGATTCGAACTACTCTGGAAAAGATCAGAACCCAAATGTTTAAAGATGAAGTAAGACATAATAGTACAAATCACAGTCTAGACACAAAGGTAATAATTTCCTTCCGAAGATTAGCATAAAGCCAATTGGACTTCTTAAAGTAACTTTTTGGGCAATTACTAAGTTATCTGATGCTTCAAAGGATGAGTGTTGAAGTATTTCATGCATATCTAAAGATGTTAATGATCATATATGTGAAATGTTTAACCACGAATGTTATGAGTAAGATCAAATTGGAATGGCTAGGCCTTACTTGAATTAAAGTAAATGAGAAGATGTCAGCCCAGCCAAGATAGATGACAGTGACATTTCCCAATGACAGGCAGAGCTTTTAGGCTCACCTGGGCCACACGAATAGACACACACAGTTGAAGCTTTTAGGCCTGAGTTGAGTAAAGACTGTCCGATAGTTGATAAGCTTGAATGTGCTCCCTTCTACAACATCAGCTTTATATATATGTAAGGTCGAGCAGCCTGCACTTAGCATTGTCTGGATTACACCAGGCTAAACCTCATCTGTGCCAGGTGTACTTCATCAGTGTTGTCCACCGGAAGGCAAATGAGGAAAGGGTTTCATAAGTTAAGATGAGGCTGGTGGATTAGGAGGAAAAGAAGGAGATTTTAGGGTTCTAGGGTAGAGCCGAGGCGCTTCATTTCTAACAAGCTTCTGCTGATGCTGAGCTGCTGGGACTGTAGACCAACACTTGAGGATAGCAAGGCCCTAGATTATTATAGTGAAATCTCTACAGGGCCAGAGGGCTGATGATTAGAAGTGTGGTTGATCTGCTGACCTTTCATGGTTTGGAGCTACTCCTGTCAAGGTTACTTCAGCAGGAGTCACTGAAGGCAAATGAGGAAAGGGTTTCAGAAGCGGGGTGGGACCCCTCTGTCAAATGCTGTCCATGGGCCAAGAAAATTGAGGACCAAATGCCAAGCATTGGATGTAACAATGTGGAGCGTATTGGTGGCCTGATAGGAGTAGCTTCATGGGAATGGTGACGACAGTGTGTTGCCATGTGTCTATCTCAGCCGCCTCAAACCACAGAAGGTCAGCAGATCAACCACGCATCAAAACATCAGCCCTCTGGCCCTGTAGGGATTTTGCCAGAGTAACCTAGGGCCTTGCTACTCTCAAGTATGCTCTGCAGTCCCAGCAGCTCAGCATCACCAGAAACCTGTTAGAAATGCAGCATCTAAGCTCTACTCCAGGACCACTGATTCAGAATCTGCATTTTTTTTTTTTTTTTTTTTTTTTTGAGACAGAGTCTTGCTCTGTCACCCGGGCTAGAGTGCAATGGCATGATCTTGGCTCATTACAACCTCAGCCTCCTGGGTTCAAGCGATTCTCCTGCCTCAGCCTCCGGAGTAGCTGATACTACAGGTGCATACCACCACTCCTGGCTAATTTTTGTATTTTTAGTAGAGATGGGGTTTCACCATGTTGGCCAGGCTGCTCTCGAACTCCTGACCTTGTGATCCACCCACCTCAGCCTCCCAAAGTGCTGGGATTACAGGCGTGAGCCACCCCACCATGACTGGCCAGAATCTGCATTTTTAACCAGATCTATCACCCAGTAATTCACAGGCACATTGAAGTTTGAAGAGCACTGATCAACGATCTTTGTAGCTGTCCACCACTGCTGATAATCTACCTTCTTCTACAAGAGATTTTCTGTCAAATATTCTTTAACAAATTAAAAAATAAAATAATTCCTATTCTGTATATGGAGAGTGGGAATATGCACTAGGGCCTGGACTATAAAAAACAAAACTGGCAGAGTTATGGTGAGGGAGGATGCTATCCACATGCACTATGTTCTTTTTGTTTTTTATTCCTACAAGTGTAGTTATACTGTAGTGAAAAGAACACACATTTTGTTATTAAAAAAACTGGGATTCTAATTCTGGTCTGGCAGTTGCTTTAGATATAATCTTAGGTGTGTTAGTTAAATTCTCATCTTCAAATTCCTCACCTGTGGAAAGGGCATAGTGCCTTCCAGTGTTTTGAGTATTCAGACAAAAGATTGTACGTAAAACATCTAAAAGATGACCTGGCACATAACAGTGTTTAACAAATAGAAGTTGTTATTATAATTGTAGGGTATGTGTAATTGTATAATAGTTTATCTGTTTTGAAATAAATTGAAAGAATGAGCACACAGTAACTATTTAAGAGGCTGTGCCATGAGCTCTCTTGCTCACTTGCTGCATAAACTTGGACCCTGGTCCTCAGTTTCTACATCTGTAAAATGGACAGGTTAAGTTAGATGGTTTCTAATTTCTTTTCCACTTCAGTGTGTGCACAATTCCAGATGAGATTTATGCTCCAAGTATATTTTTAGTGAGCTAGAGCTTACATCAAGTTATAATGGAAGTGCCATTCAGTTCTGATATCTCTGATTGGAAATTTAATATGATGTAATTACAGTGAAACATGACCAAACATTGACTATTATGTATTGTAACTATTAGGTCTGACTGTATTAGTCTATAATGCAATGTAACCAAAATGGAATTATGTCCACAACTTAGATTTTTTAAAACTGTCTGGCCTTGTGGATATTATTTATCTCCTCAAAAGCACTTATCAGTATATTTGAAACTATAGAAAATATAAAAGTTAAAATGTCATTCTACCTCTTTCAATATAAGAATATGTTCAAATTTGAGCAAATATAGGAGTCAGATATTTCATCTAGAATTTCCCATTGATATTTGAGATTCAAAAGATGTTTATTTATGCTAACCTGAAGCCTCTTTGATATATGTAACACTAAATGATAATTATTGTTGTCAAAGTTTGTAGAGGAAAAAATAGTCAGGTCTATGATTTTCATGTTTGTCCATTTCAGCGCTGTGGAAACCTTCAACAGGGCTCTCATTCTGAAATGGATCCCTCTTGTTGCAGTTTGGATTTGCTTATGAAAAAGATCAAAGGAAAAGACCTACAGCTCTTAGAAATGAACAAAGAGAATGAAGTATTGAAAATCAAGGTATGACTGTTAGAAGTTACAAATTTTGTGTTTTGAGACTTTGGGCTAATAGAATGGATTGTTAGTGTTCATGGCTCTGTAAAAGCAGAGAGATGTCCGTACATATCCCTAGGTCCACCTGTATGCTCCCTTCCATAGAGAAGCATTTTTATATTTCACAAATCGTATCTCACTGTTTTATTGTTGAGGCTTCTTTTGTCATTGAAAATAACTTACAAAAGTTCAAGTTATACAATTTCAGTCATGCAGATGAATAAGTTCTAGAAATCCACTGCATAAGGTTATGCTTATAGTTAACAATACTGTACTGTACACTTAGTAGATCTCATGTGAAGTGTTCTTATCACAATCCACAATACATTTTTAAAAGTGTGTTCATATTTAATAAATATTAACTATAGCCTTCATAGTAAAATGTCACAATATTCTTTAAATTTGTCTATTGCTGAATGCTTTTGATTTTCCCCTTTAAAGGCTTATGCTATATGCAGTCCTGCAATGAATATCTTGGTAGGGAAATCTTTATAGTCATCCTTGATCGTTTCCTTAGGTTAAATCCTGGAAAGACTCATGACATTTTAGCATTATTGCCCTCAATACTTTGAACTTGTCTCACTTCTATTTCAGCAAGATACACTTTTTAATACTGTGATGGACATTAATGATAAAAGGCTTGCAAATAAGTGTATAAGCTGACAGAGCACCATAGAGTTATTTGAATGGTGAGGAGTATATCTGCAGGGCATTGCTGTGGAAGGAGCTCTGCTTTGGTTTGACCATGGCAAATCTGCCTGTTCAACTGAAGAGGGAAATTAATAATTTACAATTGCTGTACAATAAGGCAAAATTTACTGTGTTGTGTTTAAGATGTAACTTCCTCCCCTCCTCCGCTCTGCTTAAAATTAACTAACTCTCTGTAAACCATTCAACCTTATCTATCCTCCCCACATTCTTAGCAAAGTTCCCAGGCATCCAGAAGTTCCTATTTTTCTTGCTGACCACCTGCAAGGTCACAGGGCAAATAAAACCTAAAGAATGCAAAACGTGTTTCTTAAAATGTTATTTTTCAAATGTAAAGCACGTCACAAGACATGTCACAGGATTATTAACTGCTCTTTGTTATTAGTTCTGTAAAATCACTTCCTGCTTCATCATCTTCTATCACAAAGGTACTTAAAAGGGCCTCAGTTTCTTTGTACCTTGCTCAGGCTTAGGAAGCAATTCCACTGAGCCCATAACCACATTAAATAAAATCCTCCGGCTTCCCCATCGGTCTCTCCAAGTCCCTAATTTCCCGCTTCACAACAGCCCCTCTAAATAGGGAGTTTCTCATTGTACATTTTCCTCTTACCAGGTAACAGTGTCTTCTCTCCTATCCATTTTCTATGAGGCTATACATGTATAGTTACAGCCTCGGTGTTCTTAATTGCCCACCAAACTGTTCTGCCTTTAACGCTTTTTGTTGTAAGTGTCAGAACATGCATAGTGACCTTTTTTCTAGCTGGAAGCCTCCAGAGAAGCAGGAGCAGCAGCTCTGCGAGACGTGGCCCGGAGACTATTTGAAAACTACCAAACGCAATCTGAAGAAGTGAGAAAAAAGCATGAGGATAGTAAACACTTACTCCAGGTACCAAACACACAGCTTGTCTATTGGAGAACTAGCCCCCACCCCAAGCTGTTTAAGTTCATCTTTCTGGAAGAATTAGAAATGAAACAAGCAATGGCCAAGTGACTTGGCAGAAGACTTGGAGAAGGAGCCGTGGGCTAGTCTTTTTTGCCGATTTCCCTCACACTGTGTAGCCCGACACCCCAGATGTTGCTGAGCTGCTTTGTCTGGGTTCTTACCCAGAGCCCCCAAGAACACAGATGGGAGGGAGGCAGCGCCACCCTGCCTGGAAATCTGGGCTGGCCCTGCGGAGCCTGGCTGGTAACTTCCCTTCAGGCTCTGTCGTTGACTCGCTAGATGACCCAGACTGAGCCATTCTTTCTGGACTTGGATATCCGTCTCTGTCTCTAGAGTGAAAGACACATAGTTTCAAACTTGTTTTGGTCTTAGGATACATACTTCAGATAAAAAAAAAAATAGAAAACAAAAATATGTATGCATATATAGTTAAAAAATATATAAGGTTATCTATTCTTATTTTTTAGTATGTAAATATATATAAATGTTAAAAATAAAAAAACATGTACATAGCCTCATGCATATTCTTTTTTGTTCATTTGCTTTTAAATCTGAAGTATATATACTAGGACCAATAAAATCTGTCTGAAAAATATATTCTAGAACTGGAAGAGTCAAAAATGTGTGTGTGTGTGTGTGTGTGTGTGTGTTTGCCAACATTAAAAATATAAAACAGCTAATCAGAAAGTTCATTCATAACAGCTTGGGGCACCCGGGTGTCTGTCAGCTCAGGCTACAGGAGGGTCTCTGGGGAGTACAGTAGGAAATTCACTGCCTAAGTGACACCCTTTCATGCTTCAGGCTGTGGTAGTGATAGTTGCAAACTCACTTGCATGCAGGGTGCAGATGAAAAACATAAGTGGGAAGCGGATGAGGGGTGCTATGTGATGGTGGCGCTCGTGGGGACGGGAAGCATGCATCCCTGTAATGTGGGCTCAGCCCCAGCCCGGAGTGACCTGACAGGAAGGCCCACTTGGTATTTACAAGGGAAGCCAGACACTTATTTTTCCCTGTGAAATGTCAAGCTTTGTTAAATACACATGCAGAAGAGTAAGAAGTTAGTTGACACAGTCCCACTGTGGCCTGTTGCCTGTTAGACGGAGACTTCTCTCCTATGATCGTCAGCCCTACCTGTCCTCTATGCCTATGAAGTAGCACCATGTTACAGTGAGGAGACTTATTCTGCTTTCATGACACTTCCTGATTAAAAATAAAACATGTTTTCATTGAACATGTAAGATTTTTTTTTTTTGTTCTGGATAACATTAGGGGAAATACCCAATGTAGATGACTGGTTGATGGGTGCAGCAAACCACCACAGCATATGTATAACTGTGTAACCTGCACGTTCTGCACACGTACCCCAGAACTTAAAGTATAATAAAAAAAATTTTGCTTTTCTTAAATTAGTATCTTTCTTTCTTATACCAGTTCAGGAAGTATGCTTTATGGTAACAAATGTAAACATTCTAGGAAGAATATTTATACATTATTAATTCTCGATTTAATGTTATAGTCTATCAGGGTTATTTTGAAGGAAACACTGATATCAAAAGAGTAATTCTAAATAAGTATGAATTCAGAATTTTTTTGGCTAATTAGAAAATTATAGGAAGAGGTAATATGTGTATAGGTTTAATAAAAACTGAGTTTTCACAACACAACTGTTTCTCTGACCATAGGTTAACAAGGTTGAAAAAGAACGGAAATTGAAACAACATGTTGAAAATCTGAATCAAGTTGCTGAAAAACTTGAAGAAAAACACAGTCAAATTACAGAATTGGAGAACCTTGTACAGAGAATGGAAAAGGTACGCCCCTGGAGAATTAGGGGATTTTCTTACTGACATGGTTAAGATAAGAAAGAAATAAAATAACACTAAAATAAATAGGACATTAAATTAAATAAGATAATATTAAGTGAAAGTGTTCTTTACAATTCTTGACCTTAGGAAGTATTTAATATTATTTTTTTCCCTTAAACATTTCATATGATCTATACTGTAGTGATTGATTTACCTTTCTGCAAATACTGTAGTCAAGTCATCATTTGTCACATTCTCTTTCTAGGAAATACGTGACTTAGAAAGGGGATCCAGGTGAGGCTGTGAATGCAAATAATGGAAAAGATCACAAAGTCCATCCACTAGGAGCAATAATATGGCAGGTCCTTGTAATCACAGCATTTTAATGTGCAGTATCCATTTTTGGCCACCCAAGTGCACTTCGTGTTTGTAAAAACATATGGCTGCACTAGGAGAGATACGGTTAACGTTAAGAAAATCCATTCTATGGAAATTGGAACTTGAAGAAGGCATATTTAGAGAAGAGTAATAATAGAACAAAAATTATAAAATGTTTCACGCATTGTTCATTTAAGTAGTTAGCACTCCAAATATATATAAAAGGTAAACACATAAATTTGTGTATGCGTGCCTTAGAATTTAGAATTTGGACAAATCAAGGAATTTTTTTTTTTAATAGCAAAACAAAGAGAAAACTGGCATCTCTGAAATGGAATTGGGGTTAGAGAAGAATATAGGTTTTGGTTTCTAGTAAATATTGCCTAATACATTTTTTTATATTTATTGTATTTGCCTCTGTTCTTTTTAGCTTTGTTTTATGATTCTGCCTGGGTTTATGCCATTTTATAAATGTCATTTCAAAAACGTCACATTTCAATATTCAAGTTTCTTACCAAAGGAATTTTGATTTGCTTAAAAATATTTCCCAAGAATTTAAAGTTTTATAACATTGTAACTTGGTTGAATTTGTAGTCTTTGTGATGTCCTATGAGGAAATCATAAAAATTAAATATGCTTGTTTATCAAGTGGTTCTAAGATAATATTCAGCTGCATGTGTATTATGTGGTGGGTCACAGAGTATTATACTTTAGCAGAATCAGTGGGCTAGAATGTCCTTAAGCAATTAGTTTATCCAGGCATGACAGTTTATAATTATGCTGTTTCAGAAAAACTGTAATATTTGGTTGAGTACTTGGTAGTGTCAGAATACTTGATCCTATAATAAATAGCTTAACAAAACTAAGATAGCAGAAAGAATGTTTGCATTAAGGAAAGAAAGACAATTCTGGGAAACGAATATAATTGCTTAACCAAACAACTTGATTAACCAGCTTAACATTTAAGTATAGACTAGAGCTCACCCCAGCTCAAACCCAATAATATTGGGTCAGGTTTAGTGGCCACTGTCACTGCTCCCCAATTAACAAAAGAACAGTGGAAGATAATTTCTATTTCCTAGTGACCCCAGGAAATGTGTACTAGACGTAAGTTCATCTCAGAGTTCTGGGGTATATTTACTTCACTGCTCTTCAACAAATATTTGAACACCACCATCCACAGCATAGAACTATGGGCTGGATATACATTTGTGAATGAACCAGACAGTCTTTTTCTGGAGATGACAATGTAGTATATCTAGTATATCTGGATTGCGTGAGGTTCAAAGAACTTCCCAGATCTCCCTTTCTTAATTCTTCTATGAGTCCTTTAGGGAGGCTGAAAGCCCAGTGGAAGGCAGAGGAGCGTACTCCAGAGTAAGGTTCAGTGGCTCAGACCCTGAAGGACATTCTTGGGAAGTGATGGCCTCACTCCTCCCTGATAATAACTCATAACAGTGGGCTGTCTCCAGGAGATCTTGGACAGAGGAAGTAGACAGGATGCCCATGGCTTGGCAAGGTCATGCAGCAACCTTCCACAATAATTCAGTGACTTCCTAGAATACAGCCTACTGGAATCTCTGGAGGGTGGAGATAAGTGGGGATAATGTGGAGGGGAAAGGTGCAAGAATCTTATCTTTTTTTAAAAAATGGTTTAGGCCAGGCATGGTGGCTCATGCCTATAATTCCAGCATTTTGGGAGGCTGAGACAGGAGGATTGCTTGAGGCCAGGATGGCCAACATGGTGAAACCTCGTCTCTCCTAAAAAATGCAAAAATTAACTGGTCATGATGGCATGTGCCTGTAGTCCCAGGTACTCTGGAGGTTGAGGCATGAGAATCACTTGAACCTGGGAGGTTGCAGCCAGCCGAGATCACGCCACTGCACTCCAGCCTGAGTGATAGAGCAGGACTCTATCTCAAAAAACAAAACAAAAATAAAACCAAATTGGTTTGAAGATATTTTATATTTGTGAAACAAGCAAATAAATAAAACTGTAAGAAGTAAAGCTTGGCAACATCTTGGTTTAAGGAGAGACTGAGAAGACAGGCTGTGAGGAAGGGTGTCTCAGGTGGGGAGCGGGGGTCAGAATAAGGGAGGGTGTACTGGCCCTTTTGTATTAATAGGAAAAAGACAAGTTCAAAAAGAAAGTAAAAATTAAAAATGAACATCCTCACAAAGGTTGATAAATATTGCCCTGGTAGTACATACCCCATGGAGAAGAATTTTCTTGATACTCATTTGAACAATCCACCGCTCCAGTAAATAGCCATTAGTGGTATGAGGTCTGGTAATGAATGCATTACTTAAAACCTTCACCATCTGTCCCACTTTAATCAGGAATGCAGTGAGAATGAATTCCATAAACACAGTGGTAAGCTAGCAAAAATGCCCAATAAGAGCATTTTAATATAGCATATGTTCCGTTTGCTAGCAGTGCAATTCTGTTACATCATATTTGTTTCCTAATGTCATTGATTTAGCTCTATTGCAATTTTAGAGCTGAAAGGCACTCTTGAGACCACCTAGTTTCTCATCATAATTTTATAAATGAGGACAGCATGAACCAGAAACGATTCCACAATCTTCCACTTCCTAGATCATACCACTTTCCATTATGCCCCTGTCTTCTCTAATGTTGGACAAAACTGACAGACTTGGTTCCCAAATCATTCAGATGTTATCATTTGGCAATGATTTAAATTGGTGCCTATTCGGATCAGTCTGGGGAGGGAATCCTGGAGCCGTCTCGAGGTATGGCTCTGGGAATAGGGGTTGCCCACTGTGTGGTGCTGCGAACTCCCCTTCCCTTTCCTGAAGACATTGCCTGAGAAATGCTGTCTGGTATGGTGTGATTTTCTGTGTTGTCAAAGAGGAGGCAAAAAGAACCCAAGCTAGATGCCAGAGCCTGGCCAAGGGAGAGCATTTACTTGTCCGGCTGTCTGGTTTCCCTGACTCCTGTATATGAAAATCCATTAATCAAGAGTAAGTCTATTTAATGTTGTTAGGAACCATTTTTCCTCACCCCGCAAATTCAAAATACATTATCTGTGGTGTGTTTCTTTGATAATCCAAGCGTCATCATACGCTTGCAAGATGTATCTGTGATCCCTCAGAAATAATTTGAACACAGCTAGGGTAACTCCAGGACAATTTCTATGTGGCAAGAATACTATAAGAAAAATTTGAAAAAGTGAGCATAATTTTTTTAAAAAAACAGAACACATAAGATATGAAGTAACTGGTACCTTCAAATTATTATATACTGAGGTCCAAATATGTGCCAGGAAGCCTGTATGTCTTTTACATATATTATCTCCATCATCCCGATATTTCAATATAGGTAATATTATCCCCATTTTAGGAATGCTCAGAAGATAAAAGTATGAATCAAATGAATATACAATGAATGCCTGTCAAATGTTGCAACTAATTCATTGATTATTGAAGGAAACAGTAAGATGAGAAAGCTGATTTAAATAAAATATTTTGAGGAACTAGCCATTTATAGGCATTTTGGAGAAAAAGTGAAAATAGAATAGGATTACTAGATTACATTAAAAATACAGTTAATATTCTTTAAGGCAATTAAACCATAATCTTTGGGATTATCTGATTATCTCTTCCACCAGATAGAAATCTACAAATTTACATTCAGCTTCACAGAATCAGGGCTCTAATAAAATAATAAATAATAGAAGCAAACACAGGGAAATTCTCTGAGAGAATTAAATCTTGGGTCAGATGATTAAACGATTATCCAATATGACATTAAAACTGTATACTGTATATTGTTTTTATTTCCAAGTTTGGGTTAATTTTTCTTAACAGTGGTAAGGCCCAGAGAGTTTAAAACCTTGGCCAAAATTTAGAAACCAAGTAAGGCCTTGCATACCATCTTTGTGATGTTTCTGCGATACAGCACTGCCTCGCTGTGTACTACTCATTCACATGCTGCAGCAGGAAGTAATTTTAAACAGCACTGTAGATAGTTTCAGCACATCTCTTCCAGTCAATTCCATCCATGTTGCCAATATCAATTCCTCCCTCTTTTCAATCCCCCTTGATTCTTTCCAACTTGGCAACCTCAATCATCAGGCCAAAGCACCAAATTCCTGTTTTCAGTCAATTGCCATCAAATATAAAATGAACACAGTCATCTCAGCTTCGTTATTATGGTCTTGTTTGTTATCCTTTAGGATGGAAAGAGTTTGGCTTAATAATCAAATTAAGGCATTTTAGAAGATAGTCTTTCTCAGTATCATAAAATTGCAATCTCAGTTTCTCCTGTATCCTAATTGGAAAGCAGTTATATCCTTTGTGGCCATGACCCTTCATCAAACATATGTTTATTTACTACTCTCTGACATATGCCACGTAGTGGGTAGGGTATCTAGTGTCCTTAGATACCACCAACTCAGTCTAATGTAGGGAAGCAGGTATAAGGGTGGGAGAGCCAGTGCCTAGTGAGGGATGAGCAGGCTGTTTATGTGGGGTAGGATGGGGAGAGGTGAATGGGAGAGGCTGAGCTGAACAGGCTACGGGCAATGCCCTGGAGGAGGAGCAAAAGTCCTCCAGGCAGGTGAGAGAGTGAAGACAACTATTCTTGGCCTATAGTTGAACTATGTGTAAAACACACAGGAGAATAGTTGGCCAGATTTCCTTGAAGATGGGGAGTAACAGCACATGCGAAATCAGCTCTTTAGCTCAAACCATAGTTCTAGTATGAACAGAGGAATGCCTTACCAAACATACACATCCAGTTTAGCAAAAATTGTATCTTATTTTCTCGTAGGAGAAGAGAACACTACTAGAAAAAAAACTGTCTTTGGAAAGCAAGCTCCTGCAACTCAAATCCAGTGCTACATATGGAAAAAGGTTTGCGAAGCTACCTGTTAAGTAAAAACAGTTCCTGATTTCTTTCCTGTCCACTAGTATGCCAGCCAGGAAACAGAAGGCCTTCCATCTCCCAAAGAAACAGGATGACTGACAGTGCAGGAAGAAGATTGAATTCCTAGGATTAACAGCTACGTAGTTATGTGCTTCCCCTTCCTCAGACTCAGAGGAATCACAGGGCAGTTGGGAATGGGGCATGGCAGAGTTCACTGAGGGGGCAAGGAAACCAGTGGGAAGGTTAGTCCTTCTGAAGAGTGAATGAGTGAGTAAGCCTGGCACCTCCTGGTTTACTTTTTGTGCTAAGTAGGACGCTTGAGAGGTCTTTATTCTCCAATGCTTCTGTCTTTGTTAATGAGTCTCTTCTACAGCTGACATTACAGTGGCCAGGCCACAAGTAGAATTCTAAGATAGTTTCCTGATATTCCTTAATTTGGTAGGGTGAAGGAAATGCTATGGACAATATCCTTAGTTCTTTAAACTTACTTATAAATACTCATATTTAAAAGCAGTCACAGTCCTTAGTATGCTGGGGGTAGGCTTGTGGATATCATCATAATTGCTGTGCTACTCAGCTGCTATTAGAAGTCTCTGTATTATCATGTAATAAATCATAAGACATTTTCTGAGATTTTAATTTTTTTTAAAAATTCTAAGCCCAACACAGTCATTGTATGTTCTGATATAATGATATAATAGTGCTAAAAGTCAAATTGATTTCAAGATCTTAGTTTGTCAACCTAGAACTATTGTTCACTAGGATATCAGGCACTGTTACGGACAGAATTCTTGTTGTCATTTATTCAATGATGTATGCTCAGACATCCCTCTTTCTAAGTCTTTTGATTTCCCCCCTACAGGCTCCCCGCTGCTTCCTTTCCTTTTTTTATCTTTCTTCCCATCTGTCCTCATATGTTGTACCTTCTGCCTGGCTTGTATTCCTGCATTTTTGACCACATATAATGGGCTGACCCTGAAAATTACACACACATATTTGACACATACTAGGATACCAATAAGTTATTAATTTTCCTATCTTCTTCCCTGCAACAAGCATACGGCCCAAGAGAGGGGACTTCTAAGATAGTTTCATAACACTGCACATTTCTGTAGAGAATGAAGGAAATACTGCAGAAAGTCTCCTTAGATATTGGAATTACATATGGATATTCAGAACTTAATTCTAAGTAAATCTTTAGTTAATATTTTTTTCTTAAATAGGCTTTTTTCTTAAGTAGAGTTTTTCTATGTAGCAGAACTACTGATTTGTACAATGTATCTTCCATTAAAAGTTCAGGTTGTCCAAGTTTGATATTTTTTTCCTTTAAAAAATGTATTTTCAAAAAATTGGTAGTAGGGCTAATGTTCATCTTTGAGCCAACAATGTAGCTGTTTTAAAAACCAACTTGATCTATTCTTTCACTTCTGTTCTATATAAGCAGTTGTTATAAAGAATGCTTTAAAAGCACCTAAGGAAGTTTTAGAAATTTCTTGGGGAAAATGGATGTTTAGTGTTTCTAGAAAGGTTTTTCAACATCCAGGCTTATGCAATTTTTTTTTTAGATTGTGGATATCACACGTATTTATGATGACTTATTACTTTTTCTGAGCTTTATGTAGAAGCATTCACTTTGTGAAGTGACAAAAAAATGAAATCAGTAGAGATCAGACTCTTTTGGTTGAAGCAAAAGAGACTTGATTAAGCTACCACAAAAAAGAGGGTTTCTGTTAGGTTAAGATTAGATAGATAGGGTCATAAAAAAGAGACAGCAAAGTTAAGATTTGTTTCCTTAAAAATAAGGTTGACTGCATACTTCTATTACTATTACTCGTAACTGACACAGGTCAAATGCTCTGCAGTTTTCAGAATAACCCCAGGTACCTTCTTTATTTTAATCCTTTCATTCACCTTTCAAGGAGAAAGCTAAAGTTCAAATTGAGTTGTCCAAGATTGCTCAATCTCTCAGAAGTTGTAGAACTGAGAGTTTTGGCTTCTATATTTTCACACATAGCAAAGCATGTGCTCATTCTGCTATACAAGATTTTGATTATCTTTCTTTTATTTCTGAAACCTCTGAAAATCTCTCAAACTGGGTTCTTAATTCCTCTGAATAACGATTAGTAAAGGCCGCTATCCGACTTCTCCTTCTGCCTTGCCACATCACAAACAAATATGCAGGCCTTTTTTAGAGTTATCTTTTGGAGAAACACATCTGGGATTGATATGGTTTGGCTGTGTCCCCACCCAAAAAGATGAGAATCTTGATTGTAGTTGCCATAACCCCTACGTGTCATGGGAGGGACCTGGTGGGAGGTAATTGAATTATGGGGCTGTTAGCCCAGTGCTGCTGTTCTCTTGAGTTCTCACGAGATCTGATGGTTTTATTAGGGGCTTTTCCCCCTTTGCCTGGCACTTCTCCTTGCTGTGTGGTTTTGGCCTGTCATGTGAAGAGGACATGTTTGCTTCCTCTTCCAACATGACTGTAAGTTCCCGAGGCCTCGCAAAGCCCTGCAGAACTGCGAATCAACTAAATCCCTTTCCTTTATAAATTACCCACTCTCAGGTGTGTTTTTATAGCAGCATGAGAACAGACTAATACAGGGGATTGTAAAAATAAATAGTGTTGGCCCCCTACATAGATGCTGCTTAGGAATGGAAACTCCTTAGAGGAGGAAAGACCTCGAAGCTCAGGTTGCATGTCAAACATATGGTTGTTACTTAAATTGTACATTTATCTGTGGTAGTTTGGGGTGAGAGTGTTCTCTCAAGGCACCCCTTTGATGCCACCACTGAAAATAATAATGAAGAAGAATTTTATGGAAAATAGTAAGAGACATTCACGAATTTTGTTGAAATGTGAACGGGGCTATACCTACATCTCAGCTGAGTCTTTCCCTTAGTCTGGTCTGGGAATGGTAAGAATCTAACCCCTTCTGTTCTTGTGGCTGTGGTCCCTAGTTACCCTTTATTCCACTGGGAGCCCATAGTCAGTGATGTTCACACTCATAGAAGTCAAAAAAAACTTTTGATCCTGAATAGAAGGCAATATGAGTCCCCACAGATGGTAGCAATATTCTTTTATAGCTTCAGAGAAGCTCTAGGATGCCACTAATCTCACTACCTTCTCTTTCCTGTGGGAGTTCTATGTAGGGTTATTCATATTTCCAATGCCTCGATTATCTGTAGCGTGCCCAGAAGTAGCCTCTTGGAGCCTGCAACTTGGCTTCAGTTGCTACATTTACTTCCTTTGTCTAAGCATCTAGCTCTTTTGATTTCTTCTGGAATTTTCATTCTCATAAGCATTTTACTGCATGAATCCCTGGTAATAAATGTACTTTATAAAGACTTAAACATGTTATATTCTTGGGCTATGTAATTATGACCATGCTCAGGCTATTCATGCCCTTTGTGAAAATTTCAAGAAAATTTAAGGTTATTTATAAAAGCTACATAAAATATAACATGATTACTTAAATTGGAAAAAAATTAGATGATGAGGACAAGGAGATGTAAGAATAGGTATACCATAAGATTCGTTTACAAAATTAGGCCCATGGATACTACAGACTTGCTCACAGTAGACCTCTGACTCAGTTTTAAATTTTCCAGCAGCCAACCCAAACAGGAAATGTTTAGTTTTATGAGTCACAATTCTACGTGATTAAAACAAATCAGGTCTTTGGGATCATTTAGTTATTTCTAATCTACCCATAAGGCCAGAAAGAAAATTGCCCAGGGTATGGTCATAAAAAGAACACTGAATGTCTTCAGCTGACCCCTTGTAATAAACACGAAGGCTATAAGTCAGAACATCATCTAAAAGAGAAGAGCATGATGCCAACACAATCCAGTCAAAGCCATTGTAACAGGGAGGAACAGAAGTCGCTGCGAAAAAGTCTAATAATGCCATCCTGTATGGTGTAAGTTGACCCAAAGAAAGATTCTTGAGTATCCTGAGGAATGGAGGGAGAGACAATTCTCCATAAACTCAGTTTCTTTCCACCAAGCCTTTGGGAGACCTTGGGTAGTAGAGAAATTGAGGGTGGGATTCCTGTCAAGTGCTTCTTCTATGATCATCCCATGTTGCTAATTAGAGCCAAAGTCATTTCTTTTCACATTTCTGCGGTTAAAGATAGGATTGACTTCCTTTCTTGAATGCTAAGGAAGAGAACCAGAAATAGTTGTCTCTTCCCCCTCCTTCAGTGATGAATTGAGAGAGAACCCTCAATTCCCTTCCTCTGAAGGGTAGGGCAGAGAGTCTCTTCTCTTTTGGTTGGGGCTTTTTTGGTTGCCCCCATTGGCATTCCAGTCTGCTAGTTTTTTTCCAGCCCCAAGTCTGGGATGTGTGAGATAAAAAGAAAACCCAGGGGATTAACCATTGTGTCATTTCCTGGATCCCAGTTTCCGGAGCCAGTCTGGCTTCTTTCCATTGAGTCTTCTTGTGTTTTTTTCATATATGATATTCAGGGCTTTGAGTTGTACTTAGTGGGAAGAATGGGAAAGAGAATGTCTTCTACATTTCTTAGAAGCCAAAGCTTTTCAATTCTGCTTTAATTCCAACATTTTCTTTATATTTGTATTCAGTTGCATTGCAGAGGAAAATATGGTCAAAAATTATATTGAGACATTGGAAAGCAGAGCGTGAATCTTGGATATAGACATTTGCCTCCTTTTCGTAGGCTTGGCCCTTCCTTATATTTTCTTCCTCCAGTTTTGCTTGTGTACCTCTTTATTAAGACTGGGTTGAGTGCAGTGGTTCACGCCTGTAATCACAGCACTTTGGGAGGCTGAGGTGGGCATATCACTTGAGGTCAGGAGTTCGAGACCAGCCTGGCCAACATGGTGAAACCCTGTCTCCACTAAAAATACAAAAATTAGCTGGGCATGGTGGACGCCTGTAATCCCAGCTACTCAGGAGGCTAAGGCAGGAGAGTCAGAAAGATAAATAACAAAGCTCAAAAGAAGATCAAGTGGCAGCTTACTTAGATATATTTTTACATTTAAAGGTCTTAAATGGATTACTAGGCTTCATATTTATTGAACAATCCTAATAGAGATTTTATGCAATGTCCTTTAGTCACTGTTTCAGAGTATTAGTGGAGATAAGTGAAGTCCAAAGCCTTGTGTTTTCAAGAGTGCTTCTAAAAATATTTTTCTTCCATCTTGAGTCCAATCTCAAGTTGGTTTTTTTTTTTTTTTTTTTTTTTTTTTTACTTACAGTGAACTTTATGGCAATATCTTCAAGGAATACATTGGAAAGTTTTCTGAGCTTGGTATTTTTGATAGAAAAATAACAACCTCTGTTCCCCTTGCCTAAAACCATCTCTTTTTTCCATTGGTTCCAAGGTTCTGGGTTATGGGACACAAAGAGAACCATTTTAAATACTCACCTTTAACAGCTTACAGTATTTTTATATTTTGTGCATATTCAAAGCCAGCTTGCTTGCCTCTGCAAGGCATCTTAAGCTCTTTCTCATTCCTTCCCAGGAAACTTCTGAGTGTGACCATTAAGTGGGTCATAGTTGCTCTTTCTGTGTGTTTTTTTTTCTTCTTCTTCTTTTCTTCTTTTACTTTCCTTGCTGGAGCAACTGTGAATTTCAGCACCAGCTATGAACTCAATTCCTGTTTGCCCTCTGTGTTTTGACCTTTTTTTTTTTCCTTTTTCTTTTTTTGAGACAGAGTCTTGCTCTGCTGCCCGGGCTGGATTGCAGTGGTACAATCTCACCTCACTGCAACCTCCGCCTCCTGGGTTTAAGCCATTCTTGTACCTCAGCCTCCTGAGTACCTGGGATTACAGGAACATGCCACCAAGCCCAGCTAATTTTTGTATTTTTAGTAGAGACAGGGTCTCACCATGTTGGCCAGGCTGGTCTCGAACTCATGACCCCAAGTGATCTGCCCACCTCGGCCTCCCATAGTGCTGGGATTACAGGCGTGAGCCACTGCACCCAGCCTAATTTTTGTATTTTTAATAGAGATGGGGTTTCGCCATGTTGGCCAGGCTGGTCTTGAACTCCTGGCCTCAAGTGATCCTTCCACCCTGTCCTCCCAAAGTGCTTGAATTACAGGCGTGAGCCACTACTCCTGGGCTGTTTTGATCTTTATACCCTTAAGTCATCTTTTCCTAGTAACTGAGGTTTCCTTCTGAGGCTCCTCAGTTACCCCACCCACTGCATGTTCTCAGCAATTCTACCCTCCAAGGGTTCTGAGCAACATCTGCAGATTTCTCAGCCCTGCCCCTCACATACACTCAATCTTCCTGGACTTCTGAAGACATTCTGCCCCTGAAGATTCTCTGTAGGCAGTAAGCCTTCTCACTCTCTTTTTGAAATGTTTGCAGACATCCAAAGTCTGGTATCTCCTTAGAAGGCTCTTCCATCTCCCTGCAGCATCCTTAGGGTGTGGAGCCTCACCTGCCGGGGGTCCTGAAATTTCCTTAGTCTCTTGTGCCTCAAGAAGCCGCTGAACCTCAAGTCTAGGGACAATTGAAATCTAATGTGAATATAGTCTGGTGCTGATGCAGCCATTTTCTGAACTTGATTTGGAAATGCTGTGAGGGCTGAGTATTGCTGCCATTGTCAGTTCAAATTACATGTGCACAAAGTGTTTTCATCTGAATCAGGCATCTAGCTTATCTCTTTTCAAACACTTCCTACCATGGATGACGGAAAGAAAAACAAGGGACTCCTTGCTCATTTAGTTGGTTCAGATTCCCCACTGCCCCTCTCCAAGAAAGAAAGACAAGGGTAAGGCTTTCTACCAGCTACGGGGTCGTTTAAATGACTGTGTTATAAACAGTAGATAAAATATTGGCACAGTTGAACTAGTGATCTTCCTTGACAGTCTACATGCCTGCGTTGACAGTCTACATTTCTTTCATAGCTTTCCTTAATTTGATAATTTCTTATAGTGTTAATCAAGAGGAGGGAAATGGAATTTTGCAGTGAGATTTAGTTGTGTAGGTATGATAATCATGTTTCTCATTATCATCTAAAACACAGTAGCACACGGTTGCCACAATGCATGTGGCTTCATAACTCTAATAACATTGGCAAGAAGGGAAGCAGCCGAAAGAGCACAATCAATTCCAGTTACCTGGATGGAGCTTTGGGAAAGTATAAATAATCTAAATTCAAAATTGACTTACTCTTTTTTTCATAATGGTTGATGCAGACTCAAAAATATTTGCTAAAATTTAATTTCTTCCTTTCTTCTCTTTTTTCCCTTTCCCTACTGATTCATAGAGTTACCAAAAGTAGGAAGCCAAAAAATAAAAATAAAAAAGACTAACACAGACAACCCACAACATATACTAAGCCTGAATCATTAGAAATTGGTTTCTGAAAAATATATTCATATATAAAATCTCCATTTCTGCTCCCATGTTCTGACTCTGCTATTGCCATGTAATTGTCTGTGAAGTTTGATGGGTGCCAGGTCTGTGGGTGCTCAGGTAAGGCAATTTAGCTTATAAGTGCTTTATCCTGTGGAATACAACTTGATCCCACTACCTGCTGGAGGAGTCACGGATGGCCAGAGAGTAGCTTTTGACATGAATTGATATCCTCATTCAAGTTTATGTCCAAGCAAATCAGAGCCTGCTTCATAGCTATTTATCTTCAGTGTCCTGTGTGGCATAATGGGGCTCTGGGGTCTTACCCACCAGATCCCCAGTAGCAGTGGAATGTGTAGGAGGCCTAGCAATAAGGGCGAGCTATGGAACATGTAAGCCAATCATTTTCTCTAACTCTTTTTTCCTTTGCATTCCCAGATGCCAGGATCTTCAGATGGAGATTTCCATTCTTCAGGAGCAGATCTCTCATCTGCAGTTTGTGATTCACTCCCAGCATCAGAACCTGCGCAGTGTCATCCAGGAGGTCAGATTAATCTAGTGTATTTCTCTGGTAGATGGTATGTTTACAGTGTGGAGCCCAAATACAAGTGGCTTGCCTGGACTTTAGAAGCAATGAGATTTCTCTCCCTACTGACATATCCTTTTTCGTTTCTCATGCAATATGGCTCTGTTTTCAATGCCCTCTCCTGTTTGTAACACCAACACCTGTAATGTTCTCAATGAAGATAGCTTGGAAAATTATGTATAACTGGTTTTTTTTTTGATGTTTCAGTGATTTTCTAAAAGTCTTTTGAGCCAAATAATGTATACTGGTCTTTAGACAAATTTATAGATCAGGAGATTCAGCCCTTCCTTAAGCATAAAATGATCTGTTTATATAACCTCATGATTTACTTAGGAGGTGTTTTAGGGTAGGTGTGTAGCCTGGCCCTTCTTCTCTGAGAGCAGCCTGACAGGTGGCAAAGCAGATGGGATTGTGGCAGCAGCCAGCTAGATGATGAAGTGTGTATTTAAAATCTACTTCAAGGTATGCTGGAGAGGATGTGGAGAAATAGGAATGCTTTTACACTGTTAGTGGGAGTGTAAATTAGTGCAACCATTGTGGAAAACAGTGTGGCAATTCCTCAAGGATCTAGAAATAGAAATACTATTTTACCCAGCAATCCCATTATTGGGTATATACTCAAAGGATTATAAATCATTCTATTATAAAGACACATGCACATGTTATGTTCATTGTGGCACTGTTTACAATAGCAAAGACCTGGAACCAATGCAAATGCCCATCAAGGATAGACTGGATAAAGAAAATGTGGCACATGTATACCATGGAATACTATGCAGCCATAAAAAATGATGAGTTCATGTCCTTTGCAGGGACATGGATGAATCTGGAAACCATCGTTCTCAGCAAACACAAGAACAGAAAACCAAACACCTCATGTTCTCACTCATAGGCAGGCGTCGAACAATGAGAACACATGGACACAGGGAGGGGATCATCACACACTGGGGTCTGCTGGGGCTGGGGGGCTAGGGGAGGGATAGCAGGGGGTGGGGAGATTGGGGAGGGATAACATTAGGAGAAATACCTAATGTAGGTGATGAGGGGGTGGAGGCAGCAAACCACCAAGGCATGTAACAATCCTGCAAGAGCTGCACATGTACCCCAGAACTTAAAGTGTGTGTGTGTGTGTGTGTATATATATATATGTGTATATATGCATTGATCTGCTTTTGGATGTCTGTTTCAAAATTTAAAATCAGACTTCTATTCAATTATTGTGCTGCCAAATAGAAGCCCTCCCAAATAACTCCAGAGCCTTCCTGACATAAATATAGCATTTGTGCTTGCTTGGCTATGACCTCACTAAAAGGCCAGAGAATTGAGTAGTGGAATTTGAGAGCCAGGAGGGACTTTGGGGGCCATTCCACACCCTCTTTTTACAGAGCAGTTTAATGACAGCTAGTGGTGGCAAAGTTGTCTTAGAATCCATGTCCCCTTTCTTCTTGCACCATTTTGAATCTCATCACCCCACCTCCCAATTTCACATTGCCTCTTGGCAAAGCAGGCTCACCTTATCATGTTGCTGATTGACAAGTCTCTACCTCAGGGAGCCTCTGCACACCAGGCAGCAGCCTTCATCCTGTCCACCAGCAGCTGCATCTGCAGGATGAGAACATTAAGTTGCTGAGACGCAGAAGGGCAGCCAGTGCTACTTTCACAGGACGCACTCCTGCTGAACTTGGTTTAAACAGGTTATCCAAAGATTAAAGTGAAAAACAGCACCAGCTGAGGGCTTTCAGCCCCAGGTGTCAATTTGGGCTGGTATTTTCTGTTGCCTGCTGAGTCTTAATGCTTTGGGATTTAATTTTTTTTTAATTTGATGAATATCTTTTGACCTCAGAAATCCATACAATTCTGACTTAAGTAACTATTTCCTGTGGTCTGACAAGATTTTTCCTATTGTGTTTTCTAATTATCAGATGGAAGGATTAAAAAATAATTTAAAAGAACAAGACAAAAGAATTGAAAATCTCAAAGAAAAAGTTAACATACTTGAAGCCCAGGTAAAGAGGGAATCTGTTTTACATTTTGTTGTGAGGGTGTGAGTGGTGTGTGTATGTATCTGTGTGCATGAGGGTGTCAGTATCAGTGAGCCTGTGTATGAAAGTGTGCAATTGTATGCCTGTATAACACTGTGAGTATGTCTGTTTGGGAGTGGGCATAGGAGTGTGTCTGTGTGACTGTATATGCTGTGTTTGTCTATGTCTAAATATATGCGTGTGTGTCTCTGTGTGTATCCAAGTGTCGTTTTGTGAGTGTGTGTATGTGCATCTCCTATGCATAAGAAATTAGCGCTATGGAAAAAAGGAGTGACAATTTAATGATTGCTAAATTAGGAAGCGTTTAAAAGATTTTATTATGTTATTAAATTACTAGCATTATTAATGTTAAATATTATTAATGTAATTAAATGACTATGAAAAGTTCACTTAAATTTTCCAGAATACTTGCTGTAATGGAGAGACAGATGATAACCTCTCCTGATACGGACTTGAATCAGAAGCTTACTCAAGTCCACTCTTGTGTAAATTCCACTATAGCCAGATGGCCAGGCTTCCTGTGTCCTGCCTTTGTTCCCACGCATGATCCTTTCCTGGTTTGGGATGTACTCTTTTTTCCTTTCTTCACTCATATCCATCCTGGCCTCTAACCTTTGCCTCCAGGCTTACCCACTTCTAGAAGCCTGTTGTAATGGCCTTGCTTTTCAGTGTTTTCAAACTGAATACAATACATTCTAATGTCCTAGGATAAGACATGCTTTTCCTCCCTCCCACTCAGACCCCCTTTCCTCAGGACCCCTGTATTAGTCTGTTCTCATGCTGCTAATAAAGACAAACGCAAGACTGGGTAATTTATAAAGAAAAAGAGGTTTGTGGACTCACAGTTCACACGCTGGGGAGGCTTCACAATCATGGCATGAAGGAAGGTGGAAGCCGTGGCTTACATTGGCAGCAGGCAAAAGAAGCGTCAGCAGGGGAAATGCCAGAAGCTTATAAAACCATCAGATCTCGTGAGAACTCACTCACTATCATGAGAACAGTATAGGGGAAACTGCTGCCGTGATTCAACTGTCTCCACCTGGCCCTGCCCTTGACACGTGAAGATGATTACAATTCAAGGTGTGATTTGGGTGGAAACAGATCAAAATCATATCAACCCCCTTGCTGGCACTCAGCTGCCGTCCTTGACTCGCAATGCCCCTGCCTTGCAGGAAGTGCAGTGAAGCTGCTGCCAAGGCTGGAGCGCTTCTAAAGACCTCACAGCAACTCCACTTCAGCTCCATTTTTTTGCTGTGTCTCTGCTTCTGTCTCTGTCAAATGGCGCATCACCCACTGCCTGGAGCTGGTAACCTGTTCTACTCCGTCCCTCAGTATTTTGATTTTCTGCTCATTGTCACCTGCCAATGTAAATGTTGTCCAGTCCTGTGGACTGTGGAGATGCCGTAACTTCCCACTGGAGGCCTTATCATCTTTTGGAACTGTTCCTTCCACTACCGTGTTCTTTCTGCTTTCTCCAGACAGAAGTTGTTAAAAAATCATAAGAATAGTTTTTTACATCTTAATTATTTTAGCCTCATTTTCCATTTCTATTTTCCCGGCGGAAAACTGTTCTTTGGTTTTGAGGATAGACCTCACTGAAACTCACACTTGTTAGATTCTCACCCTCTTCAGGTTGTATGGGACTGATTACCACATTGCTCTCAGCTCTGTGCAGCTAAAAATGCCTTGATTGTGGAATAATTGGCTCAAAACTAGTGTTCACCCAAGTGCTCAGTAATAGCTGGATAATTTATATCAGGGGACCTTCAGATTATGTGATTCATGTCACAGTGGAGCCTCCTATGAAATGTTCTCTAAAGACATTTCTTCACTCCCTTTCTTACTTAGGACAAATGTTACTTGATAAAATATTTTTTCTTGTATTATTACATGTAGCAATATATTTGAGACAGGGTCTCACTCTGTTGCCCAAGCTGGAGTGCAGTGGCACGATCTTGGCTCACTGCAACCTCTGCCTCCCTGATTCAAGTGATTCTCCTGCCTCAGCCTCCTGAGTAGCTGGGATTACAGGTGCATGCCATGTCACCTGGCTAACTTTTGTATTTTTAGTAGAGACGGGATTTACCATACTGGCCAGGCTGGTCTCAAACTCCTGACCTCAGGTGATTTGCCCAACTCTCCCTTCCAAAGTGCTGGGATTACAGACATGAGCCACCACACCCAGCCTATTTCTTACACTTTTTATGTAACTGACATTCATTCATTCCATATAAGTTAGGACACATGGATATACAAATAGAACAAGAAAATCACAGATAAAAGTACCATCCCTGGGTACCAACTCAGCACAGTTGGGTATATATGTGTTTTGTGGGAATCTGTGTGCCTGTTACATACCTGTGTATACATATTAACTATAGAATATATATGGCACTGCACTATGCCTATCTACTGTATTCTCATTTTTAAGCTTTCATTTATTTTTTCATTTTTCCACATCACAAATTATGTAATTACTTCTACACTTAATTACTGAGTGGTTATTATGATATAGGCACTAAATTCTGAAAAACAATGTTGAACAAATTAGACATGAGCCCTGCTCTCTGGAACTTACTGGCTAGTGAGTGAATTTGAAATGCCTTTTTGTTCTGGACTAAATTTTTATTGAAACTGTTCCAACAGCGAATCAGCCTATTTTGGCTCCAATAGCTTACTGCTTTAATTATTGTACATCTGTAATGTGTTTTAATTGGAGAGGTTGTTTTAGGGTTGGCATTGTTCTCAGATCTTTCGCTTCATATGGTTCTGGGCTCTGCTCATACCTAATTAAGTGCCCATTCTTATCACAAAGTCAAGGTGTCAATGGTACTACTGCCTCTAATTCAATTTTTGTGTTCTTTAGTTGTGTCTATTTATTATATTGTTCCCAATGAGGGTTTTATCTTCCTAAATAAACTGACAACTTAACCCAGATACTGTACATTATCCAGCTGGCCTGTTGGTTAAACAGTTAGACCAGGAAGATGTATTTGTTTCCATTGTACTCTGTTTGTATATTCCAAAATTCAGCAAATAATTACTGACTATTCAGCAATTATGTCACAGAAATAGATGTGTGTCCCTCTCACCTCTCATGGAAACTTCTTGGCTTGTGACAAACTCTCTATAGTAATGTGACAGCACCTCTCAGTGTTGTCTTAGATTCTCTGCATGTAGCTCAACCCAAGCCAGTGTTTTTTTTTCTTTCTTTCTTCCTTTTTTTTTTTTTTGAGACGGAATCTTGCTCTGTCACCCAGGCTGGAGTGCAATGTCATGATCTCTGCTCACTGCAGCCTCTGCCTCCCAGGTTCAAGCAGTTCTCCTACCTCACACTCCCAAATAGCTGGGATTATAGGTGCCCACCACCACATCCAACTGATTTTTGTATTTCTAGTAGAGACAGGGTCCCACCATATTGGCCAGGTTGGTCTCGAACTTCTGACCTCAGGTGATCCACCCACTTTGGCCTCCCAAAGTGCTGGGATTTAGGTGTGAGCCACTGCACCCAGCCTCAAGCCAGTGTTTTTTAACACTTCTATAGAAAAATGGTTTCAAATAATAACAGTATCTGATGAGTGACTTTATGTTCTCAACATTTATTTTCTTCAATAGAAAAATCTTTCCTTCACAGTAGTGAATGTTACCATGCCCATGTGAGCTTTAAAAAGTCCAAGTCATATTAATTTATTTATTCAGTAGATATTTTGTGTGTTTATGATGTGTCAGGAAATGTTCTAAGTGGTAGGTATATGGCCATGAATGTGACAGATTGTCTCCGACTTCATCTTACTTATACTTTGAGAAAACAGACAATAAACAAGCAAGTATACAGCTTCATTAGGAAGTGCCAAGTACTCTGAGGAAGACTGGAAAACTGTGAGGAGTCATAGAGTAACAGGGATTAGGGAGGGCATCTCTGAGCACATGATGTCGGATCAGGTATCTAAATATGTAAATATAGTGACCTTGAGCCATAGTGATTCAACTTATTTTATTTTATTTTATTATCTGTTTTTTAGAGACAAGGTCTCACTCTGTTGCCCAGTCTGGAGTGCTGTGGCATGATCATGGCTCACTGCAGCCTCAACCTCCCAGGCTCAAGCAGTCCTCCTACTTCAGCCTTCTGCGTAGCTGGGAATACAGGTGCACACTACCATACCTGACTAATTTTATTTTTAAAAAATTGTACAGACAGAGTTTCACTGTATTGCCAGGGCTGGTTTCAAACCCCTGGGCTCAAGTGATCCTCCTGCCTTGGCCTCCCAAAGTGCTGGGATTACAAGTGTGAACCACTTCACCCAGCCCCACAGTAAATAAATTTCTATCCTATTCCTAGTGAATGCCTTATTATAAAGCTTTTAAGCTAGAATAAAATGTGCAGGGGTACTCTATCTTGCACTGCAAAATTAAGGCCACTGCCCATTTTGGAATTCCTGAAATAACAGGATGCACTGATTCAGTTTGTGAAAAATGATCATCAGAACTTGAACAACATTTTAAACACATCAACTTTGTAAATCCTAAAGACAGCATCACTTTCTCATTCATACTAGAATCATTTGTCTCTGCTTAGTCATGCTACATGTTTGGTTTTCTTTAATCCTCAAAGCTGCTCCAGGAGAGTTATTATTGACTACATTTTGCAAGTAAAAAAACTGAGGGTCAGAAAAGTTGAGCAACTTGTTTAAAATCAACCAGCTAGCAGGTGGCAAAACCTGCATTTGAGTCTGCTTGGCTTTGCAGCACATGCCTCCCCGCCAATATCTGCTTATCTGGATATCTGGGTGACACGGTTTAGCTGTGTCCTCATACTAATCTCATCTTGAATTGTAGCTCCCATAATTCCCATGTGTTGTGGGAGGGACCCAGTTGGAGATAATTGAATCATAAGGATAGTTTCCCCCTTACTGTTCTTATGGTAGTGAATAAGTCTCATGAGATCTGATGGCTTTATACGGGGAAATCCCTTTTGCTTGGTTCTCATTCTCTCTTGCCTGCCTCCATGTAAGACGTGTCTTTGTGTTTCTTTTGCCTTCTGCCATGATTGTGAGGCCTTCCCAGCCATATGGAACTGTGAGTCCATTAAACCTCTTTTCTTTATAAATTACCCAGTCTTGGGTACATCTCTATTAGCAGTGTCAGTACAGACTAATACACTGGGTGATTAAATAAGTGTGTGTGTATGTGTGTGTGTGTGTGTATGTGTATACATGTTTGTGAAATATATATGTGTATCCAATATTTTTTTAAACACATGGTTATAATATTAAATTTGCATGATTTTTTACATTGATTTTAGTCATTGTCATTGTTACTGTATTAAATATTTTCTATTTTACTTCTAGCTTTTATGTCATGGAAACACTTTTTTCCTGTGGTGGTCTTTCTATCCTAGTAGTTTTTTTTCCTGCCTATAGGTGATAAAATTGACTCATATAACCCTATCTTTTAAAAAATCATTAATTCTTCTTAACCAGTTTTAAATACTGCCAGAAAATTTCCGCTTAACTCTGCCAAAATTATTTACTTCCTGTTTTTGCATATCTTTCTTCATCTTAATTTACAGCTCTGACACTCGTTTTATATTTATTGCATTTTTAGTTTCTTCACTAAGGACCTGCTCCTAGGGAAATGCATCTTCAGAAATTACTCCATTTTCTAAACTTTGAAGATTATCCTACTTTATATAAGCACCATCATCCTTAAAATTTAATTCTTGGAGTGTGTTGCTAAAATATTAAGTATGCAAAAATTATATTCTTTTTGAAAACTATGTGAATAAACTATCCTTACACAGAGCCATAATAATGGCAGGCATATTCTGGCCAGTGATTTGCAGTTTTTAAATAAAACTCATGCATGTACTCTCCTAGTTAAGGGAAAAATCAGAAAAGTCTATGAATCAAGACTAAATACCTAAATCTGGTAGATGAAACAAATCAGCATGGAATTTAAAATAAATTAAAGAGGGTCTAACATAATAACTCTTATGCTTTTGTATTGTTTGGTACTGAATTGGTTGAAAAACCAGGAGTTTATTCTGGGAAAACCTAAGTAGCTTTTACCTAATTGACCAGTCACAGAATATTTTCATTCTAATGGTGCTTGTCATCAAGAGAGTGCGTTTCAAATTGCCTCATCACGTGTATAGTACTGTAGAGAGGGACTTTTTTCTAGGCACATGCTTGGCCTATAATATGTGCCTGCACTTGTTTGGAGTGTATAATAGATTTATATTCATTATATGAGGAGATCTTTATCATTAACTGATCAAATCTGAAGTACATTTCCTGGATGGAACTTAGCTTCACTCGAAATTTCACAGTGGAATGATGACTGCATATGAAGATACTGGCCTCATCTTTCAATTATTATTAATGATAAATGCTGAGAGCTAAGAAGGGGCACAATTCAAGACTGACTCTAAACCATTGACTTACTCCAAACCATCAGGTGGAATTTCAGAAAATATCTTGTAGGCTGGGTGCAGTGGCTCTCACCTGTAATCTCAGCACTTTGGGAGCCTAAGGAGGATGGATCACTTGAGACCAGGAGTTCAAGACTAGTCTGGCCAACATGGTGAAACCCTGTCTCTACTGAAAAAAAAAACAACAAAAATTGACTGGGTGTGGGGGGCACATGCTTGTAATCCTAGCTACTCAGGAGGCTGAGGCAAGAGAATCACTTGAACCCCGGAGGTGGAGGTGGAGGTGGAGGTTGCAGTGAGCCATTGATGTCTGTGATGGGCCATCTGGAGGGGCCACTGCCCTCTCACTGGCTGCAGCAGGGAGGCGTGGTCAGGGCTGCATGCTCCATGGAGCCCACAAGAGCCCCACTCCCACTGGGCACAGCTTCACCTGCCTAAACTGTGGCTGTAGATTCAGGAATCCCTGTACTTTTGGGGGCCTGGGAAGGTCCCCCCGCTGCCCTTGCAGGCTCGGAAGTGCCTGCGCCCACTGCCTGGCTTCTCCCTGCTGTTGGCACCCTCTCCAGTCTCAGAGCAAAATTGGGTCCAAGCCTGGTCACTGTCACAGCCCAGCTGGGTATGTGCATGGTCGGGATGTGCTGACATGCCAGCTCCTTTCTGCCTCAACTCCCTCTGGACTTTGGGCACCAACAAGCATGGGAAGGAAGCCAAGGGGGTGCTGAGGGCAGCTTGGCACTGCCCTGAAGGTGCCCTTTGGCACAAACAGCCTGGGCATGATGAACCATGCAGAAGGCAGACAGGCTCCTGGTCAGAAGGAGCAGTTCCCCAGTGAGTTCCCACCTTTAAGCCAGGGAGGTCCTAAAGGTTAAGGGCCGGGCTGCCAGTCCCTGTGGACTGGAATGGGAACTTGTGTTGCCTTTTCTGGGCCCACCCATAGCCACCCATGGACCAATCAGCACATACTTCCTCCCTTTTGAGGCCATAAAAGCCCCAGGTTTACCCCCTGCCTGCAGAGAGGAGGCACCCACTCTAGGGCTTCCTCTCTGCTGAGAGCTGCACTGATGATGGGACAGCCAGCTGTAGAGAGGAGCTACCCTCTCTGCTGATAGCTGAACATTTGTTGGGATTACTTGCCTAGCAGAGAGGAGCTACCTTCTCTGCAAGGAGCTGGACACTCGTTAGGACACAGCTCCTGGGTGCAGAAAGGAGCTGCCCACTACAGGTTTCCTCTGAGCCGTTTCAATAAAGCTCCTCTTCATCTTGCTTGACCTCCACTTTTCTGTGTACCTCATTCTTCCTGGTTGCAGGACAAGAACTCAGGACCCAGTGGGTGCCTGGGTTAAAACAGCTGTAATACAAACAGGGCTGAGACATGCCCCTTGCTCACCATGTTGCAGGCAAAGAGAAGGAAAGAGCTGTGGCCCTTTGGGGATCCCAGACCTGGGAGCTCCCTGAGCTAGGGCTGTGACTGTCTCTTTGTGGCCTTGTGGTTCCTGGCATCTCCAAGCTTCCAGGTGCCACTGTGTTCCCCAGTGCCAGCTGTGGAAGCTGCTTTCAATGTGCCTGGTCTGGCTGCAGCCTTGGCACCCATGCCAGTACCTGGAGCTGCACACCTCACTGTAGCAGCCGGCATGTTTGACTGTGCACAGTAGCAGACCCCACGCTTGATCACACATCCCTCGCCATTCCACGTCTGACTTGCCCTTGGCAGGCATGGGACCTAGGCCAGTAGCATGCAGCCTGCCAGGCTCAGTGAATGAAATGAGCCCAGCAGACCCAAGCAAAACTCCGGCAAAGGTGCCACCGGCCACAAAGATTTCCAGCCAGATAAAAGACACCCTGTAACACTGAGATCACATCACTGTACTCCAGCCTGGGGGACAGGGTGAGACCCTGTCTCAAAAAAAGAAAAAAAAAGAAAGAAAGAAAATACCTTTTAAACTATAATTACATGATGCTCTAAGCCTGTTTTCCTTGAAAGGGAAGGGAGCTGGTGTCCCTGTTCATCACCTGTCATTGTTCCACCCAGCTACCTTTTGGTCCCAGACACTTTAATGTGGGTGTGTCCTTTAAAGACCCCTGGCCTGCCAGTGCAACTCACTGGCAATTCATCATTGGTCATGATCCTTCACAGTTTTAAGTCTCACTTTCCAGATCTGGGAAGTAAAATTGCTCGCTTGGCTGTGTTGTAGAGAAAGCACTGGCTCTGGATGGGAGTACACAGCCTGGCAGTGACCTCTGCCACGAATAGGGTGTGGGGCACTGGAAGTCTTCGGAATTTGATTTATAAAAATGGTACTTGGGGCTGAGCACAGTGGTTCACACCTGCAATCTCAGCACTTTGAGAGGCTGAGGCAGGCAGATTGTTCAAGTCCAGGAGTTTAAGACCAGCCTGAGCAACATGGTGAAACCCTGTCTCTACCAAAAATACAAAAATTAGTTGGGCATGGTGGCACACACCTGTGGTCCCAGCTACTGAGGAGGCTGAGTGACATCCTAATGGTTTCAGCCTGAGAGTTGGAGGTTGAAGTGAGCCGAGATTGTGTCACTGCACTCCAGCCTGTGCGACAGAGCCAGACATTGATTGTCTCAAAAAAAAAGAAAAAAGGCACTTGGACTAGAAAATCATAACCAACTCCTTTTAAGTCTTAAAATCTGTGCCAGGCACTAGCTGAGCACTTGACATATTTTCTATCTCATTTTAAATCTGTGAAGAAGGCGTTATTATATCTGCAATACAGATGAGGAAATTAGGCACAGAGAGGTTAAGTGTCTTAAATGAGGTTACATAACCAGTAAGTGGCCATGCCAGGATTTGTACCTGAGAACTTGCACCCTAACCATTCCTTTTCTTAGCTGTTGCATGAACTCCCAGAATTACGAGAGTGCTTCCAGATGTAAAATATTATGTTCATATGTTGTTTCTTCCAACAACTTACACAAGGTGGGCAGTTATGTATTATTTACCACTAGTATAGATATGAAGAAACTAAGGCTTCATAAGAAAATGGAGGCTGTAGAGGCCACAAACTTATATTAATAGTAAAAAGCAGATGGGACCTATTTTCATGGGGTTTATAATCAAGAGATCTCAAAAGAAAGATGAACATGTGATCGATATTGTGGGTATCTTTAACAAGGTTCTTTAAAAGTTCTTCTCATTTGTCTATATTTTTAAAACTCTGTAAAATAAAATATAGATACTTCAGCTGTTGAATTTCAGATGCTAAATCAGAATACTGTATTTTAGTCCCTTGGTAAATTATGCATTTTTCAGGGAGTATCTGCATCTTCGGAGATAATATTTAGTGACTTTCAACTGGCTATTGTCTTTGTTCTATAGTATAATTGCAATAACAAACTTACTGCCAAGGAGTGAGGCAGGCGTTGGGTTGAATAGAAGCATTGAGGGGGTAGCTAATAAATATGTTAGCGATTTGATCTCTGCAATTTTTTTTCAATTTTAGAATAAAGAACTAAAAACCCAGGTAGCACTTTCATCTGAAACTCCTAGGACAAAGTTATCTAAGGCTGTTTCTACAAGGTAAGGTCTTTGTCTTCTTCCACCCTGTCTTCACAACCTGTGTTGAACACGTTTGACATTCAACCCACTTGAGAAAGATTCCAGTCTGTCAGTACTTATGCAATCATTTGTTTACTATCTGTCTAACTGTGTTAATCTTGTTCATCATTTGATCTTCAAAGCCTAACACAGAAATACTAAATAAATTAATGAACAAGTTTACATTACCTCTTTTTTCTTCTTTGCCCTAAAACAAGCCCAATCTCAACTCCAACATCTAGACATTACAGATCATCTCCTTTACTGTCTTTCTTCTTCTGTTGCTCATTATTTTGTGCCATTGATGGACATTTTAAACTTTAATTGTTGGCATTTATTGAAATTGCTATGTTGTCAAATCTAATGAATTATTAATATAAATGTCACCAGGGCAAGAATAGTTCTTTTTATTTCTTGCATTGGTAAGAACAAGGATCTTCAACAACCACCTAATAATGAATGATTTCAAGTGATGATGATGACCTACTAAAGAAATTGAAATGATGGTTGAAACCATCTAAGTCACTTTTTTAAGTTAAATTTTTGTTGTGGTTGTTGTTGGCAGAATCAGAATCTGGGCTCATATCTCATTTCCATAAACCCCATGAAATTATCATTTAAAAGAAAACATAGTCTAATTACATGTATCATTTAAAAAGTGATTAAAAGCTTCCTCTTCTAGCAGCTTTTGAATTTCCCAAGCTAGTCCCTCTAGGGAAGAATCTCATTTTCTAAACCTCTCTTCAGCCCAGTGCCAGAGGTGGAAAAATCAGACCCACTGTAATTAGCATCAGTCTAGGAATTCAGGAAGATTCATCTCTCTCTTTAAAACTGCCTGAAACAGTATTTCACTTTGCTAATGTTGTATGTAATTAGAGACTAGAGATGAAACTATTATGATTCAAGTCCTCTAAAATCTTTTGGCCTCTGCATGCTAAGTTATAAACTTTCTGGCCACTAGCCCTGCAACTTCTAGAAAAGAAAAGAAATGAAGCCCCAGAGGTTTCCCAGGAGGAGATGAAATGCCCACATCTCAGAAGCAGGGAGAGTAGAGTCACTTCAGCTGGGGGAGACATGAAAGGTTTGGACTAGGAGGGCAAGCGTAACATTCCAAGGGAAGGAAGAATGGTCAATGTTTTGCTCCCTTCCGTCTGTGCCATTCCCATTGGGGTGGTGAAGCACTGTGGCCAGTCCTAGCTGCTCGAACCCTGGCGGGAATGGAGCCATAATGGAGCAGACAAGGAAACAGCTGGTTATCTTCATATTGTGACTACTCTAGTGTTGAATGCTGAGACTCTGGCTGGTATATAGGGGTCATTTGGAGAAAATTACTTCTTTGGCCAACTCTTTAGATGCAGCTATTAATTAGTATTTAATTAATAAAGGTTTACTGTTTTAAAGACTTTTCTTCTTCCTATGACTTGGGAAAGGTCAAATGGGGAAATTTCCTAATTGAAGTGGTGACAGTAGACTGAATGTCTCCTTTGTTCTGTGATTTTTGATAAAAATTCTAGTGTTCATGATGTAAAGCAGCAGTCCCCATTCTTTTTGGCACCAGGTTTCATGGAAGACAGTTTTTCCATGAACCAGTGTGGAGAGGATGGTTTTGGGATGATTAAAGTGCATTACATTTATTTTTATTTCTATTACATTGTAATGTATAATAAAATAATTATAAACTCACTGTAATGTAGAATCAGTGGGAGCCCTGAGCTTGTGTTCTTGTAACTAGCCGGTCTTATCTGGGGGTGAGACAGATACTCCGGCAGTAGATTCTCATAAGGAGCACGCAACCTACATCCATGGCATGCACAGTTCACAATGGGGTTCGCGCTCCTGTGAGACTCTAACGCCATTGCTGATCTGACAGGAGGTGGCGCTCAGGAGGTAATGTGAGTGTTGGGGAGTGGCTGTAAATACAGATGAAGCTTCTCTCTCTTGCCTGCTGCTCACCTCCTGCTGTGTGGTCCTATTCCTAACAGGCCATAGACTGATACCAGTCCATGGCCCAGGGGCTGGGGACCCCTGATATAAAGGTAGGACTCACATTTGCAAAATGAAATATGACCCATTGGCCACTTAAAACATGTAAGTGGTAGTTTGGTGTGGTAAATCTGGATTCACGAATACACAGTGAAATTAACTCTAGGGAGAGATTTGAGAACAAAGAGAACTGTTAAGACTCAAATTAGAAAAATATGTACACATAAAAATTTAATCCTGGCAAATCTCTACACATTCTCTCAGGGAGTACAAACAAGGTTTTTTCTTTTTTACTTGAGCATTAGAACATATAGGTCTGTCTGTCCCTTCCTTCCTTCCTTCCTTCCTTCCTTCCTTCCTTCCTTCCTTCCTTCCTTTCTTCCTTCTTTCCTTCCTTCCTTCCTTCTTCCCTCCCTCCCTCCCTTCCCTCCCTTCTTCTCTCAGCCCTTCCTCCCCTCCTCTCCTTCCCCTTCCTTTCCCTTCCTCTCCCCTCCCCTCCTCCCAACCAGCCCCTCTCCTCCCCTCCTCTTCCTTTCATTCTCTCTTGACAGGTCTCACTCTGTGGCCCAGGCTGGAGTGCAGTAATGTAATCATAGCTCACCTTAACCTCAAACTCCTGGGCTCAAGGGATTTTCCCACCTCAGCCTCCCCAGTAGCTAGGCTACAGGCACACCGTCATACCTGGCTATTTTCTTTTTGTAGAGAACAGGGTCTTGCTATGCTGCCTAGGCTGGTCTTGAACTCCTGGGCTCAAGTGATTCTCCCATCTCAGCCTCCCAAAATGTTAGGATTACGGTCATGAGCCACTGTGTCCAGCCTGATGTTTCTTGAGTGGTTTGCTTGGGATTAGAGGCCATGTTGTTAAACAACAATAATAAAATATCCACATGTTTATGTGTGTATGCATGCATATATGTCTGTGTACATATATATATGTGTGTATATATATATGTGTGTGTGTATATATATATATATACTGTAAGTACATATGTATTTACAGTTTTAAATACTAGAATCTCAGAGTGAGGAAATAAATTCAGGCTATGCAAAATGCACTGAACTAAAACAGCCGGAGGTAACAGTAGATCTGTGTTTTGTCATCTCCAGCTCACTCTGGGGAACCTCTTCACCAGGTGGAATGGCAGATACAGGCTCTTCCACTCTCTGGCTTCCCTCACGCTCCCTCATTCTTGTCCTGTTACATCTAGTAGAATCTGCATACGTTAAATGCTTTCACAATGCAATTCTACTGTATATCATGGGGAACTGGTCAGAATACATCTATTAACACATCTCTTAGAACAAAGCAGTTAGTTCAGATTTGATATTAATGTATTGTGGTAGTTGAGTATGGTGGTCTAGCCGTGATCACTAGAGTTTAGCATTCTCCATTTTGATCATCGTGTTGTCTTTCCTACAGCGAATTGAAGACCGAAGGTATTTCCCCTTATTTCATGCTGATTAGGTTACGGAAATGAACTGGCTGGATGAAGATCTGATTTAGAAAGACTGCGTAAGTCTTACTTATTCTCTGAAACACAGTACAAACTTCATGTTAAAATGGCGCAATGCCATTATTTAAATTGAACTTATTACATACCAATGGCTTTGCAAGAAGATGACATTTTAGAAAATCAAACAAATATATAAGTAATGGAAGGACTCTTCAAAACTTACCAAATAGTGAAGGAACCAGGTGCCTTCCCATGATGGTAGACAGATTCTGCTTTAAATAAAAAAAAAAATCTGAATCTTGTTTTCAATTTTTCTTTCTAATGGGACTGTTTTAAGATTGTCAACTCTGAGTTTTTGATGTGGTTTTTAAGTGTATAAATAGAATGGAGAGTGTTTATATGTATGAATGAGCATACATTTTCTGCATATATATGTATGAAAGGCATATATATGAATAAATGAGCATGCATATTTGAAAGTTGACTTTTGGATGATAAGAAAGATCTCACAGCGACATAAGTTCATCTCCTGATCCATTGTTTGTGGGAGAATTATACTCAACTGAATTACGGGCAGGAGAAAGAGCAGATTCCTTTAGCTAATTCCCCAACCTGTATGCCCCTCTAAAGTTGAGAATCAAGGCTGCCTCACCACACCTTAGAGAATGACTGTTCTTCAGTAGTTCTGGGATTAAACATTGGTTTCTAGAGGTAACCTATATGCATAAACACATAGGGGTGCACATGGTATCCTCTGCCTTTGTGACAAATTTTCTTCTTGATATTTATTAATAGTATCTAAATAAAATATTGGGGGAAATAGAAAAATAATGGTGTTAGCCCATACTTCCATGAAAATGTATTAATTTTAGGCTCAAGGGAATAATGGCTGCTGTTTGCAGCCAGGAAGAATCTGAACTCATGAATTGAAACAGTATATCTAGTGTTTTCGTGAATGTGTGCTTAAATTCTGATATATGTCTTCTTTATAGGTGGAGTTTGTGATTGCAGTGAATAAGACCTAACTTGCAGAAATGCAGACATATACTCAGGAAAGAACAAACTTTATTTAAATGTATAATGAGAGAACTTGGTCCCCCTAAAGGATGAATTTCCTTTGGGCCTTTGGTCTTCCTTTCTAGTATACAGCTTTAAATATTTGCTCAGGAAAGATGCTTCAAGCCTTTCATTGTGGAATGTGAAATATCAATGTTGTCTATAAAATATTTGAAGGTTTATAAAAATGAGATGATGTAATATATTTACAAATTCATCCAAGTACTGTAATGCTTGATTTGTTGCATAACTGTGTGTGAATTTTATGCTTCATGGTATCTTTGGAAACATTTTTATTGCTTGCTTATTTTGAAGGTATAAGTTATCCATTAACATTTAGGGAATAATTACTCTATGCCAGGAAGAAGTCTAAGTCCTTTATTTGTATTAATTCCTTTTATCTTCCCCAAAGCCCTCATAAGCAGATAGTATTATTCCTGTTTTACAGGGGAAGATACTGAGAGTGGTTGAGTAATTTGCCCAGCTGCTAACTGTAAAGCGAATATTTGAACCTTTTGACATGGCTATTGATATTCATTCTACTTGCTCACATGGTGGTCTGAGAAATTTCCCAGCTATAGATATCTCTCTCTTTTTGCCACTTTAATAAGCACATAGCTTCCTGGATGACTGCCTGTGTTATCCTATGGATGACAGTAAGAAACAACACTTACTGATAAAATCAATGTTTTGCTGAAATGAATTGAATTTCACCAGTTGAACTACCATTGTGAGAACTCAGTTCAGACAAACTTCCCTGCTAAAAATCTGCTTATCATACATTTACTATTTATGACTTTATGTCACATTGCAGAATTTCTTTGTGATACATTTTCAGGCACTCTTGTAGGAAAATTAGGATCACGAATCCTGCTTTAAGAATTTGCAGTATAGTAAGAGAATCCATCTTTTACTAGGAGACCAGATTCCTTTTATACCTCATTTATCATGCTGGATTGTAATAAATTGCAGATTTTGGAATAAGCTTATTTAACCGACCTAACAATCTTGATGATTTCCATTAGAATAACTTATGTTAAGGTCAAAAGTGGAAAGACATTGTTGGTTTGTATTTTGAATTAACTATACTCATTTTTGAACATGGAAATACAGTTGTGAAACAACCTATGCAAAAATCGTAACAGTGAGAAAATTATGACAGTGAAATAGCTCTGACCTAACTATCTTACCTCCAAACTGCCCTTGGTCATTCCTGAGTGTGGGCCAACCTAACTTTGGGAGAAATTAACTTTATAGCTTAAATGATAACAGCCCTTCCCAAAACTAAACTGCCTTTGTAAAACTATTGAAAGGCCCCTAAGTTAAGAGGAGAGGGGCTTAAATTCTGCTAAGGTATAGACACAGTTAAATGATAACCAACCATTATTCTGGAGGTCACAAGCTATGCAACTTTCCCTGTTATTCCTGTAAATAGCATCACTATTGTAGAACCTAAGATTGGCCTTTTGAAATATCTTGTCAGGCTTCTGCACATATTTTTTTTTTTTTTGAGATGGAATCTCGCTTTGTCACCCAGGCTGGAGTCCAGTGTTATGATCTCGGCTCACTGCAACCTCTGCCTCCCAGATTCAAGCAATTCTCCTGCCTCAGCCTCCCGAGTAGCTGGGATTTCAGGCACCCACCACCATGCCCAGCTAATTTTTGTATTTTTAGTAGAGATGGGGTTTTGCCATATTGGGCAGGTTGGTCTTGAACTCTTGGCCTCAGGTAATCCACCTGCCTTGGCCTCCCAAAGTGCTGGAATTACAGACATGAGTCACCATATCCAGCCCACTTCTGCATTTCTGATGACCAGATGGCCCCACCTGAAGGAGCAGCTCCTCTGTGGCCCCCAACCAAAATTGGACTCAGTTCAGGAGGACCATTTTCTGCACTTCGATGATTGCATCCCCAACCGGTCAGCATTTCTCATTTCCCCAAACCCTCTGCCCACAAAACTATACTTGAAAAACCCTAGCCTCTGAATTTTCAGGGAAGCTGATTTGATCCGGCTCTATGTGTATAGAACTCTTTCTCTACTGCAATCCCCCTGCCTTGATTGGCTTTATGTGGGCAGTTGGCTCAATGTGGGCAGAGGGCAAGATAAACCCACTGGGCAGTTACAGTGGAATATAATACAGATGAGACCTGCTCATGACATCTCCAGGCTCACTCTGGAAGTCTTTGGATTTCCTGAGAATAAAAATAAGCCATTTCAGAGGACCCCAAAAGTTCAAATTCTTCAAATATAAATGTGTCTTTATAATACCATCAGCCTTATCATTTATTTGTCATTTACAGATTGTTTTCTATATCCTTATTATTTCCACTTTGATCATTTGAAATGCCTTTTTTAAAAAAAAAAAACAAAAAACCTCTCAGTGAAAAAAAACAAGATTACAAGGGGGAATACTCTTTATTCAGCTAAAATAGTACTCTACAAGAAATATAGGAAAAGAAACACTAGTTCGGTTGTATTCTAAATAAATATACTTCTAATTACACTCTTGAATTTATTGGATAAGAAGGTCTGAGGTGGGTCTGAAATTCATACATGAAGTCAGGAAAAGAAAAGAAACTTAGTACCTTGATTACATATGTTGTTACAAATTATCATTATGAAATATTTAAACAATTGCTCTAGTATGTCTTTTGAATAATTGCTTATAATATGCCTTACCATAAATAAAATTGATGCTACATTGTGCAAATTATTTTTATTTCTTTTTATATTAAAATTATGCTCCCTCAATTTTTCTGCTGCTTTTCCATGGATTCAAATTAACAATAAAATTATTCTACTAAGCTTTTACTCTAAATTTGAGTACAAGATTAACATAAAAGAATCAACATATTAACAGTTGGTGAAAAGACAGACAGATCAATGGGAGGAAGGAAGAATCCATAAGTACGTCCATGTAGATGATTGATTGAGTTTTGAAAAAGATGTCAAGACTATCCAATGGGGGAAGGAAAGTCTTCCCAATGGTACCAGAAATACTGGAAATGTTGACATGGGGTGGGGGAAAATAAACGTTGATCCTTACTTCATACCATATACAATATAATAACTAACCTGAAATGGGCAATATGCCTAGATGTAAAGCTAAAACTACAAAATTTCTAGGAGAAAACCTAGTAGATTATCTTTGCAATATTAAGGCAGGCAAGATTCCAAAATAGCACAAAAAGAACATGAGCCATAAAAGAAAAAAATTGTAAATTGAATTTTATTAACATTCATCTCTTTTGCTTTTTGAAAGACACCACTAAAGAACCAAAAAGTAAGCCATAGAATTACAGAAAGTACTCACAACATATATAGGGTTTGAATCCGGAATACATAAAGACTCTTGAAACATAAATATAATAATACAATAAAGATGGGCAAAAATGATTGAACTATTGCTTTACAAAACAAGATACACAAATGACAAATACACACCTGAAAAGATGCTTAATACATTAGCTGCCAAGGAAATACAAATTAAAACCACTAAGAGATACCACATTAGTGGTATCTAACACTCCAACCCATTAAAACAAACAAAATTAAGATGACTGGCCATTACTGAGGATGTGGAAAACTAGATATGTTTTAGTACAAGTGGGAATGCAAACATAGTGCAACCACTTAGAAAACAGGCTATTTCTTAAAAAATTAAATATGAACTTGCCATTTGATCTAGTCACTCAATTCCTCATTATTTTGCCCAAGGGAAACAACGATTTTGTCCACAGAAAGAATCGTATGTGAATTTTCATAGCTCTTTATTTATAAGAGCCCCAAACTAAAAACAATTGTCCATTAACAGATAAACAGACAAACAAAATGTGATACACACATATATTAAAAGATAACTCAACAATATAAAAGGACCAAATCACAAATATATTCAGTGGATAAATCTCAAATCCTATGCTAAGTGAAAGAAGCCAGAAGGAAAACGAGGATATACTATATGATATCATAATGATAGAGAGCAAATTAGTAGAGTTGACCTTGAACAACATGGCATTGAACTACAAGGGTCCACTTATATGCAAATGTTCTTCTGCCTCTGCCACCCCTGAGACAGCAAGACCAACTCTCCTCTTCCTCAGTCTATTTAGTATGAAGACAAAGATGAAGATCCCTTATGATGATCCACTGCCACATAATGAGTAGTAAGTATATATTCTCTTCCTTAGGATTGTCTTAATAACATTTTCTTTTCTCTAGCTTACTTGATTGTAAGAATACAGTATATAATGCATACACCAAATATGTGTTAATCAATTACTTAAGTTATCAGTAAGGCTTCTGATCAATAGTAGGCTATTAGTAGATAAGTTGTAGGGGAATCAAAAGTTACATGCCAATTTTTGACTTCCTAATTTGGGGATGGTCAGTGCTCACAACCCCTACATGGTTCGAGGGTCCCAGGGACAGGAGTAGAGGGAGGAAGAGACTACAAAAGGGCACAAGGAAACATCGGAGGCCATAGCAATGTTCAGTGTCTTCAAAATGGTGTTTTTTATAGGAACATTCCATGACAATGGTCATTACATTACACAGTTTAAATATGTGCAATGTATTGTACAGAATGTTTGCTTCAATAAAGTGGTAAAAGACACTGTTATTCTATAGTCCACCCAACCAGATTCTCTGGCAGGATTCACTCATTTTTCTTTCAACAAATATTTATTGATCACTTCCTATTTTCCAGGCATTGTTCTAGATGCCAGGGCTACAGTAGTGAGCAGTTGGTGGGTGGGGTAGGCAGAGAGGGGCAGGGAAAAAGCAAAAGTCTTTACCTTTATGGGAATATATCCTAGTGAGGAGGGACAGATAATCAAGTCTGAGGTGTCTGAAGAATTGAGGAAAAATAAAGCTGAGCCCACAAATAGGGAGTTTTAGGGATGATAATGTGGTTGCAATTTTAAATTGGGTGATAATTTAACAAATGTTAACTATAGATTGGCAATTTAAATAGGAGAGTAAGACCCTCCTATCATCTAAATCCTTACATATGCAATATATTTTGTCATATTTCCTTTGTATAAATCATTCCTTTTATTTTGATTAATAAGTTATCCTTCCAGTTTTTTGAATGCTAAGCAGTGACTAGCCAAGAAGTTTTTGGAATCTGTATCTCAATTCCCTTCTGGGTCTAGTTTCCCTAATATACTGAGGAACCACATGTTCTCTGCAAAAAGCATTGAAAGAAAAACTGCATCTAGATGGTTCAGTAAAGTGGTCTTGCTTTGACGTCCCCTCTTGGCTGGAGGAAATGTCCTTGGAAGTAAGGGGAGGAGAAAGGGCCCAAGGTTGCTCAGAGTAGGAGGACTCATAATTCAACATTCTAACCAGCACAACTCCAAATCACTCTTGGTTCACTTTCTCGTGAGAGTGAACGAGCTCATGATGTAACTTTCTCAGGGGCATCAATTAAACAGATGAAGTCTTCTCTTGTAATCTTGCTGCTTTTAATTTTTACCCTTTTGGTAATGGACAGTCTTTTGTCTTTCTCAGAGAAATGGTCCAAAGTTATGATAATTGAAAAAGTCAGATTACCATCACAAAGCACTGAGTACCTACAATACAGCTTTAGTTAAATCTTAGTGTATAGACTTCCTAAGCTGTAATGCAAGTCACCTAAATGAGTTTCTAAGAGAACAGCCATGCTCACACTATTATGGCTATTCTTTCCCCACAAGTAGCAATCCATATTAGAAATGAAATTATCCTTGGCATGGAGAACTGTGAATAACAGAGCTTTTAAAAAAAAGAAGTTCTATTATTACAGCGAATGTCCAGCTGCTCTATTTTATTTTATTTTTCCTCAATATGGGGCACTCTATGACTTTTAAAAAATTCTATAAAACCATTAAGAAAAACAGGTTCCCAATTACTTATCTTGAATTATTTAAGATGAACCCAGTGGACAAAAGATTCTGCCTGTGAGAAACAGCATTATTGTTACTGGGGAGTAAAGTTTAGAGAATGGTGCCAACGATTTATTTGCCTGCAGTGGGAGAGCTGTTTATCTTTAAATTAAAAACTCATCATTATCTTGGCAAAGCCGATCTAAGCACCATATGGAGGGAAATTCACTCTGGGAACAAGTCAGCCTTTGCAAATGAACACTGTAAAGGAAGCTGTATGGTTGTGGTCTGGAGTTGGCCTCAAATGCCAGTCTTTCACCAGTGCGTGACTAAGGTAGACACCACCACTTGCTCACCATTTTCTTATGGAGAAGAAATAGGTTATAATACGTGGAAGTGCTTATGTACCAGGGAATACTTCAACATGTTAATTCCTAAGTTTAATAAATGTTTCCTTCAAAATTATTTTAAAAATTCACTTGCAAAGCCCAGTCTTTAAATAATTAATGAAAAGTTTGGAGAGAGAAGTAAAACTCACTGTGCTAAGTCCAAATCACTTATTTCCTAGTTCTGAATGGAATCCATTGTTAATGTGATACAACGTCATTGTTCATATTGGTTTAATGTTCCCCACTCATCATACACCCAACTTCAGCACAGAAATAAAGTCACTTTGAGTACAGAAAATAATTGATAAAAATGCATTTTTTTATTTGAAAAGTGTGCAGAAACAATCATTGAATACAATTCATAACCAGAGTATTCAAACCCAAACACCATGATGTCACTGGATGCTATGATTTCTGAAGCCACTAGAACTTTGGTACAACAAAATAATGACCTAACAGTGTGCATCAGGAACCACAGTCTATTCATGGGAATATAGAATAAAAAATCCATGTTTATAGTTTTAAGTTACATTCATAGCACTAGGCAAAACAAGTGTGTGTAGGAGGCAGACAAAATAATCAAACGTGCTTAGCCTAAAAACAAGGATAATATTACTTAAAGGAAAACTGTTGGGATACAATGAAGCACTTCAGTGTTATATTAGAACATTGTTTACTTTTGACACACTAAAGCAGGATAATTTTTTAAAAAAATAATTTCAGATACAGTCAGTATCTCTTACAAGGCTATGGACACAGAAAGAAGTCCTATTTGTATATGGAAGATTTTGACCAATTTGTAATATACTACCTAGAATGTCACTGGTTTCCTTGGAAGAAATACGAGATGACATACATATTTTGTCAATAACGAGATGTAATAAACATTTCCAATCAAATACAATGGCTTGAAGTTGCCTGCCCATTTGTAATTTCCAATACCTCTACTGTACAAAAATTAGTGTGTTTTCCCTGCTCTGATACCTTTTTTCACGAAAAGCAGTTTAAATTACAACTGCGGTTTTTTTAAAATTAGATTTTAGTTTGTAAATAGTGTCTATTTAAGAAATGGAACATAATTTACAAACCACTCTCTTACACATTTCTTCTTTGAGCCAGACATGAACCTGTGAGGCACATATAAACACATACAGGGTTTATAAGCCCTATGTGAGGATAAGTCACTAAGCTATTTCATGGTCCCCAAGTTGTTTTTTCTGGCCACTTTCCTTTCTACAATACCAGGTCTTTTCTCAGAGAGCATTTGAAAAATAAATCACCTGGGAAAAGAATAAAGATAAACGTATGTTACTACTTTTCTGGGAACAGAAACCATTTTGATGTGCCAATAGACATAAAAACAGAAGCCACTGATTAAATAAGAGATCTATTAGCTTAAGGTCAGACATGCTTGCTCCTACAGAATTTGCTAATAATCCTATAGACAAAGTCAGCTGAGGGATGTAAGCCATTACTTCCACAACCTGCTGAAAAGGAACGAGGGAACCCATTCAATGAAAAGATGATTTCTTTGTATATTTTTTTTCTCAGAAGATGACAAAATAGTTCTACTATTTTGGTACTAATGTTTTTGCTTGTTTGTTAGTGATATTCTCTCTATATAGGAAATGAGAAAACATCTCAACCATAGACTGTTGATACAAGAACTCTGCAGGAAAGCATTTTTGTGATAGTACTCCCTGAAAAACTAATCAAAGTGCTTAGAATTTATGATATTTTCATAAATATAATTTATGGAAAAATTAGATTTATATGCAGTAAACAAAATGTCTCTAAGTGTCCCAAATTTTTATGCTAATGAAGAAATATTTTTTGTTCAGATATTTTTTACTAGTTTAGTTCTAAGGGCATAAACCTCTACTTGGTAGAAGAAAATGAATACATAATTTCTATGAATCTGGTTACAAAAAAATTATCTGTTACTAGGTCTTTCTTTATTCAGACTCAAAATCGACCTTCAAAGTGTGACCTTCTCCAGGTTCTGCTGTATTTGAGAGAACAATTTAAATATCTTTTAACTCTAATTGTCTTTAAAATAGTTCTTGCTCGACAATATCATTGTAGTTGGGTCTCCACCCAGAAATTCAAGGCAATAAATTTATAAAATTCTCTATATATCCAACCACAAATTGTATCAGTTCTACTTTATGAGACAAGTAGCTTTGTGGATTTATAAAGCATTGAAATGACACTCATCTCAGATAATAGTCTATATCCATTTTCATGTATAAGAACTCAGCACCTTTCCCAGAAATAAGCTGACCTTGGTCAAAGATCAAGAAGAAAATATAGTTTATGGTGAATTCTCAGACAACTTTTGCAAATAGAGGCAGCATCTTGGCATCTTAAAAAATAATAAAGCTTTCTCTAAAATATTCAAATACACTAGACTGCTTTTAATGTCTTAAAGCTTGGTAGTAGAGAGGCAAAGACAACTATTCTATCACTTTGGCAAATACCAGCCCTCAGATCTTCTTTATAAACAGTTGTTATGTATCTTAGGAAACCAAAGACTTGGAATAGTATTTCTTTCTAGTTGAGTGTTATAGATCCAAAATCCTTTATGAATGAGGATTTTTCCCTCAAATGTTTGGTGTAATACATAATAAGGAAAGAATAATGTGCCTTTTTTTTTAAGTGAAGAGAGATGCAGAACAATGAACAACCTGTTTCATGAACACAAGGTTATATACTATGCTTAACTAATCACTGCACCAATTGCACAATATTGCTTCTTTTTCTAACTGCTGCACTCACTCCACTGGTGAAGAGATATACAGGCTTCATCAAATTTGTTGATTCCCAGTGTACTCAATTTACAGCTTAAAGAATGTCATATTGTGACTATTAAATTATTTTTAATGTAGTCGTGTCAAGCTTCTCTTTCTTACAAAGGGGACAAGAAAGGGCTGATTAAAACTCTTGCCTGTACAGGTTGGCAAAGAACAATTTATAGAAGCATGACAAAGACACTTATCTGGTTAAAAATAACAGATAAAATATTTACTTTAGAAATTGTTTTGAATATTTTGCAGGGTGATAGCTGATAATATGAAAATGATAGCAAATTGGATAAAGTGGTAATTTGCAAGAATTTTGTTTGTTTGTTTTGAGACAGTCTCATTCTGTCACCCAGGCTGGAGTCCAGTGGTGAGATCTCAGCTCACTGCAACCTCTGCTTCCTGGGTTCAAGTAATTCTCCTGCCTCAGTCTCCCAAGTAGCTGGGATTACAGGCACCTACCACCACACCCGGTTAAGTTTTTGTATTTTTAGTAGACACAGAGTTTCACCATGTTTGCCAGGCTGATCTCGAACTCCTGAACTCAAGTGATCCACCCACCTCAGCCTCCCAAAGTGCTGGCATTACAGGCATGAGCCACCGTGCCCAGCCAAGAGTTTTAAAACTCTTAGGGAGAGACCCACAGGCTCAACTCTTGGCATTTAGTAGTTTCTCTGTCAACCCTTGACCTCTTGTCATCATCAGACCAAGACAAATTTGTTCTCTGGACTACTTTTGATACATTTTTTCAAAGGATCTTTCTTTTTCTACCCTAAAAGGTAAGCTTGTACCTAATCACAGCTAAGAGTCTCAGGTGATGCTAACTCCATAAGAAGTAAGCAAGGAGAGCAAGAGAAGGTGGTTATGTTCTCCAGATTTGAATAAAGTCTTTGCATCTCTTGCTGATAATATCAGAAGATCTTTAGCTGTGTTAGTGTCTCTGTGAGGGCTTCCTATGATATAACATTATAGGAAATTAGCTATATATGTGGTTGGGGACAAATTTGGTCACAGAGGTATCTGAGGCACTGAGTTAGAGCAAAGTAAACATCAAACCAGTGTAAATACTCCAGAAATGATTTCTATATCAGAAAGGAGTTTCGTGTACATTTAAAACATTTCTCCTAAATACAATATGCTTTACTAAAGCATTGGGAGATACTTAGAAACAGGATATATGTTGGCTAAAAATACATGCTGTTATGGGGTAAAGGGCATATGAAAATCTTTAAAGTAGTCTGTGCACTTTATGGCACCAGATCAATTTGAAATTGTAAAATGAATTATACAAAACTATTAATCATGAAATAATGAGAGGAGGAATTTCTAATAATGATTACAAAAAATATGGGGTCAGATGTCAAACTTTATGGAGAAAATTTTTTTTAGATCAAGCATTTATTTATAAATAGAATAATATTTTAAATCAATTTGTCACTTTTCATTCCTCTTGAAATTATCCAATAATTATTTTTACAGAAACAGTTCCGTAATTATGGGCATCATTAGCCTCTGCTTCATGCTACAGCTATCAAATAATGATCTTAAAACAGACCCTGAAAAAAACACTCATTAAATAACTGACAATGACAGAATCTTAGCATAACTAAATCAATCATGTAATTGAAAATGAATAGAAACAGAAAGACATATCAAAATAGAATACTTTCGGGGTTTTATAAAGGCTTCACATTCCCTATTAAGGAAATGCAGGGGACATTACGATTTAAATCCAAAGAAGAAATTGATAATAATGACCACAGAAGTTCACCAAATTTTGCCACAGCAGTGGCAATATCACTTGTTTCTGCTCACTTTCCTTCCAGAAAAAAACATCTTAAACGTTAGTTTTCTATCTTCATGGCACAGGCATTGAGATAACAAAGAGCATCCCAGAGGAAACACCATGAGAGGGAATACACAACCATGATCCATCTTAGGACCTGCCATGATGCTGCAGAAATCAGAGGAGCTGGGCAGTTAATGCTGAGAATTTCAGTGGGGGCTAATAGCATAAAAGCTTCCAAATTATTCATATTTGGATTCATGGCACATTTATATGTCTAGTCCATCCTAAGAACATTATAAAGAGACATTTCCTTGGATCTGTCTGTGTTTCTGAAACTGATTCAATACTAGATAGAAGTTGGTAGAGGGAAGTTAAATGACAGATTGGGAGCTTTAGGGTCTTCAATGTGTATAACAAAGAAAATATGCACAGAGTATTAAAAAAATAGGTGTGATTGGAAAAAAATTATAGGATGAGGAAACAGTCTGTCAAAAAATCATATGCTCATAATAAAAAAAACAATGAAAATACATTGTCTCTGTTATCGGTAAAATTTAAAATTGACTGAAATAAATAATATTTGATAGGAATGGCTTGTATTTATCAGAAACTAAGATCAAAAATTAATGTAATGTTAGATTAGGCACAAGGATAGACTAGGCCAATGAAAAACAACTTTGTTATTATTTCTTAGAAAGAAAAGGCAGCTTTACATTAAAAAATACTGACCAATTTTTTTGGTGAGATAAGATATAGGTCCTTCCTCACCCAACCCCCCAAATACGGCTCAACTATAGGTGTTTTGCCTTTGGCAAAATAAAATCATATTATAATGTAGAATGAGGTATTATCATTTTTTATGTGATTAATGACATGAAAATTCAGAGTGACCATAGAATTGATCCATCATTGTTCCAAAGTTACTGATCAACAAAATAACACACCTGCATTTCTGCAATTGGTTGAAAGCCAGGAATGGGTGGGGTTTGGAGGGAAGAAATGTGATTTAGAGTTTCTAGTGCTTTTGTAAACTAAAAGGAAACCTGCAATAATTGTCACTTTTTGTTTCATATCACCAGCATATTTCATCTAAAATAATTCAGGGCCAGTTTTCCTTGACTGCATTTTAAAAGAGATTTAATAAACCATAACTGTTAATTTCTCCTTGTGACTATTTTATCGACATGTGCTAAGAAAAAATGAAATGAGAAGCTGAACACCAAACTGATTTCTAAAATTTTGTTTGAAATGGAAACCTCTGGAGTTCTCTTAATCCCAGCTGATAATGTCAGCTCCTAATTGGCTTGAGTGAAATTTGGCTAAGTAACCCTTCCAGACATCTTTAACAGATACAATTAATTTCAGCTGTACAAATGCCAATCTCTCATACTTTCATTTTTTTCCCAGGGTATTTGTCTTGTACTTTGTCATTTACAGTCCTGTTCTTGTCGATGTGCTATTAAGAATATAAAGATGGCATTATGACACTATCTCCTGCATTTTAGCAGAAGTGTGACATTTACCTATTTGTAAACTTATCAGTAATTTAGTCATTCTAGTACAGCTTTTTGAGTGTACATAGTAATGTCATTCATAATGAGCCAAATAGAATTCTTCATTGTGCATCCATTTTTAGCTAGTACATTTTCCCCAACGCAAATCTAAAATTATCCATCTGATTCAATACAATAAGTAAATCCAATCTTTTGAAATTCTTCTTCCTGTGTTCTCCCTTTAGTAGCCCACCCTTTTCTTCGATGTGACAGGTAACTTGTTCTGATTTAAAACTCATTGATAGTTCTTTTATATTGTCTTATATACTCATTTTCTCTATAACAAAAATAAATTGAATATCCATGATAATGAAACCACATTGGGAAATCTTTCATCTTGTCTGAAAGGGCCTCAGGGATAACTAGTCAATTCTTTTGAACACTGTTGACTATTCTGGTTTCTTAAAGTAGATTTTCTGGCAGAAAAAAGAAAGACATGACATTGTGTATAGTTTACTCAACAACAGTTGCGTGGTTTGTCATTGTTTTTAAAGGTCATATTTGGGTGGGGTTCTTGACGATCAGTTTCTACGTGGAGTCTAGCAGGCACATTTCTTCTCTGGTGGCTTTTCCCCATCCAACTTTCCAGAACTTCCACCATTGACAGCATCGGGGATTTGTGTCTTCTCCACACACTGGTCCATTCGTTTCATGATTAAGTCCAAAAGGGTTTCTACAGCTTTCTCCACATTCTGTCCAGTTGCTGCACTTGTTTCAAAATATGGTATGCTATCACAGAAAGGATGGCAAATGTTTTTTGAGAGAAAGGAATCAGAACAGATACAGCAAGATGTACAAGTGAATCATACATGCAAAAACGGCTGGCTGAGAGATTGTGAAATAATTATGTTTTCGCTGGCTAAGTTGGAAAGCATCCTTGTTTTTTCCTTCAGTGAGTAAAAATTGGTGAGCTGCTCTTTAGTATGGTTATAACCAGTTTTATGGGCAAGGAAATTGATACAAGAGGTAGTCAGGAAGTTGAAGCCAAAGCATTATCACTGTTTAAAAAAATTAGGAGGAGAAAAATACGCTATGATCAATAAAACTACTGATCAACATTACTATTAAAATACTGCATCCCTTCCACTCAATTATCTGGAAATCTGCTTTTGAAAACAGGCATGCATTGGCCAGGTGCAGTGACTCATGCCTGTAATCCCAGCACTTTGGGAGGCCGAGGTGGGTGGATCATGAGGTCAGGAGATAGAGACCATCCTGGCCATGGTGAAACCCCATCTCTACTAAAATACAAAAAATTATCCGGGTGTGGTGGCATGCACCTGTAGTCCTAGCTACTCAGGAGACTGAGGCAGGAGAATCGCTTGAATCCGGGAGATGGAGGTTGCAGTGGGCTGAGATCATGCCACTGCACTCCAGCCTGGTGAAAGAGCAAGACTCTGTCTCAAAAAAAAAAAAAAAAAAAAAAAAAAAAAAAGGAGATAAAGAAAATAGGCATGCATTGAATAAGGCTATTCGTGTGAATACAGTCAATATTTATTTGGAATTAAAAGTTTCAAGAAGACTTGTAAATTGTACAGCTCTCAGGGAGAATTCTTCCATAAAAAAAATTGGCAGACATGATAAAACTACTTTAAATTTAAAAAATAATGACGGATTCTGCCTCGGAAGTCAATTTACAATTACATGGGGTGTTGTTTCTGTTGTTACTGTTTTTTTTGTAAGCTGCCATGCAAGCTCAGCTAGGATAAAGACTACATTTTCAAGACCATGTCAGGGATTATTTCTTAGAGTTTTACGTTTATTGATTAAGAGGCAGAAGAATAGAGTGTTTAAGAGCATGAGCTTTGATCTCAGACTGCCTGGATTGAGTTGAATTTCTGCCTCTTACTAACTGTGTGGGGTGGCCTTCCATCAGTTTCTTAATCTCTCTGTGACTCAATTCTAATATATAAAATGGGATAACTCTAGTTATCTCCCACACATGATTTTGAGGGGTCAAAATGAGTTAGCGTCTAGGAACTGTTACCAGCACATTGTAGGTACACAGTAAACGTTAGGTGCTGTTATTATTAAGTAATTCATTAATACATCACATCTATCTCTCTGAAAGATCTTTTTAATCCACGTGCCATTCTTGGTTACTAGGATTTCTTCTAATGTCATTCCCATGTCCCTGCTCCATTTGTTGAACAGAAGTGTGCAAAGTCACATGCTGTCTCCATGTAACTGACTTACCCATATTTGTCAGCCAGTTCCCGAGCTTGCCGTTCATTGACTTCCCTCTGGTCCGGTAGATCTGCCTTGTTGCCAATTAATACTATATCTGGATTTTCACAGTAAGCATTTGCTTGCAGTTGGCCTGAAAAGAAAGCAGATGGAACCAGCAAGTTATTGATAAATAAGTGATGTCAAATGATTGCTCTTATTCCAGATTCCTGATCTAATTGTTCATCTCCAGTTTTGTTGCTTACTAGTTATATTAGCCAAGTTACTTCCTTTTCCCAGTCACAGTGTGCTCATCTGTAAAATGGAGATAACACCTTACAAATTGCAGATTATGGAAAGGACTAAAAATATATATAAAGCACCTGTATCAATACCCAACATTTAGTAAATGTTAGGTGCTTTTATTATTGAGTAATTCATTAAAACATCACATGTATTCCTCTGGAAGATCTTTAATCCATGTGCTATTCTTGCTTAAGGGGATTTCTTCTAATAATGTATATCAAGTTGTCAGCACATAGTAAGTATTCAGTAAATATGGAATACATCTGGGGAAATGTCCTCTGAAATGGCGATAACTGCTTCACACCATTTGCTCCTCAAATATGGATGGAGATAAATAGAACACGATTTTTAAGTGAACAAATTTTCTTTATCCTTTAGGAAGTTAGTGATGATCTATAGTGTGGAACATATTTGAATCACTACAAATTCATGTAGAAACAATTTTAAGACAAGTAATTTGTTTTTCTCTTTTCTACAAAAAATACTGTGTGTGTGGGGGGTGGTAAGGAGAGAGAGAGAGAGAGATAGGAGGGAGAAAGGAAGGAAGGAAGAAGGGAGGAAGGGAGGGAGGGAAAGAATAATGGAGAGAGGGAGGGAAAGAGGAATGGAGGGAGGAAAGAAGGAAGAAAGGGAAGAAGGGAGGGATGGAGGGAGGAAGGAAAGGAGGGAAGGAAGGAAAGGAACTCAGGGAGAAAGGGAGGAAGGGAGGGATGGGGAGGGGAAGGCAGGGCAGGGAAGGAAGGTGTGGGTGAGAAAAAAAAAAGAAAAAAATGTAAGAAACCTGTCAAGCTGTGTTTTTGAGGTTACAGAGGCTACTTAAATGTCTATCATAAAGCATGTTGTGTGCTACCTTGTTGAGACTAGAGGAAGAAGACAAAGGCTTACCCTGTAATACCAATTACTTGGGTGTTAAAAAATTCAAGTGTTATTAGTCATGACAATTAATTATTTTAAATCCCAGAAATATCCTTCTGGAGACGTTTAAAAACAAGGGAGACTCTCATCTGCCTTGAAAAAGGATAAACAAACCATTCTCTGAAAGAATTTAATAAGCTTATTATCTCCTTGTCTTCAGAATCTAATGCTACCACCAAAATTTGGGTAAGGAAATACAGTATTAAGTGGAAATAAAGGACAGATCCTAAGATAAACATTCATTTGGAGAAGCAATTACAAAAGTCAGGATTTGTTTCCCCATTGGTTACAACAATATTGAAACCACACTGAGAGTGGCTCTATATAATTATTATATATAATCATGAATTATATACAAAATATATTATTAATTTTACACAATATGCAGTGATAAGAAATACATCTGTTTTGAGCACCTGCTCTGTGCCAGGCACTCATCCAGGTATGGCATTTTACACTGAAAAAAATGGAAAAGTCTGCACTTTCATAAGTGCTTACATTCTAGTGGTAGAAAGTGTCAAAAACACAAGTAAACCAAAAATACATCATATCATGTCAGGTGATGGCTGGGACTGAATGAATCTAAAGCGTGTTGAGGATACAGAGTGATGAGTATCATTTCATCACTCTGGGTGATGGGGTGGTCAGTCAACAGATAAACAAGGCTTGGGTAAAACTTGAAGTGGGTGTAGAAATGATATGGTTTGGATCTGTGCCTCACATTGAAATGTAATCCCCATTGTTGGAAGTGGGATCTAGTGAGAGGCGATTGGACCCTGGGGCAGGATTTCTCATGAATGGTCTAGCACCATCCTCTGGTGCTGTTCTTGTGATAGTGAGTTCTCATGAGATCTGGTTATTTAGAAGTATGTGGCACATCCCCCTTTGCTCATGCTGCTTCTGCCATGTCAGATGCGCCCTCTCCTCCTTCACCTTCCACCATGATTGTAAGTTTCCTGAGGCCTCCCAGAACCCAAGCAGAAGCCAGCAACATGCTTCCCATACAGCCTGCAGAACCGTGAGCCAATCAAACTTCTTTTCTTTATAAATGACCCAGTCTCAGGTATTTCTCTACAGCATTGAAAGAATGAATACAACAAGTAAACCAAAAAATACGTAACACAGTATCAGGTGACGGCCATGACCTATAAAGTGTGTTGAGGGGATACAGAGTGATGAGTACTATTTTAGATGGGGTTGTCAGTCCAGAGATAAATAAGATGTGGCCAGAACTTGAAGGGAATGAAGAAACTAGCACAAGGCTATAAATGGGAGAAGAGAAAACAAAGGGATTGAATGGCAAGTTTTCATATTGGGAATAGCATGGGAGCCAGTTGGGCTGAAGGCTAGTGAGCTGGGCCTGAGTAACAGGAATTAGAGAGGAAGCCCAGATATCACAGTGACCTTGCAGGTAAGTGAGGGACTCTGGATTTTATTCTGGGTAAGATGGAAAGTTACAGAAGGACTTTGAGCAGGAAAATAACAAGGTCTAGTTTTTAAAAAGTACCTCTCTAACTACAGATGGCCCAGACAAATCTGGAAATGACAAGAGCAGCCTCATAGGAAGACTCGTCTGTCCTGCTATTAGTGTATCCTGCTAAGATCAAAATTCTTACTTGTAATAAAAAATACAAATGAAATATGCCCTTTATTGCTACATCAAGTAAAACATAAAGGAAAATTCTAATACTTCTCTCCTGTGGTGATGCATGTCAATATGACTTTAGTAATTGATTAGGGAACACTTCAATTTTTATTATATCAAAGTTTCAATTTTTATTATAACTAAGTTTTTATTATATCAAAGGCTGGAGATTCATCTTTACATGGTTTCCTTACATTTGAACCTTTTTTGAAAAATAAAATGCCCAAGGGAGCTGACTAACTGACACACTGTGCCTCACCTTATCATCACGCAACTGGTCTGTTCTGGTTTCACACCTAATTAACCCATCAGCGCTTAACATGCCTTAGGTGTCAGTGTCCCTTCTCAGAAAACACTGCTGGTTTTCCCTGTGATCTCTCCAGGTCAAATGTAGTAGCTCACTTAGTTTTAAGAAGTCCTTCCAGATTTACTGGAAAAGTGGAATTAATGGTCTTTCAGTGACAATAATAAAGATCATAGATACAGGTGGTGATAAAGCAAGGTAGGCTTCCTCTAAAAATATCAAAGGAAAATACAATTCCAAGCTGCCTTTGGTGGTACACATAAAGGCCACCACTTTGAAGGTGACACAGGCAACACTCAACTCATGACTTTGAAAGTTAATCTGTGGTACCCAGTCTGGTTGCATCTTGTGAGACCAACAAGTACCCAGGGCAGTTGGGTCCCAACGCGGCCAATCCACATTACTCAGTCCCACTTACTCATCCAGTTTCTGACATTTAAGAAGCTCTGTTGACTGGTGAGGTCAAACATTAATAAGAAGCCCATGGCGTCTCTGAAAAATGCAGTGGTGAGACTCCGGAACCTGCCGAGGAAACATAGTGGGAAGTTCTGAAAGTTAGTGCACATACTTTTGACAACAACACAAACAACAGTTTCCCTTTCAGGTATGAATTCTCCACGGCTGGCCCTTATGGAATATCCTAGGGAAATAGGAATGTGGGCAGAGAGACTGTTGAAGAACCAAGGGAGAAGATTTGGTCATAGTTTTTTTTTTTTTTAACCACTTCCTGGTTTTCTGATCTCACAGCGCTTTGTACACACAGTTTGTAACATTCAATCATGGATTTGCTTACACAGCTTTTTGGAATCTTTTTTATTTTTTTTTGGCTCGTGGGCATTTCGTGGTCTACAATTAAAATGTAAAGCACTTTAGAGTGGGCACTTTAATTTATACTTTCCATCTTTCTTGTCTCTGCCCAGAAGAAAGCTTGGCACACAGTAGCCTGAAAATGAATGCCTGTGATGATATGAAGAAAACCACAACTTGTTAGCTACAGGAAATGGAATTTTTTGTAGGGAAAAATATTGATGACAAAACTCTTTTTAAAAAGCACTGTTTTGGGGTAAAACTGAGCTTCAGGTTGGCATCTAGGATTCACAAGGAAAAGGAAGATGATTGGGGGACTGAGTGAGGGTCAGGACAGAAAAGACATAGTCATTGGGGAAAGAAAGAAAGAACTCTCATTATTAATCACGATTTTGGAGAAATTTGCTCTTTCGTGTGCAATGCAAAGTTTTTCCCTCCCTGGTCAGCTTTCCATGCCCCAACCCCCGACCCCAGACACTACCAACCATCTTCAATGAAGTTAAAGATGTGCTGAGATTCACTTCAATATGAGCAATGGGCAAAACCAGAGACCACATATAGGGACCAGAGAAGGTTTTGAATTTGGCAGTGGGTTTTTAGAAAGGCACATAGCTTTGAAGTAGCGATATCGCTTCCTATCCTAAATGTTCTTCTAATTTTTGGTCTATTTTAGCCTATTTTTAGATCCTTTATGTTGGTTTCCTCAGAGTTCTTTTCTTGACCCCTCTCCCTCTATACACATTCACTGGATAATCTTATCCACTTCACTGGCTCAGTTGTAGCCTGTAAATTGAGAAGCCCAAAATTAGAAATCTAGCGCTTCCTCGCCTTTCACACTGGGTGCCTAATTACTTGTTGGATACTTCCACCTGGAGGAAACTCAGGTACATCCAACTTCACACGTCCAAAACCAAACTGGCCACTCTTCTTGATTTATTTTCTGTCTATGATATCACCATCCTGGTTGCCATGACCCCTTCCTCCTTCACTTGCTGTCTACAGTTAACACGTCTTTTGACCTCTCATTTCTTACTCTGCCCCTGCTCTACTTCCAAACTCATTCTCTCTCACCTGGACAACTTCAACAGCTTTCTCATTAGGCTTCCTGTATCCAGTTTTTTTGGGACCTCACTCCTATCACCACTCCATTTCTTCCCACAGATTATATCAATGCTCCATGAAAGATATTTTAATGATTATACATCACTCGTAAGCCAATGCACAAACTCCTTAAAAAGCTGTCAAGGCTCTGCGGGAAGTGACCTTTGTTCATCTATCTAGCTTCATCTCTTTGACTACCCACAGACATGCTGATCTTCTTTTAGTTCTTAGAAAGTTCACTCTGCTCTCCTGGGCTTTCACACATGCTGGTCTTTCTGTGGGTTACCTTGTCTTTGTGCTTCCTTTACTTCCTGCCCCTTCCTTTATCCAGGACAGCACTCACTCATACATTGTGCATGAGTACATTCGTAATGGTATCAGAGGAAATACCACTTCTCCAAGGGACCTTCCCAACACTGCATGTGGACTATGGCTCCTCCTGGTGGGCCAGCCTATGCCTTTGTTTTCATGTTACTATTCTAAGGCTCCATTGCAACCGTTTTTTCATCCAAATTCTATCCTAGACTGTAAGCTCCAAGGGGAAGGGAGCTGTGTTGCTAACTTGCTATCTGTCGTATTTTGATGGCTCAGAACATGGTATTTGCTCACTAAATATCTGAGAAATTAAACTGTGCAAGAGAAAGAAAGAAATAGTAAAAGATATACAATTATTAAGTATTTTAATTGACTGCAACAGAGAATGCTACTTTTCATACCAAAAGATGGGAGAAGAGATATTTTCACTGCTATTTATTTCCAAAGTAGGATTTGTTTGTAGGGCATTATCATGATCTAAAAATGTAGAGCAGAAATACCAAAAAAAATTATTCAATTTCTTCTTGTGGATTTGTTTCTACCATTCCTTGGAAGCCCACAGAGATTACAGTGTTTTATTGAATAGTTCTCCCTCTTTGGAAACTAGCTGTACCCACAAAATTGTCTCCTACTCAACCATAATTGTGTCATGCCAGGAAAACTGCTCTTTGTTCTCTCTTTAAGTGTGTATGTCTCATTTGAGGACAAGACTGTGTGTTATTCCCTGTCATTGCCCAGAGTGTATGACAAAGTTACTCACAAACATGCTTGCCACAGTGATCTGATTGGGGCAAACACTTTCTCCTCCACAGCAGCATGGATAGAACACACTTGTTCCAGAGCAGTAACAGATATCCTGGTCATTTCTGTCTAGTATCTTTGATATCCTCTACTCCCCCTACCCCTGGGGAGACAAGTAATTCATTTCCAGCCTTCCCTACCCATCTCATTCTGTCTGTTGAGTCAGCCGGGTGGAGAAAACCAGTAGAACCATGTTCCAAAGAGTTAAAGAAACCAATGACGAACAGAAATTGAGTTTGCAGGATGGCAGATAAAGAAGGAAATAACTTGCTGAAACAGTGAAACTCCCTCTGCTTACGAGATAAGAGAGCTGGCTGAAATCTATTGAAACTGATATGGCCAACTGGAATCTGTACAGAATGAGCTTGCTAATGTCACAGCCTGAATTTTTACCACGTGTTTCCCACTAACTCCCCTTGAATTTCCACATGTGACCCCTGAGATAGCATGCAGACATAAGTGAGCATGCCCAAGGACTTTCCAGCCCTCCCCTTTCCTTCCACCAATCACCTGTTAATCTCAGAACCCACCCAACACCCAAACCTTTTCCAAAAAAATACTGCTTCAAAAGCCAGAACAAAAAGACAGATTTGAGCTTGACACTTCTGTCTCCCTGTGAGTCGATTTGCAATAAAAACTTTCCTTTTCTCAAAATCCAGTGCCATAGTATTGGCTTCTAGTGCATTGAGCAGCATGCCCCGTTTGCTCGAGGATACTAGGATCACAGAAGAAACAGACCCCAAAGTCAATTATCACTCTTCCCAGTCACTGGGAATGAAGGCTGTGCCCTACATCCTTTAGGTTTCCTTAAGGGCCATGTGTTTTCTCTTCCTTCCCATGATGTAACTTCTATCAATATCCATTATCTTCCATGGATTGCACTGCCAGATGTCCTTAGGCATAGGGCTGAGGTGTGAGGCGTTGCTTATCTTGTTGCTTAGCTACACCTTATATATACACACAGAACGCAAAATTCTCAAGGGATGAATAACCCAAGTGTTACGAAGACTGCCCTGAGTCTTCCCCATTTCCCCCATAGAGCAGCTGCCTTCAGGGGACAGACAGAGAAGGCTGCCATCATGCAAGGCTGACATATCATGTGTGAGGACATATGGGAACCACATTTTCTCATATTACTTCCTCAAAAATGAATTAAAGTGCTCTATAAAACATACATCTTTGTGACAACAAAACTGACATATGAACAGAGATTCTTGTGAGGAATGGCTTCAGAGGAACCAGCAGTGTTGAAGGGTGTGTGTAAATGGAATTCACAGTCAAAAAGCTAACAGAGAGGGCCCAGCACCTCTCCTGGCGTTTACACTCACTGAAAGCGAGAACACTTTGGATGCATTTCAAAGATGTAAGTGTTTACAAGCATAAGCATTATAAGACATACGATGCAGAATTTGGAGGTATGTGCCTTCTAAATATCCTCTCTGCCAAGTTTTTGCCACTTTTAATTTAATCTAATATTGAAAAGCTTCATTAGCTTGAGGTCTTTTGCACTTTGAAATTTTGGTTCCCCCAAAAATATTTTTTCACCTAACAATGGCATAGTACCTCCAGTTCTTAGAAATTAGCACCACTATCTACCGAGTATTATCTTGGACACTGTACCAGAGACAATGCTCAAAAGCCAGGCAAGATCTCCACACCTGTAAAGCTGACCGTTTTATTGGAGTGAGAAGGCCCCAAGTAAATCAGTGAACAACAGTTAAAGATACAAATAGAATATTAATCTTATGACAAGGTGGCATATAATTACTTTAGACCTTAATGGTGAAATAACTGGTGTTTGCAGTTCAGAGGAAAAGTGGGAGTTTGTTTCAGCTGGGGTGTTCAGACAGGCTTCATAGAGGAGATGAAATATGAGCTGGGCCTGGTACAAGGAGAGGATCAGAAAAAGTGGGAAGAGAGTAAAATATTCTAGCTGGAGGGTAATTGTTTACAATCAAAGTCTGAAAGGACAAAGCCAGTCACATGGCATGGGACAAAGAAGCTGTGCTGAAATAACAGAGAGAGACAAGAAAGAGCTTAACATTCTTTCTTCAACTCCCTCTTCAAGTAGCACTTATAACAGTGTTTATTTCCCATCTTCATTCAATTAAATTATGGAGAACCCCTTTTTTTCTTCTAAAAAGTGCAAAGACAATGCATAACAAGAATCTTCAGAGAAATGTTCGAAAGTCTGATTTTTGAAATTTGTGCCAACTGCACAGTGCTACTGTGGTTAATTAATTACAAGTCATTTATTTTTATTTCTGGATACTAATGTCTAATTTGAAACCAGGAGAAGAGTTGCACATTATTTGTTTTTCAAGTTTGCATATAGCATTCATTTTAAAGTAAGTTTTTCTAAGCTATGTGTAGCTACAAATAAAGCAATTTACTATTACCGCTCTTGTCCTGCAGTGTCCCAAAGCTGAAGATGCACTTTAAATGCTTTCCCTGAAGATCCATTTGGTCCCTGTGTATTATAAACCTGAAATACATAATGTTCATTAGTTGAGGTTGCTTTGGATTTTGTCAGCACTCAAATTCTCTGGGTTCACTCAGCATGTTTTTTCTCAATTACTATAATCAAAGTTCATAGTGCAGAATAAATATTTGCTCTATTTTTTCCAGAATTATCACATGTACTCTCACTTTTAAATGTCAAGTGCAAGTATGATTTTCAACACAGTTTAGGCATATTGCAAACTTAAATTAGACGCCTTCTGTCATTTTCTCATGAGGAAGCAAACATCAGATTTAGGACCCAAGTTCTAGGTTCAAATACAAACTCTTCATTTAACCTCTTTGAGGCTTATTTTCTTATCTCTAAATAGAGATCTGACCTCTTCCTACTTTATAGAGTTACTTCAAACAGCAAACTTCAGTGAAATCACAGATGTTAAAGCATTTTTAAAACAGTAAAGTGTTTTATAAATACACAAATATCCTTTACTGAAAAACAGACTTTTGAAATGCACAGAATTTCTCAGTAAGTTGACACAGGACATTTCAAGCCTTTCTTCACTAGTCATTTAGTTAAAGGCTCTTTTTAGGTAAGTTTAATTTTTTTAAAAAAATTCTAGCCTTTTTATTGTTGAAGCAAAGCCTAAAACATTTAATATTTACTCAGTTTCCTCAAGTATAGTTTAGTGAATATGTTTTAAAGGGAAAATTTTGCAAGGACATATACCCAGATAAAGGAAAGGATGGAAGGCAGGAAAACCCTGAATGGGTTATTAGGGAGTTTGCTAAGCCTACAGGACCATGTACTGACTTTCAGATAAGGTCCAGTACATTATAAGAAACCATGATTCAATTTGCCAGGCAATGGCTTCCAACTCCCATTCTTTTGTTTTCTTCCCCAGTTCTCAAGGAATGAGTAGATTTGTGACATCAACTGGAAGCCACAGTCATTTGGCAATCAAGAATACCCAGGGTGGCAGTAAATCTGGCTGAGCTTCTGTGCCTATGCTACACATCTCACATGTCACAATATCCTTATTCCTGTCAATAGTGTCTAGCATAGGAGAAGGAAGTGGTTGTGATTCTCACTTAAACTCCCTTATCTTGGAAAATAGCATGATTGGTCTCACATTCTGTTCATAAGAAGCCAGTGATTGATGGCTGAGTCTACACATAAATAAAAATGCAGCAAGAACTTACAAAGCTCATGTTCCAGATATTTGCCAATCATACTTTTAACTTCTTTCTTAAGAGTGGGGAAATGATCACTTGCTCTTATTGAGGAATTTAACTCAGATCAGAGTTAATGCTTTTAGATTCTAATAATTCAAGTTTGGAAAGATTTCTTAAGAATTCATGGAAAACACGCATACAAATCTCTAAAATATTGACTTGGGTTGCCTTGTGTAATTTGGGAGATGAGAGAGTGCCACTTAATTTTTTTTTAAGAAAGTTGTTATTTATAGCTGAAAAGTAGTAAATAATATTCTAAAATAAAGTGACAGGTTATGAATTTCATGTGACAAAAGACAAACTCAAATGCAATCAGCATAGCTTCTGGATTCTTATTTTATATAGGGGGATGAGTGACAAGTACGATTAAAAACTCACCACACGTTTTTCCCGAAAGTCTATTCCTACTGTAGTGATGAATTTGGGATTGAATTTATTGTCTGTGTATCTGTAAAGAAATGTTGTCTTCCCCACCCCTGAATCTCCAAGGGCCAGGAGTTTGATCAGATAATCATAGTCTCCATCGGTCATAGTGATGGTCTTGGTCGATCTGTATAGGAGAGGGAAAAAAAGTGTTATGATTAAAGTTGATTTTCCTTTGCCTTATATCAAAATGAAACACAAATTTAATTTTCAGGGTTAAAAAGTCAAATACCTCTATTCTGCCATATTCAAAATTAACTTGATCAAACCAGCTTTAGGGGTGAAGGCGCATCTAGTATTTCACTGGGTACAAATCTTTTTACATCACATCACCTAATATGGAAAAATATGCAAAATACCAACTGCCACAGTGTATTGTCTGTTCTCATGCTGCTGTAAAGAACTGCCTGAGACTGGGTAGTTTATAAAGGAAAGACATTTGATTTACAGTTCCACAGTTCCACATGGCTAGGGAGGCCTCAAGAAACTTACAAACATGGCAGAAGGAATCTCTTAACAGGTGGCAGGAGAGAGAATGAGAGCTGAGCAAAACGTGAAGCCCCTTGTAAAATCATTAGATCTTGTGAGAACTCACTCACTATCATGAGAACAGCATGAGCAACATGAGGATAACTGCCCTTGTGATTAAATTACCTCCCACTGTGTCCTTCCCCCAACACAAGGGGATTATCGGAACTATAATTCAAGGTAAGATTTGGGTAGGGACACAGTCAAACCATATCACATAGCAATAGTAGAACTTAAAGTAAAAAGTCATAGACTTGTGTTTTAAAATCAGCGCATTTGGGATTAAGAGGATGGTATTAGGAAGATGAGAGAGTCACAGGGGACAGAAAACCCAGTCCAAGATGATGCAGATATCCTAGAGAAAGACAGCACTTATAGACAGATAATGGAAGAAAAAAGCAGAAGGATCTATTTTGCATCTAAACATGCAGGATGAGCCTTCTATATAATTTGTACACAAATCATTCCTTTTTAATTTAAAAAATTTAACAACTGGAATGAAAACCCTTAAACCTGTACTGGTAACACCAAGAATACTAGGACATGTATTTGAATGACACAATTACCTACTTGGTGAAATATCCACTCTTGAGTTGAGCAAAATAATTTACTGTTTGGTACAACTTCCTGAATCGTGGGTTATAGTAATAGAAATGGGCTTGTCATATATGTAAAGGAAGGCCTATGAAGATTTTCTAGAATGCAAAGGTTTATCTCATTATTATGTGAGAAGGAGGAATACTTCTCCACCTCTGATGATCCAGAAAACGCTGTGTTCTTTAAGCATTCTGGGGTAATTAAAATTAAATGTCAACAACAGCCTATTCTATGGATATGATACGGTTAGGCTTTGTGTCCTCACCCAAATCTCATCTTGAATTGTAATTCCCATAATCTCCACACGTCAAGGGGCAGACCAGGTGGAGGTAACTGAATCATGGGGGTGGTTTCCCCAAGCTGTTCTCATGATAGTCAGTGAGTTCTCACAAGATTTGATAGTTTTATAAGGGGCCCTTCCCCCTTTGCTATCTCCCTTTCTCCTGCTGCTTTGTGAAGAAGGGGCCTTACTTTCCCTTTGCCTTCCACCATGATTGTAACTTTCCTCAGGCCTCCCTCGCCATGCTGAACTGTTTTTTAATTAAACCTCTTTCCTTTATAAATTACCTAGTCTTGGGCAGTTCTTTACAGCAGTATGAAAATGGACTAATACAGGAAATATAATTCTAATAACATTTTACGTGTAAAAAAATTGTACAAGTTCATGTAAAAAAATTAAATCAATTTTTATATTGTTACTTTAGTCACCAATCAAAACCAAAAAGATTTATGTCTTTGGGTAAATAATGATGAAGAATAGAATGAAGTACTCATCAAATAATTCAGGATCATTATATCATTTGGAATATTTGCAATTTTTTATATCATACTTTATTATGAATGTATGTTTCTTTCATGAATTAATGCTTTCTGAGGTCGGATGTTTTGAAAGTTGCCAATTCATACTTTTGCTCTAAAGCTTTCCTGCCATATAACACATTTTCTTCACTAGTAGAACTCTCTGGATGGATTTTTGCTGACCATGGATATTCTCTTTAAAAATAAAAAAGATCTAGATAAAACATAATCATTTCTTAGGAAGAGATCCATAGCACCCATCAAGACTAGTCTTTCTTAATAAAATGATACACATGTCTCAACTATTGCCATGAAATTCTTGGAAAATGTCTATATTGTGTGACTGCCTAGAATGGACTGGTTCTGAGTTTCTTGGTTTCTCCAAAAGAAAAAAAAAAAGTTTTTTGAGACAGAGTCTTACTCTGTCATCCAAGCTAAAGCACAGTAGCATTATCAGGGCTCACTGTAGCATCAACCTTCCCCGGCTCAGATGATCTTCCCAACTCAGCCTTCCTGGCAGCTGGGACTACAGACACATGCCTCCGTGTGCGTGTGTGTGTGTGTGTGTGTGTGTGTGTGTGTTTGGTACAAATGGGGTTTCACTATGTTGCCCAGGCTGGTTTCAAACACCTGGACTCAGGCAATCCACCCTCCTTGGCTTCCCAAAGTGCTGGGATTACAGACATGAGTCATCATGCCTAGCCAGTTCTAAATATTTTACCAGGACTGTGTTGTTGAATAGGGTGCTGCTCTTTTTTTTTTTTTTTTTAATTGCATTTTAGGTTTTGGGGTACATGTGAAAAACATGCAAGGTTGTTGCATAGGTGCATACGTGGCAGTGTGACTTGCTGCCTTCCTCCCCTTCACCCACATCTGGCATTACTCCCCATGCTATCCCTCCCCAACTCCCCACCCCCCCGCTGTCCCCCCACTCCCCCACAACAGACCCCCGTGTATAGTGCTCCCCTCCCTGTGTCCATGTGTTCTCCTTGTTCAACACCCACCTATGAGTGAGAACATGTGGTGTTTGATTTTGTGTTCTTGTGTCAGTTTGCTGAGAATTATGGTTTCTAGGTTCATCCATGTCCCTACAAAGGACGCGAACTCCTCGTTTTTAATGGCTGCATAATATTCCATGGTGTATATGTGCCACATTTTTCCTGTCCAGTCTATCATCGATGGGCATTTGGGTTGGTTCCAGGTCTTTGCTATTGTAAACTGTGCTGCTATGAACATTCGTGTGCATGTGTCCTTATAGTAGAACGATTTATAATCCTTTGGATATATGCCCAGTAATGGGATTGCTGGGTCAAATGGAATTTCTATTTCTAGTTCCTTGAGGAATTGCCACACTGTTTTCCACAATGGTTGAACTAATTTACACTCCCACCAACAGTGTAAAAGTGTTCCTATTTCTCCACATCCTCTCCAGCATCTGTTGTCTCCAGATTTTTTAATGATCGCCATTCTAACTGGTGTGAGATGGTATCTCAATGTAGTTTTGATTTGCATTTCTCTAATGGCCAGTGATGATGAGCATTTTTTCATATGCTTGTTGGCCTCATGTATGTCTTCTTTTGTAAAGTATCTGTTCATATCCTTCGCCCACTTTTGAATGGGCTTGTTTGTTTTTTTCTTGTAAATCTTTTTTAGCTCGTTGTAAATTCTGGATATCAGCCCTTTGTCAGATGGGTAGGCTGCAAAAATTTTTTCCCATTCTGTTGGTTGCCGATTCACTCTATTGACTGTTTCTTTTGCTGTGCAGAAGCTGTGGAGTTTGATTAGGTCCCATTTGTCTATTTTGGTTTTTGTTGCCAATGCTTTTGGTGTTTTGGTCATGAAGTCCTTGCCTACGCCTATGTCCTGAATGGTTTTGCCTAGGTTTCCTTCTAGTGATTTTATGATGTTAGGTCTTATGTTTAAGTCTTTAATCCATCTGGAGTCAATTTTAGTGTAAGGTGTCAGGAAGGGGTCGTAGTTGCTGCTCTTAGTCAACACCAATGGGTAGCTAGAGGAGTTTCCTGCCGAAGCAGTATAATTTCCCCCCATAGTTAATGTCTATTATCGCCACTACTCTACCTTTTTCTCTCTTCCCCAAACTTGCTCATGTAAAACTATTTTGGAGGGTGATAATGTTTGTAATTTCACTAGTCGAATTGGATGAAACTTGTAATTCTCCGAAAAGAGACAGTGCTTAAATTTATTCTAAGATATTAGTAACTAAAGCTAAATTCTTCCCTAGGCAAAAGCCTTAATTTTTTGAGCAGAGTTTTTGGGGTGAGGGTGTGAACTTGAAGCCACTGGATTCCATGGCTCCCTGAAGAAATGAAAAGAACAGAGTCTATAAGACACATCTGCATATTGCTTAAAGTTAGTTGTTTTGTTTTTGTTTTTTTTGTTTTGCAAATGTGTGTGTGTGTGTGCATGCCTGACAGTCTCAAGAAATGCTAAGTCACGAGCAAATCTAGTCAAATATCTTCAATATATAGTGTTAGGCCCAAAGATGAAAATTTTAAAAATGGAAGTTCTAGTCTAGCTTCTGACAAGATATGAATTTACTTAAAAGTGAAATAAGGATGTGAGAAAATACAATGTAATTTTGCAAGATAGAATGATTAATTGATAAATGAGTCATATCCTTGTTGTGTTTTCAATTCAAACAGAACAATATCTTCTTGGACTACAGGGATCCAAGAAGACTGCAGAAGAAACATTTGCATTTAACCTTATAGCATGGAGGGAAATTAGACATGAGGTGAGGAGATACAGGACCATGGCATGGGAGATGACTTCCCGCTTGTAGAATGAGACTATTACTACTTACCAACTACATGACCTATCATATTTTCCTGACTGGCAGCCAGATTGTTCTCTGCTGTTTGTACATAAACCTATCTGGGGCAATACTGGTGCTGCCTCCTAGTCAAAGTCTAATCCAGAGTGAAAAATCCAGGCTAACACATATCAGTTCCTCTGTGGCCCATACTGCCTCTTTTCTATAAGTAAAGGGTGCTGAACACTTTGTGGTATTTAACTGGAAAATCTGTATTTAGCGTCTCTAATAGGCTGTTTGACATATTAAGTTAGGTATGAGATAGTTCACTTCTAAGTTCCTTTCAAAAATGAATTTTCTTAATTTTTATATGACTACTTTCCTCTGTCTCTCTCTACACACACGCGCGCGCGCACACACACACACACAAACACACTCTGTATTTGGCTTAGCTCCTCTTTTTATTATTATGTGATTTTTTTGAGTCCTAAAATCATATAGTCTCAATATTCTATTGTTGGTTGTTGGTATGGCAAATATGACACTATAAAAAAAAATTTGGCAAACTTTCCTAGAACTGGGCTAAAAAAATGATGCAGGAAAGATCAAAAGGCTGACAAGTTTCACACTATTGTTTATTCCTGCACAATGACTGATGGTCTTGCTGGTTCTTGGTTCTGCGGATATAAAAGGGTAGAAAAGGCCAGAAGATTGCAGTGTTTCAGGAAATGCTTTGCACTCAGTTCTTATCATGGTGTGACCAGCTGTACCACAAGAACCAGAAGGACTTTTAGATACAGAGGAGCCCTTTCATGGGTAGTCAAGGGGCTAAAAAGAGTAGGGAAAAGAACTGAAATGTATCACACCCATGAGTCTCTGTTTAATGAAGAGTCTTAAAGGTAGAAAGGAACCCAAGTAATCAGGTGGTCTAGCCCCCTAGTTTTTGGATGAGAAGTTACATACAGAGAAGTAGTGTGATTTGTGATAGTGACAACTAGATTCTAATGGAGGAGAATCCAAGAGTATTATTATTATTTAAAATACAAAATGAGCTAGATAGAAACAAAGTAGGAATACTTTCATTTTATATGGGAAGGGAATTTTATCCTAGATATAGACAGAAACAGAATTTCTATAGCTAGAATATCTCAAACCAAGTTGCTCATGGATTCACTGTTCCTCACTCTAACTCTCAGCTCCCATGATTTTTGTTTAATGTAAGTTCCATTAGCAGAGAAACTTGATCTCTTCTGTCTGCTGCTGGATCCACAAGCTCATCTCAGTGACTGCCATATAGAAGGAGCTCAATACATATTTGTTGAGTATATAAATTTACTTAAGCTATTCACAGCCATGCAAATGTCATAATTAATGAAATCAATCTCATGAGCCATTTGTGGAAGTGGCATCCACCCAAGTACAAGGACTTGGATTTTTCTTACTTTTTGAGATAGAGTCTTGCACTGTTGCCCAGGGGAATGCAGTGGTGTGATCTTGGCTCACCACAACTTCTTCCTCCTGGGTTCAAGCTATTCTCCTGCTTCAGCCTCCTGAGTAGCTGGGACTACAGGTGCACGCCACCATGCCCAGTTAATTTTTGTATTTTTAGTAGAGATCGTGTTTCACTATGTTGGCTAGGCTGGTCTCAAACTCCTGATCTTATGATCCGCCTGCCTCAGCTTTCCATAGTGCTGGAACTAACAGGCATGAGCCACCACACCTGGTTGGATTCTCCCTTCTTATCTGCAGAGTGAGTGTTTAGATGAAAGGATCACTGTAGGGCTTTCCAGGTGTGGCTTCCTGAGCTCATTTTTCTACCTTAAGTTGCACAAGAGTATAAAACCTTCTCAAAATAGAATACTGAAGATTCAGAGGAATAGTTTCAAATAACATGAGAAAAGATAAAGCACAGAGAAACTGCACTTAAAAGGGAGATTTGTGCTGGCAGAGAGCATTTATGACCACATAAAAGCTGTCAATTGAATAGGTCAGGGCTCAGAGAACTGGGCTCCTCCATATAAGTAACCATTTGCCATCTAATATACCCTCATCACCACATCTTATTTGCGTGGCATTTTGCATGGCTCTGAGGATATACCCCTTGCTTGCCAGTGGGGAGCTTGACAAATGCTACAGTTACATGTTGATGTAACATTTGGAATTACCCACACAAACTTTGGTGCTTTTTGCCAGTGCACTGTATAACAATCTCAAGAATGCCTTGACAAGCTATAAACTTGTGACTTTAATGTTTTAAATTAGTAGAAACTAACAATATTCTTAAGGCACTACTGAAAGCTCAAAATAGTAGGCAGATAAGGTATCAGTGATATTTCTTTGCATTCCGTGTACAGGGTTTCAACAAAATAAAGCTGCCAAGCACAAGATAAGCAGATGTTTAATATTTCCTCATTTATCTTCATTTGATTGGCTTGTGTCAGGCTTTAGTAGGTACATTTTCAGATCTAGAACTCTCATAGCAAGCACCTCACTGTCTGAATGATAGTCTGAGGGTAGTTCCCACAAACTGACCTTGAAATATTAGTTCTTGTAACCACATTTATGTCCTGAAGGTTAGAATTAAATTAATGGGTGGCTCATCTACTCTAGGGACCTGCAGACTACCAAGGGAACAGAAGGCATGTTTCTAAGGGAAAGGAAAGTTTCTTTAGTGTATTTTTTAGCATTTTGTTCTATTAGGAAGGCAGTTAATTTTTTATTTCAACTCTTCTTAAAGACTATTTAAAATTAATTGATGAATGCTCATATGAAAGATTTCAGATCAAATTAAAAGTATAAATTAACATCAACCAAAAAATTACTTTTTCTCTAAATGACATATTTTCCTTTGGCTTAGTTTAGCTGCATCTTTTGAAACTATATGAATATTTTTTCACTTTTTATTTTGGAAAATTTCAAACATATACTAAATTTGAGAGACTAGTATATCAATTACTCAGCTTCTAAATTATCAATATATGGCCAATTCTCTTTCATCTGCCCTATAACTCTCCATATACCAGATTACTTTGAAGCAAATATCAGTTAGCATAACTTTTTTCAATAAATAATTCAATACATCTATGTAGAACAAGATCTCTCAACCTTACCACCGTTGGCATGGTATATATCTATAGAGAAAGTTATTAAGTTGGCTTTTTAAGAATTAGATAGGATAAAACAATAAAGGGGATATCACCACTGATTACATAGATATGCAAACTACCATCAAAGATTACTACAAACACCTCTATGCACATAAACCAGTAAATCTGGAAGAAATGGATAAATTCCTGGACACTTGCACTCTAAAGACTAAACCAGGAATAAGTTAAAACCCTGAATAGACCAATAACAAGGGCTAAAGTTGAGGCAGCAATTAATAGTCTACCAACGAAAAAAAGTCCAGGTCCAGATGGGTTCACAGCCAAATTTTACCAGACATACAAAGAGGAGCTGGTACCACTCCTGAAACTATTCCAAATGATACGAAAAAAGAGGGAATCTTCCCTAACTCATTTTATGAGACCAACATCATCCTGATACCAAAACCCAGCAGAGACCCAACAAAAAAGGAAAACTTCAGGCCAATACCCATGATGAACATCAACATAAAAATCTTCAATAAAATACTGGCAAACCGACTGCAACAGCACATCAAAAAGCTTATTTATCACAATCAAGTAGCCTTCATCCCAGGGATTCAAGGCTGGTTCAACATACACAAGTCTATAAACATAATCCATCGCATAAACAAAACCAAAGATAAAAATCACATGATTATCTCAATAGATGCAGAGAAGGCCTTCTACAAAATTTAAGAGCCCTTTATGCTAAAATCCCTCAATAAACTAGGTATGATATTGGCTGTGGGTTTGTCGTAAGTAGCTTTTACTATTTTGTTATATGTTCCAATATTATACTGAATGGTTAAAACTGGAAACATTCCCTTTGAAATCTGGTATTAGACAAGGATGCCCTCTTTCACCACTCCTATTCAATATAGTATTGGAAGTTCTAGCCAGAGCAAGCAGGCAAGAAAAAGAAATAAAGCATACTCAACTAGGAAAGGAGGAAATCAAACTGTCTCTAGTCACAGAAAACATGATTGTAAATTTAGAAGACCCCATTGTCTCAGGCCAAAATCTCCTAAAACTGACAAGCAACTTCAGTAAAATCTCAGGATACGAAATCAACATGCAGAAATCACAAGCATTCCTATACACCAGTAACAGACAAACAGAGAGCCAAATCAAGAGCGAACTCCCATTCACAATTGCTACAAAGAGAATAAAATACCTAGGAATACAACTAACAAAGGATATAAAGGACCTCTTCAAGGAGAACCATGAACCACACTACTCAAGAAAGTAAGACAGTACACAAAGAGATGGAAAAACATTCAATGCTCATGGTTAGGAAGAATCAATATTGTGAAAATGGCCATACTGCCCAAAGTAATTTATAGATTCTATGCTATCCCCATCAAGCTACCAATGACTTTCTTCACAGAACTGGAAAAAAACACTTTAAACTTCATATGGAACCAAAAGAGTGTCCGCATAGCCAAGACAATCCTAAGCAAAAAGAACAAAGCTGGAGGAATCATGCTACCTGACTTCAAACTATACTACAAGGCTACAGTAATCAAAACAGCATGGTACTGGTACCAAAACAGAGACATAGATGGATGGAACAGAACAGCAGCCTCAAAAGCAACTCCACATATCTACAACCATCTGATCTTTGACAAACCTGACAAAAACAAGCAATGGGGAAAGGATTCCCTGTTTAATAAAGGTGTTGGGAAAATGGGTGCAGAAAGCAGAAACTGGACCCCTTCCTGACACCTTACACTAAAATTAACTCCAGACGGATTAAAGATTTAAACATAAGACCTAACACCATAAAAACCCTAGAATAAAGCCTAGGCAAAACCATTCAGGACGTGGGCATAGGCAAGGACTTCATGATTAAAACACCAAAAGCAATGGCAACAAAAACCAAAATAGACAAATGAGACCTAATTAAACTCCAGAGCTTCTGTACAGCAAAAGAAACAATCATTAGAGTGAACTGGCAATCAAAAGAATGGGAAAAAATTTTTGCTATCTACCCGTCTGACAAAGGGCTAAAATCCAGAATCTACAAAGAACTAAAACAGATTTACAAGCAAAAAACAAACCCATTCAAAAGTGGGTGAAGGATACGAACAGACACTTTTCAAAAGAAGACATATATGAGGCCAAAACAAACACATGAAAAAATGCTCACCATCATTGGTCATTAGAGAAATGCAGATCAAAACCACATGGAGATACCATCTCACGCCAGTTAGAATGGCAATCATTAAGAAATCTAGAGATAACAGATGCTGGAGAGGATGCGGAGAAATAGAAACACTTTTACACACTTGATGGGAGTGTAAATTAGTTCGACCATTGTGGAAGACAATGTGGTGGTTCCTCAAGGATCTAGAAATAGAAATTCCATTTTACCCAGCATTCCCATTACTGGGTATATACCAAAAGGAATTACAAATCATTCTGTGATAAAGGCACATGCACATGTATGTTCATTGCAACACTGTCAACAATAGCAAAGACCTGGAACCAACCCAAATGCCCATCAATGATAGACTGGACAAAGGAAATGTGGCACATATACAACATGAAACACTACACAGCCATAAAAATGATGAGTTCGTGTCCTTTGTAGGGACATGGATGAATCTGGAAACCATCATTCTCAGAAACTGGTGCAAGAGCAGAAAAATCAAATACCACATGTTCTCACTCATAGGCAGGTGTTGAACAATGAAAACACATGGACACAGGGAGGGGAGCATCACACATTGGGGCTCTTTTGTGGGGGGCTAGGGGAGTGACATCGAGAGGTATGGAGGGTGGGGAGGGATAACATGAGGTGAAATGCCAGATATAGGTGATGGGGGGTTGGAGGAAGCAAACCACATTGCCATGTATGTTCCTATGCAACAATCTTGCATGATCTGCACATTTACCTCAGAACCTAAAGTACAATTTAAAAAAAATTGTCTAAGGTTATAAGGAAATGAGAAGACAGAATTCCAAATAAATTGGTATAGGTATGGCAAAAAAAAAAAAACAATAAAAAAGAATTACATAGGTCAGAAATCATGTGTTGATGTTTTAACCTACATTTCACTTACAATAAATCAAAGTCAAGTATGTTATCATATGTTTAGCAGTTTTTCAATTTATTATTTTGAACTTTATAGATATGCAATTGTATCTTTTCTTAATAGAGCTTTAGGTCTTCCTCTCAAATTCTTATGCTTCTATTTGTTTTTTCTTATCTATGTTCACTGGCCAATACCTCTATTATAAAATTAAAGAGTAGCATTAGGGAGTGGGCTTCTTTGTTCTTGATTTTAGTTGGAAATTTTCTAGCATTTTCCCAAAGCAACATGCTAGCTGCCTTTAACATGAGTAGATATTAAATTTGTCAATTGCATTTTCTTCCTCTTTTGAGATGATCTTCTGGTTTTTCTTCTTAACAGGATTTTAATGGATTTCCTTATATAGAATCGTCTTTACATTTCTAAAATAAATTTTTCTTGTTCATGATGTATCACTTTTAATGTGCTGTTGGGTTCTGTTTCTTATATTTTATCAAATTCTAAAAATTGGTATTCGTAGGTAGAATTTGTCTCATTTTTGAAACAGTATTTTGTTTTGACCTTTGCATTCATTACATTAACTTCATAGGACGTAAAATGTTTCCATCTTTTCTGTGCTCCAAAATAGTTCAAGTATTTTTGGGATTATCTGATTTTTAAATGTTGAGAAAAAAAATCTGTGTAAAACCACCTTGTTCTGGTGATTTTGTGTGGAACTTCTTTCCGAATTATCTTCTCTCTTCTTTGGTAATTGGTCCATTTAATTCTGCTTTTTCTTGGGTCAGTTTTGCAAAGCTGAAATTTTGTAGAATATTAACCATTTCATCTAGGAATTCAAATGTACTTATATGGAGTTGTACAAACTATTTTCATATGATTTTTTTAAATCCCCTCTGTTTTGATACTTATTTCCTACTTGACATTTCTAATTCTATATATTTGCACCTATTTGTGGAAGGCTTTGGAAAACAATAAAAGTACTGGTGTTATTTGTTCAAGAGTTTATTTTTACTAATAATATAGCCTAGTTCTTTAATCCTATTTTCTATCACCATTCACCCTTTGCTTAGAATATCCTCTCTAGCGCTACTCTATCTTCTAAATTCGATCACACCCATAGTTCTACTGTCTATGAGTTCTTGCACTTCTCCAGTTTTACTCCAGTTTCTATACCCCTACCAAAAAACAAGTGCTATGGGGTCATCTTCTAGTGGACCTTGAAAATCTGGACATGAAGTTGCTAAAACCCAAATTTGCTCAAGGAGCATTCTTGCTGGGAACTCTGATGCTGGTCAATAATGTTTTATAATCAGTGTTGGGAAAGGAATTTTCCCTAATCTAAGACATTTTGCCTGAATTGAATGTGTTTTTAAATCACTGTTTACTAATATTGATCCATTCAGATCAATACTTGTCATGCATTTCCCTGCTACAAATGATTACAACTCAGCAAGACCTGAACCAGCACAAAGCTATTTTGTCCCCAGGTGTAGGACAATACTGACAAATATTCCAAATGGATTCCATCTGAGAACAACATGAAAGCAAAGGGCTAGTATAATCTCTGAAGCTCACATATACCCATGGATAGAAAGCAAATCCCTAATTAATATGTGCTTTAAAACACTGTTTTGCGGACAAGACCCAATCTCAGAGTAAGTTAATACAATTTAGGATTTTGTCTTCAGATGAGTAAATGATCAGTAGAAACAAGACAGCACTATACAAAGTTGCTGTTTCAGATTCAGAGATGCCTTTGTGAGGGCTTGTGTTTATGGGCTATAAGTAATTGAGAAACATTTTAAAATACTGATAGCCTAAAATATCTCTTAATAAAAATAGAGAGTTTAGTTTATGACCAGCCTGGTGAACATAATGAAACCTCGTCTCTACTAAAAATTCAAAAATTGGCCGGGCGCGGTGGCTCAAGCCTGTAATCCCAGCACTTTGGGAGGCCGAGGTGGGTGGATCACGAGGTCAAGAGATCGAGACCATCCTGGTCAACATGGTGAAACCCCGTCTCTACTAATACAAAAAATTAGCTGGACACGGTGGCGCGTGTCTGTAATCCCAGCTACTCAGGAGGCTGAGGCAGGTGAATTGCCTGAACCCAGGAGGCGGAGGTTGCGGTGAGCCGAGATCGCGCCATTGCACTCCAGCCTGGGTATCAAGAGCGAAACTCCGTCTCAAAAAAAAAAAAAAAAAAATTCAAAAATTAGCTGGGCGTGGTGGTGCATGCTTGTAATCCCAGCTACTTGGGAGGCTGAGCAGGAGAATCACTTGAACCTGGCAGGCAGAGGTTGCAGTGAGCTGAGATCTTGTCATTGCACTCCAGCCTGGGCAACAAGAGAGAAATTTTGTCTCAAAACAACAAAAATAAACCCGAAAACAGAGTTTAGAATGTCACATCCTTCTTGGAAACATAAATATGTGTGATGCCAAAGTGTGCCCAGGGTTATGCTGAGGGTTAGGTGTACTGGGTCTTTCTTGCATTGCCATAAAGAAATACCTGAGATTGGGTAATTTATAAAGAAAAGAGGTTTAATTGGCTCCTGGTTCTGCAGGGTTTACAGGAAGCATGGTGCTGGCATTTTCTTGGCTTCTGGGGAGGCCTCAGGAAGCTTACAATCATAAGCAAAGGGGGAGCAGGCATGTCACATGGCAAAAGCAGGAGCAAGCGAGAGAGCTAAAGTGATAGGGGAGGTGCCACACACTTTTAAATGACCACACACTTTTAAATGGCACAGCCAAGGTGTGCCATTAGAAGTAGAACACCACATCTAAGTGGTTCAAGTTGGTGGCCAGAATAAGAATTTAGAGGCATTCCCCCACTTAGCATCTCTCCCACTTTTATTTTAATAAAATAAAAACCAATGTTGTGAGAATACACTATCACAAAGACAGCACCAAGCCGTGAGGGAACCAACCTTGTGACCCACACACCTCCCACAAGACCTCACCTCCAGCATTGGAAAACACATTTCAACATGAGATTTGGAAGGGGATAAATCTCCCAACTATATCACTAGGTGTGTGTGCAGTTCCACGGGAAGCCACCAGCTTCTTTGGTAAGTCATTTGCACTGCTGAGGTTTGAGGTGGTGAGAGAGGCAGGCAAGCTCCCATTTTTTTCTCCTGGATTCCTATTGAACCTTGCTTCTCCCACTTCATGTCCATCTTTCTTTGCTGCCCCAGGTTCTGCTACCTTCAGGTTCATATGACATAAAATCACCAGCCTTACAAAGACTGCCCAGCCAGCTCCCATAATTGCATAAGGTCTAATCTGATTAATAATGCTATTGTTCATTATTGCAGAATACCACTCTGCAGTGGAAATGACACAGCCAAGGTTGTTGACTGCGCTTTGGTAGTAGAACACCACACCTAATTGGCTCAATCTGCTGGCCAGAGATAAGAATTTAGAGGCATCTCTCTCACTTTTATTTTGGTAAAATAAAGACTTATTTTAACTAAGAACTCAATTTTGGTTGTTATTTTGGCTAAAATAAGTTTTTAACAATAGAAAGGGGGCTCCCCACATCCTGCTCTTTCCTTTAAAGAGACTGTTCAGGCATTTTCCTAATACTTTAGTGTGACCCAAAACTTACTCCATATGTACACTGCTAATTGCCACATGCTAGGTATTCTTCTTGTTCTCTGTCTGACTCTTCATTCCTGCCTCGCGTGACCTGGGTATGATGGACTGTCTTACTGACTCATCGCACACTCCCTGCCCAGGATCTGTAAGTAAAAACCTTTGAACTTGCTTCCTATTATGGTGATGTCTTGAATTTGTGCCTTCCATCTAAAACACAAGGAGCTGCCCCACACTGGGTTTTCTCCAGAACACTGAGGAGAAAAAGAGGTTCGGCTCCCAGTGCCAGAATGATGGTCAGGAAGGCAGAAATTGGACACAGGTCAGACAGGAGCCACAAGAGTGTCTGCCAGTACAAACAGATTACCCATTTGAGGGACCCCTGCCCCCGGCCTCCCCTCCCTATCATAGGTAGGACAACTAGGCATCTGGCCATCTGCCAGGTAAAAGAAGGATCCTGACCAGATGCAGTGGCTCACACCTGTAATACCAGTACTTGGGAGGCCAAAGCAGGTGGATCACCTGAGGTCAGGAGTTTGAGACCTGCCTGGTCAACATGGTGAAACCCTGTCTCTATTAAAAATACAAAAAAATCAGCTGGGCGTGGTGGCACATGTGGTAATCCCAGCGACTCGGAAGGTTGAGGCAGGAGAATTGTTTAAAACTGGGAGGCGGAGGTTGCAGTGAGACGATATTGCACCATTGCACTCCAGTCTAGGCAACAGAGCGAGACTTCATCTCAGGCCGGGTGGGGTAGGTGGAGGGGAAAGAAAGATCCCATGAGAGTCACACTGTAAACACCCAAGTCCAGCTGCCCTTCATTTCCCTTTAGCACAGTGTTGCTAGCAGGTCTGGGTTTGGAACCCCAATTTAGTTGGGGGCTCTCAAGACACACTCAAGGTGATTCTGCTTTTTTGATAAAGCTCTCACTGATAAAACTTTCCAGAGTGTTGATAATCCAGCATCAGGTATATGTCTTTACTTTTTAAAGTTTAGAAAATTAAAGCATAGATACTGTTACAGCTAGGATAGGGCCATGGACTGAACTGCCATTTCAAATCTGATATCCTGCATAAGTTATTTCCAACCTATAAATTCCAGTTTTAAAAGACAGCCTTATAAATACCGTATGAAGGTATCCTGCTTATATATCCTGATAACCAGCTGAGAGGGTCATTCAGTGAACTGGCCTATAGTTGAAGTGATTATTGCATATTCAATTTCAGTATTTCTATATCAACCAAATCAAAGTTATGAGCATTTAACATTAGCTTATTTAACTCTAAGGTGTAGTTTTGGCATTTCCCTCCAAATTCTCCAAAAGAAGACCTGTGGATGCTCACTTGTCTTAAAATCGAATAGCAAATGGATCAAAGAACTTTTGCTTCACATGCACATATCAACCTGCAGCTCACATTGACGACAAGGAAGGGGAAAAGTTGGCTCCTTGTCCAATTTACAGCATATTAAGCCAAAGAAAGAATAACTCTTTCATGGTTTGGAATAGGGCACCTTCAGACATTACTCTTAAATTAAAAGCCTCATGAAATCCATAAAGAGTAACTAGAAACTTCATAGATAGTTCTTTACAACACTGTAGGATAGAATTTTTTGGCTATTCCCCATACATTGTACACTTGGCAATTCTTATGTACCAGCTAACATAATTTCCACATAAATCTAATAAGTTTTTACCAAAGAAAGCAAATTGTGACTATGGAGAGAAAAAGGCCACACACAAACACACACACACAAAAGGCCATTGCAGTAAAGATAGCAAAAATGGCAAAAATTAGGAAGGAATATTTGAGACAATTCAAATGATAGTAGAATAGTGATAGAACAGTGCCTGATATATATGTATATATTTAATCACCTATATACTTAATCATATATAAGATATAATCAGGTACTGTTCTATCATTATTCTGTTATCATCTGAGTCTATTACCATTTAGTCTAAGCACTAAACACTAATGATTAACACTTTTAATCTTTAAAACAATGTCACAACACTACAGATTTAACTTAATCCCCTTCAAAATCTAGTTGCCTTCTTGCAAAAATCACAAGCTATGATCCTAAAATTCACATGGAAATGAAAGGGACACAGAATAGTCAAAACAATCTTGGCTGAAAAATACTAAAGTTGGAGGACTTATACTTTTCAACTTCAAAACTTACTACAAAGTTACAGTAATCAAGAGAGTGTTGCACTGGCATAAGGATAGACAAATAGATCCATGGAAGACAACTGGGAGTCTAGAAATAAACTCTTACATTTATGGCCAGTTGTGACAAGGGTGTCAGGACAAATAAATGAGAATAAGAATAGTCCTTTCAACAAAGACGCTTTTATAGAAAAATTAACTTAAATGAATCATAGATCTAACTATAAAAGCTAAAACTATAAAACTCTTAGAAGAAAGTATAGCAGTAAATCTTCATAACTCTGGATTAAGTAAATGGTTTCTTAGATGCAACAACAACAACAAAAAAAACAAATTAAAAACTTTTGTGCCTCAAAAGACACCATAAAAAAAGGAAAATACAATCCCCAGGCTGGGTGAAAATGCCTGCGAATCATATATCTGATAAGGAACTTGTATCCAGACTACATATAGAACTCTTATGGCTCAATTAAAAGACAACCAAACTTTAAAAATGGGCAGTCTTTGAAAAGATATCTTCTCAAAGACTATATATAAATCACATACGAAAAGAAGCCAAAACAGCATTAGTCATTAGAAAAGTACGAGTCAAAACCACAATGAGATACCACTTTACACCCACAAGGATGGGTATAAAGAGATGGACAGTAAAAAGTGTTGGAGAGGATGTGGAAAGCTGGAACCCTCCTATGCTGCTCATGGGAATCTAAATGGAGCAGCCGGTTTGGAAAACAGTTTGGCGATTCTTCAAAAATTTAAACATAGATTTAGTGCATGACCCAATACCACTTCTGGGTCTATACACAAACGAAATAAGAACATATATCCACTCAAAGTCTTGTACATGCATGCACATATCAGCAATACTCATAATAACCCCAAATTGTACACAAACCAAATGTCCATCCACTGAATGTATAAAGAAAATGTGGCACGTCTTTACAATTCAATGTTATTCTCCATAGAAAGGAATGAAATGCTTATACATGCAAAAACATGGATAAACTTTAAAAATATGTTAAATTAACAAAATCAGAAGCAAAAGGCCAAATATTTTATGATTCTATTCATATGAAATGTTCAGAATAGATAAATCCATACAGACATAGTATCTAGTTACTTTTGCCAGTGGCTGGTGAGAGGAGGATTGGGGAGTGACTGCTAATGGATATGGGCTTCCTGTGGGGAAAGGGTGAAAGTATTCTCGATTTAAATAGTAATGGTGGCACAAGCTTGTGCATGTTCTAAAAAACACTCTGTACTCTTTGAAAGGCTGGATTTTATAATACATGAATTATATTTCAATAAATCTATTATTAAAAACCCCAACAAGATAAAAATATTGTATTTTCTCTTACAAATAATTTTTCAGGCCTAGCTCCACAATACTGGTTTGCATTGTACTTACTTACTAGTAGGTATCACGCATATTCAAACAATAACACCCTCCTGAAACCAAATGGAAATGGCCTATAGAATACACGTTATCTAAGGGCCATAGGATACATTTCTATCAAAAATTAGAAAAGCATATTTGAGACAACTCAAATGATAATAGAATAATGATAGAACAGTACCTGAAATATATGTGTATATTCAATCATATATAATCACCTATATATTTAATCATATATAACATATATTTAATCAGGCACTGTTCTATCATAATTCTACTATCATTTGAGTCATTATCATTTAGTCTAAACAATAAAAACTAGTGATTAACACATTTAATCTTTAAAACAGTGCCACAACATTACACATTCAACTTGTTCCTCCTCAAAATCTAGCTGCCTTTTGGCAAAAATCACAAGCTGATCTTAAAAAAATAATAATATGAAAATGAAAGGGATACAGAATAGCCAAAATGATCTTGACTAAAAAAAAATTCTCACAAATAAAGTAATTTATTATTTATAAAAATGTTTGTCATTTGATAAAGTCCCAGCAGCCAATCTACTGTGCACATGTGCTCACAAATCGGGACTGAGTAATTGATAATCACTGACAAACAGCAGGGCAGGTTGGTGGTCCAGGCACTGCCAAGCAATACTAGATCAGAACTTGAGCGTGTATATAATCCAGTCGGTTCCACACTGGGGATCATCAATATTCCCCGTGAAGTTTACAAATACCAACTCAAGGGACTCTCTGGATCAGCTGAAACAGAATCTCTTCAGGCAGGTCTTGCACAAGTGGGAGCTTAAATATTCCAGTAGGAATCAACAGAAGAGCAGTCAGGTCTGAAAACCATTTTTCTCCATCCTCATCCTTCAGCTTGAGACATCTCCAGAGGGCACTATTCCAGAATCTTGAGATGCTGTAAGCCCCCTTCAGCACCCTATTCCAGTATAGAAAACTCATTGGTCAAGAAAGGAGACCATTTGTCTACAAATAATTTGATGCTGTGGTAGTTTAGAGCCATTTCTCCTTACTGATAGCTATCAGCAAAGCTTGGTGCATAGCTCGTGGATTTCTCCTTCTGCTGAAAACTGTTATAAATGCCTTTAATATGCTTTCCCCACTACATATGATTTTGTTCCTTCACAGTCTAAATTTCCCCCAAAATTAGTAGCAGCCCCCAAAATATTATAATTTTACTCATTCAAAACAGATGCACTGAACATGTTATATAAATGTTTGGATTAAATAAACTCAGCTTCAAGAATTTCTGGAAAGATTTATTGTTTGATTTCAAAAATTTTTCAACTTGTCTTCATAAGTGGGTTGCATGACTCAATTTTTCTAAGGAAGTCATGCTTCTTTTTTTCTTTAAATGCTTTCCTAGATCGTTTCTGCCAGGACTCCAGCTAGGGAAAAAGAAAAATAAATGTAAATTGCTTCAAATTCTGTGAAGCTATATATTGAAAGAATCTTTCACATACATCTCTTTTAAGACTGAAAACACTTGTGATGTGGTGAAGCAGAGCCTACGTCCATGGAGCAGACTAAGAAGTACACCCAGAGAGGCCAATGCCTTCCCGGAGATCAGCCACCAAGACCAGAAAATGGGTTTTCCTAACTCTGGTTCTCAAACTTGGCTGCTTTAAAAACTCCCCAGTGCCCAGGCCATACACCAATCCAAGTATTGTAAATCTGAATTCTGATAATATGGCAAAAGCATGTGCACCTTTTAACACTCTCCTTAATGATGCCGACATGCAGCCAAGGTTAGGAAGCACAGCCCTACCTCTTAGCCCAGAGACTCCTCACTGCCAAAGAATGATTCCTAAGTCTTACTCTACAGCTACTAGGAGAGCGAGGTGGACCACACTCACGAAGATGTATCTTTCTCTAAGACAGTGCTTAGTTAGGAAAATGGCTCCTTTCCCACCATAGGCACCTGATTCAATGGGCTAACCAGCACCAGTCACAGCACAATTCATTGTCCTTATCATGAAAACGATATGCTACCCTCAGTGAAGCAGATAATCCATCCCTTTTCTCTGTAGAGTTATGTGATATATGAAAAGATATTAAATTTATATAGGCAAATTGAAGTTTCTACTCCTAAACAATGTCTCCAAAGAGAAAAAAAGTTTGGTTTTAGGTTAAAGATATGGCTTGTTTAATAAAATGCTTTACTAAATTTTCTGACTTTGGGCTATTACTTGCAAATTGGGTTCATTTTCTAGCTGGCTGCTGCTTTGAGGAAGTCATGCCAAAGCTCAACTTCTTTGCTTTATTATCTGAGAAAGGGCAAACTAATCAAAATATCTGCCCACAAGTTGTGTCTCCCTGAGATGCGAGGAAGCTGAATTAGATAGCATCTATGGGTTCATAGGCAAATATCTATGAAAATAAGATGTCTCATTTTATTTAAAATATCTCACTTAAACATAATTCTAGATAACTCACAGAGCCATATGATTCCAAGGAAAAGCCAAGATCTCGTTAGAAAAGGAATGTTGGCTGTTAATTGTTTTAGTGGATATTTTACAAGAAGCATTTTATGAATTTAATAAATACTAGAAAATAGAGATTATATCTACAGAGTATGGAGTTAGTCCAAAGAAGGTTATTTGTTTCACTAGGGCTCTTTCTACATTACATAGATCCCTACAGAAATAAAAATCTCTGACTTGGAACTTTCCTTCTGTGATGGGCATGATTTGAAGCTGAACAGAAAATAAGGAAGGCAACTACATACGATTCTTAACTCTTATGTGATTGGAGTAAGTGTTTCTTCATCTGCTAAGTTATTTGGAAAGAGTTCTACCTCAGAAAATCTAGGAGTCTAAATATGACAGAGGAGAAAGGAAAAACTCATAAAGGGATGTGTGGTGGGATGGGCAGAAATAATCAGGAGGGCTTCATGGAGGAGGTGAGATGAGGGCTAGAGTTTGATAGGGAAAGGAGAGAGGGAGAACTAGAATGAGGAGAATGCTGGTCCTGGAGGCAGAATGTGTATAAGGGTCATTGGTTATAGGAGATTTGCTTCTGGGGACTGTGGCAGATGAGGTGGGATCTGAAGGGTCATTGTTGTCTATGGCATAAGGGAAAGCAGCAGGCATTGGAATCCACAGCCCTGAGTTTAGACACTCAATTTTAGCAATTTACCAACTACAGGAGAAAGTACTTAAATCTTGATTCTTAGGATGTTTATCTGCAGTCGTGAGTAGGTGACACCTGGTTCCCTGCCTTCACCATGAATTCCTCTCCTCTTGACATCCCAAGGAATAGGGAACCATGAAATCCTTTTGACGCAATGTACTTTGAACCAAAGTACCCAATGTAACAAAAACACAAAACAATTAATCAATTATTATAGGCTACTTTATAACCTAACTGAAGTCATCAAATTCATCAGAACAAAGGTGGTATAGAAATCCCAAGGGAAAGGAATGACTGAATTTTTAAAATCTGGTTTGACTTGTACTTCACAAAGCACTAGATTATTTCACTAGATGATTTCAGCCACTCCATCCCCTACTGGAGCTCTGATTAAAAATACAATATGTCAACAGTGACTAATTACAGCTTTAATGAGTCTATTGTTTACTTCTTGTCAGTAACCTAATCGATTGACCATGTTTCTAACTCATCTAGTGTTTTCCAGTATAAAACATTTATAATTTTGCCTTTGTTGAGTTTCACTCCCCAGCTGTTACTGGTGAGAAAAGTCATCATTAGCACAAAGATATCTACAGCTATGATCACCTTTCCTGCTGTTTGATGCATTTTAAAGTTTAATCAGAACAGAGCAGAAGGCAGATTCTTGGTGCCTCACTTAGAGCCTGCTAAGGTTCTGACAACAGTGAGTGCCATTCCCAATTCTAGAATATTCTTTAACTTTCAAATTGGTGATTTTTTTTGATTAATTGCAATTGTGGCTGACAAAAATTATGAAATATACACTTATAAAAAGGTTGCTACTTAGAATTTTGCATTATGCTTTTTGCTCAATTTTTCCTTAAGTTGGGAAAGGGACTTTCATATGGAAACATCTTCTGTTGACTGCTTATATTCACACTGACTGTTCTTGCTGAAAAAAGAATCACAAATTCAGCAATAAAACAGAATAAAATAAACATCAAAAATTGTAGTTCTTACAAACTAAGACTTGTTATAAGACAGTTGTTATGAAACAGCTTTGCCTGTATTTTCCAGATTTAATCTAAAAAGAAAGTTTGTGGAACTCAGAAAGGATACAGACTAATGTGTGTTACATCTCATCTCTGTAAAGTCACCACCCTGAAACCTATTCCTAGCCAGGAAAAAATATGACAATTTCCATTAAAAAGTGACGTGTTAGTTTCTGATATTTTTGAACAAAAGGACACATATAACTTACTATATTAAGTCAAACACTAAAAAGTAAATGTTAACATTTTAGTGGAAAAAAAGTCACAGAAAGCTATCTATCACAAAGAATAGATTTGCTGTATCTGACTCTTCCAGTTTATTGAAGGTCTAGTCTCAAACAAATTCTTGGGAATCATTTTACTTCTCCAATGTTGAGAAATGCTCTTCCTTACTCATTTCCATTAATTTTTAAAAAGGAAAATCCAAATCCAAATTTTATTTTATAAGTTTCTGATAACCTAAACTGCAAGCAGTGGAGGGGCAGAAAAGGGTTTTTTTAAATAGCTAAACTCATAGTTTTCCCACTGGAAGCTAAGCCCAGTTTGGTAGGTGTTATTCTTACAACGAAAGGCATAATTATGAAAACTAAATGCTTTCATATTAAATTTCAAGCATGTAAATTGTAATGCATAGAATAACAGAAATGTTTCACATTTGCTCTATCTATGAATACATTAAGTTCAATATATCATTGCACGTGACTATGAGAGGGTTCTGTCAGCATTGTCCTTCTCTGATAATATTACTCAGTAGTTAATCGTCTAGTTCATATTTACACGATGATGAACACAGGCTAATATAATGTCCATTATCTTTCTCCTAATCAGGCAAAGGTTGGGACTATGAGGTTGTAAACCTTCAAATCTTCCAACATCATCTGAAAGAGCTGATTTTCCCAGGATCTAAAATGGAAACTACTTTTATAAATCCAACTAAAGAGAAGATGCTTTTGTTGAATAATCAAAAATGTCAGCAACTGAAATCCTTCATCACATGATATATGTTTATATTTTCTTAAGCAATGCAAATAAATAGGATAAAATAGGAGGAATGAGTATAAAGATGCAAGCTACAACATTTTCTTCTAAAGCATAACAGCATTGACTGCGTTATATCAGGTTTATTGATTATAGAGGATGGGCAGGAGCATTGACTGGGTCATATCAGGTTCATTGATTATAGAGGATGGGCAGGAGCATTGACTGGGTCATATCAGGTTTATTGATTATAGAGGATGGGCAGGAGCATTGACTGGGTCATATCAGGTTTACTGATTATAGAGGATGGGCAGGAGCATTGACTGGGTCATATCAGATTTATTGCTTATAGAGGATGGGCAGGAGCATTGACTGGGTCATATCAGATTTATTGATTATAGAGGATGGGCAGGGTCATAATGAGTGCATGTGCACACACATCTGCATGTGTGCACACATGCGCACACATGAATGCACACACATGAATACATGAGCATACACAATATACACAGGCGCATCAAGCGTGGGTCCATCATTTAGCTCCTGCATGTACTTCTTCTATTTATATGCCAGTCTTCTATTTAACCTGATTGTGTCAGAAGATATGTCTATTTTGAATGTTTATGGAGCAAGCCAGAAATATATATAATATACAATACAAATTTTAGGAATTACACAAATTTGAAATTTTCAATATGCATTATTCAAAGCAAGAGAGTGAGATGCTGTTTTTTATTGGGAATTTGATACAAGTTATCCAATATGCAAAAGCAACTCTACCTCTAAAGGGTGTGGTGGGTACTATGGAAATGATTCCCAGGTCTCTTTACCTGAGAGTAAGGTGGAATTATTTCCTGGATAGGCAGAAGAGGAGAGAGTTTTTTGCAAAAGGTGTGAGTGGGTAGGTAAGACAGCACATACCATTAGCCTTGTTAAATGAACTCTGACAGATTACCCAGGTGGAGACCTTATGAGGTTGAGCATTAAATGTGGAACTGGGTGCTTCAAAAGGAAAGATCAAAAAGTTTCCTGGGGACTCTATATTGTTAATGGTCTCTCTGGTTCCTGCCTTTGATAAAAACTAGTACAGCAAACACATTTATGAAACCTTTGGATGTAGAACACTAAACCCAGGAGAGGTAAGAAAACGAAGGAAGAAAATGGAATATATGTGCGGTAGTTTAAAAACATTTGAAAGGCAACAATTATGATGTCTTAGGTATGAAATTCAAGAGTGTGGGTTTTATCATTGGAATTAGAGTTCACAATATGCTTGTAGCATAGCTTCTTTTATGAAACAAAGATACTAATCTTCCCTCAGATTGACTGATTTACTCATTAATTCACCCAGAAAATATTTATCAGGTGCTAATATGCATTGGGCACAGAGTTTATTCTGAAGATTACATGATGCATCCTAAAAGGCTCTACTGCTGTCTCTCCAGCAAGACCACTGTAACCGCTAAAACAGCCACATGCCCTGGTCTGTTCAGCACAGGCCCAGCTGACATCCCCCATTCTGTAAGTAGCACTCACTTGCACTCTCAGAAAGGCCCTGCTTTGGCCTTATTAGTCATTGCAACTAATAAGAGCCTCCTAACTTGTCTCTATGCCTCCAGTTTTGTCCTTCCCCCATCCATTCTCCACATAAAAAGCAGAGTTATCTTTAAAAATATATAAGTCAGACCACATTACTGTTCTGCTTAATATTTTCCAGTGGTTTCCCATCAAACTGAAAATAGATCCTAAAGCCACTTCTCTGGCTTACAAAAGCCATAATCTGAATCTGGCTAGTTCTCTACTAATTCTCTTTGCCCTCTGTTGTTATATTCCTTGAAGGAGTCAAGTTTCATCCTGCCTCAGGGCCTTTGCACTGTCTGTTCTCTCTGTCTGAACTTTCCCTTCTCCACAACTTTCATAAGCTGACTCCTAATTATCATTCAGTTCTCAGCTGAATTTTTTCTTCCTGAGAAAGATCTTGAAGAGCCCTGTATCTAAAGAAGGCCCCCATTCATTGTCTATGGCTTCACCTATTTTAATTCTTTTTATAGCCCTTCTCCCCAGCTAACATCTGTCTTCTTGTTCATTATCACTTGCTTTTCCCTCTAGGATGCAAGCTCTAGGAATGTAGAAGCTTTGCACATCTTGTTTACAGGGTCTAGCTCAAAATAAGTGTTCAACAAATGTTTGCTAAAAACAATAATATATGCCTGTTGGATCTAATTCAGTGTGATTGTATAATAAAGACTATTGGTCTTGGAGAACTTCAGGGTGTACATACAAGAAAACTGAATACTGCATTTTATATAAGAAAAATTATCTTTACTCAAAGGTACCTTGTATGTTGAATCCCAAGAAGAACCCAATCTAAAACACAAATATAAAGCTATAGAATTAAGGGACTCTATCACGAGGTCAAGAGATTGAGACCATCCTGGCCAACATGGTGAAACCCAGTCTCTACTAAAAATACAAAACTTAGCTGGGCGTGGTGGCATGCACCTGAGCACAGCTACTCAGGAGGCTGAGGCAGGAGAATCACTTGAATCCAGGAGGCGGAGGTTGCAGTGAGCCGAGATTGCGCCACTGCACTCCAGCCTGGATGACAGAGTGAGACGCTGTCTCGAAAAAGAAAATAAATAAATAAAATAAAAACACCAGAATTAAGGGACCCTGATGACTGAAAATATACTTTTCAATAGTATATTGAACCCTGTCTGCATTTAAGACAGAAAATTACTTAATACTTATTTTTGCTTCCATGGTTTTCAGAACCATGCTCATTAAAAATATGTGATGGGGATATCACATGTTAAATCAGGGATCCCCAATCCTTGGGCCAGGGACCTTTACTGGTCAGTGGCCTGTTAGGAACTGGGCCACACAGCCGGAAGTGAGCAGCTGGCCAGCAAGCAAACTTCATCTGTATTTAAAGCTGCTTCCCATGGCTCATATTACCTCCTGAGCTCTGCCTCCTGTCAAATCAGCAGCAGCATTAGATTCTCAAAGGAGCATGAACTCTATTGTGAATGGTGCATGCAGGGGATCTGGGTTGCACACCTCTTATGAGAATCTAATGCCTGATGATCTTTCACTGTCTCCCATCACCCCTAGATGGGACAGTCTAGTTGCCTGAAAACAAGCTCAGGGCTCCCATTGATTCTACATTATAGTGAGTTGTATATTTATTTCTTTATATATTACAATGTAATAATAATAGAAATAAAGTGTGCAATACATGTAATACATTTGATTCATCCCCAAGACATCCCCCCACCCTAGTCTGTGAAAAAATAGTCTTCCATGAAACCAGTCCCTGGTGTTGAAAAGGCTGGGGACCACTGTTTTAAATGGATAAATATGGCTAGTGTTTCAAGAAAATTCAAGAAAACATTATCATTAAAGGATGTAAATAACTCACATTATATGTAAATTAAGGATGAAGCTTGCATGGTGCCATTATTTTTATTTTGGACTTGATTCTTCAGCAGCTGATAAATTAATTGTTCTGTAAGAAACTGAACTTGGAGAGCAGGTCTGCCTGTGGACAAATTTGAGCTACGCTGAGTTCTCAGAACCTGTATTATAGAGATCTAAATGGAAATTTTATACCTAATTATTTTCTTAATCTCTACATATTTTTAAAATAAAGGTTATGCTTGATCTCATTACTCCCACAACCACCTAAACTAAGCCTTTTATTAATTCTCAGAGTAGCTGTAAAGAGGCACAACATATTTGTTGAATGGATAATGGAAAAGACACAAAGAAAGAGTTGGAATGGGACATATTTCTACCAATGAAAACTCTAAACGGGAAAGTGGATGAGGACAAGAAGCTTACTAGAGTGAAGTCAATAGGCACGTGGAAATAAACTTAAGAATGAAAAAGTGTTTATGCGGGTGGGTGGGTGGTAGGGGGTCTGAAGTCAAAGCCCATGTCTTCCCTGTCTTACAATTTTGTTCCTGGCTGACTCTAAAGATACTGTAACAATTTCTAAATATCTGTATTGTAACTGGATTTAGCCCATCTTTCTTGAACTCTTAAAATTCTAAAGACTAATGTAAATAATTAACCTGGGAAAACCTCTCTGCCCATTACCAGTGGCATGTAATTGAATGTATAATAATCTACACTTTGACTAATCCCCAAAGTTAAAGCTATTTGTTGAAACAGAATGCAGTAAATGGTGGGGAGTAAAGGAGAAATATCAAATTGTTCATCTAGAAGTTATAAAGACATATTGGCATTACTGGATTCTAGATGTAAAAGAAGGCACAAGCAAAAAGCTACGGAAAAAACACAAATGAAAGTTGACTGAAGAAAGAGGATAATGTGAGGTGAAAAAACATTAGACGTGAGGTAATGAAAGGTCTAGGCTGGACAAAAGGGAATTTTATATACTAACAAAAACTACACATCATTCCAAGTTTATAACAGGTAGTCAATCCAAAAGTGGATAAAGGGTATTACTAACAGTAATACCCATAAAGAGAACCCACTGTGTGTAAAGCATGCATGACTGTGATACTTCCAAAAAAGACAGAATCAAGAAACTTCATACCAATTATTAGGATCAGCAAAAACACTAAGAAGTTAACCTAGTTTCCATTTCTCTTCTTTCACAATATTTAGAGAAAACTATACTTAGAATTCACTTGTTGCTGTCACAGCATTATCTTTTGAATTCTGGGCCAAGACTCAAGTCCAAACTGCTGGAATCAATAAAATTGTGGTTTCATGGATTTTTTTTTTATATAAAGCAAGTTCACAACTTGTCATAGACTGCCAGGCATCAAGTTCTCCCTGAAATTCACTGGACTTTATAAATCTCTTTCTCATCTACTTATTGCTGAATGTTAAGATTTTAAGTTCAGTTGCTCTTCTAAAGATGCTTCTAGATGGATTGAGATTGCCAAAATTAAAAAAGATTTGAGATCCCATTGCAGTTCTGTGGTGTCTGACTTCATAATTGTGCCCTCACTGATACATTGCCAAATTACTCAGAACACAACATATCCTCAGTTTTCAAAAAGAACATCAAGACAGTTCAGTCAACCTTTATTGAACATCAGCTATATGCAAGAGACTTTCAAAATTGCTTTAAAGATGGAGACAGATGGAAAGAGCTAAGCCAGGAATAGAATTTAGTCCTACTCTCCTCCCTGAACCTATGCCTCAAATTTACAGGAAGATAATATTATCAGGAAATGACCTTGAAACAGATACTCACATTGTGTTCTCTGCTGCAGAAACTAGAATGGTTTTGTGGTCTGTCTACATCCTGCATCTCAAAACACACATCCATAAAGGAAGAGAAACAAGATAGTTGGCATGTGCAGGAACAAGATATTCACCCCTAGTGTTTTAAGTCAATTCTTTCATTTTAGTGGCACATCAAGACGTGGATATGATATACACACAATTTGAAGAGTGATAAGGTTCATTAGCAAAAGAAACTACTTCCTTTCCCCTGAAGTCACAACTTGTAATTATACCCTTTCAACTATTTTTTTAATAAGCTCTTCATGCTCAGATACTCTAAGGCCTGTGAACCAACAAACAGAAAATCCAGAACTACCTTGTAAAGGCTTTCGTAGAGATCACAGAAACTTGAGCCTGAAGAAATTTGACCTGTTTGGTTTCTCTTGACTGGTTCTCTCTAGAAGCATTTTGGCTGAGATAACCATCCGCTGAGAAACAGAAACACCTATTCTGAATCATCTTCCAAATTATAAATAGCATGAAGAAAGGTGAAATCTTAAAATTATGCCATATTGAGAAGTATCTTTACCAAGAATTTTGGGTTAAACATGTGGTTTGAATCCTAGCTCCTTTTAATATTAACTATGTGGCTTAAACAATTTCTTTAACCTGGGCCTCAGATCCTCCTGTGTAAGTAGGAATTTGTAGGGTCATCCCGTATATTTGAGGCACCTGGCGTGCCACTTAGCCAGATCTTGAGTAGGTGGAACTGATCTCTTGGTACTAAGTACTGTCTGCAACCATTTCTTTGCAACCTTTGCATTTCTTTGTAATAAGTGTTGCAACTGCAAACACTCATTAATAACATTTCTCATTTTGTGCATTAAACCTAAACGATGACTGCAATAAAGATCTCTGTTGTTAGTCAACCTGTGTTTATCTGAAACACAGAATGCTCAAGTCCTATGAAGAGAAGTAGCATAAAATATAAGGCTTGCTCTAAAGGGTTTACAATTCAAGAACTGATTTTTGGGTGATCACCAAAATATGTTATTAAGTAAAAACAGGTGTATAGATTTGTCATTGCACTCATTGAATTGTACATTTAAAATGGGTGTTTTTTGTGTAAGTTATTCCTCAATTAAACACAATCAGAGAAAAAATACTGTTGCCCAAGTACAATCCTTGGAGATTCTGATGAAATTGGTCTGGTGTGTGCAGGTTGGGCATGGGGAGTTTTAAAACAGTTTTAAGTGATTCCAATGCAGAAAAAAAGGGGGAAAAAAAAGATGCAGAATAGGGTGGATAATAATTTACTCATGCCAGGTTTAGCCAATAAAATTCAGGACGCCCAGTTAAATTTGAATTTCAGATGAGAAACCAATTAATTTTTTAGTGTAAATGTCTCAAATGCTGCTCATTTAACTGATGTTCCATATTTTATTTGGTAACCCTAAATGGTATGCTAATTTTTGTGCAAAAAAAAGGTAAAAATTATATGTGCATCTAATTGTTTTTATATGCATAAGATAGATTTTGCAGGTTTGCTTCTGGGTAGATGAACTACAGCAGGAGACAAGGAGGAAAAAGACTGTCTTACTGTATTCTTTGGTGCCTTTTGAATTTTGAATCGCATAAGCATATTATATATTTTTAAAACAAACACTATTATAAAGTTGAAAAATAAGTAACTACTAACAGGAGCTAAAAATCAATATAAGGAAACAAACTTAATAATATATGTGATATACTTAGCAAACCAAACCAATAGAAGTTTGCCCAAACATTTTATTCTATTCCACTCTGATTTTCTCAGTGTAGTTAGATGTATATAGAATATTAACAGGCACTTGTTGAGTTGCCAGACTATTACTCAAATTAATATTAGCAACCTCCTGTCGCATTGCACTTTCATAGATTAGTTAATTGAATCTTCAAAATAATCCTCAGAGGTTTTGCAAATGAAAAGGTTAAAACTCAGAATGGGTAAATAATTTGCCCAAGACCACACAACTAATGAGTAGCAGGCCTGGAGTTTGAAGGTCTGTCAAAATCCACAGCCTTTTGCTTTTAAATACAACACAACACAACATAACACTCTCTTTTGGAATATGTATTTCTAAAGAGTCAAAAAATTGGTCTTTAGGCATGAATATCAATGCAAAAAGTAAAAGCACTGAATAAGCCCCTTCATATATTATGCCAACATCAGTCACTGAGCTATGAAACATGACACACTGGTTAAAAAAAAACCTATATTCTGAGGCCAGGCACAGTGGCTCACGCCCTGTTATCACAGCACTTTGGTAGGCCTAGATGGGCAGATCACTTGAGACAGGAGTTCCAGACCAGCCTAACCAACATAGTGAAACCACATCTCTACTAAAACTACTAAAAATAATTGGGCATGATGGCTTGCGCCTATGGTCCCGGCTACCCAGGAGGCTGAGAGAATTGCTTGAACATGGGAGACTGGGAGCCGGAGGTTGCAGTGAGCCGAGATTGCACCATTGTACTCCAGCCTGGGTGACAGAGTGAGACTCTGTCTCAAGAAAAAAGAATATATATATACACACACACACACACACACACACACACACATATATATTCTGCTTGTTTGCTTTTAAATATATATGTATATATATTTTATTCTACATAATGTATATGTATATATAATTAATATATATGTGTATATATATACATTCTGTTTGCTTTTAAATAAATATACAGGTATACTTTACTTTGTGCAATGCTTGTGCTTGTGTTCCAGGAAACTTGTCTGTAAATTACATATATGCAATTGTAATTATATTTAGAATAAAATGGGGAGTCTGCTTTTTAGACAAACTCTGTTAAATGTTTTTTTTTAGACAGAAAGATATTTTTATAATGTGCTGATCCCCAGTTTGCTTATTTTTGGACAGGGTATAACATGAGATGATCCAGGAGTTGGCTAATTGTCCTTCAGAGTTAGGGGTCTTAACACAAAACATGACTGATGGTTTATGTGTGAAGAGGAATTTTGCCAAATTACAAAGGATTAGGTTAGGTTAAGTTTCTAACTCAAGCTTACCTTTAGCTAATTTTTTCTTTTAAAGGTATGAGTAAATATTTACCAGAGAATAGCAGAATGTCATTTAAGTAATCAAACCAGTACTATTTTCATAGCTTATTGGAGACAAGAATATGTCAGAGGTCTATTCAGTTTCCTTTTGTAAATGGTTTAAAAAAGGTTTCTTCTAAAGTCTATTTTGTCATATAATTCCTATAAATTCCCTAGTGATTGACTTTCTTTTTGTTTGTTTGTTTTGAGATGGAGTTTGGCTCTGTCACCCAGGCTGGAGTGCAGTGGCACTATCTCAGCTCACTGCAACCTCTACCTCCTGGGTTCAAGAGATTCTCCCACCTCAGCCTCCCGAGTAGCTGGAATTACAGGCACATGCCACTACACTTGGCGAATTTTTGTATTTTTTAGTAGAGACATGGAGTTTCACCATGTTGGCCAGGCTGGTATTGAACTCCTGACCTCAAGTGATATGTACCCCCTCGGTTTCCCAAATCACTGGAATTACTGAGCCACTGTACCCGGCTGATTTACCTTCTTTGTAGTGCAGGTGCAGGTGCAGAGTGGGAGGAAAGATTTGGGCATGGCAATAGAAAACTAATCTTTCAAGAGCTGTTAAAGTGAATAATTTTTAAAACAGTTGATTAAAAGCTAGCATCTCATTGGAAAGAGATTCACAGCCTCTGTGGATATGTGGTAGGATCTCCAACCAACGTCGGGGTGGGAGTGGTCATCAGGCAGTGGAACAGCCCTTCACAGATCTCTCTAGCCTGAGTGTACCAAGGCTGGGCACATGGAGGTTCAGGCAAGTGCTGAATTCCCCATACATTTTATTCTATTACACATCGATGTTTCTGAGCTAGCAGCATTACAATACCAAACCCAGGCTTTTAAAAAATCAACTCAAGACTCGACATCTAAAATGAAATCCCATAGGTGTTGCTGGCCTGGCAATGGCTCCATTTGTCCCCATCGCCATCTTTGTATTGCAGTGTTTGAGCCATTATCTGAATATTGTATTTCTTATTTATTTCTCATCAAAGTGATGATTTTCTTTGAAAGAACAAAATAAAAGTATATGTATAAAATATTAGATCTATGCCATCAAAGATTATGTCTAAAAGCAGCAAGTGGCCAGGCATGGTGGCTCACGCCTGTAATCCTAGCACTTTGGGAGGCCGAGGCAGGCGAATCACCTGAGATCAGGAGTTCAAGACCAGCCTGGCCAACATGGTGAAACCCCATCTCTACTAAAAATGCAAAACAGTAGCCCGGTGCAGTGGCACACACCTGTAATCCCAGCTACTAGGGAGGCTGAAGCAGGAGAATTGCTTGAATCTGGGAGGCGGAGGTTGCAGTAAGCAGAGATCACACCACTGCACTCTAGCCTGGGCAACAGAGTGAGACTTCATCTCAAAAACAAAACAGCAACAAGTAATTAAAGAGTTGACATTACTTATAGCTCCCTGGAACAGACATCCTTCCTATCCCCTCTCCCAATCATACCATAACATTTTTTTATGTCTTAACACATTTGATTCAGTAGATATTTTCCAGAATGCATTACATTCTGGTAGGGTACTGCCTACAGTTAATCTGCATTAAAATCATGTTATTTACAATAAATCAAATTGCATCTCCATTTAATTGCATTTGTTATATTTAACTGAATCAAATTTTTGTTTATTCTTCTAAATATTAAAAAGGAACTGAATGGTTCATATCTTTTATAAACTATGATGGTTTTTAAATGACTTTCCCCTCAGTTTTCTGAAGCTCATTTTTCTCCTTGCAGATCAGCAGCCCATTCTTACCCAAATGGTTCTTTACCTATAGTCTGGGGAAACAGACGTACATCTATTTATGAATAAATTCCATGATTTTTCCTATTTAATACTTTAATGATATAAAGGACTGAGACCTAACATAAAAATCTTGATAGTACAAAAATTGCTGATAATGCAGAGTTAAGAGATAGCCATAAACATTAATTTTTATAAACTTGTTCTTCCAGAATATGTATTCCTAAAGAGTCTGTTAAATCAAGTTGGGCCTAAAGCTGCCTCCTTGCATATTTATGTTCAGCCTAAAGGTTTTTCTGTACATCGGGAACTATACAAGTGAAGGTGTAAACTGACCATGGCCCACACCTGTGCCAGTCACTGAGCTTGGCCAATCAAATGTAGCCAACAGTTTAATCGTGTTCAAATAAGGCAAACACAGAGCTTATAAACATCCAGTTGTTTCTGTATCTTACTTCTGTTTTCTGAACATCACTTTCCTTTTGCAGTCCATAAATTCTCTTCCACCATGTGGCTGCACTGGAATGTCTAAATCTGCTGTGATTCTGGGGCCTAAGGGATTCATGAATTGTTCATTGCTCAATTAAACTCCTTTAAATTTAATCTGGCTGAATGGCTGAATTTTTTTTTTAACAAGTCCCAAATGTGTGAATAACCATGTTTGGAAAATCAGGACAAATTAAGCTCAAAAATTTGGGCATCAACAGCCAATCTATAAAATATATGGGGAAGTTTAAATGAGTTGATAAGCTTTTATTCAGTCTTCTGTTTTTTTCTGAACATTTCTTTACTCACTATTTGAATGTACATTTTGTATCTTTCTCCACGTAATATCAGAAAATTCTCAGCATGAGTAGTAGGATAAATTAACAAATTAAAATGAGCACAGATATTTGAAAGAGTCAAGGACTTGATGGAGGGAGTTTCAGATACATCTAACCTCATAATTAACACAATATTTCTAATTAACATCATATTCCTAATTGGAGTAGTCTATTATGGGTTGGAGACTATTCTTATTATTCTGGGCTGCCCTATGTTGACTCTTCAATTGGTAGGCAAATGCAGATGTCTTCTTTGTACAGTGGTTTTAGAGGTAACAACACAGCCTGACTCAAACATAACTCCCCTTTCAGTTTACTATAGAACCGGGTATTTCCATAATTAGGATAATGTCACAAATACAATAGAAATGCATTTTATGTCAGAGCCCCAGAAATATTTAGAACTTCAGATCCCTGTAGGAATGCCTTCATAGAGCAACAAAAATAGCATCAGGGCCTTGAGTTTTATCACTGTCAATTTCAAAAGCAGTCATAGCCCGGCATGGTGACTCAAGTCTGTAATTCCAGCATTTTGGGAGGTTGAGGCCAGCAGATTACTTGAGGCCAGGAGTTCAAGACCAGCCTGGCCAACATGGTGAAACCCTGTCTCTAGTAAAAATACAAAAATTAGTCGTGCGTGGTGGTGAGCACCTGTAATCCCAGGTACTCGGGAGGCTGAGGCAAGAGAATCACTTGAACCTGGGAGGTGAAGGTTGCAGTGAGCCAAGATCATGCCACTGCACTCGAGCCCAGGTGACAGAGGGAGACTCTATCTCAAAACAAACAAACAAACAAACAAAACAACTAGTCATGTGAAGTTCATTTCTACTTTATTTATAAAACTACAATTAGAAACTCCATTGCCATTATGTGCTTTGTGCCATAAAGTTACTCTTAGAATTTACTGATAGAAAAAAAAAAATGTATCTCTACCAAAACTCTGATACATTTGCTTTAGCCTTATAAGGAAAGCTATAGTATTTATTGCCTTTTTTTTTTTTTTTTTTTTTTGCCTCTATTGCCTAGAAGCTCAGAGTTCAGTTTTTTGCTCAAATATGGTACATATCAAAGGTTCTCTGGTTCAACTACTTTACCTCTGTCTACTTCTAGACTACATGGCTTGGTTCTTGCTTGGTTTTTATTGTTCTTTTATGTACCTGACTGCATTTTATTTCTATTCCTACATGATTGCAAATTATTTCATGAGAGAAGATAGAGTCCATTATTGGTATTCACAAGAGTTATATGTTCATTCTATAATGTCGCTACAAACACTGAATTAGCAAATACTAAGCCATTGCCATTAGAGGAAGTGGGATTAGGCTCCTGCAAGCCTCTAGCCACAGTATTTTCATCCATTGAGCAAAACATACCTTGTTTTCTGTGCGCTTTTGTTTAAAGATACCTTATATATAATATATAAGGTAATATATAATATATAAGATAATATAAAGTTGATTCACTAACACTGAACTCATGGTCAACAGTACAATAACTCATGCCTGAACGAAACTTATCTATGTATTTTCTCCCTAAGGCACATGCAGCCTGCTTGCCCTTAGGAACACTAGACAGCATCTAAGCACTGCACATGGGGGACATTTTAAACAGAGAAACCACCACTCAAAAGGACAAAAATGTGAAAAAACATGGCATTAAATAAAGCATTGAAAGGATACTCGTTTATAATAGCAGAGCTTAAACAAGAATGTACAGCATCAACTTGTTTGACCTCAACTGAGAATATGCAAGTTGGATGACTCAAATTTTTACCACTCTGCATATACCTGCAAATGACTAAAAAAGCACCATGGTATTGATTCTGGGGTTACAAATGAATGTTATTAAGTAATCAGATTTGGAAATACATGATTAGCGAATCACAAGGATTGATGGTATGTTATTTCAAAATTAATATTGTTATATTTTGGCCAATTAGCACATTTACAACAATTAGAATAGTAGGTTAATAAGCAGAAAGGAGGGTTCTGTGGGAATGGAACTAGTGACAAGTACACTTGGAGAGACTTGTAGAAATACTCAAAAGACGGCCGGGTGCGGTGTCTCATGCCTGTAATCCCAGCACTTTGGAAAGCTGAGACGGGCGGATCATGAGGTTAGATCGAGACCATCCTTGCTATCATGGTGAAACCCCATCTAAAAATACAAAAAAAATACTAAAAATTAGCCAGCCATAAAAAAATACAAAAAAAATTTACTAAAAATCCAAAAAAAAAAAAAAAAAAAATTAGCCAGGCATGGTGGCATGTACCTGTAGTCCCAGCTACTTGGGAGGCGGAGGCAGGAGAATTGCTTGAACCCAGGAGGCAGACGTTGCAGTAAGCCAAGATCGCACCACTGCACTCCAGCCTGGGTGACAGAGCAAGACTCCAACTCAAAAAAATAAAAAATAAAAAAAGACATATTCAAAAAGCTAGAGCAGAGACAAGACAAGCATATTCCAGAGGGCGATCAGGGGGTCCGACCAGCAACTCAGGGCCCTGGGAACAGACTAGGAAAAACAAGGTCAGGCTAAAAAGGAGACAGCATTAACTTATTTTACAATTTTCTTTTTTTCTATTGCAATGACCTTTTTATTATATTTGTTATTGCTTAGCTAGAGGTATCCAAAGGGACTTGTTTTCTTCCTGAATAGATTTTTTTTTTCTTTTTGAGATGGAGTCTCCCTTGTTGCCCAGGATGGAGTGCAATGGCATGATCTTGGCTCACTGCAACCTCCACCTCCTGTGTCCAAGCAATTCTCCTGCCTCAGTCTCCTGAGTAGTGGGGATTACAGGCATTAGCCACCACACCCAGATAATTTTTGTATTATTAGTAGAGACGAGGTTTTACCATGTTGGCCAGGCTGGTCTCAAACTCCTGACCTCAGGTGATCTGCCCACCTTGGCCTCCCAAAGTGCTGGGATTACAGGCGTGAGCCACTGCACCAGGCCCTAAATAGATTTTTTACCCTGCACTTAGACAAATACATCAGGCCAGGTAAGTGGGCATTGTGACGCTAATACATCTCAGAGAATAGTACCCTAATACATAAGGAGCTTTGGCCAAATTGTTACTAAGACTTGAGACAACAGATTCTAAAGGAAACCCGATGTCATATTTCTAGTGTTGATGATGAAAAATTTTACTAAAACTGAAAGAGCCAGCTCCCTCCCCACACCTCCATTTTCACAGCAACACCCACATAAAGACACCCAACTTGTGAAAACTGGGAGAAAGGCAGGCTGGGAAATACATAAAATACATATGTGAAATTTGTAGGACAAAAGAAGCAGATCAGCACATTTATTTAGGATGCTGCAGCATAGTAGATTCTGAGTATCTCACAGATCTATTATTTAGGAAGTAGCTCTAAACTGGGCCAGGCACAGGTGTAACCCAGCACTTTGGGAGGCCGAGGTGTGCAGATCATTCAAGGTCAGGAGTTTGAAACTAGCCTGGCCAACATGGTGAAACCCCATCTCTACTAAAAATACAAAAATTAGCCAGGCTTGGTGGTACATACCTGTAATCCCAGCTATTGGGAGGCTGAGGCAGGAGAATCATGTAAAGCTGGGAGGTGGAAGTTGCCGTGAGCCAAGATGACGCCACTGCACTTCAGCAGGTGACAGAGCAAGACTCTGTCTCAAAAAAAAAAAAAAAAAAAAAAAAAGTAGCTCTAAATTAAAAGTACATTAGCTCATGAAGTGAAAATTCAGTAAATTTTCTTTCTGTACTGGGATTGTCTTCAATTTTAACCCTCACAGATCTTCCATTAGGTAGAAAATTATTAGGATTATTTGCACCACAGACCTCCTTAAAAATTTTAACTCATAATCATTTGTCAGGGTGGCTAGCTAATTCACCGTCTCTTCCCACAGTTATATCCCTCAGCAGATATTGATATATAGATAAACCATATTTATACACTGTTTTATTCATGAACTTGGTTCACTTCTTGAAGTGGTACCCTCAATTATCTCAGCCTCCACCCTGATTAATATGACACTCCTCCCCACTTCCCTGCAGCCATCTCAGGGTTATGGGATGGCTTTTCTTCTCCTTGTGTGGCTCTTATCCTCCCTGTCCTTCGTTTGGACTGTGGTCCTAAACCTGTTTGGATGGGCAACCAACATACACATTATAGTGTAGGAGGGATCATTGCCCCAATATTCATGGTTTTTAACATTAAATGTGTTGATCTTGTTATTTGGCCAAATTTTATAGAATTTGAAGAAACATTTCAGAAAAGACTTGATATGAACATTTTCCATTTCAGAAGAATAGAAATAATCCTCATGTTAGTATGATACATGGAAGTGTTAGAATCAAGTAGATTGACTTGAAAGTTAGAATGATCTGATTTCCAAATAGACCAGTTGGCTCTGCTGTCTTTTATAATAGGTTGACATCAGACCCTTGGCTCAGCTGGAACACACCAGTGTGGTTTATTTTGATTGATCAACAGGTGTCATGCTAGTTGTTCAATGTATTTAATATCACCTTTAGTCCCTGAAGAATCAGGAGAGGAAGCAGTAGAGATGAGTGCAGACACATTCCTGACACTTTTAAAAATGACTCTTCAAGTGTAAATTCTCTTTACAGTGAGCCAGAAAGAAGCATCTTCTTAATATAGAATAAACTAGCACTGCTAAACAAAAACAACAACAACAACAAAATAGAGTTTTATTGAAAAATCTAAACTTATAGGTATGTTATTACCACAAAGCTTTAACAAATATCAGCTGTACAGGGCATTAATTTATTGTATTGCATTCTTGAATTTGAACAATCAGAGACATTTTTACTACAAATTCTATGTTCCTTGCTGACACAATATCCATGACAATGGTACAAATGAATTTGAAAGACAGCTACTTATTTTATAGGAGTTTATGTTGCCTGTTCATTAAAAAATAATATTCATGCATAAATTCAAGATACTTGCAACAAATACTTTTGTCTGAAACTAGCAGGTCTAGGATAAAATTAGTTGCAGCAGCCTGCAGACTGTTTTTAAATAAGCATTTTGTTCTTGAGAGTACATAGATTAGACTTAACAGCAAGATGTGTCTTAAAATTAATTTAATCAAAGTTTTGATTGCTGCTTTGACCCATAGGAAAAAGATTTCTATCTATCCTATTAATATATAAGGTTATATTGTTTATCTTCCTTGATATTATCTTCTAAACTTTGATGGGTTTGAGAATGTCCTGATAAACCTAGTTATGCTTAAAATTACTTGAAATATTAAAACAGATTTTCTTTCACACATATTTACAGAAATCATTTCTGAGAAATAGTTCAAAAACTATATTCCCTTGAAGTAAGACAAGAAGCTATTTCAGTGCAGTTGATTAAGTCCTCTAGCAGTTCTGTAAAGAAAAACCCATAAATTCTAAGAATATCAATAGTTATCTGATCTAGGCTTTCCTTGGGCTGGAATAAGTAAGAAATTGTTTACATATCTTTTCTTACAAACAAGTGGAACAACCAATTCCACATTCATTTCCTAAATTTCTCTGACTTGAAATTATTGTTTACAGATAAGTCAAGTACAGATAGAAAACCAGGACTAAACTTCCCTGTGATGAACTAATTAGTTAAGTTTAGAGCTATTTCTCACATAGCAGTCTTCTGCCATTAGACATGTGACCTAACTTGTTCCTTCACAGTCACATACACATGTTTATGTGGCAAATACTGGACACCGTTTAGCTTATTTTAATAAATATGTTTTTAAGGAGTCAAGCTGTTGTCCTTGAGCCCTGTGAATTGTCTAAATCCCTAATTGTGATCCATTTTATTCTATGTAATGAGTCTATTTTTCTAGGCTGGAGGACTGGAAATTGGACTGAATAGTATATTGTATCTTATTTTTGAAAGTAATGACTCAGGAGGCAATATGGCATTAATGATTACTCTAAAATTATTAGTGTACAATCAACCAAAAGATCTTTTGCTGTCATCTATCTTTGAGGTTGGCCATTTAGTTTGCAACTGTGGACGTTTGCCAAACCTACTGTTCTTTATAAGCCCACTTCTTATTCTAGTAGTTGGCTAAATTTGGCTTAGAAAATAATGTCACCATTCTTGATGGAAAAATGCTCAGGCTGGTTAACCAATTACTACTACTTTAGTCTGCAGAATTACCAAAGCATCTGCCAGTTCACCAGCTGAATCTACTTACATATAGTTTCTCAGCGTTCATGCGGGATTGGTTTGAGGAGCCCCTGGTGGATAGCAAAATACACAGATGCTCAAATCCTGTATAAAATGGCACAGTAATGGCATATAATGTCCTGCTATATATTTTAAGTCATTTGTAGATTACTTACACCTAATGCAATGTAAATGCCATATAAATAGTTGTTATACTCTATTGTTTAGGGAATAATGACAAGAAAAAGAAGTCTGTACATATTTAGGACAGATGCAACCATTCATTTTTTTCCCAAACATTCTTGATCTGTGGTTGGCTAAATCTATGGATAATAAGCCCATAGATAGGGAAAGCTATCTGTACTTTCTTTTTTTTTTCCAAGATGGAGTCTTGCTCTGTCATCTGGAACTGGAGTGCTATGATGCAATCTCAACTCACTGCAACCTCTGCCTCCCAGGTTCAAGCAATTCTCCTGCTTCAGCCTCCTGAATAGCTGGGATTATAAGTGCACACCACCACGCCCGGCTAATTTTTGTGTTTTTAGTAGAGACAGGGTTTCACCAACTTGGCCAGGCTGGTCTTGAACTCCTGACATCGTGATCCACCTGCCTCAGCCTCTCAAAGTGCTGGGATTACAGGCATGAGCCACCATGCCCAGCCAGCCATTTGTTATTTTAAATATTCACCAAACAGGTGGGAAACTGAGAACTTATTGTAAAAGATACCCAGTCAAGTATTGTTGACAGTATTGGTGAATAGGCCTCAGATTCTATGACAAGGCCAATTTCCATCCTGAGAACAGACTTAGAAACTCTACAGGAGGAAGACAGAAGACAAGAGAGGATAGTGACCATATTTTCAGAACTATAGATTCAAACATTTATTCAACCCTGAATCTGCCAGTGTAATGGAAGATTTAAAGCAGTAGCTGCTCCAGAAATTCCAGGCCATAGCATTGCCATCCACATGGGTCACACTACATTTTACTGATAAAGTTATTTTTGCCCCAAATTCTTCCTTCATGACTATTTTTAAGCCTGGAGCTTCTAACATTAGGCATAACTTTGGATTTTTGTTACATGTAAACAAGCAAATATATTTACTGGGAACAGTAATTTATAGTTGTTTTTAGCCATAACTACTTTAGCAGAAATTAATTTATCAGAAAGACTGGCCAACAAATCATTGATTTCCTAGCTTGGGGGCTGCAAAATGGCATTGAGCACTGCAGAAAAGTATCGAGAGAGAGAAAAGTGGGCTCCAAAATAATGTTCTAAGAAAGATTAATTTACCCATAATTTATACCAAAGAAAGAACTTTACCCTCAATTAATATGATAAATACTCAAGAAGATAATCTTACTTTCATGATAAAAAAGACAACTAATAGCATTATTTGCCCAGACAGGATTTTAGGAGCCATAGACAATGTCTGGCCTTATAAAAAACTTCATTATTTCCAATTAAGTAGGAGAAGTTGAAGATACATTATTTCTTCACAAAGTCTACAAAAGAGCATCTTTTGTGTCATCCTTAATAAAGTTTCATGACAAAAGCAACTATTATTAAGAATGTTATTGACTTATGTATGAAACTCATCCCTGAAATAAATTTCATAAAAATATTCACTCCTGTAATTCTAGTATCAATTCACTTCTGATCCATGTATACAGGGTAATTTTAAAGTCAGAGTACTTAAGTGATACTTGCTGCTAAAAAAGCAAAAAGATATTCACCGTTAGTCTACTTCTTAGACTTTTCTTAATTACTGTTGGATTCGAGGTATACTCTCAGCATCTGAGGGTGCTAGAGAGTACATCAGGCCAAGGAAATAGGACCTTAGTAGATAAGAAACCTTTACTTTTCTGCCTTTATATTTCTTTGTCCTTAGGACCCTGTGGTTTGGACAATACCTAACTGTTGTCTGTATTGTCTAGTTCAGTTTTGCCTTGAAATCATTCCTTGGACTGATTTTGGTAATTGTGTTACTTAAAACTGGACTCAGAAAGATTATGGCTACAATGGGAGAATGTTTGTTTACTTTAAGTCTCTTTCATCTTTTTCATGCTGTGCATATTTACTGCACAAAGGTCCTGAAATCTTAACAAGTTGTATGTAAAAACTTATTCCAAAGAGAAAGCAGTAGTAAGAAAAAATGGAATTTGCAAAACTGTTCCCATTAAAATCAAAATTACTAAACTTTTTAATTTCTTACACAATAGCCTAGACTTGAACACTGTTATATTCAACGAGTGTATGCTTTTGGTGATAATAGTTCAAAGCCGAAAATGAGGATGCTTATCTTCAGTCTTTAGTCACGGGTTTAACATCAATGCACATTTTCACCCTGGATAACCATGTTAAATAGTCATCATTTAAAATGATTCACAAATGTTCATCATAAGTGGTAGGAGGACTTTTTTCCAGCAATATTTGTGTCTTTTACCCATATTTATTATTACTATCTTGTATAAGTCCATATACTCTTGACAAAACAAGAGATTTGTCCCTACAATGTTAGCTTACTTACAATCAAAACACAAGAAAAAACATACTGATATTTCCCAAAAGAATGAAATTTTGATCAATTTACAGAAAAGGGTAGTATAGATTTGCAGTTGGATACTAGGTTAGTGAATACCGTAAGTAGCCAAATGCTTAAGTAACAAAAATACCGAAAGGATTAAAGTCCACAAGAGTGCAATCAGAAATCTTGCTTGGAATATTTGTAGGTATGGATTATGTGTCTAACTCATACATGAGTCATTTAAATGCTCTCCATCTATGATCACCAGAACAGAAAGAACTGGGATATTGGTGTATTATAAGGAGCGTTTATGAAAAACATATTTGTTCAGAACTAGATGTCTCAAATGATGCATCCATAACAAAGAAAGTGTTATACACCTGAAATCCAGAAGGAACACAGAGAACATCTCAATTGAACAAGTAGGCATGCAATGTGTTCTTATGCTAATTACTTAATAGTCAGAAAGATTTGTGATGGAGAGTGTGAAGCAGCCAGATGGTGTTTTAAATAATTTTTATAAGTGTAATAGAATATTCCCCAAACTTTTTTAAACAGTGAACTGGAAAAAAGTATTAACATGGAGATGAAGATGGGGGTAGAGAAGAAGAGGTAGAAGAGACAAGATAACTTTCCTTAAATTTAGTAAATCCTTTGACATGTTTTTCAAGTCAATTTCTTGACAATATTTTCATATTATAGGAATCTACACAACTAGACAATTATTCTTTAATTTTTTTAGAACACCAAGATATATTTTGTTATGCTTTGGTAAGTAGGTCTTGAGGATAAAAGTGTCATCAATTTAGTCACAGCAGAGGTAGAACCAAGCTATTAAGTAAAATAAAGAGAATGGAAGTTAATTTGCACTTAAATTAACATTGGCTGGGCACCATTTATTAGAGCATGATATTAATGAGCCAGAATCATTTGATTCAACCACTTAAGGTATCAGTTGGGTTCCCATTCTCTAGCATTAGAACATTTTCTAATTGAGACATGGTTTGTTATTTTTCACAGGCTGGGTTGGGAGAGAACGTAGGTGAAAAGAATTAAACGTAAAGGAAACATTACTTGGTGATTGCTCCATAGAAGCTACAGACATATTTATTATGCCCTTCCAATTTAACAACAACTACAATGATTTTAATAATACAAACCTACATATATATATACACGCACACACATATAATTATACATAACCTTAAATTTTCCCTAAGTCCTTCCAGAACTTAAATGTCTTTATTAGCCAATGCAGTGTAGTAGTACTTGCAGAAAACAAAGGAAATCATTAGTCCTCTCTTATGGCTACTCCTCCTCTTTCTTTCCAGGACCTCCTTGACAGATAGCATTTGGCCTTGTAGATTTTTCTTAGTAGATTATCATTATTATTATTATTTATACTTTAAGTTCTGGGGTACATGTGCAGAACATGCAGGTTTGTTACACAGGTATACACATGCCATGGTGGTTTGCTGCATCCATCACCCCATCATATACTTATGTATTTCTCCTAATGCTATCCCTCCCCTATTTCCCCACCCCCTGACAGGCCCAGGGTATGATGTTTCCCTCCCTGTGTCCATGTGTCCTCATTGTTCAACTCCCACTTATAAGTGAGAACATGTGGTGTTTGGTTTTCTGTTCTTGTGTCAGTTTGCTGAGAATGATGGTTTCCAGTTTTTGGAGATCACCTGCATGCAAGTACTTCCCAATCATTATCACCAGCCTGACCTCTCCTGAGAGGTCTACATTTCAAGAGTCATTTTCTTGAGCATATGCAACTGAATAACTACAGGTACCTCAAGTGCAGTAATTCTTCCTCCCCTAAACTGACTTACCTTTTCTATGCCTGATTTCAATTTTGGGGACCACTATTTATCCTCTATTACTTTAGTAAAGCCAGAAATTTAGACTTTGTAATAATTTCTCCTTTCCCCCAATGTCTGGTTAATGCCCACTCTTGCTAATAATTTTTTTAATATTAATGTAACTTATCTTCTCCAACTTTACAATTTCAGATCTTTTTTATTTCCCACTCCTCACTGATCTCGCTATAGTTTTAACCTCCTTAAATTTATCTTCCTCTTAATTACCATAATATTGCCTTCAAACCACTAACTGAAACCTCATCAAGTTACATTAAAATTATGTGCTCATGTAACTCTCTATTTTACTAGATTCTAAGTTCTTTAAGAGCAGGAACTATCTCTTACTGACCATCACAACTAAGGTACCTAACATGACCTGACACATAGTAGGCACTTAATGAATGTTTTAAGCAAAATTTCAGACAGAGAAAAATTATACCAGAGATTAAATTACTATTGTCAGGTTTAACATGGTGAGCAGGTCTTTTGTTGTAATAAAATCATCAACTTAAACCAATTTAACATTTTTCCTAATGTTTATAATGTCCTACAACAGGGAGAAATTTTGCTCCTTGAAGAATATCATTAATTCTTGGATGTCTTGCTATCACCTTTCAGATTGAGTAACTATGCACAATGCATGTTTACTGTGAAAAACACCAATTAGAAAGCAGTTTTGAGCTATTTTTAAATCCTCTGATTCCAATTTCTACACACTTTTAGAAAACATGATTCCTGAAAAATAAGACAAAATATTTCTACTGGTTATAAAATATTGCAATGCTAACAGAATATCTTTCTTTAAACATATAGTTAATATTTATGAATTTAAATTGTTCCTTTTCTATTTTGAGTTAGTTCTCTGTTCTCAAGTTGCCAAGCTCATATACCCTCATGTGTCTCAATATTTACAATATTGATTTCAGGAATCAACCTTACTGCTCTAGACGACTTAGACCTTGAAGGCTTTGTTTTACTAAAATGGCTCGCATCTAACACCTTATAGAACTGAAGAAGCGGAAACTGGTTTCTAGGTCTCTGGCCTCATACATAAAGTCAAAGTGAACTTTGAAAGGGTGAAAACTGAAAGGAATCAGAACCATGGAAAGTACACTTGCTAAGGAGAACTGCTGGGAACCAGAATAACAATATAATTTGAGGCAAATTCCTCTTCAGAGCAACTCAGTTATCATTATTTAATTATTTTTCAAAGAAAACCACAATGTAGAATTTTATGACTTCCTCAGAGCTTGCACAGGAAACAGGTGCCCAGCAAGGTTTCTCCAAGTCTGTAGAGGACACAGAGCCTGCAGGCTGGTGTACCTGCACATAGCGATCAGTATGTTTTGTCTTTATCCTTCATTTCTCATCTCCTCCTCACCTTCATCTAAATATAAGCTTTTCTGTAATCACAGATGAATAAATTCTCAAGTGCATACATTCCTGAGGGCACCCAAATTAAGGGTGTTCGAAAACAATACTAATGAGTACTTGCTGAGTACCTTTTACTTTTGTTTGCTTGGTTTTCCTAGTAGGTAAGTGAAAAAATGAAACATAGCAAAGGATATCTGGGGAGATTGTGTAGGCCAATTTCAAAATAAGTAGCACCTGATGATGGTCTAGTGAAGTCCCCAGAGAAAAGCAAACACAAAGTTGCTCACTTAGTTTTATCGCTATTACTCCTATGCAGGCTTCATCAACTAGCATCTCATTTCCAAAGAAGATTAAAGAATAGGCCTTTCAAATGTGATGCCCTATTTATTTAAGCCTGTTTTATTATGTTTTAACCCTCAGTTATAAATATGAGAATATTTTCATTACAGCTTTTTTTTTCCCCCAAGTTTCCTCCTAATAGAAGCTTTTCCTTCCAAACTTTGAGAGGCAGCATTTGAGAATAGGTATTACTAACCTTAGGAAGATTAAGATCAGAGATTGAGTGGGAGAGGGATAGGTATAGGGACTGGGAATGGCAGTTTCCATATAGTTAGTTGTGATATGTATCTTTAGTTGAAAGAATTAATAATTAGCAAACAGGTTGCATTGCTCCTGTACTTTGCAGCATTTGGGAGAAAGTTCCAGAAGATCAGAGGCTTAAGTTACTCCAAGGAGGCACCTGAGTCAGTATGTGGCACCTCTTTATATTAGAAAAAGTGTCTACTTTTTTTTCAAAAGCACTAAGACATAACTAGTTTCTCATTCCTTCTGAAAAATCTAATTTCATTTTGCATGTTTAATATTTAGATATGTACAGGAACATTTATCAACAGTACATTTTGTTTGTGAAAATAATATATTTTGAATAACAGACCATAAGAACTGAATAATTCATTTAAGGAACTTCTCAGGCTCTGATTACCTTGCCTAAGTTAGATTGGGCAAGCTGATTTTGCTTTTTCTAATTATTATTGTGCTGGTGTATCCCTCAGGTCAGATTTAATACATAATCTCATTGTTTTTTCTGAGCAAGGAGAGAAGAAGAAAACAGATTAGGTTGACCCAAAGTTCACCATGATTGAAAATAAATTGATGTGCTAGAATGAAGCCAGAAAGAGGACTAAAATGAAGTCTTGCATTTTTTCCCTAAACTTTTAAAAATTTTCCCTGTAGAGAGGAAAAATTCATATGTTCATATGTTCACAGAATTCATGTTTCTATCTCTTCCATGTTTACATATAAGCATACACACACACATGTATACTTATACATACAGATTTATGTACAGCATAAAGATAATCTTAGATAGATCTAAGGCTACCTATCAATCATCTACCTATCATCTATCTAGAGGGATAGATACATAAATGGAAGGAAGAAAAGACAAAAGAAGGAAAGAAGGAAGAAGGTAAATATAAAACAAGAATTATGCGTTACTCGAGTTTAGAGCTGAACAGTAGGGATGTTAAAATGATCAACTCATACCTTTTATTTTACACAGGAGAAAATCAAGGTCTTTAAGGAGACTGAATGCCTTAAGTTATAAGCTACTCAACACTAGCAATATTTGACTTATAATAGACTTCCTACTGGTTTGATTTAAATCCCAATATATGAATTCTATCTCTCCTCTCTATGAAACTGTTCCCAAAATTATGTGAGTGGGTCTTGGTATCCTTGAATATAGCTGTAGCTACGTATTGTTAGAAATGTTAGAAATGCTTTTCCTGCTTTTCTGGATATTAAACATATGCTTTCTATGGCAGCTACTACTTAATTTACTGTGATCTGTTTTATATTTTATAGCTAAACCTTCACTATCAATTTTTTTTTTTTTTTTTTGAGACAGAGTCTCACTCTATCACCAGGCTGGAGTGCAGTGGTGTGATCTCGGCTCATTGCAACCTCTACCTCCCACGTTCATGGGATTTTCCTGCTTCAGCCACCCGAGTAGCTGGGACTACAGGCGTGCACCACCATGTCCCACTAATTTTTGTATTTTTAGTAGAGACAGGGTTTCACCATGTTGACCAGGAAGGTCTCGATCTCTTGACCTCATAATCTGCCTGCCTTGGCCTACCAAGTGCTGGGATTACAGGTGTGAGTCACCGCGCCTGGCCCACTGTCGATTCTTAATTTAAAAAATCTAGCATACATTATCAAATATTAAACAAATTGTGTTCTTTATTTGTTGGATTACAGCTTTGGATGAGAGCTTGAGGGTTGATAATTCAACCTCCCAGAAGAAGCCATCTCTATAACACTTCTGACAAGTAAGTTTTATGTTGCTGCACTTCCTGATCGTCCTTGGTCTTGTCTAGTTTCTGCAATGACTTTCCCATTGGTGTCTAGATTCACCTTGTGTCTCTCTCTGCCACCTGCTTTCCATTCTCCAAACTCCTTTTCTCAGTTTCTTGAACGCTCCATACTCTTTCCCAGTTAAGAATTTAACAAATCCTTTTGCACCATTTGGTTTGTTCTTTCTCAACCCCTTCACTTACCTGGCAACCAGGGAATCTTTATGTCTCAACTGAAATGCCCTTTCCTCACAGAGGCCCTCTTGACCACTTCCACCATTAGTCTTTTTCATTTAAAGAAGTTATTTACAGTCACAATAACTTCTCAATTTTCTTTGATCTTAATTTTCTTTTGATGTTGCCTAGACCTTCCATTTTGAACACTATTTTCTTTTATATAGCAAGAAGAGGGACTCATGGCCAGGTGCAGTGGCTCTCACCTGTAATCCCAGCACTGTGGGAGGCCAAGGTGGGTGGGTTACCTGAGGTCAGCAGTTCAAGACCAGCCTAGCCAACATGGTGAAACTCCATCTCTACTAAAAATACAAAAATTAGCCTGGCATGGTGGCACATGCCTGTAATCTCAGCTACTTGGGAGGCTGAGGTGCGAGAATGGCTTGAACCCAGGAGGCGGAGGTTGCAGTGAGCTGAGATTGAGCCACTGCACTCCAGCCTGGGCAACAGAAACTGTCAAAAAAAAAAAAAAAAAGAGGGGAGGGGAGGGGAGGGGAAGGAAGGGGAGGGAAGGGAGAAAGAAGAGGGACTTCAAATAGAAATTGAGTAATTCCACTTTCTCTCACATTCACCAGGATGTAGGAAGATGACCCTTCTATATTCACTGCTTTGTTCCAAACAACGTGAAAATAATCTTTTGCTCGCCTGAGCACTTTTTTTCCCAAGCTTCAACTCACTGTGTATTACTTTTCTTCAAGCTATGCATACAGCTCAGACAATAGCTTCATAAGTATTTCTAATTATATACTTCCTTTATTCATCTGTTCTATAAGTCATTTTTAAAAAACTGAATTTATTAGAGCTTCTGTGTAGCCTGATGAGTTTTTCTGGCAGCCTCTTTCTTTCCGATTCCTCTTTAGGATTAGGTGAAATGCCATAATTTCAGAATTTTTTGAAGTTAGTTTTTCTGAAAATTTTATTTTGAAAACTCCATCTCTTTCCCAAGCTGCCAATGATTCCACAATGCCACATACAATCATCACTTCCCTGTCCTCATCTCACTGTTTATTTTGGCCATGTCTGACACTACTGACTCCATCCTTCCATCCTTCTTTAAAAAAAACACCCTGGCTTAGGTTCATGATGACACTCTCTTCCAGTTTACCTTTCACTTGACTGGCTTTTCACTGACTCCTCCCATCCAAGGTCTCACATGTCAGAATAAGCCAGAGCTGCATCCTCAGGCTCCCATTTTTTCTCTGTAATCTCTCTCTGACTTATGTCCTCAAGGCTATCACTGTAAATAGTATCCATAGGCACTTGCCTCTCAAACTTCTATATTCAGCTATGATGTTCTCTAGGTGCTCCAGATTCATATATGCAAAAGCCCAAGTTGATAACTCCACTTGGATACTGAAAACCACTTCAAAAGGTCTCACTCTGTCACCCAGGCTGGAGTGCAGTGTCATGATTTCAGCTCACAGCAACTTCTGCCTCCCAGGTTCAACTGGTTTTCCTGCCTCAGCCTCCCAAGTAGCTGGGACTTCAGGCATGTGCCACCACGCCTGGCTAATTTTTGTATTTTTAGTAGAGACAGAGTTTCACCATGTTAGTTAGGATGGTCTTGATCTCCTGACCTCGTGATCTGCCCGTCTCAGCCTCCCAAAGTGCTGGAATTATAGGTGTGAGCCACCGCACCCAGCCAGAAAGTCTTCATTTCCCATTAAAATAGTTCTTCCCTAGTTTTATCCATCTTAAGAAATGACTTTACTGTCTACCCTGTATCTCAGTAGGAATCCTGTTGATCATTTAGGTTCTTTCTTTTTTTCACTTCCACCTTTATCCAATTCATTAGCAAGTTCTGTCAGCTCTGCCTTAAATTTTTCCTGAATCTATCTACTTCTCTCTGGGGCCATTGTTCTGACACTAATCTATGCCACTGTCATAGCTAGTCTACTGGAATAGCCTCCTAAATGGACTCTCTTCTACCCTGGTCATCCAGTGACTTAGTCTTTGCAGGGAAGCTCGAGTGATCTTTTAAAAAGATTGCCTGGTTGGGCACAGTGGCTCACGCCTATAATCCCAGAACTTTGGGAGGCCGAGGCTGGAGGATCATGAGGTCAGGAGATCAAGACCATCCTGGCCAACACTGCGAAATCCTGCCTCTACTAAGGATGCAAAAATTAACTGGGCGTGGTGGTGTGCGCCTGCAGCATTCCAACCTGGCAACAGAGCAAGACTCCATCTTAAAAAAAAAAAAAAAAAAAAAAAATCACTCATTATATTACCCTTTAACATTTTTTTTTCTTAATTGCACCAAAAGTTCCAGAATTACTCATTTGTTTATTTACTTATATGTCTGTCTCCAAACCCTAGATATAATGTCTATGACATCAAAGGCCTGGTATGTCTCACTAACCTCTGTTGTTATCCACAGTGCTTAGAAGAATATTAAAGTTCATAGTATGCTCAGTAAGTATTTGTTGAAAAATGTTCAACGGGCTATGTCTAAATCATAGTGTTTTGTCATTTTACTTGGAATAAAAACCAAAGGTCAACATGTTTATCAGGACCTTCAAAGCCCTCCAAGATCTGTCCCCATTATCCCCTCTCCCCCATTTCTTGCCACCCCCACCTCACTCCCTTTGTGCCAGGTGCATGGGTTTCTTTGCTGTACCTGAAAGATGTCAGCAAACTGCTCCCTGTTCCTTCAATCTATAATGCTCTTCCTCAGTGTGGATGTGTGGATATCCACATCTAACTTGCCTCAGATCGATATTAAAATATCATCATCTCAGTGAGGCTTTTCCTGGGCATCTGATCTAGAATTTCAGTCCTCCCAGACCCTGGCCACTGACACTTTCTGCATGCCTCCTCAGCTTTATTCTCTCTGCTTAGCACCTTTCTCCAATGTGCCATAGACTCAGCCTGCTTATCTTGTTTGGTTTTTATCTTCCTGGTAAATGACAAGCTCTATAAGGTCAGGAATCTTTATCCACTTCTATCCACGTAGAGCCCAGAACAGTGTCTGACACTCTTAACAAATATTTGCTGAATAAATGAACATGCAACTTATTAATTATTTATCTCCATATATTGAGCAGTTGTTTAGTTTAAAAGAATAAATTTATTAAAGATTTATTTTGGCTATCGGATAAGCAGAGTGTTACTCTCCTTATTGGCAATCTAAACAAGTTTGTCTCATTTAAGGAGTGCCAATGGGAGGTTACTGTTTGGAGAACACGAATAATGATTGCAAAGGGTGTGAAACAAATTAAGTAATACTCTCAACTCCACATTTGGGGTTTACAATATGTTAGTTATTATATACAGTGATGTTGCTGCTTCCTACTTTTATAGGATATACTTAAGTTCCATATATACCTAATAATGAATTTTAAAAAATCATTCCCCTTTGGCAGCCATCTTTAGAAAGTATTCTTCATGGGAAACACCTGGTTTGTCCTGTCTATTTTTATTGTAATCATTTCTCTGCATCTCAACATTACAATTACTTGCTTAAGAGCTGAACTATTGGTCAACCTGACTTGATGAATCAGCTCAAGAGACTGGATTAATTGTGAGATGAGCTTTATATGAATAGTTGTTCTATATTTCATGCCCTACTGATCTGAGAGACCAAAAACCTAACCAAAAATTTCTAGGAGTGAGGGTGAGAAAAGAGCAGGTTTCTATTCTGAACCACCTGGACCTTTAGATAACTTACGTTTTTCCAGTGAAACAGTGAAATAAATGAACAGCAATTCTGAAAACAACATATACTTGTAGTGTAAGCTGGCATACCAACTGATCTGCTACCAAGATCAATTACATTAGGGTTACCTTCCCTGTTGGGTCAAACGTGTCTGTTCCAGAAATGACCTATGAGAAAGGGGAACTGTGGTTTGCTTACATTCAACAGATTCCCTTTATTCCTTCTTGGCAACTATGAGAACAGGCTCATCCAGTTTCATCTGCAATGTTTTGTTTTCCTTTCGAAAGCATTGATAGCAACCCTGTATGAGAGGCCGTAGTTAGTTCTGAAACAGAAAAGCCCCTTAATATTAAACTTTCTGTCAAAATTACCCTTTTTGGTCATCCATAGAAATCACGTTTTGCCTTCAAGGAGGGCTGACCCCATCTGAGTAGAGGATTATGCTAGGAAACTATGAAAAATAACCAACTGAGGAGTGATGGAACATGACAGGTATGTCTCTCACTTCATCACTGCAATATGAACTTCACGGCAGCTTGAAAATTCACTAAACTTAAATATCTGCGTTTACAATAATGCTTAAGTCCATCTTTTCCATCAACTTTTCAAAATTTATAACCATAAACCTTGTATATTCTATACATAATATTACTGAATATGTGTGAATATAACTACATACTGAGAACTGTAGACATTTTCCATGTAAACAGAACAAAATCAAAATTCAGAGCTGTATTATATTAAATAATAATTTTGTTGTTAACCCTGAAACCATATGTTATTACTTTGGTCTTAATGATGTGCCGTTTAAAACAACTGGAATCGCATACCCTTGGCTTTAGATCTTGACATAAAAAACTCATAAAACATGTTACAGGTGTGAAGTCTCTAACCAAATACAGCTTTTTCCTAGGAACACAGTTTCTGCTTACAGTACACCTACTTCCGTAGTTTTCAGAGGCTTAATTAACGTTGCATTTGGTGGGAAAGTCTTGAAAGCAAATTTATTGTGATCACTTGAACAAACACACACACACACATATACCCTAGCCGGTGAGACACTTCGATCAGAATTCGAAAGTAACGGAGTAAAAAATTGGAAAACAGAAAGTACTCTTAAGGTCTCTGGCTATTTCATTTAAGGAAGTGCAAACAAATGTCTTATCACTCTCCTGGCTTGCCTCACTAAGTCATTCTTCCTGGAATGAAACTTAAGCACATCATCATACATGCTTTTTCTTATTCATTATTTTGGTTGCTTGTTGAGATGCAAATGAAAGGAAATTGACATTGCTGTGCCTAGGTTGTTTGCTTTTCTTTTTGCTTTTTTTTTTTTTTTTTGGTGGTAACCAGCTGTTTGATAAGCAAACACTCAAAGAGAGCCAGGTCGAGTTGGCCCATGCCATCCGTGCAGCATATATCACTACTGTCTTCTTTGCAAGGATTTCTGCTGCAAACTGTGATCGAAGGTGCACACACACACACACACACACACACACACACACACACACACACAAACACATACAGGCCTCACTTCCCACAGCGCAGGCCGGCCCTGCAGCACCCGGGTGGGTGGGAACGCGTTCCAGCAGCAATAGCCCGCCTTCCCAACTCACCAGCCTGCAAAGTTTCCTCGCTGGGAGAGCAGGTGTCAGATTTCAGAGAGGCTTCGTTCCCCTTCCCAAGCCCTGGAACTCCCGGGCTCCACCGCCACCGCCAGCAGGGAGACGGGATCTGCTCCACAGGGCACGGGGAGACCGCACGGGGACAGCTCCTTATCTCCACCAACCTGTGGCTGCGATGGGTCCGAGGCCAGACGGTCCGCAGCAGCCCCTGCCCGTCTGGACTGCGAGTGGCAGGGCTGGTGGCACCACCCTCGGAGTCCGCGGCGGCGGCGGGGCTGGGGAAGGTTTGTGTGAGAAGAAGGCGTGTCTGCAAGTCTCAACGCGGATGTGCGGAGCTCACCTCAGGCAAGTCTTGCTGGTGACTCAACTGCTGCAGTGAGAAACACTCCGCTCGGGGTTGAAGTCTCCACGTGGTGGGGCTTCGATACCTAGCAGCGAGCCCATTTTTATTCTTTTTTTTTCTGTGTTTCCTTTGATGTCTCTCATTCAAAGAGCCCAGGGCGCTGTGAGAAGAACTGAAGCCCTGGCACTGCGTTGTCTCCTCCGAGGGGGTGTCTCATTAACTATGGGGAGTGAAGGCGAGGGATTGAGAGTGGGGAGCAGAGGATGGCCTCGGGAAATAAAAGAAGGCGTTGGAAAGAAATTAATATTTTAAAAGTTAGGATGTGTTCATATGAATGCATTAATCAGTATACACCATCCTAATTCACTTCCCTAAGCCGTAATTCACTTCCTGAAGTCACTTCAGAGATCAATAGTTTACCACTAAGCAAGGTAATGAGCACACAGAGGCACTGAACAAATATTTATCAAGCACCTGCTATGTGCTATGCCCTGTTCTAAACACATTAGATTCATCCACAAAGCACAGGTCCTGACTGCCTGTCTTGTGATTACATTTTAGACACATTCAGACATCCCTAATTTACAGACTGGTAGTAAAGGTAAGAATACAAGGTTGGGTACATGATAGTAGCAACCGATTTACTCCTCTGTGAACAAAATTTAAAAGTTCCAAACCTGCGGCTTGCATTCATGTTAGTAAACAATGAAATGCCAATGGCTGCTTGGATTTTAATTGCTTAACTTGGTTCTTACTGGATGCCCTAGAGACAATCTGGGAGGCACTGCTGTTATCAGCTCTGAGAGAATTTCTTGTAGAAGGGAGTAAAGGCATCGCCCAAACCAAAACCCGAAACAAACAAAACAAACAATACCAAAGTAGTGGACAAAGGGAATATTAAACATTTTGGTCTCATAAAAATCTGTCTATCCTATTATGAAACAATGAAAGAAGTTCTATTTTATTTCCCTCAATGTTATCTTGAAAGTTGAAAAGAAGGGTAATAATAACGCCTTCATAGTGTTATTGTGAGGGACTGACTTCCTATCAGGAAAGTGCATAGAACGTGCCTGGCATAGTAAAGTCTATGAATGTGTTGGCTATACTTATTATTTTGGTAGCACTTAATCTACTCCATTCTCCCCAAGTAAGATCCAGTTCATAAAAATTATTTTAGATCTACCACATAAAATATATGAGACTCGGACTGTAGAGTTTCAAAGTATGTATGCTTGGAATCTATATTCATGATAAATCTACTTTGCATTTAACAGCAATATCTAAGTATAAACAAATGTGTGTCCATGCACCCAGACAGAAATAAAAGAAAGAACATGAGAACCTTGAACCTTCTCGACTGTTAACACATTGATTTAAAACGATCCTCTGTGCAATACAATGATAACCCATATTCTTTACCTAGGTAATGCGTTCACTACTGACATTAATCCTAATAGCTATTATTTCCTGTATGCAATAGAGTTTATAAAGCCTTTGCCCATAGACCATCTCATTTGGCTTTCACAACACTACTTTGAAACAGGCAAGGCATCTATTATATTTATTGTCCCCACTTTCAGAATGAGGTAACTGAGGTTGACAAAATCATAGTAAATTTGTCCAAAATGAAAAAGTTCAAAAGGTGGAAGTCAGGTCTATTAATCCTAAATGCTCAACTCATAGTGGTCACTGCATTGTGCTACCTCCCTACAACTTCTAGAAAAAGTTCCTGCCATGAGAAAATCTAACACACACACATTTATTGATGACTTTCCTTGCCATATTTCTCTACATAAGCATGTTACTGCTCTATAGGGCCAACTATTGTAGGGAGAGCCCTCCTGGAGTGACCTGCCACACACAGTCCTGTCTTTGTGGTTCCAAGGCTCAGATCCAGTCATGTTACATAGCGACACTACCAGAGAATGGTAGAACACTTCTTTCCCTGGGAAGCAGGGTTCCAAGGAAGAAAAAGAGTAGGAAGACATAAGAGAAATGTTGCTTGGCCACTTCATGAAGGCCACTTTAACCAGAGGTAGAGCAGAATAAAAACCATGGAAATCCAGTGAAAACAAGGTGACAACACTGTTTGTCATGATAGTAATAGTAATAAGGTCTTCCTGTAGCTGGAGTTTATGTAGTACAACTTAACTATACATAATACCTGTCTAGTTCAATCAATATGGCACTGAGGTAAACCTTAATGTACATGGGGAGATGTGTAGTTACAAATGGAAAAATTATCACATGTATTTCATCTCTCCTCAAGCTGCTTTATTAAAAGAATAAATAAATTGTTTAAAATGTTATTGAACCACAAAGACAAACTTGCAATTAATTTTGGAGGAAGCTAAATCAAATGGCAGTGTGGTAACTGATTTGGGAGAGCAGAAGATTCTATACACTGCATGCCTGCAGGGAGGATTACGGATGAAAGGCAAGCCAATTCTTCCTGCAAAACCTGTGCAGGCTCAGGCCTAGGAGGCAGAAATCTCAGCATAGAAGGAGGCCAGGTGGTGGGGTAAACACAGGGGTTTGGTTAGACGTCTGTATATTGGAATGCTTGGACCCAAAGTTCCCTTCCCCACTGTCACACAATCAACCAACCATAAGTTCCTCCATCTGCTCAATCCAGCTTCCAGGAGACTGGAGGTTTATTTTCTGGAGAAAGTAAACTAGAGTAATTTGTGGTTCAACAAGATGAACTAAACACATGCCTTTTTACCCTGCTCCTAGAGATAATGAATAAAAAAGAAATTTATATACAAAACAGGAAAAAGAATCTTTTGAAATTGAAAATATACTCAACATTTACAAAAAACTGACAGATGGGGTAGAAGACTAAGTTGAGAAATCTTAAGAAAAGTAAAGCAAAAAACTGCAGAAGTAAAAAAAATGGAAAAATTCTGACTAATGGAAACCTCAAAAAGCTCTAGAAAAGAGTTCTTTCTATGCAGAAAAGGATGAAAACACTAATTTGAAACAAATACAAAAACAATACCAGAAATGAAGATGATGAACTTTGGGGATCAAAAGTTCCACTAAACGTCCAGGAGAACAATATTTTAAATTAATCAAATAATTAAACACATCAAGATATACTATTCTGAGATAAAAAGAAACCCAGGAATAAAAAGAAAAACCTAAAACATCTTCCAGAAACATAAAGCAGATCACATACAAAGGAAAAAAATTGCATTGGATTTCTCAAGAGAAATAATGAATCCAGAAGTTTCTTTGAATGCCTTCACATTTTTAAAATGAAATGATTTTGAACTTAGAATTTATACCAAGACAAATTGTCAGCCAAGCTTGACAAATTTTCAGATATGCAAAAACTTAAAAAATATACATCCTGTGTGCCAGTTTAAAGTAACCATTCCCCGTACAAGCTTATAAATCAAGAAAGAGGAAGAGATGAAACCCCCAAAATGCAGGCCTAACATAAGGCAGTAAAATAAATTCTTCGGAGCCATAAGTGTGAAGCAGGCCTAAAGAGAGGCAAAGAGATGGCTTGCAGTAGGAATGTCTCCAAGAAAAAAAAATGAAAAGAAAACAATAGATGATTTGATACACACGTGCATTTGAAAATACAGTAGATACGCCGGGCGTCATGGCTCATGTGTGTAATCCCAGCATTTTGGGAGGCTGAGACTGGTGGATCACCTGAGGTCAGGAGTTTGAGACCAGCCTGACCAACATGAAGAAACCCCGTCTCTACTAAAAATACAAAATTAGCCGGGCGTGGTGGTGCATGTCTATAATCCCAGCTACTCAGGGGGCTGAGGCAGGAGAATCGCTTGAACCCAGAAGGTGCAGGTTGCGGTGAGCCGAGATTGTGCCATTGCACTCCAGCCTGGGCAAAAAGAGTGAAACTGTGTCTCAAGAAAAGAAGGAAGGTAGGAAGTTAAGAAAGAAGGAAGGAAGGAAGGAAGGAAGGAAGAAGGGAGAGAAGGAAGAGAGAAAATAAAGTACATAGTTCCAAGTACGTACCAGATTCCACATTCTACTCTTTTTCCTGAGCACCACATTAGATTTCATTTCTTTGCCCCTTGAAGGTGGGGAGGCATGTCACTGAGGTCTGGTTTATGGATTGTGGGCAGAAGTGATGTACTTCACTTCCAGGGTATGCCCATAAAATAACCCCTGAGATCCTCCATGCTTCCCTCTTCCCTTATTAGTGTGCAGATGCGAAGAACCAAGGAAGAGCTCCTAGACCCTAGAGGACATGAAAATTCATGACCCTAAATCAGGGTGTGGCACAGCGACCCCAGCTGCCACACATTGGACTATGACATGAGCTAGAAGCAAACTTGTATTGTATAATGCCACGAAGATTTTTAGAGTTGTTACCACAGTTAGATCATGCTGTTACAGTTTTAAAGATCAATTGGAGGCTATTTTGAATAATATACAACAGGTACAGAGCATGCTGAACTAATTTTAAAAGGACTTTATTAACTCCATGAGAAACAAAAGGTTGCAAGAGAAAAGAAACATTATGATAGATAACATTATTATGTTCATATCTGAACATAATAAAAATGTTGGGAACACTGATAAGAGAATTAACCCTAAACTATAATAAAACTACATGTGGAGGATGGCAGAGGGAAAGACTATCTGTGTATATGTGCATGTGAGACAAGTAAACCCTCAACTATTATAACAAAAATCAATAAATAATGTGTAAAATTGCTAAAGAAATAGCAGGATAAGCAAACAAGTTAGAAATATAAAAGCACAGTTAAAAATCTACTAAGAGAGTCAAATGTTAGCTTGTAGGGATTAAGACCAGGGCTTAGGAGGAGATCCACGCTGCTCTACAAGAAATGTAAATTTTGATTTTGTTTTAAATTATGAGATGTATTACCTTAATAAAAATAAATCTTAAATTACACTTAAAATATACATAAGGAAACAAAAGATATTTGTTCTACAGAGAAAACATTATGCTTTATTAAAGTATCTGTATATACTTTATATAATGATCTATAAGCAGTGGAGAAAGTGAATCGAAAGACAGAATGAAGATATATTTGAGAAGTTTGCACAATGATTTATTCATTCAACAAATATTTATTAAGCAACTTGCACCTGGTACACTGCTAGGTATGAGGGATCCAGTGTAGAACATGAAGGAAAAATAAAGGTGCGCTCTAAGAGAAAATCAGCATTTGTAAGCTTTGAGCAACAAATATATTTGGGTTTCTTCTCTCCTGTCTTTAGTAGCATGAGCCACTGACCTTCTGGTCATGATAATGCCTTTTATCCTTCACTATCCTCTTAAAAATTTCTTGTGACTTTACCCCCCACCCCCCACCCCCCACCCCCACCGATGAGATCCAAGATTTCATAACCTTTCTCTTGTGATTGCAGGGAAGGCTTCACCAGAAAGATATTCATGGGTGTGCCTCTATCTCCTGCTGATTTTCTGTTCATGTGAAGAAGTCTGTCTAATCACAAATAAAAATCCACCCTTCTCCAGTTTGAGAAAACCTCACAGCATGACTAACAAGTCATAAGACGGGACTTCCAGATCATGCTAGTTTTCTTAACAATGAAGATGTAACTTCGAGAAATAAACATGCGTAAGAGACTTGCCACTGGCAAATTACTTTAAATGTGTAGCACATAAAGACTTATTTTAGATATCTGCTCATTAAACTGGCTATGTTTTCACAATTGTACCTGCAGCATCTACTCTGTGGTGAGGTCTTAACCTTCCCAGTTCCAACTTCATTTTGCCTGTTTCTTAGAATGTGTAATGAAGATATACTCAGACCTTATTGGAGATTATTGTAATTTTGTCTATTTTTTTCCTTCTTATGTTAAAGGAACATGCTGTGTGAAAGGCCCAAAGAATTTCATGAGTAATGTTCACATATAGCCTTTATGCAAGTCCTAACTTGCCAAGAAGTCATAGTATGTGGGTATGTCATGATTCTGCCTATTAATATTTGACTCTTTATAAAAACAATTCTATAAGCACAACTTTAGAAGTAATTACATCGTTTAATTGATTTTAAAAATTTGTTAAAGAGAAGTTATATAAATAAGAACTAAGCATATAGGAAAGAACAATTTTCTGCAAGTCATACGATAATACACATACACATACATAAATATAGTCATTTATTAGCATATATAATTGTATGTGTGGACCTAAGTATAGTCATGTGCAAATCCATATAAAATTTATAATTATATTTGGTTTGTTGGTAGCTTTATGGCAAGCCTCAAAATAAAATGTCATATGGGCTTACCATATAAGTATAAATGAATATATGGTGATTTCTCCACTTTCCCAGAAGTTGTTACCTAAAACCAGTTGTTTTCGATACTTTTGCTACTTTTTAAATTGCAAACACTTGAAGCTGTGATGTCATATATTTAGGAATGATTATTAAATCATCTTAAATTTCTTTGCTGACCTTTTAACTAATTATAAGGTAAATTTTTCAGGCATCTAAACTAACAATGATTAATGTAATTTCAGGGAAATATGTCTTTCCTTCTCAAAATACATTTTTATCAAATTATTTTGATGATTGTTTCCTTATAAGAGAATTGTAAGAAATCCAATGTTAAGGTAACTATTTCTTTTTTTTTTTTTTGAGATGGAGTTTCGCTCTTGTTACCCAGGCTGGAGTGCAATGGCGTGATCTCGGCTCACTGCAACCTCCGCCTCCTGGGTTCAGGCAGTTCTCCTGCCTCAGCCTCCTGAGTAGCTGGGATTACAGGCAAGCGCCACCATGCTCAGCTAATTTTTTGTATTTTTAGTAGAGACGGGGTTTCACCATGTTGACCAGGATGGTCTCGATCTCTTGACCTGTGATCCACCCACCTTGGCCTCCCAAAGTGCTGGGATTACAGGCGTGAGCCAAACTATTTCTTTTTTAAGGTATAATTTGAAAAATTATCTTGCCTTACTTTTGGTCATATATGATGTTAAAATATATGTAAAGAATAACAGCTAGTTAATTAAGGTTTGATCATAGCAAAGACTCATATGCTACATGATTGCTTTTTTTTTTAACTATACTTTTAGGAAATAATATCAATAAATCTTGTGATAAATATGTGCAACATGATCTAGTTTGTTGTTGTTGTTGTTTTGGGGACAGAGTCTCACTCTGTTGCCAAGGCTGGAGTGCAGTGGTGTGACCTCAGCTCACTACAGTCTCCGTCTTTCAGGCTCAAGTGATCCTCCCATCTCAGCCTCCAGAGTAGCTAGGATTACAAGTGCACGCCCAGCTAATTTTTTATATGATCTAGTCTATTTTTATTATCAATATAGTAATAGCTTATAAGCCTGTAAGGAATTTTTATATTTCTAGTAGTATAATAAAATATATAAAATAAGTATTTTTATATTGATGTATTATATTTTATATAATTATATATATTGCTTTAGAATTATAATTATATAATATTGATAGTATATGATTAATAATAATGTTAATATATAATTATTATAATTAAATTTCTATTTCTAAAATGATGTGAAAATTCTAAATACTACAGCCATATAATACCTTCTGAAGTATGCATTGCTGCCATAAACCCTAAGTAGATTTCTGTTCTGTGGTATTTTTAGCTACAGATTTCATTGCTACTGAAAGGTTGAGTGGCTGGTGAAAATCCCCACATAATTGATATAAAATGTGAATATGCTAGAACCATTCAATTTATTTTAAATCAATTATAAACAATAGATTTTGGTGTGAGTCTTGACAGCAGAGATGAGTTTCATAAGAACTGATAGAAAAAAACACGATTAGGATAAAGATACAATTAATAAGAACTTCTCAATTTCTTGCATTTTCTGCCTGTAAAATGTAGTGAACATTAGTCGCATTGGCATAGGCACTTAAACCTCTTTCCTGTTTGTGGGGTCTGCTCAAATGCTTGTCTTAGTGCGAAAGTCAGAGGTATGGTGCTCCGGGCACTAATGGTGGGGCATAGGACCTGAATGCAATAGCACTGACTGGTTCCAGTGGAGGCATCCTAACCACGTGGTTGAATGCCTTTGCTTATGGCCCTAGTCCCATGCCAACATGTCCTGGAGTAGGGACCACAAAACACCAAATGAGGGGAAAACAGTCTTATACCAAAACAAATATGGAACTTGATCATTTACGTGAGCAAAGTGAGAAACATGGATGGGAATGAATTCTTAGGGTGCTCATCCCAAGGAAAAAGGAGCACAATTTTTGAAAAAGGATGAATTGATTATTGTAGATGCATAGGATATAATATACTATTTTAGTTACCTGTGAGTGCTTATAATTGTTTTCTCTGTTTGATGAAACTCAAACCTAGATTAGCTCCTGTCGTAAGCCAAAGACCCACCCCAACTCTTCAGGAAGGGTATTGCAATACCATTACAAATACATTCAGAATGTCTGCTGCCTAAAATTTCCCAAAGAATTATATGGCTATTTTCCAAAGCAATTGGCACTGGAGAACAGGAACATTTCCAGAGTAACAGAAAATTGACTCTAAGCTATCACTAACAGCTGGATAACAAAAAAACCACTGAAATTCAAAGATTCAAGTCAGGATTTGTGGCTTAACCAACTTTGACTTCAATGTGGGCTTAATAGAAGTCTCAAATCCACCTCATATCTTTTTGTCATTTCCTCTATTCCTATGGATCAAAGGATAATGTGATTGAAGAGTGAATTTAGAGATACTGAAATTATGCAACACAACTCAACAGAATATATCCAATAGAATAGTCATTTTCTGTAAGAATTGTAGAAATTAGTGTCACCATTAAGGACGTGAATCCTTAATGATGACACTGATTTCTGGTGATTCTTATGAGATCTTTGCTAGGTCTCTACACTGACTGTGGAGAAGGTGAATGGGATGGGTCTTCAAAGACACCAACGAATATCTATAAACTTAATCAGATGATTACTTCAATTGCAACTAATCAAATAGCTACATATTCTTATACTTGGTATACTTTGATAGGTGGCTCTAAAACATTTAGTAAATTACTTGCAAGACCCTCCAACTAATCCAGGTTTCAGACAAAGCCATTCTGTTTCTTGTATTTTATGTCCAAGAGATTTATGGTAAAAGATTTATTGGTAGCAGAACAGAGTGATGTATACAGCCTGTGACATTCCCTAGTAGGATAGTTATTTTGGAAGCCTATACATTATAGACTTGATCTTCCCAAGTTCCAGATAGGGTAAGATCAATAAGAACTCTAAATCTAAAGCCTTAGGTTTTACTCCAAGTTCTGCCAAAGACATGAGATGAATTCATCTTTCATCTTATATGTTCAAAATAGAAGGTTTTAAAATAACTCATTCTGCTGATAAAAGTTTCACACACCTGATGCCACAATAGGTATCCACAGAATGAATGTTTGGTGAGTGAATAACTGAAGGAGTCTGCTAATTACCTTCACAGCCTTAGCAAGGAAAGTTTCAAGGAAAAGAACATAGAATCTCTTGCTTTAAATTTCAGTAAATTTGATTTTTTTCATTAATTAAGATGTAAAACGTTAGAAATAAAGATTTGTGAAAATGATGAAAAATGTTATATATCAGACTTTCAAATGTGATTTGGAATAAAAATGTCTACAGCAAATGTAATACATTTCTTGAGCCATAATGATATGAATCATTTGTATTTTTTCTCCATGATAATTAGAAAGGATAACTCCCTCACATTAGTCATTATATTATGACCTTTTGTCGCAATTAGTGATAAACAATTGGATATAAAATGGAACTCTCTGTCCTGCACTTTATAAAATAAATCTCAGAAATGCCTTGGCTATTGCTGGTTGCCCTTAGCCTTGCCACAACTCATTAATGGCCAAAATGGATTTGTAACAATCAAAAAATACACAGCCCAAACTTAAGCTTAATGATCCTAACTATAAATCTTTTAACACTTGTCACTACAATTTAGAATCTGCTTTCTCCAACTAACTGCAAGTGTTTTTCACTTTCCTTAAGACTATCACTGTCAAGATAAAATTATCCCTAAATCTTTTCTGTTTCAAAGTTAAAAATAAAATAAAATATTTGCTTAAATCATTCATTTGGTTATTAATGACCATTCGATAAATCAGAAATATATTTAAACATATAGCTCCAAATATGTCAATCCCTCAGTTGTCTTGGCACAGATATACTTACGGATTTAAAGATACTACAAATAAAATTTTTGAAAATATTGGAAATTTATGAAATATCTCAGTTGAATTCAACACCTAACCCCATGACTCTATGACCCCATGTTTGATGTAGAAGCAACTATTACTGTATTTCACCTACTCTTGATTTGGCCTTCGCTTTATACCCTCAATTTCATCAGTAGGGACCAGAAAGAATTTCTAACTTCCTAATGTTTTTGCTGACACAATTGGTATTTTTTGCCCATGACAAGGAACAACCAACTCTACATTTCACAGTAACTCTAGAAGGGCTTGCTACTCACACTTAAGCACATTAAAATAGTGAATGTTTATACTGGTGAATTTGTGCCATCACATACACAAACTATATTAGGTAAGCCAGTTGAAAAAGATAGGGGTTTAGATATTTAATCTTAGTAAATACATATATTGAAATAAAAATATTTTGATAGTTAAAGAGAGATTTATTTAGCTGGTAATTTATTAACAATGCCGGCCAGGCACGGTGGCTCACACCTGTAATCACAGCACTTTGGGAGGCCAAGGTGGGCAGATCACAAGGTCAGGAGTGCGAGATCAGCCTGCTCCACATGTTGAAATCTCGTCTTTACTAAAAATACAAAATTAGCAGGATGTGGTGGTGCATGCCTGTAATCCCAGCTCCTTAGGAGGCTGAGGCAGGAAAACTGCTTGAACCCAGGAGGCGGAAGTTTGGTGAGCTGAGATAGTGCCATTGCACTCCAGCCGGGACAACAAGAGTGAAACTCCGTCTCAAAATAATAATAGTAGCATACCAAATCCCTAATGATGTCTAGCAATGTCCCAGACTTTAGCTTTGAAAATAAAAATTTACATTTTTGGTTAAAATAATGATCTCATCACTTTATCTATTAATCCTTAAAATAAAATCATTTAATCTCTTTTGTTCTTTCAGGTGTCTAAATTTCATATATTTATCCCTATTCACTTAATACCTAATTGAACTAGGTTTGAACTAGGTTTTTTGAAAACTAAATTTTGTTTGTGTGATAATAATCTCATGATTATTATGTTTGTGATGAGAAAAGTGCTCTTTTCCTACAAGTAGCTTTGTCCTAACACTTCTTATTACATTTATTTATTTGAAATGTTCAAATACACTTTTTTCAATCTAATAGGTGACATTGAATTCAGTATAATGAAATTTGTCCTAGGTCTCAGTATTATTTTTGAGATTTTTGTCTTAAATATTTTCCCTGTAAATATGATACATTCTATTCCATGCCTTAGTTTAACTGATTTGTCCATTAAGTTATGTTTATCTATGATATCCTCTTATAAATAGCTTTTAGTTCTAGATTAATTTTACTAACTTATCATTTAGGACAGCTATTATATTTTGTATAATCTACAGTAGCAAATGTAGACAATATTTTAACCAAGTTACAAGTTAACCCAAGAGAAGTAACTGCTGGTGATTTAAACTTCAGCACATAAACTTGAAAAAAATAACTTATACAACAAAATTCTGTAATATACCAGACATAAGAATGTTGTTACTAATTGTAACTCTCAAATGAGACTGCCCATTTTCAACAGGTCTTAATATTCATAATAAATTTCATAAAATTCTTTAGTGACTAGCAGAAATTATCACTGAGAATTTATACTACATTAGAAATAGGACAGATATGCTATAGTTCTTTCTGCATAAACATGTACTATGATAATATTGAATGTTTAGCCCATCAGGTCTCATCTATAGTTTATTTGTACTAAATAGTCAAGTCCTTTGCCCAATGGCTTTGGCTTATGGTTAGTTTAGGCTTAGCACTAGTAATATTTAATTATGTATTTTTATATGCCAATTTGCTTCAGAAAAAGGTTAAATTTTTCCATAACTGTAAAATACAGTAAGAAAAAATAACACAGTAGAAAAATAGGCAATCAAGTTGAACAGGCACTTTACAAAAGACAGTATCCAGATATCCAGCGAACATGAAAAGGTTCTAACCCTTATTAGTCATCAGAGAAATGCAAATTAAACTATAATGAAGCAAACCTATGCGTTTACCAGGATGGATACAATGAAAAAGGACTGATGATAAAGTTAGAGAGAATGTGGATGGAGCAACTGAAATTTTCATTTTCTTCTAATGGGGATGTAAATTGGCTTGACTATTTTGGAAAACTAAACTCAAGCAGAGATATGGCCCATCTTACATATATGGTCTATAGAAAACATTGTAATATGTTTGCCAAAAGTCATTTCTAAGAGATATTTGTAGTAAACAATCTAAATGTCCATTAACAATGAAAAAATATTAATGTATTTTCATAAACAGAATGTTATACTGCAAGGAGAATAAACTATTTCTACCTACAACATTAGTGAATCTCACAAGAACAATGTTGAATGGCAAAATTCAGGTACAAAACAATATATTTTGTAGGATTTCATATGTGCGAATTTTAAATCAGGCAAAACTAATCTATGGTATTAAAAGTCAAGATAGTGGTTATCTTGCAGCAGTCAGGAGGCAGCGACTGAAGAGACACGAGAGGGCTTCTGGTGATGTTCTGTTTCTTCATTTGTATGTTGGTTATGTAGGTATGTTTGTTTTGCAAAGTTTATCTAACCTTAGGGTTTGTCCAAATTTCCATATGTTTTTTGTTCTTCAATAAAATTGCCTTAAGATATAAATTCACAGCACCACAACACTGAAATCAGGTTAAGATGAAAAGGAATGTGAAATACAGGATGAAGTCGACAGTTAGACTAGCACAGAAAAAGGCCTTCAGTAACATTAGTTACATTTGTTAGAGGTAAGCCAGGAATAAGATATGATTCACTATGTCCTTAATAAGAAAACAAATGTGTTACTCAAGAAAAACCTATGCATTCACAGGCTCAAGATTAAAGAGAAGATGCTTCCATGCTCATAGAGAATATTTATCCTACATAATGAGCTATGACTTTAAGAATGTTTGTATAATAAATACCATCTTGAATTGCTTTGGGTGGTTTCTTAAAATGGTCCTCAATGTAGAAGAATGACAATAGCAAATTATTCTTCAAGAAAAGCGGATAAGAGCTTCTATAAGGGAGTGAGGGGCTTACAAAATGATGCTCTTTGAAGATTCAGCTAAATCAAGAAATTGATTTTAGAATGAGGAATTGATAGACTGTAATCTCAGGTACACAGATTTTGATAAGTCCTGAGGCAGAGGGACTTGAGGCTACATCTCCCAGAAGTACTTGGAGAATAGCCATTGCCTGTTGCTGGTTAAATGAGAATCAGTGTGCTTTAGCCAATGAGGTAAGATGATTTCTTGCCATGAAAGCTGAGAAGTCTGACGTTGCTATGTCTGCACAAAGAACTCCCTGTCTCTGCTCAAGTTTAAAACAGGGGAGGATCCTCTGCAAGCAGTTGCAAGCCTTCTCTAGTACATAGTTACCATATTCCTGAAACAATACTTCTTGGAAGATTAGTCTGATCCTTGGAAAACAATTGAAGTAGTTATAATCCATGAATTTTCAATGAAAAAAATATTGCCCCATGGAGGCAAAATTTGTTGTTGGGAGGTGAAATAATCTTTTTTTATGTATAAAGCACAGATATATCTATGACACATAAACAGGTACACAGTATATCTGTGGTATTAGAATTTCATTTGAGTGGCAATTAGGGGAAAAGATGTCTGAAAAGGCTTCTTAGGGTGGAGATGAGGGTTGAGATGGTGGTTGTGAAATAAAGGATGAATAACACTGATATAACCAAACACCAAACACAAAATAATAACAGCACATTCCTTGCAGCCCTGATTCACAAAATTATTCACAGACATTTAAACATTTAAATCTGATGAACATAACCTCATTCAATATCCTAACAATAAAAACTATTGGTAATATATATTCTCAAGTAAATGAATGGGTTAATTCAGTTAAATGTTGAAACGTATCTACTCAAAAGATTAATTTGGCTTTAGAATATTAATATTTTGTCATGACTGTTATTCTACTAATCACATTTTTACATTGGGAAAGTAAAAATATATGCTTAACAAACCTTGTCTTTTTATTGTCTACAGTAAGAGGGATGAGATATAGCTAATCTAAGAATTATATCCTGTCAGTTATTAAAAATAGTTTTAAAATATCCAGGAAGGTAACCAGTTCTGGAGTACTGAGTTGCTCAAATGAGGTGGGATCACTATTTGGGATTTAATTTTTAAAACTGTTTTCTCATGGCAACCGGAGAAACAACACAACAACACATAAAGAAAAGCCATAGATTTCTCTCCTCCATTCCCTTGAGCTAAATCAAAAATATTTCCATGTTAATGTTCAAATACTAACTTATATAGGGTTTTAAAATAGAATAGTTTATTCAATGAATCTGGATTGTAAACCTGGATCTTTGACAGCTTTCCCAGTGCAATGGCAAAGATGAGTAGTTACAGCGACAAAGTAGTTGCCATAGCCTACAAGTCTGAAATATTTATTATCTGGCCCTTTACAGAGAGAGTTTGCAGTGCCTAACAATAGAGGATTTGGTTAAATAAATTACTGTTCATCCACTCAAAACAGACTGAATTTATAAATTCTTAATTAAATGAAAATAAATGTACAATGTGTATGAACTAAGCAACTGAAAACAGCATACATAATGAAAGTCAATTTTTGTTGAAAAGTGCACATATACACAAAATACTATGTTAGGTGCTTAGAGTTGCAAGAACTTGTCTATCAGAGTTTCACAGGCCCAAGTTCCATTACTGACAATACCAACTAATTATCCATTGTGTGGAAAAATACTTTATCTTCTTTCTCCATTAAAAAAAAAAAAATAACGTGGAGATGTTCAAGTATAGCTATATCTCATCTACTTCCAAAAGTTGATTTGAGGGGAATTGACATATTTATATCTATTCCTGGATTAGTCTGTTTATGTTGCTGTAAAGGAATACCAGAGACTGGGTAATTTATAAACAAGTTTATTTTGTCTCATGGTTCTGCAGACTGTATAAGAAGCGTGGCACCAGCATGTGCTTGGCTTCTGGCAAGGCCTCAAGAAACTTACAATCATGGAGGAAGGCAGAGGGGGAGCCAGTGTATTACAGGCTGAGAAGGGAAACAAGACAAAGGGGAGAGGTGCCATGCTCTTTGAAACAATCAGATCTTGAGTGAACTCATTACCACTCATTACCATTGGGAAGGCACCAAGTCATTCACGATGGACCTACCCCATGACCCAATACCTCCCATTGTACCCCATTGTCAACCTGGGGATCACATTTCAACATGAGATTTGGAGGAGGGAACAAATATCCAAACCATATCAATCCTTTATGGAGATTTAATTAAATGAAACATGTAAACTTTCTCATAGGATGTCTAGTACATGCACAGCAGACTATATTTTTAAATGTTCGTCTTATTTCTGCTTCAAGGAGGCAATAAGAGAAAGAAACTCCTATCTTATTTATTTTTCAATAAGCAGATGGGATACAAAAAATAGTAAAGAAAACCCCTTCAGTGCTGGGGTATTCTCCAGCCACAGCAGTGGACAAGAACCTCAGAGAAAAGTCACAGCCAACAGCAGCATGAGAACAAAGTATTAGCACGTTTCTATGCCATGAGATCTAGTTTCTTCTCTGAATTATGTCAACTAAGGGGTATAATTACAGAGGATGACAGAGAAACTGCGCTTTTTTATTCACTCATTTCTTATACTGAGATGGAATTGTCATTTGCATCAAGAAGATGGGGAAAATATTTCTTGAATTATTAGTTTTATTTGCAATTATTTGGTAAGATACTGTGTACAGATGTACATATACAAACTTGCTCATGAATTTTGTTTTCCTCACACTACAATTTAAATTACTCTGTATTTCATCTTTAAACCATTAGAAATAAATATTAACAAAATTAATTACTAAAATGTCCTTGTTAATTAGAGTCATACAATCTCAAAATTTGAAAACAATCATCTAGGTTAGAATTTCCCAAACTCTCTCTCTCTGGGGGGAGGGTGTGTGTGTGTGGGGAGATAGAGAGAGAGAGAGAGAGAGAGAGAGAGATCTATCTATATATATTTTTATATATATATAGATATAGATATCTATCTATCTCCATATAGAGAGATACCTCTATAATTCCCAAACTCAAAGAATTATATTTATATATAGTTGTATATATAATATATATTATAAATTATATACATATTTCCCAAACTCAATTTCTCTCTCTCTCTCTCTCTCTCTCTATATATATATATATACACATATATATATATATATATATACACACACATATATATATATATATATTTCTAACCTAGATGATTCTAACCTAGGTGATTATTTGAATTAATATATATAGAGAGAGGAATTAATATATATATATAGATGGTTGTATATGCTTGAAATCAAAGTGAAAAGAGATAAAAAGAGAGACTGCTCCTCTAACCAGTCTTCTATGCTCCCCACATGGTAACACACCATAGAGCTCCATGTTACACCATATACCAAGCTGCATCTGCCTAAGAAAAGGGTGGCTCTGCATTAAGCAGATGATTCAGATACCAGTAAGTTTCCAGTTCTTGACCAAAGGCTAAGTACACTGTTTATCTGTGCTGGCTGTCAACATATTTCAAAAACTGTGACTATCCACAGACCACAGGATGTGGGCATCAGAACAAAAAAGGAAGCACTAGCGAAATGTTTTATATCTTTAAAGGAAATCCCATGGCTTGCAAGCAGATTGAGTGAACTAAGTACATCAATCATTTTCTCACAATGGGTTATGATGAAGCAGCTAAATTAGAATCTGTAAAATTGAGTGACTTGGTACAAAAATGAGCACATGATTTCAAGTGAATTGGGTTTGTCTCAACTTATGAGTAATCAATGTATGATTTTAATGGAGTGGTACTTGCATTTGGATACTTAAATTATAATTTCCAATGGAATAAAAATTAAATGCTTCTCTGAGGTATTTTTATTACTCAATATAAGATCCAACATGATTCAATAAGACTATGGTGAGATGCATGGTTCTACATTTCTAACAAGCCATCAATGGGACTGACCACATTTTTAATAGGAAGAGCCCCATAAGACACCACTCAAGAAGAGGAAGAAATAATCAGGACTGATTATCTACCTTCCCCCTCATCAGGACAAATCCCATGATCCTTTGTGACTGTTTAATGAAGTCACTTCCAGAACTCCAAACTTTCCTAAATCACTGATTTCACCACCAGAAATTCCAAACTTCTAGAACTATTGATTCTCCTATCCCTGAATAAACACAGAAATCTGTCCTAACCAAATTATCATCATCCCAGTGAATAGTTCCATCATCCCCCCAATTAAGTCCAAAGCCAAGAAACCACCCGATTCTTCTCTTTTACTCAGCTCATCCTGCCAGTCCAGCAGAACCATCTAACTCCAAAACATACCCCAAATCTGATCACTTCTATTTGTCTCTGCTGTTCACAATGTATTGCATATCCCCAACCATCATCTCTTGCTTGCACCACCACTGTAATTTCCTGCTTCCATTCTTGTCCTCCTCCACCCAGAAGCCAGGGAGAGCTTTGAAAAATAAAGTCTGGCTCCCCTGCCTGAAACCTCTACTGGATACTGATCATGTTTAGGGGAAACACAAATGCAAACTGCTCACTTCATTCCCAAGGATCTTTGGGATTGCTCTCATGCCCTCTTGCTCACTGTACTCTGGCCACACTGGGCCTCACTGTGTTTTCTCTGATCACTCAAGCTTCAGTATCTTTCCTGGCATACACTTCAACCTGAACATCACTTAGCTTGCTACTTACCATTCCCAATTCTGCTCAGAGCCATCTCTTAGAGGGACTTCCAATTGCCTTCTCTGAAAAAGCCTGTTTTCCCAGTTTCTGTACTTCTCTACCCCCCTAGCTTTCTTTATTTTCATCATAAACATCATCACTATGTGAAATGATGTTATTTATTTTTTCCTTGCTTAGCATTCCTTTTATCTTCTAGATGTATATTCATAAGGAAAGAAATATTGTATTTTTTTCATTCATGTATTTCAGCTTCAGTGCCACTTATAACACACTCAATAAATATTAACTGAATAAATGAACAAATAAATACTAATTTAAATCAATATGCTTACGTAAAGACTGAATGGGGAGTTGGTAAAGCTGCCACTCCTCACATGATTACTCACCATTGACAAAACCATTCCACATCAGCACATGTCCCATTGACAAAGACTTGACATAGCCCATCCTCTTCCTATGCTCAGAAGTTTACCTCAAGTTTCACAAATGATCCTGGTCCAGTTAGACTTTATAACTCCAATGTCCCCCATTCTAGCCAGGAATTTTTTTTTTACTTCTCCTGGTTTCAAGATAGCAAATTGAGCATACATGTTTAAACTCTCTTTTGCTTTATATTCCATGGAAATAATGAAGGACTTTAGAAATAAGCAAATATCTGTAGCAGTTAGGAAAATAGGGAAGTGTAAAATCATACATCAAGAAAGCTTGAAAAATTTCAGGAAGGGATAGAGATGATATATTTGGCCTGAGAGAAAATCTCCCAGTTGCTGACCATCCAGTCAAAACAGAAAGGAGCTATCTTGAACATAAGTGAAGAGATTGTTGTGACAAATCCTAGAAAACTTTAACTCTTGAATCACCATGTACCAGATATAAGAGCACTGAACCAGTGGGTAAAGGCCAACGGAAAAGCTGTGGCAACAGTGACACTAAAAAAATAGGGATGACAGTTTTAATAGGGGATAGCAAAAAGTGACATTGACACTTGCTGACTGAACCTGTATCTCAAGGCAATGGTTCTCACAATGGGGCCACAGTCCTCCTCGGGCACTTGGCAATGGCTGGATATATTTTTGGGTCTCAACTGGGTGGTAGAGTGTGTGTTACTGGCATCTAGTGGGTAAAAGCCAGAGATGCTGCTAATCATCCTGAAATATACTGGACAACTTCCCAAGCCCCAGTAAAGAACTGTCTGGCTTAAAATGTCAACAGGTCTGAACCTGATAAACCCTGCTCAAAGGTCAACAGGCCTAGATGGGCAATAGTAAGTGAGAACCTTGCCATGAACAATAGGATATCATGGAGAAGCTGGTGACCTGGGATACACTAATGACAGATTTTCCAGTTTTTGAAGAAAGAGAAAGAGTATGGGTTTTTAATAGTCATATATATTGTTGTAAATTAGTTTTATAGTGTTTTTATAAATGTTGAAGATTAATTTTAGAATGCTGAAAAACTAAATTAATCCACAGGAATATGCTGGGTGTGGTGGCTCACACCTGTAATCCCAGCACTTTGGGAGGCCAAGGCAGGCGGATCACTTGAGGTCAGTAGTTTGCGACCAGCCTGGCCAACATGGTGAAACCCCATCTCCACTAAAAGTACAAAAATTAGCCAGGCATGGTGGTATGTGCCTGTAATCCCAGCTACTCAGGAGGCTGAGGCAGGAGAATCACTTGAAGCCAGGAGGTGGAGGTTGCAGTGAACTTAGATCGTGCCACTGCACTCCAGCCTGGGCAACAGAGCAAGACTCTGTCTCAAAAAACAAACAAACCAACAAACAAAAAACATGAACAAAACAAATTTTAAAATTAAACTACTCCATGAGCCAAAAAATAAAGTAAAATTTGGTAGTCTGGATCTGGCCCATGGATTGCTGGTTTGCCATTGCAGATTTAGTACTTTACTTATTATATATGAGCTGATAATAACAGCATAATAAAGTCTGAGCACCCATAAGAACAGATAGCCGTTAAAAAGTGGGCATAATAATAACAGTAATAACCAGAGAAAATGCCTACAATGGGAAAATGTGTATATAAACAAGACGTGAATTTATAGCCTCATATTCTTGGTGAGAGTAGAGATGTGCCTGGGAAGGTAAGCAGGGACGAAGTCTTAATATCTGTAATCTATAGCAGTATTTCAAATAGGTACTGCAAGGAATACTTCAATAAAAGTGCAGACAAAAATTACAAAAGGTACCTTCTCAAAAGAAGAATGGCAAACAGTTGCAAGAGATGAACAGTTGCAATGACAGTGCAAATGAAAATGAAATCTTCATCTATGATACTAAAAAGGAATTAATGCCCAGTGTTGTAGAGAAATGGAGACGGAGGAGGAAGAAGAGCACCACTAATGCACTATGGCAAATGTAAACGTTCTTTGCAATCTAGGTACATTAAAAATGTACCTGTTCTTTTATGCACAAGTCTACATCTAGGGACTTAGGGAAATAATTGAACAGGTGGATACAGATAAACATACAATTCTGTTCATTGTAACATGGTTTATAATAGCAAATAATTGAAAATAATCCTAATGTCCATTTACAAAAGTTTGGTTAAATAAAATTTATTAACAACCACACAGTGTAGTGGTATACGGTTGCCAAAGTGAATGAACAAATCTGTGTATGGAAGTAGGATAGATTATAATATTTTTATAAACTCAAAATATTATCAATGAATAAAACAGATGGAAGAGCTGAGGGAAAGTGAGTAAGCCTTTGAAAGAGAAGTCCTCACTAGTTCAAGCTCTTGTTTATTGATATTCTTAGTGACTATTTCTGTATGGTGGCATAATGGTTATTCTGCTTAAAAAATCATTTTATTATATCTTCTGTTATTTTTTCCTGTATATATTGCAAGTGTACTTTGCTTTCATAATAAGAAAAAAGTATTAACCATTTTTCTTAAAAAATCATAAATTACTATTTTAATGTATTTATTAATCTGAAACATATATATTTAAATTTATAAAATATTCACTTATTATACCCTATGGGAAAACAATATAGTATTTTATGACCTACGAAATTATTAAGGCCAGATGTCACTTGGTCTTTTAAGAATCAAGAAAATTCCAGTTGATTTATTTGTTTCTCATTAAGTCTGAGTAAAAGAATTAGTTAGTAAAAGCAGAAGTGCCATTAAGTTAGGGATACATTTTCTGTCATTGATGATAAATGAAGTGGTCCAAACAAAACTAAACAAATCATGTAAACTTACTATATTTTCCCTCATGATCCTAGCATAATCAATAACACCAATTTGGAAGTTAAGGAGTCACAATTTTAATTTTTAAAAATGCACTTAGGGAGGTCAGGGCAGGTGAATCACTTGAGGTCGAGAATTCAAGGCCAGCCTGACCAACATGGAGAAACCCTGTTTCTATTAAAAATACAAAATTAGCCAGAGGTGGTGGCGCATGCCTGTAATCCTAGCTACTTGGGAGGCTGAGGCAGGAGAATTGCTTGAACTTGGGAGGTGGAGATTGTGGTGAGCTGAGATCGCACTGTTGGACTCCAGCCTGGGCAACGAGAGCGAAACTCTATCTCAAAAAAAAAACTATTAGTCTAATATCACAGAAAGTTTAGTTTTTGTAACTCTTTCTAAGCATAGCCTAAGATTATAAAACAAAACAAAACAAAAAAGACTGTTTCCAGGAAGAGACTGATGACAATAGTAATTGTCTTTTAATTTTAAAATTCTCAGAAAGTTTGAATAAAAGACAGTCTTTACATACGTAATCCTCTTGTAACTGTGACTGAAAAAACACAATTTGATTTTTGCCTTCATCTTCATCCTTGAGGATTTTAAGGTTTTTATAGTTTTTTAAATTTTAATAATACATTTAGGCATAAATTCTTTTGAATTTATAATATGTGGCAATGCATACATTAGTTCCTAATAACATGAATGAAAATAATAGTCATAAATAATAGTATTTAGTGTTCAAACAACTAGTACATCTCTGATATACGGAATAATGTGACTGAATCTTAGCAACTTAGAAGTTTCCGAATCAACAAGTCCTATCGCCTTCATATTAAGTAGTACTTTGAAATGTTGCCACTACTGTCTATGTTTTTCCTATTTTTTTTGAAAGTCTAACACACAGAAGAACTTCCCAAGTGTAGGTTGACTCACCTATGCCGAATGGAATGGCTTCTCTCTGCCTGGACACTCATATGAAGAGACTCACTCCCATGAAAAGGGTGGCCCCAGGATGGAGTGGAGACAGAGGAAGCCTGGGTACCTGTGGCCTTGGTTCTCATCTACCTTCACCAGCACTAGTTCTTTGATCCTGTCATCTTCATGCTTCTGTTTCATCATTGGCAAAATGGAAGAGTTGTGCAATAGCTGAGGTCTCTTCAAGCCCTCACCCTCTGTGACTCTGTGACCAGATCCAGGAATACACTTCAATCATGGATTCCTCAGGGGCCTTGGAGGAGGACTGCCTATGATTAGTCCCTCTATGGTGGATGGTTGTTTCCTAGGCTTGTGATTTCTTAGAAAACATAATATGAATTGCTAACCAATGGAAAGAGGAATGAACTCTCAATATAAAACATTAATGGGAAAGAGAAATAGATTGGAGAAAAGGAAAGAGAAGTCAGTTGTTAGGTCATAGAATAGATGGTGGTTCTTGCACTAGAACCGCCTAAGGAGCTTTGAAAAAAATATCAATGTTCAACTTACCACAATCGATTAAGTCAGAATCTTTAAGGGTAGAGCTGACACTAATACTTAAAGAATAAAAACAATGTCTCCTATATATTTCTATTGCACAGCCAGTATTGAGAACCACAAGACAAGATGAGGGTAAGGGTATCATTTGAAGAAGAGAAGAAAATAAGCCCTTGCAGAAATATCATTATGTAAATAGAGACTGTCTTTTAAAATCTACAAACTTGGAAATGTTAACTATTCTCAGTTTACAAAAATGACCCAGACAACTCCCTAGATGAGACTATTGGGCAGCCAAGGTTAGACCCACTAGAGCATAAGTCACTTTGTAATCCTTTGATATTTGCTCCTTATTAGACTTCAGACTTAGGTCATTATGAAATAGAGACAGATAGTTGTTTATTTAGTCTGTCACCATGAGTGACAAAGACTCATGGTGAAATAGACCAAACTATTCTGAAAAAAGAAATGGATGCTTTTGCATTTTATTTCATTTTATTTTGACAGATCTTGCTCTGTCCCCCAAACTGGAGTGCAGTGGTGCAATCTCAACTCACTTAAACCTCCACCTCCCAGGTTCAAGCAATTCTTGTGCCTTAGCCTCCAGAGTAGCTGGGACTATAGGCACGTGCCACCACACCTGGCTAATCTTTTGTATTTTTAGTAGAGATGGGGTTTCACCATGTTGCCAGGCTGGTCTCAAACTCCTGACCTCAAGTGATTCGCCCATCTAGGACTCTCAAAGTGCTGGGATTATAGGCATGAGCCACTGTGCCTGGCTACTTTTGCATTTTAAAAGATATGTGATTCCCTAGAAACAATTTCTAATTCTTATAAGCCTGTGCACAAATTTGCAGTCAAATGTCTGCTTGCCTTTCTGCATATACCACTTATTTGCACCCATTATTATAGAATTGGAAATATATTTTCTCAATGTTGACAGAATTAGAGGCATTAGTCACATTAGAAATGATGAGGGTAGATAAAAGTCTGCATCCCAAAACAAACATCCAAGTCTAAGTTGATGAATATTTTACTCGCGTAAAGTCACTCCATACTGTATTGTAACTGTCAGATGCCCAGAAGGAAAGCAACAATGGACTCAGACTTCTAAGGAATTGGGGCTTCACAAAGAGCCTCACAAAATCATAGCCCAGAAAAAAGAAGTAGTTAAAAGAATATTAGTCCTACAAAAAATATTTAACTTTTGGGGGTCAGATTTTTGGGAGTGTAATTTACACAGATGTAAATGGACTTTTTAAAAGTAGACATGTCAATGTATTCTGGTAAATGTACATAATTATATAACCATCACCCTATGTAAATATAAAACATTTCTATCAGTAAAAATCATTTCCTTGTGCTCTTTGCAACCAGTCCACCCTTGCCTCCACCTTTAGCCAGTTGCAAACACTATGTCACTGTCTTGTTTTTATAGTTTTGTGTTCTGCAAAATGTCTTACAAATGGAATCATCATACATATAAACAGTTCTTATTTTGTGCTTATCTCTTTTGTATATGTCTTCTCTTACTTAGTTAAAAAAAAAAAAAAGTCTGCATCCCTGTTTCTGAAATGGAGCAAAGACTGCAATGACTCCTCTTAAACTCCGGTGTTACGGAAAATTATGTCTCTACATCCTGCTCATCACCAACTACTATGTGGCCAAGCTGTTATTACAACTATCATGTCAGTATTTTGTCTTATCTTCAGATCCACTGGAATGATTGGGTGGTTCCTGACCATAGTTTGTTTGTTTATTTATTGAGATGGAGTTTTGCTCTTTTGCCCAGGCTGGAGTGCAGTGCTTTGATCTTGGCTCACTGCAACCTCCACCTTCCTGGGTCAAGTGATTCTCCTCCTCAGCCTCCAAAGTAGCTGGGGTTACAGGCATGCACCACCACGTCTAATTTTTGTATTTTTAGTAGAGACAGGGTTTCGCCATGTTGGCCAGGCTGGTCTCAAACTCCTGACCTCAGGTGATCCACCTGCCTTGGCTTCCCAAAAAGCTGGGATTACAGGCGTGAGCCACCATGCCTGGCCAACTGTAGTTTTTTCTCTCTTTCTTTTTTTTTTTTTTTTTCTTAACTGTGGATATAAATTGGGAAGATATGTGATGAGAACATGTTTTTACAGAGTACTAGTTCTGATTGTTTATAATTTCTGGAAAAAGAGATTAGACATCAACCTTGTTATTCTACTTCATTTATTCATTGTTTGATCAATAAATATTTATGTTTTTTCTATTAGAAATGGTTATGACCAGACTTGGAGGATGATATTAATGAATACAAAGGCAACATTTTAGCTAATAATTTTGATTTTAGAACCAGATATTAAAGCATTAGTGACATTCATATTTCTAAACATTGGAGAGAGAATTACAAATATATAATTGATAAAGGCCAAGAAGAACCCTACATGTTCAAATGGAATTTGAGGTATTACTATAGGCTTGCATTCATTTATAGTTAGATATATACATGAATGCCTATAGCAGCATTATTTGTAATACTCAAATGTCTACTAACAGGCAAACAGATAAACTAATACTATTAACTATCCAATAGGATACTACTTAGCAATAAGAAGAAATTAACTATTAATGTACATTGCAACATAGATGAATCTCATAATAAGTATGTTGAATGAAAGAAGCCAGGCCAAACAAATAGGCCAAACATAACATATCATTCCATTTTTATGATTTTCTAGAAAATGTGAACTAGTGATACAGGAAGGGGCCAGGGAAGTGCTGAGTAGAGAAGGGCAGGGTCCCAGGCAAGGGCTCCACCCTTGGGCCTGTGTTTGCGGACCTAAGTGAAAACAGTCACTCCTGTTTTTGCACCCAAATATTGCATATTCCAAGACCACTCTGGCCCTCCATGCCCCCTGGTCCTGTGCCCATATAAACTTGATACATTAGTGGGCACACACACAGTGAGTGAACATTGAGAGGAGCAGAAGAGTAGACTAACAGACACCCGCAGATACCGGCAGACTGGCAAACCAGTGATGGCAGAATGATGCAGCAGAATGAGAGAGAGGAGGAGTCTGGCCTCTGGACAGCCTGACTCCAGGAGAAGACCACATTTCCATTCCATCCCCCCTTCTGGCTCCTCACCCATCTCACTGAGAGCCACCTCCACCACTCAATAAAACCTTGCGCTCATCCTTTAAGCCCACATTTGATTTTTCTGGTACACTGGGCAAGAACTCCAGATACAGACAGCTGTATACTGGTCCTCTGCTCTTGCAATAAGGCAGAGGGTCTATTGAGCTGATTAACACAAGCTGTCTGCAGATAGCAAAGATGAAACAGAACACTGTAATGCATGCCCACTTGGACTTCTGGAGACAGAGACACCCACCCCTAGATGCTGCCATGGGGCCAGAGCCCAAAAGCACTCCCTGTCGCCTCTTTACCTGCCCATGTGCTTGCTCCCCCTAGGGGTTTGGGCAGCAGGGCAGCCAAAGGAGTGAGCGACACCCCTGACAAACATCCTGCAAGGTGGATAAGGGAACTCTCCCGTTTCATTAGTCTATACTAATAGAAAGCAGATCAATGTTTGCCTAGGACAGAGGGACACAAGAATACTTTGGGGGTGATGATTATTATGTCCATTTAGTTATTGTGATGACGTCATGGGTGTATACATGTTTCAATACTTATTAAATGGTACACAAATATGTGCAGCATATGTTGACTAGACCTCAGTAAAACTGTTTAAATAAAAGTGTTAATGATAAATACAGGTTTTTCTGCATAACTCACATTCACACCTGATTCCAATATAAAATTTAAGCTTTTATCTTATCCCTTCATCCACAATACAATGTATACATGTGAAACTGACCCAATAGTCTCACAGACAGTTTCTGGGATAAATATAGAAATTGACCCTTCTACTCTTAAAGCTTGAAACTTACATTTGTTTTATCTGAGTTCCTTTCTCAGGAAAGGATGCCCAGTCCTCTCCAAAATATCAAATAACTGAAACTCACTAGATCATAACTTCCAGACAAATGAGGTTCCAGGCCCTTGATTCATCATGATTGTTTCCTAAACCCTCCCTACTTCTTGTTTTCCCACACATAGTCATATTTCTTCCCTGCTGCATAAACATCTCATTTTAGTCAGTCAGGGAGATGGAGTTGAGACTGATCTTCCATCTCCTTGGCTGCAACACCCCAGTAAAGCCTTTCTTGGCAATACTTGTTATCTCAGTGATCGGCTTTCTTTGTAGCAAGGACCTAGACAGAGGCATTTCATAACACAGATACATCCATAATACAATATTGGCCTTGTTGCTACGGGGTAAATTTACCAGTGAAAGGTGAAACATTCTCTTTAAAACTGGGGGCTTAGCACAGCTACTTCCTAGCATGGGGAAGCAATGGGGGCAGGGGAGCCTCAGGCTATACTTCAACTCTCTTGACTCAGGCATATGACAGTGAATGGCATTGTGGTAGCATCACAAATTCTGTAAAATTAACCATAAGTAGGAGAGTTTTAAAACATCACTCTAAAGCTCAATTTCCATCCTGATATGAAGACGATAAATTTGGAAAGCTGGTGACAGGAAACAGACCACACTGCCATGCTGCAGTTAGGAAGGTTTCACTTTGAAAAATAATGCTTGTAGTCTCTGCAATAAACAGGAATAGCCAAAACAACAACAAATATATAGCAGCCAGCCATGTAATTTAGAGGACAACTTCATTTGTGCATCATGTGACAGGATTGTTGGTCTTGTCTCTATTTACATTTTTTATTATTTCATGCTAAATAAAAGCAGCATGGACACAAACACATTGGGGGTGCTGGGCAGCCCAGAAATTAAACTGCTGGAGGTGGTGGCATTCTGAAAACTGCTCCTGCACTCTAAAAGGGGCCACTTCTGTTCAGCTCCAGCTAATCATCCCCATAGGAAATATTGTCAGGTTTCTCTTTCTTCAAAAAGCTGGAAATTAAGATTTTTATGTGAACTTCCATTAAAAAATAGGAACAGCCACTCCAACAATTTTTCCAACATTGTATAGATCAAATACACACATCAGTATCTCTGTCAAAACCATTTTAATATCCTGAGACAGAGAATCATTCTACATGTAAGGCTGAAATTTCATTTCTCAGAAAAGTCTGAAGATTTTTGTTTTTACTCTATAAGAGCTCATATCAAACTTAGGCAAAAGGCACACCTTTAATACAGCTACTGGAGTTCATTTTGATTATTCTCAACTTTTTATTTCACGAAAATGCAATCTTACTGAAATGTCATTGATAAATGGAACTCAGAAAAATATGCAAATGCATTCACCTAGCACTCAAAGTGTGTAGAGAGTTCTAAGGAGGCTAGAGTGTGCAATGAAGACTAATATTATCTATTGTTTTCTTAGTTCAGGGTGCTACAACTACTTTGTATATATTAATTTACTTAATTCTCAATAACTATTTGAATTACTAGTTTTATAAGCTCCATACAGATAGAAACACAGAAGCATAGAAATTTAAGTATTTTGTCAAACTTCTCACATACATAGGAGGTGGCAGAGCTAGGATTCAAACCCAAGTAGGTTGGCTCCAGAATCTAATTTTAATCCCTTTGCCAGTCTGTCTTTCAAATTAAAAAGTTAATAAGTATAAATGATTGTGCATTTTTATGTGGATCATGATAGTTACAGCAGAATTTCAGGCTGTATGCATTCTTGCAATGCAGTAAATGGAATAAGTGTAACTATTTTTAAAAATGGAGATGGGATCTCACTATGTTGCCCTGGATAGATTTGAACTCCTGGGCTCAAGACATCTTCTCTCCTCAGCTTCCCAAATAGTTCAGACTACAGGCCTGTATCACCATGCCTGGCTTGTAACTACTTTCAACCTTGACTGGATCATTACAGTGCACCATCTTCTGAATTTACTACAAATCACTAGTGGTGTTTTCAGCCCAATATTCAACATAAGGAAGACTTTATTTGTTCATCACAAGACTTAACTAGCTTACTTGCTGTTATTTCAAACATATCACAATATCCTACGAAATGAACATTCAAAGAGACAGATCCTAGGGATTATCTGGTCCCAAATCCCCATATTTGAGAACTTGGGAAAACCATGTGAAAAGGACGTATCTATCTCCCTCTCTCTCTCTCTGTTAACTGTCAAAATTGATTCAGTATATGTGGGGATTCTTGTCCTTTATCACCTATCTATGCTCCTCTCTTATTATGTGGCACGTCACATGAAAGAGGATACTCTTTCTGGATAAAGAATTCTCAGAGGAAGAAATGAGAAGGTGTCAGATCAAATGGTTTTTCCCTAAGTTGGTTTGCTAGTAGTGGAGTTGAAATATTTTTAATTCAATGAACTATGTTTCTGTTTTGTCTGCTGAGACATTTTTGTTCAAAGGCCCAAGGATAATTCAAATATTCACTCATTTACTAAGTTTCTAATGCATTTACATCAGGAACTGAGATAGTCTCAATTTTCACATAATATCATAAGTTAGCCATTATGTTGCTGTTAATAATTTTAAAAAAGAAACAAAAATCTATAGTTGGTGCTTCCACAACAGGGGCTTGAACTGCATAGGTCAATTTAAATGCAGATTTTTTCAACCAAATGCAGATTAAAAATAATTGATGGATGCAAAATCCACATATATGGAAGGCTGACTTTCCCTATACTTCAGTTCTGCCAGAGGACTGTGGACTTGAATCCTGGAACCAATGCCCCTACAGTAAAAAATGAGGAACAACTGTATTATGCTGTTGACACTGATGGCAATTTTGGAGGTCTCTTATTCCTGAGGAGTTTCTATTTTATGAGTACTACCAGAACTTTAAAATATCTACTTTTTGTTAGAAATTTGTAAAACACATTTTCTTCTGGCAATAATCCAGTGGAGATCTTCATGACTTCCTTAACACCAGAAAGTGTTAGGTACTAGAACAGTGAATAAACAATATTTCTTGTTTGGAATATAAAAGAAAATAGCAATAGCAACTATAGTAATAACTAGAGGAAACAAAATGATTATTTAGAAAACTAGGGTCTGGTCAATTTATTCACTATCATGCATGCATAAATATATTTCTTTCTGTTCATTAACATGAGTGTTCATGTTCATTAACATGATTTAAGTTTTTAAATGTTACTCAGTTTATGCAATTGAATAGAGAGATTTAGACTGTTATTTATTTGACCATGTAGAGAGACCAAAGCTAGGGGCACACAAGCAAAGTTAGCTTATGAGTCGGATTTTTTCTTAAGATAGGTCTTGCTCTGTTTCCTAGGCTAGGGGTGCAGTGATACAACCAAGGCTCATGGTGAAAGGGGAAAAGTTCCCTTGTCCCCCTTGCAGGACGTGCAATGGGGGTGTGACTCGCTTCTTCAGTGCCCCATACTCAAACCTTTAGGGGAGCATACAGACCAGCAGGCTGTGGGGCTCCGACCTCACGGCAGTGTCCAGGGGTGAATGTTTACAGCTACTGAAGCCCCAGTGGGCACGTGTTGCAGGGCGCTTAGTTTGCTCTCTATAGGTGGCTTGTGTTAACCAGCTCAATTAGACCCTCTACCTTGTCACAAGGACAGAGGGTTTTCTGTATACCTAGTTCTTGCCTTGGCATACCAGAAGAATCTGGTCACACCTGGGCTTGGAGAATGAGTGCAAAATTTTATTTCTCCCACCATGGAGAGCCAGAAGGGAGATGGTTTTTCCCTGGAGTTGGGCTGCTTGGTGCCCCCGCCCACCCTCTCTGACTGGCCCACTAAACTCCACGCAGGACGATGGCCTGCCAGCTTGCCAGCATCTGCTGGTGTGCTCTTCTGCCAGCATGCTCCCTAAATGTCTTCTGTCTGTCCAGCCGCTTGTGTCTTTGTCTGCTGATGTGCTCCTCTTGACATCTGGCCACCTGTGAGTCTGCCCCGCTAGGCCCAGAATGGGAGGCATGGAGGGCCAGGGTGGTCTTGGAAAATGCAATATTTGGGCACTAAGGGAGGAGTGCCTGTCCCACCTAGGTTGTAGGGATGGAGCCCTAGCCAGGGACCATGCCCTCCTCTACCCAGCACTTCCCTTTCCACCTTCCATATCATTTAAAGGGATCACACTCTTCCCTTCCCAGCACTCTCTTATCAATGGCAGCCTTGACCTTCTGGGTTCAAGTGATCCTCCTGACTCAGCCTTCTGAGTAGCTGGGACTACAGGCGTGTTCCACCACACTCAGCTAATTTTAAAATATTTTTGTAGAGACAGAGTCACACTTTGTTGTCCCAGCTGGTCTTAAACTGCTGGGTTTGAGCAATCCTCTGGCCTCAGCCTCCCAAAGTGCTGAGATTACAGGTGTAAGCCATCACATCTAGTCAAGTCTGATATGCTTGATCCATACAGAGTTGAGGTTTCTTCTTTTCCTTTCTTTACTCCTTCTTTCTTTCGGTTTGTTTGTTTGTTTGTTTGTTTGTTTGTTTTGCTCTAGATCAATCTTTATTGTGAGACAAGGCTATAAAGTAATGAGAGAGATTAAAATAGAAGACAAATAATGGATGCTAAAATCCAAATGATAAATGATACCTTCCTATATTTGTCATTTGGGGCACGTTCTTACTGCAATGTTCCTATGGAAGATGTTTTCAGAATTCCACTCTTAAAATTGCCATAAGTGCCTTTGCAATAGTCTTAGCAACAGAAAAATTTTCATACTTTGAGGATGAAATTTATATTTAGAAAAAGTCAAAAATTATTCTTCATCAAGTGTGATAAATGGAAGCGTTGAAGAAGTTCAGTGATATCATTCTCTGCATGGTTCAAAATTAAGGCTTGAAGATAATACTACAAGTGCTAAAATGTTTTACAAAAGTTTTGGCAATATTAAAAAATGTCATAATTCCTTGGGGCAAAAGTTTTTAGAGATAACATTTAATTGGATTTCTGAATTCTCATCTGCTTTCTATAAAAAAATACTACACACAGCTATTCTGTAAAATAATAAATCTTGAAGATAGCATACTGAGAATGTGATCACCTTATACAAAAATATCTCCAAGAAAAAATAAAACTTTTTTTGAAAATTGTGCCTATTAAGATATATGCTAATTATCTTGCTTTTTGAAAGTAATCTGACTGTTTACTAAATTTTTCATTTTTTTCTCTAAATATTAATGTGAAAAACAATCTTATTGTGTTTATATTCTAGAATCATGCAAGATTAAATCACTGATCATTTTTACGTAGTCAACATTCAAAATGAATAAAGGTATGGTCATGGCAATGGCTAGAGAAAATGGTTGGGAGTATTTGAAAGGGAATAATTTTTCACAAATGCACTCATTCATTTTGAAAAATGTTTTGATGTTTCCTGGATACTGTCTCTAAATACTGTTGCTAAGTCTCACTTTTACAACCATCTGGTTTATATATCTTTTTTTTCTCTTAAGTATGACATACTTCACACATAGTTTAATATAGTTTATTTATAGAGATAAATGTTTAGAGAATATTTTGTAAGATCAACAAATTGTGTGTCTGTTTTAATAAAAACAACTTTAAATACCTTTTTTCCTGACAAATATAAAATGACCAGGTTTCAATGATTCATTGTTCACCTTCATTAATTTTCCTTCAATAAAGAATTTGACTCATGTTGTGACTAACAAGAGCTATGAAACCCAGCATTTTGAAGGACTTGATGGATCAATTAAAATAACTACAGAATTTAGTATAAAAAAAAGTATAGCGATGTATCTCAAATTTATCAAAATAATCCACTGCTCAAAGGTAAAAGCAAAACCTTAGTAAACATAGAATGCACTGAGATAGGATTGGAGTGTTCACTTGAAAAAGTCCTAGTAACTTTAATTCCAAAAATGAAATAGGAAGCAGAAGGTAATTTTAACATAACCAGTCCTTCTGATATGTTAATTATATTACAGAGATTATTTGATCTAAAAACTGATGTGAAAGTTACAAAAAGTCACTGGTCATGTTGTCTTTTTTCTAACAGTAGTTATTTGCAACATCTTAGCAAGTTCAAATATAAAACATTATTTTGTGTTGGAAAACAGAAAAAAAAATATGAAGATAAGACATATGAAACCTGTATTTGGGGGCCGGGCACGGTGGCTTGTGCCTGTAGTCCCAGCACTTTGGGAGGCCGAGGTGGGGGGATCACAAGGTCAAGACATCAAGACCATCCTGGCCAACATGGTGAAACCCTGTCTCTACTCTACTAAAAGAATGCAAAAATTAGCTGGGCGTGGTGGTGCACATCTGTAAAGTCCCAGCTACTCGGGAAGCTGAGGTAGGCAGGAGAATCGCTTGAACCTGGGAGGCAGAGGTCGCAGTGAGCCAGGATTGTGCTACTGCACTCCAGCCTGGCAACAGAGTGAGACTCTGTCTCAAAAAAAAAAAAAAAAAAAAAAAAAAAAGTATTTGGATAATAGTATATTCAAATGAATATGTGTGTGTGTATATATATATGTAGCAAAATGGTATTTGTATGTATTACTTTTCTATCATTTATTAATTATTGGGGCAATATTATTTAAACAGCTTTCTAATATTTTGTTTACCTGCTATTTAAAAAGAAATAATTGTTATTTAAATGGTATTCCACATAGCAATTTAGAAAATATTAATCACTTTGACTAAAAGCATACCATGGTATACATAATTTTATGGGTTTGATGCATAAAAAAACAGCATAAATTAAAGCCACTGGTATGAATATAGAAATAACATGTCCTTTTCATTCTTATAATTTTAAGGATGTTATGAATATGATCATCAATAGGAACTGAAAAATTTCTTACAGCTCTTCCTCTGATGGCCTACATTTCTTCAAATTTAATGTTGCAATAAAAATTAACTTATTCTGACAAGTGTCTAAAATTTCCCTTATTGACAAGATAACCAACCCCAATACCTAGAATAAATATATTAGGGAAAAAAAGTCACAGTTACTTAGGACCATGAATTTGTGAATTTCATAGTTTGCAGTTTCAGTGACCTCTTGAGCACTGTGAAAATCACACACACTCTTTATCCAAGACCATTTCTGTGCTACCAAGTTCCTTGCAATGCAAGCCTTGAGCAAAAGGGTGAGATACTAGCCAAATCCATATGTTTTATTCCCTGACAGACAGTTGGAATGTGGAAGCAGAGGCCCCTACACAAAAATAGCTGCTTCTCAGATGCCACTATTAGCAGATCTACTCCAGTTACTAACTCTTAAATATTATTGTCCTTTATTCTTTGTTTTCTTTTTCTAACATTACTTTAAAGTTGAGAGAAAGAATCAAAAGTAAAATTAGAGTATTTCCAAGGGCCATGGTTGTAGACTTGGTGTTATTAAAAATCAGCTGAGGCTGGGTGCAGTGGCTCACACCTGCAATCACAGCACTTTGGGAGGTCAAGGCAGGAGGACCACTTGAGGTCAGGAGTTTGAGACCAGCATGGCCAACATGGTGAAACCCCATCTCTACTAAAGGTGCAAACATTAGCTGGGTGTCATGTCAGGCACCTGTAATCCCAGCTATTCAGGAGTCTGGAGCAGAAGAATTGCCTGAACCCAGGGTTTGCAGTGAACTGAGATCGTGCTACTACACTCCAGCCTAGGTGACAGAGTGGGCTCTCTGTCTCAAAACAAAACAAAACAAAATAAAAACACCTATCAGTGAAATCACCATACTTTAGTACCATGTACATTAGCAATTACTCATACAATATAAAAAATGCTTGGAGAGTTTAGAAGTCTCTAAACCTGTGCCTCTTTCAATGAAATATCTCCATTTCAGTTTGTGTAAATTCAGTCTGGGCTAATTCTTTCCACTCTATAATTCATCTGGTCTTGCTGAGAAAGTAAAGCAAGGAGGGACACAGGAAGAGATATACCAGAAAGATCCACGTGCATAACTGGTGCTAGCAACATACTCAAAGTTGATCTCTTCTTGGATCCCACAATAGCAACTCCTGAGTGTCAACTGGGGACCATGTAGATTCAGATATCGCTAGTTAAATATTCCTTGAATGGAATCTTTTACTGGAACTTTAGGTCAATTAAATTGAGGAAAACAATTAATGTGAGTAAATTATATGGCACAAGTGATGAACACTTAACTTAGGCATGTACATATAGGGCCAAAGCTCACTCACTCTCTCTCGCTCGCTCTCTCTGTGTGTGTATATATATATGTATACACACGTATGCACGCACACACACACACACACACACACACCATGGAATATTATGCAGCTATAAAAAAGAACAAAATCACATTCTTTGCAGCAACATGGATGCAGCTGGAGGCCATTATCCTAAGTGAATTAACACAGGAACAGTAAACCAAATATTGCATGTTCTCACTTATAAGTGGGAGTTAAACACTGGATATGTATTTGGGTACTCACGGATGCAAAAATGCGAACAATAGACACTGAGAACTCCAAAATGGGGAACAGAGGGTGGAGGGTAGGGTTGAAAAACTACCTACCCAGTACTAAGCGTCCTGGGCAATGTGATCATTAGAAGCCCAAACCACAGCATCATGTAATGTATCCACATAACAAATCTGCACATGTATCCTCTGAATCTGAAGTGAAGCCAAAGCTCTATATGTACATGCCTAAGTTAAACGTTCACTATAAATTCTTTACAAACCTCATTGGACCATCTCACTAGGGATTGGTAAATTAGGGGTAATTTTTTTTAATCCAGTCAAGGTTTCCTTCTGAAGGCTTGCACTGAGCTTTACAGATTTCTCTGCATTTTATTATATTTTTGAAGTTTGATGCCATTATTGCTATTACTTAGATTTTATCTTTTAAAAATTCTATCTCTGCTTCTCTGTTTGTGTGTTTGCGTATGCTGAGAAGTCAAAATTTCTGCCTGCTCAGCAAGATATAAGGCCTTCTCTCTAAACAGGAAACAATAGGATCCTCTCCATCTCTTTCTGTCAGAGTTTCTTTAGAAGCTCCCAAGGGGCAGTAAAGATGTCTCTTGTTTTGGTTTACTCAGAGCTCCTTCCCCTTTTGAAAATAACACTACAGTTATACTTGGAGAATGGTCCCTGTAGGAAAGAGAACCTTCCCCAGAATCAACAGTGGGCACATGACCAGTGTGAAAGGCTCAAAAGCAGTGAACTACAACTCCAGAATAATTTTGTGTGAGAAGGAAATAAGCCTGGACCAGCTGGCAGCTGGTACCCCTACAAGGCAAGAATCTGCCTGTCCATGGAGCCAACCTCCAAGAACTGAGCCAAGATATGGGGACTGAACCCAAATGATAATTCAGATAGTGATATCTATCACTCTATATTTCCTATTGGGAGGTTCTTGAGCTTCACTATTTAGAAAAACCACTGTGTCTCGAACTGTTAAATTGCCTTGGGCACGATGAATTAAGGAAAGTAAGCAAACTTGAGTCTATTTCTTATTAATTGATGCATATGAGCAAAACAGAACTTTATTAATGTCTGCTCATGCAGAGTGATATGCTTAAATAGTGTTATTCAGGAGGCAAACACTTTGCAACAAATTGTAAGGCCATTTTTGTAGCTCAATAGCTTATTGAAGTAAATTTAATTGTCAACACACCTCTTCCAGCTGCAGCTGATAAATAGTCCGCTTCCGATAGTCCATTTCCAGATAAATATATTTCTGAGATTTTTAAAAAAATAATTACTTGAAAATTTAGGTTTCATAGTGATTTTAAATCTCTCAAACTTATTATATTAACATTTTCAATGACTTACAGAATAATTACAAAATAATTTTTAAAACTTACAGAATAATTTAAAGGCTACTCTTACGCATTTCCACGGCATGTATTATGGATACAAAATATGTGTCTAGAGTTAAATGTTATTTAATTAAGTATTGAAAGATTCTCTCATCTAACTTGGGATTTCCATGATATTTCAGATAAGACAGCTGTGTCTTATTTCATTGCTGATTTGCATTAAGCAAAGTGGCACGTTAGGGTGTCATCAGGGAATGAGACAGAAATAAATCCTGGGTCCCAGCTGCTCTCCTTGAACTTCCATTCTTTTCTCTCCATGTGAGATGACAGACAGAGAAAAATGAGAACAAGTTTGGAGAGGCTATAGTGTTGTCAAAGGTATGTGACTGTTAATGTTACTTTTCTTCAAAAATTTGGAATTGGTTGGAATTATTCTGGAAAGACTTAAGGAAACAAAAAATTTTTTAAAAATAAAGTTGAAAGGACATCCTTTCTCAGACATTATGCTAACAGACATTACATTATCTGAGGAAGGAGGAAATATTCACAGAAGACCAAAAAAAAGATGAAATAGAGGATGAAGGGCAATATAGAAGAAGAAGGAAGGAGAGGGAAGAAGGAGAAGGAGGAGGAAGAGGAGGAAGAGGAAAGAAAAAAGGAGGAGGAAGAGGAGGAGGAGGAGGAGAAAAGGATGAGACAGTTTGAATACTGAAACCATGGAAAGAGAATGTGGTTTTGGAAAGTATCAATCAGACTAATATAATTTTATACCCCATTTCCATTTTGGGCCTCCATAGTCACAACTGAAAGATAAGAAGAATCTTTATGTATTGGTTTCATCTTAAATTGCTAGACAATAAGACATTTGAAGCATCAGCCATGGTTGATGCTTATATATAAGTTGATGCTTATATATGGGTTGATGCATGGTTGATATATATACACACACATAGTGGAATACTATGCAGCTATAAAAAAGAACAAAATTACATTTTTTGCAGCAACATGGATGCAGCTGGAGGCTATTATCCTAAGTGAATTAACACAGGAATAGCAAACCAAATATTGCATGTTCTCACTTATAAGTGGGAGTTAAACACTGGATACGTACTTCGGTACTCATGGATGCAAAAATGGGAAAAATAGACACTGAGAACTCCAAAATGGGGAACAGTGGGTGGAGGGTAGGGTTGAAAAACTACCTACCCAGTACTAAGCGTTCTGGGCAATGTGATCATTAGAAGCCCAAACCACAGCATCATGTAATGTATCCACATAACAAATCTGCACATGTATCCTCTGAATCTGAAATGAAAAATAAAATGTTTAAAACAAGAAAATGGAATCCAAAAAGGTGAAGGCCAGTTATGATGGCAATTTGAAATTTGGGTATTATTTGATTCCTTGGTTCAACCTACATCTGTGGATCAGAAGCAGCCTCTCTCCCCTCATTCCCTATCACTCTAACTTCTGCCTTGATTGTTTCAATTAATTACATGACTCTCCAGCCACAGGAGACAGGCACAACCCAAGTGGCCCAGTGGGTTCCTTCCTACGTAATTATGAGAGTCCAAAGTCTGCCTGTTCTCTGGAGGAGTGAATGTAAACTTGGGACATGTTTTGGCATTCATTTTCCACCATGAAGACTTCAGTAAAAGAATATGGTTTCCATGGAGAGGAAAGAATGAAGCCTATGCTCAAAAGGGAAGCAGGGACAAGAGGGGAGTGAGTGCAAAGTATCTGCTTCCTGGTCATTTCTGAGGTCCAGGTTTCTAGGTTTCCATGAGACACCCCTGCATCCTCACAATAAATTCCCTTTATGCTTATCTTAAGCTAGAGTTTGTTACAATCATATGTAATGTTAAAACTTTACTATAAGAGCCTGAGATGACAAGAGATCTAAAGTAGAATAATAACTGTCTTATGCTATACACACACAAATGCACACACACATACACACACAAAGCCATAGGCTCCATAATTAACATTTTTTTAAAGCTGAAGCAAAATATTTACTAATTAAATCACTACATTTAAAATACTTCTTAGAAAAGGCTATCAGAGCCACAAAACTCACAGTAGGGGAGGTGATAAAACACATTCTTCAAACTCAAAAATAATGAGATAATGACAATCATCATCTAGTTGTGTTCCAAAAATCATTTAAAAAGTTATCATGAGACTGAGCATGATGGCTCATACTTGAAATTCCAGCGCTTTGGGAGGACATGGCGTGTGGATCACTTGAGGTCAGGAGCTCGAGACCAGCCTGGCCAATGTGGCGAAACTCTGTTTCTGTGAAAAATACACACACACACACACACACACACACATCAGCCAGGCATCATGGTGTATGCATGTAGTAATTGCAGCTACTCAGAGGCTGAGGCAAAATAATCGTTTGAACCCAGAAAGTGAAGGTTGTAGTGAGCTGAGATCACGCCACTGTACTCCAGTCTGGGAAACAGAGTGAGACTCTGCCTCAAAGGAAAAAAAAGGTTATCATGAGACTCTTGTCAATGTTATTCTAAGAAATCCATAATGACCCCCCCATTGTGTAAGATGCCCATTTTGTTCTGTTTTCATGCAGGGTTCTGATATTTTATGTTTCTATCTTTAATGGAACTGAGTCAAATACTACATGGTATATTTTCAGTACAAACTGTAGCCTCAGCTAATATTTACTGATTTGTTACTATGATTTTCTGAAGTTGTACAAGAGTCATCTTCACTCCTATTCAGAAAACATTCAGGACACGTACAAAAAGCCTATGTTTTACGATAGAATTTAAGGAATAACTTCAGTTTTAGTAACAATTTTGAAAATCATTATAGGGTTTTCTTGGAGTTCCCATCATATTTATATGGCCATCAATGACAAAAGTATATCAGAATAGCCAATAAGATTATTCCTTTCTGTTGTTTTATACAAGTAAAGAAATAGGAAGGAACAACAGAAGGAATCGAAGGTTCTTAGTAAGTAGAATGCACTAAGTTGTTGATGCAAAAAAAAAGTATCTTTCTGCTGGGTGTCGTGGCTCACGCCTGTAATCCCAGCACTTTGAGAGGCCAAGGCAGGCAGATCACGCAGTCAGGAGATTGAGACCATCCTGGCTAATACAGTGAAACCCTATCTCTATTAAAAATACAAAAAGTTAGCTGGGCATGGTGGCATGTGCCTCTAGTCCCAGCTATTTGGGAGGCTGAGGCAAGAGAATCGCTTGAACCAGGGAGGCGAAGGTTGCAGGGAGTTGAGATTGGCACCACTGCACTCCAGCCTGAGTGACAGAGCAAGACTCTGTCTCAAAAAAAAAAAAAAAGTATCTTTCCATAGTGGCTCATCCAAAATATCTCCTACATTCAAATTTCTTTTAGAGACTAATTAACTTATCTTTACATTACATTTTGCAACCATGCGATTTGGATTTATTATTAAATTTTCCAAGTCTTGAAGTCAAATTTCAATACATTTTGTTTTATAAATAGGACATGAAAATGATGTATCAGGTTGTCTTTATAGTTGCTATTTTGTTCTAAACTTTGTGGATATCAGAATAACAACTGCACATTGTGCAGGACATTATTTAGAATAATGAATTCCAACATTAATTTCTTTAACCTGGGCACAGGTTAAACTACTGCTGGGCATGATAGCCAAGAGAAAATAATTTTTCTCATTAATTTTCTAAAACCTTACTCTTTCTACTTGAGAATTATCCCTATAATTAACAAATTCAATAACATTTAACTTTTTAACTCATTAAAATTTTATTTAAAAGCTTAATGGGTCAAATGGAATTTCTATTTTTAGGTGCTTGAGGAATCGCCACACTGTCTTCCATAATGGTTGAACTACTTTACACTCCTATCAACAGTGTAAAAGTGTTCCTATTTCTCCACATCCCCTCCAGCAACTGTTGTCTCCAGATTTTTTGATGATCACCATTCTAACTGGTGTGAGATGGTATCTCAGTGTAGTCTTGCTTTGCATTTCTCTAACGACCAGTAATGACGAGCATTTTTTCATGTTTCTTGGCCTCATATATGTATTCTTTTGAAAAGTGTCTGTTCATATCCTTCACCCACTTTTGAATGGATTTGTTTTTTTCTTGTAAATCTGTTTTAGTTTTTTTAGATTCTGGAGACTAGCCCTTTGTCAGATGGGTAGATTGCAAAAATTTTTTCCCATTCTGTTGGTTGCTGGTTCACTCTAATGATTGTTTCCTTTGCTGTGCAGAAGCTCTGGAGTTTAATTAGATCCCATTTGTCTATTTTGGCCTTTGTTGCCATTGCTTTTGGTGTTTTAGTCATGAAGTCCTTGCCTATGCCTATGTCCTAAATGGTTTGCCTAGGTTTTCTTCTAAGGTTTTTATGGTGTTAGGTCTTATGTTTAAGTCTTTAATCCATCTGGAGTTAATTTTAGTGTAAGGTGTCAGGAAGGGGTCCAGTTTCTGCTTTCTGCACATGGCTAACCAGTTTTCCCAACACCATTTATTAAACAGGAAATCCTTTCCCCATTGCTTTTGTCAGGTTTGTCAAAGATCAGATGGTTGTAGATGTGTGGAGTTGCTTTTGAGGACTCTGTTCTGTTCCGTTGGTCTATATCTCTGTTTTGGTACCAGTACCATGCTGTTTTGATTACTGAAGCCTTGTAGTAGAGTTTGAAGTCAGGTAGCATGATGCCTCCAGCTTTGTTCTTTTTGCTTAGAATTGACTGGGCTATGCGGGCTCTCTTTTGGTTCTATATGAAGTTTAAGGTGGTTTTTTCCAGTACTGTGAAGAAGGTCATTGGTAGCTTGATGGGGATAGCGTTGAATCTGTAAATTACTTTGGGCAGTATGGCCATTTTCACGATATTGATTCTTCCTAACCATGAGCATGGAATGTTTCTCCATTACTGGGTATATATCCAAATGATTACAAATCATTCTATCATAAGGACACATGCACACATATGTTCACTGCAACACTGTTTACAATAGCAAAGACTTGGAACCAAACCGAATGTCCAACGATGGTAGACTAGACAGGGAAAATGTGGCACATATACACCATGGAATACTATGCAGCCATAAAAATCGATGAGTTTGTGTCCTTTGTAGGGACAAGGATGAACCTGGAAACCATCATTCTCAGCAAACTGACACAAGAACAGAAAATCAAACACCGCATGTTCTCACTCATAGGTGGGTGTTGAACAATGAGAGCACATGGACACAGGGAGTGGAACATCACACACTGAGGTCTGTGGGAGAGGGGACTAGGGGAGGGACAGTGGGGGGTGGTAGGGAGTTGGGCAGGGAGACCATGGGGAGAAATGCTAGATATAGGTGATAGGGCAGCAAACCACACTGCCATGTATGTACCTATGTGACAATCCTGCATGTTCTTTACATGTTCCCCAGAACCTAAAATACAATTATATATATATATATATAGAGAGAGAGAGAGAGAGAGAGAGACAGAGACAGAGAGAGAGAGATAGAAAGGAAGAAAGAAAGAAAAAAAGTATATTGAAGAAAGGATGTGACAAAGAAAAAAGAAAGCTTAATGGGCACGTTATTCTAAAGAATTGGCACTTGTGCTATTTTTTATGAGGTTAATTAGTATCTAACATTTAATTTTTTATGTGAAAAAGTTTCCATGAGAAAGATGTAACATTTCAGAGTAGTCCTATCAGTAACCCCTTTTTGATCCTAAAGAAAGAAATAGGTGTCACAGTTACCTGATTATAATGTTTGTTCATTGGTTGTATAGCTACTGCTTAACCAGTAAAGAAGTTTGTAAGCTACCATGTGTTACATGCAATGCTATCGATGTTGTAGCATGGTGCCTATGGACAGCACCCTGGGAACTCCTGCAAGGAAAGGTATGTGGGATGGAGCTAGAACCCAAATGGATGGAAGATGCAAAAGTAAAAGCCAAATTTTGTATCCCAAGTTGAAAGTTTAAGAAGCAAATTCAAGTCCAGTCTGTGCAAGCATCAAGTTATTAGAGATTCAAATAGAAGGGCAAGACTAGATGCAACAAAGATTTTGTGGAAGAAAAAGTGTTATAGTGTTAGGCAAGCTATCTAGACCTTGAATCGTGGGTGGCTAAGACTAATAAAGGATGGTCAAATTCAGGGGCCTGCGGAGAATGAAAGCTGGCTGAACTAAGCATGAAGGTCAGGGATAGGCTCCATTCTCCTCACCCTCTTCTCTTCTCTTCCAATTGTCAGAGAAAACCGACACTAAGAACCTAAGCAGAAAGGCCAGTGGGCAGGTAGTTTGGCCTTATATACTAATGTTAGAGACAAAGGCTGCATTCTGATACTCTCAAACAGGTGGCAGCATGGAGTAGCGGAGTGTTTCGGCTTCCTGTTTGGTGAGTAGGAGGGAGCCACAGTTGGCTGGCCAGTTGGGCTGTGATTGGGCCTTAGAGGTCAGAGATAATGTAGAGCAGCTAAGGTGAAGCCAGCTTAGCCTCCTGCAATGGATGGAAGAGACCCACACTATGCATACCCAGCAGATCCTAATAATTCGGGTACTTTCTCCTAGCCCTGCAGGTCATGGTACAACCATGGGTGTGAATATAAAGCTATGTAGAACACTGTTAATGAGCTGTTAGTGTATATTCTACTCCCAGTACATAGCTCAGCATTATCCAACCTCCCAGGAGGTTGTCTATTGGTTTGCAAACCTCAGTAATCAGCAGAATCACCTGGAGAATTCATCGAAACACAGATCACTGAACCTTCTCTGTAGTTTCTGATTGGGTAGGTGTGATGGGCTTATGTCCCACCTCATCCAAATCCATATGTTGAAATCCTAACTGCCAATATCTCAGAATATGATGATATTTGGAGACAGGGCCTTTAAAGATGTAATTATAGTAAAATGAGGTCATGTGGGTTGGCCCTAATCCAATACAAATGGTGTCCTTATTAGAAAAGGAGATTAGAACACAGACAAGTAAGTGCAGAGAGAAAAGGCCATGTGAGGACATAGTGAGGAGGAAGCCATCAGGGAGAGGAGAAACACAGTGAGGGGAAATCCACCAGGAGAGGAGAGACACGGTGAGGGGAAAGCCATCAGGAGAGGGGAGACACGGTGAGGGGAAGCCATCAGGAGAGGGGAGGCAGAGTGAGAAGAAAGCCATCAGGAGAGGGGAGACAGGGTGAGGGGGAAGCCCTCAGTGAGGGGAGACACAATGAGGGGAAAGCCATCGGGAGAGGGGAGGTAGGGTGAGGGGAAAGCCATGAGGAGAGGGGAAACACAGTGAGGGGAAGCCATCAGGAGAGGGGAGGCAGGGTGATGGGGAAGCCAGCAGGAGAGGGGAGACACGGTGAGGGGAAAGCCATGAGGAGGGGAGACACAGTGAGGGGAAGCCATCAGGAGAGGGGAGGCAGAGTGAGGGGGAAACTGTCAGGAGAAGGGAGGCAGGGTGAGGGGAAAGCCCTCAGGACAGGGGAGACAGGGAGAGGGGGAAGCCCTCAGGAGAGGGAATAGCCAAGGGGAGAAGTCTCAGAAGAAACCAACCCTGCTGCCATCTTGATCTTGGACTTCCAGCCTCCAGAACTATGAGAAAGTCAATGTCTGCTGTTTAAGTCAACAGTCTGTAGTATTTTGTTATGGCAGCCCTAGAAAATTAATGCAAGAGACCTTAGGTGGGACCCAGTAATGTACATTTCTAACAAATTCCCACAGATGCTGATATTGCTGGTCTGAAGAGTCCTACTCAGAGGCCCACTGATCTAGTCTTTCCAACTGATGGAATGGTTTTCACATCCTGGACCTTTGTATGTTGCTATGTGGATTCCTCCCTGGCTGTGCTGAACCTGAGTTTCACCACGTCCTAGTAACATGAGGTATTAATCTTGAGATTCTGTCTGTGTTGTGCCCCACTGAGCAGTCTTAGGGATTTGTCCAACTCCCTTCAAGTCTCTGGACCTGGGTTTCTCAATGGAATAATGGAAATTGTGTTCTGCTACGGAAGTGACTTTGTATTTTTTCCAAAGCCTATACTTTCGATCTCAACACTAAGCATCCTGCAGTATAACGTAATTAGGGGGAATGGGACCTGGGAATGGGACCTGGGAATGGCACCACCACTAAGATCTCTGGTTGATTCTAGATTGCTCAATGGTGAGGACTACAGCTACAAAATTTTAGAAGATGAAGATAAACTGCTATTTAAAATAATCTAGAATGATATCATTGGAGCCAACTAATTCTTGACGTGTGAAAGGACTTAACTGTACAGAAAGTAAAGAGAAAGAGATTCTAAGTTCGTAGAAGTCAAGATGAACAAAACAGAGAGGCAAGAAGTGCAGGATGCCTTTAGGGACCCTGCACAGACCATTTTTATTGGAAGAGGAATGGAGAGGAGGGAAATAAGGACAGAAAACTGGATTAAAGCAGAAGATGGTCATGAGTAGAAAAGAGTAATCACAGCCCAGCTTGGTGGCTCATGCCTGTAATCCCTGCAGTATGTGAGGCCAAGGTGGGAGAATCACAAGTCAGGAGTTCCAGACCAGCCTGACCAACATGGTGAAACCCCATTTCTACTAAAAACACAAAAATTAGCCAGGCGTGGTGGTGTGTGCCTGTAATCCTGGGAGCTGGAGGTTGCAGTGAGCTGAGATTATGCCACTGCACTCCACCTTGGGCAACAGAGTGAGACTCTGCCTCAAAAAAAAAAAAAAAGAGTAATCATGTATGGCTTCAATTTATTGAGCATTTACTAAAGGCCACACTAGAAACTCCAGGAAGACAGAGTCATTTACCCCTAGAACCAAGCACATTGCTTGGCCCAAAGCAGAAGCTCAATACAAATGGGCTCAGTGAAGAAATACAAAGCCTGGTGTTAGTTGCTTTCATCAAAACCTGTCTACAGGTATTGTTCTCTCTCTCTACAGGTTCACAAAGCTAATTAATTAACCCAAGTGTGAGAGGCAGACTTCAATACAGAACTTTGTGACTCAAAGACCAGTTGCCTTCATTCATGCCATGCTCTTCCTGCTAAGGAGTCACATTCTTATGCTGAAGGACGTGGAGAAACAGTAAATGACCTGGAGCAAGAGAAATTGGGATTCAGGCAAGGTACACACTTCGAAGAAAAGATGATAAATATGGCTTTAAGGGCAAGATGCCCAAATGCTAACCCTGGAAGCACCGTAGAGAAAGAAACGGCAATTATGTTATTTATGAAGTGTGTCAAGAAAGGACACCTGACTCATTGGTAAGAAGAAAACTGCCAGGCCTGTGAACATTAGACTGAAGATTTTTGAAAGAAAAACTACACATACATGTATAATTCTGAATAGCTGTAAATTGTTAAAGCAAATTAGCAGAAGCGGGGGGGACTTCTTCATTTGTACCTTGGGTTCTGTAGCAAGTTGACTTTTTAAAAGTTTTCATTGTCTGACAATATTGCTACTTTATATTTTTAATTTTGCAACAGATAATTAGTGAAAATAAGAGCTAAATTAAGAGCAAAGGAAGAAGTAGAGAAATGAAAAGAAGCAGGGTTGGGGGGAGAAGATGCCACTCTACTATGTCCAAAGAAGTACTTTAAAACTGGTTAACTTTTGACCGGACACGGTGGCTCACGCCTGTAATCACAGCACCTATGGGAGGCCGGGGTGGGTGGATCACTTGAGGTCAGGAGTTTGAGACCAGCCTGACCAACATGGCAAAATCCCATCTCTACTAAAATACAAAAATTAGCCAGGTGTGGTGGTGCATGCCTGTAATCCCAGCCACTTAAAAGGCTGAGGCAGGAGAATCATCTGAACCCAGGAGATGGAGGTTGCAGTGAGCCAAGGTTATATTACTGCATTCCAGCCTGTATGACAGAGCGAGACTCCATCTCAAAAAAAAAAAAAAAAAAAGGTGCCACTGCACTCCAGCCTGTACAACAGAGCAAGACACCATCTCAAAAAATAAAAAAATAAAAAAAAACTAGTTTTTAATTAAATTAGTGAAGAACCTTGTTTATTATATCATAAAGGAAATAAGAAAATACAGTTTGCAACTTACATCTATGTTTCAGAAGGTAAAAGGGAAAATTGACACAAGTAGTAAACAAACAAAAGTTAATAGCTAATGTTAAGTACAGTCACCCTAAAGAACTGCAACTGAGACGACAGATAATATACTTTCCAAGCACAAACTGCATTTGCATTTCTCTTCTCTGATTACTTAAAACAAAAGGTGAATTATTTCCATGCTGCTCCACACCTCTCTCAAACCCTTCCAGTTCGTATTCTTAAAAAGTCTTCAGTGAATTTAAGTGCAGCTAGAGCTCAGGAGGAGTTTGCATGCATGCTGGGCTGCAGAAATACTGCACCCGTTTCTAACCCTGTAAGGATCATTCTTCAGGTCAATACATTTCTAGTAACATTTTCTCATTCACTACCTACACCCATCTCTGAACCCAACAGATCTATGAGAACTGCAAGTTCTCTGTCCTGAACAAGTACTTTCTCTTCTTTCTCACTCACTGTTAATTATTTACCACTCTTGATGCCCTTCTTCACTTAAACAGATCGAAATTTAAATTCTTCAATGCTGCAACATTTAATGTATTAAAAAGTTATCAAAAATTTGAGGATATCTTGCACTTTACTCAGAATGTATATAAATAAAGCATGCTTCTAAGCACCATATTTTTATATGTGATCTACTCTATTGTGATCAGCTTTATTTATTATTTTTATTTTGTGAGACCAAGACTTGTTTTGTCACCCAAGCCTGAGACAGTGGTGCCATCTTGGCTCACTGCAACCTCTACCTCCCAGGCTGAGGTGATTCTCCTGCCTCAGTCTCCTGAGTAGCTGAGAATACAGCTGTACGCCACTACACCCAGCTAATTTTTGTATTTTTAGTAGAGACAGGGTTTCACCATGTTGGCCAGGCTAGTCTCAAGTGATTTGCAGGCCTCAGCCTCCCAAAGTGCTGGGATTATGGATGTGCCTGACCACACCAGGCCTGAGATTTATTCATTCATCAAAACTTCACTGTGTGACTGACATGGAGCTGGAAATAGTCTAGGCATTTTGGTCATAAACATGAATACGACTCCAAAGGTGTTCACAGTCCAAGAGGCAGACACACAAACTGACACCTGCAGAACACTGTTGACATGGCCCACACAGAAATCCACACAGGGTATCATGGCAGAACCCATAAGAATCTATCCTCCGTGAGGATAAAGAAGTTGTCTATTTTGTGCAGTGCTGGTTTTGCAATCTCCCAAAAGGAATTATGACTCCTGTCTTCTGGATTGTTCTTACTATGATTCATTCAACCACAAGAGATGGAGGTTCCAGGAAACCAGGGTATGAGACCAGCCAGTTGGGCTTTAATGACCCCCATTGCCTACACAACACAGGGCTCAGTAATACTCAGTATGAATTCAGGCTGCTCCTGCTTTGTGCTGAAGGTCAGAGACTTGATTTTATTGCGGCCTCAGAAAAGGTTTGGTTTACCTGATAATTGGGATGGAATAGAAAAGTGTGGGAAAGGGATGGGGGGCCTCTGCCTGTAGCCAAGCTTTGCCTGTCTGAGCAGGAGACAATTTCCAGGAGAAGAGGTACTCTAAGCCTTCTTTCTTGGTGGATGAAATTATGAGCAACTTCCTTTCCTCATTACAAATACGAAGAGGCCAGTTTCTGTTTTCTTTAAAAAAAAAAAAAATACCATCAAACCGATTGCAACAGCACATCGAAAAGCTTATCCATCATGATCAAGTAGGCTTCATTCCGGGGATGCAAGGCTGGTTCAACATTCACAAGTCTATAAATGTAATCCACAATGTACAAAGAACCAAAGACAAAAACCACATGATTATCTCCATAGATGCAGAGAAGGCCTTCGATAAAATTCAGCAGCCCTTCATGCTAAAAACTCTCAATAAACTAGATATCCATGGAACATATCTCAAAATAATAAAAGCTATTTACGACAAACCCACAGGCAATATCATACTGAATGGGCAAAAACTGGAAGCATTCCCTTTGAAATTTGGCACTAGGCAAGGATGCCCTCTCTCACCACTCCTATTCAATATAGTATTGGAAGTTCTAGCCAGAGCAATCAGGCAAGAAAAAGAAATAAAGTGTATTCAATTAGGAAAGGAGGAAGTCAAATTGTCTCTATTTGTAGACAACATGATTGTATATTTAGAAGACCCTATCGTCTCAGCCCAAAATCTCTTTAAACTGATAAGCAACTTCAGCAAAGTCTCAGGATACAAAATCAATGTGCAGAAATCACAAGCATTCCTATACATCAATAACAGACTAAAGGAGAGCCAAATTCAGAATGAACTGCCATTCAAAATTGCTACAAAGAGAACAAAATACCTAGGAATACAACTAACAAAGAATGTAAAGGACCTCTTCAAGGAGAACTACAAACCACTGCTCAACGAAATAAGAGAGGACACAAACAGATGGAGAAACATTCCATGCTCATGGTTAGGAAGAATCAATATTGTGAAAATGGCCATACTGCCCAAAGTAATTTATAGATTCAACGCTATCTCCATCAAGCAACCTATGACCCTTTTCACAGAACTGGAAAAAATGACTTTAAACTTCATATGGAACCAAAAGAGAGCCTGCATAGCCAAGAAAATCCTAAACAAAACAAAACAAAACAAAGCTGGAGGGATCATGCTACCTGATTTCAAAGGCTGCAGTAATCAAAACAGCATGGTACTGGTACCAAAACAGAGATATAGACCAATGGAACAGAATAGAGGCCTCGGAGGCAACGCCACACATCTACAACCATCTGATCTTTGACAAACCTGACAAAAACAAGCAATGGGGAAAGGATTCCCTGTTTAATAAATGGTGTTGGGAAAACTGGCTAGCCATGTGCAGAAAGCAGAAACTGGAACCCTTCCTGACACCTTACACTAAAATTAACTCCTGATGGATTAAAGACTTAAACATAAGACCTAACACCTTAGAAGAAAACCTAGGCAAACCACTTAGGACATAGGCATAGGAAAGGACTTCATGACTAAAACACCAAAAGCAATGGCAACAAAAGCCAAAATAGACAAATGGGATCTAATTAAACTCCAGAGCTTCTGCACAGCAAAGGAAACAATCATTAGAGTGAACCAGCAACCAACAGAATGGGAAAAATTTTTGCAATCTACCCATCTGACAAAGGACTTATGTCCAAAACCTACAAAAAACTAAAACAGATTTACAAGAAAAAAACAAACAAACCCATTCAAAAGTGGGCAAAGGATATGAACAGACACTTTTCAAAAGAAGACATACATGAGGCCAACAAACATATGAAAAAATGCTCATCATCACTGGTCATTAGAGAAATGCAAATCAAAATCACATTGAGATACCATCTCACACCAGTTAGAATGGCGATCATCAAAAAATCTGGAGACAACAGATGCTGGAGAAATAGGGACACTTTTACACTGTTGGTGGGAGTGTAAATTAGTTCAGCCATTGTGGAATACAGTGTGGTGATTCCTCAAGGACCTAGAAATAGAAATTCCATTTGACCCAGCAATCCCATTACTGGGTATATATCCAAAGGATTATAAATCATTCTGTTATAAAGACACATGCACACCTATGTTCATTGCAGCACTGTTTACAATAGCAAAGACCTGGAACCAACCCAAATGCCCACCGATGATAGACTGGACAAGGAAAATGTGGCACATATACACCATGGAATACTATGCAGCCATCAAAAACGATGAGCTTGTGTCCTTTGTAGGGACATGGATGAACCAGGAAACCATCATTCTCAGCAAACTGACACAAGAACAGAAAATCAAACACTGCATGCTCTCAGTTATAGGCAGGTGTTGAACAATGAGAACACATGGACACAGGGAGGAAAGCATCACACACTGGGGTTTGTTGAGGAGGAATAGGGGAGGGAGGGGGGTAGGGAGACTGGGGAGGGATAACATATGGAGAAATGCCAGATACAGGTGACGGGAGGATGGAGGCAGAAAACCACATTGCCATATATGTACCTATGCAACAATCCTGCATGTTCTGTACCCCAGAACCTAAAGTGCAATAAAATACATACATATATATATGTATGTATTTATATATATATATATACCATCAAGCAAATTCAATTTACAAATAGAATTTATACACAGGAATTTGCAGATTCTACATGTTCTGATTTTTGTATAACATATGGCCTATTTTCAGATTAAGCAGCACATAAATCTTGGAGTCATTTGCTTAAGAGCTATGATTACAATATATTAACTCCAGCATCTTTTCCACAAGGGATTATTTATGGAGATGCCAGAAAGTCTTATAATTTTCCCATGGTTATCTTTTTTTTTTTTTTGAGACAGAGTCGTGATCTATTGCCCAGGGCTGGAGTGCAGTGGTGCGATCTCAGCTCACTGCAACCTCTGCCTCCCAGGTTCAAGCAATTCTCCTCGCTCAGCCTCCCGAGTGGCTGGGACTACAGGCATGTGCTGCCACACTCAGCTGATTTTTATATTTTTAGTAGAGACAGGGTTTCACCATGTTGGCCAGGATGATCTTGAATTCCTGACCTCATGATCTGCCCACCTCGGCCTCCCAAAGTGCTGGGATTATAGGTGTGAGCCACTGTGCCTGGCTAATTTCCCATGGTTATCTTATGACATCACTATACTTCCTGGTGCCTCGTGCACTGCAAGGCACCTACATGCTCAGTGGGTACATGATGTTGAATGACTGTGCTGAGGCTGACCATGCACTGGTATAGGTGATGGGTGTATTAGCAAAAGATTGAGGAACATTAGAAATTAGCTAAGTGACAAAGAGAGGAGTTTCATGAGCATTTCAGGAAGAGAAGGCAGCATGAGCCAGCGCTCTGAGTTGAGGCAACATAGACGTGGAGGAAATTACAAGTAGTTTTATGGGAGAGGAATGTAGAAGATGAAGATGAAGAGACAGAGTTAGATTGCAGGAAACATTATATGTCAGATTCAATTCACTGCAGCGGATATTTATTCTGGGGTCAGACTCCATTTGGTACATATACATTATTGGTATCCTGAAGGCCAGGAGGCAAAACATGACAATTGACAGAAACAGGAAGAGTTTACACATGATGAAATGAACATGTTGTAGCCTGAGGCAGCAGGCTTTTGGAAACAGATCTCTGGACACATTTTCCTTGGCAATATGATGCCAAGAGGACAAATCTTAGGCCAAGAAATCCATCCTATTCTCTGGAAGAGTAATGGCTGGAATATTGTTAATTTGGCATCAATTCCAGGTTTAAGAATAAGGTCTGCAGTACAGCTGCTCCATTTTATCATTTGGCTAATGGAAGCTTGAGGATTTGCCAGACATTGTTTCTGGGCCTTACACGATTTCAAAGCTATTTTATGTTTATGATGTGGTCATGGCCTAAGGAAGATGCCATGCCAAAGGAGAAGGGGAGACACAGTCCCAAATTGTGCCTGGGTGAGAAGCTGAAAACCTGCTCCGAGGTCAGGCTCTCTGAGGAAGCAGTGGGAAGAAGAGAGGCCAAGTTCCTCACAGGATGCAAAAGCAGTGACTGATAGCTCCTGACAGCACAGAGGCTCTTTTGTATTTATTCATTCAACCACTGAGCAGATATTAATTAAAAATGCCAAGCATTTTTAAGGTATAGTTCTAGGCTTAGGACTCAGGGGATGCACCAGTGAACAAAACACAAGCAGCCTCTGATCCTGTGAGGGGAAGCTGAGAATATACAAATAAATATCAGCTATTTCAGATAGAGGTAGCAGGAGTCAGCTATTTCAGATAGAGGAAAGTTCTGTAAAGAAAACAAAGCAGAATAAGGGAATAGAGAATGACCAAGAAAAAAAAAATAAGAAAAGATGCTATTTTACCAGCTTGAACAGTTGTTGAACAGTGTTTATTATAGAATAGAAATGAACAGTCTTGACGTCTCTGGGTTGTAACGGGCATTAAAAGGAATGTGTTTATGAAAGACTTTGCTATCCCTCTAAAATACAATAAGCATCGATAAGCAGTTGCTTACATTTTTACTGACAGTTTTTAATGAGGATAAGGACATTTTAGAGGTTAAGCTCTCTTAATAGTAGTCAGGAGAACAGGCTTCAAAGCCTGTCAAATGCTCTGTGTTTGGACTCTGGTTTTACCCTGCAAACCCATGTAAACTGAGTCAGTTATTTTATCTGTATGAGCTTCTATTTTCTTACCTATAAAACAGAATAATAATAGTACCTTCCTTGTTAAGTTGTTGGAAGGGTTATTGAGATTACACATCAAAAGTGTTTGGTTCAGTGACTGGCACAGAATACTCAATATAAGTTCCCTATTAACATGTTAAATCTTCTTGGAAATTTTTCCCAACATTAAAATCAACCTTCTAGAGTTATAATTGTTTCTGAATGTAACACATGATGTTTTTTCTCTTACCATCACTTGTTGGAGGAGATAGAGTGGAATGCTGGTTGAGAGTACAAATTGGCAGGGATGCTGTGTGTGTTAGCTACTCAGTTACATAGTTTCTTGAAGACATATCTGGTTACTATTTGAAGATAATAATATGACAGGAAAAAATAGAAGTTGCATTTTCCTACTATTTAAAAGTTAAATTAATTAACCTATTCTGATTGTGGAAAGTAGACTGTCTCTTGCTTTATGTCTCTGCGTCCTCTGCTAGAATGTGAATCCTCACGGCAAGGAATCCTTCTTATTCGTGTGTATCTATAACACCTAAGATAGTGCCTAGCAGAGTTATATGCTTGGAAGACAGGGCTACCTGTGACAAAATTCACAGTGAGAGAGTAGAGACTATAATACTGTATCGTAGAATGAAACTAAGGTTCATGACCATGGCAATTCCTCCAACCCTTTCCTTTGTAGAAGCTTTGTGGGCTGTTTCCTTTTAGGAAAATCAGGCCAAAGTCATCTCTACCCTTGGTGCAGTCACTCTGCCTCTACAGCCCCTTCACCAAGGCAGCACGCCATGGTTGCTGAGCTTCCATTTAGAAGGTACATAGAGAGCATCTTTGAAGAGAATGGGCATCGCTGTATCAAATGATGACCTTAGTAACAGGAAAATTTTGGTCCCTCTGTTTACTTGACTCTAAAAACATTTATTTCCTTTAGTGCTTTAGAAAATGAAATTTCAAAACCAATGTCCGCTCAATTTAATTAAATTCAGGACAAAAATATGAGATGGCCTTTGCCAAATGAACCAAAAAAGATTGGCAAAAATTAAAAAAAAAAAAAAAGTATGGGCATGGCAATTGATCTATGGCTTTAAAAAAATTCTGAAAATACACTGGATTTGAAAGTGCATGTAAATACAGTCATTGAGTACAAAATGTGTGAAAGAAGCACTGAATTAAATTCTGAAGCAAATTGATATCATTCTTCAAGACGGCAAAGGGAAAGTTGTATAAAGAAAGAAGGAAACAGATGAAAGCATGAAAGAGGACATGTAATGCAGTATACAAGGTAGGAATAATCACCATACCTAACCTGCTGATTATGCCAAGTATAGCCCTAATGAAAGCTTGTTTAAAAAGTGAATGAATAAGAAGCATGGCTTATAGGATTGATTATGCAAGATTCAATATTAAAATATAATATCTTAAGGGTTTTTAAACATAATTAATAAAAGAGCCTGAGTTTGGAGTAAGGATTGTAACTGTCTTAAGTCAATGTAATTAGTTCAATGCAAAATGTCTCTTGTTCTCACACTGGGTGTCTATTTGAAATTTGGATGCACATTAACTATTAAAATGAAAGATCTCACATTTTGATTCAAATTGCTGTGTGGAACCGTAGGAGCAATCAATATGGATAAGCCTAGAGGCCAATACAGAATTAAGGATGAGCCACCACAACATTCTCTTTTCTCCAGCAGAGGAGAGCTTTAATTCCCAGGCTTCATTTGCACATGCTGCTATTCACAGATGAATAAAGTGTACCACTTTGTTAGTCACCCCCTGGGTCCATAGCACGTAAGCACAGAGAGGAAATGGTCCAAGAACCATTGGCATCTAACCCATGTTACTAAATATCTGGCATGGAAATTGGCTAAACCTCATCAGCCAGTTGCCAAATGTCATTTAACAAAGCTGTCCCTATCCAGGACCTCTATGTGACTATACTGATAATATTGTCACTAGAGGTGAAGAGACACATTCCCTAAAGAAACTCATCATCAGAAATAAACATGGCAGCTCACCAAAAAGCAAAAGCAACATGAAGAAATTAAAGGGGAGCTTTTCAGTAAGCCAGTGTGTTTGTGTAGGTTGAATGTGTGTGAGTGAATGTGTACAAATGTGAAAGTATTCCTTCAAGTAATAGAGATGATATCTTTTTCTCTTAACTGCCTAAAGTAGTGACTGGGCTTCCCCAGCATCATAAAGAAAATAAATGCTCATTCTTGCTTGTGGTCTTCAGATCACAGTGTCCCAGGCTGCTTGGGTTTTAGTCCTTTCTTCTACCGACTGTGGAAAAACTGAGTGAAGTTTTCTCCTCAGCCTGGCTTCTTTACAAGTAGAAATATCCCCTATCATGAAGTCAAATGTGAGGTTTTAAAGAGAATGTGAAGGAGTTCTTTGGATAAACTTTTATCTTTTTACTTCACAAAGTCTTTTTAGAGCGCGCGTGCGCGCACGCGTGCACACACACACACACACACACACACACACACACACCCCTCTATCAGCTCTATCACCATGATACTCCCTTTAGACTTCCAACCTTGGTTTCTCACCTGAGCTCCAAATTTCCAAATTGTCATCTATTATCAGGCAATTCAAAATGAAATGTGTCCAATATTGGGCTCCTTGTCTGTCTACCCTTAGAACCGTTTGCCTCACTCTGACTTCTCGTCATAAATGTCACAGATATGAGTCCAGTCACAACAATCCAGCGAAGACCCTGAGACATTAAATTCTTCTGTAGCCTTCAACTTCCACACAAGTTCTGTTAAAAATTTATATTGCTGCAGATTCACCAAATTGTATATATTAAACATGTGCAGCTTTTTGTATATCAATTATGCTTCAATAAAGCTATTTATGAAAAGAAATTAATGTTGATTTTATCTGCAAAATGACTCTTTTTTCAGTACCTTCTTGGCCAAATTGATTGTCACTGCCTTAGCCAGAAGTCAGCATTTTCTGGATAGTAGCAAAAAATACACATCAGTCTTTCTCGCTCATCCTGTATTGCAATCTAATCCATCCTCCATCCTGATGCTGCACTGAGCCTTCAAGATACACATCTGTTCACGTCTAGCCACTCCTGAAGACCCTCCAGTATAGCAAGAAAGGGACAGAACCTAAATGTGTCTTTGTTCCTAGAATTAACATATAAATATAATGCAATTCTAATTTGAACCCCAGAGAGATTTTTTGTATTGAATCGAATGATGCTGATGTTTATAATAGAATAACAAGGGCTGGCTGGAGAAAATTTTGAAAAACAGTGTTAAGAGTGTTAAGAGATATTAGATATGCCTTATCTAATGCCTTATCTAATACTAAAAAAGTACTATAGGTCTGCTGTTAAACAACATGGTATAGTAATAGAAAAAAAGAATCAAAGAAACAGAATTGAGACTAGAAATAGATCCAAGAGCAGCAGTCCCCAATAGTTTTGGCACCATGGACTGGTTTTGTGGAAGACGATTTTTCCATGTTGGTTGGGGGGTGAGTTTCGGGGATGACTTAAGTCCATTACATTCATTGTGCACTTTATTTTGATTATTATTACATTGCACTAGATAATGAAATAATTATATAACTCACCATAATGTAGAACATTAGAAGCCCTCAGCTGGTTTTTCTGCAACTAGATGGTCCCATCTGGGGCTGATGGGAGATAGTGACAGATCATCAGGCATTAGATTATCATGAGGAGTGCACACCTAGATCCCTCAAATGCAGAGTTCACAATAGGGTTTGTGATCCTATGAGAATCTAATGCTGCTGCCAATCTGACAGGAGGTGGGGCTCAGCCAGTAATACAAGTGATAGGGAGTAGCTGTAAAACAGATGAAGCTTTGCTCATTCACCCTCCACTCACCTCCTGCTGTGAGGCCCTATTCCTAACAGGCTACAGACCAGTACCAGTCCATGGCCCAGGTGTTGGCAACCCCTATCTTAGAACAGAGAATTTAGTGCATGATGGCCGGGTGTGGTGACTCACACCTGTAATTCCAGCACTTTGGGAGGCCAAGGTGGGTGGATCACTTAAGGTTGGGAGTTTGAGACTAGCCTGGCCAACATGGTGAAAACCAATCTTTACTAAAAATACAAAAAATTACTCAGACATGGTGATGCGCATGTGTAATCCAAGTTACTCAGGAGGCTGAGGCAGGAGAATCGCTTGTACCCAAGAGGCAGAGGTTGCAGTGAGCCAAGACTGCACCATCCAGCCTGGGAGACAAAGCAAGACTCCATCTCAAGAGAAAAAAAAAGAACTTGGCATATGATAAAAGTTCTATTTAAATTCAGTGGAGGAGAGGGTGGTTTGTTTAATAAATAGTGTTGGTCCAATGGGCTACTTAACGAGAGAAAAAATGAAATCAGACCCCTGTTTTACATTATACACTACAAAAACAAATACTACATGGATTAGAAACTTAATCATAATATATAAAATCATAAAATCTTGCAAGAATATCTCAGCAATCACATGGAAGTACTTCTTATTCACAACTGAAAACCCTAACAGTGTAAGCAAAAAGTTAGATCTTGTATGGCAAAATATACTATTAACAAAATGAATAGACCAAATCATAGATTTTGAATAAATATTACTATTGCAGAGGATAGAAAAGAGCTCTCAAAAATTAACCAAAAAACAAAAACAAGAAGGACAAACAATAAAAAGAGACTATTTCTAGAAGATCACATTGAAATGGTAAAGAAATATACTTAAAAAAACATGTTTTCATGTAATAATCAGATGGCATTTAAAACACAGTGGACTGCCCAGGACAATAAAGAACTAAGTTACTGAGTGCTGGAGAGGTTGTGGAATAAAGAGTGCCCTCCTATGCTGCTGGCAGGATTGTGTGCTGTCATAGCCTTTCGGGAATGTGATCTGGCAAATTTGTTAAAATTAGGTCTTTACCCTAGAAATATAAGTGCCCGTTAGTAAGGTTATATATGTATATATGTGTGTGTGTATGTATAACTGCAAACAAAGAAAAACTGTTCCACAGATGAACAGGTGAACAAGCGAATTATTAAATAAAATATGGAAAATATGGTACATTCACATTTTGTAAAGGCACAGAAATACAAGTTGACTTGAAAGAATTTCAAAGAGGCATTAAGTGAGAAAGCAAGATGCAGAATATTGTATCTAAGCAAATGTTTACGAAATGATGACAACTCCATCAATTTATGTCTGTGTGTTTTCATGTTTGTATATGACGTGTTTTGGTTCTATGACCCTACCCAAATCTTACCTCGACTTGTAATCCCCATAATCCCCATGTGTCAAGGGTAAGAGTAGGTGGAATTAATTGGATCATGAGGGCAGTTTCCCCCATGCTGTTCTCATGATAGTAAGTGAGTTCTCATGAGATCTGGTAGTTTTATTAGTGTCTAGCATATCTGCTACTTGCATTCACTCTGTCCTACCACCCTATGAAAAAGGTACCTGCTTCTCCTTTGCCTTCTATCATGATTGTAAGTTTCCTAAGGCCTCTCTAGCAATGGAGGACTGTGAGTCAACTAAACCTCTTTCCTTTATAAATTACTCAGTCTCAGGTATTTCTTCGTAGCAGTGTGAGAATCAGCTAATATAGTAAATTGGTACTGAGGTAGATGGGCACTGCTATAAGGATACCCAAAAATGTAGAAGTGACTTTGGAACTGGGTAACAGGCAGAGATTGAAACAGTCTGGAGGGCTCAAAAGAAGATAAGAAAATGTGGGAAAGTTTGGAACCTCTTAGAGACTTGAAGGGCTCAGAAGACAGGAAAATGTGGGAAAGTTTGGTATTTCCTAGAGATTTGTTGAATGGCTTTGACTGAAATGCTGATAGTGATATGGAGAATCAAGTACATACTGAGATGGTCTCAGATGGAGAGATGAGGAACTTGTTGGGGACTGGAGTAAAGGTCACTCTTGCTATGCAAAGAGACTGGTGGCATTTTGTCCCTGCCCTAGAGATCTGTGGAATTTTGAACTTGAGAAAAATGATTTATGGTATCTGTTAGCATAAATTTCTAAGTGGCAAAAAAGCATCTAGAGGAAGTAGAGCATAAAAGTTTGGAAAAATTGTAGCCTAATGATGTGATAGAAAAGAAAACGCCTTTCCTGGAAAGAAATTCAAGCCCTGTGCAGAAATTGGCATAAGTAGCAAGGAGCCAAATGTTAATCACCAAGACAATGGGGAAATGTCTCCAGAGCATGTCAGAGATGTTTGTGGCAGCCCCTCCTATCACAGGCATAGGAGGCATAAGAGGGACAAACAGCTTCCTGGGCCAGGCCCAGGGCTGCCCTGCTCTATGTAGCCTCAGGACCTGGTGCTCTGCATCCCAGCTGCTTCGGCTCCAACTGTGGCTAAAATGGGCCAAGGTACAGCTTGGGCCATTGCTTCAGATGGTACAAACCCCAAGCCTTGCTGGCTTCCACATGGTGTTGAGCCAGCAGGTGCAAAAAAGTCAAGAATTGAGGTTTGGGAACCTCCGCCTAGATTTCAGAGGATGTGTGGAAACACCTGAATGTCCAGAAAGAAATTTGCTGCAGGGGTGGGGCCCTCATAGAGAGCCTCTGCTAGGGCAGTAAGAAATGGAAATGTGGAGTCGGAGTCTCCACACAGAATCCCCTCTGGGGCACTGTCTAGTGCAGCTGTGAGAAGAGGACCATTGTCCTTCAGACCCCAGAATGGTCACAGAAAGCTTGCACAGTGCACCTGGAAAAGTCAGAGACACCAAGGCCACTCTGTAAAAGTAGCTTGGAGGGTGACTGTACCCTGCAAAGCCTCAAGGTTAGGGCTTCTCCAAGCCATAGGAGCCCACCTCCTGTATCAGTGTAACCTGGATGTAAGATGTGGAGTCAAAGGAAATTATTTTGGAACTTTAAGGATTGCCTTATTGGATTTAGACATGCATGGGCCTGTAGCTCCTTTCTTCTGGCCAATTTATCCTATATGAATGGGTGTATTTATCTAGTGGCTGTACCTCCATTGTATCTAGGAAGTAACTAATTTGCTTTTGATTATACAGGCTTATAGGCAGAAGGGACTTGCCTTGTCTCAGATGAGACTATGGACTGTGGACTTTGAAGTTAATGCTGCAATGAATTAAGACTTCGGTGGACTTGGGGAAGACATGATTGGTCTTGGAATGTGAGAAGGACATGAGATTTGGGAAAGGCCAGGGGTGTAATGATATGGTGGCTCTGTGTCTCCACCCAAATCTCACCCTGAATTGTAATCCGCATAGTCCCTATATGTCAAGGGCAGGACCAAGTGGAGTTAATTTGATCATGGGGGCAGTGGCAGTTTCCCCCATGCTGTTCTCATGATAGTGAGTGAGTTCCCATGAGATCTGATCATTTTATAGTATCTGGCATTTCCCCTGATAGTATTCACTCTGTCCTGCTGCCCTGTGAAAAAAGGTACCTGTTTCTCCTTTGCCCTCCACCATGGTTGTAAGTTTTCTGAAGCCTCCCAGCAATGCAGAACTGTGAGTTAATAAAACCTCTTTCCTTTATAAACTACCCAGTCTCAGCTATTTCTTCATATTAGTGTGAGAATAGACAATAAAAAATCCTAAAAAACATGAGAGTTAGATTGTGGATATTGATTACCTTGAGAAGGTAGTCTAGTGATGGCAATACAGAGGCAAAGGTAGAATCAAATAAGGAAAGCATGCATATGACCACTTTTAGTACATATGAAAATTATGTATTTGTACATAAAGAGTAGAAAAAAAGTTGCAAGCTATCTTAAAACAATGATTTTTTTAAATTAAAATTTGTTTGCCATTCAATACCTTTCACCATGCAGCCATTGCCACATATTGCTACTTCCAGCCACAAGCCAGATACCATTACATTTTACAAACACCTTTGTGCTTTCTCCATAGGAACATATTTACATTCCCATAACACACCCCCACACACATCCTCTAATCCCCTCTTTTGGATTTGCTGTTATATCTACAAAGATTCCCTCTTTAATTACCTGATAAATTTCTACTCATCCCTCAAGTATGAGCTCAAGTTTTACCTCCATCAGGTATCCATCCATTCCCCTGACATCTTCCTTGCCTCTCCTCCGCATTGGCCCCTACCAGACAGTACTGTAATTATTTCTTTCCCCATCTTTCCTCTCCAAGTCTCTATTAGCCCAAGATTCTTAGAAGGGACTCTTATTTATCACCATATCCCTGATCATTATTTAATTTTCCACTACCACCCCAACACAAGCATTCCCTAAGATGATTCTAGGTAAGTTTACAGAACAAACGTCCCTTTACAATCTGATTACTTGCTGGAGATAGGCTGATCTCACTGAGTCCACACAATAGGCAGAGCTTGGTCATACAATAATAGCAACATTCCATGTGCCAAGGATGGCATTTATGCTTATTTTGGTGAATTGTGGGAAATAGGCAAAATAATCAAGGTCTGACTTCAGCTGGTTGTGGACTGACCAGATGGAATGAAATGAGAGTGTATTATTTAAGATAGACATAGAGGACTTTGGGAGGCCGAGGCAGGTGGATCACAAGGTCAAGAGATCGAGACCATACTGGTCAACATGGTGAAACCCTGTCTCTACTAAAAATACAAAAAAAATTAGCTGGGCGTGGTGGTACACACCTGTAGTCCCAGCTACTTGGGAGGCTGAGGCAGGAGAATTGCTTGAACCCAGGAGGCAGAGGTTGCGGTGAGCAGAGATCGCGCCATTGCACTCCAGCCTGGGTAACAAGAGTGAAACTCTGTCTCAAAAAAAAGAAAAAGAGAAAAAGATAAACATAGAAGATAAACAACATCATTGACTTCATAGTATCATTCATAGTCATCATCTAAAATGCAAAAGTGAAGTGACTGTGTTTATGAACACCTTGATACAGAGAGTTCTTTCCTATATTATTTTTAGTTATATCTTGTTTTGAAAAACAGCCGTTAATTAGTCACCATCTACTGGTGGTATCTCAAAAATACAGAGTTGAATGACTATAGCAATTAAATACCCCCATGGCCATTACCTTACCAGAGAACTATACTATGACCTTTAACCATTTTAGTTAGAACAGCTGGGTAACTCCTGAAAAATCAATACTGCCTACCAGATATTGGCATGAGCATTGGGTAAACAGTTGTGTGTGGAGTTATTTGCCTTTCCACGTTATTTACTCAAGCAAAAACCTGTTTTAGGAGTATTAGAGCAAACATTTAAAAGAACAAATGGAGAAGGTATTTAAGTGTTACATTCCTGTTAGCAATATGTTAAAAATGTAAGATAAAAGAAAGTAAAATCTTTGGTTCCCAGGGTGGGAAAATCTGTAATTGATTAAAGTTCCCCTACCTTTCTTCCTGTATGTTTAGAATTCAAATTTGTGGTCACTCACAAACTTAGTGAATTGGATGGTCCTCAAAAGTTCCTGGTCAGTTTTGGCTAAATGCCTACATTCTTGTCATTTGGCACAATTTAAGGAAGAGCCAAAAATGAACCAGTCATAATCCTCTAAAAGACTCCATTAGGAATGTCACATTACAATGCATTAGTAATGATTTAGCTCCATGCTTCACATTAAAAATTCCCTAGGCAGCCATTGCTTCCTCACTTCAGAATGAATAACAGAAATGACATTTCACAACGAAAAATCTGAGTTTGTTATCTCTAGGGAACCAGCACAAGAACACAAACTACCAGAAGGGATATGCAACATCAACCAGTCATTTCCAGGAGTTCTTTGTCATAGATTTCTAATCTTCCACGCACTGTGCCTATGTCTTTAGGCATATTTCACAGATTTGTATGCAGAGGTGAAGCCCAACTAAAATGTAAAGATTCTGAAGTGCAGAAACATAAACATTAGATCTAGGAGATCTTTTAGCACTTATTTAATCTTATCTCTTCATTATATAAATGGGAAAACACCCCCCCCCCCCACACACACACACCCCCACACCAAAAAAGGAGATGTGGAGACATTCAATGATCTATTCAAATTTTAAGGCAATTGAAGGCAAAGCCAGAAATAAAACCCAGGTCTCCCAAATCCTAACCTGGTGCTCCTTGTATATGTCTACCTGCTTCTACTCAACTGCAAAACCACCTCTTTAGCTTCGATTTACAGGGCCATCACTGTCCTTTCGTTCATCCATAATGACCCCATTTACTGTGTTCCTTGTTGACTTTGTTTTATATTTATTTCTATTATTTTCTGCTTTTGATTATTTCTGGAGGGTCTACCATGAAGATGAGGAAGTAGTAAGATGGAAGAAAGACATGTTATTCCATGTAACAATTACAAATCTGAAACTGAACTCCAGGAATTCTCGGGTGATTCTGGAGGTGTGATTGTTGACCATTCATTCATTGTTGACCATGACACATTCTAAAAATGTGTCTTCACCCAAAAGTTTGTGTTTCTAAAATAAATTTGGAAAACTATAATTTCATAATTTCATCTAGAAGAAGGTGTGTTGTAATGAAACTGGTTTAACTTTAATTAACTCATTATTTCCCAAACATATTTGAAGATGGAAGCTCTTCTTGTGTGTACCTAAGTTTCTGAAACAACCAGAACAAACATTAGTAAGTTGCCTTATCACAGCGAACAACAGGGTGTGGGCCAGTATTTCCTTCTTCAATACTTTATCAAAAAGAATTTACAAAATGTTTCCTGTAGGCAGTTCATTGTGTGGTTGAAGTGGATATGGGGAAAGGAAAGGAAGAAGGAGATATAAGAAGTTAAAAATGACTCTAGATTTCTTGAGTTTATAATTGTATTGGGTATAAACAAGACATACAAAAAGTAAGCAAAACCCTAAGGTAGTAAATAATTCAGTGTCCATTATCTCCATAAGGTACAGATGAAGGCATTAGGATTTTAGATTTGAGCTTAACTGGAACAAAGTACATTTTAAATCAGATCCTGAAGGATATGTAGAAATGAAAGTGCCTGGCACAAGGGTGACCAATGCATATTTGCTTAACAAATGAAGGACATTCTGGGCTGGGGAACAGCATGGTCAAAATCTTGCAGTCAAATGGAGTGAAACATGTTATTCATGGGAGTGGAGAACCTAGGGTGTCTGGAACAGGAGTGAGGGTGAGCACTGGGCTGCAGGGGATGAGAAATTAAGATCAGAGAGGGGACGGACACAGTGGCTCACACCTGCAATTCTAGCATTTGGGGAGGCTGAGGTAGGAGGATCGTTTGAAGCTAGGAGAAAAATAAAGATTGAAATGGGGAATTTAAGCAGAATGTAAACATTGTTATACTAATGAGAACTCCAGAATCTTCCCAAAGTCGTGTTTTGTTTTGTTTTTTTCCTTTTCATCCCTAGCATCTTGCAGCCTGCCTGGACATGAAATAGGAATTTTTAAAATGTTGGTTAATTAAAAGAACAAAGGAGTGTGAATAAAAGAAGCACAATGGAGAAGAACTGGAGGATTTCTGTTTGGAAAGTAAGAAGACACAAGGAGTCTTTTTCAAAAACAAATTTGGTTGGTGATGTCTGATGGGGTTGAATTGTGAGATGCCACAGACGGCATGCAGCAGTTAGAAGACAAAAGTTGGAGTTTAGGACAATCACCTTCCCTGGAGCAGATAAATTTGAAATGCATTTTGAAAGAAGAATCAATAAGCCTGAGGAACAATCAAATCAAAGGAACAATGGAAAAACAGCATCCAAGTTTAGACCTAAGATAGTGGTAGTGTCAGTCACAGAAAAAAGGAAAATTCTAAGAGGGAATAGGATTGGTAGAGGGATTCTGTGTTGGGGAATAATGACAAATATCTAAAGGGAGATGTTCTGTCACCTAATGATGGCATAAGGAAGGCACAAATACTTAGAGAGATACTCTCCCATCTTAGCCTATTTCTCAAATGAGATATGGATATGATTATTATCATCCCCATTGTGCAGATGAGAAAAGTGAATAGCAGAGATACCAGGTGTTTGCTCTAAAATACACACATTTAATAGGGAGTATGGCTAAGACTTTAATTCCTACAATATTTACAATATTGCATTTCAGGAGATACAGAATTGAATTGCAAAGTCTGGTCAGAGATAACGTATTGAAATTTACCCATATGGATATGAGAGTTGAAGTAGCAAAACAGTACTTATTTCTTGAAAATTTAGCCCAGTTCGATGGGTGTTAATTAGGTGTCTTGTCTGTGCTTGGCTCTGTGACACAATGAGGTAATGCAAAGATAGTAAAAACAGGGTCAATGACATCTAGGGAAAGCTAGAAGGCAGACAGAGGAATCCATAAACAAGCTGCAGTAAATAAAAATCACGAAATATTACTTCATTAGTATCTACTATGGGCAAGACAGGGAACAGACTCCTGAAAAGAAATGGGTGCATGAGAAAGAGCAACATTCAGATGTTAGAGCTGGCAGAGAGACGGCTTGATTAGAGGTGACAAGTACCACAGATAACCAGGGGAACACAGAAAGTTTCCCCTTCTCAATACTTCTTCCTTTAGCACAAACCAAGAGTTAAAACCAGGCTCTATCATACCTCTCATTCATCCAATTTGCCAGTTTCTGCTGAGACCAGACACTTGCTGGAGTCCTGAATTGAGTGAGGGACTTTAGTACTTAAAGTGGATGTGCTGAGGGGATAAGAAACAAATAAGGCACAGGGATTTAAGGATAAAAGCCTGAGTCATAAAGTTTTCAAATACGTTTGAATGGCAGAGACTCTTCCTACCTGTTTCTCGCTCCTTTGAACAGAACTAGAGGAATCCACTCAACATGGTACCATAAGCAGAATATTTCAGCCTATATTTCCAGGCTTCTCTCTCTCTAAACCTGGACACAGTGCACATCTGTTACATCCATGATCTTATTTGCTATCCTTGGAGCATGTTCTGATCACCTCCACCTACCAAAATCATGCAACCCATCACAGTTTTGCTCAAATACCACCTCCTCCAAGAAGACTCCTGAACACCTTGGCCTGAAATGACCTCTCCCTTCCTGGGCTCCATAGCACTTTATGGTTTTGGAAGGAGTTTGTCCCTCACTGGTCTGTATTGTGACTTCTCAAAATAAGCAAATAAATAAATAAACAAACACACAGAAACACTAAAAATATCAGCAAACACAGTATGTGAACCATAATGTTCTCACTTTAGATTGCTTTCCCTTGCCCTCCCTGACTGCTTTTTGTCTATATTATTTACTCTTTTAAGTTTTAAGTTTTCTAAAAGTTTTTCTTGCTGTCAGAAAATGTAAAACTTCAAGTGTTATTTTTTAAAAGCCTAATATTCATCAAGGCCTTAAGCTTAGAGACTCAATAAATATTCAATGAATTAATGAATGCGTTAAGTAAAAATAAATTTGAAGTAAAATAAACTTCTTTAATGTGCACATTTATTTCTTTATGCCTGAGTACACTCATTGTAACACACACTGACCTGGGTGTGAGGGTATCGGTGTGAGCAAAACAGTAAAAATCCCTGCCCACACAGCCTATGAACTGGAGGAAAAAGCTGCAATATGCAAATGGAGGAGTAAATTATTTGTCAGAGTGGTAAGTGCTGGGAATAATAATAAAGCAGGGAAGACAGATAAGGAGTGGGGCGGGCGTGTTGGGGAGGAGGAAGGTACATGATTTTTCAATAAGATCCCCAGGGAAGACCGCAGACAAATAATCTTTCAGAGCATTAAAGACGTTACTGAGAAAGCCTAGCACACATCTGAAGGAAAGGTAATTCCAAGAAAGGAAATAGCAAGTGTCAAGGCTCAAGTCAGGATTGTGCTTTGATTGTCTAATTTATTGCAGGGAGGACAATGTGGCAGAGTGACCAAGGGTGGGATGGAAGGAAACAAGGTTAGACTATGAGGGGAGTGTATTCATCTCCCAAGGCTGCCATAGAAAATTACAACCGACTGGGTAGCTTAAAACTACAGAATTTCCTGGCTAACATGGCGAAACCCCATCTCTACAGAAATACAAAAATTAGCCAGGCGTGGTGGCACAAGCCTGTAATCCCAGCTACTCAGGAGGCTGAGGCGGGATAATCATTTGCATTTGGGAGGTGGAGTTTGCAGTGAGCTGAGATGGTACCACTGCACTCCAGCCTGGGCAACAGAGCAAGGCTCTATCTCAAAAATAAAACAAAACAAAACTATAGATTTATCCGAAGTCTGAAATCAAGGGGTCAACAGGGGGATTCTTGTGGAAGTTCACAGGGAGAATCTATTCACGCTGCCAAACTCTGCCTCCATCTTCACATCTCCTTTGCTGTGTTTCTGTATTTTCTCCTTTTCTGTCTCTTATAAGGATACTGTCACTGGATTTAGAGCCCATTCTATACCATTAGGATTTCATCTCAATCCTTATCCTGATTATATCTGTACAGACTTAATCCCAAATAAAATCACATTAGGAGGCTCTGAGTGGACATAGATTTTGGAGGGATGTGAGTCAATGCACTACAGGGAATAAGGGTGAAGCAGCCAGAGCAGTTAAGAGGCCATTCAGATGTCAATAATCCATCAGAGGCATGGTGTGCTAATACAGAAGTGCTTCTATTTTAGATTTTTAAATACAGCCAATGAGATTTATTGACACATTGGATTATTGCCTCTTGAGTTTTTCTTTTTCACTGCTTTAGAAATAAGAGAAGCATTGGTTTTTGGAAGAGAAACAGGTATGTGGCAGTCCAGTGATTGTTACTGCCTACTTGAGTCTGCTGTGAACAGAGGATAAACCGAGATGAAGGTTTATAACTGCTGCATGTAAGAAGGGAAGTAGGGTACCTCTTCCAGTTTTACTGTTTGGTATTTCTTATTAAAAATATCTATAGCTTAATATATTTTGTTGCAATTCAAATAGAGCAAAGTTTTGAAGATAAATTATTCTGAAGATAGGAAATGCATTTATGCGGCAGAGATGAATAAATGTGTTGAATTTCTCATGCAAACCTTAGGACTGTAACAACTCTCTATTTTGATTCTATCTATTTGAATGAAAAAAAAAATTTTTAAGGAAGGAAACTGATCTCACCTATCTAAAAGAAAAGATTTACATCTCAAAGAGTCTAAGGAGTTGAGCTCAGCCTGAAAAACTACAATAGGGCTCATTATGAACTTCTGAATGCTCTGGTATCAATTTAAGCTGAAATCTTGATTTACTTCCCAAGTTATAACTTCTGGGAGACATGGCATGTAGAAAGAATGAAGGAAATGAAATACTATAAATTATCTTGATTGTGATGTCAGATTCTCAAACAAATATCTTGATATTCAGTACAAAAAAAAAGAATGCCTGTCCTTTAACAGCTACCTCTCCATAGACCTTTCCCATTGATTCAACAATGATCTCTTGCTATGTATGATCTAAAGAATATTCTCCCATTTTCTAGGATTGGTATTTAAAGACCTTTTGTCTAGCTGTAATGCTTTCTGTTCCTTCCATCAGAGAATCCAGGGCTTCAGGTACAGTCATTCTGTGTCCCTCCAAACATGGAATCCTCATTCTGGACCCTGGGCTCTGCCTGAAGAGAATTGCCATCCTGCCCACTTAAAGTTCTTCATTTCATGATCTGGGTTGAATCTCACCTCTTCTCTGGTGTTATGTTACCCTGAATTTGCACACCACACTTTTCTCCTTTCACTAAGCTGTTTGTAGTCCTGCCATGTCCAAATTCAAGTCATCATCTGTTGCCTGGACTAAAGCAATGGCCTCCTGCCTCCCTGTGTCCATCCTTGACCCCTAAGGTCTGTTAGCCACCTAGCAGGCAAAATGATATTTTCAAAACTTTAGTTAAATTACTTTTTTCCTAAATTATGCATATAAAACCCTTCATAGCTTTTCACCTCACTCACAATAAAATTTCCAGTTGTCTATAAGCTAAATCCCCACCTCCCCTACCTAGATATGTAGTATATTTTACTCAGCATTCCTAGTTATCTTTGTATTCATATCCCTCTGAATTTACATCTGAAATGGGATGGTTCCCTTGACCCTTTCAATGGACTTATAAAGGGATGGCTCATTTACTCAGCTCCCAGCTCTCAATCCCTCACAGGAGGGGGAGCACACAGGTAAGTGGGTGCAGGGGCTGGGACAAGTGTTTCTGGGCACTAGAAGGAGTAGAACTTTGTGTGGCCCCATGACAGCTTCTAGAGGGTATCCACCACCTCCAGAGCCCCAGAGGGTGTGTGTTACCATGTGCTCTTTTAGCTTTGTTGTCTGTGGATGGCTTACTTGTTTCACAGCTCAATTTGACAGCCCTTTGTATCCTGAGCTCTTGTTCGAGGTCCAGGAAGAAACAGGTTGCAGGAATGAATTAAAGATGGTAAATACAGAGGATTTTATTGCCAATGAAAGTAGCTCTCAGTGGAATAAGGAGCTGGAAAGGGGATGGAGTGGAAAGGTGGTCTTTCCCCGGAGTTTGGTCATCCCTGGCCAGACTTTTCTCTGAAGTCTAGCCATCAAGCCGTACCTCTGAAGTCAGGCTGCTTCTATCCAACATCCAGCTGCTGCTTCTCTTCTCTCCTTCTTTGCCACTCTGCTGCCCCTTTGCCAGTGGAGCCTGGGGCTTTTATGGGTACAGGATGGGGAGCGGGGTGAGCCATAAAGCAATATTTGAATGGGAAAACAGGAATGCACATTCTCACTTTGGGCCACAGTCTTAGGCTTGAAGGTGTGGCCCTCACCAAGGACCACCCTCTTCTACCCAATATTTCCCTGCCTCCTGTCCATATCACATCTAACTTTCTTGGCACCAGTTAGTGACTTCCACTTAGTAGTCTGTATTTCTTGATACTAGTGGTGATTCAGCATGTGCTTATTAACGAACTACTGTATGTTCTACTGTGCTTCTCACTGATAGAATACAAGACTTTGAAAAATTAAAAGGAAACCTTTCTTTGCTTCTTATAAGAATATAATAGAAATTAGTGTTGAGTTTGTGCTTAACTATGTAATTTCAGAGCTATAGAGAGACTTGTGAAGTCTTCTGATCCCTCAGCCTCATTTTAAATGAGGCCCCAAGCTTGTGCAAGTTAAATTACTTAAAGCTAATTGGTGATTGCTCAGAGAGGAGACATCCAGTTTCCTGCTTGCTGGTCTGGCAATTGCTCCCACTTTAGTACACTACAGAGCTCATTAGAATCACCATCCAATGCCTTCATTTGAGGGAGGGTTTCTGATAGCAAGTTATTCATTCAGAATTCATGGCAAAAATAGGTATTATAATCTGGCAGGGTCTCATAGCTCCATCCTCGTTTCTTTTTTTATTATTATTAATTGTTTTTGGTCACTTGCAAGCTAGAGAGAGACATCATTGTCTACCGACTGCCCAACCTTTGAGAGCCATCTCCAGTGATCCTTCATTCATAAAGTCTGTCCTGATTTCTTCCAAACCTGACATATTTTTCGATCTTTTGTATCCTCTTAACATTTTTTTATAACACACTTTGGGTATTTCTCTTATTAAATTTTGTACTGCATTTATTTGGACGTTTGTTTAATCTCTTTGAGACTGTTGGTTCTTCAAAGGAAAAACCTTTATCAGGTCTTTCTTCATATCATCCACAGTTACTAACACAATGCCCTACACATCATGGCTCAGGTAAGTATTAAGCACATTGAATGGAACTAATAAGAAATTACTGAATATTTTCATAAATTACAGTGAAGGCAGTGTCTGCATCAAATTACCAGAGAATTGACAACCATCTTAATTGTCATACCTCTACCTAGAAACTGGATTGAAAAACACTTGGTTATTATCTAACAGAGCGTAACACATTATCTAGAAAAAACAGGCTTAAAAACCCAAGGTTACAAAGCACAACATTGATCTTACACATAACACTCATCAGATCCTTCAGAAATGATTCTTTTGTTCTAACTAAAATCCCTTCCCATTCCCCAGAGAAAGAAAAGATACCAAACTCACTGAGTCACAAGTGGTTTCATGAAATAATTCCTCTCTTCCAAAGGAATGACAAGATTAGTGATAGAAAGGTGCAATTCTTGATTTACATCTGGCTTCTTGTAGTATGCCATTCTTTCCAAATAATTGCTATTTCTTTTGTGGGGGGAATCCAGTATTAATACAAGTAAATGCTTTGGGTACCGCATTCAAGGAACTTTACTTGAATCAGGGAAAGATACAAACCGAATAGATACAGGACATTTCTAAGGAATCATACATGTCTGACCACTTAAAATAATAGCTGGAGCTCTTAGAAACTAAATTTTATTTTGGATGAAATTATTCAAACCAATGAGCTACCTGTAGAAATTCAACACCTTTGCATCTACTAGGAAAACAAAATTGATCTAACACAAAGTCTACATTTATTTCTGGCAGGTACAATAAATTAAAAAAAATTTTTTTTTTTTGAGATGGAGTTCTGCTTTGTTGCCAGGCTGGAGTGCACTGGTGCAATCTCAACTCACTGCAAACTCTGACTCTGCGTTCAAGCGATTCTCCTGCCTCAGCCTCCCATCAATAAATTAATTCAAATATTCCACACATTTTTGGGGATACAGAGTCTCACTCTGTTGCCCAGGCTGGAATGCAGTGATGTAGTCTCAACTCACTGCAACCTTTGCCTCCCAGGTTCAAGCAATTCTCCTTCTGCAGCCTCCTGAGTAGCAGGGATTACAGGCACCACCACCATGCCATGCTAAGTTTTTTTTTTTTTTTTTTTTTAGTACAGGCAGGGTTTCATCATGCTGGCCAGACTGGTCTCAAACTCATGACCTCAGGTGATCCTCCTGCTTCTGCCTCATAAAGTGTTAGGATTACAGGGGTAAGCCACCATACCTGGCCAAATATTTAATGCTTTTTAATCTACCAAACATTACGAAAAATAATCAATTCTTGGCACAGATGTGTTTTATGTTTTATATGATATTACATGAATAACCACCATCCCCATTGATTTCACACAACTTGAAATAATGCTGTTCAGCTGGAAGATTGAGAATGAACAAGGTTAGAACTCTTAGCGATACACAGGGAGGAGTCAAGTTTATATCCACAAACTTTGGGCAAATCAAACATTCCAAGGGTCAGATTCCTCAACAGTGATACAGTCTGTACTTAAAAATAGATGAACTTGGTCTGCACTTGAATAAAGTACTAACTAAATGAAAATAATCAAGTGTTTATTGAGTATCTGCTCTGTTTAAAGAATAATCTGGGTAGCTATTTACCAGGGATACAAGCCAAGGAAAAACCATACATTTTTTTCTGAATTACTATCCAAACTAGAGTAGATCTTCTTAGGTATAATATGGTAAGTATGCCTGACATAGCTTAAGGAGATGCTGAATTTGGGTTTAGTGAGGTCAAATTCTAGTTGACTGTTATTTCTCTCAACAGATCTCAAAGCAGTTCCCACTATTGGCATTTGAAACCAGTCCTATGTTATTCTCTGTGTGCAAGTGTGTGTGCATGTTTGTGTAGTGTATATGGCTTTTATTTCACTGGTTTTCAAGTGTCTCATTTTTTCCTACTTATGTCAGTGCATTTACAAACACTAATACAGATTTAATTGCTTGCAAAAGAACTTTGGAGGGTCATGTCTTTCTCAACTAGAAATTACTGTTTTATTAACTAGTGCTATGAAGATTATTGTAAATAATTAGGCAGCATTTTATATTTTCATATGCAGAGAAATTATGTATGTATTTGTTGTGTTACCATAAGCAGATTTACTGCAAAGCGAAGGAAGCATAAGTTTCAGAGCCCCTTTCTTACATGGGGTAATCAAAACGTATTTTTGTTGCATTTACACAAATAAGGTATTTTAACCACCATTGGTTATTACCACTATCAACTTTCATTCTGACTTTTCCTCTGTCAGCTTCAACTTTCTCTCACATCAGACACGTATGAGTGGCCAGCAAATGTCTTGGCCATGTGGTTAAGGAAACATTGTTGAAAACAGGATATTTTAACTGCAATATAGAAAGTTCGAGGATTTACAAACTCCTGATTTAATATACATTAAAGTAACTTATTTTCTTTCTTTAGCAGCATTTATTAAAGATCTGAGAAAAAAATTCAAATAAAAATTTAACTGAAAATTTAAAATGATAAAGATCAGATATCTTTATATACTTTATATCAGGGATTTATACCTGGGTGATGTAGTAATAGGTACAACAAACCCCTGTGACACGTTTGTCTATGTAACAAACCTTCACAAGTACCCTCAAACCTAAAATAAAAATTAACAAAAAGGAAGGGATTGTCACAAAAACATTTCAGACTCTAACAAAAGCAATTTATTAAGGGAAGGAGATACATTTTATTTTTTTAGAAAATAAATTTTAGTTTATTTTATTCTATTTTTTTAGAGATGGGGGCCTCACTGTGTTGCCTAGGCTGGCCTGAACTCCTGAACTCAAGGGATCTTTCCAAGTAGCTGGGACTACAGATGTGTGCCACCACATCCAGCAGGAAATAAATTTTAAATAGAGGTAATGAACGGGCCCTTTGTATAGTCAGATAATTTAATTAATGAAGTGGAGTGAACCTATAAACACATAAAAGGACAGACAACTTTCTTGCTGATTTCACACAAAATATGATGACAACAAATACAATACAAAACTCAAAATGCATCATTAAGGACATTGATAACAAACTGGTAAATGAATGTCATCAATTTATTAGTTAGATAGTATTTAACTTAATATTAGATACTATACAAGAAAACCGGAAATGTCTTAAAAACTTATATATGTGAGAAACCTTACAAAGGTTCGACCAAATTTGTTTATAATCCTATACATTTACATGATACCATGAATTAAAAGGTGTGAAACTGAAAAAATCTTTTCTACCTAATCATTAGGTAAAACACTCTGGTATAAGCATACACATACAGATTCTGATCAACTATGCTGACAGAAATACTAACTTATCTTTCTATAAAAAATGATCTTATAAATCTTCACCATAGGAAGAACATGTGGCAAAAAAAAAAAAAAAAAAACCATAGAAAAGCAAGTATTAGGCCAGGCACAGTGGCTCATACCTGTAATCCCAGCACTTTGGAAGGCCAAGGTGGGTGGATCACCTGAGGCCAGGAGTTCCAGACCAGCCTGACCAACATGATGAAAGTTCATCTCTACTAAAAATGAAAAAAATTAGCCAGGCATGGTGGCGGACATCTTTAATCCCAGCTACTCAGGAGGCTGAGGCAGGAGAATCACTTGAAGCTGGGAGGCAGAGACTGCAGTGAGCAGAGATCATGCCACTGCACTCCAGCCTGGGGAACAATAGTAAAACTCCATCTCAAAAAAAAAAAAAAAAAAAGAAAAGCAAGTATTATAGAGGTGTGTCAGGTAATTCACTAAGAAAAATATTTCTAGATTTTGTGATCATTTTTAATTTGTCAATTTTTAAAAGAATTTGCAATTTCTGGGGGTTTTGTCATTTTGAAAGATTGTTTCCACACCTAATTTTGCATTTATAACTAATTACTTTATAATCAAATCAAAGAGCTTTCTTGAATTTTATAAACTTCAAGTCTTATAAAACTTGTTATTGTCCTTTGTACAAGAATGATCTCAACTAGAACTATCTTGTTCTTAAGTGTTTACAAAGAATAATAAGTAACCTCTTTTAGCCTCAATTTTATCAAATTGCTCTTCCTTTCAGATAAATCACATTGTCCCTTTTATAATTTATGCAGATTGGTTCATATTTGGTTTTTAGTGGATATATTTAACAATTCACTATATATACAAGAGGAGGTTGTAAATAAATTACATATCAACAGTTTTCTCATGAAAGATTTGATTGAATTTCACACCATCTTTTGACTATTATGCAATCAGTCATTGTTTCTCAAATTAAGATGAAATAGTTTATAGTCAAAAAGTATGGCTAATTGCAAAGGTTAGAAGGAAATAGTCTTTTAATTGATGTGCACAACAGACATCTACAGAGGTTAGAGACCTCTCTGATGTTAGAGCAATAGCTTTTTTCCTGAGCCCTCAAGAGCTTGAATTTTATCTCTACATTTTGATCCTGACTTTGATACTGGCTTGGAAATCCATGGGTTCCCAGGGTTCCTTGATCTGACTCTGACGTCCTTTTAGATGTGTGTTACCTGTACAGTTTTTCTGCTCATACTTGGCACGCTAACATATGGTCTGTCTCTTAACTGAGACTTTTGCCTACACCTGCTCTGAAACCAGGACCGCTGGTCTTCATCTCATTGACCAGCTGCTTTGAGGCTAATGACTCTCTGCCCCTTTGGTTCCTGGCTCTATCCTGACCTCTAGCGACCACTGCAGGTGACATACTATCTGAACCACCATACCGCTTGTTTGCCAAATGGAACAGCTTTGGTTGACCTGTCTCCATGAAGATTATCCTATAAATTTTTCACTAAGATGAAATGTGAAACTTTAGTTAGATAGAAAGGAAGAATTTGATGAGTAATATGATGACATATACAGAAATTCATCATCTTTTAAGCCAAATGAAGTTTCTCAACTGACCTTCATAATGTATTCCTGTATCTGTCACCTTCATTCTTCATGCTTTTATCTACGCATTCATCCATATTAATTTAACATAAATATCTGGTACAGTACTAAGGTAAACCAGAAAAATATACACCAAAGCCTGGCTTGTGGGTAGCCCTGCCCAGACTCATAAATGCATCCAGTCTAGGAGACAGCACAGGTTTCTGTTCATCAACATCAGCTCTGTGGTATTTTTCAGAATACTACAGCTATAGTATTATTATACTCTCCACAATTAATTGGTAGCTCTGAATAAAAGTATGGTAAGTTCCTAGGGGCTAAAGGAGGAGGCTAGGGGAAAAACATGCTAGAAAAGCAGTATTTTAGGGGCTGGAAGAATGAACCTACATTTAGGGTATCAATGTGGAGATCCTTAAATAATGTGGGAGACCTAATTCAGTACAATGTGGAATACAAAGGAAATGCTTCCAGTTTCAACTGAAATGGTGGCAATGATTCCAAGGAAATGTAAATTGGTACTTTCCCATCTTACGTCTGTTACCTAAGGCAGTATCACTGCTACAGAACAGGCAAACTTTTGGGTAATTCCTTCATCTTTCCTGTTGAGGTTTATACAGTGGAGGTCATGTTTCACAGTATGACCTTGCTAAAAAATCAATTATCATCTCATATTTTTTCAGTAGATCAGTAACACTGAATCAGTTATTATTCTTTGTTATTCAGTGATAGATGTTTTTACTTTTATACAGAGACACAGATAAACTGCAGATAGACAATACTACTTATATCCCTATTGAAATAGCTGATCAAAACAGCTACTATTAATAGGCTAAAGTCTTTGCTGCTTGTTCAAACAGGGCTGTGACAAAGGACAGATTTTGGTAGCACTGGTATTTGCTTTCTATGTAATATTCAGCTTTCCCTTATGTAATAGTTTAATAAAATCATTGCCCACTGATACCAAGATTATTTTCTTACACATTCATTTGGCTGATGGAACTCTGATGGCTGTGCTAAAACAGGGGTATTTATTGATTTTTCCTTCCAGGAATTCAAACTAAATTGTTCATAAAGATGGAGATCTGGTGTCAGATGAGGTATTTGCACAATAAAACTACAGCAAAGTAGTGATCTGATGCAGACCATACTATTGGCCTGTTTTATTTGACCTCTCCTTAGCTCTGAAAAGGGTGAAATGCCAAAGTGCCTCAAAGGGGAAATCACCTACTTGTAATTTATCATGGTCTTTAATTGTGAAGATTACACTGTCATTGTCACATAGAGAAAGAATTCTACAGCCTCTCCCATAAACCTGATGCCACAAAAAAACTATTTTTGAATCCAAAACCCTTTTCAGGTAAATGTTTTTCGTTATTAATTTAATTTTTTGAGATGGAATCTTGCTCTATTGCCCAGGCTGAAGTACACTGGTGTGATCTCGGCTCACTGCAACCTCTGCTTCCTGGGTCCAAGTGATTCTCCTGCCTCAGCATCCCAGGCACCTACAGGCAAGCACCACCACGCCCAGCTAATTTTTGTATTTTTAGTAGAGACAGATTTTCACTGTGTTGTCCAGACTGGTTTTAAACTACTGACCTCAGGTGATCTATCTGCTTCGGCCTCCCAAAGTGCTGGGATTACACGTGTAAGCCACCATGCCCAGCCTTACATGACATGTTTAAATGCAACTAAGGAAGTATTTCTAAAGGGCCAACAGAGCAATATGCTGTGTAGTAAAAATGTGCTATTTTCAACCTTTTTCTTTCACAGAAAAGTCAATAAATCATCATCTGAATAGCAATAATGTCAGGGATGGAGGAGCCTAGGAGAGCCAGAGTTGACACCATTTTAAAATCTACTCCATCTCAAAACTAGCAAGAGACATTTATTGTTAGTTACATGATCATACAGTATTTACAACTCAGGAAACAATTTAAAGATACCTACAAGGACAGACTCCTACAATAGAAAGTCCAGATATTCCAATATTCATAATATATGCTTTCAGGATAATTATAGTTATGCTTTGAAGTATTTACATATTAAAATGTCAGGAATAGTTTTCTTTAAATCAATAAAGTGATAAATTGTGACATGCTGTCAGCCCACCTACACATGGGCACAGCTTAGTTTAGCCTTTACATAGACAAGACCCCTATATAAGAAAAACTTAGAGACGGTGCGTTCCTCCACTTGCTTTCTGAGGACGCCCTACTCTGTAATAGAGGAGCTTTCCATAAAGCTCAATTTATTCTCACCGTATTCTGCAACTCGCCTCGAATTCTTTCCTGCACTAGATCCAAGAACCCTCTCTTGAGGTCTGGATCAAGACCACTTTTTCTGCTAACAATAACAATAACCTACATTCATATAGCTAATTCTATTAGCCCGTTCTCACACTGCTATAAAGATACTACCTGAGACTAGGCAATTTACAAAAGAGAGAGGTTTAATTGACTCACAGTTTTTCATGGCTGAGGAGGCCTCAGGAAACTTAAAATCATAGTGGAAGGCGAAGGCGAAGGAAGGACCTTCTTCACGTGGCAGCAGGCGAGAGAGAGCAAGAGAGGAACTACCAAACACTTATAAAACTATCAGATCTCATGAGAACTCACTATCACGAGAGCAGCGTGGGGAAAACTGTCTCCAATCCAATCACCTCCCACCAGGTCGCTCTCTCAACACCTGGAGATTACAATTCAAGATGAGATTTAGGTGGGAACGCAGAGGCAAACTGTATCACTAATGCAATTTACAAAGCATCTTTTTTAACAAGCGTGCACATCCAAAAAGAACAGCCCTGTTCAGCCCTCATTCTGTAAACAGGGCACTGTTTTCTTGGTCTCATCTCTCTAAGTGTAAGTAGAGAATTCATAAACAGTTGGATTTGCTAGTATAAATATTTCTTCTAAACACCAAGTGTGTGAGAGTGTATGGCTCTGGCGGGCTAGAAATTAACTTAGTATTTTATAAAATAGCAAAACTATTGAGTGTGATAAGTGAAACTTCCCTCTGTCTAGTCACCCAAGCTAGAACTTGGTGTGTCTTTCTTGACTTTCCCCCTCTACATCACTTGCCCTATCAATCACTAAGTGCTGCAGATTTCACCTCCTCGATATATCTCTGGAGACAGATACAAAAAGTAGACAGCCAAGTGGATAGCTTGGAAAAAGGGGCAGATTCCCCAGGGCAGGCAACTATAAAATGCAGCTGGCACAGCTCTTCCATGGTGGGATGAGGGCCCTGTAGAACGCCCACCACAGTGCGAATCTCTGCTCTGCTGATAAGGGACTTTCATAGACCTCCTGGCTGCTGTGAGGAACCCAGAAACTTCTAGGCTTCACTTCTAGAAATTTAAATCGCCTACCTACCACAGGTAACTTTAAACGTGAAAAATAACAAACAAACCCCAAACAGAAAATCTTTCTTGCTGCTTCCTTAGGACTTTGCTGCTTTCTTAGGACTTTGCTGTTTCACTCCTCAATGCCCCCACCATGTGAATACGCTTTCCCACATTCCCTATTTTATTTGATGTCGTTGCAGCTACTCTGATTAGGCAAAGCAGGTGTTTTCTTACTTTACAGCAATGATTCTCAATCTTGTATGCACATGAGAATCACCTGGGAAAGTTTTACCATTTATGAAAGCTTGGGCCCCACCCCAGAGTAATTGACTCATAATTTTGGGGGCGTGGATTGCTCCATCGGTCTTTAACAAAAGCTCCGCAGATGATTCCAGTTGGTAGCCAGAGTTGAGAGTTACCACCCATAAGCCTGAATGAACGGAAGCTATGGCTTAATGTGATTGTTAATGTCCATAAATATGGAAAATTATAAATTGCCAGCTTATAATTTAAAAATAATTTTTTAAAAAGTGAGCTCTCCACCATGTTCACCACTGCCTCAATTTACATGTAACGCAAGTACAGAAAAATGCACACCTGTATGTCACGAAGTGCTAAATTGAATGGCTGCAAGTAGTAATGACTTCTGTGAGGGGAAGAACCAGATCCTTATCATGCCACAGTTTGGATCTAAAAGTATGAGCCAGATGGGGCCACTGAGGACTATGAAACTCCAGCTAGTGTAAATTGTTACTCTGTAGCCCAAGAGAAATGATCACCAGAGAAATTTTCATTTCAGGAACTGTTTTCCTGGCTCAGTCTCTTCTGTAATGACTGTGTCATCTCCTCAACTGCTTTCCCACAACCTCATACATGTGATGCTCAATTTCTTATGCAGCTTCTTTATACTATGTTTCATCAATTTCCCTGTATCTCTTACATCTTTCTCCTGGGTAGATTTAATCACCTAGTCAGTCATGCTTTGTATATTCTCAGAGAAATACAGTCTATGAATATGCTGCTGGTTTCTCACTCAGCCTCACTTCTGAGTTTTGTAGGGGCATTGTCACATTCCAATGACTTCCTAAATTCATTGTGTCCAAAATTAAACTCAAAAAAGTTTTTCAACAATCCCTTTAATCTTACCCCCAAATCTATCTCACATGCCCAGACTCCCATATTCAAATATCTAATTACCTACGATGGCTCCTCCAAGGTGACACAGGCACCTCAAATCAATGTGTCCAAAAGCAAATTGATTATTTTCTTCATGCCTATTTCACCTCCAAAATTCTCAGTCACTAGCACTGCCCTCCATCTAGACACCCAGGCTAGAACTTGGGGTGTGTCTGTTGACAATCGTCCTCTACATCACTTCTCCTATCAGCCAATCGCTAAGTGCTGCAGACCTCAACTCCTTTATATGTCTCTGCTACTATCTTCTTCAGCACTCCTGTCCCTGCCCTCTCACACGAACTACTCAGTGCCCCAAACTCCTAGTATTTTTCAAACCAACTGGCTATACAACCGCCAGGGTGTAAAAGGTAAAGCTGTATGACTGCCCTCTTAACTTCAGTGTCTCTCGAGGGCAGGATAAAGTCCTTTCTCTTCAGGTGGCCATGGGCCGCTCTGCAGACTGCCCTCTGCCCTCCTCTCCACTCACAAATCTCTGCTCTGCCTGGAACTCAATTCCCCAGAAGTACCATTTTGTTTATTGCTCCTCTCCAACGTGCTCTGCAACCTGTGCCTGTGGCCCTCTGCTTTTTTTGGTTAACCCCTGCCCGTCAGCTAAGACTCATTTCTGTTATATGCTATTCCTGAAAACAGCACCTTGTTTCCATGGACTTCCAGGTTCTTTGCTTTTCGAAATATTCTGTGCAATTTTCTGTCATTAGACTTATAACACTGTATTATCATTAATCATTATTCTCTATAACCTGTCTTGAATTCAGTGAATGTACTCTGCATCCTCAGCACTTAGAGCCTGGCACTCAAAGAATGAATGAATTCCTTCAGTGAACTCAGTATCTGATGCTTCCACAGTACTTACTAACTTCTTTTTTTTTTTTTTTTTTGAGACGGAGTTTCGCTCTTGTTACCCAGGCTGGAGTGCAATGGCGTGATCTCGGCTCACCGCAACCTCCGCCTCCTGGGTTCAGGCAATTCTCCTGCCTCAGCCTCCCGAGTAGCTGGGATTACAGGCATGCGCCACCATGCCCAGCTAATTTTTTGTATTTTTAGTAGAGACGGGGTTTCACCATGTTGACCAGGATGGTCTCGATCTCTTGACCTCGTGATCCACCTGCCTCGGCCTCCCAGTACTTGCTAACTTCTATTGGGTTTACTGTGTCCTTCTTCCGTCTCTGCAACTAGATCATTAACTCCAGGAGAGCTGTTGAAGGCTGGGTCTTTGTTTCTTCAGTGTTAGCCGAATTGACAATGAATAGGTGTTGTATCAGTAACAATAAAAAGAAAAGAGGAAAAGAAGGAAGAAAGAAAGGTCTGATTTCTATATAGTTGTTAAGTGCAATTTAAAATTTTAAACGTTAAAAATTTAAGTAAAATTTGTAATGTTATCCTTTACTTATCTACTCAAGCAAACAAAACAAAGACTCCTAACATTTCAAGAGATAGTTACATCTTCACATAGCTGACTGTAAATAGAATATTTGTTTTATAATATTCTAGCACTGGATCATTATAGGATTCTGAAAATGAGTGTTAATTTAATTGATTAAAAAAAAATGGAAGGAAGCAGTTCCCTTTCCAGATATGACTGGACAGAGACATACTAGAGTGACTAGTGAGAAAAGCTGGAACTTCTGTTGTACATAAATATAGCATGAGTCATTTATTTTTTTAGTTCAAGAACAGAATTGTTGAAATCATGACATTAATTGATGCAAAATCCCAAACATCAATGATGAGCCATTCAATAACAGTAGGTATATTTAAAAGCTTGTCTCTGGATTTTTAAAGAATATTTTTAATAGTCCAAAACAAAGAGCACAATTACTAATAGATATTAATTGGCAGTAAAAATACAGCTAACATTATTATAGCTTGAAGCAAAACAGAAACCAACCAACCCCCTACCCAAATTCAAAGCCTCTGTTTTATGCTTATGAATATTAGAAAAATGTTATTCCTTTCTTCCTTCTGTATTATCTCTCCTGACATCAAGATAAGTCACTAATAATTGTAGCTTTCTTGGACTCTCTTATTCCACTCATTTTGTAGCTTTTAAAAAATATATTATTCTTTTTAGAAATAAAAGATACTGTTTTTCAGTTTTCTTTGTAGGTGGAAGTGAAATATAATCTAGAGAAGTCCTCTGCAATCTCTGATAATACAGTTGAATAGGAGGGTGACTCATTAGGAATTGGCAGATGTCAGCACCTGTTGTAAGGAGTTAGGATCTGTGAGTCAAAACTCCTTTGGCTGAAAATATACCCCAACAGGTCTTAGAGACTGAGAGTTAGAGCAAGGAATTGGGGCTGGAAGGAAGTTAAGAGATCTATTTGAGATTGGTTGCCTTTGGTGACATCAAACTTGGGGCTCAGAAAATGATTCTCTAAAACATGGCGCTTCGGCATGATGAGTGCTTTGAAAATGGAAAGGCTGTAGAAATAAGCCTAAGATCCAAGGTCTCTCTCTGACTTTCCCCTACCTCCCTGTCTCTCAAATCCTCTTTCCAGAATCACTGGAAGGGACTCTCTCTGAAATGTTCTTATGTGAGAAATATTCTTTGCAAAAGAAATGCAATTGTCTTAAGGCCCCCTGCCTAGAAACCCCATCAAATAATCAGGAAGGATCAAACCAAGGGAGAAGAAAAGAGTCTGGGAGTCATCACCATGCCCAGTCTTTTCACCTGTTCTTCTAAGGGCAGCTCCCAGAGGTTACCTGGGGAACTTTACCTGCATAACAAGACAACCCATGTTCTGCCCTTTACCTTCCATAAGTTGTGCCATCCATCTTCCAAAGAGAGTAGTTTACAAAATAATGTCTGCCTCCTGAGTCTGTACACCATTCCCCTATGAAGAGCATATTTAAACCTCAACCAGTTGGCTCCTCTTTGAGTTTCATACTTTGGGTATGGTTTTTGTGTCCATGTGTGCGTTAAAATAAATGTTATATGCCTTTTTCTCCTATTAATCTGTCTTTTGTCAATTCATTTTCAGTGAACCTAGGCTTTCCTTTGACCCCATCACTACTGTTTGTGAAAATGTGATGTCTGTACATCTGTGTCAGAATCATCTGAGTTGTTTGTTTTTTGTTGTTGTTGTTGTTGTTGTTGTTAAATTCATCCAATATTTATTGAATCATGAACAGTTGCAAACATCGCCACAATCAGAGACCCACCCATCCTGATGCCTCTCTTGGCTTCCCTTGAGAAGGATGCCTGAGGCGGGATGTCCCCTAAACTCCAGGGAACAACCAATGCACAGAGATATGATAAAACTGGGAGACAGGAGGAGGGTGGAGCAGTATGGATTCCAGGGAAGACACATACACACAGACTCTCCCACACAGAGGCAAAGACCAGGGGCGTCAATCTCTGCCCCCAACAGCAGCCATGAGAACATCAGGGAAAGACCAGGCATCCATGAGGCGTTTCAGTCCTTCCTGTCCAGTAACCAGACTGCTGCATCTCTTGAGTTCACTGCTATTCAGCCTGCAGATACCCCTGGGCCTACTCAGCAGTTCCCTACTCAAGACTGGAGCTCTCAGCCTCCCACAGAAGCCTGGTCTGCAACTCAACTGCTCAGGCCACCAGATGGGTAGGAACAACCGCTGAGAGGTCTTAAGCTGTTCTTCCACAGACTCTAAAGCACGATGGAAATAAGCTTGATGGAAAATAACCATCAGCTTCCAAAAATATTAATGACAAAAGCAAAAAAAAATTAAGAAGAGTTATTAGAAGCATTCACATAGTCAATCAGAATTTATAAATATTTATTGTGATATGGCAGTGGATTGGCCACCATGCTGGTCAAGATAAACTGATACAAAGATGGGTACTGCAGTTTGGCACCTAATATACATCTACAAAGATTATAGTCCCACTATAGTCTGAGACCATGTTTTAAGTCATACACAAAATATGTGTAACTACTGCCTTTTTTTCCACACTCAAGAGGACCACATTGTTTTAGGGAGAACTTTAAATCCGTGTAAACTTAAAGCAATTCATTTGGAAATGGTTGTATTTTATTAATAAGCAATTACTTGTGACATATATTATAGTGAATCCCAATGTGTTAAGGCATAGAAGTGAGAACTGCTGTGAGGTTCTGGGAGAATCCATCTCATCGAACTCCCACAATAATCATTTTGACTTTTCTGCAGAGCACCCCAAAGTCCCTTTCGTGCTTATATCTTCATCACACCATCCTCACAGGAAATGTGTAAATTCGTAAGACAAATCAGATGATTTTGTGAATATAACGAAATATTATAATTTTAAATAGAATAGGATCAACCACTGAGAAAGTCTTTTGTTTGTTTGTTTTCCTTTGTTTTGTTTTTGAGACAGGGTCTCACTTTGTTGCCCAGTCTATAGTGCAGTGGCACCATTTCAGCTCACTGCAACCTTCACCTCCCTGGGCTCAAGTGATCCTCCCACCTCCGCCTCCCAGGTAGTTGGGACTACAGGCATGCACCACCATGCCTGACTTATTTTTGTATTTTTTGGAGAGATGGAGTTTCACTATGTTCCCTAGGCTGGTCTCGAACCCCTGAGTGCAAGTGACCTGCTTTCCTCAGTCTCCCAAAGTGTTGGGACTACAGGCATGAGCCACGGTACCCAGCTGAGAAAGTTTTAAAAAAAGTCTTTATGCACAAAGTCTTTATGAGAATGTAAAATAATCGAGCTGCAAATTCTAATTATATAATCTAGTAACTAACATTGGATCTGAAACCCATGTATATTTTGGAATATCGTAATTATTTGGTAGGCAAAGTGTGAGAAACAAAAAGAATTTAAATAAACTCATATACATGCATGTGGGCATATACACACAAACACAAGTGCACTGAGATGTCAAGACCTATTATTCAGATTTTGATTAAAAATCTTCCCACATTTCTCAGACTGCATTATCCACTGCGGCCGTTCATTAAGCATCACCAGCCATCTTTCTCAATTTGCAATTCATATCTATGGGAAAATGGCATTGCTCTTATCCAAGTTTTTATTTTTGTTTAAATCTATTTAAGACTAAACAAAACTGACGTATTAAAAGGACTTTGCTAGTTTACCCATGTCACTTGGAAGTAGGCTGCAGATATTAACAATCACTATTATATTCATTAGGATTCTTCTACAAGGTAATATGGAGAGTGAGACATTGGGCTGGCAAATTTTCATCATCAAGAGGGGACAGAAAAAGTTATATAAGATAGAGCTCTTCTTTCACAAGCAAAAATGAAGGCAGGTCAGGAGAAACTTGAGGCTAAGTAGGATTGGAGATTGTGGGGAGGAGGTGCTACTCTATGGAGAGTAGACTGGGGTATAACAAAGCCAAATATGAAAATCCTGTCTTGATCTTGCCTGGTAAAACTTTACAAAAGAATCTGAAGCAAAAACACATTTTTGTAAAGATACATGGAGACTGATTTTATTTTACTTACAGAGAAACATTAAATCTCTGTATTGTTACTCTTCACTATTAGGAAGCATATTTTCATCATAGCCTCTAAGCCAGGATTCTTGAATAAAGGTTGGTTTGTGTTAGATAATTTAGTATGTTACTTGAAGCAAAATCATTATGAAATGCAAGTGTGAGAAAAGTGCATTAGGGATCGAATATCATAAGAAATCTTATTAGGTACTTAACACACACACCAGCCGTTTTGCTAAGCACTTTACATATACTGATTGTGTTTCCATCATAATTCTGTGATGAAGGTATTTTATTCTCTCAGTTTTTCAGATGACAAAAGAAGGGCTAATTAAAGTAAAGAAGGACAGCAGGTAGATACTGGAGCCAGAATCTGCATCAAAGCTGATTTATTCCAGCCTCTCTATCTTAATAGCAAGCTTGAATGCCTCCAAAGAGGGAAAGAGTGTTAACTACACAAAGACAATTAGTTGTAAGACTCATATCTACTAGCATCTCTGATCTATATAAAATAAGGCCAAATTAGTTTTTCAGAAACCCTTGCAAAATTTCAGGAAACTTTTCATGGAATAAAGTATGACCCATGTGGCAATACTCCAAAACAAGTCTTTAAAGATTATTGACACCACAGAGGGCTCAGTTCTTACCGTGAATCCTCCCAATAGCAGTAATATTCTTACCATCCAGATACCAAAGTCATCCTTATGGTTTTTACCTCATCCAACTGGCAATTAGGAGTCTTACCTCATATCTGAGACCTCACCTACGGATATTCTTGCCATCAGATGACACTGGTGTAATCTTTAAGTTTTTCTTCAGTTGTGGACTTTTTCAGTTTTAGAGAGAGTCCCTACTAATTTCAATCTTCTCAAAAAAAGACTAAAACTTGTCAGTGGACCTCCTTGACCACCTGCAATCTCCTTGAAGCCCCATCTCACATATCAATACCTTGTGGCACACCTCACCCATACAGAGTGAGATCGCCTCCCTTCTCTAAGTTTATATGGCATCCTGCATGTATGTATCCTGTGGCTGGCATCGCTCTTCTACTTAACTGTATATTAGGTGCTCTCTCATCAGTCAGACTGCAGTATCCATCTTTGTATCTATTTATCTTGGCCAGCATGGTGGCCAACCTACTGCCATATCCCAATAAATATTTATAAATTCTGATTGACTATGTGAATGCTTCTAAAGACTCTTTTTAAAATATGTTTTTTTGCTTTTATTATTATTATTTGTTCATTTTTTTTAACTTTTTTTTTAATTATACTTTAAGTCCTGGGGTACCTGTGCAGATCGTGCAGGTTTGTTACATAGGTATACAGGTGCCATGGTGGTATTTTTAGAAGCTGATGGTTATTTTCCCTCAAGCTTATTTCCATCTTGCTTTAGAGTCTATGCAAGAACAGCTTAAGACCTCTCAGCGGTTGTTCCTACCCATCTGGTGACCTGAGTCGAGTTGCAGACCAGGCTTCTGTGGGAGGCTGAGAGCTCCAGCCTTAAGTAGGAAACTGCTGAGTAGGCCCAGGGGTATCTGCAGACTGAATAGCAGTGAACTCAAGAGATGCAGCAGTCCAGTTACCCTGAAATTACTCCTGGGAATTTCAGCCGCAGCTTGTTCTTCATTTTCAATCTCTTCAGGATCTCCATAGAAGTAGAGATCAGGCATGACCTCCCTTGGGCATTCATGGGAACTTCCCTGGCTGGCATCCATCACATCAGACCTAGTGAAGGGCCTCTCTTATTGTTGTATGGGATGGCAATGTCCACATAGCACAGAGGAGAATCTGTGTGACCCAGAGCAATGGTAGGCAGGTTAATGTAAGATGCCTCTGTAAGAGGCTGGGATCAGAAACCACCAGCAGACATGGCTTCTGGAAGGTTGCCTGGATCTGGTGTGGGAAGGTTCCAGGAGTGAAGCAATCAGCAATAATGACCCCAGTGGCAGCAGAAACCTTCAGCACAGCCCACTTGCCAGTGTTCCTGGAGGATATGACACTGATATCAGCACAGCTTTCAACAGTGACGATGGCGTGAGCCACCACCGGAAGCTTCTCCCAGGTCCTCTTCTGATTTAGGATGTGGATGCCAACACTTTTCCTTTTGCAGATGTACTGTTCCATTTGGAAGTCAAGCTTGGTGCCACCCAAGTGAATTCCTGCTGCAAGAAATATGAGGACATCCTCCTCCTTCATGTTCAGGACATCACCGGCTCTGGCCATTGTAAAAGTTTCCCTTTAAGTTCTGAGGGGAATTCAAAATAATGCCATATGGACACTCTCTGGGTAGCATGGAAAGGCTATTATTATTTTTAATGGACACATAGATATTGTACATAATTATGGGGTTATATTGTGATAAGAATAATTATCATATCCATTGCCCCAAACGTTTGTCATTTTGTGTGTGTGTGTGATGGAAAGAACATTTTCTGAAATATTTTTCTTCCTCAAATTGCCTTGGGCCTGATCTTCTCCACATTCTCCTTCAAAAAGAAAGAAGCTGTTGGGCTTAGATTGCTAGTGATGAGCTATAGTCACCTACTGTCTCAGCCTCAAAATGCTAGAACATCAGTATAGTGCAAATCTTAAAGGAAAATATAAAAAGGTTTTTATCTTATCTTAGATTTATCACATCTTGAAATAAAAATAAATAACTAAAACTTTGCCCTAAAATGAGACAGGGAAGGTAGAAGAAATATTAAAGATCCAGATCTGCTCATCTTTTTGTCGGGGTCCAACATGAGCTACCTAAGAGATATACAAGTAGCCATGGCTCACACACTTTCCAAAGAATGAATCAATTTATTTTCCTAATAAACCATTGATTCACTGTTTATTTTAATAAGGTAGGACAAAGGTAAAAAGCATAGATTCAGGCAAATTGCTTGGCCCAAATTCTCTTGAGGTATGATTGCTGGATATCAATTATGTCACACTCACTCCTCTAGACACTGGTTTTAACCACTATCATCTCTTGTCTGGACTATGATGTGACATCTCTGTAACTTGTCTGTACTCTCCAGCTCCTTTACAATCGATTTCCTAAGAGCCCTCGAGTGAACCATTAACATGTGACGGTGCATGTCTCTCATTGGTTCTACCTCTCCAAGCGTTTCCCATCTCACTGGGAATAAAGGCCACAGTTCTATCAAGAATCTATGAGATGATTCACTCTGTCCACTCTGGCTCCCTGTTGTGTAGCTGATCTCACTTCCTATTACCCTCCTCTCTCCCTTTTTGTTCTAGCCATATTTACCTTCTTGCTCTTCCTTGAATGTGACAAACACACCGCTGTGCAAGGACCAGGCCTCCACCAGTCATCATTCCCTTTGCCTTAGGTGCTCTTTCCTGCATTTATTACCTACATGGCTCATTCCCTCACTGAACTCAGGACTCTGCCTAAGGTCCACATGGACAGAGTTTTCTTCCTTCCTGATTCAATGGATATCAGCCCCTAGTCTCTCAGCCCTTGATCTTCATTAATTATTCACATCTGACATGTCATAGATGCATTTCTATATTTGCAGTGTACTGTCCGGAGCTCCAAGATAACAGGAATGCTATTATCAGCCCCTAGAAGAGGATATGATTCTAGGGACTCAATCAATATAGGCTGATATTTTAGAATACCACCACAAAAAGAGCTTCTAATACAGTTATGTTAATACGGTGACATAAAATGTTGAAAACTACAGTATGTAAAAGCTAAATAGCACAATAGCTGAATGAGATGCTGCAGAGTAGTATGAAATTAACGGCCAGATATACAGTCATTGGCATAGACAGTAAGACTGGGTGTCCAGGAATGTTTGAGATTATGTTATAGAGGCCCAGAAAGAAAAGTGATTTTCTCTGTTTCTATCTAGACTTGAAAATCTTGTTCCAAATTGGAAGACACACTTCTGAGGATTGCCAGCAACTTCTGCAGGCTTCCAAAAGTAGTACGTGGCCTGGTCAACCTGCCAAAAGCCGACCTCACAGGGTGAGTTGACATAGATGCAAAATTTGCAAGGCTTTCCCGCACACTTTAGGAGGGATGAGCCCTGTTATCAACTTCCTGGGATACGGCCAGCATTAACAGAGGAAACCACAGTGTTATGCAACTGAAAGCCTTTGGTCTTGATATACAAGTGGGCAGCATCCTCCTTGTTAGACTCCAGAGATTTGCTGTTTTCTCTCACACAATCTAGAAACAGAAAATCTGGAAGCCAGACTGCCTTACACCTACCACTCAGCTGTCTTCAGGGCACTTGTTCTCATAATTACTTGCTTTATACTCAGAAAATGCAAATAAACTTCATTATTAGCAGAGGCAAAACACAGTAATGAAGGTCAATCTATTGCAGACCTAGCAAACGTATTCTTAGTAAATAAATTATGAATGATTTAAATGATGTTATACTTTTTAATATTTGTATCACTGACCCCAACTTGCTCATGCCTTCCATTCTGATAGATTTAGGTAACATCACATACATATACTTTTAGGATTTTGGAAAACAAGCTAGGATGCTTATAAACTCAGAAAGATGAAACTGCTTCCAGACAATATAGTTATCAAATAAATTGCATGTACCATAATGACTTCAACACAGTGCTCCACCCACCATTATGACTCCCAGAAAAATTTATCCTGTAAATTTCCTAAAGGATAGTGTTTCAAGAGGCTTACAGCTTCCTCCAGGGTGACAAAGTCACCTTGCAAACAATTGGCTTAAAGGCATCTTCCCGGTCATTCTTCCTAATTAGAAAAATAAGACTGCTATAGATTCTCTTTCCTTTTCAAGCTTTGCATATGAAAACATTCACTCCTCTATGAAAAGCTGTGTCAACTTTTATGATGAAATATACTTTTATTTGTAGCACAGGCCTTCAGGCTAAAACAAATCCCTTAAGACTGATTTTGCCAGAAGGTAGAATGTCAGAATTCTCAACGCTTGTTTTCACGAGTATTTAACTCTAGACTATGTCTTCAGATATTATAGATGCCTTGACTTCTTACCTACTGTCACCTTCTGTCCCTAGACAAAAGGAGAACTTAGCCATTGCCAGGAGGAAGGTCACTTTTTACTTAAAAAAAGCTTAGAGGCCAGGTGAAATGACTCATTCCTATAATCCCAGCATTTTGGGAGGCAGAGGTGGGTGGACTGTTTGAGCCCAGGAGTTCAAGACCAACCTGGGCAACATGGCAAGACCCTGTCTCTGTAAAATATATAAACGAATCAACAAACAAAAAATTAGCTGGGCATGGTGGTGCATGCCTGTAGTCCCAGCTACTTGGGAAGCTGGGGTGGGAGGATGGCTTGAGCCTAAGAATCAGAGGTTGCAGTGAGCTGAGATTGTACCTCTGTACTCCAACCTATGTGACATAGTGAGACCTTGTCTCAAAAAAAGAACAAAAAAAAGCTTAGAGTTCTTGCTTCAGCAGCACAGTATATAAGGTTGGAATGACTCTTAGTAGCTTCTCATGGCCACTATATTTCTTAAAAGCCAGATGCACAACGGTAAGCTTAGTATACTAATTTTTGTGTGACAAAAGGGAGGAAAGCATATATAATATTCATCTTTGACTGTATTGGCAAAAAGAAATACTGAATAAGTAATAAACCTCTTTTGCTATAAGGAGCAGGGCTATGGGTGACAGGGTGGGGTGGGCCAAGGAATGCAGGTGAGTGTTCTAATGTGGCCTTTTTGTATTTCTCAAGTTTTGAATTACTAATTTGAAATTTAAAGAGTCTCATAGAGAAATACAGTCTGTCTTAATAACATCTAACTGTATTTTGCCTTATTGTTGAAATTTTTTGTGATACCACTTGCCTCCTAGGTTTGGTATGCCAGGGACATTATGTAGTATTCATGACTTCCAGAATAACATGATTCTTATGAAAGTAGGTTATTAGATTATCATCATGATCAAAAACCTAGGTAGAGTTTATTGAAAATAAACACCAAGGTTTTAGTTTTGCTATGTTTTCATCAATTTCTCAGCCCCCTTTCTTCTGTTAAAAAAATACACTAGCAATAAAATCTCATTTCATTCTTTATATTACCTACCTATTTATCTATATTTATCTATCTATTATCTATCTGTCTATCTATCTATCTATCTATCTATCTATCTATCTATCTGTCTGTCTGTCTGTCTGTCTGTCTGTCTGTCTATCTATCTATCTAACTACCACTTAGTGAGAGCCTGCTATGTACTGGCTTATATATCCCAAGCTTTACATTTTACATATGAAGGAAACTGTGGCTCAGAACATTTAAGAGACTTGCCAAAGTTGCTAATCCAGCATGCATGCCTAGCTCTAACTAATTAGAAAGCTCTCACTGTGCCAACAAGACCACTTTAGCCACTCCTGGGTCATGATTCTACTTGAGAGAAAGTGATACGTTGACCGGAGACATTCCACTGTCAAGCTGTGGAAACTCAGGCAGGTATCCTATAAATAAAAGATTGGAAAGAAGGTCCTCATTTCCTTTCTTGTTCTAATATCCAGATGAGTTATGCTACGTTGCTCTCTTTAATAAAAATAGGTCCTGGAAATGTGTGTTGGAAAAATAGTCTGACTACTAAAGTGTTTATTCAATGTAAGGATAGCAAGAATGACTTATCATTTCCTTTGTATCCCTGAGGCTCTATAACTCTTTCTACTTAGACATCTAAGGGGTAAGGAGGACAATGTGTGAGAGTTGTTTCATTATCTGGGAGATTAGCTAATAGAAAGTATAAGATACAATAATTCTTATAGGAAGATCCTTAATATTACTTCCTTATGCAGAATAAATCAAGTAACTGAATCTTAATAATTGTAGCCATGAGATGAATTCTTCACTGTGAACTTGTCACCAGATCATCAACAAACCATAAGAGACAATAATAGGTAAGTAGGACTACATCAAATTAAGCTGTTATGAAAATAAAGAAGAAAGCTACAGAATGAGAGAAGAACATATTTGCAATACATGTATCTTACAAATAATTTGTATCCAGAATACAGAGATAACCCTTACACATCCAGGTGGGCAAATGATTTGAGTAGACATTTATCAAAGGAAGATATATGACTGTTGAATAAGCTCACATAAAGATGTTCCATATCATTGGGGCTTCAGAGAAATGAAAATTAATCACAATGAGATACCACTACATACCCACTAGAAGGCTGAACTTAAAAATATTAGTAATATGAAACGCTTATGACAATGTGGAGAAACTAGAGCTCTCGTACATTTACTAGAGACAGTAAAATGCAACAATCACTTTGGAATAAAATTTGGCAGCTTCTCAAAGCTGAATGTACACTTAGCATGTGGTTCAGCCATTCCACTCTTAGGTATTCACTAAGAGAAATAAAAATATGCCTACACAAAGATTTGAAGATCAAAGGTCATAGCAACTTTATTCATAGTAGTCAAAAAAACAAAAAAAAAAAAGAAAGAAAGAATTTAAGTATACATCAAGATAGTATTTCTTTATTTTTTCTTTATTTTTTTTTTTGAGACAGAGTTTCACTCTTGTTGCCCAGGCTGGAGTGCAATGGTGCAATCACGGCTCACTGCAAACTCCACCTCCCAGGTTCAAGTGATTCTCATGCCTCAGCCTCCCTAGTAGCTGGAATTATAGGCACCCACCACCACACCTGGCTAATTTTTTGTGTTTTTAGTAGAGACAGGGTTTCACCATTTTGGCCAGGCTGGTCTCAAACTCCTGATCTCAGGTGACCTGCCTTCCTCGGCCTCCCAAAGTACTGGGATTACAGGAGTGAGCCATCCCACCTGGCCAAAAAGTATTATTTCTATATGGTGAAATACTATTGAATACTAAGAAATTAAAAAGAAACAAAGCAAAACTCAAAAACATGACATAGAGTGAAAGCAGACATATACAAAAGAGTACATATTGTCTGATACATTTATATGTAATTCCAGAGAAGACAAATCAACTTATAGTGACAAATAGCATATTAAAGGCAGCCCAAGGCTAGGGTTGACTACAAAGAAGCATCAGGGAAATTTTGGGGGTGATATTCTCTATCTTGAAGACACCCATGGTTATGCAAAGATACATATTTTTTAAGACTCATTGAGTTGTACAATTAAAATAGATGAAGCTTATTTTAGGTAAAGTATATTACAACAAAATTGCTTTACAAAAAAATTCAGGTAAGTTTTGTTCCACAACTAGCAAAAGATACAGATTAAATTAAAAATCAGATGACGGTGGTTATGTTCTAAAAAGGGATTTAGGTGGAGATACAGTATGGAAAAATTTGATTGCAGTGCCTGGGATATGATAGATACATTAGTCCATTTTCACACTGCTGTAAAAAACTTTCCTGAAGCTGGACAATTTACAAAGAAAGAGATTTAATTGACTCACAGTTCTGCATGGCTGGGGAAGCCTCAGGAAACTTAAAATCATGATGGAAGGGGAGTCAGGCATGTTTTACATGGCAGCAGGTGAGAGAGAGAGCAAGAGATGAAACTACCACTTATAAAACCATCAGATCTCATGAGAACCCATTCACCATCACAAGAACAGCATGGGGAAACCACCCCCGATCCCATCACCTCCCGCGAGATCCCCCGCCTTGACACGTGAGGATTATGGGGATTACAATTTGAGATGAGATTTAGGTGGGGACACAGAGCCCAAACATATCAATTGGTGATCAACAAATATTCATTTCCTCCTCTTTTCCAGTTCTTTTGTGGAAAATGTAAGTAATATATTCAAAGGCTGTCAGCTATAAAATAAATACTGAGAAATATATGCAGAAAGACAACATTATGAGTCAGTGGTTAGTCATCTAAGAACAATCAGAGGAGTCTGTTAAAATATGTAAGCTCTTCTCTCTTGTAAACTTTTGATTTATAAGAGGCTTTTTCTTTACCTTTCAAAGTCTGGGGTCTCTAAATTTTTATTGTACTCATTTGGCAGTTAGCACACATTTTCTACATTGGCCATTACATTTTTAAGTACATTTTTTTCTTGTTCAACTTTGTCACAAGTTTCTAGAAGGCAAGAAGCTTGACTGATACCTCTTTTTATGGCTGATTTGAACCTAGTAGGTGTTCAATAAAAGATAAACATATTGTGAATGATTATACTGATATTCTTAGGTTTGAAAAATCTTGCCTCTTCAATATTATTTAGTCAAATAATTTAAATGTGATCACATCCATTTGAAGTGAAAAATTCATTTATTTAAGAGAATCAGTCAAATAATTTAAAGACTTCTCTTTTCTCCTGGTATGTTCACATTCATTTTTTCACTTGTTTAGTCTTTCAATAAATATATATTGAGCATCTCTCTTTGGCAGGCACTGTGCTAACTGCTGGAAATACAAAGATTATTATGTGCTCACAGTCGAGAAAGAATGCCAAACATAGCAACACGTATTTCTAACAGAGTTGGATAAATATATCATAAGAGGTGTGTGGAAAGGGAGACAGATGATGCCAAGATGTACCATATAAACTTTAAAATTAAATTTTGACCAATCTACTCATTGGCTAATATAAAACTCTGCAATCAAATTTAATGTTATTTAGGTATCTTAATGTAGATGACCTATAATTGAAACTATAAATAAAGGTTGAGTTACTTTTGGTAATAAAATTGTGGTTGTTATCCTAGACAAAGGGAGTAGCCTCTTTCCCTTCTTGATGCCTAAAGTCAATAAGCCCGTCCAAGACTTAACTCTTAACCCATCCAGGAAATAAGCCTTGTATGCATAAGACAACCCATAGGGTCAACAGTGAATGAGTAAACTATAATATGGTTCAAAACTGATCTTTGTGGAAAGTCCACTTGACTATGGAGGTGGTTTTCTCCAAAAGACAGAAACATTTTGAGCAATTGTGAACGAGAAGTATGTCATTTGGTGTTGGTCTTATGTAGTCTCATGCAATTTGATGTATGAAGATAATCTACATCAATTTGTTCTCTTTCTTTTTGCCACAAAAGGAAATTATAACGTTTTTAAAAATGCTATTTCAAGTCCTAATGCTTTCAATTCCTGATGATTACATTACCATGGGTGAGTGTATATTTCTCTTTGGCAAAACACAGCTTATTTGTTTATACTTTACCATTACATACAACCCTCCAGTGGTGTCCCATCCAATCTAAAACTCAAATCCTCATGCTCTCTTTTGTCAGAGCTTTTCTACATGATATCTCCTCCCCGAAATTCCCCACTCAATTCCCTCTAGAACCCCCCCTTAGCCTAGAAAATCCTGACTTATCCTCAGATCCTATCTAAATTTCACTTTCTTGGAGATGACTTTCTTGACTGGATCCTTCACACACACACCCAGAGACTAGAGAAGCCTTCCCTTTGTATTTCCTCAGGAAACTTACTAATTATTCATTTTTCTATCCTCTTTATACTTTGTACCCTGCAGATGGGAAGACCCTGCTTCTATCTTGTTTATGTAATAGGCACTTAATAGCTATTAATAGCCATTTCTTTATTAAATGAAGAAATTTACAGCAATAATCAAATTCAGAGAAATAAGACTTTCATTTTACTAATGAGAAAACCATGGTAAAGTAAAGTAGGTTTTTATTATAAAGTTAACTATCTCCGTTTTAATAACATCCAATTAGATAATGTTGTATTTCCTTACTGCTCTATTGGGTGCTATTATAAAAATTAAGTTCTATTGAATATGAAAGTTACTTTTGCAGCAACATTTGTAATTCCATTTCATCATAATTGAGCATAGAAAAATAAAATTCTATATGAAGCAAAAGGCAGCACAAATTTTCTTAGATATTGCAGTTGCCTTACCTTCTCAGTTTGGCCTCCCTCAGTTTTACCAGACCATTCACAAATATCCCAACTGCATGCTTTTGTAGGGGTTGACTGAATCAGCCCCAATGAAACCAAGTAAACCGAGTAATCATACTATATTTTTGGTAATATTATACTTTTTAAAAAGTGTGTGTTGCTCTAAAGCCACTTCTTTAAAATATGACACTACCAAAAATATTATGTATCATTTGGTTTACTCATAAAATTATCCAGTTTGGCATGATCATGATATATGTAAAGTATTTTCAACCAACAGGCATTTACTACCTATTTTACTTTTAAATGGTTATAAATTCTATCACAAAAGTGACAGAATTTTCAGAAAATTTATCTGAAACTTAAAAAAAATAAGGCAAATAGGTTGTTAGTATATCCCGATAATATCATACAAGGGCCATGGTCACCCAAGCATTGTCTAGATAGGCACAGCTCTGTCCCAAAGAAATTTCTGTGATGCTCAGCATGGTAGCCTCAGCAAGTGTGGCTACTGAGCACAAGAAAAGTGGACAGTGTGACTGAGGAACTGCTTTTTTACATTATATTTAATTTTAACTAATTTAAAGTTATATTTAGATAGTCACATGTAAATTGCTAGTGGCTACCTCACTGGACAGCACAGTTACAGAGGAATGCACTTAGTTTGTCTCACATTTTGTTATTAATGAAGGATGCTAGTCTTTGTAAAATTATTTGTTATGCAAATAATTTTTGCCTGGCAGAACACGTAATGCCAAACATTTATGGTAGAAATATCAGCCAGTTTTATAATATGGATCAGTAATTTTATTTTAACAAATCTTTATTAAATTGTCTAGATATACATAATTCTCACATTTTTCTTGAACCAATCACAACATCTAGTTCCCTCATTAATTAATGTTATAGAAAAATCACTCACATATGTACATTTATGTTTGCCTGAGATTCATAATTTGAAAATTATATTTCAGCTTTGGATCCCCTAAAATTCACCCATAGAATTATTTCTGAGGTTTCCTAGAGGGTACCTGAGAAATTTGTTCTTTTACCTTATAAAATGAAAGATACTAGAAATAATTAGGTTTGTTTGGTGGCTTCATATTTACTAATTTATTTAATACTATTGCAAGAGATTCATGGAAAGAATGATAAAATCAAAGGAGATGCCCAGACTTCCTTAGGCTGTTTATATAACTAAAATATTCATATAACAATATCAGAAATTATGTGCTTTTTGAAAAGGCCTTGGAGATTCTTCAGTGCCTTCCATAATCTAATCTTACCCTCAGAGAAAACATTGATTAAGTCATTATGAGAACCTATTAGAGGATCTTTCTTCTTATATTATTGGTTATCATAATAAATTAATCACAGCCAGTCTCATCAGCAAATAGATCTCTGCTTCTTGGTGCTTGCCTGAAGTCTCTGCTATATATTATAGGCTAGAACTGGTATCTTGCACCAAAGACAGTTCCAGAGCTTCACAGAAGAGACAGCATACCAAGTACTCTGCAAAGAACAGGCTCTGAGGGATAGGTTTCCAAATTCTCATGGCTTAGACAACTCTCAGACTCTACAGTGGAGTGAGTCACGATCTCCTAGGCTCCTTTCAGTCCAGAAGCAGGCATTTTACATGAAAGCAGATTGCTGACCTCAGATCCAGGGCAAGAAAAATTAATCACCAGGACTAAATGAGCTCATGAGGAAAATTTAATTGTGATTATTTGTCTGGAATATGGCTGGCATTGTTTTAATTTTCTACTTTTAGTAAGTATATAGGAAAACACTTTATCTTTCTTCTTCAGCTATCTTTAACCCTTTCCTTAGCAGATTATGCTATTGTAAACTTAAATGTTCTAAATGGTATCTAGGTGTCACCGACCCACTCAGAATTTGGAAGCAAATATTTTTAGAGTATTCTTACTTTCTAAGATAATAAGTTATTTGCATAGCATTGACAAGAATCTGTGCCTATTTTTACCAGAGCATAACTGCATAAATCATTGTAGCAACCTAATCTATACTTGGAGTGTCATATTTGAGAAGGATTCATATTTAATCAAGTATGGCAACTCACCATCAAGGAACATATGTGAGTTGATTCAGGACCTGCTTCTAGAGTCCTAGCACAGGGAATAGGAAAGAAGTAAACTTCTGGAAGGCTAAGGAGCTTAGCAAATTTGGGTGGGGTGGGGAGGGTACTCTATAAAGGGAGCTTTCACCTAAATGTATAGGTACTACAAGCGAAGTCTAATGGAGGGAATGTTTTGGGGTTGGTTTCCTAGCATTAGAAAAGAAGAGCAAGAGAGATCAAGAGTCTAGCCCAAGTTCCTTCTGAAAATTCCTAGACAAGTGAATTTTGTTGCCTTAGTGATTGCTCAATATTGTAGAGCTCTATACTGGCAGAACAAACTCAAGGAGAACTGTACGATTAATTAATGATACTGATGCACCCCTGGAAATAATCAAATTAAACATAGGCTCTAAAAAGACTTCATTTACAACTGGGCATGGTGGCTCATGCTTGTAATCCCAGTGCTTTGAGAGGCAGAGGCAGGAGGATCTCTTGAGCTGAGGAGTTCGAGACCAGCCTATGCAACATAGCAAGACCCCATTTCTACAAAAGAGTTTTAAAAATTAGCCAGGCATGGTGGTGTGTATCTGTAGTCCCAGCTTGGGAAGCTGAGGCAGAAGGATTGCTTGAGCCTAGGAGTTTGAAGTTACAGTGAGCTATGATCATGCCACCATACTCCAGCCTGGGTAACAGAGCAAGACCCCATTTCTAAAAAAAATAAAATATAAAAAGATTTCATTTACGAAATGAAATGAAATGAATTTGACATATAGGTCTAGTTAGTTGACCTAATCTAAACAATGGAAATAAGGCAAAAGATGAGCAGAAAGTTATCTTAACAACATATGGGGGAAAAGGCCACTTAGGATTGCCTAAGAGAAGGGATTTTGTTCGTATCAATGTTACTATTGATTAAAAGTCCCAGATTTGGTGAAGTTACTTGTTAACCTATAGAGGTTTATCTTGCAGAAATATAAATAACTTGTCTGGTGGAACAGAAAATCTCAATACCTTTTATTTTTAACTTAGCAATCTTATCCTAATATTTGTTTTTAAAATTGATTATTAATATCTAATTTCTTGAATGCACTCTGAACTGGTCATTATATCTTACTGATATTCTTTATTAACTAATACGTTAAAGAAAATCTTTTACACATCTTGATTATGTATTTCCTGAGAGTTATAACTTTTTCTTTTAAAATTATATTTTAACAAAACTATATTCTGGTACAATAACACCTGGTTGAGAATCATGAGCCATGACTTCTGCTTCCAGAAATGATGTTTCATGACACTCGACTCTGCACCTGGCCACTTGGAACTTCAGGCTTGTCATCTGTAAACTGGGGGTGTTGGCTAAGATTTCAAATGTCTCTTTCAAACGTCACTTTAAATATCCTAAAACTGAAAATTTGAATACATTAACAGAGACAGAATATTATTGAAAGAAATAAACTTGAACATTCTGAAAAGAACTCAAACAGATCTGGAATACACCAAATCTTTTTATTGTAATAACAACTACCATAATCCATTCTAAATGAAAAAGTACCATTTAAATGATTACTTTGCCAGGAGCAATCACTCTTTTATTGAGCCATTTGTTCTTTAGATAGATAACTTTTGATATGCACATAGAAAGAGACAAGATTTATGTCTTTCCTAGAGTTTTCTTCTTGCCAAGACATAAAATAGGGTCATTGTTTATCAGAGAGCTTACACAATACTCAGTATGTCTTCCCACCTTTTTTTAGACAGACAACAAAGTTGCTAAAGATCTGAAATGAAAATTTGATCTAATTTAAATTCAGTCAAATGGAAAATTTTAAACAATTAAAACTTATCAAGGAAAGAAATTGGAATGGTCTGTTAAGGGTCATAAAAATTTCTATATCCTAGTATTATACTAAAATAGCTTACAAAATAATTTTTTAATATTGTGAGTAAAAGATGTTAATTGTATGACATTGATCTGTGTCATTGTTGAGGCTTTTTGTTAGAACTTAGTACATTTTTGTAAATGTTTATGCATAAAAAGAATGTTTATGTATACTTAAAAAAGAATAACTTCATTGGTTGCAGATTTCATATGCATCCATTAGATTGAGATTTAAATTGTAATGTTCAAACTTTGTATATCCTTAGGAATTTTTGCCCAGTTTCTGAAAGGACTTTGGTCAAATGTCTCACTGTGATAGTGGATTTGTTCATTTTTCTTGCTGTATATATTGTTAGTACATTTTAGGTTAATCATTAGGTACTCATAGGTTCAGTATATACTGAACTAGTGAACTATAACTTTTTATCATTTCACAGTCCCTTTAAATCCTAATTTTTTTCTGCTTTAACATTTATTTCCCTACTGTGATTACTGCTACTCCAGCCTTCATTTCATATCTGTTCATTAGACATTTGTGTATTATACCTACCCCTTGTTTAGTGACATTAATTTATTTCTAAAATCCTTATTGCCAAATTAAATAATCTCAAATGAAAAAATACATATGACTATTGTCTCAGTAGCAAAAATGACGTGTTTATCCTAATCTAAGATTGTCAAAAGCTTTCACAGATAGAAAAACAATAACAATGTAAGCAAAGTTATATAGCATGTTAGTATGTTCTTGCATTGCTATAAAGGAATATCTGAGACTGGGTAATTTATAAAGAAAAGTGATTTATTTTGACTCATGGTTGTGCAGGATGTATAGGAAGCATAGTGCTGGCATCTGCTTCTGGTGAGGGCTCAGGAAGCTTTTACTCATAGCAAAAGGTGAAGGGGGGCCAGCACATTACATGGTAAGAGAGGGAGTGAGAGAGAGGTGGAGCCAGGCTCCATAAACACTAGCTCTCATGTGAACTCATAACCACAGGCAGAGCACCAACCCACTCCTGAGGCATCAACCGCTGTGACCCAAACACCTCCACCAGGTCCCACCTCCAACATTGGAGGTTACATTTCAACACGAGATTTGGAGGGGACACATGTCCAAACCATATCATGTATGTAATTTAAAATAAATTAAAAAGAAATAAATGCAGCATGCACATAACTATAGCATGATGAAGATTTACTGTACTTGTCAGGTGAGGAAGACTTGATAATGGGAGGACATTGGTGGAGAACTGTGCATTTGTTGGAAGGTGCAGTCTTATGTCAGCACCTGTTTTTCAACTTTTCAGAACTTATGGTTAATCTTTCATTCCAAATGCACCTGAACATAGTCATAAGTCCAGATAACATCTTCCAGGCAAAATAAAGCCTAAACACAAGAGCACTTCCTAAATCTGTGGAAACAGTGATGTACGTGACAGACTAAAACGTCATAAAAGATGTAACCTCTTCACCTCTCTGTTTTGGGTTTACCCAAACACAATATACAATTTGAATTATGAATATACAAATTAGTTTTTTAAGATATTCTCTGACCAGAAAATGTTACACCAAGTAAACTGGTGAGCATGACTTTACCCAAAAAAACCCAAATTATCACTTCTTATTGCATCTTTCCTTGGTGAATTATACCAAATGGAGAAAAAGAGTCTTCAGTAAATTAGAACTCTTCGAGAGTCATTTAAGGCAAAAGGCATTAAGTGAACAATCTCAATATGAGTCTGGTCTTAACTTTCCACATTTTTTTTTGTCCTTTTGTCTTAAGAATATCTCTTTTAAGAAGCACGTAAGTGGGATTATGTTTTAAAAATCTAAAGTGATTAGATTAACTCATTTATAGCATCATGTTCTCTGATGGTGGATTTATTTTGTGCTTTCTGTTTACTGTTTTTGTTGTTGCTTTGCTTGTTTTTACTATTCTACCTGCCTACTTTCTATGGGTTAATCAGGCTTTAAAAATTCCCTCTTACTCCTTTACAACAACTGTATAACACTTATACTTGACTTAAGGAAGTCTGACGCTGACTAACAGAACTAACCTCCTCTTAAGCAATACAAAGTATTTTAGAATGCTATAAATCAGACAGTAGCCCCCATTTTCCATGTTATTGTTTCCTAGTTATTTAATTCCACCTTGCTTTTAAACTTATTCAAATTTTCTCTTGTCATTGGGGTTCCCCCATCTAACTCTAATATATTTATAGAGCATGTAGGCTCCTTTCTATATACCCTTCTTGGGGTTAAGTGTGCTTAGTATCTTTCTTCTGGCCTTTTTCAGGAAAACTCTTGGTTATTAACCTTAGAATATCACTCCTCTCCTTTTCTCCCTAGTCTCTTATCTCAGAATTCTAACTGGGTAAATATTTAAACTTATCATTCCTAGACTCCTTGTATTTAAGTTTCCCTTTTAATTTTCCCGAATCTCCTTATAGCAATATTTTTGTATTCCAAATAGTACTAATAAATAGAAACTTTACAAATATATAAGTCCCTGTAGACTGTCTCCTTGATGATATAATTTTCATAGGTAGCTACATCAGTCTATGACAGCCTATGCAAAAAACATTTTAACAGTCACATACGTTATAATGAATATAAGAGGTGAAAAATAACCCATGTTGTTTACTCAAACATTTAAGATTTCTACTAGTTTTTAAAGAAAAATTCCTGACTTTGTAGGCAGGTTTCCTTTTTTTTGTTTGTTTGTTTGTTTCGTTTTGAGAAAAAGTCTTACTCTGACTTCCAGGTTGGAGTGCAGTGGTGTGATCTCAGCTCATGGCAATCTCCGTCTCCCTGGTTCAAGGGACTCTCCTGCTTCAGCCTCCCAAGTAGCTGGGATTATAGGCATGCACCACCACAACTGCGTAATTTTTTGTATTTTTGGTAGAGACAAGGTTTTGCCATGTTGGCCAGGCTGGTCTCAAACTCCTGACCTCAAGTGCTCAGCCAGCCTCGGCCTCCCTAAGTGCTGGGATTACAGGCAGGAGCCACCACACCCAGCTGGTTTCCCATTTTAATCATTTCCCTTCCACGCAAAGAACTTCTATTAGTATTTCCTTTAGAGTAGAACTACTAGGATGAATTTATTTTGTTTTTGCTTGAGAATTTTCTCAATTTGCCTCTATTTCTGAGAGATCTCATTTTGCTAGATAGAGAATTCTGGATGGATAGTTACCACGGGCTCCATCTCTCAGGGTCTGAGATTGTCTATCCAGCTGAGAGGGGCAAGAGTAAAAAGTAACAAAAACTTCACCCCACTGAGGATGCCATCCCCACTGCCACCCCCATACTGGGGGGGAGGGCTGCTAGTTCTTTGCTGATACTTGGATGGAGAGGTCCAAAAACAGTCTAAAGGCTTTTCTGTAGCCTCCCCACCCCTACCCAACTCCCATCTTCTGGCCAGAGGAAGTAAACTTTTTTGGAGCTTTCCTTGCTGTGTTTGTATTCAAAGCTCTGCAGTTTAGACAGATCCGGAGCCTGTTGGGATATACAGAATATAATAAAAACCCCAGGAAATTCACTGCTCAGTCCCCACTCTACTTCTGGCTTTCCTATGAGTCTCGTTGTTCTTATCTACTTTTCAGAGTCCTTTCAGAGACCTTCAAAGTTGCCATATTTTGTGCAGAGTGTTCAGTTGTAGTCAGGGAGCTATAGTGTGGAATGTGATTATTTCATTGGCCAGCTGTTAAGGTGATTTTAATATTCTATATATGAAACAATAAAACATCATATAAAATAAAGAAGCACTAGAATTTTAAACAGTAGCACAATAATGTGTATTTTCTCATTGATGCTGAAACAAGACATTTAACTGTAAACAATTTTATCCAAAGATATGCTGTTGCTAAATGCAGTGGATTTTTCCTGATTATATTAAAAGGAAAAAAATTAATTTATAGTAATGTATTTGATTATATCTAAAAGACAAATCTAAATTTCTTTAAAACAATATACAAATATCTTTAATATTAAGGACTTACACACAAATATTTAGTTTTTTGTCTAACAAATCCTTTATGCACATTTGTTTTAACGCATACACTTTTGCTATCTGCCTCTGAGGCATCCCACTACCAGAACTGAAGCTCTTGAAAGTAGGCGAATGGACCTTACCTACCTCCCCTTATTCACCCACTAAGAAAATCCCAAATCATATTTACGAAGTTGAATTTGAAATCAAAGTTGGCTTTCCACAATTTTCTGTGTCTTAGACTTACATTTCACTTTTTACTTTATACATCTGACATTCTACCATCCTGTGTCAATTAGTATTTAACAAATTTAGATTTTTTAAAAAATAGAAACTCTGGGCTGGGTGCTGTGACTTACACCTGTAATCACAGCATTTTGGGAGGCTGAGGTCAGGAGTTCAAGATCAGTCTGGCCAACATGGTGAAATTCTGTCTCTACTAAAAATTAGCAGGGCATGGTGGCACATGCCTGTAATCCCAGCTACTTGGGAGGCTGAGGTAAGAGAATGCTTAAACTCTGGAGGCGGAGGTTGCAGTGAGCCAGGTTGCACTCCAGCCTGGGAAACAAGAGCAAAACTCGGTCTCAAAAAAAAAAAAAAATAGAAACTGTTTTTTTAAAAAATAAAATCTTATTTTGATATGACAATGAAGACAACAGGCCAACATGGATTTTTAGTTATTATTTATTCTGCTGTATCCTTGCCAACAGGCAAAACCCATTAGCAGTCTAGATATTCTTTTCAAAACAGATGTATTTCAAAACTGGCAATATAATGCTTGAAAAGGTAGAATTGCCCTTACAGAATGAATGAAATTACTGTAAAATTAATGATGCTGATTCACAATTTGAAGGTAGAATTGTTTATATAAAGAAAATTGTATAACTTATATTTACAAGAACTTAAAACAATGTTTCTCAAATATTATTACTGTAGAATTAAATCTATGTGCCCTTCAAAATATACATAAAATTGACTTTTTGTGTGTTTATTTTTAATCATCTGTGAAATTAGAAATCCACTTCCTAACGGAGGGGGTGTGTGTGTGTGTGTGTGTGTGTGTGACAAACCATTTGAAAGCAACTCTGCTGAATATTAGTAAACAGCAGGGACAGTGGTCTAGTCTGCGTGATAGATGTTTATAACGCGGGCTAGTTTAAAAGGCAGGGAAAATCTTACTGCTAAACACAACAAATTTTTTGGAAACCTGAAAATCAGCAAAAATGATGTCATACTTCAGTGTGATATTAAAAATTCATTTCAGCCAACCACCTTTTCTTAATGTTGTGGTCATCAGTTTAATGACAATTTCACCTAGATAAATTAAATTGGAATTCTGAATATACTTTGCAACCTTCAGATTTATGATACTTGAGTTTTTATTTAAAATATGATAGGCTATTGAGTAACTTGGGGGGAAAAGTGGGTCTAGAGCCTTTCTTACTTGAATTATTATTCAACAACATTAAAAAGTAAACTTCTAGTATATTGGACCTTGCTTATGAAAATACAGGCTGTTTCATGTAAAATGAAATGCTTTAAATTAGTTCTGGTCTAACTTTCAGGTCATCTGCAGGTCTCATGGTTGACCTGTCACAAAATATCAATATATTGGAGCTGTCTTCTTTCACTTTATTATGCAGCAGGTTCATCAATTATTTCCATAACAAGTTACATGCCAAAGAGTTCTTTAAATTTTCTATAAGCTAGTGTTTATGAACACATTGCATATGCTATGATATGGTTTGGCTGTGTCCCTACCCAAATCTCACCTTAAATTGTAATTCCCATAATCCCCACGTCATGGGAGAGACCAGGTGGAGATAATTGAATCATGGGGGTGGTTTCTCTTATCCTGTTCTCAGGATGGTGAGTTAGTTTTCACGAGATCTAGTAGTTTTATAAGGGACTTCCCTCTTTGCTAGGCACTCATTCTCTCTCCTGCTGCCCTGTGAAGAGGTACCCTATGCTATGATTGTAAGTTTCGTAAGGCCTCCCAAGCCATGCTGAACTGTGAGGAAATTTAACTTCTTTCCTTTATAAATTACCCAGTCTTGGGCGGTTCTTTATAGCAGCATGCAAATGGACAAATACAGGCTACAAACATTATCTTTTAAAGAACATACACAACTGCTATAAATAAATCCAGTATTGCATTTTTATATGGAATTTCAATAAGGCAAGTAAGGTACATTAAAGTCATGTAGTTCAATCACTGTTTGGAAACTTGAATCCTTAGTATACTCACCTTAAAATGTCAGCACTCACTCAAAAATTAATCACTGCCAGAGACAAAAGGAAGAAGAAAAGGAACTAACGTTTCCTGGATACCTATTGTTTTCAGTGCTTTACATATATTGTCTTATATAATCATTCTGGTAACCTTGAAAGGCACTCTTTCCATTTTTCTTTTAAGGAAGTATAGATCACAGAGATAAGTCGTAAGTGGCACTCTTAAGGGTTGCCTACAGATCTATCTGATTCCTCAAACCACGTTCTTCCCTCTGCACCACATTGCCATGAAACATCTCTCTCTGCCACAGGAGTCACCATCCCTAATGAGGTCCACTGAGCTCTCACTGAGATTCCACTATTGGTCTAGAAAAGGTCTCTTATTGTGCCCTAAAGTACAAGTCTCATTCCTCTTTCATGTAACAGCCATTCAAATTGTTAAAGACAGATCACAGTCAATTGTTAAAGACAAATCATAAGTAAGAGTTAAGGTTACTGTTAACCATTCTTATCACCAAACAAAATATCCTCTGTTCATCCTTTGAAAAAGTTTGAAACTTCTTCATCCTCTTAAAAACTTCCTCGATATGATTTTTAATGAATCTAGAGCCCTCCTAATGTTAGAAGCCCTGAACACAGAATCACAGGGGAGCCCTCACTGAGTAATAAGTACTTTTTTTTTTTTTGAGACAGGGTCTTACTCTGTTGCCCAGGCTAAAATGCATTGGTGTGATCTTGGCTCACTGCAACTTTTGTCTCCCAGTTTCAAGCAATTCTCCTTCTCAGGAGCACCACCACAGCTGGCTAACTTTTGTATTTTTATTAGGGACAGGGTTTCACCATGTTGGTCAGGCTGGTCTTGAACTCCTGATCTCAAGTTATCCACTTGCCTAGGCTTCCAAAGTGCTGGGATTACAAGAGTGAGCCAAGGCATCCATCCAGTAATACAAATTATTAGACTGTCACCTCCCATGTTTTAGATACTTTGTTCCCTTTAATGTAGCCTAAGCACACATTCACCTTTCTAGTAGCCACATCACATTTTCCACTCACATTGAGCTTACTGAGAATTCAAACTACTAAGTAATTTTCTATATATGTGGTTGCTAAGTCGTGTCTTTCTCCACCTGGTTGAATTTTTTGATGCTTTTAAAATTTCTTAAATTTTTCCAGCTTCATCACTATTTTGTAAGACTCAGCCAGTTTTACCTTTATTTTGACATCCAATTTTTGATGTAAATAAAAATTTCCCACATTTCCACACATGATACCCCTCACCACTAAAATCACATTTGAAAAACCAAGTGTGAATTTATTAGAGTATGTTCCTTAAAGAGTACACATTTTGGTCACTATGCCATGGTTCTGCTGCCAGCCAACAGTTGGGTTATAGTCTCATCTTTGAAAATAAATGTTTATATGAAAAAATATATTTATATTTTATGACATGTTGCCCTTATTGCTTTATGACATTTATTGGTAGATTAATAGGTAGTGACACTGAAATAATTAAAACAAAATTGTAAATAATTTGGTGTTTTAAATACTCAATTGATTATTAATTAAAATGTGGCAGAGAAATAATTATGCAAGCTGCTAGATACATACCTTGAAGATTGTCTTTATAAGTTGATGTGTTATAAGGGATTTTATCTACCTGTTTATCTATTGTCTATCTATCTATCATTTATCTATCTATCTATCTAATTCTCTAATTATCTATCTAATTACCTGTTTCTCTCAGAATTACACAATCTTAATAAAATTTTTTATTATTTATATTCACCATTACTATTTATATTCAGGATTACATGTGAGATTAGTAGGCTTCCTGAACTCACTTATTCCTTCCAGATTTCTAATGTTGTATTTGCAAGAAACATAAGTTCCAGAGTTGTTCCAAGCATAATAGTTGAATAATAGATAATAAATTTTTGAAGAAAATGACAAAATAACTACCTTGCATTGTTGATTATTATAAAATCCAATCCCAATTCATAGCAATAAAGAAACTAGGACCTAAGTAGATCAAGTTTCCAACAACACGCAGACGGGACACCTGAGAGCCACAGGTAGCTTTTAGACAGTGGCAGCACAAGGTCTCATAAACTTGAATTTTACTTCCTGGTCTGACTCTCTCCCACTGCTTCTCCTATCCCCAGCAAGAGTCTTTGCTCTTTCCTGATTCTGAACAAGGACACATTTTAGTCTGAACACGTCAATTTGTCTGTGGCTGCCACTCAGGGGAATTCTATTTTCTTTTACAAGATTGGAAAGAAATTGTCCCAGTCAAGTCCAAACCCATCATGGACATTTTCCCCCTCAAACATGCCTCTCTTCTATGCCAGACTTTTCCATTTAAAAAATTTTAGTTTAGTTTTCTATTTTGACTTTTGTTTGATAAAGTAGCTTCAAATACAGGTAGCTGATAGACTCCAGGATGTTTTCCTTTGAAATGACGGAAAAAACATTGTTGAACCATTTTGATCCTATGCATAACTGTAGTGTCAAGAATAATAGGAGGAAAATATTTAAAAGTCACACCATAGCAATTTTCTACTTAAAATAAATATATAGCAGTTGATTAGGGGAATACATGTGAATGTTTGTGTGCAGGTATGTATTTCACTGCTGTATGCCTATGAGATGACAAAACCCCAAGCGACTTTAGGTGCGAATTCTCCAAGTATCAATGAAGTACTTTCTTTATCAACAAATTTATCAAAGGACTACTTATCTTTATCAATTGCCTCTTCTACTTGAGCCTGAATGCTGTGCTGTGCACTATGAAATGCCATGTGCATCTCACTCAACTTCCCAAGAAGTGGATGTGATGAGCTGAGCCCAGTAAGCACAGTCTTGCCAGGGGTTATGTCTAACCTCCTTGGATGTAGTCTTCTTACTCCAGCATTACCTGAGAGGAGCTGCACCATAATCAACACCCATCAACCAGCATGTTGGTGGTTTCTGGGGAGAAGAGCAAAATCAATAACATCTGCACCTAACAAAGATCCTAGTTGAGGCTTGCTCTTTAGAAGATTCAGGAACAATGCTTTCTCTTTCTGCTGTCTGTGGAAGTACCAGTCTTTTCTCCTTCAACTCTATGAGAATTCTCCCAAAAAAAATTTAAGGAAAGGGGCACAGGAGTGATAAAATAGTCAAATACTTTTGTATTATATGAAGTATTTAAAGGAGTTAGTTCATAAAGTTATAGGACTTCATAAATCATCATGGAAATTAAATTTTCCCCTAGTGTCATGGACACTCAACATACATCATCTCATTTTGTCTCTTGTCAAAACTCTGTAACATTTTCTCAAATGGGCTCATAGGGTAAAATGCTCATGAATTCAGGGTTTAAGAATGACACAGAATGGATTTAAACTGCAGCAGGTTTGCTTCTAAATCCATACTCTTGCTGTAGTAGCACCATGCCTCTCATTATCTGGCTGCCTTTTTCACCTGGATTTCTGATGGTACATCACTTTTTCAGGAAGTCTTCCAGACAACCCTAACTGAAAACGCCACGAAGCCATTCGTTATCACAGTACCCTCTTTTAATTTTCCAGTTAGCACTTATCAGATATATTCTGGTTTATTTAATTGGCAATAAGTTATAGTAATAATAACAACATAATTTTAATACCAATGCATTTGGTTAATATTTAATTCCTTGGTTTTTGCCTCTATCCCTTCACAAAATGATGGAAACTGTGCAAGGTGGACATGTCTTGTTTACTGATCCAACTCCCATACTTGGGATACAGTGAGAGATCAATAAATATGTATTAATGAAAAGAAAATAATCCAAAGATATTAAATGCTGTGTCCAAAAAACCTTACAGTGATTCCAATGTGCAAACTCCAATGATCACTATTATGTGAAAGAGCAAATCTTATTTGCAATTTACACATCTGTGAAATCATGATCAATATTTATCAACAAGTTTCTTTAGCGTTTTTAACTTCCTCCCTATCAAATAATATATTTAAAAGAAAAGGAGTGAGGGTATATTAATCGTATCCCATGTTCACATCAGTTACAGCGTGTCAACTAGGAGCGACAAGTTAAAACAATGTTTCGGATAAACTTGTTTATCAACAAATGCCATGAAAACATTGCATATGTGTCCTTTACACTAAAAAATTGAATATATTTAAAAGCTTTCTGCTATACCTACAAAATTACTTCTGTATAAATAATATCCAGTTCTGGAAGCCACAAGACCTTGTCTCTGGAGAAAAAATTCTTCCAAAACCATGTGAATAATAACTTTCCCTTTTGCCAAACTCCAGCAAAATACATAATTTGTGCCCCTCAGTTCACACAACTATAACTGATGTCGAGATGCCACATCTACTCTCATTTTCTTTCCTTTAAGTATTTTATTTAAGGGGAAATCATAATGGGAAAATCTTAAGTGACATGTAATTCCTATTTATTGTGGCATGTGTATGCGGCCAACAGATTCTTAAAAACTCATATTAGAACTGCAATTATCTTTCATGACAAATAAAAAAGGATCGTTTGTTATTTTTCTACATTTCTTTTTTTTAATCCATTCAGTAAACACTGTGTCCCACAGGCCTACCATTGGTCCCTGGATGACTTATTGCATTTTTCAGTGGTTCCTACTAGGAGATATCTTTTCTTATTTATGCAGGTGCTCAGAAAAAAAATTTTTAAAAAGCAAACTGCAAAACCAGAATAATTTTGCCAATACTTTCTCCTTTACGTTAGCATCTTCTGGGTGGGTTAGTGCTGTAAATGCTGTTATTTTTCTATGTGGAAATAATGTCAAAGCTGTCTTTTAAAAATGTCTTCCTGAGTACTGTCTTCATGAAAGAATTTTTGTTAGGGAATATTTTCTGTCTTTTTGGATGGAAAAGCACTGCTGTTGGTGAAATTGATAGAATGAGATTTACTATTTATTGGAACTCTTTCAACTAAAAATAGGCATGTTAAAATTCATCTGTTAGAAATGTCTTCCTTAACACTACCCAGTAAATCTATGTAATATTGATATTCACCTGGATCTCTTGGGCTGCAAGGCTTGTAAAGGCCTTGAGATATCCTCAGGCATCAAACTCACCAGACAATCATGACTTTCACAGTCTCAACAAATTCCTTCTAGCCTTTACATTTTATTTCTTAGCTTAAGTCCCATTTGTTTGCTAGCAATTCTGAACTGCTGCTAAGCACTGTGCCACTTGTCTTCATCTGATTAGGTCAAGCCAGTGGACTTAATTTTAGGACTTAAATTCAGGAAGAAAGTTCAAAGTTCATGTTCTGAAAAGTGTGTCAAATTCTGAATAAAGATCTACGTTCTTGGGATTTTTTTCCCCCATCATCATTGAATTCAATGAATCTTTATACTCAACGTAAAATGAAGTTATTTAAAATTATTAACAAGACATGTGTAATGATGAGTCTGACATGAAACCGAAGTTTAAGGCTGCAAATCATGATATGACTGGTATAAATTTTCAAAACTAAGTTTTAATTTGAAGAATTGAGTCATCTTTACATACTTGGAATATAGGAAGTATTTTAAAAAGAGAAAGGAGAAAACTTTAGTAACACAAAGTTTATGAAGATATGTAACATATACAAACTTGAAAATAAATTGTAGGTGCACCAACTCAAAAATAAGTTTAAAAAAATTACTTTTGCCTCAAAAACTAATGAAAGTTTATTACCACCCCAATCTGATTTCCCTAACTTCCTTCAGAAGCAAGTGACTATCTAGTAAAGAAGGTTTTTTCTGCCTAAGAAATATTATGTAGCAATATTAACATGTTTTTCGATATATTTATTTGCTAAGGATAACGCAAATTAATGATTACAATCACTCATAATTTTAGTTACATTTAGAAAGTATAGGTAGCATGCTTATATAGTAAATATTAGATCAGAATATTCAAAATATAAAAAAATTGAAACAGCAAAGTAAAACTTAGTCTCTTTCTCCCTTATATCCTCTGCCCCTCTTTTGTTTACCAAATAAAGAATTTTAAGGGAACTATAGGTACATTTTCAAAAATTGGATACCTAAACATTTTGAAATCACAGCGTATTTCAATATATCAAATATAAGAAAATTAAACATATACTTTTTTAAAAAGTATTTTAAAAATTCTTTAATAAATGTTTTTTATTAAAGTCACACTTTTAATGTTGATGCTTTGCATTGTGTCTTAGTTAAATATATTCTTTCCTGAAGTAAATTTTGATGGTACTGTTTCTCTTACAATTTTTCTTGGATTGACCACTAGCAGAACTCAATATTTTGTTCATTTATGAATAAATTTACCTATTACATTTTGGCATAATATATAAAAATTTAAACTAATTACTGTGGTCAAAACCACATCTACCAATTTGAGAAGGCTTTAAAGTTTTCAAAGAGATTTGAATGCATAAAACTGGCACCAAGGCTCTTAAAAAGCACCTTCAATGGATTTGTAAAATACTAAAAAAGAATTTTCCATTTCCCATATAAAATCATAATCATAATCATTTGGGTTTCCTAATAGCAAACTATTCCCTTATCACGCATAATCAAAATTATTTTCGAACAGGAAAAGAGAATCTTAGATTAGCATTGTTTTTTTAATGTTTGTGTGTGCCATCTACTAGCTGTGGTATTGGGTCAGGGAAAAGTGTATGGTATATGGTTAAGAAAAAGCAAACTAGATTTCTCTTCAGTGGCTTTACACTCTGAGTCACCAAATGGCTTAATAGCTTTCTGGCAGTACACATCTATGATAAGAGTATTTTCAGAAATAAAGCAAGCATAAAAAGACTCCTACACTGCATCATGGCAATGATTAGAAAGGACAGTCTTAGCTTTGAAAACAGAAAGCAGAATCCAAGCACACAGTCTGCAGCCCTGAGCAAAATCTCTTTCCCATCCAAACTCTGTTGCAAACCCAGCTTCTCTTGCAAACCCATAGGCTGGAAGAGGAAACCACAGCCACTCCAAAGTGGAGTTTCAGGCCCATCATTAGTGGTTTCTGTCACCGTCTAGTTGCTTTTCCTTTATGAATGAAATATACAGATGGCATCTCACATTGGCTCTTTCAATAAAGAGGAGGAAGGTCAAGAGACACGACTAATACAGCCAGCACGAGAGATCTGTGACCAACGTACTCACACCTCCAAATGCCTCCAGACTGCAGCCTCTGGAAATATCTATCCCATTTCTTTATGGCACTGTTGCTTCGATCAGCTGTGGAAATTAACATAAAATAATATAGTAACCCAATAGGTGCTAGACAGCATTTCAGAGCATCATACTAAGGGAACACTAAAGGCACACTGACAGTATTCAAAGCCTAAGTGATAAATAGCAAGTAAATACCTTCTAATCGAACAGAAGGGGGAAGGATGCTGAGCCGATACTGATGCTGCCTGCTCTCTTCCTGTGTAACGGCAAAGGCGGCTCAGTCCCTCTGACAGGCTGTAAAGCGTGGCTGCCTATCGGCTCCTGGGCGGTCCTAGTGCCTGCGCCAGGTTAGCACACAAGGTAGTTCCAGAGAGGCTCCCCTTTTTGGTGATTCTTCTAGTGATTATCACCAAAGATTTTCAGGAATGTCAGCCAGTTAAGCATCAGGGTAGTGGGGTTTAGGTTTGGGAAAAATGATAAGTAGAGAGTTTGCTACTGTTAATCAGACACTGCTGTTGAAACCAAAAAGGATTATAGATGACCTTTTCTGTTAAATAAATGATGCTCATAAAAATGTTGAAGCCAGAGAGTTGTTCAAAAGCAAACTAATTGGATAATATGCTATATTTACTAAAATCCATTTGTTTTATTTTTTCAATGTTTAACATGTAACAGAAAAAAATAGTAGGAATTTTTTAAAAGTCTGATATATTTATATAACTATTTGCAAAAAGTGTTTGCTAAAACCCTAAAAAGTACATGTGTAGTTTATGCTGTTCAAAAATATAAAATGAAATAAATGCAAAAACAAACAGAATGAAGACCTCCAGAAATTTATCCTCTAAAAGAGGCAAAAGGTTCAAGTGCCACTTCATGTAAACGCCAGTCTTCATCTTTCTCTATTCATTCCCCCACTGTTTTCCCCTCATGACATTTATATTTTTTAATTTACTCCCCCACTGCAGTACAGTATCTATAAAGGAATCTGTTCTATTGACTTTTTTTTTTTTTTTTTTTTTTTTTTTTGAGACAGGGTCTCCCTCCTGTCACTCAGTCTGGTATGCAGTGGTGCCATCTTGGCTCACTGCAACCTCCTCCTCCTGACTCCAGGAATTCTCCAACCTCAGCCTCAGAGAATTTTGGACCACCAGCATGTGCCACCATGCCCTGGCTAATTATTTGTATTTTTGGTAGAGACACGGTTTTACCATATTGCCCAGGCTGGTCTCGAACTCCTGAGCTCAAGCAGCAATCCACCCACCCCAGCCTCCAAAGTGATGGGGTTACAGGCATGAGCCACCACACCCAGACTCTATTGACTTTGATAGAGTAACCCCTGGAAGATTGCCCAGCATATAATACACCCTCAGTAAGTATTTATGAAAAGATGAATGAGTCAGTAAGCTGAGAAATTACACTATAGAAAACAGGTACAGAAGTTAATCTCTTCAGTGATTAAATTCAATTTAGCATACTTCTCTGCAAAACTACTTTTAATGAGGGACTATGCTAAATATATGTTTGCCTCTAAGGAGCTTATAATTCATTATTTTTTGAGTCAGAGTCTCACTCTGTCACCGAGGCCAGACTGCAATGGCGCAATCTCAACTTACTGCGGCCTCCTGCCTCCCAGGCTCAAGCCATTCTTGTATGCATGCTACGCCGGGCTAAGTTTTGTAGTTTTAGTAGAGGCAGTTTCACCATGTTGGTCAGGCTGGTATTGAATTCCTGAGCTGAAGTGATCTGCCTACTTTGGCTTCCCAAAACGCTAGGATTACAGGTGTGAGTCACTGTGTCCAACCAGGATTTTATAATTTAAACATAGAGAAAAATATTAGTGTATGTGTATAATCAAATAATTATATGTATGTAAGATACTTGCCATAAAATAATAAACAATAAAGTCAGAATATGCTATATTTGCTAAGAGCTTCTAGTCTGGGTGTTATGAGTATGGAGTGGAGCTGGGAGATTGGGTTTGATAATTCAACCCAATTGATTTGTTTTTTTCCCCAGAATACATAGAATTTGGGTGACAGTGGGCAGGTTGGTACAGAAGGGACTAGAAGCTGGAAAGTTAACTCTAGTAACATTGGTTAGCAGAGTAAATATAGGTACTAAGACAGGTGAAGAGAAGGAGTACAGGTACAGGTATGTGGCACTGTAGGCCCTGGATCAAAGCCTCACGTTGGCAGGTAGTCAGCAGGAGAGTGTTCTCCTCCACCAAGAGATGGTTGCCTTCCAGAGCAAGGAGGGCAGCTCATACCTTGTGTTCCAGGCATTCAGACCACGTGATAAAGTGTGGCAGCAGTAACAAAAAGTATATCAGCCCATAACAAGGTAACGTGCCATTGAGGCTGAGGCTCAGGGCTTCTGCAACCAAAAAGAGAGGGAGAGAAAAAATTAAGGTAAGACTCTTGCTATGGAGAACTCAAGCCTGAGGCTTCCCATGGGAAAAGTACAGATCAACAACCATGGGGTGAGACTGAACCCAACCACAAGGCACACTGAGGTTTCATATGATCTAAGGGTCCAGAAATCAATCCGCTTGTCATCTGCAGGTCAAACAGCTGTGACTGTGGTTGAAGAAAAACTCCAAGGCTAGGGAACTATGTTGACGCTAGAGTCAGGTGAACTCAGAGTGATTAGTGATCAATAAAAGAATGCTTTGTTCAGCCTGAGGATTGTGATTTGCTTATCCATTGCACTTCTTTCCACTTCTTCCCAATTCAGCATGTTTTCTGAAATGAGACTTTTTCTTTTTTTTTTTGAGACGGAGTTTCGCTCTTGTTACTCAGGCTGGAGTGCAATGGCGTGATCTCGGCTCACTGCAACCTCCGTCTCCTGGGTTCAAACAATTCTCCTGCCTCAGCCTCCCGAGTAGCTGGGACTACAGTTGTGTGCCACCATGCCCAGCTAATTTTTTTGTATTTTTAGTAGAGATGGGGTTTCACCATGTTGACCAGGATGGTCTCGATCTCTTGACCTCATGATCCACCCGTCTCGGCCTCCCAAAGTGACTTTTTCTTATTTTTTAAAAAAAGTTGATCAGCAGCAAAAGACACTAATGTACCTTCAATAGGTCCTTGTTACTACAAAGTGGTGCATGGGCTGGACTGTAGCAGGGGAGTGGCTAGTGTGTGAGGGAGGCAATGCCCCTTCATTAATCATTTCACTGTAGTTACTGATTTTTATAATGTTGGAGAGCTCCCTAAGAAATAAAGCACTATGTTCATGATTGGGCCTCAGACACACACTGACTTGTCATCTGTGCAATGACTCCAGGTGGAGGGAGGAAAAGTGGGGCTGGTGAGAGACATGTCATCATAAATCAGAAGGATTCCAGCATAAGGAAACAGATCTCACCACAGAACTTGGAGGTAGAGGGGAGTAATGGGTCTCTGTAGAGCTTTGTGACTGAGATGGACATGCCTGTAACAGAATAAGACTCCATACAAACTGAAAACACAAAAATACTGCAATGGACTGAATATTTGTGTCCCCCCAGAATTCATATGTTGGGATTCTAACCCTTAATGTGATGATTTTAGAAGGCGGGGGTTGTTGAGAGGTGATTAGGTCATGAAGGTAGAACCCTAATGAATAGGATTAGTATCCTTATAAAAGAGATTCCCAAGAATTTTCTCACCTGCTTTCTGCCATGTGAGGATCAAAAGGGAAGTCAGCAGCCTGCAACTCAGAAGAGGACCCTCGGCAGAACCTGACTATGCTGGCACTCTGATCTTGGACTCACAGTCTCCAGAACTATGAAAAGAAAATGTATATTGTTTATAAACCACCCAGTGTATACTTTGTTATAGAAGCTTGAATTGACCAAGATAGAGACCTCATAAACTCTGTAATATTTCGGCCCCAAGAAAACTTCAAATGTGTGAGTGCTGTTACCCTCTTCCCTTTCAGTCTGCTTGGCTCACATAGTTGTGTGAGATTCAGCACCTCGAAGAATCATTGGGGACCCCCAACAGGCCATTAACTGCTGGTTCTGTAGGGACAGCTGTGTCACAGTGCCCAAGTTGGTAAAGGGTAGTGCTGATATCACAGATCTTGGGCTCAACTTGCTAAAAGCCGATGGTGACTATAAGAACAGTGTGACTTGGACCAGTCTATGGCTTTTCAAGATGACTGTGAGGTGAAGGACATCGTAAGGAGCTGGAATTCATGGATGAGCTGGTGAAGGAGGGCTCAGATCCCGTGAGATTGGTTATCAATTTTATGTAGCCTTATTTGTACCCACGTGCTAGTGAGTTGTGACAGTCAGGTGCCATATGCAAATGCACCTGTTATAGAATAGTGTGGGATAATCACTGACTTTGGGACTATAGACCTAGATTAAAACTGACTCTTTGTGTGTCCATGTAGTTGAATAAATACTACTCCATAGGCCTCTTGTAATGACCCCATGTCAACTAAATTTAAGGCCTAGCACAGAATAGCTGCCCATTACAAAAAGAAAACCACTGGGCAGGACGGCTCATGCCTGTAATCTCAGCATTCTGAGAGGCCAAAGCAGGTGGACCACCTGAGGTCAGGAGTTCGAGACCAGCCTGGCCAATATGGCGAAACCCTGTCTCTGCTGAAAATACAAAATTAGCTGGGTGTGGTGGCACATGCCTGTAATCCCAGTTACTCAGGAGCTGAGGCAGGAGAATCGCTTAAACCCAGGAGGAGGAGGTTACAGTGAGCCAAGATAGCGCCATCGCACTCCAGCCTGGGCAATAAGAGCAATACTCTGTCTTAAAAAAAAAAAAAAATCACCACTCTACTATTAAAAAAAAGTGTTTATTTTTAAAAAAGGAAACCACTATATTTAGTAGCATAAAGCCAAAGGTTGCCCCTCTGGAGATGTGCAGCATTGATAACAGCAATGACTTTCAAGCTTCTTTCACTTTGAAACTCTACAAAGTGAATCTCAGTTTCCAAATAATTATAATCCAGTAATAATACCTCTGTGAAGAGTTTGTTTAGGATTAGATAGGATCATGCATGCAGAGTGCTTAGCATGAATATTCTAAACATGGATCAAAGAATAGTTAAATAAATTGTGGTGGTTATTAAAAACCTCTTGAAGGTGAGACAGGAGGAGGGCAGTGAAGAGCTGGGTAGAGAAAGGCGGGTCCCTGGCTAGGGCTCTACCCCTATGGACCTAGGTGAGGAAGGACAAGCATTTCTGCCTTTGTGCCCAAATGTTGCACTTTCCAAGACCACCCTGGCCTACCACGCCCCCATCCTGGGCCTATAAATAGCCAAGACCCCAGCAAGGCAGAGGTAGAATCTGCTGGAGGGCGAGAGGAACACATCAGTGGAAGAAGACAAGCTGCTGGACATCAAGAGGACATGGAGGGAGCACGCCAGTAGAAGAGCACACTACAGCGCTGGTACACTGGCAGGCCAGCCACCAGCAGGACAAGGCAGAGTCCGGCCTGGGCCGAGAGGCGCAACTCCAGGGGAAAACCATCTCCCTTCTGGCTCCCCCATCAGCAGAAAGCTATTTCCTCTCAATAAAACTTTGCATTTATTCTCCAAGCCCACATATGATTGGATTCTCCCAGTACCTCAAGGCAAGAACCAGGGATACAGAAAGCCCTCTGTCTTTGTGACAAGGTAGAGGGTCTTATTGAGCTGGTTAACACAAGCCACCTATAAACAGCAAATTAAGAGAGCACCTTGATTACACACACCCACTGGGGCTTTAGGAACTGTAAACATCCACCCCTAGACACTGCCATGAGGTTGGAGTCCCACAGCCTGCTGGTCTGTATGCTCCCCTAGAGGTATGAGCAGCGGGACACTGCAGAGGCAAATCACACCCCCATCGCACGCCCTGTGAGGGGGACAAGGGAACCTTTCCCATTTCAAAAGCATTTAAATGTGAATCATGTGCTTTCTGGATTCACAAGAGGAATTTTGTATCTCAAAACAAGTGTGTCATGCTTTTCATGATCTGGAGTGATCAAATGCTTAGAATAATAACACCAAGTAACATGACTCATCTAAGAAAAAGATATGAGATGACACTATATTACATTACATTGTACTGCAAATGCATTTCTTACCAGCCCCAGCATTCTTTTAAATATTTGAATTCCATAATATATTCAACACCTTGTATGACTATGTTATTTGTATCAACACTGAGAATAATTCATATTTGTAGAGTAAAGCTCATTTAAGGAAAGTTCAATAAATTGTCATTGCCATCACTTTTGCTACACCCCTAGTCCCTATGCCCCTCATTTTAACTGACTTACTCCAATCTGCTCAACAAAACATTCTGACTGATGTCCATACATGCAGAAGGCTAGTGTTTACTCCCAAGCATGTCCACATTCTTCCTCTCTCAGTACTTGAGTTGCACACAAACCAAGATTCATTAACGTATAATACCAAATCTGTTAATGTTGGAGGTACCTTTAGTGTAAGTATATAATTTAATTGAAAGGTGTTTACACTGATAAAATATAAGTGCAAAAGACAGTTATTATTTCTAAGAAAATTAAATAAATGTAATGCTTTGTAACAGCCAGATAAAGATGAGTTGCTAAAATAAATTGTTGCCAAATCAGATATGGGCCAAAAATAATCTAGAGGATTGAAAGTAAATTTTATGGTGTAGTGGCTCATGCCTGTAATCCCAGCACTTTGGGAGGCTGAGGCAGGTGGATCACTTGAGGTCAGGAATTGAAGACCAGCCTGACCGACATGGCGAAACCCTGTCTCCATTAAAAATACAAAAATTAGCTGGGTGTCGTGGTGCACACCTGTAATACCAGCTACCCAGAAGGCTGAGGCACAAGAATTGCTTGAACCGGGAGGTGGAGGTTATAGTGAGTCAAGATCGCAACACTGGGCTCCAGCCTGGGCAAGAGTGAAACCTAGTCTCAAAACAAACAAACAAAAAGAATATAGACTTATGTATTCAAATGGCTTTGCAAGGGTTTTGTGTTCTTGCTCCACTTAACAGAACTAAAACTGGAAATTATAGACACTCGTTGATACTCATACATACTCAAGGGAAAGAACTCATCCTCATTGTAAAAGAGTGGCAAATAAGTTAATATTATATATTTTTAATTGGGGTAAAAGATTTAAAGTATATGTCTTACACTTTCTAATGTAACTAGCATTTTGAAAACATGACCAAGCTGGCGTCCTGATCACATCAAACTTCCCTTGTAATACATCATGTGCTTGTTTGGATACAACTTTGTTAGCCTTCCTGCCCTGAACCAAATTAAATATTTATAATTGCACAAGAAAAGGACTTACCATGGACCTTGCTTCACTATATGTAACAGAAATTAAAGCAGTGTCATCTAACATAAGTGCTTTTAATCACATAGCCCAGAGCGCCTTTGCCAATAGGCTAAGTAGAATCCAGGAAATGTACATAGACAGGAGAGCTCTACACAAAAGTTCCTAATCAGACTGAAGTATTTATACCCAGTTTGTCTGTATATTTAATGACATGTAAGGTATGCTCCACCAAGGAAAGGTCGCCTTGAGAATATCTTGAAAATACATTCTCTAAAGTCTATGAAAATGAAGACCAAAAAATGGCCACAAATAATCTGATCAGTTGCCATCAGTGACTTTTTCATTATTTACATGACAACAAAGCCCCATTATGAGGAACTTCATAATAATAAATATTGTTTTAATTGTTGCATAATAATAAATATTGTTTTAATTGTTGTAAAAACATGATGGAAAATGAATACGGTTATGTTAGCGGTGGTGAATCCATACAGGTCTGCAGCAACCCCAATTCTTGCCACCTCAGAAGAAAGAATTCAAATGAGGGGTCATAAGGCAGAGTGAGAGACCAAGGCAAGTTTTAAAGCAGGAGTGAGTTTATTAAAACGTTTTAGGGCAGAAATGAAAGGAAGTTAAGTACACTTGGAAGAGGGCCAAGCAGGCGAATTGGGAGATCAAGCGCACAGTTTGACCTCTGACTTGGGGTTTTATATGTTGGCATACATCTGGGGTCTTGTTTCCCTTCTCCCCTGCTTCTTCCCTTGAGGTGGGCTGTCTGCGTGCACAGTGGCCTGCTAGCACTTGGGCTATGCAGTGTGTTTGCTGGAGTTGTACGCATGCTCACTTGAGGCGTTTTCTCTTACCAGCTGAATGTTCCTAGAAAGAACATTTAAACTTCGTCACTTTACCTCTTAATGGGCATGCTTGAGCCCACAATGCCCAGCTCCTGAGATCTTATCAGGAAGCTATGGATCACCAGTTTCCGGTTTTTCTATTGCGAGGCTGCCTTTCCCTGGCACCAGTGGTGACCAATTATTACTTTAGAGAAACAGTGTAATAATCGCTTAACTGTCATCACCTGATGGTTGCCTGATATTCCTGGGGGGACAGAGGCTCTCCTGCCCTGCTCATGCCTGACTGGCTACCTCCTATGTTATAGCAATAATTAGTTAATCTACTTTCCAAAATACTTTCTCATCGTTACTGAATTATTTGTTAAAGGTGTTAAAGTTATTTTGTATTCTTCAGAATTTTCATGATTGCAGAATAATTGCTAAAAGCTGTATAGTGAACATGACTTATTGCTTCTTTACAGCTAAGCCTTTTCTTGCCTTCACAAGAAGTTACAGCAGAAAGTTTTTGGGAAGACCCCAGTTTATATTTCTACCATTTAGTGTAGCTGGCGTTCACACTCTTAGAAAGGCCTAAACTGGGGGTCATTATTAAAAGAATTCTCTGCCGGGTGCGGTGGCTCACTCCTGTAATCCCAGCACTTTGGGAGTCCGAGGCAGGCAGATCACTTGGGGTTAGGAGTTCAAGACCAGCCTAGTCAACATGGTGAAACCCTATCTCTACAAAAAATACAAAAGTATTAGCCAGGCACGGTGGCACATGACTGTAATCCCAGCTACTCAGGAAGCTGAGGCACGAGAATCGCTTGAACCTGCGAGGCAGAGGTTGCACCGAGCCAAGTGCCACTGCACTCCAGCCTGTATGACAGAGAGAGGCTGTGTCTCAAAAAAAAAAAAAAAAAAAAAAGAATTGTGAAGTTTTTCTTTTAGCTGCTGTGAGTTTCAACAAAGGAAGCCTTTTTGTTCCATCTGTATTCAATCGTTGTCCCAGTTTTCTGAAAGCTAGGAATGTGCTTTTGTGGTTTAAAGAGTTAATTCACAGAAGAGCTTGCACATCCACTGAAACAAGATGCCCTCAGTCTGTCATCATACCCCATGGGATGTTCCAATATTGCTGGTATCACTAAAATGAGATCATATGAGAAGATTTCATAAGAGGAAAAATTCATTTATTTAACATGTATTTATTAAGTGCCTACTATGCTTCCAGCATCGTGTTAGGCACTGAAGATCTGAGGATGAACAAAGCTATGGACAGTCTGTTTTCATGGAGCCCACGGTCTGCTGTGGGAGACAAACATCAATCAAGCAATATCACCGTGAAATTTCAATTACAACCTGAGGTGAAGGCTTGAAGTAAAGGAAAATGAATCTTGAAGGCAATTGACAATAGAACCAAATCTATCTGAGTATGATGAAGAAGGCTTTGCTTAGGAAATACATTTGAGCTGACATTTTAAAAATGAGAAAAAGTTAATTAGGTGAAGAAAGGAAGGCAAAAGAGGAAAACTTCTGAACCAGTAGCTTTCAAACCTTCTTGTAACCACAAATATATACCAAATATTTTAAATTATAATACCCATGCAAACACACACACACACATATATATATATAAATTTTAAACAAAACTTTTACAATGACGCTAACCCTTACTACCTGCAATACACACTAATTTTTTTCTATTCCTTTCCATTTTACTTTTAAAATTTAGTTATGGTTTATTAATCTGCAGTTAAACTGTAAAAATGATATTCAACTTCCACTTTAGCATCAGGAACAAAAAAAAACCTTAAAACACACACACACTCTTTCACTGGTATAGCAGTGTTCTCACAGGTGTCTTTACTAAAAGGCATACTTTAGTAGCTATCTATTAATAGTATTCTGTTTTATGAACGTATTATAAATTAACAATTCCTCATTATTATATATTTTAATCTTTGCCACCATCCTAACAATAAAATTGCTGGATCAAATATATATGTCCCATGTAAAGAGTTTAAGCGTGTGGCCACATTTTCTTCCAGAAGGTTGTACCAATTGACATCACCACCACTATTCACAGCTGAACTTCTGGAAAGAATACCTCCAGATCCAATCCTCTGCATGAACACTCTCAGCACCTCTTTGTGACCCTTTGCTCTGTGTAGTCATTGCTGTTTAGTCATAGTGAGAATGCTTCATTTCCTTGACCTCTCCAGGCCTTTGACATGACTGATCCTTTGTTCTGGCCTTCCAGATTTCTGCTTTTCCTCTGCTCCTTCTTTTTCTTCTTGGCTGTTCTTCTTCCTGTATCCTACTGGTGGAAATTTCACAAGAATAGGCCTTGGCTTTCTTTTCTCTTGCTACTCACATCTGATCTTTTCTCACACCAGCTTCTTAGCATCCTACCATCAGTCTCCTCCTCCCTCTGGCATATTTTACCTCTAGACTGTACCCCTGAAGTAGCCTCCTTACTGCTTTAATTCTTACAGTCACATCTTCCTCAACTTTTTTCTTTATATACTTGTGCCACATTAAGTTTTCTTTTCAAAAAGTTCTAATTACCTTAATGTCCTATGTATTAGCCTGTTCTCACACTGCTAAGAAAGACATACCTGAGACTGGTTAATTTATAGAGGAAAGAGGTTTAATTAACTCACAGTTCCATATGGCTGGGGAGGCCTCACAATCATGGTAGAAGGCGAAGGTGGAGCAAAGTCAAGATTGTTGGAAGTATAAGGAAAGTATCTTACATGGTGGCAGGCAAGAGAGCTTGTGCAGGGGAACTCCCATTTATAGAACCATCGGATCTCCTAAGACTTATTCACTACGGTGAGAATAGTATGGGGTAAACAGTCCCCATGACTCAATTATCTCCACCTGGCCCTGCCCTTGACATAAGGATTATTTCAATTCAAGGTGAGATTTGGGTGGGGACACAGCCAAACCATATCTCCTGCTCATAAATCTTCAATGAATTTAGATTGCTTACAGAATAAAGTTAAAATTCCTTTAATTAGTTTTTAATACTCTTTAAATCAGCCTCAACTTGCCTTTCTGACCTTAATTTCCTTTACTAGTCTGTTTGCCAAACTCTGAGCTTTACCTAAGATGAACTATTCCCTATTCTCCAATCATGCATTTTTAAGCCCTTATATATTTGTGGTGTATTCTATGTGCATAAGATGTCTTTATACCATTTACCCTAATACCTGCTGCTCAGTCATTCAAGTCATACCCATTCTTCAAGGCCTATGTTGAAAGTTATTCATTTACTTTCGCTCATCTCATCAGCCAGAAAATGTTATCTCCCTTCTATCAGCTCTCCATAGTAGTTCTATTTTGTCTGTACCTGTCATATATAATACTTTCTTACAGTGATTCCTTAAAGTATTTTATCTGGATGTTTATTTTACATTACATTACATTACTATGTGCTTTGAGCCTTCTTTTTCTTTGAATCTTCATTGTGCTGTGGCTTCCACAAGATAGAAATATTAGTATTGAATAAATGACTCAGTGAATGAACTGATCATTACCCTTAAAGAGGATAGAAAGTATTAAGGTAGTTCAATACCTTGTGATTTATGGAAAGTTGAAAGAAAAACCAGGGAATGGTAGATTCAGGCCTTCAGTAGTATTGCATAACCTATTACATCAATGCTGCTACAGCTTACTTACGGAAAAAGAGGTAATTATTAGCACAATATCCTTACCTCTTAATACATCAAAGCACAGTAGTAGCACTTCAAGTCAACCAGGGACAAATCTGTTTCTTTCTAATTATACTTCACAAGGGCAGTTCCTGCTCATCCATTTCACTGAATAGATTATCTGTGGTGTGGGACTGACCTGCCCAATTAAGAAGCAGGGTAAACTTCTCTACTCTAATTCATTACATTTAACACTAACTAGATCACAGGTTTTGCCATCTCTTTATAGTGTTAAAGACTTATTTATTTGCAAAGTTCCAGATGACAGAGGGACAAGAAAAGTATACTGTTAATACTTAATGTTATCTATGGACTATAACTGAATTCGATGATAAAGAAGTCTTTATTATTGGAGGAAGTAAAAACTTCCCTGCCAGAGTAGATTAGTATGTTTGTGCATTTTTAGCTGAACATTGGCTTTATTTTTATTCTTTTATAAAGTGTGGAGAAAAAACAATTTGCACTGAAACCTATTTTTTTCTAGGATCATTCATTGTCCAGTGTGTAACCTTCAGTAAGTTATTTCACTTCACTCGAGGCTTCTTTCTCCCTACTAGTAAAGTGAAGGGAGTCAACTAGGTGACATCTGAGACCCTTTCCACCTCTAAGCATCTGGATTCTATGTCATCCTATGTAGAGAAGGAAGGACAGCCTCTTCGATAGACATTTTAAATCCACCACCGAAAAGCCTATGTTATGCCATGTGGTTGCCACTGGAAGTTTTTGTGTTGGAAGATCTTTTAGGACACCTCCCTCCTTACCCAAAACTGCACCCTCATTATTCACTGGCTTACACAGACTATGTGTGCTGGGAAGGCCCTAAATCAGCATCCCAGGGAATTCAATTTACTTAGAAGCCACGGAGCTACAAAAGGAATTTCTTAATATGAAAAATATGCTATTTTCTGTTTAGAAATACCTTGGAGTTCAGTGTTCTGGCAGCTAAGTATTTACCATGTCCTGGTCAGAAGCATGAATTGATGAATTCACGAAGCCCACCTTTTTCAATAACTCTGTCAGCATCAGTCACGTGTTTTCTATGAATTTTTATATATTCTTTTTAGATTTATGTTTACAATAGTACAATTTCAGTAACTTTTCTGAGAGTCATGATTAAATCACCTTTGTTACAGTAGTCATCAGACCAGGACAGCCCTTTTTGCAAGTACCTGTTCTCCCCAGATTGCTTTAGCTTATTTTCCTCATACTTCCAACAATCTTGACTGTGTGTACTACCAGAGTCAGCTTCCTATCATATGCTTCCTTGCACAAAAATTTTAGTGGCTGAATTATAATAATGGTATATCAGTACTGAAAAGGATCATAGAAATAATTTAGGTAAATCCCTTCATATTACAGTCAAGAAAACTGAGGACTAAGAGATTTAGTAGCTTAAGGTCATTGTATTAACCTAGGTTTCCTAGAAAATATTATAGACCTGAGGCAAGGCTTAAATACTAATGTTTTATTGGGAAGGAAAACCCAGGTTGGTAAGAATTTTTAAAAGGGTGAATGAGGGAGGCAAAGATAGAAAGCAAATGCACAGTAATGCATTATCCAGCTGACCACTGATACCCAGAAAGCTCAAAGGGAGCAAGCTGGCCACTCAGCAACACATGCGCTCAGTCTAGTAAGAGAGCTCCAGACATCTGTACCATGCCTCAAAATAGTATGTCAGAGCAAGGAAGAGAGGATTTACTGTGGGATCCAAGCTGTTTCTCTTTCCATCACTCCTTGAGGTTTACCATGAAGGGAGTTTACTCCTATACCTCCAGGTTTTGTCACCTGGTCACTTCAGCGTCTTCCGGAAAAGACAAATCCCATGCCCTATGACGTGTTGCCTAGAAGTATTGGTAGGAACCAGAGGTTCTGGATGTGGCACTGGAAGCCATAGGGAACAGAAACACTAGAGCCCAAATCGAGTTGGTTTCTGTTTTAACTGTCAAAGCAGAACAAGCAGCTGAGTATTTGAGAGACAGGTAAACCCAAGAACAAACTGAAGAGGGCTCCAATATTGCCAAAGAGCTTCATAGTAGCAATGTCCACTATCCTTACAGTAAATTTAATACTCAGAAGAACAACCAAATTTTTCAGTGTCTTTCAAGATTCTCTATAATCTAACTTTGCCTAATTTAGCTTATTGCAGCTACCCTGCTTTATGTGAGTTAACATCACCTGCCTGAAAACAACTCAACCATAAGGACTGAGAACAAGAACGCTTGTGTCAACATGATGACTATTTGTTCTGGAAAAATGCTTGTCCAATTTTTTTAAAGTCTGTGTTTACATTAGAAAATTAAACCAATATTTTTAAAGTCTGTGTTAACATTAGAAAATTCTTGCAAACCCATCTGTCCAGGAAACGTTTGCTCATCCGGGCAAATAACTTGCTTATAAAACAATAATTGATCAACATTCTATTCAAGACCATCCCTCGATGGATCTACCAAACCTAAAGTGCTATATCACAAACTTTACGCAACTTCTGTCTCCCAACTTGAAGAATCTACTTTAAATCCTGGTGTGTAGATCACTGTCTTTTGAGACAAACATTTTATTGACTCTGTTGCCCTCAAAACCTACCAAGAGATAAGCACTTATATGTGTAGCAATTCAGGTATAAATGTCCAATTAATTCACAGGAACAAAGAATCATTGCCTGAACCTCCAAATAAGGTCAGAAAAACCCTAATATAAAGGAATAGGATCAACTACCCATTCAGTTCTAAAAATTCAAAATGCCACAAGAAAAGAAAATTAAAAGAAAACATCTCATTAGAATTATATAATTATCACCCAATTTTGTTGTGCATATTCTCCTATTTTATTGTATAAACTCATATTTTACATAACTTTCCTCCCTATTTATAAAACAGTGTGAAATTTCCTCAAAAGTAGACTGAAGTGAAAGTCAGCCAATTCAGTAAAAGCGTCAGGCTCTGAATTATTTCATCATATCTGCAGGTTGATTTGTCACAGACATTTAGCCATGGGTGATTTGATCATTGTGCAACTAGTAGAAGCACTCTCTCTATTGGTCTTCAGCCATACCTCCTAAAGAATTTTTCACACTACAATGTTAAGAGACATGTTTTCTGTAGCAACTCTTCTTTGTCCACTGGAAATCACAGGTGCTAGTAGGACACCAAAAACATAATTTAAAAACTGCTATCTGAGGTGGGGTCGTGGTGGGTGAGCTCAGGAGAAGGTATGCACAGGAGTCAGCTCTGTTTCTTCACTGACTCTTTCCTTTTCAGGTCCTTTTCCCTGTTATTCTGAGAAAAGCTCAGAATAAAATTTAGAACCCTAACTATAACAATAAAAGATTTATTAAAATGATTTCTTATTTATATTTGTATAATCATGTAGCTTGGTAATATGACAAATATTAAACACGTGGCTCTGATACAAATGCAGCATTGATTCAGACATGAGAGAAAACTGCAAGCAGTCTAAGAAGGATGTGTGGGATGAGTGGGTGGAGGTGGAACTTGGCTTGAATAATAGTTATAGTCAGGTCAGAGTGGGAAAGCCCTGAGGTCGGTCACATGGAATAGCTAAGTAAAGGCAGGAGCGTGGGCTTGATCTCGGTAACTTAGAGAAGCTAAATAAATAGATCCATAAACCCTCAATAACCAATGAGACTAAAATGTTATGTAAGATAGATATTCCTAATGGCAACAAAAATATATTAAATCCCTGCATACAAACTCAACTAGAAATGAGCATGAAGAAATGAACAGTATTACATGAAGAAATTCATGAAGAAAACTATAGATCTTTATAAAAGGACATAAAAGAAGACTCAATTAAAACAGGTAGTGAGAGAGAAATAGAGAGAGACTAACTTTCTGTATTGAAAGAATTTAACATTACAGGAATAATTTTCACTAAATTCATCTATAAGTATAAGGCCAATGAATGCTACATTACCAAAAGTATTTTTATGAGAATTACAGACTGATTTGGGAAAGAATAATTTTGCTAATTCTCTATTAAATATCAAACCACACCATAAAATTAGAATAACTTTAAAAGTGTGGCATTGATGCATAATCTACAAATTCCACAGTGGAAAAATTCAGCATGAAAAAGAAAGATATGAAAATATTTATGACAAAGGTACAATTTAAAATCAGTAGAAAAATGATAGACTATTCAAGGAATGGTATGGATACAATTGGCTATCCATTTAGGGAAAATATACCTGATATCTAGATCATACCAGACACAAAAATAAATCCAAATAGATTAAGTAACTAAAAACATAAAAATGAATACAAAGAAACTATAATGGATTATCTTCATAAGCTAAAGAGCTTTTCTAAGCAATACACTAAACTTAGAAACTATAAAATTGACAAATCAAAATTTTAAATGTACACAAATTTAAATGTAAACTATAAATCAGAGCAAAGATTGACCTCCATATTTAATACAGAACAATATCAAATAAAAGAAAGTAAAAACAAGTCATCTAATAGAAAAATGGTCAAATTAGATGAAGAGCAAATTTTCAAAAGAGGAGGTAATAAGATAAATTAAAAGATGTTCAACCTCATTATAAATCTAGGCCATTCTAACTGAAATGAAGTAAAATCATGTTTTGTCTATCAGATCGTTCAAAATTCAAAAGATTAATTACATTTTTAAGTAACAAGAGGTTGGGGACACTCACTCTCATACTTTACTCATGGCACCCTAGTGGAACACCAGAAAGCACTCCAGAAGTTTTCTCCTGTTTCCTTCCAAACAGAAACACTCCCAACCTAACCCTCCCCACCACAGGAGGTAATCATTATCCTGACACCTACAACTCATATTATTTTTGCCTATTTTGTTATTTTATATAAAAGTAATTATATACTGGGTTTTTTTTTTTTTTTTTTTTTTTTGTATCTGGCCCCTTTGCTCAACATTATGATTTTGAGTCATTATTATTGCAGTTTCAGATTTTTCAGTCCGCTTGCTTTCTACTAATGTGCATACCAAATTGTGTTTGTCCACTCTATTGCTGATGGTCATTTGGGTAGAGCTGCACTGAACATTCTTCTATATCTTTTGGTGAGTGAACATAGGTATGTATTTCTGCTAGGGAAACACCCAGAAATGAATCTGATGGTTAAAAGCTTTTCATGTATTCTTCTGGAGAAAGATGTTGCCAAACATTTTTCACAAATGGTTTTTATCAATTTCCACTTCTACTTGTGGTGGATAGAGTTCAGTTTACTCTACCTTCTTGCTGATATTTGGTAGTATCTGTCTTTTTCCTTTGCCCATTTTAGTGGTTACTTGATGGCATTTTGTGGTTTAACTTGCATTAAAAAAATAACTAATAAAGTTGAACATCTTTTTACAGATTTAAAGGACATTTAAATGTCCTCTTTTATGAAGTATTTGTTCAAGATTTTTGTTCATGTCTCCACCAGGGTTTTCTGTTTTTATTTGTATTTGTACTTATATTTTAAATATATTTTATTTATATTTATTTTATATCTTTTCAAATATATATTATATACAATATATATCATATATTTGATATATGTAAACATATTGATATATTTTTTTATTTTTATATATATTTTATTGCACTTTAGGTTCTGGGGTACATGTGCAGAACATACAGGATTGTTGCATAGGTACATACACGACAATGTGGTTTGCTGCCTCCATCCCCATCACCTGTATCCGGCATTTTTCCCCATGCTATCCCTCCCCAACCTCCCTACCCCCTGCTGTCCCTCCCCTAGTCCCCCCACAAACAGACCCCAGTGTGTGATGCTCCCCTCCCTGTGTCCATGTGTTCTCATTGTTCAACACCCGCCTATGAGTGAGAACATGTGGTGTTTGATTTTCTGTTCTTATGTCAGTTTCCTGAGAATGACAGTTTACAGATTCATACATGTTCCTACAAAGGACACGAACTCATCGTTTTTTATGGCTGCTGCAATGAACATATGTGTGCACGTGTCTTTATAATAGAACAATTTATAATCCTTTGGATATACACCTAGTAATGAGATTGCTGGGTCAAATGGAATTTCTATTTCCAGGTCCTTGAGGAATCACCAAACTGTCTTCCACAAGGGTTGAACTAATTTGCACTCCCAACAGTGTAAAAGTGTTCCTACTTCTCCACATCCTCTCCAGCATCTGTTGTCGCCAGCTTTTTTAATGATCGCCATTCTAACTGGCATGAGATTACCGGTATCTCAATGTGGTTTTGATTTGCATTTCTCTAATGACCAGTGATGATGAGCATTTTTTCATATGTTTGTTGGCCTCATATATGTCTTTTTTTGAAAAATGTCTGTTCATATCCTTCACCCACTTTTGAATGGGTTTTTTTTTTTTTTCTTGTAAATCTGTTTTAGTTCTTTGTAGATTCTGGATATCAGCCCTTTGTCAGATGAGTAGGCTGCAAAAATTTTTTCCCATTCTGTTGGTTCCCATTTCACTCTAATGATTGTTTCTTTTGCTGTGCAGAAGCTCTGGAGTTTAATTAGATCCCATTTGTCTACTTTGGCTTTTGTTGCCATTGCTTTTGGTGTTTTAGTAATGAAGTCCTTGCCTATGCCTATGTCCTGAATGGTTTTGCCTAGGTTTTCTTCTAGGGTTTTTATGGTGTTAGGTCTTATGTTTAAATCTTTAATCCATCTGGAGTTAATCTTAGTGTAAGGTGTCAAGAAGGGGTCCAGTTTCTGCTTTCTGCACATGGCTAGTCAGTTTTCCCAACACCATTTATTAAACAGGGAATTCTTTCCCCATTGCTTGTTTTTGTCAGGTTTGTCAAAGATCAGATGGTTGTAGATGTGTGGCATTGCCTCTGAGGCCTCTGTTCTGTTCCATTGGTCTATATCTCTGTTTTGGTTCCAGTACCATGCTGTTTTGATTACTGTAGCCTTGTAGTATAGTTTGAAGTCAGGTAGCGTGATGTCTCCAGCTTTGTTCTTTTTGCTAAGAATTTACTTAGCTATGCAAGCTCTCTTTTGGTTCTATATAAAGTTTAAGGTGGTTTTTCCCAGTTCTGTGAAGAGGGTCATAGGTAGCTTGATGGGGATAGCAATGAATCTATAAATTACTTTGTGCCATATGGCCATTTTCCAATATTGATTCTTCCTAACTATGAGCATGGAATATTTTTCCATCTGTCTGTGTCCTCTTTTATTTTCTTGAGCAGTGGTTTGTAGTTCTCCTTGACGAGGTCCTTTACATCCTTTGTTAGTTGTATTCCTAGGTATTTTATTCTCTTTGTAGCAATTGTAAATGGCAGTTCATTCTTGATTTGGCTCTCTTTAAGTCTGTTATTGGTGTATAGGAATGCTTGTGATTTCTGCACATTGATTTTGTCTCCTGAGACTTTACTGAAGTTACTTATCAGTTTCAGGAGATTTTGGTCTGAGACAATGGGGTCTTCTAAATATACAATCATGTTGTCTGCAAATAGAGACAATTTGACTTCCTCCTTTCCTAATTGAATACCTTTTATTTCTTTTTCTTGTCTTATTGCTCTGGCTTGAACTTCTAATCCTATATTGAATAGGAGTAGTGAGAGAGGGCATCCTTGTCAAGTGCCAGATTTCAAAGAGAATGCTTCTAGTTTTTGCCCATTCAGTATGATATTTGCTGTGGGTTTGTCCTAAATAGCTTTTATTATTTTGAGATATGTTCCATTGATACCTAGTTAATTGAGAGTTTTTAGCATAAAAGGCTGTTGAATTTTGTCAAAGGCCTTTTCTGCATCTATTGAGATAATCACGTGATTTTTGTCTTTGGTTCTGTTTATGTGGTGAATTACATTTATAGACTTGCATATGTTGAACCAGCCTTGCTTTCCCCAGATGAAGCCTACTTGATCATGATGGATCAGCTTTTTGATGTGCTGCTGCAATAGGTTTGCCAGTATTTTATTGAAGATTTTTGCATCTATGTTCATCATGGATATTGACCTGAAGTTTTCTTTTCTTGTTATGTCTCTGCTGAGTTTTGTTATCAGGATGATGTTGGTCTCCTAAAACGATTTGGGAAGGATTTCCTCTTTTAGATTATTTGGAATAGTTTCAGAAGGAGTGGAACCAGCTCCTCTTTGTATGTCTGGTAGAATTTGGCTGTGAACCCATCTGGACCTGGGCTTTTTTTGGTTGGTAGGCTATTAACTGCTGCCTCAACTTCAGCCCTTTTTATTGGTCTATTCAGAGTTTTGACTTCCTCCTGGTTTAGGCTTGGGAGGATGCAAGTGTCCAGTAATTTATCCATTTCTTCCAGGTTTACTGGTTTATGTGCATAGAGGTGTTTGTAGTAATCTCTGATGGTAGTTTGTATTTCTGTGAAATCTGTGGTGATATCCCCTTTATCGTTTTTTTTTTTTTTTTTTTTTTTTTTTTTTTTGGCATCTATTTGATTCTTCTCTCTTTTCTTTTTTACTAATCTGGTTAGTGGTCTGTCTATTTTGTTGATCTTTTCAAAAAACCAGCTCCTGGATTTATTAATTTTTTGAAGGTTTTTTTGTGTCTCTATCATATTGATATGTGTAATATAATATATATCATTTATATATGATTATTATACATCATTTATATATAATATATGTAATTTGTATTTGATATATAAATATATCTTTTTTTCAAATATATAATATGTATTATATATATTATCTGCTTTTGTTTTGTGGGTTGCCCTTCATAACTTTTTAAAGATTCTGTTTGAAGAAGTTTTTTATTTTAATGTAATTTATTTATCATTTTTTTCTTTCATGCTTAATGCTTTTGGTGCCCTGATTAAGAAATCTGTCTACTCCAAAGTGACAAAGATGTTCTATGATGTTTTATCTTACTTATCTAGTCTTTGAAAAGCAATACAAATATAAAAAATGAGTAAAATGTCAGATGTAGTAAGATAGAACACCAGAAAATTAGAACATTAACCATCTATAAAATTTCATCAGGATTGTCAGAGCTTTCTTATGACATGACATTACCAGGAGGAGATGTATCACTCCCAGTTAACATTATAAATCTTAATTCCACTTCAACATTTATAAATGAAATGCATCATCGCTTGACTATAAGACTGATAACTACAGTGAATAGGCATACACGGAAGACATAAGTGAATGCATTGGAAAAATAATACCTTAGAGTATCTTCAGATTAGCATTCATTATCCTGACAACTAAAGAGAGAGACATGCTCATCACTGTATGGAATACAAAAGCAGGAATTAAAAGATACAATCTGCCTGCAGTGTTAAATTGAAAATGATTATTGGATTTAACCAGCAAAAACTGGAAAGCTCATTCTCTATCTTACTTTAAATGCTCTTTATTTTCTATCTTTAAAAAAATTCCTCTTCCTCATTTTCTTGGATTAGCAAAAGGAATATGCTAAAGATGAATTTTACTGAAAAAAATCAAGGGTTTTTTTCTTGTTCTCTTCATCCTTTTATTCCTAATGCTTGGTGATTTTCTTTTTTAGAGTTTTAAAAATGTATAGAGGTCAAAGAGATTGTAAAATTTTACCCTATCCATCCTTCAAAAACCTCTAAGCCATACAAAAACCAACCCTGTCCGTAGACAATTTGCCAAGCCTTCAACTATAGGGAACATAATCATCTGGTTCTGTTTTTATTTTGACTACATAAATGTGAAGACTATAAACAGTACTTAAAAATCACTGAAGCAAACTAGGAAAATTGATTCATTCTATGTCAGTTAATGTTTTTAATAATTCTTTTTACTACTTAACTTATAAAATTATAATTGTAAAGTGTTATGAGATTAAATATGTTTAGCATCTTAATGAAGAAAGCGGGTTGCATTATTCTCCTAAAGGTTTGGAAAGAAATTATATTGAGTTGCTTGATTTTCCATGTAAAATATTTCTTGCATTTATCTTCCTTTTTTAAAGGAAGATAAATGCAAGAAATATTATACACGGGAAATCAAGAAATGCAATGTAATTTCTTTTTTAAAAAAAAAAAGGAAGATAAATGCAAGAAATATTGTACATCCACTTTACCACTTGTTTGCCATTGAAATCATTCCTAACTATTCTTTCCTTTAGTTCTTCTAAACCTCCAATCTACCCTGTGTATTTTCAACTTTCTCTTAATGTACTCATTTTTTATGTTGCTTCCCTTTGCTCATTAACCATCAGTGGCTCCCCATTATTGGGGAGCTAAAAACTTTAAATGTCACAATCTAGCATCTAACGTCTTTTAAAAACTGGTATGAATCAACTTTCCTAACCAAGGCTTATGACATTCCCTTACACAAAACCTAATTACTGCTCTTCAAACATCACAAACATAAGTATTCCCAGTTTGAACCAGTCTTCAAAGAATTTCTCCTCTGTCTCAAATGCTCTTTTTTTAAGGGGAGATTTGTCCCCTTTTCTTTAAGAGAAATAATAGATCTAGTGGAATTTCACCTGAGGGAGGTCATGGCCCTGGGATAAGCTGCAACAACGGATTAGAAGGCCACCTGGGGTTGCTGGAAAGGCAGTCTGAATCTATAGGGATTTAGTTGTAGACAAATGGGTAAATTCTTGCTCTTCCTCTGAACTCTATTTATAAGAATGTATGCTGGTTCTGAAGCTCAAGATAATCTAAGTGCATGAAGTTTCTCGCCTTTGGATAAAGGACAGAAAACAGTGAGGGAAATATTTAAATACGCTTTCACCACTATTCTTAAAAGAGAAGATTATTTGTTTTCCGCTGTCTATAATTTAATTCCCATTGTGATGAAGAGAATTATGGTACTTTCCTACCAGAGTGTGGAAGGAAGGATCCCTAATTTTGACAAATACTAAAATTCCAATAAATTAATATATTTAAATGTTGAGTACATGAATACGATATTCCATTACCCTCACCATGATTAAATACTGGAAAAGAGTTAATATATGCAAAGATGTTTGACCCAATTTATAATTTAAAAAGCCAGGAAACTAAAGTGTGGAGTCAATTTTAACCTAGTTTCTTAGATTGTTTGTCCTAAATTCAGTACTTTTCATTTGCTACAGCACAAATATGCAAAAACGGGAAGTATTTATGTTTATATTTAAAATCAGCATTTTATTTCTCTTCTATAAAATGTTTCTCTATTAGCAGGTCTATATTTTAAGCAAATCTAAAATGACTTCAAAGGAATTCTCTGTATGATTCTTTATAAAACTTGATACTACTTTCTATTGGACTAAGAGGTGAGAAAACTAACAGTTTCTGAAATTACATGATTAGAAGTCATTGAAATGAGTTTCTGAAGCAATTTGAGAGAATTTTTAGAAATCAGAGAGAGAATTAGAGGCAGGGTTTTTTTTTCCCCTTTTTGTATTTCCTATATTTCTTCTTGTTTCTTTCATTTTGATGTTGAGTCACCAGGCTTGCTCACATCCTGAATTAATTTCTTTTCATCTCACTTCTATGTTGAAGCTATCTGTATAATTGTTAGTACGTCATTACTTCATCTACATTTTTTAGACAACTGAACTAAGGATGAATGACTCAGTTTGGGACCAAGTTGTTAGCCTGCGTATACTTTGAGCTCTCAGCTGGAAAAGCACTAACTGTTGTAAAATGTTGTAATTACAATTTACAGCCCCTGATTCTGGAGCATGTTGCTTGGCTACTAAGTCATCCTCCTTGTACTGTAATCCATACTTCCCTTTCTGGGCTATTTCTCTTCTCACAAAAGCTATCATCTGGATACACCTCACTGTAACTCTTGTCTTCTCTATGTATGAAATGAATAATTCTGATCACAACTTTATTTCCTAAGAAAGTGAAAATAATCCATGAAGAAAGTGTCTATTCATTTTTAGAACTTTTTAGAACTTTTCATTTTTAAAATGACATGTCTGTTTTGTCTTCAATATTTGTGCAATGCTGCAAAATGTTCCCCATAAAATAAAACCTGCATATACAGGTTTGGGCTCATGCTTGTAAGTAAAGCTTTAAATTAAATGATTATCGATGCTTTTGGAATACATCCATAATGCATTGACCATCTGTCTTCTAGATTGTATTATTCAGTAACTGACTCATGAAAAGTAATTCTTCTCAAATTCAGCAATATGTGTAAATAATATTTAATAATATTTTTATTTCTGAAAATGTTAAATACTAAAATATCTTATGGTCTTTTTGTTTCCCCTTATATGATGACTGATGAATTTCAGAAATAATTTTATGTAATAATTTTCTTTTGAATAGGAAATAGACTGTCCTTATCATTTAGAAAACTAAAATCTAAATGCAAAAATAAGATTTAAAGAAATTGCATAAAGCTCTATGTCACTGTCTCTATAATAGTAAGTTCATGGTAGTATGATTCAGATCCTCAATGATATGAGGAACTCAAGATTAGGAATGGGTTTCATAAAGTTCAGCTAATCCCATAGGACTTCAGAGAGCAGAGAAATATAAAATTTTATTTGAATAAAATGTAAGATGAGTAATGTCAGAAGGTGATGACAGAGGTGGGAAGAAGATTTTTACGCAGAATAGAGAAATAAATGAAGAATGAACAGAGATGGTAAAGAGATGCACTACATGCTTTGAAAGTTATATGCTGGGATAGTAAGTGAGATGACAACAATTGACAGAGAACTTCAATTATCGGGCTGATTAAAAATTTAACTTAATCAAATAAGAAGGTAAACAATATAAATTAATAGGAAAAATATAGGAATTATTACATGGTAAAAGTAAACATAATTTTTACATGGGCATTTTGATTGGTATATAGCACTGAGTAATGGAAGATGTTTTCTAATCATCTTAATGAGCTGGAGACATGGAGTGTTTCTATGATAGGATGAGCATAAAGAACAGATTTTGGCATTTTATAAAGTAGTAATAACAGTAAACTTAGAATATACTGCCAAAGAATTTAAGAAATGAGAATGAATTCTATCTTAAATCCTAATTAAATTTACTATGCTATGTCTTGTTGTTTTTTTTTTTTTCCAGACAGAGTCTCACTTTGTTACCCAGGCTGGAGTGCAGTGGCTCACTGCAGCCTCTGCCTCTGAGGTTCAAGCGATTCTCATGCTTCAGCTTTCCAAGTAGCTGGGATTACAGGCAAGCACCACCACACCTGGCTAATTTTTGTATTTTTAGTACAGATGGGGTTTCACCATGTTAGTAGAGCTGGTCTTGAACTCCTGACCTCAAGTGATCTACCCGCCTTAGTCTCCCAAAGTCCTGGGATTACAGGCATGAGCCAGCATGCCTGGCCAGTATTCTTTAGTTTTTACAATAATATTATTTGGGTGAAAGTTTTCTGTAGTTATTTGCATCCAGCTATACAACTAGGAATGCAAAAATCGAAATATGTTTGATCAATAGGCATAAAGACAAATTATTGACCACTATTTGGTTTAATATTGTGGGATAGATATTTGATACTCTTCACATATCCCATCTGCTGCCCTACATTCTGCAATTCCCATGTAATTAGTTTACAGTCACTTGACTATCTCTGGCCAATGCAATGTGAACAATAATATGTGATGTGCATCACTTCTGGGTCTAGTCAGCTAAGTGTATGTGTTCTCCTTTCATTCTTCCTTTCCCCTTGCTGTAGTGACTTTGGGAGCCTTATGCTGAAATAGGGACATTGCAAGATAAAGAAAGTATGACTCTCCAAGTCACTAGATGGAAGAGAGCACTTCAAAAACTTTATAAGGAAAAAGTAAGATCTTGTGCTAAGCCAAGAGTTGGCAAACTATGACCCATGAGCCAAATATGGCATGCTTTGCATGGTTTGCATGCTAAGAATGGTTTTTAAATACTTACACAGTTGGGGAAAGAAAAGCCAAAGAAGAAGAATATATTGTGACATGTGAAGTTATATGAAATTCAACCTCAATGTCCACCAATAAACTTTTTTTTGAGACACCGTCACCCAGGCTGGAGTGCAATGCTGCCATCTCAGCTCACTGCAACCTCCGCCTCCTGGATTCAAGCCATTCTCCTGTCTCAGCCTCCCAAGTAGCTGGGCTTACAGGTGCACATCACCAAGCCTGGCTAAATTTTTGTATCTTTAATAGAGATGGCGTTTCACGATGTTGGCCAGGTTGGTCCTGAACTCCTGACTTCGTGATCCACCCGCCTCGGTCTTCCAAAGTGCTGGGATTACAGGAGTGAGCCACTGTACCTGGCCCTTTCATCAATATTTAATAGAGGAAAACTCTGGTAGAAAAGAGGTAATCTATCATAGAGACAGCAACAATATCCTGGAGATATTCTAGAGGCCTTTTGTAAAGTTCCTAATGCATTCTGCAATGTTCAAGATAATGTTTGTAAGTAAGTTTTATATATATTTCCTTTTATAGTTTGACATATTAACTAGAGAGATTTCCTACATGTAATAAAAGAAGGATTTGAGCCTCAAATCCGTTACTTACTTGCTATATGACTTTATAGAGTAACTTAGGCATGGAAATTGCTAGGCTCGCTTTTATCCTTAATAGGAGCAATGGTCCATAAGTCTAATAGCAGAATCTCTTAACTTGAAATTCATGGATTAAATTCAGCAAGTCCTCAAATCTCCTGAATATTGTAAGCAATATTTTCTGTGTGTACATATTTTCATTTTTTCTGTAGAGAGCATATAGCTTTCATCAGATTGTCAAAGGTATCCATGACCCAAAACAGGGTTAACAAAATAATGTGAATAATAATTATTAAGATTAATGGAAAAATGGGCCAGGCACAGTGGCTCACATTTGTAATCCCAGCATTTTGGGAGGCCAAGGTGGGCAGATCACAAGGTCAAGAGTTCGAGACCAGCCTGGCCAACATAGTGAAATCCCATCTCTACTAAAGATACAAAAATTAGCCAGGCATGGTGGCACACGCCTGTAATCCCAGCTACTCAGGAGGCTGAGGCAGGAGCATTGCTTGAACTTGGGAGGCTGAGGTTGTGATGAGCTGAGATGGTGCCATTGCACTCCAGCCTGGGCGACAGGGTGAGACTCTGTCTCAAAAAAAAAAAAGATTAATGAAAAATATATGAAAAGTTAATAGCACAGTACACAGAACACTCCATGAATGTTCATTTCTCTTTCTCTCTTTTTTTTTTTTTTTTTTTTTTTTTGAGACAGAGTCTCGCTCTATTGCCCAGGCTGGAGTGCAGTAGGGGGATCTCGGCTCACTACAACCTCCACTTCCTAGGTTCCAGCGATTCTCTTGCCTCAGCCTCCCGAGTAGCTGGGCCAGCTAATTTTTTGTATTTTAGTAAAGACAGGGTTTCATCATGTTGCCTAGACTACTCTCAACCTCCCAAGCTCAGGCAAATCTGCCCGCCTCGGCCTCCCACAGTGCTAAGACTACAGGCGTGAGCCACGGCGCCCGGCCCCCTTTCTCTTTTATCATTAATTCAAACTTCCCACCTATTGGAGCCTTCTTCTCCCAATTACGTTATAATCCTCTCGAGGGGAGGGCAGAGGATATTTTATATTTCTTTGTACAGCTTCCATTGAGATAAAGTACAGTAGGAAACTATTAAGTATTTATTGAATAGATTGCAAAAGCAGTGATTCTGGGGGTGTGTATGGTGTGTGTATTGTTTTCAGTATCAAATGGTCCTTTTCCTTCTTTTTATTTCATTTTTTCTTTTGGCTTTTTAGACATGGAATAAAATGTGGGGGAATGTGAAGAGAAATGTTTCAACAACTACATCTCTTTTGATTCATATCCATAATTGCATTTTCCTTTAAAACCTCGGAGATCTTCCTGTCGGGTAATTTTTCTAGGAAATGCTGCTCCTGCCCTGTTCTGTGGAAATTCCTTTACCACTTCAGGACCACTGACCTGCTTCCTTCCCGACTTAGACCTTTCCTGCTACTGCATACCTCTTTGGTTGCTAAGCAACCAGTCCTGGGAGGCGATTTTACTGTGCATGTGCTTTCTCTCAGATGGATGATTTGTTTTACCGTTTTTGGTTTTGTTTTTTTAACCACAATTTGAATCTCATTTTTTTCAACATTCTCAGCTGTAGCTCTGAATCTTGAGTTTTGACAAACTATTATAGTATACAAGACCTTAGATTTTTTATTATTGATTTATATCTGATTTCTTCTTTAGGAAGCCTTCTTTTCTGATATATTCCAGGATATTTATTATTATTATTATTAAATGTTGGCGTATCATGGGCAACTAGTTAAGACTTCTCAATCCTACATTTTTTCACTGTGCAATGTTCATTTTTGACCTGATTATTTAACTGTAGATTGCATTATAAGCACTGAAATAGTTACATTTAAGAATCACACATAATTTATTGACTTTTCCTCTATATTTTATATCATATACTGGAATTTTTTCACACTTAGGTCAAAAACTAAATGATAAAATTACATTCATTAGTAACTCTTTTTTCTTCAAACATTCATAAAACTAGCTACAAGCTGTGTGTGGTCATTTGAGAGACTGCACTAAACAATTAAATATGTTAAAAACTAAAATTACTTTTACTCCCCCCAATGAATTACTATTAAAACCTAATTAAATGTAATACGTTTATTTAGTTAAACATGTAGGTTCCTTTCTAAATATGTGAAAATAAACCCCCTATTATTTAACAAAAGTCTGAAAAAATATAAGAAACATTTTTTTAAATACTTGACATTGTGATTTGGACTATTCTATGCTAGCACTAAATCAAACAACAAAAAATAAATCACTTCCAACCTACCGAACTGCCAGTTTTTGAGAGGGTAATAACTAGTGTTCATAAAACATGATGAAATGGTTGTTTTTGTACTTTTTGAAGCTTGGTAAATCAACATAACCTTTCTGAAACTAATTGTTGTGATATCAAGAGTCTGAAGTCGTAGCTTCATTTTACTTCCCAACTTTTTGATCCAGCAAATTGACTTTCAGATGTCTATCCTAAGAAAATAACTGACATTCAGACAAATAATTAAGCTTAAGAATGATCACTATACGGTTGTGATAATGAAGTCTGGAATGACAAACTACATTATACTAGCAAGCTTCTGTCCCTTTACATTCCCCTTTCACCACCCCACAGGGGTGCACATGACCTAAGCCTGGCTTCTTGGAGTTTCTCTTATAGATTGTTTGAGTTTTGAAAACATGAACAACACACAGGGATGAATGATGAGTGAAGCCAGTCTTCTGACAGCAATGTGCCAGAGGGAGATTCTAGTGAGCTATTTCTACTGTGATTCCTACTGCTGCTCTGGTTCCTGTCTTTCCCAAGACTTAAACACATAGTTCTTAGTTCTTTTTACAATTTTTCTAGTGATCCAGTCTTCTTATTTATTTATTTTGATGTTAATTTAATATAATAAATTTCTTTATCTAAAAAATCTTAATTGATACAGAAATTAGGACCACAATGTGCATTATAAACACACTCCCTTAGGGAATTCTGGAATGTTTGGGATGAGTTACAGAACCACAATGGGGCCAAAGGCAGAGAAAGTCTGGCTGTATCCTAGTAAAGAAAAAAAGCCCATCCTCAGGTGAGCACTAGAGATACTGTCAACCATGTTACCACTCATCTCTTGAGACTATGTACCAGCCAAAGATGGAGTTCTAGGAAAGTCAACCAATTTCAAAGTCACTATGAATATCAAGACCAGTGGGTGGAAACGAAACAAAACAAGACATTCTAATCTCAAAAGAATTACTTTAAGACAGTGCACAATAAAGCTCAAGATCACTGTGTGCCCAGGTGCCAGAATTCCTCTCTGCTTGGCTAAGAACATCGGAAAACAGATTTAGATTTCAGTTTAGAGATTGGTCTCTAATTCAAAGGCTCTCAGTTATAGCTTCTCTTGAAAAAACAACCTTGCCAGATCTCCCATGTGAGGATTAGAGAATGATGCAGAAAGGTTGAGATCTCAGCAGGGGTTTGTAAAGCCCGGGACATGCCAGTACTACTCTGTCTCTGTTACTGTAGATGTATAGAAAGTGTGAAATGGAGAAGTACGAATCCTTGAATACAAATAACAAAAGTTATTATAAAACACAAGTTGATATTAAATAAACACTGGAAGAGATACATAAAGAGTTATGGTACTATAGTTAGACTAATCATTAAACCAGAAAGAGAACTTAGATTTGGGGGACAGCATGAAAGTTGAATGTTAAAGAATGAATAAGAATGTTAACATATGAAGGAGAAGGGAGAAGATATATATATACACACACACAGACACACAGACACACACACAGACACACAGACACACACAGACACAGGCACACACACACAGACACACACACACAAACACAGACGCAGACACACACAGACAGAAACACACACACAGACACACAGACACACACACACAGACACACACACACAGACACATATATATAATTTTAATAAAATTTAAACAATAAAATTTACGCTTCAAATTTAGCAGTGGAACAAAACAGAGCACCAAGAAATAGACCTAGTCAAATGTGTTCAGGTTATTGTTCACGAAGGTACAAAATCAATTTAATGGTGCTAAAGCGATTTAATATTCATAGGCAAAAAATGGACCTTGCCCTAACTCTCACATTTTATACAAAATTAAATCAAAATGAATCATAGAATTAAATATAAAATGTAAAATTATAAAATCTTTAGGAAAATAGAAAACCTTTGAGATACAAGGGTAGGCAGAGTTTTTAGACATAACACCAAAAAGTATGATCTACAAAATGGAAAACTGATATATATTTTCATCCAAAAAAAATTTTTTTTTTTTGAGACGGAGTTTCACTCTTGTCACCCAGGCTAGAGTGCAATTGTGCGATCACGGCTCACTGCAACTTCTGCCTCCCGGGTTCAAGCAATTCTCCTGCCTCGGCCTCCCAAGTAGCTGGGATTACAGGTGCTCATCACCATGCCCCGCTAATTTTTATATTTTTTTAGTAGAGAGGGGGTTTCACCATGTTGGGCAGGTTGGTCCCGAACTCCTGACCTCAGGTGATCTGCCTGCCTAAGCCTCCTGAAGTGCTGAGATTACAGGCATGAGCCACTATGCCCTACTGAAAATTTTTAAAATTTGCTCTATGAAAGCTCATAGGAAAAGTAGGAAAAGACAAGTATTAGCTATAAGAAAATAATTGCAAACCACATACCCAACAAAGGCCTGGTATCTAGAATATATAAGAAAGTCTCAAAACTCATAGTAAAACTCCCAAATAATCATTGCAATTAGAAAATGTACAAAAAGACACAGACATTTCATTAAAGAGGCAAAAAAGTATATGGCAAATACGTATATGAAAAGATGTTCAACCTCATTAACTATTGGGGAAATGTAATTAAAACTACAACAAGGAATTAGTACACACCTATCAGAATGGCTAAAATGAAAGACAATGACAACTTCAAATGCTGGCATGGATGCAGAGAAACTGGATCACTCATATATTGTAGGTGAGAACTTAAAGTGATACAGCACTCTTGAAAACAATTTAGAAAATTTCTTAAAAACTACATATACCCTATGACCCAGCAACTGTAATCCTGAGCATTAATCCTAAAGTAATGAAAACTTGAGTTTATACACAAACTTGCCTATGAATCTTTGTAGCAACTTTCTTTGCAATAGCAAAATACTGCAATAAAAAAACCTGCCCACATGTTCTTCAAAAGGTAAGTCGTTAAACATACTATGTTGTACAGATATGCTAGAATGCTACTGAGCAATGAAAAGAACAAGTTAGAGAAACACAACTTGAGTAACAACTTGAGTGAATCTCCGGGGAATTATGTTGACCCAAAAATGCCAATCTCAAAAGATTACATGCTATATAATTCCATTCCTATAACATCTGAGAAAAGAAGACATTGTAGAAATGGAGGATTGATGGATGACTGCCAAGGTTTGATGGGAGTGAGGGGAGCTGTGATGGGGGTGGAGGGAGGTGGATGTGATTAAAACTGAACAGTTACAAAACCACAGGAGGGTCCTGTTTAGTATCTCTCCTGCAGTGATAAATATACAAAACTGTACATTTGGTAAAATTACATGGAAATAAACACATATACACATGTACACATACTACGTACACACAGGCAAGTACAAGTAAGATTGGAAAAATATGAACACATTGGTGGGTTGTATCAGTATCACTATTCTGCTTATGTTAGTATAGTTTTATAAAATTATATTATTGGGGAAAACTGGGTAAAGTGTACAAGGGATCTTTATTATTTCTTACAACTGCATGTGAATATATAATCATCTCAATAAAAATATCAATTTAAAAATTGATTTAAAAATTCACACCTACAGAAAAGACATATTAGGGGTTTATTATTTGCTTGACTAAATGAAGAAAAAGATTTTAACCTCACATGATAATTGTCACAGATATTTTTAACCAAATTTACATATGTATTTTTTCTATGGTAAATTCACAAGGAGGAAAAAGTCTATATAATGCGGAAATATACCCTTTGTTTAAAATGAGTCATGTAGTTATAAAATTTTATTTTCTTATTAGAGACATGCAAATCTTGCTCTGTAATGATTTTGCTTCAAATATTCTATTTACAAAATAGACTCCGCGTGATTGCTTTAGTGTTAGCCAAATCCAGAAAATCTTAACCCTGACATGCTAAAGAGGTTTGGAGAGAATCTTTAGTAGCATGTGATTTCCCCAAGGACAGGTATCTCAATGTTCCAAGCTCCGTCTCCAGGGCCCACCCCTGAGGTGAGAAGAAGAATGTTTAAAAGGTAAAACAGATGAGAAGCACGAGTTCTCAGTGGTCCCCAGAATTCTGAGTCATCTGTACTGCTGGACATTCTTTAATGCTGTCCTGTTTCCTTCCATAGAGCCACTTCCTCTGCTATTCAAGGATTGAAATGGTTTCATAGAAAATGAGGTATTTTTTCTCAGTGTAAACTTCTTTCACCTGGATACACACTTCTGAAGTTACTAATGTGATCATTTTACATTTTTTTCCAGGATTCATACTTGGTCATTTTTGTAAGTAAAACACACCTTTTAAAAAGGTAGAAGTTCAGATGTTAGGTTTATTTTCAGAAAGTATAGAAAACTTATTGTTGAAGAGTTTTGATACATTTCTAGTGCACCCCAAATAAAAAGTACAAATGTTCATATCATTGCATTTCTGAAGCCACAGACATCTGTGGCTAAGTGTGCAAGAACATGACCAACTGAAGCACCACAGAGACATCTACTGGTTGGTTTCTTTCCTGTGGTCTGGATTTTCAGAGATTATTTTCTGTGTCATAAAGAATCCTAGCTCAACAGCACTATTCAGCATTGCATATAAGTACTACATAATTCAGCTCTACAGAAAACTATATTGCCCCCAAACCTGGGACGATTAATTGGAAGTCTGGAGCTACTGTTGTACTTACAGTCCAGTCTTCCCATCACAGGCATTCTACTGGTTTTTATAGCATTTCTGACAGCCAATGGCAAACAGCCAGCTCTGTTAAATCCAGCAAGTGAGGCGGAGGGAGGGTAGGCATCAATAGGGAAATTCACAAATACAGCCCACTTAGAAAAATCTGTAGATGCCATTCTAATCTTTTCATAGATTATTTTCTATTACTCAGGAAGCAGGCAATAATTGTGAAAAGGGTTATAAATACTTGTTTGAGACATTTTCTTAGAATCCCATCTGAAGCTGAGAACCTAAGGTTTACTTTAAGAGGGAAAGATCAGGTAGTAAGTCTCCAAGGCTACTGGGCTGTGCCCCAGAAGGAGCTGACCTCTTGGACAGAAAGGGATGGTGGCTTTGGTCATCCCTGCCTGTGATAGGTTAATATTTTGCAAGCCTAATTTTGCTTTTCTAGAATTGCTCAACTGTTGTTCTGTTCTGTATTTTTATATTTCGTGGACATCTTTGGAGGTCTGGTGGTTTTAGGTTTCACTCCACGGAATACTCTAACCCCAAATACAATTGTGGAGAGCAATGATAGCCCAAGCTGAGCTGTGCAATAATGATTGAATTTTGAATCAATTATACAATGAATTTGGAACAGATGAGGTGATTCATGGATCTTAAATCATCATAGGCCTAGCTATTTGACACAAGAGTCATGATTTATTCCTATGGCCTTTCTTTCTCACATGAAGAGAAAGCATAGGTTTATGCTAGAACCAAAGAGAAGAAACATTATCTGTGTAGCAGATTTCATACAAAATACATCTCCATTATCATGTAACAGAAATACATTGATACTGATTCGCAGAAGAGAAAGGAAGAGGCACACAAAAGAAAAGGCACATTTCCTTTGGTTTACTTAAATTAATTTTAGAATTGGTCATATTGCTATAAGTATTAGCCATGAAAAAAGGATTCCTATTGTTTTTGATGATTATGAAAGCACATGTACATTGTAAAAATTTAGACCCCTCATTATCCTACCATTTTCCAGAGAAGACCACTGCAAGGAGATTGTTGTATGTTTTTCATCAGTTGCATGTATGTATAAACACACATATACACACAGAAACATAAATGTAAAAACGTACCATAGTACTCGTTTGTCACCTGGTTGCTGCTAGCTGCCTTTGTTTTTTCTAAACTAAGTATGTTTAGGATATATTTGCTTGCAATACAGATAATATTTACCGTATCCTTTCTAAATGCATTCAATATTTACCCAGATTTGGATCTCCCCTCATTTCCCTTTTGAGAGGACAGGGTTATTTGACAGAAGATGTTAAGCAGAGGGTATGATCTTTCTACAGAGTGTCTTTCTCCATTTCTCACAGCCCTGCTATAAGCCTCCATCTCCTTTATCATCTATCACCTCCTATACAGTTTTCCTCTAAATCCAGAAAGTAGATGGACAGTCTTCTCACAATGCCATGATTCATTCTTCTCCTTGCCTCTGGAGTCGTTAAACAATTAGTACATAGAGTGCCTCATGTATCAAAACCTCTGCTGCACATTTAACAGATGTCAGTTAGCCAAACAGACATAAGCCCTGTCCTCATAAAACTTATAGTTAATGTTGTATATATTTATTGATTAAAAGAACATAAAAGATCAGGCACGGTAGCTCACGACTGTAATCCAAGCACTTTGGGAGACTGAGGAGGATGGATCCTTTGAGGTCAGGAGTTTGAGATCAGCCTGGCCAACATGGTGAAACTCTGTCTCTACTAAAAATACAAAAAATTAGCCAGGCAGGGTGGTACATGCCTGTAGTCTCAGTTACTTGGGAGGCTGACAGAAGATTCGCTTGAACCTGGGAGGCAGAGGTTGCAGGTTGCAGTGACCCAAGATGGACCATGCACTCCAGCCTGGGAGACAGAGCAAAACTTCATCTCAAAAAAAAGAGAAAGCTTACTGTATGTTGCTTAGAGGGTGAGGCTGTTGACTGTGGATTTTGCAATTAGATGATCAGAAAGAAAATCCCTAGTATCTGTAACTATTGGTCTTTTCATCTGGGAAACTCAGAAAGTTAAATTCTCCTATCCAGGTGTAAGTAAGGTATGAGGTGCAGCTTCCTCCCTCCCCAGATTGCTGTTAAATAGAGATGCTGTTTGTTAAGTATAGTTCACATTTTGCTTTTTGGTATAAGATCCCATCTTTATTGCTGAATTCTTATATTGGGGAGAGGGAATCACTTTCTAGATTGTATATGCTTTTGCATGGATCTTTGTCTGTTCATGTACCAGTACCACACTGTTTTAATTATTAGTTCTTGATAGTATGTTTTATTACCTGGTAGTTACTCTTGACTGCTCTACTTTTTTAGAATGTATGAAAAAATCTGGCTCTTCCTCCCCGGCTGTCTAAGGATAGGTTGCCATCATGAACGACACAGTAACTATCTGCACTAGAAAGTTCATGACCAACCGACTACTTCAGAGGAAACAAATGGTCATTGATGTCCTTCACCCTGGGAAGGCAACAGTGCCTAAGACAGAAATTCGGGAAAAACTAGCCAAAATGTACAAGACCACACTGGATGTCATCTTTGTATTTGGATTCAGAACTCCTTTTGGTGGTGGCAAGACAACTGGCTTTGGCATGATTTATGATTCCCTGGATTATGCAAAGAAAAATGAACCCAAACATAGACTTGCAAGACATGGCCTGTATGAGAAGAAAAAGACCTCAAGAAAGCAACGAAAGGAACGCAAGAACAGAATGAAGAAAGTCAGGGGGACTGCAAAGTCCAATGTTGGTACTGGCAAAAAGTGAGCTGGAGATTGGATCACAGCCGAAGGAGTAAAGGTGCTGCAATGATGTTATCTATGGCCGCTGTGGACTTTTCACGAGAAGCTTAATAAACTAAAAACTTTCAAAAAAAAAAAAAAATCTGGACATTGACACTTAGAGGAAATAAGTCCCTTTCCCAGAGTAACTCAGATAGCAAGTGGCAGAACTGTCATTGGAACCTCTCTCATAATCACCACATTTCATTGATTCAAATGCCTTTGTTTAAAATATCTACTTATCTCCTTTGGGAAAAATTTGGAGGCAGAGATATTTCTTCCTAACTCTTTAAAATGCCTCAAAATGCAAATTTCCTTTAGAACCCTCTGTGGGCTTGGGTCATATGTTCACTGAGGCTGGTGGCTAACTTGCCAGGAATAGCTGGAAGGTGGGGAAACATAGCAGAAAAGAGATCTCATGTCTCCACATCCAATGAGCAAAGCTAGTAATTAGTCTTCTGATAAGTTACTTTTTAATGTATATTTCAAGATGTGTTCTTACAGGCATGTGTCTTTTCATAGTGAGGCCATAAATATCAAATAGTTATGTCTTCTTAAAATGTCATTAATTTTAAGAAAATTTGCCTAAACCTAATAATAAAAATATCTCACTTTTATTGCAATTTCTATGTATTTAACTATCAGTGAGGTCAAGTATCTTACCCTCTGTTTTGATTCATTACATAGACTTCTTCTGTTACAAGCACATTAATGTCCTTTGTTCCTCTCTCTTAGTGTGTGTCTATTAAAATCTTATTAATTTGTAAGTACTCATTATATGTAAGGAATATTTAAAAATTTTTTCTACATGTTGAAAATATTTTTTCCTGGTTTGTTGTTGACTTTGGTTTATTGCATCTTTTCCATGTGACAATGGAAAGACTTTCATGTATTAATATTTACTGATATTTATCTTTATAACTCTGAGTTTTGGTATGGGAGATACAGTATGCCTGTATAAATAGGAATTCAATTTTGTCTATAATTTTTGATGAGATAGCATAACATAATATGCTAGTTATATTTTTAAAAATTTAGATCTCTCAAAATATTCATTATACACTATATCAATTAAAGTACTTAGAAACTGCTCAGCATATTTCACTTTAGTTCTTTCCTTGAATTCATACTGAGGTGAATTCTGTTAGAGATAAATTTGGGGCACAGCCTTAGATCTAAAGAATGTGAAAAAATTCCCTACGTCCAATGGGAAAATCAGCAAAAGCTAAAAGCAAACAAAAAAAGAAAGTGTAAGAATAGATAGAGGATTTAAAATGTTATCCTCTCTTGCCTTTTCAGATGGTCTTGTTTGTGTCAAATACAAAAGCAGCCCCTGTGTGTGACTAATGAATCTTCCAAGACATTCTGGGGACTGTGTCAGCCATTTTAATGGCCTATTAAGCACAGGATTGAATAGATTAAGCATGCAGCTGTCCAAAATAGACCTTGAGTAATCTGACTGACCATGTTAGACCTTGTGTGACACAGCATCCCTTAGCCTGATATTAAGGACTCAGACAAGGTGAGAAAAGTCTGTGCTCTAGAAACACAGTCCTTTCCAGGACAAAATAAGCCAACAAATATGGAAGACAAAGGTTAGTTGGATGGAGAGCATCATAGAACAAGTATTTCACTCAAAGCTCAATTCTGCTTGTTAATAACAATGTGCCCTTGAACAAGTTATTTTTGTTTATTTATTTATTTTTTTGAGATGGAGTTTTGCTCTTGTTGCCCAGGCTAGAGTGCGATGGTATGATCTTGGTTCACCACAGCCTCTGCCTCCCAGGTTCAAGCAATCCTCCTGCCTCAGCCTCCCGAATAGCTGGGATTACAGGCATGTGCTACCATGCCCGGTTAATTTTTTGTTAGTAGAGACGGGGTTTCTCCACATTGGTCAGGCTGGTCTTGAACTCCAACCTCAGGTGATCTGCCCACTTCAGCTTCCCAAAGTGCTAAGATTACAGGCATGAGCCACCACACCAGGCCATTTAATTTTTTAAGCTTTCATTTTCTCCTAAGAAGAAATGGGGAAATCTTCTATCTTTTTTTTTCAGCGTAGTTTTCACTAATTTAAGTGAGAATATCTAGAGTGCCCTAGAAGATGACCAAATGTGAAACAAATTCTTGAAAAGCTCTGATATGCTTTGGCTCTGTGTCCCCACCCAAATTTCACGTTGACTTGTAATCCTCAATGTTGGAGGAGGGGCCTGGTGGGGAGGTGATGGGATCACGAGGGCAGACTTCCACCTTACTGTTCTCATGATAGTGAGTGAGTTCTCACAAGATCTGGCCAAGATGGGCAGATCACCTGAGGTCAGGAGCTCAAGACCAGCCTGCCCAAATAGCGAAACCCTGTCTCTACTAAAAATACAAAACAATTAGCCAGGTGTGGTGGCACCCACCTATAGTCCCAGCTACTTGGGAGGCTGAGGAAAAGAATCACTTGAACCTGGGAGGCTGAGGTTGCAGTGAGCCAAGATCACACTACTGCACGCCAGCTTGGGCAACAAGAGTGAAACTACATCCCAAAACAACAAAAAAAAAACAAAACAAGAAAAGTGTGTAGCTCTTCCCCCTTTCCTCTCTTCATCCTGCTCTGCCAGGTGAAGATGTGCCTTCTTCCCCATCGCCTTCTGCCATGATTGTAAGTTTCCGGAAGCCTTCCCAGACATGCTTCCTGTTAAGCCTGTGGAACTGTGAGTCAATTAAACCTCTTTCCTTCATAAATTACCCAGGCTCAGGTAGTTCCTTACAGCAATGAGATAATGGACTCACCCAGGCTCCTTCATGAGCTTCTCTTCCTGTCTCCTTTTCATGTTTCATCACCTCAAGGCCTCGTCATTCTCTTATCAATTCAAAATTACTTTTAAGTGGCCACTTTGTGTAAGACACTATGTCATGGGCTATTAGACTAGTACACTGTTGAATAAAATATGAGTTTTGCTCTAAAAAAAGCCTATTGATTAGAGAGATGATGATAAATGTTAATATTTATTGCTCAATTATTCTGTGCTAGATGCTTAATTCCCAGTTAATTCCCACAGCTACTCTCAATTATTCTGTGCTAGATGCTTAATTCCCAGTTAATTCCCACAGCTACTCTCAATTATTCTGTGCTAGATGCTTAATTCCCAGTTAATTCCCACAGCTACTCTAAGGGATACATTTTATCCTTATACCCATTTTACAGGTGAGACAAAGTCAGGCAATGTGTCCAAAGGCACATAATTTGCAGGTGTCTGAGCAAAGATTCAAGCCCAAGTATCTATGAATTCAGAGCCCAAGTTTTATCAGACTTAAACACTATGCGATACTAAAAAGTAATTACACTGTGGTATAATATAACTAGAATGTGTGAATGGCATACGAACTGCAAACAGATTGGCATGGACATTTAGAGGAAGGAGTGGCCACGTTCAGCTGCAAGAATCAGGGAAGACTGTGTAAGAGAGATTGAAAATGTAGCTTTAAAAGCAATATTATTCTGTGCTCTGCCAAGATTATTTTTTTTTCAGCAGAAATACTTTGAAACGAAAGTGGGAATCTATCCAATGATAAACCAACATGAGTAAAACACAGCCTTAGAAGTAAAGAGCCCACTTATCTTGACTTAGACCTCCAAATGCCAAGCCTGGAATAAGGGAAATTTTCCACAAAGCAAACACTATTTCACCCTTGGCTAACCACGGGCCAATCTGTGAGCACTTCCAACATTTTAGCTGGAAGGATGAACTCTGTGTGTGCTGGTGTGATAGCCCAGCAATTGTGTGAACAAAGACATGGGTTGCTCTTGGTACCATCCAAAATAACTTCTTTGAAGTCAGGATTCCCTATAGAGCCGTAGTCCACAACCGGTTTGACACCAGGGACCGGCTTCATAGAAGACAAGTTTTCCATGGATGGGAGGGTGGTAAGATGGTTTCAGGATGATTCAAGAACATTACATTTATCATTATATTCTCATAAGGAGTGTGCAACCTATATCACTCACATGCACAGTTCACAATAGGGTTCACACTCTTATGAGACTCTAATGCCATCACTGATCTTACAGGAGGCGGAGCTCAGCTTTGGTCCTTGCCCATGGCTCACCTCCTGCTGTATGGCCCAGTTCCTAACAGGCCACGGACTGTTAGGGGTTGGGACCCGTACTATAGGGCTGGGGACCCCTGCTATAGAGCATAGAATTTCATTATCTATTTCAGGGGAAGGAGAAAAACAAGGATTTCTCTGCCCTATGATAGACTAATTTTTTTTGAACTATGTATCAGAAGGTATTTTTTATTAATACCATTAGAAACAAAACACAGTGCTGCTAATTTTTTTTGATGAATATATTTCAAAATATATTTCAAACTCTAGGTCCTATCAGACAACTGCTAATGGGTATGAAAGTGAACTCATTCCAATCCTACTCCTGCACCTCCCTGAGCTGTGAATTTTTAGTATTGGCCAAAGTCCATGCCAGGGATACATTACCTCTGAATTTCCCTGGTCATATTTCGTAGATGTTTCAGCTAGAATTGCTGAAGACTGACTTATTGGGGTGCAAGGTGAAAAACAGGCAAAACTCTTCTCTATTTGCCTGTCTTTCCACTCCTGAGACCCTTAATCATGCTGATTGGAAGCAGGCATTTGTGGCTGACAGTCTCTCTCTTGGCCTGACCCCTGACACACACATGCCTTACTCAGCTCACATCATCTTCTTTTGTTTGTTCCACCTGTTTTGTTGCCTCTCACGCCCATGCTACTACGACCCTTAGCCTCAGGAGCACAGATTTCTTGTTCTGTTTCTTTAGTCCTCTCAGTCTATACAGGTGGGAAAGACCTGAATGGAGGGTCTTGCTGCTCATCTATCAGATGTTGAAATCAAAGTTGACCCCGGTGCAAATAATATTTTCAACTTAAATGTTTAACTTCTATATTTTGGCCTATAGTACCCATCTGATGGGTATCATCTTGCAAATACAGACTCAAATAAGAAATAAATGTATTATTATTTAATTTGCATAAAATGAAATAAAATCTTATCCTAAGTCCTTTTACCACTTGGCTCTTGGGAAATTGAATAATATCCCTGCTGGCTTCCCTGTCTTTCACCCTCTGTTTTTGCAGTCAAAATCTGAAGGAAATTAGTGAGAAAGCTATCATTTATGGTTTAAATAATTTAATTGAGCATGAGGATGTGTATTATAACATGCAAAAAATATTGCAAGACTATTTTCTTAGCTAAATTGAGAACAGGGCACATTAATACATTATATTCACGTGATTAATACTACCATGTGAATTGGTAGTTAATATAATTCATGATTAGGAAAGATTAATACAATTCATGAAAAGCATGAGAAGAGTTCTTAATATATGATTGTCATCATCAATATCATCATGCAACTATTGTTTGAAAACATCTAGGGAAAGAGAGATCCATATCTCACAAGACAGGTCATCTCAACGTTGCATAGCTCTCATTATTACCATGTTTTTGTCAATTAAGGCAAGAGAAAAGCTTCAGATTTTAACACATGTGAACTCTAGTTTTTTGCAGCCCATTATATTTTCAACTGTGCTCCTGTACTAGCACCATTGCCAAAGATGTTTTTTATCTATTTATCACTCCGCAGCACCTGCTATTCAATAAATGGTGTTGACCAACAAACACGCACATATATTCCATGTTGAGCTACAAAAAGTGATTACTTAAAAAGAAATTTTATTTAATAATGGCAAAAGATAAACTGATATCCTCTTCCTGAAACTAATGAAGAACAAAATTTTACAGAGTTAACATCATGATTGCTATGCTAAAATATGCGAGGTTATTTCCCTGAAATATTTATTTGTAGTAAATCGTATGCTATCTAAACCAAGTAATTTGGTAAGAAATTACATTCTTTATGAACACTTGTACATTTAATAGCACTATCAACTCACTTCTTCTGCATAGAATAATTTAAATTTTTGGATTAATGAAAAATATCTGTTGTGGAGTTTTAAATTAGGTTTGAAAACTTCAATTTTTTTCAATAAAAGAGAGTGATTATAAGCTGTTTAGACAATCTTAATGTATTTTTTAGCTAACTGAAAAACTGGTTATTTAATGCAATAGTAAACAATTCTAAAATTTGATAGCTCTATTATATCCTAATTTATAAAATCTGAAATTAAAATTGCATACAGTTATTTTATAAATAATAAAATGCCACAAGCCTTTCTGTTAAATAAGATTTTTTTTTTTGTTCACAAGAAACTACCCACTAGATGGCACTAAACAACTGCCAAAATTTTTCAGACAATGACTTTTTATACCAGGTCAAGAAAATAATCCTAGTCCTAATGATTGATGGGACAGTTGTTCTGAACAGACACATTTAGCCTCAAAGTCGCTAAATTACACATCAGGTGATACTGAAAGCTATCTACTCTATAATCTCTATGTGCAGGCAAATAGCTAGATCTTATCACAAATGGGAAAATGTAAATGGTTCTCATGATTAAATTGCACTTATCTGAATTCCACAAAAATTCCACTATCTGACCAAGGCCTGGATTTTCTCAATATTTATGAAGAAATAGATTTTGCTAAACAGCAATAACAAAAAAAAATGAAAAAGAATTCCAGAAACAATAATTTATATGTAATTTGTATTGATAATTATAACTATTCTTGACCAAGGACTGGTAGGGGGAGATGAATATAAAAACTTATCACTTCTTTAGGGTTTTCTGGCATTTAAAGCTACCTTTGTAGACATGTTGAACTTGTAAATTAAATCACAAAACTGGAAGTATTATAACATATTTACACAAAGCCAAACGTTAGACAAAAGCTCCAGGTTTCAGATAATGGTCAGGATATTTGTATGTGTTAGCCAATGGAAATATTCCACTAACTTATTTGGAGGTTGATGATATTCAGCTACACAATGCATAGTCAAACACCAGACGGCTTTGCAAGCAGTGCATTTGCTACCTTGTACTCATTTTGTTGCATAAAGATGGGGTAACCTTAATGGTAATCACTTTGGTGTCACTTCATTTGTGCCCCTAGTTGTATATGTAGGACCTTAGCTCCCTGAAATGTGCACCCCTTCTAAAGGGTTCATAAAGATCCTGAAATACCTGTCTTTTATTCAGTTACCATCGTGCTCTCTGCCTTTTTGTTTGTTGCCTAAGTTAGTCCCATCTCTGCTGGGTACCTAGGGGCCTCCTGGGCACTTCTGCCACTGTTGCCACCATGTGTACTGGGCACTGGAGTTCACCATCACAACTGAGCCACTGAGGCCATGGAGACACCAAGGCCATGTGGTTTTGTGGAAGGTAGTTTGCACTGGGTGCCAGGTTAACTTCTGGGGACACCATGGTAAACCAGACAAGCATGAACTTTACCTCGTGGAATTTGCTGGTGGTAATTTCTCTCTGTCTTTCTATTGGCTTTGTAAATGAAATTCCTAAGAATGTAGTAACTTCATTAAATCCTCTTACTTGAATTATAAGCAGAAAAAGCAATTAGATGGTAAATGGTGTGTTTTAATTTAGATCTAACTTGTGATTGTTTATATGAGCTTTTTTTGTATTCCTACTAGTTAATACATAAAAGTATTATATATTTATTCATGGTAGAAAATTTGCAGAAAAATATTAAAATATACAAAGAAAAACTAACAGCCAGAATCCTACCTTGCAGTGACAATTGCTGTTAATATTTGGGTGAACATTCTCTAATAATTTTATGTGTATTTGATTATCATTTGCTCATATGTGCACATTTCCAGTTCAGATTAGTCTGAACTTGCTAGAGGTCCAGTCGTTAAATAGTTTTATTTATTTACTTCTCCATTTACAATCATTTCAACAACACTCTCCAATCTCCTTCTTGAGTTCTTAACATGTAGAAAGGTTGTATCATGCAGTGGTTTACATCATGAACCCAACAACTAGCTAGCCTGCCGCTTCAAGTTGCGTGACCTCTGGAAAATTGTTTACATCTCTCTGTGCCTCAATTCCCTCTGTCTGATGGAGTTGTTATGAATTGGATGAATTAACACTTGCTAAAGCAATTAGAATAGGGTCTGCTACAAAACAAGGTTGATCTCCTTTAAGTTACAGGATTTTTTCCTTCTAGTTTAGCTCTAATCTCATCCTTTCCTTTCTCTCCAGCTCCTGCTTGAAATTGGAGGGGAGGGGGCAATCATTTGTTCCTTCCTTTCTCTCTTGGTTCTAGCTCTACTGCTACTAGGGCACAGGGAAAGAGGAGAGGGTAAAATTTAGAGTAAAAGGCTAAAGATTTTTGCTCAGCAGGGAGAGAGACTATAAACCCATCAGTAAGTTGTTGCAGTTTCTTTGGGATGCCCCTGGTGGCAGGTGCTCAATGCTGGCTCTTTCATAGAGCATATATAAAGTTCTTGGATGAGGGGGACTTTGTGAGGCCTCCCTCAGCACTGTGAGAACAGTCTCTGGCCCAGGATTAATCTTCCCACCAACCCTCACCAGCACATCGTGCACAGATACTTGTGATGGAGACTCCTTTGCTTCTCAGCCATCCACATTTATATGGACAAAAAGGCTCATGCCTGGATGCTTCCCCCCATTTAAACTCCCCATCCATCCATGCCATGAAATACAATGTGAATGCTGGCCATCTTATTATTCTGTGATCTCTTTCTTGTCCTCTTGTATAGGTAGGCATGGGGCAGATCAACAAATCTGCTAAGTAAATATCCAACCAGGGCACGAGATGCCAGTTTCCTCTTCTTCCTTGCTCCTTACTGTCACCTCTGTTCTTTCCAAGAGATTTTTCTAGAGCCCTTCTCACATGGTCTTGAAGTGGAATGGGCCACACTTCCCTCTTTCTTGCAGGGAAGAGGAATGAAAGCCTCTTCAGCCTCTTCAATGTGAACTCTGCACATCCCTGGCTCTGAGATGTTGAAAAGGCACAACTGTACTACACTCATAATTTCTAGTCCTATGCAGCAGGGAAGTGGGTGATAGGGTGGTGGTCACAGAACCACTTTGGTCACTTTGCAGTAAGACCAGGAGGGCTGCCTGGCCCCTCTGTAATGCTCTATGATATAAGCGTCTTAGGATGTAGCTCATGCCTACTGTGTTCGACTTTGGGGTTTCAATGAGACGTAAAGCAAGAGAAAAGGTATCATTCAATGTCCTATTAAATATATTTATTTTTATTTTTATCAAAAGTTTGCATCTTTAACTCAGACATCTCTTCAAAGCTCCAAGTATATCTGATATCTTCTCTAGAACTTCTCAAGGTTAACTCAAACTGAACATGTCTAAGATGGAATTTTCCCATAAACTTAATCAGCTTCCAATATTCATCCTCACCAAAAACTAACTCCATGGAATCTCTCTTCTTTACGTTGCAGATTTCATTTTTGAAATATTTCTGAAATTAGTCTACTTCTCAATCTCTAAAACTAGCCTATTCGTCAAAGGTCCTACATCTCCTGTTTAGTTCACTTCAATAGCCTTGTTTTATGATGTCTGCTCCTGACCTTTCCCCATCTCCATCCCCAGGCCCAGACTGATCTTTGAAAAGTGCACACATAATCGAGTTATTCCTCTGCTTAAAATGATTTGATGATATTCCATTATTCTTTAGAACTAAAACTAAAGTTTAATTTTCATTAAAATTAAAACTAGAAATCTTGATTGATAAGACCAATGAGTTCTTACCTATGGAGGTTTTAAAGGATGTCCACAAATTCTTTGGCATTGTCCCATTGAAGGCTGAGCATTGAATCTACACCATTCATTACTGTTCAATGAGTGGAGTGGGCACTGGTTATAATACACAGTGATGTTATATGTTTAGATGATAGGTCATAAAAGGCAATGTAGCTTCCACTTGGTTTGCTGAAATAGTTGACTTGTGTCCTGAGCTATGACATAGGAAGTCCTACCATCCAATGGGAAATTAGCATTGGTGTGGAAAAATCCTTGCAAATAAACTTGTGGGAATAATACACTCCTAACTCCTAACATTCTAGAAACCTGGGTTGAGATAACCATTAATGGTAACTGTATTAGTCTGTTCTCACACTGCTATAAGGACATACCTGAGACTGGGCAATTTATAAAGGAAAGAGGTTGAATTGACTTGCAGTTCTGCAGGGCTGGGGAGACCTCAGGAAACATACAATCATGGCAGAAGGGGAAGCAAGCACATCCTTGTTCACATAGCAGCAGGAGAGAGAAGAATGAGAGCCGAGCAAAGAGGGAAGCCTCTTATAAAACCATCAGATCTCATGAGAACTTACTATCATAAGAATAGCATGAGGACACCACCCCCATGATTCAATTACCTACCACTAGGTCCCTCCATGACATGTGGGGATTATGGGAACTACAATTCAAGATGAGATTTGTGTGGCGACACAGCCAAACCATATTATAACTTTGACATTTGATCTATATCAGTCTATTTTTCCCATACCATCTGCAGTTTATCCCAGGGCCCTACATAGTAAATTTCTTATCATTGGAATTCAATAACCATTCTTGAATAAGTAAATGAATGATTGAATATAAAATTAAAGCAATATTATACATACTGTTTTTTAAGCTCCTTTCTTCACTTTTCCATGTCATTAAGTATTCCTCTATAATATCATTTGTGAAAAGAATATTTTCTATATACTCTAGTTTATGTAATGAATCTACTTTTGATGAGCATTTTAGTAGTTTATTTTTTCATTATAAGTAGCACTAGCTTGAACATTCTTATCCAAAAATCATTTTTCATCTCACAGATCATTTCTTTGGCATAGATTTCCTAAAAGTGTAATTGCTGGGTCATGAAACACTTGTATTTTAAAGTTACTGAGATATTCAATATGGCATTTTAAAGTAAATGTGTTTTATCTTCAGAGTAGGTAGTCTTCACTTGCCTTTGGCCTGACTTATAATTTTCAGGGGCATTTAATAAACTGAGTTTCAACTTGATACTCAGGGACAGAATTATACTGCTTTTTAAATGAAATAGCTTTATAAACATTGAACTGACAAGTCTTCTTGCCAAGAAATAAGATTATTTTAATAGCCAAGTGACTTGAGAAAATAATCTTCTAGGGAGGTAGAACCATAGAAAAAGGATCTTTTGAATTATTCTTTTGAAAAAAGGTGAAAGTTGAAAATATTATTAAGAACAGAAAATCAAACACCGCATGTTCTTTCTCATCGATGGATGTTGAACAATGAGAACACAGGGACATAGGGAAGGGAGCATCACACACTAAAGTCTGTTGGGGGAGCCAAGGGAGGTACAGTGGTGGGGGGGTGGGGGGGGAGGTCAGGGAGGGATAACATGGGGAGAAATGCCAGATGTAGGTGACAGGGGGATGGAGGCAGCAAACCACATTGCCACTTGTGTACCTATGCAACAATCCTGCATGATCTGCACATGTACCCTAAAACCTAAAGTACAATTAAAAATAAATAAATAAAAATAAAAAATAAAAACCTATACATTCATCTCCAATCAATTAGAAGAACTTATGAATAGTAATTATAGTAAGTGGCCAAGCAGTTGAATTTAATTGTACATGTCAGTGGATATTTTATATTTTTATAGCATCAACTACCTTAGATCTTTTATCTTTAACCCTTGAACGTAAGTATTGCTCACAACTCTTCCTGATGAAGTAACACTCTGTTGAACAGGATCAGGATAAAAATAGCAAAATGCTACCCAGAACGCTATAGTTGAATTTTGACTAGGATTCTTGTGTGTCTTGGTCATTTGAAGGATGCTAGTTATGGCACAATAAAATAGTATCATTTGGTTTCATCAAGAATTGTCCTTACTCTCTATTATAAAAACCTGAACATTAATTGCTAGTATCAATTACCACCCCCCCCCCCCCACAAGGGGGTCTCTGCAATGGAGATCATATTCAAGATACCATCAGCCAGGGTCCCACCATGAGGATATTTGGAGTAGAAGCTCTAGCTTCCATATATGATGGACATGCAACATATGAGGAAAGACCAAAACAACTCTCTTATTTTTAAGCCACTAATTTTACAGTGCCATTTATACTGCAGCAAAGCCTAGCTTGCCTCAACTGATACACTAAGAAACAGTGTGATGTTCCCTGAAGCCATAGCTACGTCTCATGGAAGAGCCAATATTTGGGCACTTGGCAAAGAGCAGACATTAATTAATGCTAATCAGAAAAGAATAACTACAAACTATGCCATTTCATAACCAGTTGAATATTTGTTACCACCACCACCCATTATCCATCTTTCCTCTTGTTCCTGGAAAATCCAGAACAAGACGAAGGAAGGAGCATGACATGAAAGAACAGACTGGAGCTTCCTTTCCCTTTCAGCTTCCTGGTGCTATAGAACAAGTTTGATCTGGACAAAATGATGATCAGGAGTTTTAACTGGATTATTCTCTTTTAGAAGGTGATTAGCCTGAGGGATGTTTAAGAAATAGGAAAGAGACGTTCCAACAGAGCATTGTTGTAAGCGGTAATTTTCACTCCTAATATACATGTTGAATTCAGCAATGAATCACATTAGCAAAAACTAGCATCATCGAAGGATATTCTGGAACTCAAAGCATATAGCAAGGACATTTTAATCTTATTCATTGTTGTTAATGAGGAAATGATCTTCAAGCAATATATATTATGACTTTTCTATGTCGCATTCACATTATAATAGGCATAGATAGCGTACCCATAATATTTGAGCTTTGTCTTTAAATAATAACTGGTGAAACAGTAGATAAAAATCTTTCTCAAATCCTTTTCCAAAAATAGTAATAATTTTGAAATAATTTTTGTATTATTCCTATGGCTTCATGTTAACAAAACCACCAACTTCTCCTTTGCCAAAAAGAAATAAAAATTATATGTAAATATTATATTGTTATAAATTTATATAATACAGCATATTCATATACTAATCACATTTAAAGCAACTTGATTGCAATAAGATTCACATACCATGCAACTGACTCATGTAAAGTGTGTACTTCAATGGGTTTTTAAAACATTTTAAATTTTATTTTAAAATTTTAACCTATTTATTTATTTGAGTCCAAGTTATGAGACCAGCTAATTTTTCTATTTTTGGTAGACAGGAGGTTTCACAATGTTGTCAAGGCTGGTCTGGAACTCTTGAGCTCAAACAGTCCACCTGCCTTGACCTCCCAAAGGGTTGGGATTACAGGCTTCAATGGCTTTTAATATATTCATGGAGTTGTGCAACTGTCACCATGATCAAATTTAGTACATTTTTATCATCCTACAAAGAAGTCCTGTACTCATTGGTAGTGCTAGTCATTTCCTCCAACCCTCTCAGCTCTAAACAACAATTAATCTACCTTCTGTCCCTGGTGAATTGCCTATTCTGGACCTTTAACATACATCGAATGATAGTCTGATTCTTCTGTAAGTTGCTTCTTTCATTTAGCACACTGTTTTCAAGGTTCATCCATGATCAAGCACATAAAATAAGTACTTCTCATTTTTTTATTGCCAAATAACATTATGCTGAATAACATTCCATTGTATGACTTTTTTAAATCATACCTATTAGTCAGTTGATGGACATTGTGTTGTTCACATTTTTAGCTAACAAATGTGAACATTTTGGCTATTTTGGCTAAGAAATGCTGCTTTGAATAATTGTACAGGTTTTCATGGGGACATATGTTTTTACTTCTCTTGAGACTATCCCTAGGAGTGGAATGGCTGGGTGATATGGTAACTCTATGTTAGATTTTTCTAAGATCTGCCAGACTGTTTTCCAGAGCATCTGCACCATTACATTCCCACCAGCAACGTATGAGGTTTCCAATTTCAATAGTGTTTTAATGATGAAAACAAATGAAGATGCTGCAGGTGTACTGATTAACTACTCTAAATTATGTGAGTTTTTTCTAGTTGCAATGAAGGAAGATCTTGGAAATTCAGTTTATCAAGAAAAAGATTGCACTCTCCCAAAGTGCCAGAATTGCTAGCAGGGAGCAGTTTAGATCTTGAAACCATCTAGCTCAGAGTCAGAGAAAACATGAATGCTTTCACCTGTTTTCATTTGTAACTTAATTTTAACTTCTATTCAGCAGCTTTGGTTAAATAAGGACATGTGAACTATTTTTATGTGGATAACAGTTATCATCTGGGTTTTCATAATGGTGAAGCTATCAAACTATTCATTGGAAGACATGACTTTCCTTGGAAGTTAAAACTAGAAAAAAAATCTGAGTCTTTTCTCATTTTGTTGCCTGGGCTGGAGTGCAGCAATGCAATCATAGATCACTGCAGCCTTGAAGTCCTGGGCCAAGAAATTCTCCTACCTCAGTCCTCTGAGTATCTGGGACTACAGGTAGTCATTACCATGCCTGGCTAACTTTTTTAAAAAAAATTTCATAGACGGGGCAGGGGAGGGGGGTCTTGTTTTGTTTTCCAGGCTGGTCTTGAACCTCTGGCTTTAAGCGGTCCTCCTTCCTTGGCCTCCTAAAGTGCTGGGATGATAGGTGTGATTATTTAGCATCTGACCAAAACCTAAATCTTAATGCATAAAATTCATAAAATATTCTTACCCATATGATCTAATTCCTGGTAGGTCCTCATGCCACTTTGAAAAACAGCTTAATCAAGTGTCAGTAATGATTTCACATCTGTTAAAAGTAGAAATCAAATATACTATCCTACGTGCCAAGACATTAGAAACCAATATAAAAGGAGAAATCTGTGTATTGTAGGATGGATATGAGAATTATAAGTTCATTGATCAAAAAAGATTACCTGTTCACGAATCCTAATGAGACATCCCATTTGGTGAACATTTAGCTAATAACTCAGCAGCTGCAGAACATTATTACTTCATCTACTTATTTCCAAAGATGTGTCATCTATGTGCTACAAACAAAAATGCAGGCCAAACAAATAAATGGGTCTCTATGTTTCTAATTATTTCAAATTAATGACAGAATGTACAAAAACAATATTCACCTATGAGCCCCCTGTATTCCCAATGTAATGCTAAGTCCAGATCATCAGTGACAAGACATCTTGGAGAATAAAAGCAATCAGGCAGATAATTAAAGGAAAAGTAATCATTCGTCCTCTCCTCCCTTTTTACCTCTTTATCTCTTCAATTATCAGAAAATTAACATGAACATTTTTTCTTTAAAAAATGAACTGTATGAGTAATTGCTTTAATTTTCTGCTTGATTTTTCCAGAAAGTCCCATCAAATGAGAAGTCAACTAAGAGGATTTGTTTACTACCCAAAATGGTTAATTTAGGGATTGATAAAGCATCCATATTTCCATGTGTAGAAAACTGTATCAAAAGCTTCTACCTGCTTGGGAATCATCTGGGACTTAAGATACAACTCTTTTAACAACTAAATGCATGTTTATTGATTGTTTCCTGGGCCAAAAAGGAAAAACTGTAACAAATAGTTTTGTATCAGTTAGGAAAATTTGAAGGTGGATTGTACACTATATGCTACTATGGCAGTGTTTTTTAATATCCTTGAGTTGAATAATGATATTGTGATGATGTCTTTGGAGATGCATGCTGAAATATTAAGGGGTCAAGTGTTGAGTTAGATACAATTTACTTCCAAATCATTCAGCCAAAAGATACTAATAAAAAGACTGACAATAAAGAAAATATGGCAAAATAATGACAGCGGGGAAATTAGGTCAGGTATTGCTTCTTTCCACTTCCATAAGGTTGAAATTTTTCAAAACTAATTTGGGGAAGGGATGGGAAGAAAACACACTCTTGCTTCCTATGAGAAATCTAAATATCCTTTAAATTCTGCCTTAAATGCTATTCTGTGTGTATGTATGAAATCTTATCTATGTCGTGTGAACTCTGCCTCTCTGAGTTACTATAACACTTTTTGGCTAGTTACTGAATTAGTAATTAGTCAAGCTGTGTTCCCATAAAACATCTGTTAATTGATGAATTGATTGATATAGGTGTGAAGTTCCTACAATCAGTCTCTAAGGCAGATTTTTTTAAAAGCTGATAATATCAAAGATAACAATGACAGCTACCATTAATCACATGCTCATTGTATTCCTGGCATAGGGTTAAACTTTCACATAAAGCATGTTATATTATTTCACTTACTTTTGATGTAGATTCCTGGATTTTCTAATTAGGCATGAAAACAAAATTCTGAATTACTTAAGTGAAGCAGTTCTCAGTACATCATGATATTAAAAATGAGTGAACCCAGGATGTTTGCTTTTCTTGGGTGTCACACAATTGAGAGATGTTTAATAGAGTCTGTGTGACTTTAAAGCCTAAGGAATAAACCATTGATATAATAAAGCTACTGAGAAATAATTTGGGAAGAACAATGCAGCTGCTCTATTTACGTATGGTGACTTCACTTTCAGGGCAGCAGTGGCACAACCCTGAGGTGATCAGCATCTCAATTTATCAGCGTGCTAGGATGAAAGCTTTGTAGATCCCAAATTTGCCCAGCAACCTGCTGAATGCTTTTCCAAATTATCTCTATCAATGGGTAAGATTAATTAATAGGAAGAAGCCTAGGGTGTGTTTCCAGGATGGAAGATTGTCTTTTCTGTCTACATAAAGCTGTTTAAAGGATATCCCATGGTTTTTATAGCAGGTATCCTTAACTCATAACATTCAAGGAAGAATTCCTTAGGCAAAACATTGTGCATAAAACCATGAGGAGTCTATGGAGATAATTATACAAGTAGCTACTGGCAAGACAATTTGTCACAGCAGCACTGAGGATAACCTTGGGTTGGACATGGTTATTAAGAAAATCATTGAAATGGATATTGTAGAAATAGGAAGTCATTGGAACTTTTAAGAAAATGATAAAGAATACAATTATCACCTTTGGCCTCAGTGTCTTAGATGTGTGTTGTTATCTTTAGGTAATCAAATAATTATAAAGTCATTAAAATATGTGATAATTTTCTATTAACAAATTGTAATGATGTATTGTTGAATGATATAACTCATGGAAGAGAGAATGTATTTACTCATATTTTTGAATGATTTACTTTGATTAGTAGTTATGTGGCTATACACAAAGCAGAGTAAAAAATATTCTTATAGGACAGATTCTCTTTTTGTTTTAGAAAATTTCTGTAGTAATTCAGATGGCCCTTAATTGAAAAAAAAAAATAGACTCAAATACCACTTTGGCTTTTGAACCTGGTGTTTCCCCCCCTCAGTAATGTCTATCTACATAGGACAAAATAATTTGGTAAAGCAAACAGAATATGGATGCAAGTTGACTTGTCTTTGGCTTGTCCCAGAGTAGATATGTAAATAAGGAGCCAGAATGTTGGCACATTCACAAGGCTGAAAACTGCTATGAAGTTTAGCCTTCTCAATCCAACATCATCTCTTCTTCCATGTGCTACACTGGCTTTTTCAGTGCTTTAGACCTACCAAGTTATTTCCCATGTTACAAGCTTTGCATGCAACTCCCTCTGCCTACAGTAATTTTAAACTTCCCATTCATGGGCTTTCACGTCCTCTATGTCTTGGCTTAAATGTCACCCTCTCAGGGAGGTCTTTTCTGAACTTCCTACCATCTAAAACCCTTCATATGCATGTTTTTTATTTTCTATTCTCATGTACTGTTCATCTCCTTGACAGAAGTTATCACAACTTAAAAATATTTCATTTTAGTTGTTTGTTAATGTTTTGATCATTTGTCTCTTTTCTGTCTTTCCCACTATTTTTTACGGTCTATGAAGGCAGAATCCATGCATTTCTTATTCAATATTACATCTTTGGCATGCAACAGAGAATGCAGAGATGGTGGATACTACATAGATGTAGGCTAAATGAATGGATTAAATTGGATGAATAGTTTGGTCTGAATTAGGGAAGACTCAGACAGTCAATAACTCTTCAACTAATATGTTAGGGTAGGCTAGTTAGGCTATGATAAAAAATAGTTGCAAGCACATTATGACTTAACACAATACAAGTTTGTTTCTCACTTATGAAACAGTAAGAGTAGGGTGGTGTTTTAAGTCAACAGGGGTGAGGGCTGAGTGACTACATCAACTCTGACATCACAAATGGCTCCAAGGTCTACCAAAAACACAAAAATTACCTGGGTATGGTGGCGTGCACCTGTGGTCCCAGCTACTCTGGAGGCTAAGGTGGAAGGATCACTTGAGCCAGGGAGGCAGAGGTTGCAGTGAGCCAAGACAACGCCAGTGCACTCCTACCTGGGTGATAGAGTGAGATCCTGCCTCAATAAAAAGAAAAAAAAGAAAAAAGAAAATGCTGTTTTGGCAGGTCAAGTAAGACTTCCTTGAGAATGTTGAAAGGAAGCTTTGTCCTGAATGATGTGCAGTGTAATGGTTACTATTAAGTGTCAAGTTAATTGGATATTAAATGTCAAGTTGGTTGGATTTGGTGTGAAGTATTGTTTCTGGGTGTGTCTGTGAAGGTGTTGTCAGAGATTAACATTTGAGTTAGTAGACTGAGAGAAGAGGACCCACCCTCAATGTGGGTGGGCACCATCCAACCTGCTGCCAGCCAGGCTAGAAAAAGCAGGCGAAAAAAGGAGAAACTGACTTGCTAAGTCCTCCGTTTTTCATCTTTCTCCCGTGCTGGATGCTCCCTGCCCTTGAACATCAGACTCCAAGTTCTTTACCCTTGGAACTCTTGGACTTAGACCAGTGGTTTGCTGGGGGTTCTTGGGTCTTTGGCCATAGACTGAAAGCTGCGTTGTCAAATTCCCTGCTTTTGAGGTTTTGGGACTCTGACTGATCCACTACTGGCTTCCTTGATCCTAACTTGCAGACAGCCTATCGTGGGACTTCACCTTGTGATCATGTGAGTCAATTCTCCTTAATAAACTCCCTTTTATATGTAAATATATCCTATTAGTTCTGTCCCTCTGGAGAACCCTAACAAGCAGGAAGTGGGAAGGCAAAGAATTGGGAAGAGGGAACATTTGATGAGGGAGGAAAAGAAGTGCTCCCAGTGGGAAAAGGTGTGCAAGTGCTTAGAGGTACTTTGCCAATGTCGCAGTGGAACAGAAAAAAAAATGTATTAAGTGCCATCTTGGAGCTTCTATAGAAACACGTGCCCTCCCCATCTCAAAGAACCAATGCTAATCATAGGTGTAATTAGAGACGGAGGAAGATTGGAGACCTGGGCCACATTCAGGGCCCCTGGGAGGGTCAGGAGAAGAAGAGATGATAGTGCAGAGGGCAGCGGTTCTCAAGATCTCTTCACCCTAAAGTTTACTGAGGATTCCAAAGTGGTCTTGTTTATGTGCATTATAGCACTCAAATTTGCCCTGTTAAAAATTAAGATGGGTGGCTAACTCCTGTAATTCTAGCACTTTGGGAGGCTGAGGCAGGCGGATCACCTGAGGTCAGGCGTTCGAGGCCAATCTGGCCAACATGGTGAAACCTCATCTTGAGTAAAAATACAAAAATTAGCCAGACTGTGGTGGTGTGTCCCAGTAGTCTCAACTACCCCAGAGGCTGAGGCACGAGAACCACTTGAACCCAAAATGCAGACGTTGAAGTGAGTCAAGATCATGCCACTGCACTCCAGCCTGGATGACAGAACAAGACCCTGTCTCAATAATAATAATAATAATAAAGGTGGAAAATTTATGAAAATATGTATTTTTAATTAACTTAGAATAATAATATAAATCCATTCATTATTAACATATGTAATGTCATTATTAATTAACAGTAACTATGTTTTCTGAGAAAGCAAAACAGAAAAAGTAAAAGAATGGTATCATGTTTGTAAATCGCCTTAATATCTGGAGTAATGAAAGACAGCTGGACTGTTACAGATGCCTCTACATTTGATATGCCTTTTATACTGTTTTGGTTGAAAATGAGGAAAATCTGGCTCTTAGAAATATGGGGTTGGAAACAGAGAAGTATTTTAAATAAGCATAAATAAGGATTTTAGATTATTGCAGATATTGTTCTGCAATTCTAAACATGCCCAAACCCCACAGGTGGTAGTTTCTTAAAGATTAGCCCCCATGTGAAAAATCTGAAATCTTACCAGTGAACTTTTCATGATGTTATACTAAGTTTCATTGCTCTATATTGCATCTTTCAATGGATCTTTTATCCAGGTTTGATTTTGTAACATGGTACATTAGGTTACTTAGAAAATACTGGCTCACTGAGTTATGTAGATCTTTTAAATGTTGTATCATTTTATTATTGAATACTTTAAAAGCACATGTGTGACTATCACCACCAATGTCATCAGAAAATCTCTTATATTTTGAGAAACTATAGCTCACACAGCGGTGGATACAAGTTTTCAAAAATTCAAATTTTCACCTAAAAGTTAATTTTAAAAAATCTTTGGTCATAAATACTTTCAGTTTTTTCCTACTTCCATTTTCATTTTTGAGAAAATACCTGCCAAACAACCAAATCTGGATGATCATAGCCAATTCTGTGAAAAATACAGTGAGTTCAGTTGTAGTTCAATTCACGACTTAAACAATTGTCCAAGTGCTTCATGCCAAGTATATTATGTGTACTTTCCATTTCATCTTACAGAATATTAAAATGTTGTATTTTATTTACATGACTGCTCTCTAATTGCAGCCACTATCCTTGTGGTGGCATGATGTTCTCCATTTCTCTGCTTTATCCTGCTGTACTGGGCTTGGAAATGACCATGCCACCCTACTTCCTTTATAAAGGTGTTTCAGAAAGTGGCTAAAGTCCATATAGAAAAATATAAGCACGGATTCTTTTCTTAAGCACTCTCTACAAAGCTTAAGGCAGAATGAATTCAGAGTCTTCTATATTAGCATGAAGTGATTTTTCAAGGAATCAGACTAACTTCTGAAAAGTGATCATTCTTTAAATTAGGGGAAAATAGAACAGAACTTGCATGCTTCCATAGCATAGTAATTGTGACATAGTATGTGCTTTAGTTTTCATAATGTATACTTTTTATGAATACATTTTAATTTTTAGCTCTTTAATTCCTGTTGGGCCGTAAGTCTTTGAAGCAAAATTTCTATGTGAGAATTCTTCACATCCTTTAGGGAACAAATTAAAAGGAATACCTCAATTTTACTTTTTCAAATTTCTTGATGGGAAAAACCCAAAATCATGTACATGAAACTTTAAGCTATTTAATATTTTTATTATGTCTTAGCAGAGGAAAACTTGTAATATTTCCTCTTGATTGAAGATCAAGACATGATAAAAATATTAAATACATTAAAGAAAAATAAGTGGAATAAGAAAAATGAGAAATCCAAAACTTATTTTATTCTCACTATTCAAATTTCAAACCAACAGACTCATGAAAAATGTTCTAAGGCAATGCCCTATAGTTTTAAGTCTATGGCACCTAAAATTTATGCAAATATCTTGCAAAATTATTGCTACAAACTTTCAGTTATAAAACCTGGATACAATGATCTGCTTTGAGAATGGATTACTTAGCACTTATCCTGAATTACATTCTGCTGTACAGAGGTTAAATTACATTATAAGATGTGCAGTTTGAAAATACAAATACAGGCCGGGAGCAGTGGCTCACACCTGTAATCTCAGAACTTTGGGAGCCTGAAGTGGGTGGATCACCTGAGGTCAGGAGTTCCAGACCAGCCTGACCAACGTGGGAAAACCCTGTCTCTATTAAATACAAAAAATTAGCCAGGGGTGGTGGCACATTCCTGTAATCCCAGCTACTTGGGAGGCTGAGGCAGGAGAATCACTTGAACCTGGGAGGTTGAGGTTGCAGTGAACAGAGATTGCACCACTGCACTCCAGCCTGGGCAATAAGAGTGAAACTCCATCTCAAAAAAAAAAAAGAAAAGAAAAAGAAAATGCAAAAATCTCCTTAGTATCACAAATGTGTAGTAAAGTGACTATCAGACCAACTTAGCAGTGTCAATACTAAGACTTATTTTGTCTGTTCTATAATAGCGAACTCATACTTTTCCATTAAAATTTTCATAATAAACATTTCATCATTAATGGATTTAATAAAATATAATATTTTTCTTTTATCCCAGAAATTTATTCCTTAATAGTGAGTTTGGTTTTAGCCTCAGCATTATCTGAATATGGATTTTTAACTCTTGGTCATTCAACAGTCATTCAAACATATATTCTGCAAGCTTCTAAACAAACTCACATGTATACGTGTTCTTTTTCCACAAATGGCTTATTACTATAACACTGTTTAGAAAATAGTTTAATGATAACATAGATCTATCTCATTCTTTCTAACAGTTACATCGTATTATGTGATATTCTCTAAAGTATGAAACACTCTCCTAGCAATGGAAATCCAAATCGTTTCTAGGTTTTTGTTTTTCACTAACGATGCTTAATGAACGTGGCTTTACATTTACCTTTGTGTACTTTTCCCAGTATATGAGTGTCATATGTTTCTCAAAGTGGAATTGCTTTTTTCTGTGTGCATTTTAAACTATGATAAATATTGCCAATAGCAAATAAAAATAGATTATGAGAAAGCTATTCCTCATATCCTTGAATACTCATCATTGGTCTTATTTTCTGAAAAATGTATTCAGCTTTGTTTCAAGGTTAAAAACGGTAACAAAAACATTAGAGGTGCTGACTAGCCAGAGAAAGAAAGATAGAAATAAACATATACATATATATATATATAGAGAGAGAGAGAGAGAGAGATAAAATTTAATCCCATTAAAAATAATTTTAACTGTTGCTAACAAAGGCAAATCGGTAAGTATTAAGATCTTTAATATCCTTTTCCTCCGTCATTTTTATTTAGCCAGTATTATCTTACGAAGACACATAAATTAAAAACCCCTTGCTTGGGTCTCTTACCTGGTGACTCTTTTGCCTTCTTTCCAAGTGGCGTCCACCAGATGTCTCCCCTCTCCATCAAGGTGTACTTTTCACAAACGCCTATCGCTTTCAGAAACACCTATTGGTGGAGTAAAACTCACAATATTTCCTCATAGAATTTGTCTTCTTTTTTTCAGGGCACAGATCATCTGTTTAAAAATAAAATAACGGTTTGACACTAATAGCATTTCTTCCATTCTGGAAAACAAATAAGGACTGATACCCATAAAAGTAAAAAAAAAAAAAAAAAAAATTCAGAAAATCATCATTACATAAGGGGATGATATGTATCTTAATTACATAAAATAATTTTACCTAAGAGAATCTACCAACTGAACTCATTTATTTGGGTATAATAAAGATATATATCCTTATAATTGAAATATATTTAACTCTGCTTACATTTATATGAAAGTCCTGTTTAATATTTTCAGTGTTTCTCAAAGGTAATCTCTTTTTGGTGTTGCCAAATTACAAATATTGAGTGTTCAACACATATTTTAATACCTTCTGTATCACTTGATATAGGCAGGTGATTTATAAGAACAAAACAAAACCTCTACATTGACAAAGGAGCTGTGCCATCAGAAGAGGAGGCAAGTAGAGGAGAGCCTCAAATAACACAAGGGAAAATGCAGTTGCTCAATTGAGTGTCGTATTTATTGTATTGTGCACCTAAACAGTCATGGTAGAAGTACAAACATGAGGAAACACATAGACCAAAGATCTCTTAAAATACAGTCAAATCATTTTCATGCTCAAAACAGAAATGTGGCAGAGGAAAAGAACCACGAGTTCTTTTATTTTTTTTTTACCCCCTATTTTCCATTACCTTTTGCCTTTCTTATCTACCTGCAAAAAGTTTCTTTCGGATTAAGCTTGCAAAAGAAAAATGAAGTCACATACGCCTACCCTCTCCACCATCCCAAATCCTCTAATATAAGAAGATAATATTTGCATTTCTATTTTTCAAAGTATCACCTCATTTAATCCTCATGACAACTCTGCAGGCATTATTGAACTTAGAGGGAGAGGTTAAGGAACGTGTCTACCACATACATTTGGGCAAAGCAGAACTCCCAGCTCTTTCCACTGCAGAGCACCTACCCTACGTAGCAACTTTGCCTATGGTATCTCCAGGTCCCTAAATTTCTGGCTCCTCAAAAATAAAGATATTCATGACCATCCTGGGAAACATGGTGAAACCCCATCTCTACAAAAAATAGAAAAATTAGTCTGGAATGGTGGAGTGCACCTGTAGTCCCAGCTACTCAAGAGGCTGAGGTGGGAGGACTGCTTGAGCCTGGGAGGCAGATGTTGCAGTAAGTCAAGATCATGCTACTGTACTCCACAGTTTGGATGACAGATCAAGACCCTGCCTCAAAAATAAAGATAGATAGATAGATAGACAAATATAATTTAACTTTATAAAACCCACCAAAATAAATTCTAGTGGATTAAAAAGTGCAATAAAAATGGTATTTTAAAGGAGAAAAAAATTGAATATTGATGTAATCTTCAGTGTCAGAGAAAAAGATTTTAGAGGCACAGCACTAACAGCAAAAAAAATAAAGGAAGAAAAAATAGACCTGTAGATAGGAACAATTTTATACTTCTTAACTTAAAGCCCATAAGTAGGCTGGGCATGGTGGCTCATGCCTGTAATCCCAACAATTTGGTAGGCCGAGGTGGGTGGATCTCATGAGCCCAGGAGTTCAAGACCACCCTGGGCAATATGGTGAAACCCTACCTCTGAAATACAAAAAACAAAATAAAAATAAAGCACTATAACTAAATAAAAATATAAATTACAATGTGAGGAAGTACTTGCAACATATATGACAGGCAAGAGGTTTATTCTTTCTATATTTAAAATTCTTCTACAAATCAGTAAGAGAAGATAAAGAACCCATTAAAATGGACCAAACACATGATAAACAAGACAGTTCCATCCAATAATACATGTAATAAATCAACAGGAAATAACATAAACAAGCATAAAAACATGTCCAATCTCACTAGTAATAAAATTTTTAAAAGCTTAAGACAATTGATGTTGAACTGATCTTATATCAATTTGGGAAAGAATTTAAAACAATACTCTTTCAATGGTGTAAAGAAACTAGACACTCATATTGTTGATAGGAAGTAAATTTATATAACCTTTCTGAAGAACAATTGGATAAAATATTTTAAAGATCTTACAAATGTACATACACTTGAACCCAGAAATTTTTAGTTACCAGGATTTATCTTATGTTAAAATTATTAATGTATTAAAAGATGTTTATTGCAATAAAATCTTTTATATATTTTAAATACATATTTTAAATACCATAAAAATAGGATTCAACTTAAATGCCCAAATATAGGGAATTGGTTAAATTACACTGCATCCTTATAAGAGAATATTTTAAAGTCACTTAAAAATATCATGTTGCAGGATAGTATAGAATTTTTTCTTTGTTCTTTTTAAACTTTTAATTGACAAGTAATAATTATATATGTTTTTGGGGTGCAGCGTGATGTTTTGATACATGTTTACAATGTGGAATGATTAAATCAGGTTAGTTAACAAATTATCACCTCACATGCTTATCTTTTGTGGTGAAAACATGTAAAATCTACTCTTTTAGCTATTTTTAAATAAGCAACGAATGATTGTTTATTATTGTCACCATGCTATGCAATGGATTATTAAAACCATTCCTCCTGTCTAATACCTCATATCCTTTGATCAACGTCTCCCTTCACCCATCTATACCCCTTCCTCAGCCCTTGGTAACTACCGCTCTCCTCTCTACTTCTGTGAGCTCACCTTTCACATTTTCTTTATTCATTCTTCTGATGATAGACCCCTAGATCCATTCTATATCTTAGCTATTGTGAATAACATTGCAATGAACATGAGAGTGAAGATATTTCTTTTGCATATTAATTTCAATTCCTTTCGAGATATATCCAGCAGTGGGATTGCTGGATCATATGGTTGTTATATTTTTAGTTTTTTGAAGACCCTCCATACTGTTCTTTATAATGGCTGTATTAATTTACATTCCCATAGACAGTACACAGGGCTCCCTTTTCTTCACACCCTCACCAACATTTGTTATATTTTGTCTATTTGATAATAACCATTCTAACAGGTGTGAGATAATATTCCATTGAGGTAATATTCCACTGTGGTTTTAATTTGAATTTCTTTGATTATTAAAAACTTTTCCTTTAAGATTAGTAACCAGACAAACATGTCCACATTCACTACCTTTATTCAACATAGTACTGGAAGTTCTAGCCAGAGCAATTATATAAGAAAAGGCATTCAAATAGAAAACAAAGAAGTGAGATTGTTTACTGATGACATGATCTTATATATGGAAAACCCTAAAGACTGCACAAAAAAAACTGTTGGAACTGGTAAACAAATACAGTAACATTGCAAGGTACAAACAAAAATCTATAGTGTTTCTTTAGGCTAGCAACAAATCATCTGGAAAAAAAAATCAATCGCATCTACAATAGCATAAAAACTACTTATTAGTAAACTTATCAAGGAGGTGAGAGATTCATATACAGACAACGTCCAACTTATGATGGTTTGACTTACAATTTTATGCTGATGCGAAAGCAATACACATTCAACAGAAATCGTACTTTGATTTCCCATACAACCATTTTACTTTTAACTTTCGGTACAGTATTTAATAAATTACATGAGCTATTCAACACTGTAATATCAAATAGGCTTTGTCTTACATTACTTTACCCAACTGTAGGCTAACATAAATGTTCCAAGCACATTTAAGGTATGCTAGGCTAAGCTACGATGTTTTGTAGATTATATGTATTAAATGCATTTTCACCTTAGGAAGGGTTTATCTGGATATAACTCAAACATGAATAGAGGATCATCTATACTGAAAACTAGAAAACATTGATGAAAGAAATTGCAGGCCACACAAATAAATGACAGGCAACAAAAGCAAAAATAAATGAGATTGCATCCAACTAAACAGCTTTTGCAGAGCAAAGGAAACAACAGAATGAAGAGAAATCACATGGATTGGGAGAAAATATTTGTAAACCATAATCTGATAAGAGGTTAATATACAAAATATATAAGAAACTCAAACAACTCAATAAAAAGAAAACAAATAACCTAATTGGAAATGTGCAAAAAAAATCTAAATAAACACTTCTGTAAAGGAGACAGACAAATAGGCAACGGCTATGTTAAAAATGCCCATAATTTTTTTTTTGGCATTGGTAAAGTTTGTGATACATTGCTAAATGGGTAAAAAGTAACAGACAATACCTGGGAGGTGGAGGTTGCAGTGAGCCGAGATTGCACCATGGCACTCCAGCCTGGGCAACACAGAGAGACTCTGTCTCAAAAAAAAAAGAAAGAAAGAAAGAAAGAAAGAAACAGACAATAGAAATAAGGTATATACTTCATTCCATGGCTTGGGGAAAAACATGGTATCTATAAACAAAATTAAATTTAAAAATTCTGACAGGACCATATACAGTCCTGTGCCACATGACAACGTTTTAGTCAGTGATAGACCACATATGTAATGGTGGCCCCATAAGATTGTAATGGAGCTGAAAAACTCCTATTGCCTAGTGGCTTTGTACTGTCTTAAACATCATAGCACAACACATTAGTCACATGTTTATGGTGAACAAACGTACTATTCTGTCCATCACATAAAACTGTAGCACATACAATTATGTACAGTGTATGTTAGTTGAAAATTATGATAAATGACTATTTTGCTGGTTTATGTGTTTACTGTACTTTTTATGATGATTTTAGAGTATAATCCTACTTATCAAAATACATTAACTGTAAAACAGCCTCAAGCAGGTCCTTCAGTTGTTCCAGAAGGCGGCATTGTTATTATAGGAGATGACAGCTCTTTTGTTCATCAAATAAAAATGTGTCTATGGAAGTTTGAGGTAGGATTACTACCGAGCAAGGATATTTATGTTTGAAGATATGACTTGATCTGTAGGGTTTCCTCTAATCATATCTGTGGTAATTCGGGATTATTAAAGAAAGTGATGGGGATATCAAGCCTGAGGATCTCTGATGAGTGTGGAGGACAGGGCATGAGCTGGGTGGGAGAGGAGAGTCTCTGGGACAACTCCTGTCCTCTGGGAGCTGCTAAAAAATTGGGCAGGACATGGGTGGGGGTTCCCACTGTCCTGTAGACTCCATCTCAGAGCCAGAATGGATGCCTCCTACCTCCTCAGTTTCCCCACCAGATATGGCTTTGACTTCACTGGTCAATTTCAGGCTACCCCAAGTTTCATTGTTTTCTGGTGCCAATGTCTTAATTTTAACAAAATGATTTTAATGTTGAAAGACAAATTAACTTTCTTTTGCCAATTTTATTCAAGAAAAATAATGGATTAACATGATAATCATATGCAGACTAGAATCCAGGAGAGCAAACTGAGACTACTCAGAGACAGATATGTGTGTTTTTTACCAGCATGCCGTGTAGTTTTATTACAATAACAGCTTATCGTTAAAGAAATATACTTTAAAAAGAAGCTATCTATCATGAATAATATATAGTTGAGGGGAAGGAGAAAGGGAAAAAGGAAAATATAAACTAGTGACCTTCTTCTAATTAGTTTACTGACAACAGATTGAAAGGGTTGCCAGGAAAATTTAGTAAGTCTACTACTTCAAATTCTCTAACTTTGGATTTTTTCATTTAAGAGTTCTTGTTAAAACGCCACACATCTACAAACATCTGATCTTTCACAAACCTGACAAAAACAAGCAATGGGAAAAGGATTCCCTGTTTAATAGATGGTGTTGGGAAAACTGGCAGAAAGCAGAAACTGGACCTTTTCCTGACACATTACATTAAAATTAACTCCAGATGGATTAAAGACTTAAATATAAGACCTAACACAGTAAAAGAGAAAGCCTAGGCAAAACCATTCAGGACATAGGCATAGGCAAGGACTTCATGACTAAAACACCAAAAGCATTGGCAACAAAAGCTGAAATAGACAAATGGGATCTAATTAAACTCCAGAGCTTCTGCACAGCCAAAGAAACAATCATTAGAGTGAACCAGAAACCAACATAATGGGAAAAAATTTTTGCAATCTACCCAACTGACAAAGGACTTATGTCCAAAACCCACAAAGAACTAAAACAGATTTACAAGAAAAAAAACAAACAAACCCATTCAAAAGTGGGCAAAGGGTATGAAAAGACACTTTTCAAAAGAAGACATTTATGCAGCCAACAAACATATGAAAAAATGCTCATCATCACTGGTCATTAGAGAAATGCAAATCAAAACCACAGTGAGATACCATCTCATGCCAGTTAGAATGGTGATCATTTAAAAATCTGGAGACAACAGATGCTGGAGAGGATGTGGAGAAATAGGAACACTTTTACACTGTTGGTGGGAGTGTAAATTAGTTCAGCCATTGTGGAAGACAGTGTGACGATTCCTCAAGGATCTAGAAATAGAAATTCCATTTGACCCAGCAATCCCATTACTGGATATATATCCAAAGGATTATAAATCATTCTATTATGAGGACACATGCACATGTATGCTCATTGCAGCACTGTTTACAATAGCTAACACTTGAAACCAACCCAAATGCCCATAGATGATAGACTGGACAGGGAAATGTGGCACTTATACACCATGGAATACTGTGCAGCCATAAAAAAACGATGAGTTCGTGTCCTTTGTAGGGACATGGATGAACCTGGAGACCATCATTCTCAGCAAACTGACACAAGAACAGAAAATCAAACACCACATGTTCTCACTCATAGGCCGGTGTTGAACAATGAGAACATGTGGACACAGGGAGGGGAGCATCACACACTGAGGTCTGTGGGGGGATGGGGACTAGAGGAGGGACAGTCGGGGGTAGGGAGTTGGGAGGGATAACATAGGGAGAAATGCCAGATATAGGTGATGGGGATGGAGGGAGCAAGTCACATTGCCATGTATGTACCTATGCAACAATCCTGCATATTCTTTACATGTACCCCAGAACCTAAATGCAATAAAAAATATATATACATTAAAAAAAATTGTTTGATTCCTCAGAAAATCTGGACAAATTTATTCCCATTTGGCCAGATCTTTTCAGTGACATACTTTATACATTTTCAGCAGGCACACTCCATTACCAAACTTGAAATTTGTACTGTCACACTGGTTAGCATTCTATTTTCTTTTATCTTCTTTTCTTTCTCTTTTTTTTTTCTTTAGACAGAATCTTGCTTTGTTGCCCAGACTGGAGTTCAGTGGCAGGATCTCAACTCTCTGCAGCCTCCACCTCCCAGGTTCAAGCAATTTTCCTGCCCTAGCCTCCCAAGTAGCTGGGATTACAGGCAGCTGCCACCATGCCCAGCTAAGTGTTGTATTTTTAGTAGAGATGGGGTTTTACCATGTTGTTCAGGCTGGTCTCAAACTTCTGACCTCAAGCAATCCACCCTCCTCAGCCTCCCAAAGTGCTGGGATTACAGGCATTCTGTTTTCTATGTTTAGGGAAATTTAGTTCTATTTACAATTCTGTGATTTTGGTTACCTGTCCTCACAAGAGTTATTCTTTTTTTTTTTTTTTTTTTCAGCTGCTCCTCACAAGCTAATGTTATTAATCTTTCTCTAAAAAATCTTTAGGGGACTCCTGGATTGTGGATGAATTATCATCTCCAAAGTGGCTGGGGTAGCCTGCAATGTGTTCACACATATTGAAAGCTGGTGTGTGTAAGGAAGGCACCCAAGATTTTGTACAGTCTTCAAAGTTTTACGGCTGTCAACTTAGTGCATATGGTATTTTGTCATTTTTTTAAACATATCATCCCAAAATTGATCAATTTTTCCCTTTTTTTACATGGTTTTATTCCAAGAAAAAAGGAAGCTACTCATAGAAAACAGATGGTACAAGCGCCATGATTAGAACCCCTGGGCAAAGCTGAAGGCTATTTGGTGACCTTAATTCCAAATATCAGTTTGGTGTTTTGCCCATGGTAAATACCTAAAAAAACTTTTTGTTGTTCTAAAAAGATACAACCACAAAATTCATAAAAATATTCCTCTCATTTTCTTAAAATATACTTAACTTTATCAGTTTACAAAAAAAATTCTTCTCCACACTAATTTTTAACCATAAGGAATTATAGGAAAGAGATTTTACCAGTGTAATTTGAATTTATTTTTTTAATTGACAGTGACAGCACTAGCTAACATTTATTAAATGCTTTCCACATGTCAGGCCACTGTCCTAAGTGCTTTACATTTATTAATCTATTCATTCTTCCCAATAGTTTTATGAAATTGGTGGTCTTTTTATCACTACTTGCTAAATGAGGAAACTGAGAAAAGGAAAGTTTAGATAATTTGCCAAAGGCCACATACTAACTGAGAGAGCTAGGTTTCAAATCCTGACTGCCTAGTTTTAGAGTTTGTATACTTTAACTTCTACATTATTTCATATAACTTATTGAGAGATTAACATAAAACCCTTTGAGATCAAGAAAGAAGAAAACCTAATGCACTGTCAAATAAGATCACAGGAGAAAAGTCCTTTACAGCGAGCCTGTACATACCCAGAGCTTTCCAAAGGTGGTTCTAGTTTTAGTCATTTCATCTGAAAGGAGAAGAGCTTAGATTGCTAATCTCTAAGGTCTCTTCTTACCTGATGGTTCTGTGCTGTTGTCAGCAAACACTTGCTTTGTTTTATATTTCTTCCAGGCACAGGGCTGGGCTCTGTGGGACTAAACCAAGCAGAGGGCTTGGACTTCTTCGGGGTGGGGCTCTTGATGATGCTCACTTGTGCCAGGTGAACCTCCTAAAGACGTGAATCCACAGCCAGTCAGGCTGGCACCTGAGGCCAACTCCTTTTGACACTGTAATTGACTCTCAGGTTTTAGATATGTTAGAATTTTCCTATTGCCAGAAGGTATATAAAAGAGTTTTAGAGTACCTGAGGCTCATGAAGGGATTAGGAATTTGGAGTGAAATGCTTCTTCCTCTAAAAATGTTTGAATTTAATTGCTATGGGAGAGATTCTTTGTTGTCCCCTAATATTCTTTCTCCCTGTTTTCCTTCTAAATGGAGTCCTTGATTTTAGCTGGTCATATCCAGAATAATTATTACATTCTCCAGCCTTCCTTGGAACCAGGTGTGTCTGTATGACTAATTCCTGGCAATGAGATACAATAGAATTATTGTATGCAACTTCTAAGACGAAGTATTCTTAAAGTGAAAGATCAACTTTTTCAGCCCCCTTTCTTTCTGTTGGCTGGACATAGACATAATGACTAGAGCCTAAGCAGTCATTTTGAACTATGAAATGGAGGCTATGTGTTGAGGATGTGATGCAATAAGACAAAGGAGTCGATGTCTTTGATGATACTGAAATTACTTTTTCCAACTCTGAACCAGCTACCTTGAGTCATTTAATGTGTCCGGGTAGAAACTTCTCTGTATTATTTTTCTATAACTTCTGTAACTTCACTATTGTTCAGGAACATTTGTCAATTACGTCTGAACCTCATCTTAACAAATACAGGTGTCCTTGATGTAGTAAGTAGTTAGCTATGACTTGGGGTCTCTTGTTTATTTGTAAGATAAGCCCATGCCTTCCATTTAGGACAGATGTAAATGTAGAAATAAATACATCTGATACAGAGGTACCTGTGCCTACCGTATTTCTTACGAACCAAAGTAGAATTCGGAAGAAAAAATGCACTCTGCTGCTAGAAAAGATGACGTGTGTTGTTGGGCACAATCATTTTGGTTTCTCCTTTCTGCTGTCAATTTTACCCCATTTTCAAAACTCATCTTGTGTAATAAGCACAAAAGTAATATGAAGAGAAAGACTTACATGAAGTAAATGTGAATGGAAAAAACAAGAAGTTCAAAGTGGTGGGACAAAATGATAAATGTTGTAAGTGACTCTAGGAAGAAATTGTTGGACGGTAGGGATCCTTTTCAATGATAGATAGATGAATGGAAAACTTGGAAGATGCTCTCACGATGCCATTGCAAAAGTCAGCAAGTGATGTGGCAAAATGGAGTCATGCTCGACTTGAGAAGAACACCACTATGAGATACTTTTCACCATCACAGCAATTGACGAGAAACCCAGGAAGCTATTAAAGAACTTAAGGACTATGCAGATGAAAGTCAACAAATTAGAATATTTTACAAAGTACAGAGGAGTCAAGAAGTTTTTGAAACTGCACAATATCAAAGTGATTGGCTTAAGTAATATACCTTCTACATATATATTCAGTAGTATACTATGTCCAAAAGGTTTCACTAAAATATTTATGGACATCATCAGGGAGCAGGGCTACTGGTTACAACAGGTTTTCAGTGTAGATAAATGGGCTGATTTTGGAAACAAAATGCCTAATAGAACATTTTTCAGTAAAACATCTAAAGGATGAATTATATACTCTTATTTGGTAGAAGTATATTTGAAAACCGAATGTTTAAATCCTATATGAAGTTACTTGGATTTAAGAACAAATGATGGACTCACAAAAGTGCTTGTAGAAAATGTTCTAAATAGAGGAACTTCTGGACTGATTTAAAATATATGACTATCATTCAAGTTTAGTGATTCAATTTTTGAAAATATAAATTTGGTTGAGCACAGTGGCTCACACCTGTAATTCCAGCACTTTGGGAGGCTGAGGCTGGAGGATTCCTTCATTTCAGGAATTTGAGGCCACCCTGGGGCAACATAGTGAGACCCTATGTCTACAAAATATTTTTAAAATCTAGTAGGTTGTTGTGATGGGCACCTATAGTCTCCAGTACTTGGGAGGCTGAGGTGGGAGTACTACTTGGACCTAGAAGGTCGAGGCTGCAGTGAGCTATGATTAGAATCTCTTCCAACCCAACATTTAACCTAGGAAATTGTCTGCTTAAAAGAAATAAAAAAGGTTACTCTTCAAACGTAAAGAAGGTATCCTTCCATATGACCATTCTGCATTTGGTATTATTACTAAAAGTAAGAGGCAAGAACAACTCTTACCAATCATCAAGTTATTTAGAATGGCTTCTAGAATGTAAAATATTGTTTATTATTCTTTATTGGGAGTAAATTTAGGTCTTAAAAAAACATTTTAAACTTTAATACTACAAAGCAGAACTTATATAAGAAAGTTATATAAGAAAGCACATTGAATCTAGTGAATTTAAGCTTTCTTCTTCATAAACATTTGAATCAAAGCATACACAAAAAAAAATACTGGGGAAAAATGTATGTACATTTATTCTCTTGTATTTATTAATCTTATTTAGAGTTTAATTAAATTTCTTTTCTAAAATTTACACAATATCACTTCTCATTCTTAAATTCTACTAGTATAGAATAATGTTTGAGGAATATAAAATTATTCTTCAGAGACTCAAATTCTAACATTTACCAGTGTCTAAAAAATAATATTAATAGTAACTGTCCATAAATAACAACTATGTGTAAAGATTGATTGCATTTCTAATCTTTCTGGGTTTTTTAAAATTATTATTATTGTACTTTAAGTTCTGGAGTACATGTGCAGATCTTGTAGGATTTTTGCATAGGTACACACATACCATGGTGGTTTGCTGTCTCCATCCCCCTGTCACTTACATCAGGCATTTCTCCCAATGTTATCCCTCCCCAACCTCTCCACGCCCCCGTTATCCCTCCCCTAGCCCCTCACCCCACAACAGACCCGTGTGTGATGTTCCCCTCCCTATGCCCATGTGTTCTCTTTATTCAATGCCCACCCATGAGTGAGAACATGCAGTGTTTGGTTTTCTGTTCTTATGTCAGTTTGCTGAGAATGATGGTTTCTAGATTCATCTATGTCCCTACAAAGGACATGAACTCATCCTTTTTTATGGCTGCATAGTATTCTATGGTATATATGTGCCACATTTTCTTTATCCAGTCTATCATTGATGGGCATTTGGGTTGGTTCCAGGTCTTTGTTATTTTAAACAGTGCTGCAATGAACATACGTGTGCATGTGCCTTTATAATAGAATGATTTATCATCCTTTGAGTATATACCCAGTAACGGGATTGCTGGGTCAAATGGAATTTCTATTTCTATATCCTTGAGGAATCGTCACACTGTCTTCCACAATGGTTGAACTAATTTAAACTCCCACCAACAGTGTAAAAGTGTTCCTATTTCTCCACATCCTCTAGAGCATCTGTTGTCTCCAGATCTTTTAATGATCACCATTCTAACTGGCATGAGATGGTATCTCAATGTGGTTTTGATCTGCATTTCTCGAATCTTTCTTTGGTACAGCTTAATGACTCAGCAAGGCCTGAAGGTCTATGCTCATTTAAATGGCCTATTATTGACTGTAGCAAACCAACCTATATATAGAATACAAAATCTTTCGCTCTGGGAAATGTTGAAAAACAAAACCATGCTTTTAGAACCTGTGTAGAACCTCTAATGATGTGCAAAAGAAAATCAGATGTTGTAAGCTTGAGATGTGGGTTCTAGTGTCAATTCATTGGGTCCGGATCTTTGGCTAGGAGCACTGCTTCGATGGAATAATCTCCTCCTTCTATAGAATTAGAAGATTGGGGATAGGATTGGCAGGTTTCTTTACTTTGGAAGTCTTTTCCAGACTGAGAAATTATACTTCTAGGAAGTGTTAACCACTCAGAATATAAGTAGCATTGAACAAGTTTTGCTTTTCACAGCAAATTATAAGCAATATGTCCTCAAAGTTACAGTATGAAGTATAAACAGTTTAGAAGTTCAAAATGTCTAAGTAGCAGTTTAATATAGTTTAAACATTAAGCAAAATGTCAAGTATAGAAAATAATATTGATAATATCAGTGAGAAAGTGCAGATACATGTACATCTATCACTGGTTAACATTTCAAGTCTTTTTCTGAGTGTGCCTTTAGTTTTAAGTCTATTAAACTCCCTTGGTATTCTCATTTTCCGTGTTAACTACTTATTCTTAAATCCAAACCTTCACCCTTTCATGTTCAACCTTTTGCTGAAATCTTCCTTCTTTATTTCTACCCTCACTGATAACTGTTTTCTGCTTTTTCCAATGGGGAAACCCCTCTGTAAAAATCAATAGATGTTCCCAGCTACTCAGGAGGCTGAGGCAGGAGAATTGCCTGAACCCAGGAGGCGGAGGTTGCGGTGAGCCGAGATCGTGCCATTGCACTCCAGCCTGGGTAACAAGAGCGAAACTCCGTCTCAAAAAAAAACAAACAAAAAAAAAAAACAATAGATGTTTAATAAATCATGCTTTTCAATCACCTCACTTAAACATTTGCTTTTTCTCTACTGGTGTACAAATGCTGAAAATAGTCAAGTCTATCAGATTGGGAGATAATCAACAGTAGCTTGATGGTAGATACTGGCTTAAGAATCTCCATGCAGACAGCTGAATAGAGCAGAGTGCACTTGTCAGCCTCTTCATCTGTTGATGTCCTCATTAGTGATCACTGAAGCTGGTTGTACAGGAAAGGTAAAAAGAATATTATATGCCCTAGCCTGGATGAATCACCTAGGGCCACCTGGAATTTTTCGTTTCCAATCATTTGAACACAAGTGGGTGCCACACTGAGTCATCACCATGTAGGAAGCCAGCAAAGAACTGAAAAAGAGAATGAGATCTCAGGAAGCTAAGTGCTTTGGAAGCTGGTGGTGGAGAGGAAAGAAGCTGAGAATACCTCCTTTGGGAGAAGGGTATTGATTTGGCTTGAGAGGGATGAGATGAGAGCTCAAAAATGTGAGCTGTTGTACTCAGTGATAACTTTGTGACCCCATGTTGTGGTTTTTGCTGTCACCATAGCAAATGGGTTATCTTAGTAGTGAAGCTTTGGTTGGCCACAGGAGCAGAAGGCAGGGTGCTCTCAGGTCCAGGGAGGGGTGATGGGTAAAGAGATGGGGGATAGAACCAGGGAGGCAGGTGGCATGACTGGACTTTCTGTCTGGATGAATGATGATGGTGGTATCACTGGTGGGCTTTCCAAAGTGGACAAAATACAAGACCTGAACCACAAGAGTTGTAGCTATTAGATAGGCCAATAGATACATGATAAATGTTTTTAAGAGTGACCAGGGTTTTGCTGAAATGCGCAAAGGTTTATGAAAGGTGAATATTTCTGCAAATTACATAGTTATCAATTAGGTAAATGATTTTAATTAGAATAAGACTAACATTCTTCATCACTTCAAATGATGAAGACTAACTTCTCATCACTTTCTTGCCTTCCACCATGTAAGACATCCCTTTGCTCTTCCTTCATCTTCTGCCATGATTGTGAGGCCTCCCCAGCAATGTGGAAATATAAGTCCATTAAACTTCTTTCCTTTATAAATTACCCAGTCTCTGGTATGTCTTTATTGGCAGCATGAGAACATACGAATACACCATGTTTATCTTAAAACAATGGCCAACATCATATTTAACAGTGAAATCTCAGGGGCATTCTATTTCAGTCAGGGAGATGTGAAGAATGTCTCCTACCACCACTATTAGGTAATGTTCTCTTGGAAGTCCTAGTTAGTACATATGAACAATGAAAATGTAAAGACAAAATTATCCTTATTTGCAGATGATATGATTTTCTGCCATTGGAATTCCAAATAATCAACCATATAGTTATCAAAAGTAATAAAAACCCATTAAGTTGGCTGTTATAAAAATATGAAAAATATATACAATATAACAGCAACTGTATGTGTGTGTGTGTGTGTGTGTATGTATGTATTGCTATTCACAGTAGAAATAAAGTATATAAAATGCCTAAGCATATAAAATACCATAAGACTTATAAAGAAACTCATAAAACTTTATTGAGGAACCCAAAAGATGCAACTTAAATAAATGTTCTCTCATGAAAAGTTTCAGTAATATAAAGTATAAGTTTCCTGGATTTCAATTAAGAGCTTTATAGAATTTTTGGAGGAAAACCTTAAGTAATTTGACAAGAATTTCATGTGGCAAAATAAAAATTATATGAGATTAAAGTGAGAGAGAGAGGAAGAAAAGAGAGAGAATGGGAAGAAAAAAATAGTAGTGATTTTCTCTAGGTAAAATTATGGGTAATTAAAAAATTTTTTTCTTTGTTATTTTCTATATTTTTCAAATGCTCTAAAATAAGCAAATAACACTCATATAAACAATTGTTCCAAAAAAGTTTTTTTTATCCCTTTTTGGGGGGGTTATAAGAGGTAATTGTCAGATTATTTAAAAATGAGAAGTTCTATTATTCTTTTTCTTCACAATTTCAGAAGTTTATCTCACTGTTTTTTTTAGTATAATTAAGTACTTGACTTAATGGACTAAATTGTATAAATGTTTGGTTATTGTGGGAAACATCGTAAGTCATATTTAATATATTACAGAAAGGAAAAGGAAATAAAATGATGTGTATATGATGTTAAAGCAATGACATTTTGCTGTTTTTATAAAATATGAGGCAGGCTGGGTGCAGTGGCTCACACCTGTAATCCCAGCACTTTGGGAAGCTGAGTCGGGTGGATAACCTGAGGTCAGGAGTTCAAGACCAGCCTGGCCAATGTGGCAAAATCCCGTCTTTATTTAAAAAAAAAAAAAAAAAAAAAAAAAACTATCCAGGTATGGTGGCAGCCACCTGTAATCCCAGGTACTCAGGAGGCTGAGGCAGGAGAATTGCTTGAACCCAGGAGGCACACATTGCAGTGAGCCAAGATCGCATCACTGCAATCCATCCTGGGCATCAGAGCAAGACTCCTTCTCAAAAAGAAAAAGACACATGAAGCAAATGTCAGCTGAGTTTATTGTGGTCTAATTATTGAATCCCCAATCTAATCACAAATGCAAATTTCAAGTTGCTAAACAGTTCTTATATCAAATCCTATTGTAGTTTTTATTTTGTATATAACCTCAAGTTAATAATAAAATTTGTTTTCTTTGTTGGGAATATAGTAGTCAAGTTACCTGAAAAATAATTTCTTTTAATAAAAAGATTGTATGTGAGAAACCTGAGTGTAATTTCTGACTCTGCTACTAGCTATGTAGACTCTTAATATTCCTATTGTAAAATAAGAGAATATGTTTGAATGATGTATGAGACCTTTACAACTTTGTTTCTGTGATTTTCAAAAGTATGATTTGTACATTAGCAGAGTACACATTTTTTGGTACTTTATTTTTTAACACTTGAACATATCTATTTTTTATTTTTTTAAGTTTTTTTTTTTTTATGTTACTTTAAGTTCTGTGATACCTGCGCATAACATGCAGGTTTGTTTCATATGTATACGTGGTTTGCTGCTCCTATTGATGCATCCTCTAAGTTCTCTCCCCTAGTCTCCCACCTCCCAACAGGCCCTGGTGTATGTTGCTCCCTTCCTTGTGTCCCTGTGTTCTCATTGTTCAACTCCCACTTCTAAGTGAGAACATGTGATGTTCGTTTTCTGTTCCTGTGTTTCTGTCCCTGTGTCTGTGTCCTGAGTTTGCGAGGATGATGGCTTCCAGCTTCATCCATGTCCCTGTAAAGGACATGATCTCATTCCTTTTTATGGTCAAAAACTTATCCATGATTATCAAGTTGGTTTCATCCCTAGGATGCAAGGCTTGTTCAACATATGCAAATCAATAAACATAATCCATCACATAAACAGAATCAAAGATTAAAACCACATGATTATCTCAATAGATGCAGAAAAGGCCTTTGCTAAAATTCAACATCCTTTCATGTTAAAAACTCTCAATAAACTAGGTATCAATGGAACATATCTCAAAATAATAAGAGCTATTTATGACAAACCCACAGCCAATATCATACTGAATGGGCAAAAGTTGGAAGCATTCCCTTTGAAAACTGGCACAAAACAAGGATGCCCTGTCTCACCTCTCCTATTCAACATAGTATTAGAAGTTCTGTTTGTGTCCTCTCTTATTTCGTTGAGCAGTGGTTTGTAGTTCTCCTTGAAGAGGTCCTTTACGTTCCTTGTTAGTTGTATTCCTAGGTATTTTATTCTCTTTGTAGCAATTGTGAATGGCAGTTCGTTCTTGATTTGGCTCTCTTTAAGTCTGTTATTGGTGTATAGGAATGCTTGTGATTTTTGCACATTGATTTTGTATCCTGAGACTTTGCTGAAGTTGCTTATCAGTTTCAGGAGATTTTGGGCTGAGACGATGGGGTCTTCTAGATATACAATCATGTTGTCTGCAAATAGACACAATTTGACTTCTTCCTTTCCTAACTGAATGCCCTTTATTTCTTTTTCTTGCCTGATTGCTCTGGCTAGAACTTCCAGTACTATATTGAATAGGAGTGGTGAGAGAGGGCATCCTTGTCTAGTGCCAGATTTCAAAGGGAATGCTTCCAGTTTTTGCCCATTCAGTATGATATTGGCTGTTGGTTTGTCGTAAATAGCTTTTATTATTTTGAGATACGTTCCGTTGATACCTAGTTTATTGAGGGTTTTTAGCATAAAGGGCTGTTGAATTTTGTCGAAGGCCTTCTCTGCATCAATTGAGATAATCATGTGGTTTTTGTCTTTGGTTCTGTTTATGTGGTGAATTACATTTATAGACTTGCGTATGTTGAACCAGCCTTGCATCCCCGGGATGAATCCTACTTGATCATGGTGGATAAGCTTTTTGATATGCTGTTGCAATCCGCTTGCCAGTATTTTATTGAAGATTTTTGCATCTATGTTCATCATAGATATTGGCCTGTAGTTTTCTTGTTGAGTCTCTGCCGGGTTTTGGTATCAGGTTGATGTTGGTCTCATAAAGTGATTTGGGAAGGAGTTCCTCTTTTTGGATTATTTGGAATTGTTTCAGAAGGAACCATCATTCTCAGCAAACTGACACAATAACACAAAATCAAACACCGCATGTTCTCACTCATAGGCGGGTGTTGAACAATGAGAACACATGGACACAGGAAGGGGAGCACTATACACTGGGGTCTGTTGGGGGGAAATAGGGGAGGGACAGCGGGGCATGGGGAGTTGGGGAGAGATAGCATGGGGAGAAATGCCACATATAGGTGAAGGGGAGGAAGGCAGCAAATCACACTGCCACGTATGCACCTATGCAACAATCTTGATGTTCTTCACCTGTACCCAAAACCTGAAATGCAATAAAAAAAAAAAGAAGTTCTGGCCAGGGCAATCAAGCAAGAGAAAGAAATAAAGGGTATTCAATTAGGAAGAGAGGAAGTCAAATTATCTCTGTTTGCAGACCACATGATTTTAAATTTAGAAAACCTCATCATCCTACCCCAAAAACTCCTTAAACTAATAAGCAACTTCAGCAAAATCTCAGGATACAAAATCAATGTGCAAGAATCACAGGCATTCCTTTACACCAACGATAGACAAGCAGAGAGTCAAATCATGAATGAACTCCCATTCACAATAGCTACAAAGAGAATAAAATACCTAGGAATACAGCTGACAAGGGATGTGAAGGACCTCTTCAAGGAGAACTACAAACCACTGCTCAAGGAAATAAGAGAGGACACAAACAAATGGACAAAATTCCATCCTCATGGTTAGGAAAATCAACATCATGAAAATGGCCATGCTGCCCAAAGTAATTTATAGATTCAATGCTATTCCCATCAAACTACGGTTCACATTCTTTACAGAATTAGAAAAAACTACTTTAAATTTCATATGGAACCAAAGTAACACATTTTAAGCATAAGTACCCCCACCATGAGACATTCTCCATAATTGCTACTCTAAATATAAATAGGTCACAATAAGGAAGGAAAAAAATTATCATAAATATTTTTATCAAATGAAAATATATATAAATAAAAATAATATTGTTAGTATTTTCTATGAACATGATGTTTTAAATTATCTACTAAAACCTTCTCTGCTGATACCTTAGTGTAGGTTTCTGGTATAATTATCAAAATTTAAGCAAAAAATCTAATGCACAATTCTCAAATGATGTCAAAGCACTGTTTGGTACACTAATAACTTCCTCAGCACTGTGATTACTGAGATTAACATCTCAGATTTCATAATCCTATAATATCCAACATTGTAAAAATTGCAACCTAATTTTCTTGAAGGGCTCAATGTTAAATGTTGAAAGCAAGAATATTAGCTAAAAAAGCAATTAAACAGTATTTACAATACTAACCAGCTCAGCCTTGTTTCGTTCAATATCCACAGCATGTTTTCCATTTATTCTGAAGATGCTGGTATCTCAAATGCCACTTCAAAAATATCTGTGCTGACTCTGTGAGTCAGAAGTAAGGAAATAGTTAATGATTTTGTATTTATTCAATGTGGATTATGTAAACTAACAATTATTTATTTCCTGGTAAAACTTCCAAATTCAACCCAAAAGTATAGAATTTATGTTAGGTAGAGAAAAATTAATAGAAATATCTGCTCCCTTCAAAAAGCAATGGCAGAAAATGATCTCATCTGTATGAATGATTCTAGGATTCTGAGCAAATGGAAGGTCTTGCTGTCCTTATTTCACAGAACTTATTTGAAATCACTGAAATTTGATTTCTCACAGGTTAGGAATTTAGTTTTTGCTTCTAAAAAAGCCCACAGAGCCACTCCTTGATTATTAATATTGCAGAATTCTATGGCTAAGCAAACAGAAAGATTATGGTAATCACCAATTTCAAAACTCTCCAGTGATAAGGCAATATTACTGGACCATGATAAGTTTAGGTGAATGGTGAATAACATCTACTGTACTATTGAAGTCAGGGGCTGCATTGAGATGGACAAGGAAAATAGCTTATTAAAATGGTTTTAGTGCAAATTAAAGATAAAAATAGGAGATAAGTGTACTTCAGTAGCTCTTGATTATGTGAATTAAGGATTATCCAAGGTAAATCTTGTCCGCTTTTTATGACATATATTGCTTTAGGGTATATAATTATTAACAATGTACCTGGTTTATCTTAATATTTTAGATATACAGGAACTAAGGGAAAAAAGAAAGTCTTTGGTACTCCTTCCACTCTTCACGCACAATGCAGCATGTAAAATTGAGGTGATGGTTCCTATCCACCTTAGATTTGATACTCTCTGACTCTATCAGAGTAGCATTGTAGTACAGAGTGAAGAAAAATGACTCTAAAGACCTTCTTAGTCATATATTTCTTATAAGCCAACCCCTTTTAAGGGGGTTAGTGGTATGCATTTCTAAAATATTAATAGACTTAGACTCATACCCCAATTCAGACCTGTCTTTTTGTATGTAATAGGTTCACTCATGAAAAATAGTATGTAACTTAATTTTAAACCTCAGGACTTCTTATTAAGCAAACAATACAGGACTTTATGCTTTAGGTCCCTGTTACTTGTTAATTTGTACCTCATGGCCAAAATACACCCTGTCTGATTAAGCCAGTGTTGCTCTGATTGTATCTGAACCCACTACTATGTAATGGTTAAATAACTTGAGATTGTCATAATTCTAAATTCTTGGTGGTTTAAATCTTAGAGTAGCAAAGAATGAGACAAAATACCTTCATAAGTTAGCATCAGGCACCTACCTTCACCCTTTTTGTTAACAAAAACATGTAGCCTAGGCCAGGGACTGTAGCTCATGCCTGTAAGCCCAGCACTTTGGGAGATTGAGGTGGGTGGATCACTTGAGGCCAGGAATTAGAGACCGGCCTGGCCAACATGGTGAAAACCCATCTCTACCAAAAACACAAATATTAGCTGGGCATGGTGATGCATGCCTGTAGTCCTAGCTACTCATGAGACTGAGGCAGGAGAATTGCTTGAACCTGGGAGGTGGAGGGTGCAGTGAGCTAAGATCATGCCACTGCACTCCAGCATGGGTAACAGAGTGAGATTCCATCTCAAAAAAAAAATTAGCCCTCTACATTTCATTAAAATGATATATGACTTTTCAAAAGCAATAATGAAAGTCAGAAAGACAGTAAAAATTATCTGCACTGTAGTGAATTGAACAATTACTGCCAAACTAGAATTCTCTACTCAGCAAAACTATCCATCAAGTAAAAAGTTAAAATGAGATCATCTTTAATTAGACAAAATTTGAGAAAGTTTATCACCAGAAGACACTTATTAAAAGAAATTCAAAATGTTAGAAAATGCAGAAGGAGAGAAATCTCGGTTGGAAGGGTTGAGATGTAAAAAAAGAAAGTTGAGCAAAAAAATTGTCAAATATGTGAGCAGATAAACATTGACTATATGAAAAACTATTAATAATGTTATAAGGGATTAACAAAACATGATGGAATTCAGTAGCAAATGACAGCCAGAATCTGTAAATTGGAATAGGGATACATGGAGTTGAAATATCTGAAGGTTCTTGTGTTATAAGAGAGGAAAATAAAAAGTTGAGTTTAGTTGAATACATGCACAATGAATAAATAAATTGTGGTATAATTAGACAATGATATGCTTTTCACCCATTAAAATGGATGGACCATTGCAAAACATATCAGTAAACATGAATATCATGAATATAATGTAGTGGGAAAAATAATAGGAAATGAAACTGTCTTGTTTACAGCTGCTTACATAAGTGATGCAGCTATAGAGAAAAACAAGGAATTGATTAAAGCAAAACTCATTGTAGTGGTTATCTCTCAAGGGAAGGAGAAAAGCCGAATTGGGGCTGGACAAAACATGGAAGGGCTCTGGGGGCTCTAGAATGTTCTGTTTTGACCAAGTGGTGGTAATTTGACTATATTCATTTAATAAATATTAACCACACATGAAAATTTTTCTATGTGTTCTATATTACATGTTAAATAACATGTTAAAAATAAGGACTTGTTGATAGATGTTTGTGAGCTCTATCTAATGAAATTCATATCACACAAGTCATTTTGAATTTTTTTCAATTCCCTTTCTTCGTCTGTCTTCATAGCAGCTCTTTGACAAATAATACAGAAGGCTTTTTTAAAAAGCCATGGTATTTAAAAAAATATTTTTCATTTACGAATAATTGCATATCTTTATTAGCTGGGTACAATGTGATATTATGATACATGTATATGTTATGGAATGGCTTAATTAGGCTAATTAACATATCTATCACCTCACATACTTATCATTACTATGTGGTAAGAACATTTAAAATCTATTAATAATTTTGAAATCTATATTACACTGACTATATATATTATTTATTTATATATGGATATACATACACATTATTAACTATACTCACCATGCTATGCAAAGATCAATATAACTTATTTCTCCTGTCTAATTAAACTCTGTACTCTTTAACTAACATCTCCTTTACTCCCATCCATCTTCTTCAAAACCCACAGCCTCTTGTAACCAGCATCCAACTCTGTACTACTGTGAGTTCAACTTTTTTATTTTCTGCATATAAGTGAGATCATATGGCATTGCTCTTTCAGTGTCTGGTTTATTTCACTTAGCATACTATCTTCCAGGTTAATCCATGTTGTCACAAATTATAGAATTTTCTTCTTTTTTAAGGTGGAATCATATTTCATTGTATATGTATACCACATTTGCTTTATCCATTTATCCATTAATGGGAATTTGTGTTGTGTCCATATCTTGGCTATTGTGAATAATGTTGCAATAAGCACAGGAGTACAGGTATCTCTTTGAGATACTGATTTCAGTTCCTTTAGATATGTGCTCAGAACTGGGTTGCTAATCACATGATAATTCTATTTTTAGTTTTTTGAGGAACCTCCCTACTGTTTTCCAAAATGACTATACTCATTTATATTCCCATCAACAGTGCACAAGCGTTCTCTTTTCCCCACATCTTCACCAACATTTGTTATCTTTTGTTTTTCTTGAGATAGTATCATTTTTTTGATAACAGCCATTTTAATAGATGTTCAGTGATCTCTCATTCTGGTTTTAATTTGCATTTTCCTGGTGACAAGTGATGTTGAGCATTTTTTCATATTCTTGTTGGCCATTTGTATGTCTTTTGATATATGTCTATTCAGGACCTTTGACCATTTTTTGACAGGTCTGATAGTTTCTTGTCATTGAGTTATATGTGTTGCTTGTTTATTTTATAATAGCTATTAGGTCTTTATGAGATGTCTGATTGGCAAATATTTTCTCCGCTTGTGGGTTGTCTTTTTACTCTGTTAATTGTTTTCTTTACCATACAGAAACTTTTTAGTTTTATGCAATTCACATTTGTCTATTTTTGCATTTGTTGCCTGTACTTTTGGGGTCATATCTAAGAAATCATTGCCCAGACCATTAGTTTTCCCCTATGTTTCCTTCTAGTGGTTTTACAGTTTCAGGTCTTAAGTCTTTAATTCCTTTTGAATTGATTCTGGTACATAGAGTGAGATAAAGATTCACTTGCATTTTTCTGCATGTAGATATCCAATTTTCCCAAAACCATTAATTCAAAAGACTGTTTTTTCGCCACTGTGGGTTCTTGGCACCTTTGTCAAAAATCAACTAACCTTAAATACCTGGGTTGATTTCTGGACTTTCTATCCTGTTCCATTGACCATTATATCTGTTTTTATGCTTGTATCATGCTATTTTGATTACTATAGCTTTGTAATATAAATTGAGATTAGGTACTGTGATGTCTCCAGCTTTGTTCTTTTTGCTCCAGATTGCTTTGGCTATATGAGGTCTTTTGTAGTTTTGCATAAATTTCAGGATTTTTTTTCTATTTCTGTGAAGACTGATATTGGAATTTTGGTAGAGATTGCACTGAACCTGTAGAATTCTTTGGATAGTATGGACATTTTCCAATATCAATTTTTCTAATCCATGAACATGGAGTATCTTTCTATTTATGTGGGCCTTTGCCTTCTGATTAGATTTGGTGCACTGAAATCTCCATTTTCAAGGTTTGATGGCACAGTAAGAAAATAGAAATAAACTAGTTGATATAGCTGTGGCCTGGCATAAGTACAATTGCTTTAAGATAACTAGAATTGATATTTGACTGGATGGTTGTTCCCTCTCTCAATACCACTCTCAATGACTTCTAACCCTGGAGCCTCAGCCCCTCACTTCACAGAAGGTGCTGAGAACACTTGACTTTGGAACCTCTCAGCAGGGAACAGGCTGGCGTTATGAAGCTACATTCTTTGTATCCGTAACTGTTACCTTGAGTTTATGTATATCTTTTGCTTTGTTTGCAGATTCAGCAAGTATACCAATTCCTGTCAATCCTTGAACCTAAACCTGAACCTTAAACTTTATGGTCTGGTCTAAGCTCTGAAGTTTTAAGCTGTTTTGTTCTGTTTTAAAGTTTGCTTTCCACTTTAACCATCAAAGACTAAAGCATCGCTCCTCAGAAAAAGTAGCAAGACAGTAGGGTTTTTGCTTTTCCCAAGCTACTGCATAGTAGTTGAAAACAGTCAGTATTAGTCTGTTTTTGCATTACTATAAAAAAGTACCTGCAACAGAGTAATTTATAAAGAAAGGAGATTTAGTTGGCTCACAGTTCTACAGGCTATACTGGAAGCATGATGCTGGCATATGCTGTTTCTGGGGAGGCCTCAGGAAACTTACAATTATGGTGGAAGGTGAAGGGGGTGCAGGCAGGTCACATGGCCAGAGCAGAAGCAAGAGAGAAAGTAGGGAGGTGCCACACACTTTTAAACAACCAGATCTCACAAGAACTCACTCACTATCACTAGGACCATACTGAGGGGGATGATGCTAAACCATTCATGAGAAATCTTCCTCCATGATCCAATCATCTCCCACCAGGCCCCACTTCCCACACCGGGGATTACATTTCAATATTAGATTTAGGTGGGGACACATTCAAACTATATTAGCTGGAGACCACTAGAGCATAGGAGCCAGTCTGCATCAGGATTTCTGGTGATATTTCTTGGGCTTAATTTGCTTTATCCAAGAGGAAATAAAGAGACAGATTATTGTTCAAAATCCTTAGAAGAACTGAAGAGATTCTGTCTCTGGATTCTGTTGCAAATATCTTTGAAGCAAAAAGTTTATCTGTAAGTCACAATTATTAAGCCAATTGTAAATCCCAGAAATGTCAACTGTTCAAAGCACTTGATAATAGTATAAGGAAATAAAACATGCTGCCCATAAAGCATGAATATTGGTACCATATTGGCATTTCTTATCTCTGATGATCAGATGGAAATTGTAAGAAAAGATGAATTTCTGATTCTCTCCTATTGCTATGTTGACTTGCTTATGAAATCTCTAATAGAGAAACATAGAATTTTGAGAAAATTATCTGGAAGCTAAGTAGAGTAAAAAAAAGTAAAGATAAACCAAATAATAGCGGTGAGAACACCCTGGGCAAATGAAGTTTTATTATATATTACATGCATCTACTAAAGTATTAATAACTCTGGAATAGCCATGCTTAAGAATATTTTATGTATATCATTTTATTATATATGTTATATATATAAACCCGTATTGCTTCTCTGTAAAAACATTTGGCTCTTCTAATAAGAAGAAACATTTATTTTTCAGGACTGTGATAGGTACAAAAGCTCCTGAAAAAGTATTATTAAGTTCATATGATAGATGAGGAAAACAAGATTCGAAAAATTTAAGAAATCTTCCTCAGATTACAAAACCAATAGTTGCTGCAGAGCAGAAATTTCATTTCTACTCTAAATTTAAAAACCCTCATCAAAGCAGCAAATTGATTGATTTCACAAGAAAATTGAATAGACAAATCACTTAGTAGAAGGTAGCCTGATATAAATAACATGTAATATATGATATCTTTAGATTTCGTTTGCACCTCAGCTTTGAAATAATATTCTATAACCACTATTTGAAAATTTAAAAGAAGCCAAACATCTACACATGAGGCCAAACTCATTATTATTCTACATTAAATCTAGGAACTTCAGTTTCCATTACTCGGTGACCCCAAATTATGGTCTGGCCTATTTTATTGCTTTTTCATTAATTTGTTAAACATTTGAATGCAAAATTGTTTATTCTTATTTAGGTTTCAATCTAAAAGTAGAATTAATGAGATAAAAAAATCTCTTGATAAATACTGCCAAATTAATAAAGAAAATTGTGCCAGTTTACACTGTCACTAACAACGCAGTAAGACTTCCCTACTCACTGTGTTCCCCCTGCTTTGGCCATTTTGTCAGACTTTGATAATTGAGTCAAGAAGAAAATGTAAGTGTGTGTGTGTGTGTGTGTGTGTGTGTGTGCGTGGTCACTTCCTTTGTTTTATATCTCTTAGAGTGAATCTAGTAACTATTTACATATTATTCATTTTGTATTTATGAAGTATTCATATTTATATATTCATATGTGCTTATTAATATACATATTTTGCTTTATATTTAAGTTTAATGGTAGTTTAACTATTGTGATTTCAGTATTCTTTTCTTTTCTTTTTTTTGTTTTTGAGACGGAATCTCTCTCTGTTACCCAGGCTGGACTGCAGTGGTGCAATCTCAGCTCACTGCAACCTCTGCCTCCAGGGTTCAAGTGATTCTCCTGCCTCAGCCTCCTGAGTAGCTGGGATTATAGGCAGGTGCCACCATGCCAAGATAATTTGTGTGTGTGTGTGTGTGTTTGGTAGAGATGGGGTTTCTCACCATGTTGGCCATGCTGGTCTTGATCTCCTGACCTGGTGATCTGCCCGCCTTGGCCTCCCAAAGTGCTGGATTACAGGCGTGAGCCACAGTGCCTAGCCAAGTATTCTTTTCTTTAAATAGCACTTTATATATTAATATACCAGTGACTTTTTTTATTCCATGTATGGTAAGTACTTTTCCAATAGTTTACTCCCTGTTATTTTTTAGAAACTTTTTTTTTTTACTTACTCCCTGTTATTTTTTAGAAACTTTTTTTTTTTACTTACAGAAGTGTTAAACACTTTCGAGGTTAAAATAATTATTTTTGATTTTTATATTTTGATTTTTATCAATTAATTCATTAACACATTTGAGATCAATTTCTGTTTTTCCCCAAATATTTAATTAATTTTCTGGAATATTTATTGCCTTCTTTTTTTCCCTTCCCTCCCAACTTATAATATATCTCAGTTTTTCCATCATACATTATTTTGCTCATTTTCTTAAAAACAATTCAACCTACTTATGAGCTAATTTCCTTATTTAATCAAGATTCCAAGACAAGTAAAGGTTGTTGGACATTCTGGCTACCACATATGGGGCATAAATATTTTGACAAATATGGCATGAACATCCAAACTTTTACACTTTATTTGAGCTTTAGGAGATTGGTCTATACATGTTATATCTTATGAGATCTATTAATAATTGATTATACATCTGAGTGACATCCAGTTACATATGCCCTGCTGTCTATTCTTCACAATAATCTCTCTGATTTGCATCAAATAATATGGGCACTTAACTTTTAATACTGCCTTTTTCTGAAAATGTTGCCTCACTTTAATGCTCCTCTGCATTTCTGCATTTTTATCCTGTGACTCTTAATTCTTTCTCTGCACATAGCACAGTCCCAGGTCAGCTCTGCCCCAGGACTGAGCATAAGCAATTGTAAATTATAAATATGATAATGTTAGCTCCTCAAGGATAAGGGTCAGGTCTATTATTTGAAGATGAATTTCCTTAGTGGCTAGTATCCAACTGCACAATTTATAAGAACTTCATCAATACTTGGTGACTAACTGATAAGTTACTGGCTCACGGTTACAAAATTCCATAAATACGTAGTTTATGATCGTTACAAACAGTCTGTCTTTTGTTTGAGGATATATGTAACCAACAGACTTGGGGTACACAATTTAATTAGTACATGCATATTCGGTATCACTTTTTTTTTGTTTATTTGTTTTTGAGACATGATAGTGAATAAGTCACATGAGAACTGATGGTTTTATAAAAGGCAGTTCCCCTGCACCTGCTCTCTTGCCTGCCACCATATAAGAGATTCCTTTGCTCTTCCTTCACTTTCCATCATGATTCTGAGGTCTCTCCAGCCATATGGAACTGTGAGCCAATTAAATGTCTTTCCTTTATAAATTACCCAGTCTCAGGTATGTTTTTTATCAGCAGCGAGAGAATGGACTAATACATTCATTTTATTTTATTTTTTAAGATAAACAATGCTGCTACGAACACTTTGTCGATATTTCCTGGTACTTCTCTAGGATATATATACCTAGAAAAGAACTTTCTCTGTTTCAGGGTAGGCACATTTCAAATTTGCTGGGAAATTTCAAAATATTTTTCTGTCTGTACTACTCTGCATTCCTACTAGCAGTGCATAAATATGTCCTTTGTTTTAAATCACTGTCAATGTTTCAGATTTACAGGGATTTAAAAAATATTCTTCATCTTAGACTTATTTCATTAATAATAAAATAAAGGAAAATATTTTCCAATCTATTGAGTGTAAACTATCACAGTATGACTGAGAAATTTGCATTTTCCTGGTAATTAATGAGGCTGAGCATCTTAGGATGAGATGTTTATGGGCCATTTATATTTCTTTATAACATGAGCCAGGAATCCCCAATAGCCAGGAGTCCCATGCAGTGCCCCAATACAGGATGGCTCATATTCCTGAGAGACACTTGGAAATGTTGTAAGTTGCTCTATAAATTACCACATTCTTGATAAGCTGGTAATTTGGTTGTCCACAGTAATTCACCAATTTCAGCAATTATTTCCTAGCCTAGATTCCTTTATTAGAGTCATGAACTGGGCTGTAGATAGATAGCTTTATACACCTAGAGAATGACAGTGTAAAATTCAGTAAGTTAGACCAAAGTGAGCATATAAAGTCAGAAGAGCAATAGACAAAGAACAGAAACAGAAAACACAATAGCTTATCTGCTTGGTTAAATGGCCATGAAGAAACAAGGAGAAATAATCACAACGAAGGAAGAGCATGAAAGAACAACAGGACAAGATAAAAAGAGTAAAATCTTCAAAGAAGAGGAGTGAATTGGGCATGTCAGTGATATAAAGATTAAGAAAATAAATTTCAGGAATGAGGTGGGTATAAAGTTTCAGGTAGGAGCCATGGCCTCGGGGCCATGTGAAATGAATTACATCTATTCCAGTTATCTATTCTTTACAAACAGTGCTCTTTTTTCTTCTCACAGTTTTCTATTTTATGCAATAGATACTTCAAATATGGTTTTGAAACTTGACCAGGCATCAAAGGATTTGATATTTCTTTCAGTCACACATTAACTGCATCAAAGACTCCTTGACTTCGGATCTCTATGTTCTCTCTTTCCATCTCTTCGCCATGATCTGGAATGATTTCAACAGAGTCCTAGTGGTTCTTTCTGTGTTTTCTCTTTTTGCTCTCCAATCCATTCACACACTGCTTCCAAGGGCAAAAGCCCTAAATGTAGGTGTTAAGACATGGAGTGGCCTCCCATTACCAATAAAGGCCAGATTCCTTCATTAGGCATTCTCTGGTCTCCTCAAGCTTACTCCAGCTTATCTTGCTCTCCATAAAACTCAATTGTGAGCATATGTAATTTCCATTTGTTAATTGAAAATCCTGTAAAGGCAGCATCTATAATAGGTGTGTCTTTGTATCCCTTGAAATACACAGCCCAAATAAATATACGTAAATTCACAATATATCCCTGACATATACTGTGTATCATTATATGAAATTTTCTCTTTGGCCTTGCCCTGTCATGACTTTCAAGATTATATAAAAAGGCAAGATTACCCAGAAGGCAGTCAGACAGTTGAGTTATCTTACCACCACCACCAACAACAAATGACAATGAATGTTTACAAATGACAGTTTGCAGAAATAAAATGTGAAAGGCCAGTAGCAGTAGCTTACACTTGTGACCCCAGGCCTTTGGGAGGCCAAGGCAGGAGGATTGCTTGAGCTTAGGAGTTCAAGACCAGCTGGGAAACATAGTGAGACCTGTCTCTACAAAAAGTAAAATTAGCTGGGTGTGGTGGTGTGTGCCTGTGTTCCCAGCTACTCTGGAGGCTGAGGTGTTAGAATCACCTGAGCTCAAGAGGTGGAGACTGCAGTGGGCTGTGTTTGCACCACTGCATTCCAGCCTGGGCAACAAAGTGAGAACTTGTCTCAAAAAAATAAAAATAAATAAAATGTGGGGATTTGTGGTTTACAAGATTCCCCAAACAAGGTATTTACTAATATTCCTGTCCCCTTCTTCATGTGAGACCCCCTTCAAAGAAGGAAACTCTCATTTTCTGGCTCTTGGCCTGCCCTCCCTGTTCTTGGCTAATCAGAAAAATGCTCATCATAGCCACCACTACTACCAGTGGAGACCACGGCATTTTAGTTTCCTATTGCTGCTGTAATAAATTAGCATAAACTTAGTGGCTTAAGACAACACAAATGTATTGGTTTTCAGTTCTGGAAGTCAGAGGTCCAAAATCAGCCTTACTGAACTGAGTCACAATGTTGGCATGGGTGCATTCCTTCTAGAGGCTTGGGGAAATTTTCTTTGCCTTCTTTAGCTCCTAGAGACCACCTGCATTCCTTGGCTTGCAGCCCCTCCCTCACGTCACCCTTGTTTCTGGCATCCCATCTGCTACTACCTCTTGACTCTTCTATCTCCCTTTTATAATAACCCCTGTTATTACATTTGGCCCATTGGATAATCCAGACAATCTTCCGATCTTAAAATCTTTATTTTGATCACATCTGCAAAGTCTCTTCTGCCGTATAAGGTAATATTTACAGGTTGTAGGGATTAGGACATGGACATCATTATTCAGCCTTCCGCAATGGTCACTAAAAGTTTACTACCAGACAGTTGGGATTGAAATGTTATTGGGATCAAAAAAATTTGTTTCCAGACACGATTGAGTCAAAAGTCAGCATCCATTTCTAGGGCTGCTGCTGCTCTTCCCGTGTGTCTGCGCATCCGGGCTTGCTGCTTCCCCAGCCTTTATTACCCAGCTTTAAATGCTCAGTTCATTTCACATTCTCTTTCAAATTCCAGCCCTTACCACGTGGGAAATATTTAATAAGTGCTTATGGAATAAAATGAATTGTATTAGAAATAGTTCAAAATTAAAAGATAATGATTAGCATAGGACCTTGAAAATATTAACATTGAATTCATGTTTTCTGACTAATCTGATGAATCAAATAGACTAAGGCTCTTTTCAGGACAAAAAAAAAAATCCTCTTTGCATTATACCCTGCCAATTGTTAAATACACACCTCTTTGTTCACTGGTCCCTCAATGCTTATAACACACTTCCTTATTTTTATATTCATTATACGGTGATTTACAATCAACCCAAACATATTTTAGGAGATGTCTATTGTCTTTTCCAAAATATAATTAGGAGGCATAGAAAGTATTTAATTAGGATTAGAAACCTACTATAAATTAACAATGAGGCACATTTATATGAATTATACTAAACAGACATTTGCCGAAGGTTCCACCTTTGGATTTTTAGCTTAATAAACCAAATCAGAGAAACCCAAATAAACTGACATTAATAGAACTAGACAATAAGAATGTAACCTTCATCAGCTCCTGAGGCTTAAATACATGTATATCTCTCATATTGATCCTAGATTATAGTTGTAAAGTGTCTCTCCAAGGAAGCTAATGCCATCATCTTAAAGCACAAAGCAGACTCTATAAAACCCTTTCACAACTTTACATTTCGCTGAAAATGAAATCTTTAAAGGCTCGGTATAATATGGGTGCTGCCTTCTTCCCAGTTCGTCTCCTTCCACTTAATAATTCTGACTACATGAGCTTTGTGTCAGGGCATTGAATAAATCAGCCTTTTTCTTGGTGTGTTGTTTGTGTCTGCAAAACTCTTGCTCAGGGTTCTCAGTACTTCAATTCTTGCAACAACCAAATGAGATACAGTGTTTATCACTGATTTACACAGGAGGCTAATAATGCACCCAAGACTACGAAGCTAGTACTGGCAAACTCAGATTTGCACCAGTGGGAAAACTGATTCCAACCTTCGCTTGTCCCATACAAGACAGGTCCTTCCATCTAAGGTTGTAATATTTGTATATTCAGCCTACCTCACTAGCATGTAATAGCCCCAAGTCAACAACTTTGTCTCTTTTTATTACTACTGTACAACCAGCACTTAAAACAGGGTCAAAAAGTGTTCCATAGTTGAATGAATGGATGAATTAGTGAATATGCCCTTAGAATAACTGGCATTTACAATACAAATGAAGAAAATCAATGACTTCAATGCGTGGAAAGAACTATCAAGTTTAGAAGTCGATTAGTAAGGGTCTCTGAGTAGGAATGAGGGTAGATGACTGTGGTTTTTAGTGAGAAGAATAAATCACTCTTCCTCACTTTAATTTTCCATTCTCAGCACCATCACTTGAAAGAGACGCTTCTCCTTTTAGGACCTTGTTAAGTAGAAGAAATGAATAGAGTGGGGAAGGGAAGAGGAAGGTCTCTTCCACAAGTCTCTTCCTCATTTCCCACTCCACCTTGGAGCTTTTCCTGTGTCTCAGGATAATATCAAAGAGGCCTGGCTCATATAAGATCTGGGAGGAGCCCCTCCAAAGCATAAAATGAGAAGATGAAGCATAACATGAAGAGAAGAGGTGCCGGGCATATCCCAGAGCCTGGGATAAATGGAGAGAGGCCCTTTGGAACTAAAGTCTTACACATGCAAGAAGAGATCTTTAAGTTAGACCCTGCCAATTGTTAAATACACACCTCTTTGTTCACTGGTCCCTCAATGCTTACAACATACTACCTTATTTTTATATTCATTATACAGTGAATAATGAATTCATTATTATTCATTCATAATAATGGGTTGGTGGTGCCTCATGGCTTCTGGGTCACCCAGAGGAGCTGGCACATCTCCCAGCAGCCAAATAGCTCAGGAAAATGAACCACACCATCACTACCACTGAGGTAAGCCATATTCACAACCATACACCTCACATCCTGCCTTGTAGGACAGGCCTGGGGAGTCAGCAGAGGGAGGACTGCTAGGGCCTCAATCTGGGGAGATGCCTGGGTGACCCAATACAGCATCTACCTATGCAAACAAACATTTTCAGGTTAAGCCAAGATAGAGATACTGACAGAAGGTTTCTATTACTTAAAATCAACCATCCAACAAACAAAAGACTAGAAGTTTAGAGCCACACCACCTAGTTGTGTATCAGTAAAGATGTATCAATAGACTTGATAAAGTGAAGGAAAGCAATTAAATAATATGTGCAAAATTCTTCAAAATTCTGTGGTTGGCTGTCCTAAATTTATTGATGGTCATTTTTTCCCATTGCTCAAACACTTTTTTTTTTTTTTGCTGAATAAATCTCTCTGGAAAGAGGGCACATTGACCTGTCAACAGTGTTTGACTCTGTTGAAGGCTCTGCCCTTCTCCATACAATGTATTCACTTGGCTTCTGAGGGCACCACTTTTCTTAATTCTCCTCCTGGGTCACAAGACACACGCTCTTTCCCAGAAGGTTTTTCTGGCTCCTCCTCATCTCTATAACCTGCAATGACTGGAGCACCAGGGCTCAGTTCTTGTCCTCTCTGCCAGCTCTCTGCCCGTGCCCTAGGTGAGCCTATCCAGTCTGTTGTTTTAGGAACTCTCCACAAGCTGATTACTCAAATTTCTATCGAAAGCCAATGATTATCTTCTAAACTCCAGACACTTAAATCTATCTACCCAGATATAACAACTTCATTCTGATATCTAACGGGCACTCAAACTTATTTACCCCAAATAAATTCCTTAGACCTTCAGTCATCCTCCCTACCAAGCCCATGAAACTCATTTGTTTGTGTTGTAGATGTCCTTCATAGGTGAGATGGACCTCCACACCCCAGGAGGGTTTGAAGGGATTTACTACTCATATAACAAGACTTTCTGGGGAAATCGCTGCAGTAAAATGCCTTGAGAAAGAAAGAAAAGAAAGGTGTTTGGCTTTCCTGTGCTTAGGGAGTGAGGTCAGAGTGAGAGTTTCTGCATGCAGGTTGTGACCTGCCTGGCTCGAACTTCCTGCTGGTGCAAAGGAAGGGGGTACCCAGGCTTTCTTATCAGCATTCCTAGATGTGGACCAGAGGGAAGAGAAGAATCTCAAAGTCTATACTCATTTCAATGAGTAAATGGCAATCTATCCTTTCTGCCAAACAAGGCAAAACATGGGATGCCATCATATTTCTCCCATATCCCATAACCAATCCATCAGCAAATTCTGATGGCCCTATTGTCAAATAGACCCCAAATACTCATACTCACTGCCTCCACTTCTACCATCCTGGTCCACGCCTGAATCATCTCTCACTTGGGTTATTTCAGTTCTCTCCTAGCTAGTCTCTTTGTTTATACTCTTGCCACTTTATCATCTATTTACTATAAACCGGTCAAAATAATTATTTTCATGTTATTGCTCTGCAGTAATTATTACATATAATCCTTTAAATGGTATGCAAACTCCTACACAATCTGCCCCCCACCTCCTTCTTCTCCAACTTCTTCCCCTCCCACCATTCCTCTCATTCTGCTGCAGCCACACTGGCCTTTGCACTTGCTGGTGGCTCTGAGTAGAACACTTTCCACACTTGCCTATGTGGCTTGCTCCTTTATCTAGGTCTCTTCCTTTCTTGACAATCCTGTGTTAAATAGCACCCCTAACCATCTTGAAATACGCTCAATTTATTTACTTTACTTTTCTCCATAGCATTTATCCTCAACTGACAATCTGTAGAGTTTTCTTATTTTCTTTTTTTAATTTTCTGTCTTCACCACTAGATTATATGCTCCATGGGGGGGTGCGGTCTATAATAATGTTTATCAAATAATAAATAATCAATGATTATTTATCGAATAAATATATGAATGAAATATACTTTTGAGTGATAGGTCAGGATCAATATCTTCTGTACAAAGAACTCAATGATAGTTATGTCATATGCAACACATAAATTCAAAAATATTCTAATTCACTCTCTCCTCTCATCCTACAAACATATTTAGTCTTTGCCATCTGAAAACAAACAAAAATGATAGACCTTTAGACCTTCACTCCTTTTCATTGCTCTGTTTCTTTCCTGATGTTCACAGCCTAGAGTTTTGTAAACAGAGTTGAATGCACTGTGTCCCCTTCTCCTTCCACCCACTCTTCTATTCTGTTACAGGCTTCTCCACCCAACATGTCCCTTAAATGTTCTGTTATTTTCTTAATGACTCCCTCATTGCTAAATCCAACTACTGTTTTCTTTTAATTTTTATTTTTAGTTCTGTGGTACATATGCAGGATGTGCAGGTTTGTTACTGTATGCCATGATGGTTTGCTGCACCTGTCAACCCATCACCAAAGTATTAAGCCCAGCATGCATTAGCTATTCTTCCTAATGCTCTCTCCCCCCTCTACCTAACCCCCAATAGGCCCCAGTGTGTGTTATTCCCCTCCCTGTGTCCATGTGTTGGCATTGTTCAGCTCCCACTTACAACTGAGAACATGCAGTGCTTGGTTTTCTGTTTTTGCGTTAGTTTGCTGAGGATCACGTCTTTTGCAGAAAAATAGATGAAGCTGGAAGCAATTAAATCTATTTTTTCCTTATTGGCACCTGCCATCTTTGATGACTTGACAGTATTGAGATCTCCTCCTTTCTGATACCTTCCACCTTTGGTTTCCTCACACCAATGTGTCCCACGTCCCCTCCTGCCTTTTCAGTGACTCCTTCTCAATCCCTTTCCTGGGATTCTTGTTCTCTCCTTAGAACATCAATGTGCCATGCTTGGAGCAGAAACACTCATACAGCTCTCACCAAAGGCAGATTTCAGAGCAAAGAGAGGGAAAGGGAGGGAACAGTTGGCCAGGGAAGAAGAAAGCCCACAAAGCTAGAAATGAAGGACAGAGCCAATCTAAACTGCTTTAATATCAGAGTGGCAGGGGTCCTGAGGCTTGGCCATTATTCTGACTTCATGAGAGTAAGAGACACAAAAAAGGGAGAAATAGGTACTACAAGAGGTCTCAGGTCTCAGTGGTTCAAAAAATAAAAATAAAAATAAATCAAAAAAAGGCTACACCTACAGGTAAAATCTCCTCCCACCAGTAATAATCAACATCTTCTTAAATGTGATATGTTATTTCAGAACTCCTCTTCCCAGGAATAAAGTATGGGTAGAGGGTACCCAAAGGCCCTGGAGCAAGAGATGATCTATATTGTGGAAAACGTGGTGTGGTCTAATCACTGTGACTCCCTGAGTGCTGTGGTTGAAGCAAACAGAGCTTGCCTGTGGTGGTGGTTACTACAGACACACCACTTGCACTGCTATAGTTGGGAGGGCTCTGGAGACCATTGGAGCAGTTGTTGCAGAAAGATTTGGGGTAATTTCTCGTAGAGGGTTAGTCTGACCCCATGAGACATCCTGGGATACTGAGACTGACCAAGGTTTAAGACAGCCAAGAAGGCAAGAGTGAGGGCCCAAAATGCCAGAGAGAAGTGTGAGAGTAGTCTTTGGGCAAGCAGAACCATTTAAAAATATATTATTTCTATCAAAAAGCACATTTGAGTGAAGCCAATTTGCTAAATAACCAAATTACCAATTCAACAGAAGCAAATTTCCTAACTCAAATGCAGAGTTTGGGCAGAACAAAGGAGAGGGACAGTGTCTTAGTCCATGCAGGCTGCTATAACAAATATCGTAGACTAGGTGGCTCATAAATAACAGAAATTTATTTCTCACAATTCCAGGGGCTGAGAAGTCCAAGATCAAGGCACAGGAAGATGCGGTATCTGAAGAGGACCAGCTTCTTGGTTCATAGATAATTGTCTTCTTGCTGTGTCCTCACATAATGGAAGGGGTGAAGGAGGTCTCTGCGTTTTTTTTCTAAGAGCATGAATCTCATTCATGAGGGATCTGCCTTCATAACCTGACAACCTCCCAAAGGCCCCAGCTCCTAATACCATCACATTAGGGGTTCAGCGGTCAGCATATGTTTTTTTGTGAGGGACATAGATTTTCAGTCTATAGCAAGAAGATGAAGGAACATTTTTTTCAGAAACAGAGACAAGAACACTGTCAAAAATAATTTTGAAAAACTTGAATGATTTGTCCTTTTATGAATTGGTCACTTGGCAAACTGGATTTCAGTAACTTGGGTTTTGCTTCACTGAAATTCAATCAACTGACCTGTGCCTGTCTAGTTCAGGAATGTGACACTTGGCACTCAATGTGCCAACCATGAAGTGGTGCGTGGGAGGGTAGGATTTCTGCCTGAGCTAGTATGAGTTTTAGGGGGAAAATTGAGGGGATTTGTGATCTCATGGAGGTCTAAAAAAAACCATAATGGAAATCAGGAGAAAGGATATCTAAAAAAAGAAGGCATCTGTAATCAAAGTACAAAATTAAAGTTTAAACTTTTGATGTCGGGGGGGCTCTTTCTGGAGATGACAAGGTCTAGGATGGGGGTATGGGTTATTGGAGACTAGATGGCCACAAAGCTCATAAAATCATAGTCACTGGTATTAAAGTTGTCAAAGAATTGTGATGACAGCAAGAGTTGAGTAGGGAAAAGGACTGAGCAGGTATCAAATGAGACTGCCTGGGAGCTGAATGATGATAACAAGGAAGGATAGATGGTGGAAGAATCAAATAGCAAGAGTCCCAAATCATGTGTGTTTTAATGAGGAAAGATTGGTTACAGTTTGCCAGCAACAATGGGAAACTAGAAAGTTCACCTTTCCCTTACCTCCCACTGCTAGTTTCAATCTGACCAAAATATGAAATAGTCACTAAAGAAGACAAAGGGAAACATTATGCTATGGAAAAAGACATCTTCCATTACAGCAAAAAGATGGTGGACCCATAGTTTAAACAGACTGAAGACATACATAAGAGAGTTTGTTTACTTGGTGATGAGGATCCCACAGGGAACAGAGGGAAAGATTAGGAAGAAAGGAAGAATTGAAGGATGAACTAAAAAGGAGGAAATAGAGAACAAGACGGGGATGGGAGATGAGTCAAGGATTGGTGATGAGAAGGCTTCGCTTAGGTGGTAGGGCAAGTGGAGTTTGCAGCTCAAGGTTCTAAGAAGCAAGTGGTCAAAACAATTTCAGTGACTTACAAGCTAAGGCCTGATGTTTCAGGGCTCCAAATATTAATAACAAGATGTTGACAGAATGAGTCAAGGTCTAATTCAGCATGTTCAGCAAATATTTCCTAACCACATATTATGAGCTTGCCAGTGGAGATTATATATTTGTACGTCTCAACTTTAGAACAATAAGCAGTTAGCTTACAGTTTCAACAGGGTCAATATGCATCATTGCTAACCTCCCTAAACTTTGGTTTTATTTCCAGTCTTTACGGATTATTTGACTTGCCCAGGGGTGGAAACTGAAAAACAAATCAGACATATTTCATCAAAAAAAAATAAAATCTCAGAATCTCCTGACCAGCTGTTTTGCAGATTTTTCTTGCCCTGTTGGAGGTCTAGTTCACATAATCCGGCTGCAGAAGAGAATATAGAGTAAGAAGGATATAGAACTTCCAAGGATAAAACTGAGTGAACTGATTTTCTTACACCATAATTTTTCTTTTCTTTTTTTTAAATTTCAATAGTTTGGGGGGGATAGGTAGGTTTTGGTTATATGGATAAGTTCTTTAGTGGTGATTTCTGAGATTTTGGTGCATCCATCACCCGAGTAGTGTACACTGTACTCAATGTGTAGTCTTTTTATTCCTCCTCCCTTTTCCTCCCTTCCCATGAGTACCCAATGTGCATTATATTATTCTTATGCCTCTGCATCCTCATAGCTTAGCTCCCACTTGTAAGTGAGAATATGCAATATTTGGTTTTCCATTCCTGAGTTACTTAACTTAGAATAACGGTCTCCAACATTATCCAGGTTGCTGCAAATGCCTATGGCTGAGTAGTATTACATGATGTGTGTGTATAAATATGTGTATGTGTATATATATATGTGTGTATGTATATATATATATGTGTGTATGTATATATATATGTACACATATATCCACTCATTGATTGATGGGCATTTGGGCTGGTTCCATGTTTTTGTAATTGCAAATTGTGCTGCTACAAACATGCATGTGAAAGTATCTTTTTTGTGTGACTTTTTTTCCTCTGGGTAAATACCTAGTAGTGGGATTACTAGATGGATTTATAGCCCTTATGGCAAATTTTGACAATTTGTAGCATTTGGCAGGGATAAGTATGAAACTACTTTATCAATAATTGGAAACAAAAGTGCTAACAGTTCTTAACAAATTTCTAACATTACTTTACCAATAATTTTAAAGCCAGCTTATTTATTAAAGACTTAAGTCAGAAGTACTTGAAAAGAATTTGGGCTTATTATTTAGTTTTATGAGAATTCTTTAAGTCAATTTGGTACCTTGTGGCCAAAGCACAAAACAAAATACATGTATGTACACAGAAATACACATATACATGCCCATACAGACAAAGATACTATAGCTTTTACTTTAGAGCTCTAGGCATGGGATAGTAATACAAACTCACTGGTTTACAAAAACAGTAACAAAAATAAAAAGTTGCACTCAAATAGTGGATTTTATCTCAGTAGAAAGATAACAGCAGATTTAAAGCAGGCAGAAAAGAAAATAGAGAAATAGACAATTTAGGAACGCCAGAGTTGCAGGTCAACCTCTGGGCTCTGAATTTTTCTCTGATGTAATTTGCCCATCAGTTTAAAATGTGCACAAAATGACCATAATATGCAATCAGCCAGAGTACTAGAGAACCTGGCATGCCCTAGACCTTTTCCATTTTACACAAACACTTGCAAGTAGAGGCACCATAAAACCAACGAGGTGCCCAAAATGGGGTCCTTCTCCTTGTCCTTCCTCATTCTTAGATGATTCATTTCCCACAATTTTTTCTTAAAAGGAGAAACTGAGCTGTGGCCTAGGGTTTAGTGTGGTGGAGTGAATTGTGCTGACTGTAGGTGGGATTCCACACTGTCACCACCATCATTTATGCCCTCTTCTTCTCTCTGAAGGGCTAGCACCTTTAAGAGGGCTCTAAATACAGGGTGACCAGCTCTTACGAGAGTTTCCTGGATGAGCCTTTTTAAACTAATTTTGCTGGAGGTTCCCTGCAGTTCCTGTAGTTCCCTGTTCCAAAATGCAAACTGTGCTTTGAGGGGAGGGCAATCCCCTAGACGCTCTCACTCAGCCCAGTGGGTAAATAAATACCTAGTAGTGGGATTGCTGGATTGAATGACAGTTCTACTTTTATTTCTTTAAGGAATCTCCATATTGTTTTCCTTCCCACCAGCAATGGAAAATTGTTCTTTTTTTCACCATATCCATGCAAACATCTATTATTTTTGGATTTCTTAATTATGGCCATTCTTATAAGGGTAAGATGGTATCACACTGTGATCTTATTTTAACTCTTAGAGAAAAGACTCCTTTCTCTCAACTCTAGGATCATTTCTATGTGATTTACATGGGGAGATTATAGGAATAGATCCATTCTATTGCTCCTCTAGAAGAAAATCTAGGAAAAACAGTAGTGTTCTATTGTATGCCTTGCATATGGCACCATTCATCATAAACCAGCTTTCTTAAAAAGTTTCTGTTTAGGCTGTGAAAACTATGCTCAGCTTGAAACTATCACATAAGAACTTAGCTAAGTCCTGAAGAACTGTCAGGAAACTGTTCTGGGAAATCATGTATTCTATCTTCTACCTGGTTATGTTTGCATAGTGAATGCTGTGGAAATGCAGCTTTGAATCTGTATTCTGAAGAAAATAGCATCTCTCAAATGGTTGAACTCATAAAGCAATTTAATAAAGTAGCTATTTATACAGCAAGTTCATATATTTGAAATGCAGCTATTTTAATTGTAATCCAAGTAAAATAAAATCATTGTAAAATATTTTGATTTACCATCAAAAAGCTAGATATTTCATGATAAGTGGAAAGCTCGGGTTAATTAAGAGTTAAAAATATTTATACTATTCATTGTTTAAATGTGAAGTTGTTTAGCACATGTAGGATTATGTCCTGCATTTTCCTTCCATCCACAGCAACCAATTTCATAATCCCAGTTCTAGAAATATTTGTTACTTTGTTAATTTTTTTTATAGTTGCAGATTTCAAGAAATATTGGACTTAACACTAAGTTAACTATGATACATCTATTCAGGAGTGAATTCAATTCAGTAATTATGATTGCCCATTGTAGGCTACGCCTTTTGGAGTATATATTTTATGTAAAACAATAATATTAACCATGCCACCAATTGATTGATAATTATCTAATTTCTTTCTTATGAGTCTTCCTCACTGGAAAATGACTCTGTAATCTGTATAAAATTTCTTCCAACCACATACTAGTGTGTTACTGTTGAAAATATTACAATTTCCAAAGAGAAAAAGATGAATCATTTGTTTTGGCTAAAGTCCAAACCACTTGGTAAAATTAATAGGAAACTCTTCTGGCAACTGCCAAAACCACTTTCGGTGATGTGATTTTCCTCCCAACATCTCTCAGGTACAGTTTTTCTTACTCAAAACATTGTTTGAGTAGTGGTATTCTATTTCCTACGGAAAAGGAAGAAAGCAAACTTCTACCTTATTTGTCAGCTTCCTACTTAAAACCATGCCTCCAGCCTATTGATTTATGGAATGAATCAATTTTTTCTTGTTTAATTGAAGCATAATATGAATGAGATTAGAGAAATTATCTAGTCCCATTTTCTCATTTAATAGATTTGCAGAATTGTGGCAAAATGGAGGTTCACTGACAACCATGGTCACCTTTTATGATTTTTTTGTCCTTTTGTTTTTATTTTAAACATTTACTAAGTCAGAAGTTGTCATTTCTTTGAGAAGTTACAGGTAAGTAAACAAATTGAAAAAAATTATCAGTATGAGTTGAGAAGCCAGTTCACCTAAAATGAAGTAGAAAGATGGGGTAAGAAGATCCCCTTCCTAACTGGAAATAGACTGGCTTGGGAAGTTTAACTGTGTATATTACATAAATAAGTTCTACTAGGTGAGTTCCATTTATAGTTACCTTTTTACTATAGAAAAAACAGGTTTTTCTTTGAACTGGAAATCCTGCTTGCGATCTACCTTCTCTACTCAACCATGACTGGAACTAGATAAAGCCTCTACAATCATGCCAACATTTCCTGGTGACTTCACTTTCTAGTTCATATTTCTAATTGAACAAATGAAGAGATCTGTTTTAATGCGACTCTCTGGCATTTTGCATTTATTTTGTTTAACACTTTGTCACATAGTGCTTTTCACCAGAGGCAAGTTAGTTGGCAAAATTTGATGCATTAAAGATAATCAGTCATTCGTTTATTCATTCATTTAACAAATACCTACTGACATAGCTTTGTGCAAGGTAAAGTCGTATGCTGAGTGTTGCGGATTCAGAGCTAAAAGCCAGTGAGCTCAGCCTGGAGAGGAGACTGACACTCAGGCGGGTGACTCCACTGTGGTGTGGCATGTATTACCTCTGTGGACACTCACAAGAGGGTGCCAAACCACCTGACCCCATTCGAGATAACAGGGAAGGCTTTCTGTAGGATTCAGCAGCTAAGCTGACTTTTAAAGGCTTCATAAAGAGCAAGCCAGGTGAAAGAAAAGTGCTCCAGGAAGAGCTGGCAGCCTGTGAAGAGACTGATGAACCTTTTGGGAGCTCGTTAAGAGCAAGGACAGTTGGAAAAGAAGAAGGAGGCAGACCACATGGAGCAAACTGTGTCTCATTTGGAAAGCTATTTGAAACCACAGGATTCATTTAAGCATGCAAGTGGCAAAATATAATTTGTAATTTTGAAAGCTCCCTCTAGCTGATGTAGGGAGAATGGTTTGAAAGGTCAAGAGGAAAGAGAAGGAACTCATGCTTAAGGCTGAGAGAAAGAAATGATTTTAAGAAATAAAAAAAAAAAAGCAGTGTTTTGTAGTTTTCCTTGTAGAGTTCTTTCGCCTCCTTGATTAGGTATATTCCTAAGTAATTTAACTTTTTGCAGCTATTGTAAAATGAGTTGAGTTCTTGATTTGATTGTCTGCTTGGTCACTGTTGGTGTATAGAAGAGCTACTGATTTGTGTACATTAACTTTATCGGAAACTTTGCTGAATTCTTTTATCAGTTCTAGGAGCGTTCTGGAGGAGTTTTTAGGGTTTTCTAGGTAAACGATCATATCATCAGCAAACAGGGACAGTTTGATCTTTTTTTTTTTTCTGAATTGGATGCTCTTTATTTCTTTCTCTTGTCTGATTGCTCTGGCTAGGACTTCTGGTAAGAGTGGGCATCTTTGTCTTGTTCCAGTTCTCAGAGGGAATGCTTTCAACTTTTCCTCATTCAGTATTACGTTGACTATGAATTTGTCATAGATGGCTTTTATTATATTGAAATATGTCCCTTGTATGCCCATTTTGCTGAGAGTTTTAATCATAACTGGATGCGATATTTGTCTTTCTGTGTCTGGTCAATGTTACTTAGCATAATATACTCCAAGTTAATTGATGTTGTTGCAAATGTCAAAATTTCCTTCTTTTTAAAGCCTGAATAGTATTCCCTTGTGCATACATACATAGTATATATGCATCATATATATGATAAATTGTGTGTGTATATATACATATACACACACAATGGAATACTATTCAGCCTTTTAAAAAGTGAATATAGACAAATATTATATATATCACATATTCTTTATCCATTCATTCATTGATGGAAGCTTAGATTTGTTTCATATCTTGACTGTTGTGAATAATACTGAAGTGAACATGGAAATGCAGGTATCTCTTCAAAACACTGATTTCATGCCCAGAAGTGGGATTGTTGGATCATATGGTAGTTGTGTTTTTAATTTTCTGAGGAACCTCCATACTATTGTCCATACTGGATGTATTATTCACATCACATTCTCACCAATAGTGTACCAGGGTCCCCATTCTCTACAACCTTAATAACACTTATCTCTTTACTTTTTGCTGTTGTTGTTGTTGAGACAGAGTCTCACTCTGCTGCCAGGCTGAAGTTCAATGGCGTGATCTCAGCTCACTGCAACCTCCAACTCCCTGGTTCAAGTGATTCTCTTGCCTCAGCCTCCCAAGTAGCTGAAATTACAGGCATGCACCACCATGCCCAGCTAATTTTTGTATTTTTAGTAGACACAGAGTTTCACCATGTTGCCCAGGATGACCTCAATCACTTGACTTCGTGATCTGCTCACCTCAGCCTCCCAAAGTGCTGGTATTACAAGTGTGAGCCACCGCACCCAGCCATCTCTTTACTTTTTGATAACAGTCAAACTAACAGCTGTGAGGTGGTATCTCATTGTGGTTTTGACTTGTATTTCCCTGATGGTTAATGCTGTTGACCACATTTTTATATACCTGTTGGCCATTTGTATGTCCTCTTTGGAAAAATGTATATTTCAATCTTTTGCCCATTTTTAAATCAGGTTTGTTTTTCTGCTATTGAGTCATGTGAGTTCCTAATATATTTTAGATATTAACCACTTATTAGATATATAGTTTACAAATATTTTCTCCTATTCTGCAGGCTGACTTTTCATTTCATTCCCTTTGCATTGCAGAAGCTTTTAATGTAGGCAATAATGTTATGTCAGCCAGAACTAGACTCATACATTGTACAATTTCAATTTGGGGGAAGGGCCAGTGTGGGGAGTAGTTGTAGGCTAACATTACTGGTGATAACTAAAAGTTAACTTAATATAGAACAGGTCATTTTGATGATTGATGATAGTTCTATCAAGTCTTAAGTGGTAATGGTAGCATTTGTGGTTGCAGGTTCAAATGTGTTGACAAAAAGAGTAAACTTTGTAAAATATTTTAAGAGATTTATTCTGAGCCAAATATGAGTGACCATGGCCCATGACATAGCCCTCAGGAGGTTCTGAGAACTTGTGCCCAAGGTGGCTGGGATACAGCTTGGTTTTATATATTTTTAGGGAGGCATGAGACATCAATCAAATACATTTAAGAAATACATTGGTTTGGTTCAGAAAGGTGGGACAACTCAAAGTGGGAGCTTCCAGCCTATAGGTAAATTTAAATATGTTCTGGCTGACAATTGGTTGAGTTTATCTGAACACCTGAAATCAATGGAAAGGAATGTTCAGGTTAAGATAAGGGATTGTTGGGACCAAGTTTTATTGTGCAGAGCAATCTCTCAGATCTCAGACTTCAGAGAGAGAGCAGGTTGTAAAATATTTCTTAACAGACCTAAAAAGGTGCCTGACTTTTTGCTGATCATCTCCTGGATGTGGAAAGAAAGGAAGGAAAACAAAAGGGGAAGGGTATTCTCTATAGAATGTGGAGTTTTTCCCATGAGAGACTTTGCAGGGCAATTTCAAGGTATGGCAAAAAATATATCTTGGGGTAAAACATTTTGATTTTTTCTCTTGTTATGCCAGAGTCAGACTGGAAAGTAAGTCACAATATACAGGGTTAAATAAAACCCATCTGATGAGAATTTATGATTTGTAGGGCATGATTCTCCAGATCAATTAGAAAGGAATTTGGGCAAAATAAAAAATCAGAGCTTAGTCCTAAGATGAATAGGTGGAGATTATACATTGTTGGAAAAGAATGATGAGCATTGTTACTGCAGGCTAAGTAGAAGTTACAGTAGTTATAGGTTAAGTGGAAGTGGTATGTTTGTAGATTCAGTTGAAGAGAATGTAGTTGTTGATTCAGTCAAAGAGATGGTAGAAGTGGTGATTGTTTGAATTGTCAAGTAAGTTGTTGAAGTAGGACTTGATATTGTTGAAATTGTAACAGTTAAAGAGTCTGTTACAGTGATGGCAGCCATGGTTCCACTTGAAGTGATAGGAGCAGCTGTTACAGTAGCAAGCTGAGTTGAAGTGATGACTGTGGCTGTTTAAATTACATATTAAGAGAAAGCCGTAGTAGTTGTAGATCTTGTGGAAGTGGCAGTTGTAGCTGTTGAGGTTGTAGTTTCAGTGGTTGTAGGTACAGTTGAAGTGGTGGTCATTGTAGGCGGACAAGCAGTAGAGGGTGTTCCAGGTTTGACAGTCACACACTCTCCATTGTTTGTGGACAGCTGGATAACAATGGAGGAATTGGCACTTCCTTCCTTATTCACCAAGCATATTATGAGTACCCCAATTGCTGTCATTATCACACAGGCTAAGAGACAAGCCAGGAAGACTTTCCACATAGACCAGTCACCGTGACAATGTCCTTTTACCTAAGCATGTGTATAAAAATATCAGCAAAGAAAAACAAAAATGCTTGTAATTTATCATCTCTTTTATATTACTTATAACTTATTGTATTAACATCATTTAAGTCACTATGTGTCTCTGAAAGTTGGGCTTGAACTCCATGTTTTCATGCAAGTGGAAAAAATTGTCTGTTGTCCCTTACATTAGAAGACAAATCTGTAAAATTTCATCTTCTTTTATTCTATTTTCCATTTGTCTCTTTTCAACGGACTTAATTTTTGTAGAGCAGTTTTAGGTTGACAGCAAAATGAAGCAGGAGATACAGAGATTTCCCACATCCCTCCTGCCCTCACACATGTGCAGCCTCACCAGTTGTCAACTTCTCCCATCAGAGTAGAATATTTGTTACAGTTAATTAACCTACAATGATATGTCATTATTAGAGTCCATAGTTTACTTTAGGGTTCACTCTTGGTGATGTGCACTCTATGGGTTTGGACAACTATATAATGACATGTATTTACCATTATAGTATCATGCAGAGTAAAATCTGCAGATAAAATCTGCCCTAAAAATCTTCTGTGTTCCACTTATTCTTTCCTCTCTCACTCTTACCTTTTTTTTTTTTTTTCATGTGAGCAGAACAGTACTTTTAAACGCTAAATTCTGTTTCATGCACCTGATTCTCCAATGGACATTATCATTACCACAAACCGCTCCATTTCCTCAAGAAATCTGTCCTCTAACCACCATGCTCGCTTCTTCCAGCTTGTTTGTTCCCTGATACCAACATGGCCTTTCTTTAGTCTTATTGAAACCTTTGGTTTGGTAGCCCTTATTTCACTTGGATTCCTCCTTATCTACCTTTTGTTGGGTGGTTCATTATTTCAATAACATTCTTGCTAATTCCCTAGAATCTCTCGAACTTCCTCTTCTCATTCTCTCTAGATGGCAAGTAAATGACTATTTGCTTTCTCTGGACCCTCCCTAGAGCTGCCACACTGTTGGGGAATGTCAAGCCCTTGAGCAGATTAGAACCAATGTAAATGTATGTTCATCATCCTCAAATGAATTTTCTGTTCTGCTCTATCATCCTACTATATTTCCCTGAGTAAAATTCTCTCTCATTTCAAAGTACTTTCTCAATCTTCTACTGTCTCTTCAAATCTGTAATGTCTACCCACCAACCCTTGCACACTAGTTGTCCCTTCTCATTCTCATCAAATGACCACACCTTCCCACTTCATTGAAAAACTCAAAAACACCTAACAGTAACTCTTTCAGACCCCCATTAGCTACCAAACCTGCAAACCTCAACAGTCCACCAGAGGTCTGCACTCCGCCTCTCCTTCCCCGATTGACACAAGGAAGTTATACCTCCAACTGACTGTAGCTGGTCCCCCAATCTGTCCTTTGGATCCCATCTCCTCTCCCCTTCCCAGCAACGTTTCTCTTTTGATTGCCCTTCCTCTCGGAATGAATACTTCACCACTTTCCTCTTAAACGGCTCTTCCTTTTAACATTTAAACCCACTCAGATCTCTCCCATTTCAAACAAAAAACATCCTGCGATTCCAAATGACCCTCTTGCTATTGCACTTTTCCTCTCTTTCCCTGGAAAATGACATGTCTAGAAAGTTGCCTAGATGCAATGTCTCCATTTGCATATCTTTTAAGTCAGTGCTATCTGGCTTCAGCTTCCTTCATGCCACTGAAAAAGTCACCAGTGATATTCATTCATTAGAAGCTCATTGTCATATTTTAGACTTCATTTTACTTAAGCCCTCAGTAGCATTTGTCATTGGAGCCCATTCCTCCTTGTCTCTTTTGCTTCTGTGTTGTTCCATTCTCATTGGTTTCATCCTAGCTCCCCAGAATCCTCTTCTCAGCTTCTTTTGAAAGCTCACTGTTCATTTTCAGCCTTTACTGTTGACATACCCAGGCCCTTGTCTCTTTTCGCTGTAGGTCTGGAGTTAATGAAATTTTTCTATCAAGGGTCAGATAGCAAATATTTTCAGCTTTGTGAGCCATACAGTTTTTTTTCTGTCTCCCCAAAATCTGATGCTCCCTAGGAACAGAGAGGCCATTCTGGGGTTGGGTCTGTCATGCAATAGGAGAGTCTTCCTCTGCCTCTCTGAAAACACATCAAGCACACAGGTGACCTGTGTGATTAAGCAGAGCTGAGAGGCCAGAGCTGTATAGTTTTTGTTACAGCTACTCCAGTTCTGTCATTGCAGTGGAAATGCAGTCACAGACACTGAATAAACAAGTGAGCATGGCTGCTCTTCAATGAAATTTTATCTCCAAAAATAGTTGGGGGCTTAGATTTGGTTACTTTATGCTTTCTCCCCAGGATTTCTCATTATATCCATAATTTTAGTTACCAACCATATCCAAATATGTTTATCCCCAGTTCAGCCAATCCCTCTAACTTTCAAATGCTTACATGGTGCCGTATTTTAGATCTCAAAGATGCCTCAAATTCAATGTGTCCAAACCCAAAGTCATGTTCTTCTCAGTGAAACCTGGCCAACTCCCACATCTCACTAAATGGCACCACCATCCATTCCATTCAATTCCATAAACTGGAACAAAGAGATCATCCTAGAAATCTCCCAATTCAGTACCAAGTCCTGCAAACTTTAGTTGCTAAATATCTCCCAGTATTATTGACTTTTTCTCCATCTCTGCTGATACCTGTCTAGCCCAGGCTTCCTTTATCTCTGCCTTGGACTACTGCAATAGCCTCAGACCCTACTTGTCCCCAGTTTCTTCAAATGCACCATGCTTACTTCTAAAGTAGGACCTTGGCAAAAATTTGTCTGTCAGTCAAGAAGGCCTTTCCAACCTCCATCCTCCATCCTCCGTCCTCCATCCAGAACATAGCATTGTTCACCTTCAGCACAGCACTGTTTCCACAGGCACCTATTTTGGTACCAGTTCCTGAGCACTGGTCAGTGACTATGTTATTAGGAGGGAAATCAGGCACTATGAGAAGAATGATGCACTAATTTTTCTTAGAGCATCCCCAATTATTTAAGTAATATTGATTGCCAGGTTACGAATCGACTCCTGATAACAACCATTTATAACTTCCGATCATTCAGCATGTAGGTGGCTACCTGGAGTGAAATATAATGAGAGAGACTCAGAGAATCCACTTGAGTGCATTATCTCCATCCCAGGCCTAATATCTGAAATTGTACAATAAAAAACTCCCTAGTTTTTCATTGTACAACTCCCTAATTTGCACATCAAATTTCCATTGGCGTGCATTTTAACAAGATAAACCAAAGCCCTGCTTATTTTCTCACTATCTTTAACAAAGATTAAAGAGATTATTTACCAGCACAGTTTAAAAGAATAAACACAAAATGTTAGATTAGAGACCCTATGTTGAAATCTACATGCTACCTCAGAAAATTTCTTAGCTTTTTTGAGTTCCTATTTCATTTATGAATTGGTGATAAAAATGGCTTGTGACTTATAGGATTGCTTTAAAATTACAAGAATTGAATTGGTTTATTAATACTGAAAGTATTTTGCAAATATTTGTTGTTACTATTCTTAGACAGGCAATGTGGCATAATAGAAGAGTCCAGTCTTTTTTAAATAGAGAGATATGTTTAATTTCAGAGGTACGAAATCTTAAACAACATCCTTACCTTCTCTGAACCTGAAGTCTCTTATTTTGAAATACAGGGATAAAAATTTTCCATCTCATATTGTTGTTGAGAAGATTAAAAATAACATATATAAAGTCCCTAGTTTTCAAAAATATTATTTTTATTTTGGTTGCAGTATAATATAGGATTTAGAAACAAGGGCTTTGGAGTCCAATAGATTATTTCATTGTTACCTGACTGAAAGCAAGATCCTAGGTCTGAACTATTACAAAATATGGGCCATGGTAGTTGTTGGAAGACTAGGGTTTCATGAAAAGCCTGACGACACCAAGACAGCAGCGAAAGAATGAGGACAATGGTCACCAAGGCCAGGGAAATGAGGGCCACTAAGATCGAGTTAGCCCTAGGACAAATAATATCCTTTTTCCTTGATGGGAGGCACTGAAAAGGAGGTTCAAGAAAAAAAGGGGTAAAAAGCCTTATGTACATCTGGGAGAGGAGTCTATAATACTGCATTACACAAGTTTAGAAGAGCCCTTAAATGAAATAAAATGCACATGATCAGACAAAAGAAAATAAGTTCTCTTCCTGCTTTGGCCCCTTCTGGCAAAAACCGTGTGAGTTGTAGCAACTATCTAAACTTTCCTGAGCCATATTTTCCCTAATTGTTAAATAATTTAATGGGAGTAGATCAGTCATTCTCATCACTAGTTGTACGTTAGATTCATCTGGGTAGTTTTTAAAAACTATTGTTTTCTCCCCCGACCCCCTGACTCCCACCCCTCCCACCCCACCACCTAGTTCCCAGGTGATTCTAATGTGTAGTCGTGTTTAAGAACCATCAGGGGCCAGACACAGTGGTTCACGCTTGAATCCTAGCATTTTGGGAGCTGAGGCATGTGGATCCCTTGAGCCCAGGAGGTTGAGACCAGCCTGGATTACATGGCAAGACCTTGCCTCTGCAAAAAAGTACAAAAATGAGTCAGGCATAGTGGTGCACGCACGTGGTCATAGCTACTCGGGAGGCTGAGATGGGGGGATTGATTAAGCCCGGAAGGTTGAAGCTACAGTGAGACGTGATTATGCCACTGCACTCCAGCCTAGGTGACAGAGAGATCCTGCCTCAAAAAACAAAAAATAGAAATAAAAAAAAGAGCCAGAAGACTCAATGCTATTGAAGACATCTTTCAAGTCCATGATTGATATGAATTACTTAACTTCTGCAAACATTTTCTAACTCCATCCTGCTGAGCTGATTTATTCTTTCACATGGTCCCAGAAACAGTATAAAATTCATATTGTTTTGTCCAGAATCAAGAAACAAGGCTCAGAGGCTCTCTACTGAGTCTCTATAGCAAGACTAAGCAGCGGAAGGAAGGAATTCCAGAGTCTGGGGAACCCAACCAAACCGCCAAGCCGTATCAGTAATTTATAGTCAATGTTAAATTTCTATACAAGGGCTGAAGGCTTCAAGATACAGTCCAGAGGTAAAGTTCATCATTCAGCCTACAGGACATGAGGTCAGGAGCCAAGGAGAGCTGAGTTCATTCTCCAAAGCTAGCAGAGACACTCCAGAGAACAGTAAAGTTTCTGTGTCAAGATCATATACACCAGAGGCCAGAACCCAGGGAGCTAAAGAAAGTGCCACACACAGGTTCAGAGGCTGCACAGAGTAAGAAAATAAGGTGATCGCCAGTAGAATAGGACCCATGAAACTTTAAATATGACACGGTCTCCCATCAGATCCTAATGGTGAATTAAACCCTAATACTGTCAACATTCTTATTTGTCCGCCCATCCCTAAACTTGCATTTGTACCTTACACTTATTCCTTTGATTTTCATATATGTTCTCTATCTAAGATATTGTGAATATTTGAGTCCCCAATTAGAACATTAGCTCTTAGAAAACAGAGACTAGCAAATATTTATTTTCTTATGAATTGTCTCACAGTGACTTGTACCTACACTGAGAATACAGCAAATGCTTAATACAAATGTAAATGAATTAAGTAATTAAATACATTTCTTGGGAAAGAATAGGCAAAGTACCTCCCCATATAGAGCACATTCCAACTTGAATAAAAGCTCCTGTGCTAAATATTACCTGTGTGTTACAGGACTCTGATTGTAGACATCTTGAATGTGCAGGTACTCCTGGGCTCACGCAGACCCCAGTTAAGTTTGGAGAGACATCACTGGTTATGTCATTTGAAGGTGGACACCAGCATATGGAACTGTGAGCCTCTTGGTCATTTGGACGTGTGATTGGCTACAAAGGCAGAGTGGAAGTGATTAGGAAACCTAGGAAGCCATGGCACTGAACTGCTAAAATAAAACTATTCTATCAAACATACATAAGTGTATGACTTTTAAAAGGAATAAATGTTTTCGTATCCTCTGAAGATAAAAAATATAGACAGATTATTATACCTTATACTTTAATTAATTTTTGTAAGTTACCAAACTTCTAGTTTAGGAATGTGTATCCTCTTCTTCATGATATTACATCAATGGATTGAATATCTTCATGTTGCAAGCTGCCGTATGTGGAGCATGTATTAAGCCTCCATAAGGAAGAGGATGGTAAGCTGAACTCCTTGCATATTATTGGGTACAACCTGTTCAGGTCATTTTGGAAATGAAAATATTGAAGTAAAAAGAGTGGAAATGATTTGCCATCATGACACAACAGCGAGCACTGGAGCTCGGACCTTCCAGTGTTAAGGCCCATGTACTTTCCACTATACTATATTATACTATACTATACTAGGAATAGTATAGTGTAAAGTACACATTGTTATGCTATACCATGTTATGCTAATATAGTAATGTAGTATAGACTATACTACATACTAGTGAAAAATTCTTACACAAAATGACTGCTTTACATAATTCATATCATGCTCTCTCCAATGGAACTTGCAAGCCTGTGACAGAAAACAAACCATTTGTCGAGTTTGCAGTATGTTTTTGCTGGATTCCTCTTGGGCATAGAGCAGTGTAAAAACAGTCCACAACAATGTTAGTCTCTATTCTCAAGGAGTCTATTTTCCCATGGGGAGGCAAAACAGATTACTGTATAATTAATAAATAAATGCAATAATTGTAAATTCTCATTCAGAAGAAGAGGTGAATAAGGATTGAAAATGACTGAGTTGGCAGGGAAAGATTTTAGGAAAGAGATGATGTGTTAAAAGATAAAAGAAGGAAATAAGATAAAGTGAAAGTGAGAGAGGAGTAGATTCAAGAATTAATGGATCTTGTGGAAAAGTTTTTTGTTTGGTTGGTTTTGGTTTTGAGATGGGGTCTCTCTCTGTAACCCAGGCTGTACTCAATGACACCATCATGGCTCACTGAAACCTCAACCTCCCAAGTCTCAAGCAGTCCTCTCATCTCAGCCTCCTGAGTAGCCATGACTACAGGCATATGTCATTATGCACCTAATTACTTTTTATGTTATTTTTCGTAGTGATGGGGTCTACATATGTTGCTCAGGCTGACCTAGAACTCCTGAGCTCAAGCAGTTCTCTGGCTCTGCACTCCCAAAATGCTGACATTGTATGCACAAGCCGCTGTACCCAGCCAAAAGTTTTATTACATATGAAACGTAATGTAGAATTATTTAAGGCTCTTCATCTCACAGGATGATAGTGTTTACTTTCTACTGTGAATCAAGGTGATCTTTGGCCACTCCTCAATCAGCTTCAAAGGAGGAATACTAAAATTACCCACTTACAGATTTGCTCCTATGATCACTGAGTAAATAACTGTCACCTGCTTGGAGCAATGTCTGGCACATAGTATGCACTGAATAGGTGTTAACTATCATTATTGTTATTAATAGTAGTTACTACTGCTACTGCTACCAGTTGTCTTTGTGTTGATTTAATAACCCATTACTAATAGTTATAGAAATTACTGGCCAACCAACCAGTGAGTTCTGTGAAAACTGTCAAACCAGAATGATATGTAATCATTGACCCATTAGGAATTATCATTAAAAATACAAAAATATACAATTGTCATTAAATATAGATAAGATGGGATACTCCTGGCAGTAGACAATTAGCTAAGTTAAATTTTTCTATGAAGTATAATACCAAAGAAATAGATAACTGTCCCATGTTTATCAAATATGAATAAAATTCTACCTACTATTCATTAGGCAAATTTGAAGAAGTTGAATTTATCTTTTGATAATATTCTTGCTTATTTAACTAGGTGCTGATCCTTTTGTTTTTGGTACATCCAATTTGCTTGTGGCTAGTGAACCTGAACTTTTAATCCCCTTTGCAAACAAAGTGAAACTCACTCAGCAGGCCAGTTTCCCAGATTTTTCTGGTTCTGTTAGAATCCCAGCCCTTTCAGAGAGGGAGGTAATGGGTGGGTCTACAGGAAGGGTGGGGAACCTGTAATCTAGGCCCAGTTTGGGAATAATATTGCAGCCTAAGTAATGATTTTACTGTGTCAGATTGCTCTGACTCTTAGTACAGGTGGAGTCTCTATTCAAAACTGGAAGAGTTGAAGAGCTGTAAATAATATTTAATCAGCATTAGCATAATCCGTATTAGCTAATAATAGCTGCAGGCACCTGAAATGTATTAGTTATATTCACAAAAAGACACTCTATAAGTTTTATCCCCTAACTTTATAAGGATTAACTTGAGATTTCTTGTATCCCTAACAGAAAAACAAGGACACCAAAATTTATTTTCTATGTGTTTATAATCTTTAAATACTTCTTAAATTTCATCATTGAATTTGGCCTGAAAAGAAAAATATTGTTATATCTATGCCTGAATAATATAATAAAGTAAAATATTTAGTCAGTTATCCAGACATATGCTGTTAAAAAAAAAACTTAAGCTAATATTTGTAAACATCTCTACATTTGTTATTATCTAGAGAAACTATCAAGATGATAAATACCTGGTCAAAGAAATTTTTTTTTCCGTCTGAATATTTGGACATCTTGAAGATTCAATTACAGGGTTGCCTGAGCAACTGACCAAACAAACTTCTAGACACTAACCCTGGGACTGAAGATCTTGGTTCTTTTGGTGAATCAGAAATCCTCTATAGGATTCATGTATTAACACTTACTGAGAAACAGGACTTTCTTCTTTGGTTTATCTCATATGTGAGTTATACAGGCTGATTACCACAGCTCCATATGTCAAAAGCAAACTATTTCTTCACACACGTTTCAATCATCTTCAGGCAGTGAATTTTAACTCAGCATTTTAATTTCCAATACATGTCCTCCTTCCTTTTTTCTGATGTCAAAGATTATTTGGTTGGATATAAATAGATACATAAAATCTGTATAAGATACAGATACATGACTATGATAACTATACACTGAAGGCTTGGTTCTCGGTGTAAAAATATTTTTTTTAAAGCAGACAAAATAGTCATATTTTGACACAAAGCAGGTATTTTTGGAGGATTTGTTTCTTAGGAATATTAATATTTATGATTAATATCTGGTTTTTAAGCGTATTTAGAAATCTGAGTTCTGACAAGTCTAAAATCTCTAAGCATCAAATTGTAAAACTAGAACTTAATAAATAAATACTGACATCATTGAAGTTTATGTTTACATGAGAGTGAATATAGAAAGTTAAATGGATCTGTTCGTATATCCTATAGCCATATGGCCATAGAAACATTTCTAATACTTTATATCTATGTATATTTAAATTATACCTAAATATATAACATAGTAAAAAAAAGACATAAAAGTTACAGCACAAAAATTGATATAGGGTTGCTCTTTATTTTGGAGAAGAATGCAAAATTATGATCTTGGCTACATTGTAGAGAAGAGATTAAGCTGATTTTAAATGCTGAAAATGAAACTGTAATATAGGCAAAACTATCAAACCAGAGCAACAACACTCACCAGCTGGTTTACAGAGTGCTCAACATTCAACATGTATGTTCCATGCTTTCTGTCCATTCTTGAGCGGCCAATATCACAAGCTTCTCTCCAAGAATATTTTTCAGTTTGTTCGTTGTCCTTTATATCTGCAACTATGAAACAATTAAAACAGCTGGCAGAAATCAGCTATGATGCATCGGCACAAGAGTGGATTAAACTAAATACTAATTATTCACTAAAACAGGATCCACCTTAGAGGAGGGAATGAAATGTTAATTGCAGAAAGACGCAAGAAAACCAATACTTACCTCTGAGAGTTATTGTGACTACCCACTCTGAAAATCTTACATTATTCTTCTGTCTCTCCTCTTTGGCCCCATCATTCAGGAACTCACCTTTTATTTTAGGACCAACCCCGGAAAAAAAACTCTGAGATAGAAATTTACCACTGCGTACTTTCTACTCAAGCATGAATGCCTCTCTCCCCTTGTTGGCACCATCTCTTAGGTACCCACGACCTTAGGGACACTTCACCTTTTCAGTCCCTGGTTTGGTGTCTGGAAGTCTCTTTGGTTGGCTGCTCAAGCAATTCACATTCATTAAAAACTATTAGAATCAATTTCCTAGGCAGTAATGGCAAAGGAGTGACAAAACATTGAAAATCTTTTTTTATTTTAATCAAAAAATCTAGTTTGTCCTAAATTGTAAAAGGATCAACTCTTGTATTGATTTATTCACTCAACAAATGAGAATATGGAGTTTCAAAAGTGTGCCAGGTATTTTTGTAGTGCAGAAAGTTCCATAATAAACCAAACAAAACACTCCTATTCTCTTTGTATATGGCATTTTTGGATTCCGAATATTTTTTAAGTTAATCTTTAAAATTTCTCTTACAAATGTATTCATTACCTTCAGCTTTTAAATTTTACTGGATCAACTGAAGTAACACAGCCTCAAGCTGTAGAATATAAAGAACATGGAAAGCTGTCAAGGAATTGAAAAACTGGGAAAAAATTGTTCTAAAGAGGAGTTTAAAATATGATGATTTGCTACAACATGGATGAACCTTAAGGACATTGTGCTAAGTGAAATAAGTCGTCACAAAAAAAGACAAATACTGTAAGATTTCACTTATATAAAGTACCTAGAATAGTCAAAATTATAGAGACAGAAAATAGAGTATTGGTTGTCCAGGACTGGGAGGAGGGAGAAATGGGCAGTTATTGTTTAATGAATATAGAATTTCAGTTTGGGACGATTAAAAGAGATCTGGAAATGGATGACAGCGATGGTTGCAGAATATTATGAATGTATTTAATTCCCTGAACTGTATACTTAAAATGATTAAGATGATGAGCTTTGTGTTTTGTGTTACCACAATTTTAAAAATGAAAAACAAAAACATAAAGACTTAGTCATGTTGAAGCAAAGCAAACAACCAGTGTATAGCCATAGGGTATAGGGACCAACATGGGTTAAAGGTGTCAATAATATTAAAAATGACTTTTGAAATACTTTTTGATTAACTTTTTCATTCATTTAAAAATCAGATTATTAAACAAATAATATATATTTAATTGCATATTATTTAAAATATTACTACAATTTTAGTAATATTTTAAATATTCTGGTTTAAAATATCACTAAAATATTTAAAATTTTAAATATTCTAGTTCTAAATGAAATGTTTCTGCAAAAACATTTCAATTAGAACTAGAACCACAGTGGAAGTGAAACTCCATTAATATTGATGGCAAGCACACATTACATCAATGCCATAAAGAGTGGAAGATTACTCCTGTCACTGGGGTCTCACTCTCACAGTCTCTAACTGGCCAAGCAGTTACAAGACTCAGTCACAAAATTTGGAAGAATATTTTAAAATTTAAAATTAAAAGAAATAGTAACAGAAAAATAAGACAACATTTCGCTCTACAGCTAAATATTCCATGTGAAAGTCAGATTTTTCTTTATTTTGCAAAGAATATTTCTTCACCATGTATTATGAACAATTCTTTGAATGCCTCAATCTAAACCTTAGCATAAAAAGCAGAGGACACTTGGATTGTTAGACGGGCAGAGAGCGTGGATACCTCTCATTACTTTGTCAGAGTTGCCGATAAAGGATCTTTGTTCTGAGAGGGATTTATAACCAAAAAGAAATCTGAAAGTCTTGTTGGCTGACATAGGTTGAGAAAACTCTTTGATAGCTGGCCATTCTTTGCAATGTAAGGTGGCAAGGGAACGGGGCTGTTTTTCAGCCATCCAATAAGGAAGTGAATTGGCTGTGTTGTCTCAAAGCCTAGGTCAAACATGTTTTGATTCACATCATTGAATTTCCTAATTCCAAATGTAAAGTCTACTTATAAATTTTAAATGTGGTTATATTGACAAAGCACAGTCTTCCACTAATTTATTCCCAACTATTTATTGAGTGCCTAATGCATCATAGGCATGTTTGAAACCTGGATATCAAATTAGCAGCAACCAAGACAGGCAAGACCTCTGCTTACACTCTATTTATTGAAAGCTTGACATTTGATTTTAACTTTCAAATTTGTTTAAAGTGTTAATATTTTTGTTCAGTCAAAGAGAATGTTCTCTTTTAGCTTTTTGTATGTTGGAATTAAAGGAAGAACCATAATGATAAATATAAATAAATATATTTCGACTTCTATAGAATAAAAGGCAATTGTATAATTCACCTGTGTTTGAGCACAGTGACTAGGAATTCATGACTGACGCAGGGGTTGTTATTCCATTTTTGGATAATATTTGCTGTTTGAAAGTTCTTTCTCCTATGGAGCCAAAATTTTCCTCATTTCTTTGGCTGACATACCCTGGTCCTCCTATCTGGAGATACCTAAAATAAAACTATTTTTCTTCAGAATATGGATCTATAATCCCTAATGCACAATTCTAAAAATACGAAGGCTTTGCAAACTGAAAATTAATTTCTATGTTTGGCATAAATTTATTTGGCAGTAAAAATTAATCTAAACAAGCAAGGATATTTTGGGTCTTTAATAAATTTGGCATTAGCATAGTTATTTATAAATTCAATTACAAAAATGTTAATGTGTGTTGCAGGCTACTAACACATGTGCTGTGTAATATGCAATATATGTACCATATTTTATAAAATTTTTAAAAATTTGAATCATGAAACATATCTAACTTAAGCCTTTTCACATGAGTGATGACGGGTTTATAGAAATGTTACATTTTTTTTATACCTAGGACCTCACTGTGTTGCCCAGGTTGGACTTGAACTCCTGGGCTCAAGCAATCCTCCCACCTCAGCATCCCAAGTAGCTAGAACTCCAGGTCACACCCATTCGTGTCAAATTTTACGATTTTTTAAAGACAGTTATGTCCCTCTTTATTCTCATCATCCTGAAAAACTATTTCATAAAAGACTTCAATTAGTAAACTGACTCTCATGACCGGCATTTGAAAACTGTGAATGAAAAGAAGAAAATGTAGGTTAATCAATTGTGAAAAAAATACTACTCTGATGGGAAATGCTGATGATGGAGGAGGCTATACATGTGGAAAGGGGCATGAAAACATATTTTTCCTCTCTGTACCTTTTCCCCAATTTTGATGTGAATCTAAAACTACTTTAAAAAATAAAGTCGGCCGGGCGCGGTGGCTCAAGCCTGTAATCCCAGCACTTTGGGAGGCCGAGGCGGGTGGATCACGAGGTCGAGAGATCGAGACCATCCTGGTCAACATTGTGAAACCCCGTCTCTATTAATACAAAAAAAAATTAGCTGGGCACGGAGGCGCGTGCCTGTAATCCCAGCTACTCAGGAGGCTGAGGCAGGAGAATTGCCTGAACCCAGGAGGCGGAGGTTGCGGTGAGCCGAGATCGCGCCATTGCACTCCAGCCTGGGTAACAAGAGCGAGACTCCGTCTCAAAAAAAAAAAAATAAAATAAAAAAATAAAAATAAATAAATAAATAAATAAAGTCTATTTGAAAAAAAGAAGAAAAGAATAGCTTTAACCATTGCTGGATTGCAGGCAATGGTGCTACCCTTAGGCAACCTCTGACATAGATTTGATTACCATAGTATTACTGACATTGTAGAAATGTGTATGACCCTTCCATTGGGTGTACCACACTGCTCAAAGCTAATCCTTGTAACACCTACAATTAAGTAGTATTATTCCCACTTTTCTGATGAAACATGTATACTTTCAGTGACCTTTTACAAATTCAAGTTACGATTAGGGTGTGTGGCTCTCAGGATCTCTATTCATTTCTTGTCGATGGTCATTTATTAGTGTCTAGTGTACACCACACTAAGCCCTAAGAAGGATGGGCAGAAAAAGTAAAAGACAACTCAGAGCTTGAATTCATTGTAAAGACCATACAACTCTGGCACCTTTAGAGATTCTGGTGAAGTATATCAAGATTCATCAGGGAGGTGCGGATACTCACTGGAAGCATGGCCAGGGTGGTGCTGCCATCTGGAATGAGACCAGCCCAAGAAAACAGAGATTCCTGGAATTCAGGCTTTAAATAACACAGAATTTAGCAACTCCCAGGGTGGAGACATGCCTCATCATCCTTGCTGACTCTGCAAGTTCTGTTCAAGCATGAGACAAATGTTAGGACGTTCACAGAGCATAAGGATCGGCAATCAGCTATGTGGGCCTTATTTTTGAGACTATCAAGGCCCTAGCTTTTGGAGCTGAGGTTTACCCATCAGTGGGACTAGTTTTTAGGGATGAGCACAAAAAGGTTAAGGCAGGGCCCAGGTTTCATGAAAAAATTGTGGCAAATAGACTGCTTATTAGAGTCAGAGCTCAGAATGAAACTCACAGCAAATATCAGATCTAAAAGATGGAGCAAATAGAGAAACTGGGACTTATAAGGTCGAGAACCATAACTGGGTTATCAGATCTGGAACCGAGATTGTGGTCAACTCAACCTAGGATTAGAGCAGGGTACAAGGGTTCAGGGGTGGGACATCATAGCTCTGTTCAGGGCTGCAGTAGCCTGGCTTGGGGTACAGTGAGCAGGGCAAAACCAACAGTCTTAGAGTTCAAAGTTAGGACTTGGCTACTTTCATTAACCTCACTGTAGATGGAGGATGGGGTGGTAAAGACGAGAGCTCATGAAGCTGGAGCAGTTCATAGAACTACCTGAGTCAGGTTTGGATATGGAAGACTGATGGGAACTAAGGCAGGACTGAAGAAAGCTGTGATTAATTCAGCTCTGAGGAGCTGGTGAAGAGTGGCAGGTAGGCAAGGTAGTGAGAAGTGAGAATTAATCACTGGGACAGTGGTCAAAATATTAGTAGGCAAAGGAAGTGATCTTTGAGGGATGTAGCTGGTGACAGTTTGGAAGAGGCAAATTTACATCCAAATCTTAATGGTCCTCAGTGCACGTGGATGGATAGAGAAAAGGAAGAACTTGTAGAATAGAGAAGTGAAGACCACCATGGAGTGGCAGAAAGAGGGAAGGCACTGGGGGAAAGTAGGAAGAGTGGCCTGGAGGCAAAGTAAAGGCTAGAATGGAAATCGGTATTAACTAGATTACATAGACAAAAAGGAAAGAAATGTCAGGATATGAACTTTAAAATATGAATTGAGAAATGAACAATACAATAGTCTTTGGAGCAAGAAAATAAATGAAAATTAGATGTAGAATAAATGAAAATTAGATGTAAAATTAGATGTAGATGTAGAATAACTAGTTTTATAGCCCTAGTGTTAGTAAAAAAATAAAATTGTAAATATCCCTAAATTAATTTCAGTGTTAATACAATCTATTTACACTGTTGACTGCCCTTTATGACCCCTGTTGGGCATTGGATGTTGAAATAGAAATAAGAATTCCACCCTCACACCTAAGGAGGACCACATATGATATTTAAATATTAAATAGCTAAATTTTTACTTAAAATATTTAATATTCTATATTAATAATTTATAAAAAATATTTTAATCAATGTGCCCAAGAAGGCATATTCAAGGCATATTCTAGAATATTCATAGCCTCATTATTTATTATGCTAATAAAAGGGAACCCAACTCAACTTATATCAATAGGACAATAGGTTAATGATTGAATGAAATACTATAAAACAGTGAAAATGAATAAAATAGAGTTACAAGTGTCCATGTAATTGAGTTGTAATCTGGGCAACCCCACACCTGCATTGTGAAAAAATACAGTATAATAGGATTCATACAAATTTTAAAACATGCAAACTACCCTATATATTTTATAATTTAAGTATTAAATAGCTAAATATTTACTCTAAATATTTTATATTGAATATCTATTAAATAAATAAGTAAATCATTGGTTTACTGTTTGGACCATGACTGTTAAACCTGCCTGTGCATTAGAATCAGTTGTGAAGGTGTTTATGAACATACATTCCCGCCACATTCCCTACTGGCTATGGTACAGTAGACCTAGGGAAAAAGCCCAAGCATATCAACATCAACTGAAACCTCTTGATATCCAGGAAATGTAAACAAGGACTGTTCAAATTAATTATTTTAGTAATTGTCTTGTATTGTTATTTCTTCTGCATCTCCTTCAGTATTTTGGGAGATAGACATATAGTAAATGTCTGACATTTAACTAAGCAACTATAAGGTTACATAAGGAAGAGCAAATAATTACTTCTTCTAGAAATTGTGGTGCTACACAGCAAAATAATCTGAAGAAAACTTAATAAAATAATTTTACACATAAGGAAACAAAATGTGGTACTTAAAACATACATAGTATATTGATTCAATACATAGAGAATTGTCATGCTAAATGAACAGTAAAAAAACTGCATTCCCACTGATGAACCACTTAATTTTATGAAAACAAAAACAACATTGGTAAGGAATATCCACAAATGTTAATAACAATTTCCTTGTGAGATTTTATCAAATTACTTGGAGAGTGGTCTCTAGATTTTTTTTCTAGGAAAATTATACAATCTGAAATTTTAGAAAAATTGTTAAACTCTTACAAAATAAAATATCAATTCTAATACAATGGAGATCTCTTAAGTATAAAAGACAAATGCAATGGATTTGGTGTCATGGCGCTGGTGCTTGGAAATGGACTAAATTGTAATTGTTGGCCATTGCTACAGGTTCTGCTGAAGTATTTCTGTTAGCTAAACAAATCACCATGATAGCATCTGTAGATTCAAATTTAGGGTCCGAGCAGCTATGGAAATGGTCAAAGATAATTTAATCAAGGTGATTAAAGGTTTGGTTGCCATATAGAAGGCTACCACATTGCTGTAGTTTCTGTGAGAATAGTGGTATTAGCACTTCCATTAGTAGATGTACTGGAAGGGAGGAGAGAGGTTGTGCTGTTTCAGCCAATGTGCTGCTTTCTGTTGTTGGTGTACATTCAATTGAAATAGTGGTAGCTGTGAAAATTGAAGGCTCAGTTGAAGTGGTACTTGCAGCTTAATTTGATATGATGATAGTGGCACATTCAGTAGACACTGTGATAGCTACATTTTAGCTAAAGTAGGGGTAAGCAGAAGGTTCACTTGAAGTATTCATTATACACCATAACAGGTGGTGTCTATCAGTAGTGAAAAAACAGTGATGCTGAAAGAGTATTTTGGTCCTTGTCACAAATATTGCAGCCCAGGTCATAATTTTTACTGCCATTTTGCTCTCGCTCTGCTCTGACTCTAAATTTTAAAATTTGAATAGGTAGACCACTGAGGGTAATGTTGAATCAGCTGGTCAAAAACAGTCAATTAATGCCATTCAGTGCAGCTGAGATGCATTTGGTATATTTACAGAAAAGTTATGATGTAAGATGTACTATTTCTCCAAGAAGAAAAAAAAATACCTAACATGCCTTTTTGAATCTCACTTGAAAGTGATATTTTATTCCATTGGTCAAAATTGACCTCATTACATCAAAATATCCAGATGGAAGTAAAATTTTCAGAGTACTATAAGTACTGTTTGTATAGGATTTGAAACATATCTAAATTTGCCACTAACCCAAGTAAAGGTTAACATGATCAATTAATGACTTACCAAAAGCAACTACTTTTTTGTTTAACCTCAGTACTTTCAAATAAAAATTCCATCAGAGAACTGAGGATTCAGAAAGATCTGAAGACCATCTTTGAGGCTCACATAAAGTAAAACAAATGGGGGTGGGGAATCTCCTACTTTTGAGACAGAAGTATTTTACTTGATGTTCAAGCATTCAACAAATATACTTATTGAGCAACATGACTTTCCGTTTTGACATGTTTCTTTTATATATGTGTATATATATATTTTATTGCACTTTAGGTTCTGGGGTACATGTACAGAACATGCAGGATTGTTGCATAGGTACATACATGGCAATGTGGCTTGCTGCCTCCATCCCCCATCACCTATATCTGGCATTTCTCCCCATGTTATCCCTCCTCAACTCCCTACCCCTCTCTGTCCTTCCCCTAGTCCCCCGCAACAGACCCAAGTGTGTGATGCTCCCCTCCCTGTGACCATGTGTTCTCATTGTTCAACATCGGCCTATGAGTGAGAACATGTGGTGTTTGGTTTTCTGTTCTTGTATCAGTTTGCTGAGAATGATGGTTTACAGATTCATCCATGTCCCTACAAAGGACATGAACTCATCATTCTTTATGGCTGCATAGTACTCCATGGTGTATATGTGCCACATTTTCCTTGTCCAGTCTATCATCGATGGGCATTTGGGTTGGTTCCAGGTCTTTGCTATTGTAAACAGTGACATGATGAACATACATGTGCATGTGTCTTTATGATAGAATGATTTATAATTCTTTGGATATATACCCAGTAATGGGATTGCTGGGTCAAATGGAATTCTATTTCTAGGTCCTTGAGGAGTCACCACACTGTCCTCCACAATGGTTAAACTAATTTACACTCCCACCAACAGTATAAAAGTGTTCATATTTCTCCACATCCTCTCCAGCATCTGTTGTGTCCAGATTTTTTGATGATCACCATTCTAACTCACGTGAGATGGTATCTCAATGCGGTTTTGATTTACATTTCTCTAATGACCCGTGATGATGAGCATTTTTTCATATGTTTGTTGGCTGCATAAATGTCTTCTTTTGAAAAGTATCTGTTCATATCCTTCACCCACTTTTGAATGGATTTGTTTTATTCTTGTAAATCTGTTTTAGTTTTTTTAGATTCTGGAGACTAGCCCTTTGTCAGATGGATAGATTGCAAAAATTTTTGCCCATTCTGTTGGTTGCAGGTTCACCCTAATGATTGTTTCTTTTGCTGTACAGAAGCTCTGGAGTTTAATTAGATCCCATTTGTCTATTTTGGCTTTTGTTGCCAGTGCTTTTGGTGTTTTAGTCATGAAGTCCTTGCCTATGCCTATGTCCTGAATGGTTCTGCCTAGGTTTTCTTCTAGGGTTTTTATGGTATTAGGTCTTATGTTCAAGTCTTTAATCCATCTGGAGTTAATTTTAGTGTAAAGTGTCAGGAACGTGTCCAGTTTCTGCTTTCTGCACATGGCTAGCCAGTTTTACCAACACCATTTATTAAATAGGGAATCCTTTCCCCATTGCTTGTTTTTGTCAGGTTGTCAAAGATCAGATGATTGTAGATGTGTGGCATTGCCTCCAAGGCCTCTGTTCTGTTTCATTGGTCTATATCTCTTTTTTGGTATGAGTACCATGCTGTTTTGATTATTGCAGCCTTGTAGTATAGTTTGAAGTCAGGTAGCATGATGCCCCCACCTTTGTTCTTTTTGCTTAGAATTGTCTTGGCTATGTGGGCTCTCTTTTGGTTCCATATGAAGCTTAAGGTGGTTTTTTCCAGTTCTGTGAATAGGGTCTTAGGTAGTTTGATGAGGATAGTGTTGAATCTATAAATTACTTTGGGCAGTATGGCCATTTTCACAATATTGATTCTTCCTAACCATGAGCATGGAATGTTTTTCCATCTGTTTGTGTCCTCTTTTATTTCCTTGAGTTTGGTTTGTAGTTCTCCTTGAAGAGGTCCTTCACGTCCTTTGTTAGTTGTATTCCTAGGTATTGTATTCTCTTTGCAGCAATTGTGAATGGCAGTTCATTATTGATTTGGCTTTTTTTTTTTTTTTTTTTTTTTTTGAGATGGAGTTTTGCTCTTGTTACACAGGCTGGAGTGCAATGGCGCGATCTCGGCTCACTGCAACCTCTGCCTCCTGGCTTCAGGAAATTCTCTGCCTCAGCCTTCTGAGTAGCTGGGATTACAGGCACGCACCACCATGCCCAGCTAATTTTTTGTATTTTTAGTAGAGACAGGGTTTCACCATGTTGACCAGGATGGTCTCGATCTCTTGACCTCGTGGTCCACCTGCCTCGGCCTCCCAAAGTGTGATTTGGCTCTCTTTAAGTCTGTTATTGTTGTATAGGAATGCTTGTGATTTCTACACACTGATTTTTGAAGAAAAATACTTTTCCACTAACTTTTAAACTGTTCTTTAAACTGTCCATTTCAAGCTACATATCCACATTTGTTTCCATCATCAAGGAAACTACAGAAACAAAACAAGAGTTTGGCTCTTTGGTATGGAAAACATGATGATGTCTATATATAAACCAGATTTTCTTGATTTATGGATTGGATTTGTAGAGCACATACAACATTAATTTGTGTTTTTCAAAGACCTCAGAATTATTTGAGTTTTGAAAGTTCTAGAATTAGTTTCAAAAATCTAAAAATTCTATACCAAAATCAAGATATCAAACTTAAAAAATACTTTTTAAAGTAACTAAAGCCAGCATTGTATGGTTTTAAGTGCATATTATTATTTTAACTCATTATTAAATTATATTCCAGAAAACACTAATACTTTAATAAATACATGAAATAAATTTTAAACTATTCATTTAGTACCACAAAATAACAAAATACAAAATTTCTGACTTTTAGGGAATAGCTGAGAAGTTAATAAATTGTCTTTTCCTCAATCATTGAAATTATACATTCTTTTTTGTGAAGAATGTGTAAGCATTACTTCTATTACATTAAAAGCCATAAAACCAGGAATAAGATTCACATAAACACAATATCCAAATGGAACAACAGTTACTCATGGGCTGGTTTCTAGAGGGGTCAATATTTACCATGTACTCCCCATGTTTCCTCTCCATTCTTGAGCTACCAGTGTCACAAGTTTAACTTCAAAACTAATTTGCCTTTTGATCAATGATTGCTCTTTATATTTGAAACCTTGAGTAATATTTTAGTTGACTTATGGCAAATTCACTGTGATGCATCTGTGCGTGTGTTGATTAAATTAAATATTAAATATCAGATAGAAGACCCACCTTATAGTCAGAAGTAAAATATTCATTAATTGCAATAAGGAACAAGAAAACCAGTCCTGGCTCTAAGAGGTATTGTTGCTTCTTTCTCAGCACCCTGTCTAGCAGAAGCAAAATGTGATAATATGTAATATTTCCTTTCCTCCTCTTGCTATCATCCCACAGACATCATTCCTCTAAAGTTTAGGGCCGGTCCATGAGAGGATTCTGAAGTAAGTGATGTTTCCAGTTGCCTTCTTTCAAGCGTAGGATGACTATTCTCCCTCTCCAGGACTGACCTCCTCTGAGGCATCCAGGGCTCCTGCTCATCCTGCCTTGACTCAATCTGACCCCAATACTCCGAACTTTTCAGTCGCATAGCTCTAGTATTCAGCAAGATGAAATTTTCTTGGATAGCACTTTCGTAGACCACATCTCTGTTTTCTTTTCTTTTTCTTTTCTTCCTTTTATTTTCTTTTGAGACAAGAACTTACCCTGGTTTTGTTTTGACAAGGTTTTACACTTCTTTTTTTTTAGATAAGGTCTTACACTGTCCAGGTTGGAGTGTAGTGGTGCCATCATGGTTCACTGTAAGCCTTGACCTCCCAGACACAAGCAATCCTCCCACCTCAGCTTCCCAAGTAACTGGGACCACAAGGCTGTGCCACCATGCCCTGCTAAATTTTTTTAGAGACAGTGTCTCACTATGTTGCCCAGGCTAGTCTCAAACTCCTGGACTCAAGTGATCCTTTCACCTTGGCCTCCCAAACTGTTGAGATTATAGGTGTGAGCCACCACACCTGGCCTCCAACTCTGTTTTCTAGAGGGAGAGCAACATAACTTAATAAATCAATATCCGTTGACTCATTTACCAAGTTTCTTCTCTCTCTCTTTTTTTTTTTTTTTTTTTGATGGTATCTCACTGTTGTAGGCCCAGGCTGGAGTGCAATGGTGTGATCTCACTGCAACCGCCACCTCCCAGGTTCCAGCAATTCTCCTGCCTCAGCCTCTTGAGTAGCTGAGGTTACAGGTGACCACCACCATACCTGGTTAAGTTTTGTATGCACAGTAATATATAAACCTAATCTTTGAGATTTTTAGTGCACTTTTGGCCACTTAAAAGTGATAGTTAAAGGATATTTAGGCATGTATTTCTTTCAAGCTTTTCTATTTTGCCTCAGAGAAAACCTTCTTTATTTTTCTTTATAGAAATTGACAGTCTAATATCACAATGAAAAGAACTAGAGGAGCAAGATCAAACAAATTCAAAAGCTAGCCAAAGACAAGAAATAACTAAGATCAGAGCAGAACTGAAGGAGATAGAGACACAAAAAAACCCTTAAAAAAATCAATCAATCCAGGAGCTTGTTTTTTGAAAAGATGAACAAAATAGATAGACCACTAGCAAGACTAATAAAGAAGAAAAGAGAGAAGAATCAAATAGATACAATAAAAAATGATAAAGGGGATATCACCACTGATTCCACAGAAATACAAATTACCATCAGAGAATCCTATAAACACCTCTATGCAAATAAACCAGTATATCTAGACGAAATTGATAAATTTCTGTACACTTACATTCTTCCAAGACTAAACCAGGAAGAAAGTAGAATCCATGAATAGACTAGTAACAATGTCTGAAATTGAGGCAGCAATTAACAGCCTACCAACCAAAAATATTCCCCTTTAACCCCTGCCAGAATGCAATCATATGTTTAGTAAGAGTCCACTCTTTATAGGCTAACATTTTTTACAGCATGTCTCAACAACTAATTTTTCTTAATAACTCTTTAATATCTATTAATTTGTAAAATACATTCCTAGCCCACCTCATTGGCTCCATAGGCTTCCAGAGAAGCCTGGTCATTGTACGTATCTATTTTAACCTCATCCGTTGGCAGAAATTCTAAACAATAAAAGTCTATATTAATAATCATATTACTTATCCTGCACTGTTATTTTCTTTCTTAATAACTTCTTCATACTTAATTAATGCTTCCATTTAAAAATAGAAAAAGCTCATTACACAATAATGTTAGTAGAATTAGCAGTAGCAGCCAATGTAATATGCAAAAGACAAACAATCTTAAGAGAAAAAATCTTAAGAGAAAACAATCTTAAGAGAATCTAGCTTTTGCAAGCCACTAGCTATTTTTTGTGTTGCATGCATAGGAAAAAATATAATAATTGGAAATATTCTATTTATGTTTATTTAATATACTCCTATATTGAAAGTTCACCTTTTAAATGCATCAATATTACCAACAGATATCGAATTCATTTTATTATGAGGTTTTATCATACTTTTCTTAGATAAAGCTTTTTAGATATGCTCATTTTCTAGGCAAATTACATAATCTGAAACTTTAAGAAAACTGACAAGCATTTTAAATTAAAATTTAAGTTCTAATGAAATGGTTTAACAAATGCAGAAGATAATGTGGGTTTTATGTCATTATAGTGATGGAAGATTGACCATGAACCAAATGGTTGTCCTTTTGTCCTTCAAAAGGTAATAAAGTTCCAATGAAATATTCCTGTTGGTTAAAGAATCATCTAGGCATAGATAGAAGCTCAGGAATAGAAGAGATAGTAGGGAGTGAGACAATAGGAAAATTAAAAGCAATAATAAAAGTTTCTTTGTCGTAAGAAAGTCTTTGTGTTGCTGCAGGTTTTGTGTGTTTGTTTGTGTCGATGGTTGTGGGTTCAGGAATTGTATGTTCCATTGAAGTAGTTACTGTTGTAAGGACAGTTGGAGTAACATTAGTAGTGCTGGGAACAGTTATGGTACTGGATTAACCTAACATAACAGTTATAGTTGTGGTGGTTTGCGCTCAGTTGAAAAATATAATACTATTTGATCCTTCAATGACCACAATTAAATTACCTCTACCACCTCAAACAAATCTATTGCATCATTTCTTGTGGTAGCTGTTAGTTCAGTTGATACATTTGTTTTGTGATTGTTGTAAACTTAGTGAATACCACGGCAATCATAGCTTCAGTTGAAATAGATATCGTATCTTTTGTGGTAGTGTTGCATGGAGCATATGTTGCTTCCAGGCTCAGCTAAAATCGTCATGGTGACCTATTGCAGTTGGTTCATTGGAAGCAGTGGTAACTATGGTAGTTGTAGGCCTTGTCTCATGGAGGCTAGTTGTTATCATTACAGTTAACTAGAGTTAGTGGCAAATATGGCACAGCATGAATGAATAATATTAAAGGGTTGTATTGTGAGAGATGAGTTTGATTGAATAAGTGGCAATAGCTGATGGAGTTGTTCAGTCAAAATTGTGTCAATTATCTGTTTACTTCAGGTATTGACTACAGAGAGTTGAGATAAAGTGGTAGTGGTTGTGGCTGTCATGGCAATAGGATAGTTCAGCTGAAGTGTTGGTTCCTATTGCAGATGTGCCTTCAGTTGAAGTAGTTGGAGCCATGGGGGTTGTAGATTTATTTGTAGTGTTATAAATTCTTACATGCTGTTGTTTATTTTGAAAGTAGCTTCTGAACAAAATGATGAGTTTATTTCAGAGTGTTTGAGTTTTTTTCCAGAGAGTATAAATGTGATTAAAGTTTTGGTCCTTGCTTTCATGTCTGTGCATTTTTGGTATTTGTAGATTCAGTTTAAAGTGGGAGTGACTTTCGTGGTTGTAAGCTCAGTGGAACTGGTGGGTGAATTAGGTTCAGTTCAATGACAGCTGGTGCCATGATTGAGGGTTCACTAGGTGGAAGTTTAGGTTGTTTCATTTGTAGTTTCAGCTGAAGTAGTCATTATATCTCTAAGTGCAGTATGTTCAATAGAAATTGTAGTGCTTTTAGGCTCAATTAACAAGGTAGTATTAACTGTGTTTGTTGTAATTTCAATTGAATGGGTTGTTATCATTGCAATGGTAGTAGATTGAGTAGAAATTGTAATGTTTTCATATTTAATAGAAGTGACTGTTTCTGTTGTGGACATATGTTCAGTTCAAGTAACTGTAGTTAAATGGGTTCCAGAATCAATGGAAGAAGTGATATGTATAGATTCACTTGAAATGGGGATGGCTATCCTGGCAGGTTTAGAAGTTAAGAGGATTGTAGGTAGGAGTTGTATGTTCCATTGAAGTGGTTATTGTTGTATGGTCTGTTGGAGTAACCTTAGGTATAACTTCTGCTGACATGGCCGTAACTGTCATGGTGTTATTATGCTCAACTAAAGTGATAGATTCTGTTGGAGTGGTGGTACTATCCGGTGTAGTGGAAAATGTTGTTGAAATGCTGATGATTGTTTCCATTATGGTAACAGCTTCCATTGAAGCAAAGGTTACTGGGGTTATGTTTGTAGGTTCGGTTGAAATTGTGTTGGCTGCAGCTTCAGGTGACACGGTGATAGTGGGCCTTATGGTCATAAGTTAGGTTGAAATTTTAGAATGATCTGCTGTGGTCATTGTAGGTACAATTGCTGTAGTTAGTTCTGTTGTAGTGGTCACTGTAGGTTAAAAGAGAGGCAATGAGGTTGTTCCAGGAATGATTATGCTAGATTCCCCACCATCTAGGGGTACGTGGATAATAATGGAGGAGGCAGTGTTGTCCCTATCTTTACTGACCAGGCACACAATGAGTACTCCAGTTGCTGTTCTTATTACACAGGATAAGTGACAAATTAGAAAGATTTTCCACAAAGACCAGTCACTAGATATATTTTGTGTCACCTTAAAGTGATTTAAACAAAAATATTAAAATGAAATCAAACATTTCAAGAAAAATGAAAGTCATTGTCATTTCTTTATAATTTTAATTTTTACTTGTTATTTATAATTTGCCACTTACTTGTAATTTACTCACCAAGTGTGTAAATGTCACTATTATTTATTATTTTCATAGTAAATACTAAGTTAAATTTCTACTTTTATCCTGGGCAATGGTTGATCTTAAGCTTTCCCTACCACCGCAGTAAAGAAATTTGCATATTACTCTCATCTTTTCTTAGTCTTATGTCTACTTATTTTAAAGAAAAACTTGCTAAAAAACCAAAATCCTCAAAGATCAGTACACAGGTAGGTTGTTGACTTTATTGTGTCAATAAGGAATCGCCTAAATTCTCCTGATTAAAATTTTCTCCTTTCTGAACCTATTAAAACTCAAAATTCTTCCATTAAGTATACTCCCTAGGAATCTTCCAGTGGTTTTCTTTCTAATTATTAGACAAAACATACTCATCTGCTAATCTTCAGCTCATATTAGGACTCATCTGCATGAAAATTTTTAGACAGACCTTAGGAGAATCTAGCTTCTGCAAGCCACTAGCTATTTTCCCTTGGAAAATTGCTTATCCTCTTTGAGCTTATGTCCTCACCTGTAAAATTAGTAACAGGAGTGCTAGTAGACATACAATACTGGCATAAAGACTCAAATGGGTGAAACAGCTTTGTGAACTAAAAAGCTGTCCAAGTAAGAGGTTGAATACATGGCAGTTGGATGGCAAGGACTCTGGACCCAGAAACAACTTGGCTTCCAATCTAGCTCTGCCATTTACAGTGTTGCCTGGAGCAAGTTACCTCAATTCTGCTTTTCACAGTCTTTACCTATAAAATAAGGATAATAATATAAGCTGGCACATGGGGTTGTTGTGCAGCTTAAATGAGATAAATGTGTAAAGTTCTTATCTCATTCTCGGGGATTTAGCACATGTTATAGAATGCTTGTGATTATGTGGGTACTGATGATTATCATGGCATTGCAACAAACCTTTTTTGTTATTATTAAGTGGATAGGTAGCATGATAGTGGGAAAAGAATAGGCTTTTTTTAAAAATCAAGCATTAGGTACAATGCTTGATTTAAGTCTTGATTTGAGACTTAGGTTTAAGTCTCAAAACTATGATATTTGGTAGAAATCTCTAAATTTGCCTGATATTAGTTCATCTCAGCCACTAACTAGTTTTATTAATGATGGAAAGGGGAGAAGAAATTCAATTTTTCTTCTTTTCTATAAGCAAACTTCCCTGAGTCCTTCCCCCTCCCATGGGATCAGATCCTGCTTTGCAAGTTTTATAAGTTTATAAATTCTTGTATTCTTGTTCTTCATAGCTGATAACTGTAAGTTTCTGTAACACAGCAAAGGTCATAAGAAAGGCCTAAGTAGGTTGGACTCTGGCCATCTAGGAGCTATAGCAAAAGGCAACAGATAAGGCCTGTGCTAGAATCCTTGAGCTCTACAGATAGCAAGCATCTGTGCTGCACAGCAAAAGTCATATGGAAGCCTGAGTTGTATCCCTGTCATTGCTTAACAAACTGTCTTTGTTCTACACCTGCAAACTTGTTTTTGCACCACTGTGCGCTTCATGTATAAAAAGTCAAGCCCTGTCTTTGTTAAGCACTCAGCCTTCGGATCCTGATCCACTGAGCCAGTATCCACCTTAATAAAATCCTCCTGTTTCGCCCATTGGTCTCTCTGGTCTCCTGAATATTCTGCAGCAGTATAAATTCTAGCAAAATGTTCAACTTTCCTGAAGGTATATTTCCAGTTATCAAATGAAGAGGTTGAATTAACTGGTATCTAAGATAACTTTCAGCTTTAAAACTGAAATGTTTTAGTTCACTTGTGCAGATAAGGAGACACATCCTCTTACTTCTCTTTAAGCTCACCTCACCATTCACATTGCCTTAGCTCTGCTAAAGTTGTATCAAGGACCAGGACTCAGACCCTCTAGAATATGCTCCATAATAGCAGGAAAAAGAGGAGGGGTGAATCCAAAGCCATGATAATCCAACTGAGCTGCCAAATATCTGGCCCATAAAGCAATGTCAATTTTCTGCCAGGTTCCGGGTTTAGGGATCATGCTATGCATGAAGTAAATATAGCAACATGGCAGAAACTCAGAAATATGGGAGAGCTGAGTCTGGGCAACAAACCAAAGTGAGAAACACAGGGAAACAAAGTAAGGTTTCTAAGTCAAGTAAAAAACACTAAGATTATCACACCTGTAATTCCAGCACTTTGGGAGTCTAAGATGGGTGGATCATTTGAGGTCAGGAGTTCAACACTAGCCTGGCCAACAAGACAAAACCCCATCTCTACTAAAAATACAAAAATTAACCAGGCATGGTGGCATGCACCTGTAGTCCCAGCTACTTGGGAGGCTGAGGCATGAGAATTGCTTGAACCCAGGAGTCACAGGTTGCAATTGAGATCGCATCACTGCACTCCAGCCTGGCTGACAGAGTGAGACTTCGTCTCCAAAAACAAAGCAAAACAAACACAAAAAGAAAAATGCTAAGATTAGAATCAGGAGGGCAAAAGAAAGCTTTTAGTCCTTAGAGAGGTAGCTAACTGTAAGTCTGAGGTGTGCAAAGTACAAGATGATGTTCCTAGGACATTCCTTCCTTCAGCAAGTGATCTGTCAAAGATTAATGGGATTTTGCCAATAAGACACAAGAGTCAACTTGAACAGGCTCTAACTGGCCAGAAGGGAAAATTAAACCGTGAAAAAAGGAATTATAACATTGACTCTTAAAATTAAAACCTCACTGTTCACCACTGGAGGTTGCTATGGCACCAGCAAGCTCATTTCCTTGAAAATTAATGAATAAAATGAAATATTGAACTATTTATGCAGTCCTTTAAGGATTGTGTTTCAAGGTTATAAAATAGCTGGTTCATTTTTATCAAAGAACTCTATCTAATAATTGTAGAGGGAAACATATAATCAGAAAATCACCAGTTTCCAACCCATAATGGGAAAACAAAAGTGAATCCAGGTAAAGATTATCCATAGATACCAAAGTCCTTATGTGAAAGAGTTGAGGAACTTTATGATAGCGTTAGCATCCTGATACCACATGAATCTGTAGACTAAGCATCAAAATAAGTGGAAAAAAACAGACTTTGTATGCAGTAAAATATAGAATGCATCACCTATAAATGTTTCTTGTCTGTGGCTTGCAGGAAATACAGAGGATAAAGTAACAAGTCAAAAAGTATCAGGAAGAAACAAGCAACCCAATCCTGAACGTGGGACATTCTACATGGAGAATGTTCTAGTTTCTTCACAAATCAATGCCATCTAAAAAAAAGAGAGGGGAAGAAAAACTATTTTAGACTAAAAAAGATGTAGATGTGTAAAAATCAAAGCAATGTGTAGACTTTATTTAGATCTTCATTAAAACCGAAAATTATAATTTGGGGAATAGTAGGGGCAATTGAAATATAAACTGGCTATTAGGTAATCCTAAGGAGTTACTGTTAATTTTTGTAAGTACGGTAACAGAAAGGTGGTGATGTTATTTAAAATGTCCTTATCAGGTAGAGAAGTATGTTGAGTTACCTGCAAGCCAAAGGACCTGAAGGGAATGAAAGAGGACAAATGAAACACATTTGGAAAAATGTTGATACTTGTTGAAGTTAAGCAATATAAATATGAGGTTATTTTATACTATGTGCTCTAACTTTTCTGTATGTCTTAAATTTTCCATAATAAAAAGTTTTTTTTAAAAAAAGAAGTCAAAATAGACAAATAGAATCTAATTAAACTTCAGAGCTTCTGTACAGCAAAAGAAACAATCATTAGAGTGAATGTGGCACATATACACCATGGAATACTATGCAGCCATAAAAAATGATGAGTTCATGTCTTTTGTAGGGACATGGATGAATCTGTAAACCACCATTCTCAACAAACTGACACAAGAACAGAAAATTAAACACCACATGTTCTCACTCTTAGGCGAGTGTTGAACAATTAGAACACATGGACACAGGGAGGAAAGCATCACACATTTAGGTCTGTTGAGGGGAACTAGGGGAGGGACAGCAGCAGGTAGGGAGGTTGGGGAAGGATAACATGGGGAGAAATGCCAGGTATAGGTGATGGGGGGATGGAGGCAGCAAACCACATTGCTATGTATGTACCTATGCAACAATCCTGCATGTTCTGCACATGTACCTCAGAACCTACAGTACAATTGTATATGATTATATATATATATAATATATATAATTATATATATATTATATATATAATATATTATAATATAATATAATATATTATATAATATAATATATTATATATATATATATATTATATATATATATATTATATATATAATATATATAATATATAATATATATATAATATATATATATATATAATATATATATATATATATAATATATATATATATATATGGAGAGAGAGAGAGAGAGAGAGAAGTCAGACCCCAGAGGGGTAGAGGAAGGACAGTCAGGCTGACTCAGAGGCTGGACTCGGATTGGAGTAAGAGGCAGCTTCCTAGAGAGCAGAGCCCTTAAGTCTTGGAGCACATTGACACCTCCATCATGCTACTTGAGCTTAGTTTACCTGCCCATTCCATATATATATGGAATGTGTGTGTGTGTGTGTGTGTGTGTGTGTATTGGATATTAGATAATATACATGTGCACACATATATGCACACACATATATGTCTATACATATGTATATATACATACATACACATCATTATATAGAAATATACTCTCTATATATCTCATTTCTAATATATAATAACTATATTATCAAATACATATACCCATTCAGTAAATACTAAACCAAGAGTACTGCCATGGAAGTAGCACTAGAGAAACAACCAGTATTCTCATAAATGTTATCTGACCCTGCTGGAATAGTCTTTCTGGGAATTCTGAGGGTTCAGGGGTTTCTGGGTTGATGCAGACAGCATTGATATCGGTATAAGCCACTCCAGTGACATCAGTAGAAACTGACTTGCTCAGCTATGAGCTTCATGGTTGTTTGGACTCTGGAGTGTCTACAGGGACAAAACAGTGGCACAAATGGAAAGAAAGGGAAGTTACTGTGTTGAATTTTTTAAGTAAAATTATTCTAAAATTTTTAAACCATCTTGTGACATGTAATAAAAGTATTAGTAGATCAATATTTAAAATAAGACTTGTACTGATTAAACCAAATTTTCTATTTTATTTCATGAATAAAACTAGTCTTTAAATAAAATTAGCTCTCAAAGTAATTAAATCCAGTCAGGTCACTAGACTTTATTATTTCATATACTTCATTAATGTTATGAAGCAAGATCATCCATCATTCATTATCATACAATGCATATTTATTAAATATCCCATATTTCAAGCATAGGTACATCTTATGAAGATATACCACAACAGGCCTTCTATTAGGTATAGAAACAAATGATCATAGCTGGTCAGAGCTAAAAGAAAACCAATTGCTTACCAAAAGCAACACCTGCCAGTTATTTTAGAAATAAAATTAATGAGACCAAAAGTGGTGTGGAGACTTTCCACAAAACACTTCAGAAAGTTCTATTATCCAATTTTTTCCTGCTCAGCCTGGAGTTCCTGAAACTACAACCACCATTTAAAATCCCCCATGCAAAGACACATTCTGTATTAGTAATAGCTCAATGCCCTAACAGAATACCAGAATCCAAGCTCAAGGTAAAACTAAGAAAGACCAAGTATTTTGCAGTTGATCAACATGCTTTGTGTGGTCTTTATGTTGCCTCAACGCCTTCATGCTCTGTTGCAGGGAATAAGGAAGGGATACATCTATGTGCATTATAAATCAGATGGTTCATCTATAAAAAATAATAAGGCACTGTTATGAGAGAGATGGGATTAAGACAGATGAAGAAATTTGAGTTCAGCCAAACAGAGGACAGAGGCTATAATCAAAGCAGGAGAGGGCTGGGGAGGAAGGACACCATCCTTTATGATGTGTCATTCCTGAGACAGGATGGTTAATGCATTGTATGACAATCAGCTTACTTACCCTTTACGGGTTGACTCTGACTCAATATAGAGAAGAATGATCTCGTAGTGTAAGTCAACTCAAGAGATCAAAGCAACATCCTATGAATCACAGAGTAGCAAAGTGAAAGAAACTTGGACCTCTAAAACCTTCATAAAGAAGAATTACTGCAGCACCTCAGACTTTTATGACAGCTGAATTACATTCTTAGTAATACACTACCATATTATGGCGGGGAGGAGATACTATCTTAATTTGGCCCTGGAGCACCATAACCACAGCATAGATAAAATTTAACAAGCATTCATTTTTATTTATACTTTATTTTGATAGCCTACAGATGAATAAATTATTTCTGTTGCTTGTACAATAACTGGCATGTTCCAATTTCAAAATGCCTAATTGATTACACAGTCGCAAGACTCAATTACAAGGTACCAAAGAAAATATGTCACTGCGAAATCCATCTGATCTCTACATTGTCAACGAACATTTCTTATGCAGGTATTCGTATATTATTCAGAATAGAACACCGGGATTAATATGATGCACAAAGAATGTATGGGTAAGTCCAGGATTGTCAGTTCGCCCAATACCAGGGGCAAAAGTACACCTTAGATTTTATGCACCTTAGATTGTGAAAATGATGCCACTTGCATTTGCATATTCCACCATCTTCACAGTTATATACTTCTGCTCTGCTTTTTTTTTTTTCCGCCAAAAGAATTTGGAAACATTTATTAGTTAGTAAAGTAGTGAAAGTGCTTTGAAATTTGGCCATACTTTTTCCAAAGAAACTTTGTGGTCTCTGTTAGGTTCATCTATTAATGCTATGTCAATTTGTTTCATATTTTGACCCCTACACGCACAAACTCCTTGGCTGAAATTTCACTATGGTCTGTTGATAATTAAAACAACTTAGTTCATTCATTGGTTGAGACCAATATGACAGCTCCAATTCTCTGATTTTTGACAATAATTAGGCAAAGGGATTATCTTAGTTCCTTTAACTCTTTGAGTGACATAATAACAAGCCAAACAAAAGGCTTTAAAATATAGTGCATTTAGTGATAATTACATTTCCAGTATTATTCAATTATTTAATGTATGAAAAGTCATAAAAATACACAGAGGTGCAAAAAAAATTCAAAACCTCAGATTGGTATTAATTCAATAAGTGCTTTGCATAAAATCACTAAGTGTAGAAGTAAAAAATAAAAGAAAATTTTACACATTCTCTTATGTAATTATCATAAAAAATAAGAGTGTTTCTTTATTTTCCTGAGTTTCCAATACCAGTGACAGAATATCCTTTCAACAGATTAAAATTAATTAAAAATAAATTAGATAGTATCTTGTAATAATACTACTCAGAATGGAAACAAGCAGCTGAAAAATATGTTTTGATCCATATGAATGATTGAATAAAAATGCCAAATGTGTTTTTCATGATAGAATAGTGTCTTTTCTTCATTTATTCAGAAATGATTATTGAAAATGTAATACAAGTCAGACTTTTTTGGAAAATAGTGATCTACAAAGCAAAAAATAAAATAGATAAGTACTTGTGTTATTGGAGCTTACATTCTAGTCTTAACACAGTTGGTAATACATATAATAATTGACTTTTGATTATAAATTTAAAACTTCCTTTAAGTAACAGTAGTCGTATTTTTTTTCTTAAGGCATGGTCTTACTCTCGCCCAGGCTGGAGTACAGTTGGCATGATCACACTCGCTGCAGCCTCAACGTCCTGGATTCAAGCAGTCCTCCCACCTCAGCCTCCTGAGTAGCTGAGACCACAGGCGTACACCACCAAGCTCCACTAATTTTTTGTAGAGACAGGGTTTCACCATGTCGCCCAGGCTGGTCTCAAACTCCTGAGCTCAAGTGATCTGCCCTTCTCAGCCTCTCAAAGTAGTTGTATTTTATTATAGATAATACTCTGCTTTAAAAAAAGTATGCAATTACATTTTACATAAAAGCATACTAGAAATATGATCAAACTCCAATGAACAAAAGTGAACTCTGTTTTCCAGACTCTCTGTCAATTTACAATGACGAGGAGTTCATTCATATTCTAGGGTGCAACATTTTCTCCTGAGTTGACTTACACTACTAGACCATTCTTCTCTATGCTGAGTCAAAGTCATCTCAGTAACTTCAACCTATGGCCCTGTGTTCTGTTTTGTAGAGAGATACACAAAATAAATCAAATTATTCTTCTACACATGCACTCGTATGTTCATTGCTGCATGATTTACAATAGCAAATAATTGGAATCAACCCAGGTGTCCATCAGTGGTAGACTGGATAAAAAAAAATGTGTTACATATACACACTGAATGTTATGCAGCCACAAAAAGAATGAAATCATATCCTTTGCTGCAACATGGATGGAGCTAGAGCACATTAATGCAGGAACAGAAAACCAAATGCTGCATTTTCTCACTTCTAAGTGGGAGCTAACATTAAGCACACACGGACATAAATATGAAACAATAAACACAGTGGACTACTATATGGTAGAGGTAGGGGTGTGGGTTTTAAAACTACTTATCAGGTGCTATGACCACTCCCTGGGTGATGGGATCCATACTCCAAACCTGAGCATCATGACATATTCCTATGTCACAAACCTGCTTGTGTATCCCCCCATATCTAAAATAAAAGTTGAAACTTTAAAAATTCTTCTAAATGGTTCTTAATTATTTTAACACCACAAACATGCTCCCCATTACTCAAATTAAAAAAAAAAAACTTCTTAAAAAATAAAAATTACGATTTGACTTTTACTTCAGTTATTTTCAACAGGGAAGCACCATCTGTCATCTTTGACATTGCAAAATGTCCCTGCAGCCTCCTAAATGAGTGTTAATACCTGAGCAGGCAGCATTTTCCCACACTTTCAGCTTGCCAATAGGATTACAATTGTGATAATAATAATTAGTACTACTCATATGGAAACAGGCAGCTGAAAAATATGGTTTGACTCATATGAGTATTTTTTCTAATCCACATTACATTAGATTAAAAATGTTAAATGTGTCTTTATCAATATAATATTGTCTTTTACTCCTTCATTCAGAATGAATAAATTCACTATAAAGAGATGTGTGCTCTCTGATTATAATTTAATTCTTATAACCCCTCTATAACCCTTCTAAGAAGGAAAGATTATTATCCCCATGTCTTGACAAGACATCAACTCTTAAAGAAACAGTGACTCCCAAGCTAAGTTTAGTGTGTATCTGAGGTTGCCTCACTCATCCACCAATCATTTAATTGAGGTCGTTCTATAATTATTATATACCTTTGTTAAGAATAATAGGAGAAGAAAAAGTGTACATTGTAAACTGGCAAATTTTATGATATATGAATTATATCTCAATAAAGCTGACATTTGAAAAGTATAGTAGGGGAGATGGGAAAAGTAAATTAGAAGTGAAAGGTATTTAGAAGTGAACCCTTCAAAGGGACCAAACAAAGGCATTGAAAAATAAAACAAAAAATTGGTGACTTATCTTCAAATGCATCAGGGAAGCCTACATGTTACTATTACAAGACAGGACACCAAAACAGAGGTAGCGTTGAGGGCTGGAAATGGAACATCCATGGGACAATAGATGTAGGAGTCCAAGCTTTAAGTAGTAGCAATGGCTTAGCAAATCTAATTGAGAATGTCAGGCTTCCTATCCATGCAAACGCTCTAAACTCTAACCCAGATTTAAACAGATGATCAGCACTAAGGCATCCCCATTGGAGAAGCCCATCCTCTAATTGGGTACAAGAATCATGAATCCATCAAGAGCCCTGCAGCTCTTACGGTCTTAGTCAAGGTCTGCAGGAGTCAGCAGGTCTTTAGCCTTTGGAGGTAAAGTTCATGGAAAAGACCCAATCTCCAGGGGTGAGGCCTGAAAAGAACATAGTAAGGCTATAAGCACTATTGGGAAATGAGTGGGAATCAACCAGATATTCATCAGCAATGCAAAGGGGATCCTCTAATTATCAGAAACTACAAACTAGCTCACAGTAAAGGGCTTATAAGCTGCAGGGCCATGATGGAGTTGTCCAATCTGAGGTCCTGTGGGAGCTGGGGACAGCTGTAACCCTACAACCAGAGTGGGACTGCAGGAATCAGCATTGGGACATTCAGCCCCCACTCAGGGCCACAGCAAGGAAAGTTTTGAGCAGAATGTCAGGGCAGGACTGTGCTGTCACAGTGGCGGTGAGAGTATCAGATTTGCTGCCTAATCTGAGTTGAAGGTGGCAGAAGACAAGTATGAAGCACCCCCGCCCAACAGCAGAAGATAAGGGGCAGGAGCACTAATATGATTGTTTTCGCTGACCCAGTTCTGCCTGGGACTAGGGTAGACACTGGGGCAAGATAGAGGTTACAGGTGATGGGGTTTGGTGGATTCAGCTGTGAGGAGCTGAGAGAGGCTCAGGTAGGGCCCAAGGGATGGAGCTGGAAATAAACATATTTGGAGTGATGATTTTCAACGTGTAAGAAAGCAAAGAAAATAATCTCAGAGGAAAGAAGCTGGTCACAGCGTGGAGAAGATAATCAGATCTTAAAGGTTATGATGCACACAGGTTGGAAAAGGGGAGGAAGAAGGGCATTGGAGAAGATGAGAGCAGTTAAGACAATGTAGAGGAGCTCTAAGATTGAAGGCAATTATAAAGATAGGGCCAGGTATACAGAGAGGCCTTTGTGAAAATGTAGATAAATGAGATCAGTGTACAAAGTGAGAAAGCAGGTTAAGAGAATTTTGATTCTAAATCTGGAAGAGATAAGACATAACGTCAAGAAAACAGCATGGTCATTTTATGTGAATAAAATATTAAGGATTGGGGTTCCATTCTCAGTAAGGGACAAATGACTGTGTATCCCTGGATCATCTGAGCAATAAGAGTAATATTCATGGTATTGATCACTCACGACATATTAGGCACTATTTTGAGTCTTTTCTCCCTTCCTACCAAATCCATTGCAAAACTCTCCCAACTGTCCTCCCTATTCCCAGTTCTACAATCCCTCAATCCCTTTTCCACACAGCGTCCCACTGTTTATCTAAAATGAAAACAGATATGTCACTGTCCTGCTCAGAATACCTCAATGACACTGCCTTTTCAGAGGGGAAATCACTAAAACTTAGAATGACCTGTAAGACCTTAAGTGGGGGTAACCCCTGCTCCCCTCTCAAGTTTCATTGTTCCCTCATTTATATACTTACTATGTCCCAACCATGGTGTCTTAAAAAAATAAAGAAATATTTCAAATACACAAACAGAAAGAATTTTACATTGAACGAATATAAATGTTTCTAAAGCATATATCTAAGAATGGATTTCCTAGATCAAAATGTATGTGCATCTTCAATTGCCATGCTTTGCCAAATTGATCTCTAAAACTACCTGTGTATACTCTCATAGAGATGGTCTTAGTTTTATGCCTACTTGCTAAAAATTAGGTATTGTCAGATTTTTAATTACATCAGTTTGTTATATGAATTGCTATCCCTTGGTCACTGTAATTTGTATCTTATTTGTTCAATTTATTAATTAAATAAATATTTATTGGATGCCTATCTCTTCCAGGTCCTGACCAGAATTTTGAGCAACAAATAAAATAGCAAATATTCCTGTCCTCATAGAGCTTCTATTCTAAATTCTGCATGCAAGAGGAGGGGTTATGGTAAACATTACAGGTATTTATTTGGGATCCAAAGAACTGCACACTGACCCTCACAAGCAGGAACACTCAAGTTTGAGTCATTTCCACACCTCATTGAATTAAGGTGATCCACCACCAACTCAGCTGCCTGCCAGAAGCAGATGTAGATGATTTCTGGAGAAAGAGAATCCCTCTAAGATTCTCAAATTATTTCTATAAATGTTTCATGAAAAGAATATTGGGCAAAAATTATTACACATGTAAAAAGATGATATTTATATGAAAAATAAGAGAAAGGAAATATACAACAAAACAGAAACAAGAATGAAGTATAGAATTTCCAGATATGAACTTAAAAATCTTTATGATTAACATGTTCAGGAAATTAAAAACAAGGAGGTGAATTTGGCAGAAACATGAAACTATTTAAAATATTTAAATTAAAACTGAAAATAAAATAATTAATATTAGGAATTCAATGGATGGCTTTGCAAACCAAAAATAAAATTTTAAGCTGCCCAACTATCTGAATGGACCCCTCTTCCTGGCAAAGGCATCCCAAAGTTAATCTGAAAAACTACTTCAGGCCATGATGGGAAAGGGAAGAGCTAGACATGCCTCATTGTAACCTCTTCCCTTTGGGAATGACTGATAGAAGAGATTCTTTAAGTCTTATAAGAAACATTTACAGTTTATTCTCTCTGAAGCCTGCTACCTGGAGGTTTTATCTACATGATAAACTCTTGGTCTCCACAATCCCTTATCATAACCCAGGCATTCCTTGGCATTCCTTTTTTTTTTTTTTCTGACAATGTCTCACTCTGTTGCCCAGGCTGGAGTGCAATGTGGTGGAATCTTGGCTCACTGCAACCTCTGCCTCCCAAGTTCAAGTGATTCTCCTGCCTCAGTCTCCTGAGTAGTTGGAATTTACAGGCACCAGACCTTATTATTCATAATAACTCTTTCAACCAATTACCAATCAGAAAATCTTTAAATCTACCTATGACCTGTAAGCCCCTGCTTTGAGTTGTCTGGCCATTCTGGACCAAACCAATATACATCTTACATGCATTGATGGATGTTTCATATCTCTCTAAAATGTTTAAAACCAAGCTGTACTCTAACAACCTTGGTACATGTCATCAGGACCTCCTGAAGCTGTGTCACGAGCTCATCCTTAATCTTGGCAAAATAAACTTTCTAAACTTATTGAGACCTGTCTCAGATACTTTTGGTTTACAAATTGGCAACCACAAAGGGATTCTGTGTGAAGGTGCCCCTGACCTTTAACAAATCTCCTGTTGGAGCTCGGCACCAGCTTGAGCTATCTTTATTGCTCAAACCAATAGGACAATTTGCTGAAGCATGGGAGCTCCCTTCTCCACAGACTCCCCAATCCCAAAATCTGGTTGAGATTTAGGGTTTAATTTAGCTCTACATCTCCTTTTCTGGAGTTTTACTTACTTACAACAAAGGAGCTTTTTCCTGCTTCCATGGCAATGGAGAGCAGGCAACTGCTTTCTGGAGTTTCAGCTCACTTCCAACAGGGAAGGTAAATTTGAGGGGTTCCCCCACCCGCTTCTAAGATGGTAGAGAGCAGTCTTGAACGTGGGCCCTATTCCTAGGTAAGTAGTTGGAGTTTTTGTCTCAAAAATTCTCCTAAATAACTAAAAGTTAAAATTGACAACTAGCTGGTTTTAATTTCTCCTTCCTGTTAGAGCACTCAGTAATCTGTTTGTTTGCTTGTTTTGTGTGTGTGTGTGTGTGTGTTTTCTTGTTTTTGTTTTTTGGTTTTATTTTGTTTTGTTTTTGCTGTTCTGGTCTTCCTTTGGATTTGACCAACTCTATCCAATGTGATCAAATCTGATTAGGAATTCCAAATTATGGAGAATGAGGCCTTTGAATTGGCTAAAATTCCTTGCAAATGAAAAACAAAAACATTCTATTGGTTTCTCTGTTCATTTCCTTTCTTTAAAAAAATCGTTCTTTCATTTACTTTTCTTCTACCCTATTCCTCCTTCACTCTTGGCCATCTTCAGTATCAAGTGAAAAAAAAAATTCTAGAGAAGGCTTCTAATGAATAAGATTCCTTGGAGAACTCAGAATAAAGTTTCCTCACCCCTTTGGGCGTGTTCTGTTTTCTTTGCAGAGTTTCAAGAGTCATGGGCAGATTCTTCTTAGGTCTACAGCCCTGCTTTCTTATATTGCATTAACTGACCTCTTTGGCTTTGAGTGGGGTATCAGAGACAATCTTGTACTGTGAGAAGATTTGACCTTGGTGTGTGTAAAGGAGGACAAGAGCTACAACATTAGGGGTGGCTGAGGACAGTTTACAGAAAGTGGTCTTAGCTGTTTTTTTTCCCTACTAAGAAGTTGTTAAAATCCTAAGTCTGGTTTGGTGGTGTAGTCTAAAGGGTCTTCTCCATTGCCTTTTCTCTCAAAATTATCACGATTGGCATGTCTGTACATTTGTTTAACAAACTGACCTGTCATTCTTGTAGATAAATGAGAGACTGAGTTCCTTAGTTCTGAAGAAAAAGGGCCTTTTGCTCCTCCCACCCAAAAGTTTCCCCTGGGTGACCAAGTGGGGCCGAGTGGGATTGTCTAGGGGGTTGACCTCCCCACAGTGTGCAGTGGCCCTACAGGGAACCCCCAGCAAAATCAGTTTTAAAAAGTTTTTCCAGGAAACACATATAAGAGCTGGTCACTCTGTACTTTGAACCCTCTTAAAGGTGCTAGTCCTTCATAGAGAGAAAAAGGGCAGAAATGACTCAGTGGTGACACACTGTGGAGTCCTACTGACAATCAGCACACTTCTCTCCACTATACTAAACCCTAGACTACAGCTCCGTTTCTCCTTTTAAGAAAAAAATGTGGGAAACAAACCATCTCAGAACGAGGAAAGACAAGGAGAAGGACCCCTTCTGGGCATCTCATTGATTTTATGGTGCCTCTACTTGCAAGTGTAGGTGTAAAATAGAAAAGGTCTAGGGCATGTTCTCTAGTACTATGGATAGTTGCATGTTACAGTCTTTTATGTGCACATTTTAAACTGACAGACAAATTACATCAAGGAAAAATTCAGAGCCCAGAGGCTGACCTGCAACTATAGGGTTCCTAAGTTGTCTATTTCTCTATTTTCTTTTCTGTCTGCTTTAAATCTGATGTTACTTTTCTACTGATATAAAACCCACTATTTGTATGCAACTTTTTATTTTTATTTTTTATTGTTTTTGTAAACCATTGAATTTGTATTACTATCCCATGCCTAGAGTGCTAAAATAAAAGCGATAGGATCTTAGTTTGTATGGGCACGTATGTGTGTGTTTATGTGTACATACATGTATTTTGTTATGTGATTTAGCCACAATATGCCAAAATGGCTTAAAAGAATACTCATAAAACTAAAAAATAAGCCCAAATGCTTTTCAAGTTCATGTGACTGAAGTAAAATATTTAATAAATAACCTGGTTTTAAAATTATTGGTTAAGTAGTACTAGAAATGTGTTAAGAACTGTCAGCATTTTTGTTTTTATCTGATCAAGTGGTTTTATACTTATTTTTGCCAAATACTATAAGTTGTCAAATTTTTCCATAAGGGCTATAAAACTATAAACCCAGCCCAAAACAAAATGATCTTTGTGAAATTTTTGATAAATAAGGTATTTAATATTGTTGGTTTAATAAAAACATCTAAATCCTGAGTTATTTTGTAAAATTCCCATATATTTAACCTTAATGTTCTTATTTAGGAAAACACCTAAAATTCACAGGCTATTAAAATGGTTAGGAAGGAAAAACCTTTAAATAATGACTATCACAGTTTTCATCAATAACGTGGATTAACTATTAAAAAAATTAATAAATTAATCTGATAAATGTAATGAAATAAATGCTTATAAGTAAACTTGCCATACAATTTAAAATCTAAAGCTACATTAAATCAAATAACAGATATTTATTTAATGACTGGGTCATTTCCAGTTTAAGAAACCATATGAAAAACATTTTTCTAAAAAAATGTGTTTGTGTCTAATTCAAAGGTTATTTACACAGCAAGATAAAAGGAAACAGGAAGTAAGAGAGGTAAAGAAGGTTAGAAATGTAAAGATATATTTTTGGTAAGAAAGGTTATGAGAAATAATCACATAGTAAATTTTGACCTAAAATAAAATGACTGGTTGTTTAAAGAAAGAGAGATGTTTAGAACAAACCAGAAAGTTCAAGCACATTTTTATAAATTCTTACACAAATGGTCTGTGTAAGTCATAATAAGGTTCATTGAAAGAAGGAATTTATAAAAATGTTATATGGTTAAGTTGGTTATAGTTAAAGGAAATTATAGTCTTTCTAAAAATTGGACTGACATTAAAAGAACACTAATACAAAACTAAATAATTGGTTAGAATTAGATATTCTTACAATTTGATTTACTCAGTGAACTTGCAAGAAACTTGTAATTTTTAAAATCTATAATCTCTTTCTTTTTAAAATTCTTTGGATTGATATCTCAGAAGTTCAACTTCTGCTGTACCCTGCTGCTTCAGCTCTTTCTCCCTTTTAGAAGGCCTGGGATAGTAACTCTTTCCAACTTTTGTTGGCTCCTGTGTCATTTTTTTAAATTAATAGTGTAAAGTTAGGGAAAATTTTTGTTAACTGGCAAATGAAAACTCTTATAGGACCTGCCTCTGTGTGTGTGTTTGTTTTGTCTATATATTTATATATGTCATGTGGAAGTGATATTTCACTACCCATTATATGAAAAAGCTCTAATCAATTGACTTGAAAAAAACGTAAGCGCTTCTCAGATTAACAGAATCTAGCTCAGATGCTTTTTGGTTCATATGACTAGTAATCTTTGGTAAGATTAATTTGTTAAATTTAATCTCAGTTCTCTCCAGTAGTTTAAAATCTTCTTAAAGTCATCCTGTGTTAAATTAACTAATACTAGATTTTCCTATGGGAATTAGGGTTGCTAATAGTAAGAACAATAGGAAAAAAAAATGTGTTTTTGGTAAGTTTATAAAACCATGAATATGTAGTTTTTGCTAAAGAAAATGTAATTTTTCTCATTTAGAAACTATTTAAGGATTGCTTTAAAATAAAAGAAAAATTATATAAATAAAACTAATGAATAAAGAGAAATAAAAGCATAAGAAATAAGAAACTTTTGACTACTAGGTGGCCAGGTGGTCACCCATGGTATGGAGTTGCAGCAGGGTTGTATTCAGTTACTAAAGGTAAAAGAAACCAGTAGAATTTAGATGATGGATCATACTCTAAATTCCAAAATCCAAAACCTATTCATAAATATTTTGATTTTATGACAATATACTTATTTGGATAAGTTTAGTAAGAGTCCCTTCTTTTGAAACAAGTCACAATTGGAGACACTGGTTATTTTACCAAGGGTTTGACTGGAATAACACATTTTCAGGTAAAGTTCCAGCAAAGCCAACTTGAAAAGAGCCTATATGGCCAATCAATTCTTGCTACACTTTATGTGGATAATCAAGCCAAGTATAAAAAACCAAAAACTTACTTTGCACACAAATAGGTCTTACTATTTCTCTTTAGTAGAAAATAAGAGCTAGAAAGGGAAATTGTTTCAAAGGAAAATAATAACACCTATTACTAGATTCCAGCACTGACTTTTGAGTGCAGATGGAATAATGAATTATTTCTTGGCCACAATAATCATCATCTAAAGAGCACCAGGTTATAATTTTCTTCATGTTTTTAGTTGAAGCCCTAATGCAATAAATTCTTTTTTCTGTTCTGACACATGCATTATTATTATTATTATTATTATTATTATTATTATTATTTTTAGATGGAGTCTCACTGTCACCAGGCTGGAGTGCAGCAGCATGATCTTGGCTCACTGCAACCTCCACCTCCCGGGATCAAGTGATTCTCCTGCCTCAGCCTCCCAAGTAGCTGGGACTACAAGTACACGCCACCATGCCCAGCTAATTTTTGTATTTTTAGTAGAGATGAGGTTTCACCATGTTGGCCACGATGGTCTCAATTATTGACCTCGTGATCCACCCACCTCAGCCTCCCAAAGTGCTAGAATTACAGGTGCATTATCTTTTAATTGTCAAATTATTAATATTATTTATCTCTTATAGTTTTACTTCTTCTGAGAAAACTAGAATTATGATATTCTAAAGACTAGAGATGATTTGACAAAGCCTGTGAATTTTCCTCATTTGGAATCTCACTGATCCCAATCTGCTTTTTACTGCAAATGCACTGCTGCTAAATTATACAAGAACCCTCCCTCTAGGCCCAGGACTATCCTGGAAGAGGTAGGTCCATGAGATTCTAAGAGCCAGTTTTGAGGGCTAGAATTAGTTCAGATCTTCCAAATCAAGGATGGCTATACAGATGTCTAAACAGCTGGCAAAATAAGGGACTTTGCCTCCTGGGTTATTATGTGTACGGCATCTTTTCATCCAGGCCAACCATAAAGATTTTTTCTCTATCCCATATAATTAAAAGAAAATTATTACTTAGAGGATATAAAGACACCTCATGACAAAACCTCCTGGGTATAATATTCCCAGCTATGAAATTTATGCAGATATATACATATATATTTTTAAATGGTATTACCCACCTTACAACAAAATTACTAAAAGACCACAAAAAGCATTGTGGCACAACAAAAGTCTCTAAATGTCTTAGTTTAAAAGATTTTAATAATAATTATTTATTTTTTTTTTTTTGAGACAGAGTCTCACTCTGTCACCAGGCTGAAGTGCAGTGGCATGATCTTAGCTCACGGCAACCTCTGCCTCCCAGGTTCAAGCAATTCTCCTACCTCAGCCTCCTGAGTAGCTGGAACTACAGGCGCATACCATCACACCCAGCTAATGTTTGTATTTTTAGTAGAGACGGGGTTTCACCAAGTTGGCCAGGATAATCTCTATCTCTTGATCTCGTGATCTGCTGCCTAGCCCTCCCAAAGTGGTGGGATTATAGGTGTGAGCCACCACGCCTAGCCAAGAATGATTATATTTTCTATAGCTAATTGCTATAATTGTTGGATTTTATATTATTAAAATTTTTAAGGGGTAATGAATGCCTGTCCACCTCCATTTCTATCTGGCCTAGAACACTTTATTGGCCATAAGTCTTTTGGCTCTAAGTCCTTTGGCCTTTGGGAGTCCCATTGAGGAACAGGCTGGGCCTAGGGAAGGCAGACATGCAACCCTGTTAATACTATGTGACAAAGTAAAAGTTTGGTGGCCAGTGATTCTGGCAAATCTTGGACAGAAAAGAGAGAATGTAAACCAAAAATAAAATTCTAAGCCCCACAACATCTGAAAAAAATGCAGAGTGAAAACTATAGAGAGACAAAATAATGGGAGACTAGTATGGGTCCAAATGGACTTAAATATATCCATCACAGAAGATGGAAGAAAGAGGATAAGCAAAAGCAGTTATGTTTGAAAAATTATGATTTCATATTTTTAAAACTAATATAAAAAGCATTAACCCAAAAACTCAAGAGCATTGAAATATAAATCAATAAAAGCTTCATCACTAAATAAATACAAGTAAAACTATGGCATAGGCAGATCACACTTGAACCTCAAGAAACCAGAAACAAAAACAAAATCTCAAAAGCAACCAGAATAAAAGATAGATTTTCTTTAAAGCAGGAGCAATTGATTGATAATTTTCTTATCAACAGGAAAAGTTTGAGAAAGAAGAGTAGCTCAGAGCAGTCTATGTGAGGTATGCAAAACTGATCAGGTTCAGAGAAGATGAATATGAGACTTCTGTCAGGACAGGACTCCCCTCCCCCAGGCCCTGCCAGATCCATGCCAGGGGCAATTGTTAAAGGCATTTTTTTGTTTGTTTTTTTTCTTCCTTATAGTTTCCAGACAAGCTAAAAAATTACCTAAAATGTCATTACAAGTTGCACAGTGTGACCTTCACGCAGTATCTTCAAGAACTAATAAAGATATCTCATGAAGATAATTTATGGCCAATCAATAGTTTATGTTATTTAAATGAACAATGTAGGAGCTGCTTTCTTTTTTTCCTTTAAAAATTCACTTGTGATAGCTGCTAATTGGAGCATATATTCAGGGAAAATCAAATCTGTGTCTCTCAGGTTATAGTCCTCAAATTTGATTCAAATAAGCTCGCTACTTATTTTAATTTTGCCTCAGTTTCTTTAAGTTGACAACTTTGAAGCCAACTTCATATAGAGAAAATAAGATAACCTCAAACTACATAAAATCCTTCTCCTCTTGCTTTTGCTTTTACTTTTTCTCTTTCCCTTCTTTTTCCTTCTCTTTCTGAACTGTTCAGCCCTAAAGCCCATTAAGTGGCATAGAACAAAGCAGGCCTCTGCTTTTAAAGTAAATGGGGCCAGATGGCTCTGGAAGATCAGTCAGAGTCTGAACAGGGTAAAGAGGATGTTAGGAGACATGATGCTGGGTGCTGTAGCTGAGTGGCATGAAGGGGACATCTGTGTCACAGAAGGAGTAGCAGGAGTGTCATGAAATGGGACCTTGGTTACACACAGGGAGAATTAATCAAGCAAATTAATTAATTAAGGATAATGGGAGTCAAAGGACAGATGTGATTTATGGCTAGGTAACACTGCAGAGAAGTGGGAAATGATACAAGGTCCTTTGGAGAGCCTCGTGGAAAATAAATGTATGGTGATCAGTATCTAACACTAGGAACCACTGGTATAAGCAAAAACATTAAAAAACTCACAAATTTAAGGTTGAACCAAAGAAGCCAGACACAAGAGAGTTCATGTGGTACCATTTCATTTCTATTATATTCACAATTAGACAAAGTAATTAACAGTGTTAGAAATCAGAGCAGTGTTTACTCTGTGGGGAAGAAAAATGAGGTGGTGATTGGGGAATGGTACATGAGAATTTCTGAAGTGCTGATAACGTTCTATTTCTTGATTTGCATATGGGTGTGTTCATTTTGTGATAACTCATTGCATTGTGTCTTATGATTTGTGCACCTTCTGCTAATTTTTAGTTGTACTTCAACTAAAAAAATTAGAAAATGCTAATAGGAATAGATTAACATAAACAAAAGCAGATTAAAAATTGAGTTAACAGTGTAATTCCAATTCTAGTCAGCTTAGTTTGGTAATAAATTCTTACAATGATCACTATTTTTATTTGTGGAACAAATATTTATTATCAACTAGCTGCCAGGTACACACAGTGATTAAACATAGAGGCAGGTCCCTGGCTCCAGAAAGTTAACCTCATATTGCCTTTCTATGATGCATTTATGTGCTCACAGTTGACCCTTGAACATCATGAGACTGAACTATGCAGCAAATTTTCTTACATCTCCACCGCACTGAGAAAGCAAGACCAAACCCTCCTCTTCCTCCTCCTTAGCCTACTCAACATGAAGACAAGAAGTCGTCTATGATGATCTACTTACATTAATAAATAATAAATGTGTTTTCTTTTCCTTCTGATGCTCTAAATAATATTTTCTTTCATCTAGCTTACTTTATTGTAAGAATACAGTATGTAATACATACACAAAAGATCTGTTGACTGACTATGTCATCAGAAAGTTGTCTGGTCAATTATTAGTAGATTATTAGTAGTTAAATTTTTGAAGAGTCAAAAATTATATGCAGATTTTAGATGGAGCAGAGATCAAGGGTCAACCGCATTAAATAAATATCTATTAAGCACCTACAATGTGTTAAACTGGGAAAATCTATCTTTAAAAAAACAAACTACCTTGTATTTATTTACATAATGAATTTACTCTGGAACATTTCTCATCCTAATTAGAAGCAGAAATCTAGAACTAGAAAATGGTGAAAGTTATGACTACTAAAAGTTATTTTACCATAACTTTAAAACTTACTGTGAAAGAATTTTCAGAAAGAGAAAAGTTTAATCAGTAATACATTTAATAATAAAGTAATACTAATTGAAAATATAAGAAGGAAGGAAATAAATAGAATTAAAGTATTTGAATGCAGTTTTGTTACATTAATTGCATATAACTACAGTAAGCAGGCTAGCAAAAAGTGGGGAAGTACTTTTATAGGAATGGCATAAAAAACAGTTAAATGTGATTTTCTAAGTAGAATAAATGCTGTCAAAATCTTTGTTTTAAATTTCTTGGGAATACTTTTGTTTTGGTACATAAAGCACTTTCACTCCTGCTCCCAACGACATGCTCAAGTGAAGTGCCTATATACTGCCATCTTTTGTTCATACATAGAACTAACACACACACAAAAAAAAAATGACTGAATTTTCTTAGTGCTTAAAAACTGTCAAGTGATTTATATCAATCTCATCAACACCATCTAAAAGCTATAACATGTCACAATGTCCTACTGAATTCAACGCTTCCATGGGTAGTTACGAACCCTGGGTGCACACTTTTTAAAAAATATAGAATTCTGGCCCATCCGTGATGATTTTGTCAATAGAACCGCACTGGAATGCAAGTACCATCAACATTAATCTGTCAATTACCAAGAATTCTAAATAACAGAATCCAAATTTGTAAGTTTTTTACTGTTATCTGCGTTATTTTTTTTTTTTAAGAGACCTGCTCTGTCACCCATGCCTGAGTGCAGTGGCATGATCCATGATCATAGCTCACTGCAGCCTTGAGCTCCTGGACTCAAGCAATCCTCCCACCTCAGCCTACCAAGTAGCTGGGACTATAGGCATGCATCACCATGTCCAGCTAATTTTCTTTCTTTCTTATAGAGGTGGAGTCTCATTGTGTTGCCCAAGTCGGTCTTGAACTCCTGACCTCAAGCAATCCTACTGTCTCAGGGTCCCAACATGTTGGAATTACAGGTGTGAGCCTTTGTGCTTGGCCTGCATTGCTATTTTCTTTTTCTAAATTTTCTTCAGTATTTCAGCAGATAGCAGACACACAGTAAATGTTTACTCAAGGTTTTTAATTGAATGACTGTATAAGATTACTGAAAAAATAGCAGAAAATAAGTTTTTAAAAACAAAAATAGTGAGAATGCATTCATTAATCTTACTTAAATAGCAAAACAATTTAAACAGTAAATAATGAAATGGAAATAATTTTATACAATCTGAAAAGGAAATGTAGTACTTCATACATGCAATATACCCTCACCATATAGAATGTCCTTTCCCTATTACATAAGGAGTTTATGTATTAAGCACTAAAACTTTGGAATAATAAAAGACTATATTCATATTTGGTAACTTATTTAATCAGAATGGGTTTCCAACATATATAAATAGATTGAATTTACTCTGTATGAAAAATTGTATTATCTAAAACTTCACAGAGAAAACAGAAAAACTCCACAGTAAGTGTTCAGGTCTGCTAAGTAGTATTTTAAAATCTAAGCATAGGCATGAAAATGAGTGTAGGCATGAAAAATAAATTTCATTGTCACGGTAGTAATAGCTGAACTGGTCAATAAGTAAATCTTGTTTTATAAGTGGTTGTTTCATAACCCCACGTTGTTGGAGTGATACGGTGGAAGCGATACTAGCCATAGAATTCCCCATGGTACTGATGGCAGATACAGAATCTGGTATAGGAATGATAATAGTAGGTATTAGGATTTAATTTGTAGGTATACTAACCACAGTTGCCCTAGAATAGGTCATTAGAAAGTTGCCATTTTTGTCAAGTGAGAGTAGTAACCTGACTTATTAAATTTACTAGAAAAATTGATAGTTTCTGATTTATGAATAAGTAGTGAACGGCACTGAATAACATGCCAATAGAAATTGTAATGCTTGTAGAGTTAAGTGATAGGGTATTAAAAGGTTCGGTAAAGTTTTGTCTGTTGTAGGAGTACATACAGTAGAACTGTGGTAGTCTCTATTGTGGAATTTCAGTGGATGTTATGGGAGTATGGCCTTTCTCATCCTCTTCGCCATGTGAAGGAGCCGTCTCCATATCCCATAGTTCTTTCTCCCATGTATGGTCAGCCCTGTGTGTTCCTTTTCCTGTACCTCCCCAGGTACCCTGGGGAACGTGGTTGGCTCAGGGTTTGACAGAGAAAAGACAAATAAATACTGTATTAATAAGAAAAAAAATGGACATTTTGACGATGTGACATGGTTGATGTGGCTATAAATGGACTTTTTTGAAAAGGCAGTGGAAGAACTGGCAGTATTGTGATAGCAGATTATGTATAAACTGTAGTTGCATTTTCTATTAACAGGTAATGATGCTTATGAAGATTGTAAATTGAGCTGATATTGCTAGGGAGTTGTGATCGAAGAGTCAGTTGAGTTAGTAGTGTATGTGTTGGTTTTCGTTTCGTTGAGTTGGTGGCAGTGGAGGTTAAAGATGTTTTAGTTGTATCAGAAAACAGAATAGATTCAGTAACTGAGTTGGAGGTAGCTATTGCGAAGGTTGTAAATTCAATTAAAGTGCAGGTAGCAGTGTCTGATGATTTTGTTAAAGTAATAGTAATTTGTAGGTTAATTTGATATGAAAGTAATTCAGGGCTGAGCTAAAGTTATTGGATGATTTATGTAGTTGTAGCTTCAACTTAAGTATGAATTTTGGCCACTGTGGATACCAATAAGGGAGACTGTTACTGTAATCTTATGATAGTAGATTCAGTAAAAGTCACGATGGTCATAGACTTAGTTAATATGAACTTAGTTCTCATGGCTGTGGCCTCAATTGAAAAGATAATCGTGGTCGTGGTAATGCATTCAGTTGGAGGAGCGAAGCTTAGAGTTACAGTGACAAGTTTGGATTAAGAGATTTGGACTCACAATTATGCTGACAGGTTCAGATGAAGTGCTACCAGTAGGTGTAGTAACACTAACTACTACGTAAAGTAGCAGCTGGTTTTGTGGTTATTAGTTTACTTAAAATGGAGCACTACTATTTGTGTCTACAGACTGAGGTGCATGTTGCTGTTCTGGTAAGTTCAGCTGAAGTGCCATACATGGTTGTATGGTTTGTGGTTAAACTGAAGGAATGGCTGCTGTTGTGATAATTGGTTCTTTTGAAGCAATCGTCCTGGCTCTTATACATACAGGCTAGTAGAAATGCTGCCTATGATTGCTATGTTAATGATCATAGTCAAAATGGTGGCTATTTCTGTTTTGCAGGTTTAGTTCAGTCAAAATGCTGGCTGCTGTTGGAGTAGTGGGTTCAGTCGAAGTAGTAATGGAGAATTTTGTGGTTGTAGCCTGAGTGGGAGTGTCTGTGGTTGTTATGGTGGTCAGTTCAGGTGAACTGGTTGTTGCAGTTGTGGCTGAAGATTCAGTAGAAGCAGAAGTTGGGATCATTGTGATTGATGGCTAAGTGGAAGTCCCTGAAGTTGTTGTGCTAGTCTGTTCAATGGGCATCATGGCTGCTATTGTGGTTGTAGACTCAGTGACGGTAGTGGTAATTTTGGTTGTACCCTCTGTGGAAGTACCAGCAGTCATTGCAGTAGTCTGTTTAGTTTCAGTGCTAGCTGCTATTGTGGTTGTGGGTACAGTAGAAGGGAGAGTGGTGGCTGTTGTAGTTGTAGCCACAGTGGAAGGGCCTGACATTATTGTGGCGGTTGTTTCAATGGTGTTTCTGGTTACTATTGGTGTCATAGATTAAGTAGAGGAGGTAATAGTGCTCACCATGGTCTCAGTAAAAGTTCTGGCAGTTAGATGGTTGGTTGGATTGAAGTGGTGACTTCTGAGGAAGGAGTAGTGGTGACCAGTGTGGTTGAAGACTCAGTAGAAGTTACTGCACTTATTGTGTCAGGCTATCAACTTTCAGTGCTGGCTGTTGTAGTGCTGGGCTCAGTAGAGATGGTAGTAGTCATAAGTGTGGTAGCAGTATCAGAGGAAGTGTCTGCAGTTGTGGCAGACTGTTCAGTTGTAGTTCATGCTGTTGTTGTGGTTGTGGGTTCAGTAGAGGTGGCAGTGGTGGCTGTGGTGGTTGTAGCTTCAGTGGAAATGCCTATAGTTGTGGTGGCAGACTGTTCAATTGCAATGCTTGTTATGTTGCGGTTGTGGGTTCAGTAGAGGTAGCAGTGGTGGTTGTGGTCATTGTAGCTTCAGTGGAAGTGCCTGCAGTTGTTGTGGCAGACTGTTCAGTTTCAATACCAGCTGTTGTTGTGGTTGTAGATTCAGTAGAGGTGGCAGTGCTGGCCATTGTGGTTGTAATCTCAGAGGAAGTGCTTGCAGTAGTTGTGACAGACTCTTCAGTTACAGTGTTGGCTGTTATTATGGTGTTGGGTTCAGTAGAGGTGGCAGTGGTGGCTGTGGTGGTTGTAGCCTCAGTGGATGTGCCAGCAGTTATTGTGGCAGACTGTTCAGTTGCAGTGCTGGCTGTTTTTGTGGTGGTAGGTTCAGTAGAGGTGGTAGTGGTGGTGACTGTGGTTGTAGCCTCAGTGGAAGTTCCTGTAGTTGTGGTGGCAGACTGTTCAGTTGTAGTGCTGACTGTTGTTGTGGCTATGGGTTCAGTTGAGGTGTTGGTGGTGGTCATTGTGGTCATAGCCTCAGTGGAGGTACCTGCAGTTGTGGTGACAGACTGTTCAGTTGTAGTGCTGGCTGTTGTCATGCCTGGGGGTTCAGTTGAGGTGGTAGTGGTGGTAGTTGTGGTCGTAGGCTCTGTGGAGGTACCTGCAGTTGTGGTGGCAGACTGACCAGAAGTAGTGCTGGCTGTTGTTGTGGTTATAGGTTCAGTAGAGGTGGTGGTTGTGGTAGCTGCCTCAGTGGAGGTGCCCGCAGTTGTAGTGTCAGACTGTTCAGTTGTAGAGCTGGCCGTTGTCGTGGTGGTGGGTTCAGTAGAGGTGGTAGTGGTGGTGGCTGTGGTTGTAGCCTCACTGGAAGTTCCTGTAGTTGTGGCAGACTGTTCAGTTGTAGCACTGGCTACTATTGTTGTGGTGGGTTCAGCAGAGGTGGTAGTGGTGGTGGTTGTGACTGTAGTCTCAGTGGAAGTGACAGCAGTTGTGGTGGCAGACTGTTCAGTTGTAGTGCTGACTGTTGTTGTGGGGATGGGTTCAGTAGAGGAGATAGTGCTGGCTGCAGTGGTTGTAGCCACAGTGGAGGTACCTGTACTTGTTGTGGCAGACTGTTCAGTTGCAGAGCTGGCTGTCATTGTGGTAAGTTTGGTAGAGGTGGTAGTGGTGGTGGCTGTAGTTGTAGCCTCAGTGGAGGTACCTGCATTTGTGGTAACAGTCTGTCCAGTCGTAGTGCTGGCTACTGTTGTTGTGGTGGGTTCAGTAGAGGTGGTAGTGGTGGTGGCTGTGGTTGTAGCCTCAGTGGTAGTACCTGCAGTTGTGGCAGACTGTTCAGTTGTAGTGCTGACTGTTGTTGTGGTGGGTTCAGTTGAGGTGGTAGTGGTGGTGGTTGTGGTTGTACTCTCAGTGGAAGTGTCAGCAGTTGTAGTGGCAGACTGTTCAGTTGTAGTGCTGGCTGTTGTTATGGTTATAGGTTCAGTAGAGGTGGTAGTGGTGGCTGTGGTTGTAGCTTCAGTGGAAGTACCCGCAGTTGTGGTGGCAGACTGTTCAGTTGTAGAAATGGCTGTTGTGGTGGTGGGTTCAGTAGAGGTGGTAGTGGTGGTGGCTATGGGTGTAGCCTCAGTGGAAGTACCTGCAGTTGTGGTCACAGACTGTCCAGTTGTAGGGCTGGCTACTGTTGTTGTGGTGGGTTCAGTAGAGGTGGTAGTGGTATTGGTTGTGACTGTAATTTCAGTGGAAGTGCCAGCAGTTGTGGTGGCAGACTGTTCAGTTGTAGTGCTGGCTGTTGTTGTGGCTATGGGTTCAGTTGAGGTGGTGGTGGTGGCGGTTGTGGTCATAGCCTCAGTGGAGGTACCTGCAGTTGTGGTGGCAGACTGTCCAGTTGTAGTGCTGGCTGTTGTTGTGGTGGGGGCTTCAGTAGAGGTGGTAGTGGTGGTGGCTGTGGTTGTAGCCTCAGTGGAAGTACCTGCAGTTGTGGTGGCAGACTGTTCAGTTGTAGTGCTGGCTGTTGTTGTGGTTATGGGTTCAGTAGAAGTTGTAGTGGTGGCTGAGATTGTAGCTTCAGTGGAAGTACCCGCAGTTGTGGTGGCAGACTGTTCAGTTGTAGTGCTGGCTGTTGTCGTGGTGGTGTGTTCAGTAGAGGTGGTAGTGCTGGTGGATGTGGTCGTAGCCTCTGTGGAGGTACCTGCAGTTGTGGTGGCAGACTGTCCAGTTGTAGCGCTGGCTGTTGTTGTGGTGGTGGGTTCAGTAGTTGTGGTAGTGGTGGTGGCTGTGGTTGTAGCCTCAGTGGAAATACCTGCAGTTGTAGTAGCAGACTGTTCTGTTGTAGGACTGGCTACTGTTGTTGTGGTGGGTTTGGTAGAGGTGGTAGTGCCGGTGGTTGTGATTGTACTCTCAGTGGAAGTGCCAGCAGTTGTGGTGGCAGACTGTTCAGATGTAGTGCTGGCTGTTGTTGTGGCTATGGGCTCAGTTGAGGTGTTGGTGGTGGTTGTAGTCGTAGCCTCTGTGGAGGTACCTGCAGTAGTGGTGGCAGACTGTTCAGTTGCAGTGCTGGCTGTTGTTGTGGTGGTGGGTTCAGTAGAGGTGTCAGTGGTGGTGGTTGTGGTAGCAGCCTCAGTGGAGGTGCCCACAGTTGTGGTGTCAGACTGTTCAGTTGTAGTGCTGGCTGTTGTGGTGGTGGTGGGTTCAGTAGAGGTGGTAGTGGTGGTCATTGTGGTTGCAGCCTCAGTGTAAGTGCCTGTAGTTGTGATGGCAGACTGTTCAGTTGTAGTGCTATCTGTTGTTGTGGTTGTGGATTCAGCTGAGGTGATCATGGTGGCTCTTGTCGTTCTTGCTTCAGTGTAAGTGCCTGTAGATGTCGTGGCAAACTGTTCTGCTGTAGTGCTGGCTGATGTTTTGGTTGTGGGTTTAGGAGAGGTGGTAGTGGTGGCTGTTGTGGTTGTAGCCTCTGTGGAAATTCCTGCATTTGTTGTGGCTGTGGCTGCAGTTGAGGTGGTGGCTGGTGATACTGTAGTTGCATTTGAAGTGTTAGTGGAGTTCATTGTGCTGGTAAGTTCTATAGAAGTGCTTGCAGTGGTTCTCATAATAGTAGGTTTAGTAGAAGTGGATTTTGTGGTAGAATTTATTATCATAGTGGTAACCGTAGGTTGAGAAACTGTAGATGAGGTTATTCCAGTGGCAGATGAGGCTGTTCCATGGCTTTGAGGAAATTGGATAACAATGGAGGCATTATTATTTTTCCCATTATATACCAGGGATACTATGAGTACTCCAATTGCTGTTGTTATCACACAGGCTAAGAGACAAGCGAGAAAGGTTTTCCATAGAGACCAGTCACAGAAGAAATTTCGTTTCACCTGGAATGGATTTTTAAAAAATTACTAAAGATAAAAATAAATATTTTGTGAAAAATTAATGCCACTGTTTATCCTTTTTATATTATGTTTTCTTCTAGTGGTGTGATAGTTTCAAGTCTTACACTCAAGTGTTTTGCCATTTTGTGTTGATATTTGTATATGATGAGTGATAAGAGTCCAATTTCCCTCTTTTCCAAGTGGATATTCAGTTTTCCCAACACCATTTTTGAAAAGACTGTTCTTCATTGTGTGTTCTTAACATCTTTGTTGAAACCAATCAATCATAAATGTGTGGATTTATTTCTAGACTCTGCCTTCTTCAATAGGTCTGTCTTTTTTAGTGCCAATACCGTCCTGTTTCGATTACTACAGCTTTGTAGATTTTGAAACAGATTACTTCATTGAATGTGTAAATGAAACCAACTTTGCAAAAATTATAACAATGAGGAAATTATGATAGTGAAAGAGATGTGATCTAATCAACCAACTTCTTGCCTTTAACCTCCAAACTGTCCTTACTAATTCCTGGGCATAATAGGCCTTCCCCAAAACTAAACTGCCTTTGTAAAGCTAATGAAAGACCATCAGGTAAGGAGAATGAGAGGAACCTGAATTCTGCTGAGATGCAGACATAAATGATTACCTGTCACTTTTCTGGAGATCACAAGATTTGCAACTTCCCCAATTACTCTTGCAGATACCTTCACTATTGCAGCACCTAAGATTGGTCTTTTCAGATTTTTTTTCATGTTTTTGCATTTCTCATGACTAGTGGCTCCAACTGGTCCTGTGGCCCCACCTGGAAGCAACTTCAGTGACCACGAGGACCATTTCCTACACTCCTATGATTGCACCCCCAACCAAGCAGTAGCACCAATTCCCTAGCCACCTCTCCTTCCCCCAAACTATGTTTGAAAAACCCTAGCCTCCAAATCTGGGGGGAAGTGGATACAAGTAATAATAAAACTCTGGTATCCCATTTAGCCAGCTCTATATGTTAAAACTCTTTATTGCAATCCCCCTGTCTGACAAATCAGTTCTATCAAATCAGTGAGCAGGAAGAGCCTATTGAGCATAAAACATCAACACAAAAGCTATTTTAAATAACAAATGCTGGGCCCAAATTTTAATTTTTATTAGGAAAAACCTTGTACTTTGGTTTTCCTTAATGTTCAAAGAAATTTCCACTGATCTCTCATGCTTTCTCATTTTCATGAATATATCTTTCCAAATTAAAAAATAATAAATATCTTCTTAGAAATTCTTTACACTTCCCAGGGTATAGAAACCATCAAAGTCAAGGTTGAAAGCATATGAGGTTAGAGCTAGGAGGGCTGCAGAAGGCCAACAGTTAGGCTCAGAGCACACAGGAAGGCAGAGTGAGAGAGATCATCCACAGATTAGGGCCTGGGACCTCAACACATGACTTCATCTTCCACCTGAGCAAGGTTTACAAACAACATCATTCACTGCCAATGTATTTGCTAGGTTACCACCTAGTCGATACTTCAAAAATAAAAGCCTCTAATTTTTATTTTCTGCACATATTTTCTCTAAACTCCTTATATGTTTTTATCTTTCTATCAAGATCATTAACTCCTTAAACAAACAGCCCCATAAATCTTCAACCTCTCCTATATTCCCTCTCAGTGACTTAACATTTTCAAAGGATTTCTCAAAAGAAAAATGTTAATGTTAATTGACTGAATGTTTTTCCTCCAAATATTGGATCAAGAGTATTTCCATGTGGATTATATCTTAATCCAGAAAACAGTGTTGTCCCAAGTATTACCTGACAATGTTGGAATTCTCTGTTTAGAAATTCCGAGTGTTCGAGGGTCGCTGGGTTGGTGCAGACACCACTTAAATTGGTACCAACATCACCAGTTATTTCCATTGATGTAGAGAACTGACATGCTGAACTGTGAGCTTCATGGTTTCTTGGGCTCAGGAAAGCCTATAGGTGGAAAAGAATGGGAAAAAAACGTAAAACATATACTACCTATTGAGAAGTCTGGCTCCAGGCCAAAATTCTGTATGTGACCTTTCAGATGCAACTATAAGGCCACTGCAAAGTCTTCACCTGGAAAGCCTCAAGGAAGGAAGCTGCCTTCCCTGAAGATTTGGTGTAGCTGTGCATTGTGCACTGCAGTCTCTGGAGGAAGCTGCAGTCAGGAACTCATCCTCCCCTTCCCCCACACACCCTGGGTAATCATGCTGTTGAGCATATCTTCATTCCTTGCCCAGGAACTTCCATCTGGACACTTCTTTGTTTGGTGTGGGGGTAGAAGCAGGGGTTGCCTCAGCTGAGATACTGTTCAAGCACTTATGTGGAGACCTCCTTATCAGAGGCCTTGACAATTTTTTTCTACCCTGATTCAGTGCTCAGCTCTTTCCCACTTCTAGGCCTTCTTCCTCTTTCTCCTTCTATCTCCTGGGTCCATAAAATGGCAGAAACCCTTTGTTCAGTGCTTCTTTGGCAATGGGGTGACCCTGGTCTATGCTGATCCACATAACTCTTGCCCAGTGCTATTATATGGAGGGAAAAAAAAGGAACATTATGGTGGCTGGAATCTTTCCCTCTTTGACGTCTTGCTTATTCTATTGTAATAAGTGAATAAGGGCTTAATATCACTTTTAATTTGGCTCAAAGTCCTAATTGACCACCTGGACACTTAGCAGCTCTCAGCACCTATCATATGACATAGTCACTGTGTTCCTGCCTGTACATCCAAGAGCTATGAAAGCTATGTGTTCCCTAATGGACAAGGAAGTTCACAGAAGCTTGATTCATAACAGAAAGTGAAAACAACTCAAACATCCATCAACAGGAAAATGGATGAATAAACTATGGTTTTTTTATGCAAATAAAATATTTTACAGTAATGAAGATACAAGTGATATAGATACCGTGATGAGCAACATAAGCCACATACATAAAAGTACCGTACAACTCCATTTATTCAGAATTTAAGAAAATAAAAAACTAAGCTGTGGCAGCAGAAGTAAGAGTGGTTACCTCTGAAAGGAAGGGGCACTGACTGGAAGCAGCTTAGGGGGTCCTCCTGGATGTCACAAATGTTTTGCATTTTGATCTAGGGGATGTCACGGGTGATCAGTGACTATCTGGGCCAGTGGCACAGTGGGTAAAAATAATTTATCAAAACACTTGTAGGTAAAGAATGGTAGAGTTATCAGAGAAAGTTGCAAAATAAGTTGTAAGGAAGCTGCAGGCAAGTTAGCAAGAGAGGAGCTGACAGCAAGGAGATAAAGGCTTGCTGGGGATTTTGTAGGATGGTGTCTGTGCTGTGTGCTGAAGAGGGATTTATGCAGTGTTGATAATGCCAAGATTGCAATGAGCTAACTTACAGGGGTCTCGTGATCAGCTGGGTGCAGGAGGATTGTGAGTTATTTGCACAGGACAGCTATGTGTCCTGGACCATGAAGAAAGGCAGACTTACAGCTTATCTGCTCTTACTCGTTGCTTTCCCTTGGTCCTACCAGCCTGACTCCTTTTCCCTAGTTAAGAGTCTACAGGGGATGATAACACAGGTATGTGTTTGATGTATATATGTATGCATATGTGTGTAAAAATTCATTAACTTTTTCACTTAAGTTTACTTTATGTATGGTTTACATAAAGTACATTGTACCTTAATTTTTAAAAATTCAAAATAATGAGTACACTAAGCTATAGCATGAACAAACCTAATATATGAAAATTTTTGAAAATCACAGAGGATACTGGAGAATCCCAAGATGGAATACAAAGTAGGATGAAACAATCTGATTGTATTACAAATATAAGAATCAACAACTTCACTGAAGTGGACGGAGTAAAAAGGTGCTGACTAGTCTGTCACACTAAAAGCAAAAGAAACTAGACACAGCATAGAATTATAGTTGATGCAGTTGTTACCCACAGGAGAACAGTTTAATAATTCCAAACATGCATACTGGAATGAAATAATTAAGCAAATGGATGGAAGATGGGAAGATGGGAGCCAGGTTTCTCCCTGTTAGAGTAGAAATTTACAGATAAGCAAGAGAAGAAAGTGCAAACCGCAAATAAAATTCTAAGCTGCCCAACTGAATGAACAGACTCTCCTCTTGGCCAAGGGGATCCCAAAGAACCCTGAAAAACCACTTCAAGTCACAACAGGAAGGGCAGGTCAGACATACTTTATTATCCCTCTTCCCTTTGGAGTTTAGGCACAACTGACCAGAATTAACATTAAAATAGAGATCATAGATAAATAAAACAGATTCTTTGTAGCAATGAGATACCCAGCTCCAACCTGACCTTGGTTTAGCATCACATGACAGAAAGCAGGCACTGATGGAAATAAAAGAATTTTACCCCAAAATGTATTTCTTTGACATATTTTGAAATGGCCCTACAAAGCCATCTCTTGTAGGGGAAATTTGTGCTTTGTAGAAAAATCCCCTTCCTTTTGCAGGTGTTTTCCTGATTCAGAAGAGATTTAACTGAGTCTCACACCTTTCAAGGTCAGATAAGAGTCATTTACCAACTGTTCTCTCTGAAGCCTGCCACCTGGAAGCTTCATCCACATAAGAAGAATCTTGGCTCCCACAATCTTCCTTATCTTAACTCAAGCATTTCTTTCTGCTGACTTTCACTCTTTAGGCAAAGCTCAACACTTTCAACCAATTGCCAATCGGGAAACATTTGAATCCATCTGTGACCAGTGTGTACACTCACTTCCCCACCCCACCCACTTCAAGATGCCCTGACTTTCCAGGCCAAAACAATGTATACCCCACATGTATTCATTTACATCTTTGCCTGTAACTTCTGTCTCCATAAAAACGTATAAAACCAATCTGTAATCGCTTCTTGGCCTTTTGGCTAAGATGAAGTGTAAAACCAATCTGTAACACAACCAACTTGGGCACATGTTCTCTGAACTTCTTGAGGCCATGTCACAAGCCATGGTCACTCATACTTGGCTCAGAAGAAACCTTTTTAAATATGTCACAGTTTGGCTTTTTTCATCAATGGAGGCTAGAATGATCCATGGATCAATACAATTAGAGATTGGATGAACTACAGTTGGAGATATCAATATAAACTCAGGCTTAGCTTAATAGCAACATAGTTACATATAGAAATACTTATAGAGATGTTGATATGCATGGGATGGTATATTCACATATGTCTCCTTGCTTTGTCAGGTGAGGGACCCAGAAGCAACAAAATGCCAGTAGCAACAAGCATACCTAGCACCCAAATCTTGGTTTTTTAAAAAAATTATTTATTATGCTTTAAGTTCTGGGGTACATGTGCAGAACGTGCAGGTTTGTTACATAGGTACACACATACCATGATGATTTGGTGCATCCATCACCCTGTCATCTACATTAGGTTATTTCTCCTAATGCTATCCCTCGCCAATTCCCCCCACCCTGCTATCCCTCCCCTAGCCCTCCACTCCCCGACAGGCCCTGGTGTGTGACGTTCCCTCCCTGTGACCATGTGTTCTCATTGTTCAATACCCACTTATGAGTGAGAACATGCAATGCATAATCTTGGTTTTTAAATACCATTCCCAATAAAAGGACCCAGGGCTCCTTGGAGAAATGGCTGTTTCTAGGGCTAGGGCAGGAAATATGTAAGATGACCCTGAGTAACTTGTAGTGTCAGAGAATAAGAAAGTCCCCACTGTCTCCTTTAGAAAAACCCACAATGATGGGGCAGATCAAACATATACAGAAGCCAACTGAAAGAGATCCCAATGGTCAAAGCTAGAAAATATGAGCAAATAACTAGTTGTATTGGATCACCCAAATTAAAAAAAAATTAGTATCTATGAGTACATACTGATATAAATGAATGACTAAATCATTAAATAGGGGAGAAGAGACAAGTATCCTGTGCAAAATAATTCAGGACAATTTATCTAGATTACCCTCAGGGAACATAATTCCCCACATTTTAAGTGTGGGCTGCATTTTATTGACTTTCTTCCAAAGTATATAGTACAGAAAGGGGGAGAGGTGAGTAATTTTACAGTGAAGAAACCTGGCAAACCACCACCTTGGCCAGGTTGACATCAACAGAGCTAAATCATATTGTTAGTATGTACCCTTGATGTGATAAGTATGGCACTTTAACTCTGTGGTCTGCCCTAAAGATATCAGTAACACCTGTCTAATCATGAGAAAAACATCAGACAAATCCTAATGTAGAGAAATTCTATAAAATCCCTGACCAGTAGTACTCCTCAAAACTGTCAATGTAATTAAAAACAAGGAAAATAGGAGAAATGATTATAGCCAAGAGAAGGTTAACATACATTTTCTGGTTACATTATTCAGGTTATAATGCCCAGGATTTCTAAGACTACAAAGATTAGTAACCTCTGTCCACCCTTCACTGACTAAGATCCCCATATAAAACTGAATCCTGTGGCCTAAGCATTATGAAGAGTATCCAATACTCAACAGAACTTAACAGTCTATAGAAAAACTATAGAAGATGCATCAGTGATTACTCAACATACTTTTTTTTGGTTTCTTTTTGTTCTTTCTAACCTCATAGATTGTACGCCATCATTGGCTAAAGATGCCACAGACTTGTTTGAATTTATATACAAATATAAAAAGCATTAGAAGCTGTAAAATGTTTGGGTACAAACATATTCAGCACAGTCTTCATGGAGTGGATAGTGCAAAGGTTAAAGGGAGTGGTATTGAGAAGATATAAATAGAAGACTTTGGACAGGCACAGTGGCTCACATTTATAATCCCAGCACTTTGGGAGGCTGAGGTGGGCAGATCACCTGAAGTCAGGAGTTCAAGACCAGGCTAGCCAACATGGTGAAACCCTGTCTCTACTAAAAATACAAAAATTAGCCGGGTTTGGTGGTGGATGCCTGTAATCCCAGCTACTCAGGTGGCTGAGGCAGGGGAATCAGTTGAATGGGGAGGCAGAGGTTGCAGTGAGCTGAGATAGCGCCACTGCACTCCAGCCTGGGTGACTAAGTGAAACTCTGCCTCCAAAAAAAGAGAAAGACTCCATTTGTGTTTGGTACATGGGTACGTATTTAAATTTTTTTTTAAGTAAATGCATTAAAAAGTTGGGTTCAAATGTGAAACAATGTGGGGGTTAGGTTTTTCTTAAAGGGAGGTTGAAAGAAAAAGTAATCTCAGAAACAGTTTTAAGAAAAAGGAGAATAATCTTTGTTAGATATTCAAAGGACTGTAAATTGGTCCATGTAAATTTGTTACAATTGAAAAATATTATATAATTATCTAGAACTTTTTCTAATAGAAAAGTAAGAATATTATTTAAATACATTCTCCTGGCCAGGCGCAGTGGCTCACGCCTGTAATCTCAGGATTTTGGGAGGCTGAGGCAGGTGGATCACCGGAAGTCAGGAGCTTGATAACAGCCTGGCCATCATGGTAAAACCCTGTCTCTACCCAAATTACAAAAATTAGCTGAATGTGATGGCAAATGCCTGTAATCCCAGCTACTTGGGAGGCTGAGGCAGGAGAATCTCTTGAACCTGGGAGGTGAAGGTTGCTGTGCGCTGAGATCATGCCATTGCACTCCAGCCTGAGCAACAAGAGTGAAACTCTGTCTCAAAAAGTAAAAAATAAAAATAAATAAATAAAATAAATATACTCTCTTGACCTTCTTAATTAAATGCCCAATCCTAAGTGGATTTTTAAAAAGCTACTGATGTTGCCAGATCAATTAATCTCTAAATTCTATTAAAACAACCAAACCAAATGTGTATGCAGACACTACTCAGTGGGAGACTATACATAAGAATAAAAGAGAGTTTAATTGTGATTAAATATAGTCAAGAAGGAATATATCTGGGTGTAAAGACTTAGCCAGAGTCTAATTTTTCTTAAGGTACAACAGCATGCCAGAACATTTTTTTAAATAGCTATTCAACAATATTAAATAAGATAAAATAGGATATACACAGGTACTTTAACAAAATTCCATCTGTTTTTCAATCGAACTTTGAGAAAAATAACAAAAATTTATCTTTTCTAAAAGCTTCATTTATTCTTCAGCTATTTAGTATACTGAGGGTGATGAACTTAGTTTTTTGTTTTTGAACTTTTATAATTAAATAAAACCTCACTTTCCAGACCAGCTTGCCTGAATTTCGTTTAAGTTCTTTATAAAGGAAGGAAGATAGTGGGTATCTATACCAAGAATGGAGAACCTACCACACTGGAGCTTTGGGGGTAATATAATTCTTGCTATCTCAGTTTCTCCTGTCAGTCTCTAAAGTTAAAAATTAAAGTTAAAAGTTGTCTCTAAAGTTAACAATTGATCAGTTAGGGAGCTGTGAATTATACTTAATTAGCTTTTGGTAGCAGCCAATAATCTCCATCGTGCATCTGATATGCATTAGCTATACACACGGAGTAAAATTTTAAATTCCCTATTCATAAAGAGATTAATTTACCAGTTTTTGTTTCCTAAGAGGGAAAAACAAACTCCTAAATTTTATTTTTATGTGGCCTTCAATTTCTATTTAATCCATTGATTAAAATGGCCCTCAATGAAAAAAACATTTGTTTCTGTCACTACATCCAAGTATACATACAGATATAAGTGAAATATTCAGTCAGTGTTAAAATATGTAACCTTTGTTTGAAAACAGCATTGTTTAGGAAAACAGTCAAGACGACTAACTAATTCCTTACTATTACCAAATAAATCTTTTCATTTGAGTTTGTTGACACTGTGAAGACACAGTGACAGATTTGCGAGGGTAGACGGACCATAAAGACTGTCTTCAGGATGGAGGGGTACTGATCTAGAATCAAGGGAAAAGTTTATCTGCCTTATAACTTCCTTCTTAGTGCATGGATAGAAAAACATTTTTCCTCACAAAGCATAACTATCCATTCAAACTTATACTGATTTTATTCAGCATATTTCCATTTCTGTTTCCAATATCAAGGACTCTAGTTAGACATGAAGAGTTACATAAAATACAATCATAAAACATACAGAGCTAAATTGTTTCTTCTAAAATCCTAAACAATAAACAAGGTTGTATGTATTCGAACTCTAAAATTTTACCTAAATACAATTTTTTACCAAAAAAGAAATTTATAAGCACTTAAGTAGAGGCCAGTCTAAAGGATTTGCTAGATAATTTGTTTCCTAGGCCTCAACCCCACTTACAAGATTCATTTCTGATTCCCAAAAATAGGTATAAATATTTGGGTTCTGATAAATCTAGATATTACACTAACAATCTTGGCAGTTAACACAAAAGTCTACACTTCATATTTTAAAAGTTTAATTTGCTAATTCAATCAAACTTATGTTTGTTGTCTTATGCTTAAATTATAATAACTGTAAAGTATTACTCAAATATATCATTAAATTGTTGCCCCCCAAAACTGCTAATATCTTAGATCAGTGATTATTTAAAATAAGTTTCTCTACTATGCATGTATTGATATACAGAAAAAAACACAAGTTTTCTAATTAAGAAGTTGTAATAGAGTAGCTAAAAATTGGCTTCCATGTAAAACTTCGATTAAGAATTCCATTTTGGGAAGAACTACGTTATAATTTTTAAAAATTAGAGTTTCATGAATACTGAAATTAAGATTGTGGACTAGTAGAATATATCACATTGGTGCCACCAATACTCACTTGCTGGTTTCCAGAGCGTTCAATATTCACTACGTATTTCCCATGTTTTCTGTCCATTCTTGAACTGCCAATATCACAAGCTTAACTCCAGAAACATTTTTCAGCCTCTTCATTGTCCTTTATACCTGCAACCTTGAGAAATAATTGAGTTGATTAACAGTAAATCTACTATGAGACATCAGTGCCAGTGTGGATTAGACTAAATAATAAATAATTATTCTTTACATGGGATCCACCTTCAGGGAAGAAGTACAGTGTTAAGTAATCATGTAAAGAAACAAGAAAATCAATACCACCTCTGTGACTACACTCTCAATACTCCTCCCAAACAGCCTGCTTAGGAGAAAGAAACTGCCCTCAGATACATTTCTTCCTTCTCTCCCTATCACATCATCTCTCAGGACTCTTCCTTCTGACCTCAAGAACAGCCCAAGACAGAAACAGAATTCTGGAATAAATGAATGCTTCTGTTGCTTCTTTTCTAATATTTCTGTTGCTTCCTTCTAACCACATGTGACTGTCTTTTCCTCAAATAAGAGGAAATAACTTTCAGAGGAAACAACTTTTAGACACTCACCACCCACTGCGCAAGTCTTGACATTCTTGGGTACCTTTCCATGCTTTACAACTTTTCCAGTCTATTCTCTTCCTCTCTCTGCTTCTGAAAAAATTAATCTGACTTGGCTCAGCCTTCTTCAAGCTCCAATACACCACAGATAGTTAATCTGAGGAACAAATCTCTGCACATGTATTCACAAGGGTTCCTTTTTCTTCCCATCTTAGGGGCTCCAATTGGCATGGCCACCCAAACAATTACTTCTGATTGTGTTTATGACTTAGGGCACATGGGCAGATGAGGCTCTTCCAACTATTGAAAATTATACTCCAAAGCAAAGGCTTTTTTCTTATCTGTAGAAATATCTTTGGTAGGATCTAAAAGACAATTGGCAGGAGTTAAGAGATAATATTTAATCTCTGAAATGAAAATTATCAGTCATCTCCCAATACATGTATCTAGGGAATCTGAAATAAAATTGGTGCAGAAAGTTGTTTGTAAAGAATGGTGTTTAATAACCTAAAAGACTGAAATATCTCTTAAGTAGTAGCTAATCCACAGATTATTTCTTGCAAATGAAGCAACAAAGACAAAGTAGTTGTACTCTTTTGTGGAAAATGTCTCATGATCAGACATCTATCAGGCTTCAAAGATAAGAACTATCTATTGCAAGAAACCTGAGAGATCTTGTAGCTCAGCCATGTCATTTTAAGGTTGAGGAAATTTGTGCCCAGAGAGAGGAAGTGGTAAGAGCCACTTGTGTAGTGAAACCTGGCTTTTTTTTGCAGTCTAATATCTTCTCCACAACTACTTTATTAGTAATGACATGGTAGAAAGATGGACAGCTTAGTAGGAAGTCAAGGAAATATCTTTTTGAAATTAAAGACAGACAAAGATTTCAAAGACTTGGAGTTAGAGAAGATCCTAGATGGAATGCCTATTATTTATCTGGCATTATCTGAGACAAAACCAGACTCTCAGGGGCAGGATCTGGGAGTCTGAATTTTGGTCCTGTTTGTCCAAATTCCAAGTAATCTTTATTCAAACAATGTTTGAGAAATATTTTACTAAGCAATGATTCCAAAGGTAATCATGAAGTAGCTTAGTATCTTTGGGAAAAACAGTGTGTGTGTGAAGAAACTTGAATTTTCTTAAATAAAAAATGGTTACATTTTTAAATGTTTATTTTTTCAACAAGTAATTATGGAGTTTCTACTATAGCCAAGCATTGTGCCAAGTGCTGACTATTCAATGGTGAAAAAGAGCAAATATTATGTATTTTAAAACTTTTTAATCCTTTCTAAAGTTCTTTTATAAATGCATTCTTCAGCAAAAAGTTTCCATTGGAATCCACTGAAGCAAATAAAAACAGCCCTGGGGCCTATGGTACAAAAAAGTCATGAAAAATCTAGGGAAGAAATTTGGTCCAAAAAAGTCAGAAACAATGGTTTCTGGGATGTTTAAGTAGAGTGTTGATGTACTTCACCATCATTCTCAGCAAACTGACACAAGAGCAGAAAACCAACACCATTATGTTCTCACTCATAAGTGGGTGTAGAACAACGAGAACACATGGACACAGGGAGGGGAAAATCACACACTGGGGCCTATTGAGGGATCAGGGGGTAGAAGGATAGCAGGGGGTGGGGGAATTGGGGAAGGATAGCATTCGGAGAAATACCTAATGTAGATGATGGGGTGATGGATGCAGCAAACCACCATGGCACGTGTATACCTATGTAACAAACCTGCACATTTAAGTACTCCAGAGCTTAAAATATAATTTAAAAAATTAAAACAAAGAAAATAAAAAGGCAAAAGCCAAACGTAATGTTTCGGTTGTTAAACCACACACACACACACACACACACACAAATGCCTTTCAAAAGTAAAAGGAAGCAGTAGCAGTAATTTCACAGAGATAATAGTATCTCATGCAAACAAGACAGGTTGTCACTTAGCTATAAGGAACCTATGTCAGTTGGAAGATTCACTAGTACTAAACTATACCACTCAATAAACCACTGGTTTAAAAATCAATTTAATATCTCCAGTGAACACATATGTCAGTTGAATAGATTATATATTTTAGTTGAGCTATTTTAAAATTTAACATAGCATTGTGATACTGAGATACAAATATTTAAATTTTGTACTGGAGTTTCATAACCACCAAGTAGGTAGAATTCCAGAAACGTCTATCATTATTTCAGAAATATATGGAGTATATACATCATTCTTTCAGTGACAAAATAATATCAAAGTCCCTTTCTCACTATCATTAATTGATTAACCATTGCAAGAGCCAAAGAAAAAATGCACATGTAAATTACCATGTTCTTAAATTTTCAGTGTAAAATTCAAACTTACACTATTTTTCCAAAGAACATATTTTGTTCATTTATTAATCTTACATCACAGGCCAACCGCCAGAGTAGAGTGCACCTGGATTATTACAATGTGCAAAGAGAATACACCTATCTCTCATTGGTATGCTGAATATCTCCTACAAAAGCTTTCTATATTTGCAGAATTTTAAGCCAAAAAATTTGGAAGTCTACATTAATTAAGAATAGTTGACAGTCCTTCAATAACAGGGTTTCTTTTTTTAGCCAAAGGAAAGTAGAGTCTGTTAATATGTCATCTAGCATTATAAAATGAAGTACACCATAGTCCTAAAGATACAATAAAATAGATTTATTTATCACGTTACCCACATCAAACATTTCTGTGGCTAAGATTTCCCCATGAACTGATAGCAATCAAAACACCTCTGTGTCTCTGGTCTTTCAATGTGATGAGAACCACTATGACAGCCCCAGCTCTATTATCTTTAGCAATTTTTTGATGCCAGGGCCATTATTATAGTTCATCATATTGTGTTGAGTGATCAAATGGTAATGAAATAAGTGGATACCAGATTTCAAAGGCTTCAGTACAGAATTCAGATTTATATTTCCTGTCAATTTAAACTTGAAAAGGTAATTGTTCAAAAGTTAAATGTCAAGTAAATGTCAAGCCAGTAAAATGACTATGTGAAAAAATGATTAAGTGGGAGAGTGAAGAAAACAACACTATCTGAAAATTTGTTCAAGAAATCATCTCTGTCATACCCCTCCAATGACTCCCAGAAACGTGACTTAAATAAATTAAGGGTTATTTTTCCTTGACTTAAGGAAAAGGCTACAGGAGGGCAGTTCAGGTGTGGGTGAGAAGTAGGAAAATAAATGTTTCATCCCTTGCTGAAGAATGTCACTGGGGCGCATTAACTGGCTGCTGGGTGGCATCTGACTCAGCCACATCTTGTTAATGATATTATTGCCATTTCTTGTGGAGGAATGTCTATTCCAGAGCATACCACACTGATCATATCTAATCCTTCTAGTATCTTCCTGAATTAAATATCATTACCCCATTTTTCTGATGAAATACCAAAGCATTTAGTGATACTTTGAGTCCTAATAAGTTCGTGACTCCCCATTCATTTATCCAAGAAGTACTTATTGAATTCCTAGTACATTTACTGTGCCACATTAGATGCTGAGAAAAACAAATTGGAAAATGGAGATGGAAATATATTTAGGATCTTAATCTCTTATGGACAGGGAAAAGATCAGAAATCAACCAGAGACTCTGCCAACACATCTCAATATATTAAGACAACATGATTGTTTACTGACAGCAAGAAACGGGTGGTGGTAATGCCTAAAAACTTACCTGCCCATTAGGAAGAGGTTGCTGAAACTCAGACCCAAATTACATCATAGGCTGAGAATTCTCAAGGAGAAGGTAAAGTTTATTATTTTTGCAGACTCAGAATCTCTGCCAAGGGTTCAAGTAAATGATCAACACGAGAGAAGCCAAAGATATCAAGGCCTTCTACAGGTGCAATTCCATTAGAGAATCCTCAGGAATCCAGGCATTCATTGACATCTACGTCATGGTCTACCCAAGCGGAGCAGGGCTATAGCATTGGAATAGATGAGCCTCCAGCCCATAGGAATGGAAACTGGAAAAGGACAAAACAAGGCTTCCAGCCCTGTTGGAGAACAGTGGAGAAAAAAGTAGCTACTAGAGCAGAATTCAAAGGGAAATCCAGGAAAAAGTCAGGTATATAAACTGAGTCACACAGAGAGGGCTTGGGCTTGTAACCTCTGGCATAATAATTATTATCAGATCTGAGGCACCATGGAATTTGGGTTGAGTCCTGATCTCCAGACAAGAATGAAAATACTAGCCATTTATGTTGTTTGTTAAATGTTCTAGCTCTCCCATTTTCAACACATGATAAGGTTGCACTTTCTAGCCTTCTGTGTTTCTTCTCAGTCTCCTTGAATTCAGGTTATTTTGGCTAGAGTTGTAAGCAAAAGATGTATTTATCACTTTGAAGCCAGACATTTAAAACTGATGCAAGTCATGAGCCACAATCAAAGATGATGTTCTACAAAAAGGCCAGGTTCCATTAGCCCAAGTTTCAGAATGAGGACAATGCTAAATGAACAGAGCCCATAAGTGACCAGTAACAGGTAGGTAGTATGAGCAAGAAATAAACCTCTGTTACCATAAGTCATTGCAATACCTAAGCTGTTTGTTACTGCAGCAAAACCTAGCCTGTCCAGACTAATACAGAGATCTGAGGAGTCAGCAGTGGGACATTATACTTCATCAGGTCACAACTGCAACATAGATATCAGGGCCACAGTAGATGGAGGAAGATCCTGGCACTCCATTGTTCAAAACTGAAGCTTTATCTAGTCAGTGAAATCTGTCTCAGTCATGGTGGGTTTGGAATTTAGGCAGAACAGAAGCCACTGTGGGGTGCTGGAGTAGACTCTGGAAGGAGGAATATGGTGAATATGACAGTTAAGTCATTCAGTATGCATAGAGAGCAAAGGCAGTGATTGATGTAGAATAAAGCCAGTTGCTAATGGCTTCTTGGAGGGCGTAAATCTTGAGCCAGATCATAAAGGATACTAGAGGTTGACAAAAAGAGCAAAAGTAGGTGTTGTAAAAGAAGAGAGCCTTTAAGAGAGAAGTACAATTGACAAAAATAATGAATGTTGCTGAGAAAGATGCTAGCAAATACCTTGATGGTAGAGAAGAACTACAGGCAGGAGACTTCCTACTAATTGCCAAGCCCTGTGCTAAAGAATCTCATAAATCTCTCCCTCTGGTAAGGACAGAGCCTCATTGCTGGCCTCTTCAGTCAACTCTACTCCAAGGATGCAGAGTGATTCTTAAATGCCATCCCATGATGCCACGCCCTACTCAACACTGATGGATTCCCAGTGCATGAGAATGAAAGTCCTAAATCTTTAACAAGGCAAAAAAGGCCCTGCTAAATCTAGCTCCATCTGCCCCCTTAGCTGGCTCTGCTCTCCCCTTCAGACACATTCTGCTTTTTCATAAACTCAGCAGAAGCCTGACTCAAGGTCTCCTGCTTATGATATCTTCTCTCCACCCCTAACTAATTTACCCAGGCTCATGTCGACCCATCTAGGCAAAATAATGACCTTCCCAAAAATGTCCACAGACTTAATGCTCACAGTTATGTTAGGTAATATGGCAAAGGAGAATTAAAATTAAAGGTGGAATTGAGTTGCTAATTAGTTGACCTCAAAATAGGGAGATTATCCTGGATTATCCAAATGGGACCAATGTAATCAAGGGTCATAAAAAGTGGAAAAAGGAGACAGAGTGAGCCTCAGAAAGAGATATGACTGAAATGATCAGAGATATGCAATTTTGAGGGCTTTGAAGATGGAATAAAAGGATCATGAGCCAAGAAATGTGAGTAGACTCCAAAAGCTGGAAAAAAGCAATAAACCAGGTTCTAGAGACCCACAGAGAGGCTCCTAGAGGCTCCAGAAAGCGCTTAGCCCTGCCAATATCTTAACTTTATCCTAGTGAGATCCATGCTGCACTTCCAACCTTCAGAACTGCAAGATAATTAATCTGTGTTGTTTTAAGTCACCAAGTTTGTGGTATTTATTGTAACAGTCATAGAAACCTAATATCTCATTTTCCAGGTCTCAGTGTGAATCTCACTTTCCAATTTAAATTAATTCTTCTACTTTTACAACCTCTCCAGTACTGTGTTCTTTCCTAGGACTTACCACAGTTGGTCATTAAGTATTAATTTTGTGATCTGTTTAATATCTATCATGCCTCTTGAATCCAAATTCCCACAAGGGTGGTAACTGTGCAGTTTTCATCATCATCATATCTCCAACACTGGCATATGGTGGACTTTCAATGAGTATTCATTGAATAAACAGATAAAATAATTCTACATGCCTACAAGGTATTTAACAGGTTAAAAAAAATTCGAAGTTCAGAGAGGTGTAGGCTGCAGATTTGGAATTCGGACATCAGTCAATCTCATATTAGACCCAGGTCTTCCCTCTAGGTCTGTGGCTGGGTCATTCATTATCCTTTCTTAGCAGAACCTCTAGGGGTAATTCCTGCTAACAGTTATTCCCTCTCAGTGAATAATTCTGTCCTCAATAACTTATGCCTTTAAAGACACTAGAAGTTCTGCAGCCCACACTCAACGCCTTTCAGATTTGACTGAGAACCATGGGCTACCACATCCATATCTGCCCCCAAACTGATCCACTTGAAACCCCAATGCTTACTCATAAAATAAAAAATAAAATAAAATAAACAGGACAATAAAGAATCTTAGCCTTCTTAATTTTGACCTTTAAATAAAGAGATATATGTCGGGGGTTCTTCATAATTTAAATTTTCTAATTCAGAGTACTGGATAAGAGTCAATCAACCAGACAACAATCAGGCAGTGTCCCTCTCTTATCAGCTTTGCCATGACCTTTCATCATGCGCGCCCATGCACACATTCATTCATGCATGTACTCAGTAAGTGTTTGCTGAGCCTTTTTCTGTGCCAGGCCGATGTTAAGCCCTTCATAAGCTTTCTTTTTCATTTAATCTTTGCAACTGCATTTACAAGCAGGTAATATTAGTCTTCCCATTTCACACCTAAGGAAACTGAGCTTCTGAGGTGTCAGAACTTGCCCAAGGTCACACAGGAAGTGAGTAATTGAGTTCCAGTTTTCCTCCTAGCAAACTTCTACTTTTCTTTCAAAACCCAGCTTCAACATACATCACCGCTTAATCACAGGTTTTGAGTGCGGCCTTGGGAAGCACTTCCCCTGTCTTCTGCCCCCCATTGCCCTCAGTCTTGCAAGTAAATAGCTCTTAGATCAGTGATTTGTGATTATCAATATTTACATCTATCTTTCTAAAATTTGAGCTCCTCATGGTATGAAATGATAGAGAATTTTTTCCACCATTATTTCTTAGCTAAAAAAAATTAGTAAACTGAACTACTTAAAGGTGAAGAAAAACTCTTGGCATCCATAAGGGGCCAGGAAGTGTAATTGAGGACTTTTTTTCTCTCCCATTTTTGGTATGAATGATTCAGGCTTAAATAACATCTGAAAACTCATACAACTGAAATTAGGGAGAAAAAGAAAAGTGTTTCTCACCTAGCACAGTGTGACATGACCTCAGGTCACACTGCCCATCTCCTCCAAGAGTCACACACCATGCCAATACTAGCTCACGCAAAGCCTAGGCTGCCCTCAGGCCTCCCAGGCCCCAGAGAGGCCTCTGTCTCAGAGAGTGGAGCCGCTCACTTTTTCCATAAAATTCAGGTCAGCCACACAAAAATAGCTTTCTCTAGGGATTAAGGGAGGGACTGAGGAGAGAAGAAAATCCAGGACACAAGAATTACCACAGGTTGGTGTGTTCAGACTGTGGGTCCTAGAAACAAGACTCAGTCTCTTAGTGGCATCCAGGCTCTGTATCCAAAATGGAGGCCACAAAGCCCATCCCCTAACCCATGATGCTTAGAAACTGACGTCTTTCCACAATAGAGCTTGTCCAGCACCAATTATTAAGTAGGAAAAAGAGGCATTTGTATTGCAAACCTAAAAAAAAAAAGAAAAAGAGTCATTTATTTACATTTCTTTAACAAACACCTAAGGACTTACTAAGTTCCACCATCCCTAGCTTTGCTGGGGCTGACTAGTGATTCAGAAAGCAGTACCTGAATAAGGAGGAAATAGCTTCCAAAGACCACAGCCTCATACAATGAGATAGATTTCCTAATTCCATAATCACTGAGATCACTGAGGCTAAGGAAGCCAGACTGTCTTTTCCTTATAAAGTGTAATTGACTTTTTTCTCTTTTTTTGTCTCCCATTTTTGGTAAGAATGATTCAGGCTTAAATAACATCTGGCATATGGTGAACCTTCAATGAGTATTCATTGAATAAACACAGAAAATAATTCTATATGCCTGCAACATATTTAACAGGTTAAAAAAAATCGATTACCATCATTTTAACTGGCATCCAATCATGTAAATATGCTAGGGAACAGATAATTTACTAAAGAAGAAACTCCAAAAGTTAACAAGCATAGGAAGAGATATCCAAAACCATGAGTAATCAGACAAAAAAGCAAAGGAAAACAGTAAGGCAACACTTTATACCAGAGAGTCCCTACCTTGGCTATGCATAAGAATCACCTGGAGAGATTTTTTTTAAAACCTAACACGCAGGCCCTACCCTGAGAAATTTAGATCTAAATATTCTGTGTGGTGCTTGGGCATTGGTTTTATTTAAAAGTTCCTGGGGTGTTTTTCTAGGTATTGCATAGCTAGAATTAAAGGCCTATTGCACTGGCAAAAAATGCAAAGCTGAATAAATGTTGGGCAGGGTGGCAGCAATTCTAGAATCTGGCACTATAGGTTATTGGTCAAATTAAGGCCACACATATCTATGACCCAGCAATTCTGCTCCTAGGTGTGTGTATGAATGTATGTATGTATGTATACACACACACACACACATGCATAAATTATATAATTTTATACGTGCATGTGTATTATATATAATCTGTGTGTGTTAGATTCACTCATCCCTCTGCACCTACTTTATATTATATATTTAATATAAATGATATATATAACTTTATACACACACTAGATACACATACCTAAATATATGTATATATGCGTGTGTGTATATATATAATTATATATATAACTTTATATACTTACACACTAACCCTATATATAAAAAACACTACAGTGTGTGTATAAAGTTATACAGCTTATATTACATATAAATACATACACTATATATATTATATATTATTTACATATTATATAAAGTGTCTATAAAGTAATATATAATTTTAAAGTTTTATATATATATAATTGGTTATAAATATATATACTTATACCAGCTCAAAAATAATATTTCTGGGCCAGATGCAGTGGCTCATGCCTGTAATCCCAGCACTTTGGGAGGCCAAGGTGGGCAGATCACTTGAACTGAGGAGTTCAAGACCAGCCTGGACAACATGGTGAAATACAATAAAAACATGATAGAAAAGATTTTAAAAGGTACATCTGTGTAAGACACCATGAATGGAACCTGCAGAACTGAAAACTGCTCTGGGTGCATCAGTGAGTGAATGTGAAGACTGAGGACATTACCACACACTACTACGGACCCTATAAATACTGTACACTTAGGTATACTAAATTTATTTTTTAATGTTTTTCTTTCTTCAATAATAAATTAACTGTAGTTTACTAAAACATTTTTGCTCTACAATCTTTTCCATTTTTTAACTTTTTGACTCTTTTGTAATAGCACTTTCAGCTACTATCCTTATTCTGTAAGCTTTTCTACTTCAAAAATTTTGAGTTTTAGTATTTTTAAAACTTTTTTATTAAAAACAAACATAGAAACACACACATTAGCCTAGGCCTACACAGAGTCAGGATCATCAATATCACTGTCCTCCATCCCCCGATCTTTCCTCACAAGAAGGTCTGCAGAGGCAGTAACAAACCTGAAGCCATCATCTCCTACATCATTGCCTTTTTCTGGAATATCTCTTTAAGGTCCTGCCTGAGGCTATTATATAGTTAATTTTTTTTATAAGTAGAAGGAGTACAAGTTAAAATAATAAATGTTTAGTATAGTGAACTCATAAACCAGTAATATAGTTGTTTATTATCAGGTATCATGTGGTATACCTAATTGTATATACTATACTTTTATATGACTGGCAGCACAGTAAGTTTCTTTACACCAGCATCACAAACACATGAATAATGCATTATGATAAAACATGCTAGAAATTTTTCAACTCTATTATAATCTTACAGGATCATCTTCATACATGTGGTCCATCCTTGACTGAAATGTCATTATGTAGAGCAAGACTGTATTTTATAAATTTCCTTCTAGTCTTTTACTATAAATATACAAATATAGAAGGTACATGAGTATATTTTTACTAAAAAGGAATTATACCAAATACATAGCATAATGCAACTTGGTTTGTACCTTGAACACAGTGTAACAGACTTCTTTATATAACATTTCATCTAGATCTACTTTGTATCTTGAGTGGCTATACAATATTCAATAGTATGAAAAAACCTATAATGTATCTGATCATTCCCCTGCTCATGTTCTTTGATTTTCAATTTTGCACTATTGCACATAATGAGACAATGAACATCTTTACACAAATATTCATGCATATTTGCATGATTATTTCTTTAAAATAAGTTTCTGTAAGTTGAACTGCTGGATCAAAGGGTATGTGTGTTCCTTATTTTTTATAGGTTCCATTTAATTGAATTTACAGAATTTGTATCAACAACACTATTAATCTTTTCATATTTTGCAATTCTGATAGGTAAAAAATCACATCTCATTGTAATTTTAATTTGTGTGTCTTCTTTTCAGAAAAATTATGTCAGTAATTGACATAGAATAGGCCCTCATAATATATATATATTATTATATATATATAACTATTATAATAGTCCAACTAGAATAAAGAATATTATACAGGTAATACTATAATAGACTTCATAAAGTAATAGCTTTTTTCATCATCTCAGCTAAAAATTATAAAATAACAGAGAGTGCCACACTTAGCTTCTGGTTGAATGCCAGTGTTTGCAGTTGCTACTTACATATATTAAGCACTTAATATATGACAGGAATTAGATTCATTACTTTATGTATATTGTCTCACTTAATTCTCATAACAACATATGAGGTAGATGGTGATAGTATCTCCATTTTACAGGTGATGAAGCTGAGTTACATATAAATGTAAAACTTGCCCAAGGACACATATTGGTAAGTGGCAAACAGAGAATAAAACCAGAAAATCTGACTCCAGAGTTCTTGTCCTTGACTGATATACTCTGCTGATCACAGTGTACCACACAAAACCTATGAGAGCTTTATCTCTGCTTTTATAGTAATATAGAATAATAGATAAAGCCCCTAATTTTAAGCATAATTTGAATAGAGGAAGATATGTGACACATGATTAGGTAAGTTTTCTGTGATGATTAGTTGTCTACCTAATATAGAAATATGATAGCAATGTTTCCAAGTTACACTGATTTTTGGCCTCCTATAAAACCATATCAATTATCAACTATCTTTCCCAAAATGACAGGTCTACCAAATAACAAAGGAATTAAAATTAAGATTAATTAAAATAGGAGGCCAAAAATTAATGTAACTTGGAAATATTACATCTCTGTATTTTTGTACTTTCTTTTTACAAATAATTTGTGTTTAAAAATAAATGTTTAAGTAAATTCTGCATCTGAAATTATCAAAATAACCCACCTACGTATAGGATCCAAGGAGTCTTATGTTGTGTTAAAGTGCTATCTACAGCAATCATTGAAATATCTGCACAAAATATGTCTGCAGGATATTCCTTTCCATGTTTATTTCAACATCAGTTCCTTACATTAAGTGCCACTCCATCAGCTATGGTCCATGTTTACCCCATGGTTATTTTCATTCATTATTAACATCTCTTGGAATGCAGGAAATAATTCTGAAAGGAAATGAGCCAGGCAGACATATCTGGAGGCTTCGCAGATGGCATTTTTTTAGAACAGTTTTTGTTTTCATTTTGCTATTGAAAAGTCCTTGTAGACCCCTTTGCAACATGCAATAATGCACTCACATTAACCGATACATGATGCGTGCTTCTGCTATTTTTCCTCTGCCTCACTTGGCAATTAAACACATGATTTCCCTGCAAATGACTATAATTTTTTGCTTCCATAATATTTATGTCAACTCCAAAGGAGCTGGGAGTTGGCATCCTGAAAACCTGACCATCTGAGGCAATGGCAGAAGCATGTAATTTAATCTGTATCCACTAATTACTGAATGATCAGAACACCAGAAATAAAAAATCATATGCTAAAAAACCATAATGTGTGCCCTCAGCTGGCTAAATCAGTAATTTGAAGCTATGTGCAAATGAGCACATAACTTTCTGAGTGATTTATTGGTGTTTTGGGAATACAGACTGAGCTTTGAAAATATCTCATTTGACCTGAACTACAAACTTTAAGATGACTGCGACTTAAAGCCCCACTCAGATGATACAAAGATGTCTATAGAAGTGGCCCTTTCTATGTCAAAAGGTATGATGAGAGAGCACATGTTTTGCAGAACTGTCCATGAGATTGTCTAAACAAGGTGGCAATAATTTGAAGGCAGAATTCAGACACTGAAACTCCCATAGTTATTTGTATTTCTGCATTTGGCCTCATGAAAAGATGATGCGCCATTTAAGTTTTTGTTGCATCCCAGGAACTACTAGCTCCCTCTTTTCACATTCTAAGTTCACTAGGCCTTCAACATTAAACTAGTCAAGTTGCTCCATTTTCCATATGACGAAACTGAGGTCAAGAGAGATAAAATTACTTTCCCTAAGTGACATATTGAAATAGTGGCAAATGCCGGCCAGGCACGGTGGCTCATGCCTGTATTCCTGGCACTTTGGGAGGCTGAGGCAGGTGAATGATGAGTTCAGGAGATTAGACCATCATGGCCAACATGGTAAAACCTTGTCTCAACTAAAAATACAAAAATTAGCTGAGTGTGGTGGTGCATGCCTGAAATCTCAGCTACTCGGGAAGCTGAGGCAAGAGAATCGCGTGAACCTGGGAAGTGGAGATTGCAGTGAGCTGAGATCGTGCCACTGCACTCCAGCCTGGTAACAGAGCAAGACTCTGTCTCAAAAAAAAAAAAAAAGAAAAAAAGAAAAGAAATAGTGGCGAATGCCAACTAGGAGCCTGACCCATTCATTCCAGAGCCATTTCCACATCACCATACAGGGTCCTGACAAGTTGGTTCCTTGCTTCACTGTAGAGGATTCACTTTGGTTTGTTGGACTGGGCCTTCCCCACTCATGGTAACTGCCCTGGCCAACAGACAGACCCCCAAGACCTAGCAGAACCTCTTCCCTGCTCTGCACTTCCTACCACATTCCTGGTTTATAGTCACTTGGCAATTATTTGGTGGACACTGACTATTTCAGTAAATAAACATATATTGAGATTTATCATTCCGTAGGCCCTGGAGCTATAAAAACAGCATGCAGTCAATTGCTGTTCTTCACAGTAGTTATATCCTATCAGTCACCACAAACAGGAAATTAGCAAATACTGAACCATTGCTCCTAAGAGAAATATAGGACTAGGTTCCTGAGAGCCTTTGGCTACAACATTTGAATCAAATGATCAACACATAATCTTGCTTTATGTTTGCTTCTGTTTAAAGACACCTAAGATGTACTGCTAATACATTAACACTGAACTCATGGCCAACAGCATTACAACTCATGCCTGAACAAAGCTTATCTAATAAATGTATTTTCTTTTTTTGAGATAGAGTCTTACTCTTGTCACCCAGTTTGGAGAGCAGTGGCATGATCTCAGCTCACTGTAACCTCTGCCTCCCAGGTTCAAGTGATTCTCCTGTGTCAGCCTCCCAAGTGGCTGGTATTAACAAGCAAGTGCCACCATGCTAGACTAATTTTTGTACTTTTAGTAGAGACAGGGTTTCACCATGTTGGCCAGGGTTGTGTCAAACTCCTGACCTCAGGTGATCCACTCACCTCAGCCTCCCAAAGTACTGGGATTACAGGATAAATGCATTTTCTCAGTAAGTAGTGTCATGGCCTTCTTGAGCTTAGGAACACTAGACAGCACATCTTCACTATATTTGAAAGCCTTAACCACAAAAACATAAAAACTCAAAATACATGTTACTAAATAGAGCAGGAAAGGGACACTTGTCCACAGTAGAAGCAGAAACAAGAAGGCAGAACATGTCCTTGTTTGACCTTGCCTAAGAACATGCTTATCAAGAGACTCAAATATTTTGCCACTTTGCACATTTTCATGAATGGCCACAAGAGCACCTCGGATATTGATTTTAGAGTTATGAATAAAATGTAGTAAGTAACCATTTACAAATATAAAATCCATGAATAATCAGGATCAACTATAACCTCTGATCCCGATGAACCCATAGGGCTAAGTGCTGTAAGAGTCAGAGGAGAATATAGATAGCAGAGTAGCCGGGGAAAATGTCATAGAGGAGAGCACATAAAATGGGTTTTAAAGAACTGGCAAAACCTAAATAGACAAAAAAGTATGTCCAGGTTGATTCTGTTTTTCTTTGTATTCTCTAGTATAATAAGATAAAAAATGTTCTCTCCCTTCTGGAAAATCTGTTTTAAGGGTCTTGCTACCTTAATACAAAGAAGCAGGAGTTAGTTACCAGACATGGCCAGTGTGGACTAGAGCTCAAAACACCTTTTAGATCTCTTGTGTCATACAATTAATAGAGCAATATATATTCCCCTTAACATCAAACATAGCATAGGGTCATAGAAGAATCGCCAATGCAACAACAGAGGCATTTAGCAACCACAGCTAAACTTATAGGATACAGTGAAGGAATATCGACAGCTTGGTAGTTCCTGCCTTAAGAGTAAAGCAACAACAGGATGAGTCCATGGTATTTCTGAAAGCTCCTAGTCAACCTGGGAAGGATCATGAGCTCAACAAAGGGGACCTGTGACCTTCATTTATTAGTTAACAATCAGGATCATCCACACAATCCCTTTCCAAAAAATAACTTTGGTCATATTAACTACTGGAAGGCCCTTGTTAATATGGATCATTAGACCAAAAGCCTGTGCTATTATAAAGACATCTGTCAAATTTATAATTGGATTATTAGACCAAAAGCCTATGCTCCTTATAAAGACCCCTGTCAGTCATTGGTGGTCTGCTAAAGAACTCTCACTGGTTCATTATACTGGGTATTAAAATCCTGGTAGTATCAGGGGATTCATGACTATTCTAGGGCCAGCTAAGCAGATAGATGATTGCTTAGATATTTTCACAGTCCTTCTTCTCCAAAGAGAATGAGAAGGAAAAGAAGAGATTGTAATATGTGTCAGTCAAATATATTATTTATAAACTTACCTTTATGAGAATTTGATGGGACTAAAATTTGGAATTCATTGTCAAAGTAGGATTTGGAAGCTATATACCAACTCTAACATAACTACTTTCAATATAATTACCTTTCCCTGCTTCTCCTTCTTTCTTTTTCTCTAATCTTTACACTAAACCAAAATAACACTTTACTAGCAAATGCAGAAAACCCATTATATAGTCATTTTTGAGGTTTTCTATTTTTAAATATTAACAGACAAAGATTGAATATATTAAAAATGTACAATGTGATGATTTGATGTACATATATATTGTGTGATGATTACTACAATCAAATTAATTAACACATCCATGATCACTCATGCTGTACATTAGATCCCAGAACCTGTTCATCTTATAAATAATAATTTGCACCCTTTGATCACTGTCTCCATATTCCCCGCATCCCTACTGCCAGACCCTGGCAACCACTTTTTTCTGTTTTCTGTAATTTCAACATTTTTAGATTTCACATGTACATGAGATCACCCAGTATTTTCTTTCTCAGTGTCTGGCTTATTTCCCTTAGCAATAATGTCTTCTAGGTTCATCCATGTTGTTGCAAATGGCAGGATTTCCTTCTTTTTATGGTTGAATAATATTCTGTGTGTGTGTGTGTGTGTGTCTGTCTATGGTTTGAATATGTCTCCTCCAAAATTCATGTTGAGACTTAATCCCCATTGTGGTGGAATTAAGAGGTAAGGTCTTTTGGCAAGTAATTAAGTAACGAGTGCTCTGCCCTCGCAAATGGATCAGTACCTTGTAAAGGGCTGAAGGGAACTAGCTTACGCCCTTTGCCCTTCAGCCTTACACTATGTAAGGATATATCATTTGTGCCCTTTGGAGGATGCAGCAACAAGGTGCTATCCTGGAAGCAGCAAATGGGACCCTCGTAAGACATCAAAATCATCAGTGCCTTGATCTTGAACTTCTCAGCCTCTGGAACTGTGAAAAATGAATTTCTGTTCTTTATAAATTACCCAGCTTCAGGCATTTTGTTATGGCAGCACAAATGGACTAAGCCAGAGAGAGAGAGAGAGAGAGAGAGAGAGAGAAACATTTTCTTTATCCATTCATTTGTCCACAGACACTCAGGTTGTCATCATATCTCGGTTACCACGAATAATGCTGCAATGAACATAGGGATACTGCTATCTCTTCAAGATACTGATTTCATATCCTTTAGATGTATAACCAGCAGTGGGATTGCTGGATGGTATGATAATTCTATTTTTAATTTTTTGAGGAAACTCCAAACTGTTTTTGGACCCTTGTTTTATACCATATACAAAAATTAATGTAAAATGGAATAAGGACTTCACTGTAAGATCTGAAACCATAAATCTCCTAGAAAAAAATATAGGCAAAAAACTCCTTGACATTGTCCTTGGCAATGATTTTTCGGATATGACACAAAAGCACAGGCAACAACAGCAAAAACAAACAACTGGGACTACTTCAAATAAAAAGCTTCTGCACAGCAAAGGAAATGACAAAATGAAAAGAAACCCTACGGAGTGGGAAAAAAGTTTTGCAAACCATATTCTGATAAGGGATTAATATCCAAATCATATAAGAAACTCATACAACTCTAGAGCAAAAACAAATTTGATTTAAAAATGGGCAAAGTACTTGAATAGACATTTCTCAAAGAAAAACATATAAATGGCCAACAGACATATAAAAATGTGCTCAACATTGTTAATTATGAAAGACATGCAAATCAAAAACACAAGGTATCACCTCACATCTACAGGCTGGCTATTACCATCATATATCCTTCTGAAATTTCTCTATCACTCTGGTTACTTTAGTTAGGCAAAAAAAAATTTATCTCTAGATTAATTGCTTAGCTTAAATAAGCTTTAATAAATAGAGTTCTAACATAATTCTGGAGAAAATATTATGAAGATAACAATGATCTTGAAATTAATTTATATTTTAATATGTAGTTCAGAACAAAGTCTAAAATATACCTGGAGAAATAAATGAGTGAGAAAAGCAAAGTTTTGAAAAAATTCATTAATAGTAAAAATATTACCAAGCCCTAATTTAGAAAATATTTTAAGTGTGTTACTTGCTATCAAATATAGCAGTAGATTAATAGAGCAGAATGAAATTCAGGAGTAGGCCTAAAAGAATATAGTTTAGCATATGACAAATCAGAAATAAGTGGTTCTACTTCAATAGATAACTGTTTGGAAAAAATACATCAAATCAAATTTTTACTTCATACCATATGCTAAAATGTATCAGATAAATTACAAAGTTGTAAAGAAGGATATTACTGGAAGAAGTATAAGGCCTATACAATAGAGGGACAGCACCTATTTGTGCCAACATAAATGACTATATAACTCACAAAAGCTCTCCCACTACAAGACACCAGGAAATGAAACTATGGAGCAATACAGGGAGTGGGGAAGACTCTTCATCATAGTAGAAATTAGGGACTGAAGTCATATCTTCCATGAAACACTATTTTGGATTTTAATGGCCTCAGCAGGATTGGGGTCAAGGCACAAGGTGAGGAAATTAGATTGAGAACCCCACAAATGTCAGCTATACCCGCAGAGACTAGCCCTCATTCAGGTGTAGAATTAGAATGCACACTTCCTCAATGGGACCAGACACCCCAAGCAGGGGCATTATTTCATATTTCCCAGATGATTGCCCCCTAGGGTATGTAGCAGATGCAAATGCTGGTTCTTTTTGTGGAAAGCCATTCTCAACCCAGGCTTCCCAGGGGTTCCACAGAGAGAACCTCAATAAACATAAATTCACAATCAAAAATTTCAAAACACACAGGAAAACACTGCTGAATCATTGTCTATTTTTGGAGTTAAAAAAGCACAATTAAAAATAACACTAATAAAATTAATAGCTAAAATTTATGGAGCATGCATTAAATGGCAGATTCTGCTAACTGCTCTACATACATTATTCCACTGGGTTTCCTACAGTAACCCTTTAAGGCAGGTAGTATTATCCCCCATGTGTAGAAGCCCCATCATGTATCAACTATTAGCAAATATTAGAGCAGTTCGGTGGTCATGTGCTCACAGGGAGACAGAACTTCTCTACACTGAGGGGTAAATTATACCTGATGTAATACCACTCTCCTTGCCAGTGATAGGTTTAGGCACAGGCATGTGATGCAATTTTGATCAATGAAACCTGAGAGTGTGTTTGCTTGATATATTTCTTGCTCTTAAAAAAAAATAATGCAAAAAGATGCTTTACTTTTGCCTCTGGAATTTTTCATCTGCATATGCTGAAGCCAGCTTGAGACTTTAAGAGAAAACAGTCTAAGTGTACGAGCCAACAGGCTGAAAATAATGGCAGTGCAAAAAGATCCGAGAATCTAAGTCCAGGGTGGTGTGGAGCTGCAGGATCTACAAAACTTGCAACTACCACACATTTTTCTAGACCTGTGCTTCTCAAAGTGGGGTCCATGTAATAGTAGCTGTTGTGAACTTTGTTAATAGGCCTCAATAAGATATCATATGCTATGTATAAAGCAGTGTGCCATTTTCTTCACTGAGAAAGTCTCATTACCAAAAGAAAGGTTAACAAATAGTGGTTACTTATCTACCAGACTTAGGGTGTTTGTTTGCTTTCCCTTCTGGAGCAAGCTACTTAGCTCATCACTGGCTGGTATAAAATAGTTTGCAAACTGGCATTTAGAGTAGCACTGTTGGAATTTTTTTTGTTATGGAAAACAGTAATTGCCTTTCTTGTTTTGGTCATTCATATTTGGGTTTTCTGTGGTTGGCAACTCAAAGCATTTGAACCAATGGTGATATCAAATATGGTATGTTCAAATAACAAGATGTTATGCACCCATATTTCCAGGAATTATTTTGTAATACACCTACAAATATTACATTAAAAAGTAGGACACAAAACTATTTATGCAGTATGACCTCACTATTCTACATACAAGATAACATATACCAAGAGTAAAAGACATACACCAAAATGTTATTAGTGAGTTAGCTAACTAAATAGCATTAGGCACATGCTATTGGTTAATGCTAAAAGTCACAGGCAGAGTTCCCCAAATTTTTGTACATATTTTCCAAAAGTGCCAGAATGAACACATATTAATTTAATAATTGTTAAAAATTTTTAAATGTTCCCTTTCAAAGTAATAAATCCCTGCCCTAAAAGAAAGTTAATGTTCTGTTGAAACTATTTGGCTTTAAAAAAAAATGCTAAAGGGTTAAAGATTTAAATATTAAAAATTTAAAAATATAACAAGTTATTAAGAAATATATTGATAAATTTGAGGTGAAGACGAGACTTTCATAAACAAGATGAAAAACCCAGAAGTCAAATGCAAAGAGACACACATTTGCACATACATAAAAATTGGACTATAAGTAAAGTCAAAAGATAAATGAACTCATAAAAGATTGCCTCATATAACAGACAAATACAAAATATGTTATCTATAAAAATAGAAATTATAAAACATACTATAAAAATTATGTCTTTATGTTGATAAGGAAAAGATACAAGCCAATAGAAAAATGGGCGATGGATATGAAAGACAAGTCTCACAAGAAAAAAATCTAAACTAAAAATATACTCAACTTCACTTGTTATCACTGATCCAAGTGGTAGTACTGATACAAATTCATAATCCAAGAAAATATAATTTTCCCCCAATATATTGGCAAAGGTTTAAAGAAAGCAGTATCATCCAGTGTTCAAGAATATGCACAAAAACAGAAGTTGTATACACTGCTGAACAGTTACATTTTGCTGGTAAGGTTACAAAATATTACACTTTTAGAATGCAAGCTAAGATTTAAATAACTATTGAAATTTAAAATATCTTTTTTTGTCTTTTGATTTCACCTTCTTTTAAGAATCTATCTTACAGAAATAAAGGCACTATGACACAACAATATATATACAAAGATGTTTGTTGCAAAGTTGCAATTCCAAGAATTGTAAACCACCCCTGAATGCCCATCAAGGAGGGACTGGTTGAATAGGTTATTCATACTATTTGAATATATTGCAGTTATTTCTTGATGAGTTTGATATCCATTTATGGTATTCCAAACATCCTGCTAAGTTACATGCTACTTATTTCAGTGATGCCATCTCCACCATCTTTCATTTAGTCACACATCTCAAGAAATCTCTTCAATACAGGTTTTATTCACCAAAGAACAGCCTCCTCAAGGCCCCAAAAAAACACCTTTAAATCTGCATTGACTCTACTGCTTGGTTTTTCAAGCATTTCCATATGATCACTAGAACAGGACTCTGAGACCATCAGCACCCTGTTTAGAGAGCTGATTTTATAGACCTACCTGACATTGGCCTGACCTCTTTCCTACAAGGAGTCTGTCTGGTTATGGTTTTCATGATATTTGCCTTCTCTCCTGTGAGTAGAAGTAATGGTAACCTGCTGCACATAGCATCTAATATCCTATGAGGCTGAGCACATTGTATCACCCTTAAGGCATATGGATTATAGACAGTGGTATGTCAAAGAAAATTTGCACCAGTTAAAACAAGCAGAAAAGACTTTGTTCCAGACTATTGCAATAGTGAAGAGAGATTCAATTTAACTCAACTGAAACAAAAGGAATAACAGATGTTAAGCATTGGGCAGAGCCAGGGAAAAGGCACTGCAAGATATTAGAGGGGAGGTTGGTCAATATGATGAAGGTATCTGTACTTGTTAATTGATGCTTATCCAAGTTAGGCTCTTACTCTACCACAGAGATGGGGAGACAAGGGCACTATTTTCCTTGATGATTACATCTAAAAGGGATGGTTCCCAGATCCTGAAGAAAAACAGTCCTGGGTTGTGCAACTAGCAAGACACTGGGAGAACACTTCAAAGGGGCAGAGAAAGAATTGACAACAGAAATTTTTCTAATGTAAATGCCCTAAGAATCCAAGAAGGGCCTATAGTAAGGAAGAATCCTATCTACAGTTTAGTCAAACTAAGGGGACTCTGAAGTTGTCTTGGCCCGGTGTGATGACAAGTGCTTAACAACCAGCTCTTGGGAGGGAGGGCCTGCTTTATAGCATAGGACAATTGCCAAAGTGTAAATAATGGCCAGTTTCAAGTTACCAACATGATGTTACTGAATGCAGAGTTGGAAGGCCATGCTGACAGTCAGCTCATGTTGACACTCAGACCATGTTGAGCTGACAGGAGATGGCAGAAGCTCCTCACTGGCTGAAAGACATGTTTACTCTGTCCAGCCTGAATATGGCCCAGGAAAGATGTCCATGATGTATTAAGTAAAACCTGAACATTGTTACTCTGCATAAAATCTAGAATATGATTCCATTTTTAAAATGTGTATATGGCTGCAAATTTTGATATAAGCATAAAGAAAGATGAAGAGAATATACATGACTAACAGCTGGTTTAATTGTTTATGGTTATGATTTATGTCCCTGTTGGTCATTAACTAGTTTTGTGTCTAACCCAAAAAATTTATCCTAACATTAACTGTAAATACCTAACTTCTCCAAAGATCTTTAAATCTGTTTTTAAATCTTACTAGTTCTCTTGTTAATTAATGAGTTGAATACAGTATTTGATATTCTTTGATATGTGTCCCTTTTATATTTGCAAGAGAATCATTAGAAAACCTTCTTGAAAATTATGCTTTAACATTTTGTTTATTGCCTGCCTCCTCAGATTACAATATAAGTGCATGACTGGTGCCAACTGCCATTCCAGGCCTGTTGTGAGCACAAAACTTTGAACATCAAGAATTTCACTTTCAGAAAATCTAAATTATCTTGAACATCTTTCTTCTTTCTTTTAAACATGATCCTATAAATTTCTGCTTCTCTTTGACTTTCTTTTTCCTCATAAGGGCTAGAGGACACACAGGCAAGAAAAGGGGGTTTAAACTGGTTTCTGTTCTATAATGGGACGTCTTTCTTGGTACAAATTTGTGGTCAGACAAGGTACTTAAATAAAATGTCTAATGAAAGAGAAAATGAGTCCCTGAAAAGTACCAATAAATCATGCCTATTGCACATATGAGCAGAGGCAGGTCACCTCAAACCAAAAACAAAAAAAAAATGTGGGTTACTAGGAAAGTCACTGACTTGCAAAGAAAACTCATCTTATGGTTTTCATCTATTCATTAACTGAAGGAATTTTTATGAGAACTTTGCTCAAGTCATTTTAAATCAAAGTTTGTCTTCTCTCCAACCAGGGGTAGAAGGAATGAATGAAGAAAGCATTAGAACAGGAGGAAGGAATGATTGGGTTCTTATTTTCCACATAAGCAACCTTGATGCCTGCTTTGGCAGCTTAGTTAGCTGCCAAATGGATGGATTCAAAAATCCATTGAGGCAAGGACTTGTGCCTTTAAAACATACTAGGAAGGATCTTGGGGAACTCTATTCAATAGAAATACAACGTGAGCCACAAATGCAAAGCACATATATAATTTTAAATTTTCTAGTAGCTACATTCCAAAAAGTAGAAATAAAAGTGAAATTAATTTTAATATTTTATTTAACTCAGTACATCCAAAATATTACTAGTTCAATGTGTAATCATTATTTTAAAAAGGAAATATTTTGCCTTTTCATGCTAAGTCTTTAAAATTTGGTATATACTTTATACTTACTACTCATCACAATACAAAACTAACCACATATCAAGTGTGCAATAGCCACACATAGCTTGCAGCTACCATACTAACTATGGAGCCCTGAAAGAGGTTTTTTTCACATAGCCCTGGATTAATCATTTGTGTCTACCCTTTTGCAATCCAGTGGTATAGCTGGAGAAGTTATCTTAATCTGGCTAGGTGAGAAGACAGAACCAAAATTTGTCAAAAGGCCACCAGAGTTCATAGGGAGCAATGATTTTTTTTTTTTTTTTTTTTTTTTTTTTATCATTTTGATTCTTGCAAAGAATAAGGCTTTAGGCCATACCTTTAATCAAAAATGTATCCCTGAAGCAATTTCTTCCTGAGAGCTTTCTGTCATATATTAGTTCACTTCAATGATGAAGGCAGTTTTAAAAAATGATTTAGAAGTATGTGAAGGGTTAGATTTTATCACATATTATGCTTTGAATTTTTAGGCTTCTTATTTAGCTTCCTCTAGTTCTATGGGAATCCGCACAAGCTAAAAATTATTCCTTGGGTCACCAAACTGCTCTTTTTCCCAGTACCCTGATTTTAACCTAATGACCATAATTGTTTCTAATAATAACCATAATTATTCTTCATATTTATATTGTTTTTTCACACATATTATCATGTTTGAGCTTCACAGAAGTTTCATGAGATAAACCCAGCTTATGGGGGAAGGGACCGTGATTCCCACTGGGGTCTGGGGCTTGGCTTTTATCAGTGGGGAAAAAAATCACAACTGAAATAGGTCTTGGTTCATGAACATGTGTAAACAAAAATTTTCCTGAGGTGAATTTTTAGATATTTTTGGTGTTGGTTTTATTTTTTTAGAAAAGTTAATTATAACATTATTGATATATAATTGTGAACATTAGGCTGCATGAATGTTTGCTTATGAAATTTTCTTGGACTTAACCAGTTTCCTATGCCTATTAAACAAATCACCATTTAAGTTTTCTGTCTCCCCAAGGTGTCAAAGGCAATGACTGGAAACTATTCAAGAGTGAGTAACCCCTAGCTTATTGCTTGACACACAGTAAATTCAAAAAATACTTTAATGAATGAACAAACTAATGCACAAATTTGTTTCCAGCCATTTTAAATACTCATGTTGAGGCAATGAAGAAGGAACAAGCCATACAATGTATTTGTCTTATTTCACTGAAGAGGAAACTTATACACAAAAAGGTCATCTTGGGTCAAGACCCAGATGTCTAGTAGAAATAATCCAAACCACATATCTAATCTTAGATTTCCTGGTAACCACATTTTTTAATGTAAAAATAAACAGTGAAATTAATTTTAATGATAAATTTATTTATCCCACTATGTCCAAAATATTATTTCAGCATGTAGAAAATGTCTTTTTAAATTGCTGATGAGACAGTTTACATTATTTCATTCATTTCAAATCTTGGACATTAGCTGTGTGTTTTACACTTGCACTATATTTGAGACTGATTACATTTCCAGTGCCTACCAGCTACATGTGGCTAGTGGCTATTTCACTAGATGATAGAGTCTCTATAGCAGAGACAAAGAGGATGTCAGCCCTCTTCTCTTCCCATTCTTCACCACCCCACACATATTTATTAAGTATTCACCTTTATGTGGTACTGAAGATAAAATTTTTGGGGGAAAATCACATGAGGCCCTCAAACTGTCACATATTTGAGGAACACTAAACAGAGAAATTGAATATACAAATGGACAATGGCCAGACCATATATGAGAGTATAACTATGACCCACGACTTCTGGCAGCAAGCAACCAACCAGAGAAGTCAAAACACAACCTAGGCAACAGTTGGCCTAGACTGGTCAATGACTGTCAGTTTTCATAATTTTTGCCCTCTCTACCAACTCAGAACTAACCAGAGAAAATCAAATATACTCCCCAAACCAACTAGAGAAGAAAAGCTACTTCTAGGTAGCCCCTTCAGCTGCCTTATGTTGACACCTCCGACTGGGGACACCTGAAGCCTCCCCTTTTTTCCACTATTAAGCTTTCCCACTCCTCAGCCTGCCTCTTTGTGACAAACGCAAATGATAGTGGCTGATGCCCTTGCAAGCTCTGAATAAAGAGTTTCTCGGGCCGGGCACGGTGGCTCAACGCCTGTAATCCCAGCACTTTGGGAGGCCGAGGCGGGGTGGTTCACGAGGTCAAGAGATAGAGACCATCCTGGTCAACGTGGTGAAACTCCGTCTCTACTAAAAATACAAAAAATTAGCTGGGCACGGTGGTGCGTGCCTGTAATCCCAGCTACTCAGGAGGCTGAGGCAGAATTGCCCGAACCCAGGAGGCGGAGGTTGCGGTGAGCCGAGATCGCGCCATTGCACTCCAGCCTGGGTAACAAGAGCAAAACTCCGTCTCAAAAAAAAAAAAAAAGAGTTTCTCTTTGTTCTCATATGAGTGCTCTTTATTTGTTCCCACAGAACCATCTTCTCATAATGATTAAAATAATCAAATGTCCTCTTAGTTTTTCCTATGGGTTCAATTTTTTACTTCATTAGCATCATCATCATTCATTTATGCAATGACTCTTTGCTGTGTTCTATCGGGTGTTAGCCATCGTGCTAAGTGTTAGAAAGTAAGTATAGGACCAGAGATCCTTTCTAGTCTTTCCCTCAGGGAACTCGGAGCTTAGAAAAGCACACACAAATAAATGTTTAATAAGCTGTACTAAACACTACAAAGGAAAAATGCACTATGAATAAAAATCTATAATGAGACTTAAACATTTTAATTTTTGTAAGATGTGACTGCCAATTCTTTGCAAGAAAATACTCTTATCCTGCTACTTACTTGAACCTCAACAAATACTTGGCAAAATAAAAAATATTATTTTCCCAACAGACTTGCACATTGAAGATCAGATATTTTTCCTTGTCTCCCTATTTTCCCATCCCATTTTGCTTATTTCTCGTTATTTCAATAAATATCCCCAAATGGTTTTGGCATTCCTTCAGCAAATGATAAAAGAAAGAAGACACAAATTTTCTATTAAATAAACTAACTATGACTCACTCAGTAGTTTAAATAACTGTTCTCTAATTTTATGTTTATTAATAGTTCCTATTTTGCCCAGGCAAAGAACTGTGCTATGGTTTGATTGCATTAAGCCTGAAATATTTTCATTCCAGCTGAATTTCAGATAGTTCAAAAACCAGAAACGTTTTTGTTTCTTCACTTGGGCACTCTAAAAATTTTACTAAAATTAATTTTAAGTCTTGGAAAAATACATTGACTCATAGTTTTCTTTTACACTTATCTGAAAACCACATACTTTTCAATGGTTCTTCCATTTACTGTACCTCAGTCTACATGGATTCTCTTTGATTAAGAAAAACTCAGATAATTAACTTGAATATTTTACAAAATAATGCATGAAGTGTTCTGAGATCTGGAGCTCTCGTTAAAGGCATCCAACATTTAATTTCCCTTCATAAAGGCTTAAGCAGGTTATCTGAAAATTTACTTTTAAAATGTCTTGATTCTTAATGATATGTATGCTCTTATTACCTTTTTGTTGCCAATATCCAATACCCAGGGAGTTCTCATATCTAACTGATCTAATATCATAAAATCTAGACTGACTCAATTAATTTAAATTGGAGGCACAGGAACATATCTATCGACCCCAATTAATGATAAGGAGTCAAGTTTATCTTTCAAGACCATTAAATAATTTAGATTTTAAAAATTGTATATTTTATGAAATTCTAATGTAAATTATCAAATATGAAAATTCTAATAACACATTTATCAGAAAAAAAACTTGTCTGCAATATTTATGCTATTCAAAATGAGCAATAAAAGGATGGTTGCAGTTAAAAAAAAAAAAAAAACTTGTGAAAAATAAAAGCCTTTGAGTTCTTCAAAATGAAACAAAATCAAACACCAAAATGCTATTACTCTCAAAAGGGAACTCTGAATTCCTGGATAATTCCAAGCAATAACTACCAGAAGAACTAGAGTTTTTGTTTATATTGTCACTTGTAAAAGACGTGCTTTCGCCGGGCGCGGTGGCTCACGCCTGTAATCCCAGCACTTTGGGAGGCCGAGGCAGGTGATCACCAGGAGGCGGAGGTTGCGGTGAGCTGAGATCGCGCCATTGCACTCCAGACTGGGTACGCGCCATTGCACTCCAGACTGGGTAACAAGAGCGAGACTCCGTCTCAAAAAAAAAAAAAAAAAAAAAAAAAAAAAAAAAAAAAGGAGTGCTTTCATTCAGAGCTTGAATACACATCATATACTTTTTGGTCCCTGTAAGTTTAGTAGATCATTTTATATCCTATGAAAATCACATCAGTTTTGTAAAGCAGTATAACCCTTCAATAATGAACAAAGAAGTAAAACAGGAATAGATACCATTATAATCCCCTCTTCATTTACTGGTTCAGAGAACAATTTCCTTGCACTTGTGTAAATCATGCTTAGAAGGGCAAGGGCCTCCCTGCATACTGAAAAGAACATCTTTCCTGGTTGTCTGTCTGTCTGGGTCTTGCATAATGTAAGAAGGCTTTTCCTGTGCCTTATGAGCAAGTCCCTGAAGCTTTGGGGTAAGAGATCGTAAGTGACAGACAAGAGTGTTGCTGTTTATCCACTTCATGACTGAGGAAGGAGCCACAGAGATCTGAAAGGGTCTCTAACACAGGGGTCACAGACATCCTGACATACAAATTCTCCCTCAATTTCAAATATATGCTCTCTTATCTCTCACTGTCCTCACAGGAACAATTTCTAAAAGAACAATTCTTCCTGAGAGATAGATCATTTTATTCTTGTCCTCTAGCAGTGATATGGTTTGGCTCTGTGTACTCACCCAAATCTCATCTCAAATTGTAATCCCCAGGTGTCGAGGGAGGGACCTGGTAGGAGGTGACTGGATCATGGGGTCCTCATGATTATGAGTGACTTCTTATGAGATCTAATGGTTTTATAAGTAGCAGTTTTTCCTGTTATCTCTTTCCTACTGCCTTGTGAAGAAGATATTTGCTTCTTCTTTGCCTTCTGCCATGATTGTGAGTTTTTCCTTAGGCCTCTTCAGCCATGTGGAGCTGTAAGCCAGTTAAACCTCTTTCCTTTATAAATTACCCAGCCTTGGCTATTTCTTTACAGCAGTATGAAAACAGACTAATACACTCAGTATGGAGTTTAGTTACTTCTTCCTCCAACCCACTAAATCAATCCTCACTTAATGCTATTTTCAAGACCCTTCAATCTTTAAGTCCCTACTTACCTCATTGTTTTATTTTTCTTTTTTCTCACTAAATTTCTCCTGACTACTCCTAAGGCACACTTTCTCCTCTAAATTTCTGTAGTTCTTCCTATGGCTACCTGTCATCAGACACGTAACCTATGCTGTTTTTCATTATTTTTTCTATGTTTTGTTTCTCAAGTTGGTGTGTGAACAGAACCATTGTCTTAGAATTAAGTGTTAACATGCAGTTGATCAAAACTACCCAAAGTACTAAAAGTCATCCCAAATGATATTTTTTAAACCCAGGAGAGGAAAAAGCTTTGCATGAGTTTACATTGTAGAATTTAGGTTATGTTAAAATAAACTAATTTATAAAAATGCTAAAACTTCTTAGCAGAAAGATTTATAATGAATTTAGTAAGCCTAAACTCTAATCGTCTAGACTATGCCTTGTTTATGAAGAAATAAATATATTACCTGGAGAAGCTGGTAGGTCTAACATATATAAAGAAACTTTGTCATTTGGACTATTTGAAATTTTCAAGGAACAATCCAACAAGAGCAAGCAAGATCTTTTTGTTATATTTTTGCTTTTAAGCTTGTGTTGAACATTTCTTAAAGTTTTTACTCAGTGAGATTTAACAACAACAACAAAAAACTATCAGAATGTCCTAAAGAAGGTGAGAAATACAAGTATGTCACCAAATATCACAGACTCGCACCAAATGGACTACACCCAAATGGACTCCCACTGCTCTATGTTTCCCGCAGTTCTTCCAGATCTCTTAAGCAATTGATCAGCTTGGTCAAGTCCTACCCAGCACTCCATTACAAAACTGCAAATTAAGACCTGGAACCCAGCAGCATTTCTGTCATAGGTCTTGGTTTAGCCAAACCTGTGAGGTTAAATAAAGAAACCTTAAAGATAAAGAGACATCACAACACTTCAAAGAGTGAAAGAATAAATATCCTTTATATGAATTGAAGAAAGTTCCTTTTTAACTCTTTAGAAATTCAATAATGGCTGAGCACAATGGCTCACACCTGTAATCCCAGCACTTTGGGAGGCTGATGCAGGTGGATCACCTGAGGTCAGGAATTTAAGACTATCCTGGCCAAGATACTGAGACCCTGTCACTACTAAAAATACAGAAAGTAGCCAGGTGCAGTGGTGCATGCCTGTAATCCCAGCCAGCTACTCCGGAGGCTGAGGCAGGAAAATCGCTTGAACCCGGGAGGTTGCAGTGAGCTGAGCTCCCACCATTGCACTACAGCCTGGGTAACAGAGTGAGACTCCGTCTCAAAAAAAAAAAAAAAAAAAAAACATAGCTGATACAAGCAGTGTTTTGAGTCATGAGTCTGTCTCTTGGCATGTTGCTCTATACTAGCTGCTTTACCTCTGTGTGCTCATCTAGATAGTGGAAATACTGTATAATAGTACCTCACAAAGTTGCTGCAAGGATTAACAAGGGAACTCATAACATATGCAAAGTATCCTGTATAAACTAAAAGCCATCATCTACTTCTGATGTTTTAAGTTAGTCAAACAGGCTTTAACTAGTAGGTAACAGTATGTTTAAAAGACAGCCCTATGGTTATACCAGTTAAAATATTCCCAAGGACTTTCCTAGCAATTGCATTTATCTCTTTTTTTTTTATTTCCGACCTGTTTTGGTTCACACTCGGACTTTGCATGATTCTGACCTTCTAACACCCTATTTTGCCTCTGGCTTTCAGCATAAATTGTTCTTAATCTCCTCAGCCCATGAAATGCCTCCTCAAATATTTTGTCTCAAATTAGCCTTCTGCTACCAATAGCTTTAAATAACCCTATTCTAGGGTTCAGTGTCTAAATAAGGAACATTCAAATACACAATTGAAATGTAATAGGAGCCTAAGATTCTTGCATTAAAAAAAAATAAAACGTTGATTTAAAATAATTTTAGATTTGCCAAAAATGTGTAAAGTTAGTAGAAAGATTTTCAAATATACCCTTTGCCCAATATCGATTTCCTTAAATATACCATCTCACATTACTACGGTACATTTGCCAAGTCTAAGAAACCAAAATTAACTATTAGCTAAATTCTAGATGACTTTTTTTGGATTTCACTAGTTTTTCATTAATGTCCTTTTTCTGTTCCAAGCTCAAATTCAGGATTCCACATTCCATTGAGTTAATGTGTCCCTTTAGTCTTCTCTTGTCTCTGACATTTTCTTCATCTTCCTTTAAAAAAAATGAGCTAACACCTTTGAGGGTACTGGCTAGGTATTTTGTAGAATGTTCCTCAATTTGGGTTTGCCTCATGTGTTTTTCTTACCATTAGATGGGGCTATAAGTTTTTGGAAAGAATATCCCATAAAGGTAAAGCACCCTTTCTCATCACAGTATTTCAGGGATATCTGATACCCTCATGACATAATTGGGGCTATTGGCCTTAAAGGTTAGGTAGTTTTTGTCAGGTTCTCCACTATAAAGTCACTTTTTATCTCTAGTCTTTGGAAGTGTAACTCTTACATTTTTCAGAGGCAGGCAAATTTAAAATATGCTAGGGGAAACTTAAGGGACAGCAACAAAAGAAGTAGGAAGAAAACCCAGAGAAAGTGTTGTTCAAGTAGCCAGTAAAGATAAAGGCACTGGGGGGTGAGGGCATTGTGAACAATGTCAAATGCCCCACGAAGTAAACTAAGATAATTACTGAAAAATGTCAAACGGGAGGTGGAAATGACTCCAGTAAGAGCAATTTTAATTGTGTGATGGAGCAAAACCAAAATGTAATGGGACGTGCTAATCACAGAAAATGAACCTAGAATGTAAATGACATATTCCGGAATCTTGACTGCAAATAAAGTATGTGGAACCAACTGGAACCAACTGAAGAGGGATAGAGAGGAAGTCACAGAGTCAAAAGAAGTTATTGAGGGTTCTGTGTTTTGTTTTATTAATGTGGAAGAGACTTGAGAAAACTCGTACACTAAGACGAAAGAGCTGACAAAAAGGGAAAGAGAAAGCTGGGGGTTAAAGATAAAAGCAACTTCACTGGGTAGAGTAAGTGTACGTTGCCATCATAGTATCTATCACAAGGTTAGTTTAGTCTCCATTGAGCAATATGTCTGAATTATTACTGATAGTAATTTGTTGAGAATTCTCAGAGATTTACTGAGATAGAGGCTACCAGCTCAGAAAGCACATTCCTTTATAAAAATAAAATAGTGATATCATCTCTCACTGGTGACAGAATTGGAGAGGTGTCTAAATCTCCAAGAAGCTATCCTTCCAGAATTTTAGATGACTGTTTGGACAAGTTGTTGATTCTATTTAGTAATTCTCACACCCTGGTTAAAGGCGCTTCTCTAGCCAGGAAGGCCAGAAACTTGAAAGAAATTTGGGGTTTCTATTGACATTCTGTTTAGTAAATTCCTTTGGTTCTTTTGCTTTCATTTTTTAACATGAGAAAGCATATCATAACATTTTCTGATGAATATTACTGCTTGTAAGCAACTTGAAATTAGGAAGTGAAAGTTCATTTTACTAAAGCATAATATTTTCTTTTTTAAAAAAATTAAAATTTATTCCAATGTTCTTATTTTTCCTGGGACAAACACAGAGGTTTTGGTGGTGGTGGTGGTGATCTTTGAAGAGGATGTGGGCAATTCCAATAAAGTAAGTAGATTTTTCAAATGTATGTTTTAAATATGAACTAAACACATAGTATGGTACCAAAAAAGTCTAATAAAACATCATAAATTTAACACAATGGATGACTTTGAACAGAACTTATAAATATATAATCTGCTACAATTGAGCAATTTTTCTTCTGAGAATTCACAGTACTTTTTGTAATTGGTTAATTCATTAATGTGTGAATTAATGAATGAATATGTTTTGGATACATATTGTAAGGGTAAAAACCGTGCACATTTATATTATTTGCTGCAGCAGCAAAGCAGCAAGACCACACGTTAAGCTAGAAAGACGTTGAAGAAAGAAAAAGCTCTTCTTAAAGGCAAGTTTAAGTCTTATTCATGTTTATATTTCTAGCATTTGGTACAGTGCCTAAATTCAAAATATTTGTTCTTTGTTGTATTAATTAGTGATTAAAGAAATACACAAATATGATAATCATATGAATCAACAAATAATCAAACATGACTAGCAAAATTAGGTTGGCTAAGGATCAGTCTCATTCTCAAATTCTATGACTGTCAAAAGGTCTCTAACCAAATAGTAGAGTATTCTCAAGAAGCTAAAAGGGTATTGACAGAGAATAACCTAAAGATAGATACTTGTTATCAAGCTGTTTTATTTGCACATAAATAAAATCAATCAAATGATTGATTTATCTAACAAAGGGAAAGCAGGATATATAAGAGAAAGAAGAGTGAGGGAAAACAGGCAGATGCAGAACAGCAACTCACGGTTCCACATTTTTGGAATAAAGTCATTAGCTGGCAACAAGTAGAAGAGCCAGGCTGATCTTCAGTGAACTGACTAAGGATATCAAAGAACATACTTCTGAAGTTCTAAACAAGGGGTCAGCAAACTATATGACCTAATGGCCAAGTCTGGCCTACATGGTGACCTACCATGGACCAGGGCCAACATGCGTGTTCGTTTGCTTGTCAATGGCAGCAGTACACTGCAGTGACAAAACTAATTATCTACAACAGAGAGCATATCACTTAGAAAAGAGAAAATATTTACTCTCTGGTCCTTTTCAGAAAAAGTTGTCAAGCCTCCTCTAAATACACTAGTTGCAAGACAGAGTGTCAGATTGTATTAAAAAGCAAGACCAAACTGTGTACAGTTTCCCTTTGGTATCTCTGGGGAATTGGTTCTAGCAAGCCTTTTCAAATTCCAAAATCCATGGATGGCATTTATTTAAATGCCATAGACCCTTATATAAAATGGCATGGTATTTGCATATAGCCTACATAAATTCTCCCTAAATAATCTGTAGATTACTTGTAATACCTAGTACAATGTAAATGCTATGTAAATAGTTATTATAATGTATTATTTAGAAAACAATAAGAAAAATGTCTGTATGTGTCCAGTACAGAAGTAATCATCCTTTTTCCTGAAAATTTTTGATCTATGGTTGGTTGAATTCACAATGCAGAACCCATGAATATGAAGGGCTGACTCTGAGTGACAAAAAGCAACTTTAAACACCTAGGTAAGCTAAAACTAAAAAGATGGAGAAAAGCATTTCATGCAAACATTCATCAAATAAATCTAGGCTAGCTATATTAATAGTAAGCAAAGTAAACTTCTGACAAAGAATGTTATTAAGAATAAAGAGGAGTTAGGAAGCTGCGGCAGGAAGATCACTTGAGCCCAGGAATTTGAGGCTGTAGTGCACTATATGTTAGAAGTCAGACATTAAAAATAATGATGTGAATCTGTATATATTAATTTGGAAAACTATCAAAGCTATATTATCTGAAAAATAAATGGGTTTTAAACAGTCTTAATTTTACTTAATAGATGATAGACAGACAGACAGGCATGGAAACATATACACCAAATATGAACAATAGTTAGCTCTGGGTAATGAGATTACAAATAATCTGTTTTCCTCTTTGTGTTTTCAGTACACTGATTTTTTTCAACAAGGGTCATAATTAAAAATATTCACATACATATATTTATTTAACTAAATATTCACACACATACCTACACATCAGGCATTTCCTGACCAGTAACTTCTCTTCTTGGCTCTGGAATAAACGTGGCTGACCACCAGGTGGTCTCACTTCATCCCACGTTCCTTCTGATGTCTAGGTTCCTTCCCACATCCACCTGGCTGACCATCAGGTGGTCTCACTTCATTCTGTGCTTGTGGGAGGTAAGCACGTACTCTGCTCGCCTCCCACCCTCAGTGGGAGATAAAGGACAACTGAGCTCCTTCAGACTGTGGGGTTGATCTCCAGGTTTCATGAATCTCCAGAGGGCCACGAAAGCAGCGACAGTAACCCAAGAAGCCCCCAAAGAACCAAAGTCCTCTCACAGTGCATGCTGAGTAGTGGGGAGATGAGCATGAAACAAAACCAAGACATGAAACAAAGCCCTCCCTCTGTCATCCTGTAAGTGATTTAACCCAAATAAATGTCTTCCAAAATATGCCACAAGTCAATGGGAAATTTTGTACTCTATGAGTAACTAATCTTATTAACTGTTTGGGAAAACAGTCAATTTTTGTAATCAACAGTTGTGATTCCCATGTATTCCCACACACATTCAGTCATTTGTGTTTCACAAGCAAATGAGGTAGGGAGTACAGGATGCCCTTTTCCCATCTGAAGACACCGAGGTTCAGAGACGTTATATTGCTCCTACAAGACCTCCTAATGAGTGAGCATTAAAGCCCCGATTCAAACTTACACCTTCTGGTCTCCCGTCCTGAGCCCTTCCCTCCACACCAGGGCACCCCAAGCTAGCCTGATTATAAAAATCACCTGAGGCGCTTGGGAAATAATTCAAAATTCCAGACCAGCCTTTCCCCTGATGATTGTGATTCTAGCACAACTGAGATGGATTTTGGAAATTTGTGGGTTTTAAAAAAAACTCACCAGGTGATTTTCATGATTGGGTCAACTGGAGAAATGCTGACTAACACATTTATCCCTTCTAAAGAAAAATATTTATTCTCAGTCCCTACTGGGATGTTAAATGTCAAGATTAAGAAAGACAAGGTCAGAGCTTCTGCATGGGGAAAGGTCTGTTCCACTCTAAACGGTACACCCTGGCCCTTTTTTGGTGTTCACATTTGTTTACCTCTGGTTATCCTCACCATAGGCAGCAGAAACCACACTTCAGCCTTGACAATTCCCCTACCTTAGTTGATCCCACCTCTGCATTTGAGTCTTCTTTCAGTGGCCTGGTTCCCTGATCTCTTCCATCTCTCCCTGAAATCTACTGTATGAAACTCCTTGCAGCTCCAATCTCAGAGGCTGGCCCACAAGCTGACTCAGTTTCCTGTGCAAGTCAGCAGCAAATCAACCACTAATCAGTACCTACTTGCTACAGAGAAGCTTCCAGAAGTGCAGGTTCTTTACAACCGAGAATGTAAGAAGCATAGCCCCACCTCATCTACATGGATCTATCTTTTCTTCTCCTGTGAAGGAATTAGGCTGCTGACAGGACTGTTCTGTATGGATGCATTCATGACTGGCTGAAAGGGCTGTTGGGAGGCCAGTAATCCTCCCAACAAAACACCGTTTCACATCTCTGACGCTGTTTCCTCACCCTGCATGCTGCAGGCTTAGCTTTGGCTGCTCCCATTGGGCGAATCTGCCTGCAGCTGTCTCCCAGCAGTCCTCGTCTGGGCTGGGCTGTGGGAAATCTGTTCTCCAATCCCAACTTCAAGGTCCTGCCGTTGTGTAAGTTGTCTCCAAGACCTGTCAAATTTGAGCATCACATGAGACATATATACATAAAGTGCTTTGGGCATCATAAGAAGGCAGTGATCACTTCTAGCCAAGGGAATTTACAGAAGTTATCTGGCTGCAGTGCACTTCATTTGGGCCTTAAAGTGTGAGGAAATGGATTTGAACATCAGAATGTTGGGAGGTCATGAATGGAGAAGAAAAAAACAGCAACCACAGAAAAAAGGAAAAATCATAGTGTATGGGAAGAAGGAAGTTTTAGTTATTCTTTGCTTCTCAAAATTAATTCTTAGCTAGTTAGTTTTTAATGCAGTTTTATAGGCTTTAATTCTCTTTGGAAAGCCAAACTTATGAAAACTGTTTAAAAAAGAGAATTAGGGAAAAGGAACTAATTGTTATAGAATACCTTCTAAATTATCTCATTAAATCTTCAAAACACCACCAAAAAGGTATTATCTACTTCATCATCCTCCCCATTTCACAGATGATGATAATGAAGGTGAAGAAGTTAATTGGTTCTGACTCACATCTCTTACCAAAAAATCAGCGAAGAGATTTAAACTGAGCTCTGTTTGCCCTAAACCTCACATGGTATCTACTAGACCACCATTGCCTCTAGGATAGCATAAAGGGGTCACATCACTATTGTAGAACATTCACCAGCTGAGATCTGTGCACCTGTGGTCTGAAAATCCTCATTAAAACAGAAAATTTAGTTTTAGCAGGATAGCATTATACATCACATCAAATTAATGGTATCAATTTGAATTTTATTCGTTTTAAAGTCTCATTGTTATTTAATTTTTATACAAGTCAATTTTTGTCTTATATCTGTTTCATAGCTAAAAGTACAAGGAGTGCATATGTAGTTTTATAGTTGTACATTTCAAGTAACATTACAATAAAAATATATTTCAACATTCCAAGTTTATGAGATTTTTTTTTATCCATTAAAAGTTCTCCACTTAAGACGTCTCCAATTCTGAGAAAGTTGTATGAACATGTTCCTCAAGAATAACCATTGGCCATAACAGAGTTTTCTCATGCAGATGAGTCTCTAGAACAGCAATGTGTCTGTATAATGAACGAGCTGAGATTTTTCTATGACTTCATCTTCCTTCTTTCGCACCAGAGCAGAAAACAAAGCCCAGGATGGTGTGTCCTGTGAAGTTGAAAGCAGTATGCTCATGTCTGTTAAACTGAAGTCAAACTTGTTGGGGAAGAAATTGTTATTGAAAGCTATATTATTTTTAAATTTCAAAATTTTGCAGAAAATAAAAAGCCTTGGATTTTTTCAAGTTTTTCCTCCTGAGTAAAGAAGTAGGTGTATCGTATGTATCCTCTGATCCCAGAAATACTATAAATGTAAGATACTTTAATCACTTTAGTTATCGGAGTGATGTTCTTCCAACGCACATTTTATATTTCTATGACACATTTTACAATGCACATATGTATCTTAAATATTTGTAATTTATGTACCCCCTTTTCTTTTTGTTCTCTTTCCTATGTACAACCCGTTAATCCTATCATGAAGTTAAATATTTAAGAGAGAATTCCCTCCTTTTAAAAAAGGAAAAATCTCATGTCCTGTCTGGCAAGTTTTCAGAAGTAAAAAATCAGAAAGCCATTGACTGCCGCGCCCTTCTCCACACTAGGATGACTAACTTTACTCAGAGGGTATTAAAGTGACAATGTGTTTTATATCCATTATTCCAGCCCTAAACCCCGTGCCTTCTGACCCAGATGACCCACACATCATCCTGCAGTCAATACCGAATGGAAGAAAGTTCCAGGGAACCCATTTCTATTTATGACCAAAGACATGTCCCCTTTCACCTCATTTCTGCTTTATGCTTTTTCTTCAGGCTACTGAACTCTGGAAAATCTCCCATATCTGCCCCTTATCACCATATTGACCCTCATTTGATGACCATTTGATGATTATCAAATCTAGCATCTAGTTCTGATCCTGGGTGTCTTCTTCAGACACGGTTCTGCCCTTGTTTTGGCTCCAACCTCTTCTGGTTGTTGTAGATGGCCAACACTGAAAACACTGCCCAAGTCCCTGTTCTGGAAACTATACCCATCTATGTGGCACTGGCAGGAGCACCAGCCTTGCTTGTGTGGCTTCCCTTGATAGAAGATTAAAAATATTCAAACTTATAAATTAAAAATAAAGGTTCAAATATCGGTCAGCATAAAATAGCACCTTAATATTTGATAAGGTAAGGAATAGAAGAACATATATAGGACAAAACTATCCTGCGTGGTCATCTTCATATCAGTTAATCTGAACATAAAAGAATGAAGAACATTGTTTCTGAGGGAAGGAGACATCTGCCGCCATTTCCACTGATCCTGCATAAAGACACTCCCAGCCAGAACAATAACTCAGAGGGACTTGACTGCTTCATGCACTACTGTATTCCACGATACCCAGGGACAAGTTCTTTCTGAAGCTAAGGACTTTTTATCCATGTGTCAAAACAATCATTTTTTAACAGCTTTATTGAGATATAATTGACACATAACAAATCACAATATTTAAAGTATACAGTTTATATGCAAAGGTGAAACTATCATCAATACTAAGAAAATGAACAAATTCCTCCTCTCCTAGAATTTTGGGGGGGCCTTTTTCTAATACCTCCCTCCTGCTCCTCCCCACCACTGCCCATCCCCAAGCAACCACTGATCTGCTTGCTATTGCTGTAGATAACTTTGCATTTTCCAGATATTATATAAGTACAGTTACACAGAACATAATTTGTAATCTAGATTTTTTCATTTAGAATTATACTAAGATTCATTTATGTCATCACATATATCCCAAGTTAATTCCTTTTTGTTGCTGAGTAGATTGAATTGTACGGATATACTATAATTATTTATCCAGGTGTGGATGGACATTTGGAGTTGTTTCCAGTTTTTGGCTATTACATATAGAGCTGCTATGAATATTTGTGTACAAATCTTTATATAGACCTATGATTTCATTTATCTTGGGTAACCACCTAAGAGTAGAATTACTAGGTCATATGGTAAGGGTATTTTTAACTTCCAAAAACTGCCAAACTGTTTTCCGAAGATGTTGTACCATATTTTACATTCTCCAAAGCAGTGTGCTTATTCTACATCCTTGTCAAGAGTTGGAATGGTAGGTGTTTTCAATTTTATACATTCTAATTAGTGCAAAGTAGTATTGCAATGTGATTTTGTTTTGTATTTCTCTAATGACTAAATATGATAAGCATGTGCTTATTTGCCATCAAATATTTCCTTGATGAAGTATCTCTCACTTTCATGAGGAAAAGAGGATTTTATGAGGATTTTAATTGGATATTGAGTTTTGGGAATTCTTTGTATGTTCTGGATATATTTCCTTTATATAATATATGATTTGCAAATATTAGCTCCCATAGGGAGGCTTGTCTTTCATTCTATTAGCTGTGCTTTTTAAAGAGCAGAACATCTTAATTTGAACAATGTCCAATTTATCAATTTGTCTTCTTTATAGACTATACTTCTGGTATCTAATCTAAGAAATCTTTGTATAACCCCAGGTCTCAAAATATTTTCTTCTATGTTATCTTCTAGAAGTTTACAGTTATATAAAACTGTATACTTCTGTATATAGACCTATACAATTTAGGTCTGTGGTCCATTTTGAGTTAATTTTTGCATATAGTGCAGGTATTATTTCTAGTTTAGTTTTATTTTTTTTTTTTGCATTTGTTGAAGTCTTTTCTTTTTCCACTGAATATACTTTACCTATTTTTGAAAATTAAAATGACCATATATAAGTGGTTCTACTTCTCAATTATTCATTTTGTTCCATTTATTTATTTGACTTGACACCAATACCACATTAACTTTACTCTTGCAGCTTTATAATAAGCCTTGAAGTCAGATAGTATAAGTTCTCCAATTTGTTCCACTTTTTAAAAATTACTTGTGCTGCTATACGTACTTTGCATTTTCATATGAATGTCAGAATAGATTTTCCATTTCTATAAAAAGTTAATGAAATTTTTATTGAGGTTCCATTGAATCTATAGACCTACTTGGGGTGAACTGTTATCTTTAAAATATTGAGTCTTCCAATCCATAAAGGTGATCTGTTACTATTAAATTAAATTTTTAATTTATTTCATTCATTTTTGCATTCTTTAGTGTATGAATACTTTATATTTTGGTGCTTTTGTACATGATTTTGCTTTCAATCTCAATCTATTATTTATCACTAGTTGTATTACTTTCTTGTTGCCATTATAACAAATTATCACAAATTCAGTGGCTTAAAGCAATAGAAACATATTCTCTTATAGTTCTTAAGGTAAGAAATCTAAAATTTGTCAGCAGGCCTGCATTCCTCCTAGAGGAATCTATTTCTTTGGCTTTCCCAGCTTCTAGAAATTTCCTGCATTTCTTGGCTTATGGCTACACATCTCTCCAACCTCTGCTTCAGTTATCACATCTTTTTCTCTAACTCTCTCTCTTTCTTATAAGTACCATTGTGATTACATTAGCCGCATCTGGATAAACCAAGATAATCTCCCCATCTCAAAATCCTTCACTTGGTAATACCTACAAAGTCTCTTTTGCCATGGAAGGAAACATACTCACAGGTTCAGGGGTTAGGTAATGAACATCTTGGGAATGGGGAATGTTATTCAACTATCACACTAGTACATAAAAATATGATTAATGAATATTTTACATTCTGCAACCTTACTAAACTCACTTATTAATTCTAGTATCTTTTTTGTAGATTCCATAGTACTTTCTACATATATGATTATTTCATCTATAAAAAAGACAATTTTACATACAGATAGTTTTCTAATCTATGCCTTTTATTTTATTTTCATGTCTTATTGCACTCATTAGGACTTCCGGTATGATGTTTAGAAACAGTGGTTAAAAAAAAAATACTTGTGTTGTTCCAAATATTAGGGCCACACTTTATTATTCCATCTTTCATTATTAAATATGTTAGCCAGAGGTCATTTTATACGCACACTTTGTGAGGTCCAAGAAGTTGCTTCTAGTCTGCAGTATGCTGAGAGAATTTTTCATGAATGAATGTTAAATTTTATTAAATGTTTTCTCTACATATATTGAGATGATCATGTGGTTGTTTTTATTTCATCTGTTGATAAAGTGAAGTACATCGATTGATTTTCAAATCTTGAAAAAATTGATTTTCAAATGAACATTGCATTCCTGAAATAAACCCTACTTGGTTAAGATACATTTTCCTTTAATATTTTTTAGATTTTATTTACTAAACTTTTAAGAATTTTTTAATCTATATTCATGAGTCATATTAGGCTGCAGTTTTCTTCTCTTACAATGTCCTTTTCTAGGTTTGGAACCAGGGTAATGCTGACTTTGTAGAATGAGTTGGAAAGTGTTCACTCCTCTTTCATTTGGGGAATTATTTTGCATAGAGATGCGTGGTAGAACTCACTATTGAAGCCATCTGGGCCTGAAGGTTTTTTTTATGGGAATATGTTTAACTGCAAATTTATCTTCTTTAATAGATGCAGGGCTACTTGGGTTATACATTTATTCTTGAGAAAAGTTTGATAAGTCTTTTAAGAAACTTGTCAGTTTCATCTTTGTTATTGAATAAATTGGCATGAAGTTGTTCATACTATTCTCTGATTATCATTTTAATATCTGAGAAATCTCTACTCATATCACCTCTTTCATTATTGATATTGATAGTTCATCTTTTTCTCATGGATAGTCTAACTAGAGGTTTATCCATTTTATTGATCTTCTCTAAGAATCTAGGTTTTGTTTCATTCATTTCCTCTAATTTGTTTCCATTTCATTGATCTCTCAAGTCTGCATTATTTTCTTTCTTCAGCTTACCTTGAATTTTATTTGTTCTTCTTATGGTAACTTCTAAAGATGGAAACTAATGTCATTAATTTCAGATCATTCTTTTTTTTCTAAAGGAGACATTTAGTGCCATAAATTTCTCTCTAATTACTGCTTTTTATATATCCCACAAATTTTGGTACCTTGTTTGTTCATTTTCACTCAGTTCAAAATATTTTATAATTTCTTTCTGATTTCTTTTTTGACCCATCTATTAGTTAGTTTCCAAATATTTGAGGATTTGCTGAAGACATTTATGTTGTTGATTTCTAATTAAATTCCTTTCTGGTCAGAGAAGATACTTTGTATGATTTTTATCACTTTTTATATATATTAAGACTTCTTTTATGGCTAAGAATATTATCCATCTTCATAAATTAGACATGTATTCTTAAAAAGAATATTCTGCTATTGTTAGATATTGTTCTATAAATGTCAATTACGTCAAGCTGATTGATAATGGTAAGTCTTCTCTATCCTTACTTTCTATATCCCTATCTTCTACCTACTTGTTCTATCACTTATTGAGTTTGAATATTTAAATCTCTTATTATAATTTTGGATTTGTCTATTTCTGCTATCAGGTTTTGCTTAATGTATTTTAAAGCTCTGTTATTACCTGCATAAATATTTTGGATTGTTATGTTCTATTAATGAATTGACCCTTTTATCATTATGGAATGGCCTTTTTTTATCCTTGATAATGTTCTTTGTTCTGAAATTCTACTTTGCTTGATGTTAATATAGCCACATCAGCTTTATTTTAACTAACATTATTATAATATATCTTTTTCCATGTTTTTATTCTTAGCCAATTTTTTGTATATTTGAAGTCAATTTACTGTAGGCAGTATATAAATTGGGTCACTAATATTATTTTTCATCATCATTAATATATTGTTCCAAAAAGCCTAATCTTGGCTTCTTTGGAGGTCAATTCTTTTTTATTTCCAAATATTTCTAAGCATTTTAAATGTTTGAGGGAAATTACCTTCAGAGAATGTACAAAATTAAATAATATACTGATATCTTTGCTATTCAGGGACCAAATTGATGTTTTTACATAAATATTATATTACTTTAAAAATCAAGGACTCTCTACTTTTTGTGAAATTACTAAGTAGGACCACATTATGGGGGCTGTCCATTGTCTGAGTTTTCCTAGTGCAACTTGTTAGCCTCCCCCCATCCCATCCCCACATAATTGCCTTTAAGAAGTGCCGGCCAGCATGGTGGCTCACCCCTGTGATCCCAGCACTTTGGGAGGCCAAGGTAGGAGGATCATTTGAGCCCAGGATCTTGAGACCAGCCTGGACAACAGAGAGAGACTTCCTCTGTACAAAAAATTTAAAAACAAATTAGCTGGGCATAATGGTATGTGACTGTAGTCCCAGTTACTTAGAGAGCTGAGGTGGGAATATCACTTGAGCCTGGAAGGTTGAGGCTGTAGCAAGCCATGATTGCACCACTGCACTCCAGCATGGATGACAGAGCAAGACCCTGTCTCAAAAATAAATAAAAAAACAAGCAAAAAGAAAAAAAAAAAGAAAAAAAGAAGTGCCTATTGGCTTTCTTTGCCTAGAGAACATGTCCATTTACCTAACCAGTAGGCTCACAATGTGTCAGTATTCTAAATGAGGGCAAGTGGAAACTCCTGTAGGAAAAATTTCAGATGCATGCCCTGCTGTTGATGGGTCAGAGTGTCCCTCTAATAATAATAATTAAAATAATAATTCACATTTGTGAATTGCTTACTATGCACCAGGGCTTTTGCTATTAGAGTCTTATAAGCATTATCCCATTTAATCCTCACAACAACCTGAAATGTAGGAGCTATGATTATCCTCATTCTGCTTCAGAGGAAACAGAAGCTTAGAAGAGTTGATAAACTGGTCCAAGTCACTGTACATATCAAACAAATAAAATGAAGGAATAATAGGCCCCAAAGAAAGAAGCCAACTAGCCTTTCAGATAAGAACACAAATACAGCAACAGTCAGATGAATATCAACATTAATTTGAAAATTCTAAAAGGAAATTATAGGAATTTCCACACAGACCAGTTCCACTATCATTAGACCTTCTAAAGGAAATTGCTCTCCAAGAATTCTTACCTACATTCCTCCTCCTACAGAATTCATCTATTTCTTCTTCACATAGAAGACAGAATAAGAAATCATTCTTCATCCAATGTCTTTTGCTTTTTATAAAAGAAATTTTCTTCAGATTTCCATCTTTTCAACTTTCATGATCAATCTGATTGTCTAATTTCTCTGTCTTCCAAAATTTGTTTAAATATACATATCTTCAGATTTTTCACAACATTAATAAGGGGATTATACAGTAGGAAAAATTGCCTGACTTCTTTAGGTGACCCAAATTTGACAAATTCAAAATTAGTGAACTCACCTTTTTGACAACAGGACTGTATACACTTTTGAGTTAATGAATAAATCTAATGCAAAAAAGTTGCCAATGTGCTCAAAAAGAATGAAGAAAAGGCGATTTTTATCCCAGGAGCACATACGACATAGTTGGGGTTCTGCAAATCATTTTATTTTTTCGCTTTTGTATAAACTTTATAGGTGACAAAATGCAAATAAGTTCCTGTGTATAGGAAACATCATGTGTAAGTATAGGACAGAGTGTAAAAGGAACACTAAAGACCTGGCAGGAGATCTAGAAATTTGTTTTTTATTTTTTTTAGAAAGTGCATGTCATAGTAACTCATCTCCATCATACCTATCAATACTCTCTAAAACTCAAGGAAGGGTCCCTTTTGACAATTACAGGTTAGGAAGGTTATGTCCTCCCAACCTACATTCTTATTACTGTATGCCTTCTTGATCCCACTTCGCCCATTCCCATGATTAATCTCAAAGATCACTGACTAATTCATCAGCTTCATTAACCATTACTTCAATCCAGGATCTACCTCTAAGAAGAACTTGTCTTTATCAAAGCATTCATCACACTATGGAAGAAGGAACCATCCATTCGTCTCACTCGTGGAAATGTCCCCTGTGGCTGAAACAATATCTTATTCACTTTCCATTTTCCTAAAACTGGCAGCACAGCATTAGTGCCTGGGAAATAGGAGGTACTCAGTAAACGTTTTGAATGAGAGAATAAATTCTGCTGGAAAACATGTACAAGCATATCATAGTATGCACTCTCTGACCCCCATCATATAGTTATAAGACACTGAAGTTGGGAGAGGCCAGTGTTTCTCAATTTTTATTCTAGAGATTTTATTTGCTAAAGTATGAATATGAATTAGTACAATTGGTAAAAGAAGTAATCTTGGTATGTTTTTCTATTTTAAAAAATCACTAGAGTTAATTTCACATTTTATATCCTATAATTGATCTCTACAAAGAATATCTATTTGAACTCTGAATATGCCAATGATTGACACATAGAGAGTGCTATCATATGGGCCCTTAATTCCATCAGTTTCATCTTACAGTTTAAAAAGAAAATAAAACAAACAAGCATGCACACCCTTGTTTACAATGAAAACACATGAACGGAACAGTAGAGAGATTTATTAAACAATACAAAATTATAGCTAAATAGAGGAAACAGATTCCAGTGCTCTAAACCACTGTAGGATGACTATAGATAGCAATAATATATAATTTCAAATAGCTTGAAGGAGGCTATTGAACTTTCCTGATATAAAGAAATGATAAATGTTTGAGATGCTGGATATACTAATTACCTGATCTGATCACTACAAATTATATATATCAAAACATCACTATGTGCCCTATGAATAGGTCAAGTGAAAGAGTAAAATTTTTAAAAATTTAAAACATAAAGTAGCATTTGTGGTAAACCACAAATGTTTTTAAGTGTTTGGCAACAACCTGGATTTTGTGTTCTTACTAGGTTTATGCATAAAACAATTATTTTGGGGGTACTTAATTTTAGTTTTTACATGTTTTTAATTTCTGTCCTTCTTTCTGACTTTAAGGAAGTATAGCTGAGAGTGACATACTCAAAAAGAGCAGAGGATGTAGTAAGGCAAGAAACTGGCAACAACAAAACCATCCTGGAGAACAATGGTGAGCGTGCACCACCCACTGTGGACATTTAGGGACCACATCATGGAGCAGCTGTTAAAGTTTTTGGACTATTATACCTAGGTAACTTTTTTAAACGACAAGGAAAATTAAAAGGCTCCTTGAAAGGGTATTAGAACTTTTCTTAAGCCCACCATAAAAACTGCAGATACAGCTGCATTTGTCAAATCTGTCCCATATTAACTTATTGGTGAGCTGAGCAGTTTTCCTTGTACAAATAATTTTATGACTTGTTTCAAATGAATTTTTTTTGGAAAGGAGTAACTTCCTAAATTTATCCATCTCATAAGACCCTTTGCTGTGGAGATGGGCATGCCTCTTAAATTCTCTCATCTTCTTTGTCAGTTCTAATGATGTGTCTAGACATGCATAAGGAAGTTAAAAATTGAAGCAATCAACTACATAATTTGGAAAAAAATCACATACAGCTGAAATATTGAGTTGATTGGATAAAATGAAATAAACTGCCCACAAGTCTTCACTTTTCACTGCCTGCTCAGACAGAATTCTTGTCTAGGATGCAGTAACAGGGCTCAAAATTGGCAAAAGTCTATGTAATCCACGGAAATTGTTGATAATCAGCTCAGCCTCACCACAGAAATAGAGATCACTAGTTATAACAAAATAAACCACCTGCTCTCCCTGGTCACAATTTCAAGACCAGATCCTAAGTATGCATGTACAGTACTTTCAAATAACTGATGGATATTGGCATTCCAGCCAAATATGCAGATTTGATGAACATGCAGATATGGCATCTGATCGATTTTCAGATTCTCTATATATTTACAAAATGTCTTTTAACTAAACCTCGTTCTACAAATATAAAAGCAAAACTGGAACATTTAGGCATTGAGTGGACTTTGGGAGACAGGAAGGAAAGAAGGTTCTAGGAACCCTACAGATAAGTTATCTCATATAATCTTCAAAAAAAATCAGCAAATTTCTCTGTTCAACAAAAGTGATTGAGTGCCCCTATAAGAACATAATCTAACTTAAAAAAAGGCATGACTTCTGCTCTCAAAGGGCTTACAGCGAGTTGACAGCAAATAATCATCACTGAGCTCTGTGCTCTGATGGAAAAGACTGTAGTACCTAAGAGTAGATGACAAAGGAAGCTGGCCTAGACCAGGGATCCCTCATTTCGGAGATGAGGCCATAGAAGCTCAGAGATGTTATGTGACTTGATCAAAGTCACACAGTCAAGAAGGAATGGAGGTAGGATTCCTTCCCAATCTTTCCTGGCCCCAGAGCTCTTTCTCTCTTCTTCTATTTTGTGTGTGTGTGGTGGGGGTGGGGAGACTGCTTATTAAAATGACTGCATGAGAGATGAGAGGCAGTTACAAAACTGGGAGGATTCCTTGCAGTAGATTGCACCTACTTTTTTTTTTTCAGCCCATTCAGTTTAATATTCCTGAAAAGATCCATTCACTTCTGAGAAAAAAGTTTCCAAATGCTCACAGGACTGGTTAACTATGCTTTTGTTTCTACGTTGTACCTCTCTGGCTCCATGCTGGGACTTGATGTGGATAGCTGAGTTGGTCCATGAATTCTTGGTTGGTCATTATCTTTCACTGTGGTATATTACAAATGCCATTCAAAAGATAGTGATGAAATACTCCTGAGATGCAAAGCAACTACAAGTCTTACAGTAAGAACATGGCTACCTGTCTTTGTGTCTAGAAATTAATGTTAGATGGATTCTATACTTACTATGCTAGTATTCGAGGTGGCACATATTGACCAAGGTTTTCACATCTTGGTACGTCATCATCAGAGTGATCAACTCGTCCTACTTTTCCCAGTACTTTCCTAGTTTTAAAACTAAAAGTCCAGCATTCTTAGAAATTCCTCAGGTCCAGGCAAACAAGGATGGTTCAACACCCTAGTCAGTGTGCTACTCAGAGATCAGAGACCTATAGGATGACCATAATTTTGGAAACACAGACAAACAGACACAATAAACAGATCAGTGATGTTACATTAAAATACATGGGTGTTCTATGACATTACATGAAAGTTCAATGAGTTGTTTCTCATTAGCAACACATATTTCACTATGCTGGGCAGAATGGAAATGAATGTAATGCATTAATGCAGCGTTTCCATCAATCCCTGTACATGCATCTGCAATGCGTTGCCTCAGATGATTTGTGTCTTTGGTATTCACTAAGTAAACCTATGCCTTTAGCCTACTCTGGAAGACATAACAAAGGTCTTCATATCTGGGAAGTAGGCATCTCACTCCATACAGCCACATCATTCAGTAAGTTTTGTTTAACATCATCCCACCAGCTGTGGGATAGTGTGATGCGGTGTCATGCACCACCCTACAGGTCCTACTCCAGGGAACCTCCCCCAGCCTGTCAAGTGCAATCAGCACTTGGTGTCCTGGTTTTCTTTTGTTTGTTTTCAGGGTTTTGGTTTTTGTGGGGTTTTTTTGTTTTTTGTTTTTTGTTTTGAGACAGAATCTCATTCTATTGTCCAGGTTGGCGTGCAGTGGCACAATCACGGCTCACTGCAACATCCACCTCCCAGGCTCAGGCAATCCTCCTGACTCAGCCTCTCCAGTAACTGGGACTACAGGTGCACACCACCATACCTGGCTTATTTCTGTATTTTTTGGAGAAATGAGATTTCACTATGTTCCCCAGGCTGGTCTTGAACTCCTGGACTCAACTAATCCACATATCTTGGCCTCCCAAAGTGCTGGGATTACAGGCATGAGCCACTGTGCCCAGCCTACATTTCATGTCTTGATAAAGTCAAATAAGGTGTGTTTCTAGACTTCATAGCCACACTGTGATAAAACAACTCCCCGCCTTCCTAGGTAGTATTTATAGTAGCTTTTGTTTATTTTTGTTTTCATAGAGGAACACCTAAAATTAACAGGTAAGGGTTTCTGTTTATTTGTGTTTATATTTTCTTAGAAATAAAGTTAAGGGGCCAAAACTGATATACATTTAGCTCAACTTTCTCTACTGAGTTTATTCTTACCAATCAAAGAAGTTGCAATATGTTGAATACCAAAATCAAATTGTTTTATTAATAGAAGGACACAACCTTAAAACATTTGAGACTCATACTGTCATTTTCTTTTTCAGCAAAACAACTGCAATTATTGCATGAGAAACTATAGATGATGACAGTTCTATATGAAGTCATGCTACAGTCACCATCTGGGTCAGTATCTAGTCTCCAGTGGGCACAATCTCCAGATTCAATTTATGTGTTATGTTATGTGCAAACGTCAGGTTTTTAGAACCTTAGCACAACTGTAAGATGATCAACAGAAATTGTATGCAATTAACCAAGGACAGATTAGGGATAAAAGTAAGTAATTATTCCAGGGTGTTACAGGAAACAACCCATAGCCTGAAAAACATGTTTAGTCATGATTGTTGTAAGTGATTATTTTTCTCTCTTTCTTACAAAAAAGAAGTGAAATGTAACCTTGTGTCAATAACATGTTATTTTCTCAGTGTTAAGTTACTTTAGATGTTTGAAATAAGCAAAAACCAATCGTTAACAATTCTTACCATTTTCACTTCCAACATCATCAAAGAGAGACAAAGCTAGTCAAGCCAGTATTACCTCAGAAGGAAGAACCAGCCTACTTTGCTGCAGATATTACTCTGCTTGCCCCATTCAGTGATGGAAGGTCCTTGGAGGACTCGTGTTCTGCACAATTCTAGGCTAGCACAGGTATGTATCATTGGTCTTGTTATTATTTTTAACAGCTACCAATTATAGAATATTGGTACCAGACTCTGTCTTAGGCTGGCTGCATAAATTATTATAAATCCTTACAACAATGAATGGTAAAAATTATTTTCTAATATTTTACAGATAGGGATAGAGGTTCAGAGGGGCTAAATAACTCTGCAAAGATCACCCAGCAGGAGTAGTGGCAGCAGAATCAGGTATACATGTTTGGGATTCTCTGTAACATAGCCATATATATAGCGCACTGCTTTCAAGTGTTAGAACATGGCATAAATTAATATTTAAGTCACAGCAAAACTTTTGCTTTTCTCAGAATTCTCTTTAGAAAATGGCAATGTTAATTTTGTAAAATATTTTGTTTCATCTTGTAAATGGGGCATAAATATTATCCGGACTATTTTTCTGGTGATATTTTTAATATTATTAAACTCTAGAATTAAAAAAAAAATGCATGTTGTTGGCATCTGGATCAATTTTATTTTCAAGACATAAATATTCTACATTTTGTTTGAAGTATCCTAATGTCTATGAAAAGTGTCAGTAGTTGGAGGCCTTGCAGCATTATTTCTTGTCATTGTTGATAGGGACAGGAGCCAGGAAAATGCTGAGCAGAAGAGGCCAGGTCCCCAGGGAGGGCCCCACCCTCAAGTCTGAAACTGCAGCCTATAGTGAAAACTTACATCTCTATTTTCCTACTCGAATGTTGTATTTTCCAAAACCACCCATGGCCTTCCCTACCCTCTATCTTTTGCCGCCCATAAAAACCCCAGCCTCAACAGGCAGAGAGAGGAGAAACAGCTGAATGTCGGAGACTACAATTGCGCGTCAGAGAGAAGTGGCTTGACATCAGATGGATGGCTTGAAAGCATAGCTTCAAAGAGGAGTCTGGCCATGGGGCCTGCACAGTTTTGCTCCTACTGGCAGCACCCAAAAGTACTTGTTCCCGCTCCCAAACCCACTTACCTGCATGCTCCCCTTCCTGCAAGGGGTGAGGCACAGCAGGTCCAAAGCTGTTGGCTAGTTCTAATGCCCCTGCACTCCAGTTCCTGCCTATGAAGGGGTCAGGGAACTATCCTGCTTCATTGTGTTTTAATTATTTTTACCTCCTTCCAAAAACCAATTAGAGCAGATCAGAATGTTAAAACCTATGTGAAATAATACAGCTAATTTTTTATAATTATAAAATGACTAGAAATAGATGTGTTAAGTATCCAAAATAAGATAATAATTGAAGTTAGGCACTAAATTAAGTTTTGAGTTTCTATCAGTTATGTGAAATAGGTAAATATGTGTGAGCATATAATTCTTGTTTTTTGTTTTATTAAAAATAAACAAACTTCTTGGAACACTCAAATATTTGTCTGGCAATAAATCTTTAAAAAATTGTAATTTTTTAAGAATACAATAGCTACCATTTAGTAAGTATCCATGTAGCTAGGCCCTGGGCTTAGTAGTATATGAATATTACCTCTTAAGAAATAAAACCATTAAATACTAAATCTGATTTAAGATCTAGTATTCAGTAGCAGAACAGAGTGCCTACAGTTAATAGAAATTTACTGCATATTTTAGAATAACTAAAAGAGTAGAAATGGAATGTTTGTAACACAAATGATAAGAGCTTGAAGTGATGATACCCCAATTACCCTAATTTGATCCTTATATACTGTATGCCTGTATAAAACATCACACGTACACCATAAATATGTACCACTACTATGTATCCATAATAATTAACAATAAAGAAATACAAAAATAATATTAATCTTTCCAATATGCCTATGGAATATAATTTTTAAAAATGTCTTTGACCACAGTTTGGTAATTATTCTGATTCATTCTTCAAATGAATATTTTTATCTGCCTTCTATAGAAGTAGAAGATGTAGCATTAACTATTAATGCAGGAAGAACATTTCTGAGAACTGAGGTAAAATAAAATATATGGCCTGGCATATTTTGACTTCTGAGGAGCTGGCTTACTGAAAAAAAAAAAAAAAGAAAAGAAATTAGAGAAAGAAAAAAAATCCTTTCACCAGCTCTGAGAAATATCAAATACCTTAAGTAAGAATTTAGCATATGCAAGACTGTGGTCACTTTATAGATGAATCCCCTGACATGTTCCTGTGTCATGGTGCTCTTTATTGCCCAAAAATCCCTCATATGCAAAAAGCAGTGTTAGAATGCTATAGTCTTGCTAAAACTTCTTGTCTGTCATCCTGCCTTTACTTTAAATAAACTAAATGCGTATTTTGTAACTTGGAATAGGTAACATTCACTTTAGAACTGGCAGATATACACTGTTTTTTAAAACAGGAAATACGATTATTTATGACTTTGGATAGACTGTGGGAATCCTTGTTACTGTATATTCCCCTTCAGCACATTCTGTTTTTGTTATCTGAGATAAGCAATACCTATTTTCTGCAATTCTTTTTTTTTTTTTTGTACTTTATTTAATGAAAATGAAGTAACCACAATAAATGTAGTAAATAAGGAATTTCACTTTTTTATTTTATGTATTGTAACATTTTTAATGTTTGGACCCACTCAATCCAGGCATCTGCCATAACATTTGCATAAAATGACATAGTATTTGTGTATCACCTATGCACATTCTCCAATATACTTTAAATGATCTCTAAATTACTTATAATATCCAATACAATATAAATGCTATAAAAATAGTTGTGATACTCTGTTTTATTTGTATAACTTTTTATTGTTGTATGCTTAGTTTTTATTGCTTTTTTTCCCCCATATTTTTAATTTGTGGTTGGTGGAATCTGCGATGCAGAGCTCATAGATGTGGATAGCCAATTTTTACATATGTATATATACACTTTCTCTCTCTTTCTCTCTCTCTCTCTAGATATTTATATATATACACACACATCACACAATATACACACACGCGGTATACACACATATATCCTATTGATTCTGTTTCTCTGGAGAACTCTGACTGATACAGAGGCTTTAAATAGCAGACCAAGTAGCAGAGCCTTTCTTCTGTAACTAGTGGGGAGACTTCAAAGATTTCCAAGCATAGAAGTGACTTGACCAGGGCTAAGCTGAGCTATAGGAATCTGAAAGTGGAATACAGTATGGTTTAGAAAGGATAGATCAGAAACAGGATGGCCAATTAGGAATCTACTACAAAGGTTTAGTGTGACAGTATTGAGAAAGGAAAGAGAACAATAGATGGAAATTTTCAGAAATAGAATCAATAGAACTTGATGACTGGTTAGAGGTGGGATATGAGCAAGAGTGAGGGAGATAAGAATAGGTTTGAGATCAGGGATCTAGAAAAATGGTGATGTCCTTATAAGAATAAGAATGCCAAGAAAATTAACTGATTTATGGGAAGATGTTTGTGAGTTCAGACTGGAAATATTAAATTTGATTTGCTAGTGGGATATGTAAGTCAATTAGACCATTGAAAAAATGAGACTAACCCATTTATTGAGAAATTACTATATGCCAGGTTCAGTGCCTAGAACCTTACAGGCCTTACCCAATGTAATCTTCCCAAGCATTCTATAAAAAGAAACTTTTCATTATACAAATATCCCCCTTGTACAAAGAAAACTAAAGCTTAGGGAGTTAAGGCTTCTAGCAGAGTGCATGCACAGTGAATCAGGGGAACAAAAAGAAGGCCAGTGTGGCTGGAAGGCTGTGAGCAAGAGATGAGAGGGGTAGAAAAGGAGTCCAGGGCTGCGGGCGGTGGTTCACACCTATAATCCCAGCACTTTGGGAGGCAGAGGTGGGCGGATCACCTGAGGTCAGGAGTTCCAGACCAGCCTGACCAACATGGAGAAACTTTGTCTCTACTAAAAACACAAAATTAGCAAGGCGTGGTGGCACATGCCTGTAGTCCCAGCTACCCAGGAGGCTAAGGCAGGAGAATCACTTGAACCCAGGAGGCAGAGGTTGTGGTGAGCCGAGAGTGTGCCATTGCACTCCAGCCTGGGCAACAAGAGAAAAACTCCATCTCAAAAAAAAAAAAAGGAGAGAGTCCAGTCAGAGAGGGCCTCTGTAAAGGTATTTGTATCAATGTGAAGGGTGATGAGAGGTCACCTGGGGAATAGGGGACTTGTTTTTTAAAGTGACTTAATGTTTCAGAAGAATCACTGTGGCTGCTGTATGAGAGTAGACTTTAGGAGCAAAAGTGGAAGCAGGATGGCAAGGTAAGAGGCTCTCGTGGTAACTCAGAGCAGAGAACATACTTTGGACCAGGGCAGAGGAGACAGGGTTGGACTGGGTTGAAATTAGAGTCTCAAAGCTTTATTTAGGAACTCAGTATGGAGTAATAGAGAGGGGAAAAAACAGGTATGACTCCAAGGTCTCTGGACTCAGCCAGTGAAGGCCTAGCAGTGTCATTTACCAATATAGGAACACAGCCCTGAGGAGGGAGCCTGTAAGAGCAAGGGTGAGGGAGGAGTAGGTGAGAACAGGTTTAAGGTCAGGGATCTAGAAAAACGGTGATGGCCATGGACATGTAGAGGTTATCATCATAACTTAGTTGTAATAATAATATCCCATATCTGGACAGGCTGGGAGTAGGTTGATAAGGCAGAATTTGAAATACTGCAAAGCATTCTAGAAAAATACTCTCTGCTTATTACCCATGAAAGATGATCCCTTTGTTATCTTTATATGTGAACCCAACTATGTTATAAACTCTAAACCAAACAGAACTGCACTAACATGTCATATGCCACACCCTAACCAAAACTTTGGAGAGCTCCAGTGATGGATGAGGGGCTTAACATTTCCCTAGTAGAGAGGAAGAAGCCAATGCAAACTTAGGAATAACAACATGGGCCAATATTTAACGAGGACCTACTGTGCTGTCTACTTGTAGGTTTCTTTTAAATGTCATGATAATCATATGAGGTTGATAGTATTATGGCTCTTACTATATAAAGAAATTAGCTAAGCAACATATTAGAAATATGTTGCTAAACAGAGTAGAGGGAGAAAATAGAAGTCCAGGGAACCAGTCAAAAGTATATTTACAATAGCCCAGGTTTATTAATGAGGGATGCCAGCAAAAATGAAGGAAATGGAAACAGTATTAGAGATGTGTTATATTAGAATGTAAGCCTCAGGAGGGCAGGAACATGATCTGCCTTGATCACTATTGCACTTTATTGCCTATAGCAATGCCTGGAGTAGACACTCAATGAATATGTACTAAAGAAAGAAAGAATGAATCATTCTATTCCAGCTAGTCAACATGTCTATCATCTCTCGTGTGTGTGTGGTAAGAAGATTTTACTTAAGATTTAACATCTTAGTAAATTTCAAGCAAACAATATCGTATTTTTAACTATCGTCACCATGCTGAATAGTTACCAATTTTTAATAAGTTCTGGAGATCTTGAACATAGTGACAATTTTTAACTACTGTCAACCTGTTCAAGATCTCCAGAACTACTTATTCATCTTGCATAATTTAACATTTGTACCCTTTGACCAACATCTCCCCACTTCCCTCTCTCCCTATGTACATCAAAACACCAAGTCATATACTTTAAATATATATATATATATATATATATATATATATATATAATATTTACATGTCAATGATGTCCCAATAAAGCTGTTTAAAAGTGAAAGAAAGAAATAGAGGGAGGCAGGAAGGGGGAGAGAAGGAGAAAGGGAAAGAAGGAGGGAAGAAGGAAGGCAGGCATGAGGGAGGGAAGGAGGAATGAAGGAGGGAAGTAATGAGGGTAGGAACAAGGGAAGGAAGGTAGGCAGGGAAAATGTAAACAGCAATTACACGCTGGGACTTTTTACTGTCAAAGTTCTCACGTTTTCAAAATGTCTGTCTAGTTCTCTTTAAGCAAGCTCCCTTTTCTCCATTTAAACTTGCCACCTAGTATTAGATTTTTTTTTCAGTATCACACCCAACTCTGTGTTGGCAATTTAATATAATTACCATTAGGTGTTCCCTAACTTCTTCCTCATTCCTCAAAAGGTGCCCTAAATGTTTGAAGGTGTGTAGGTTTTTCTGGAGAGATAAAACACGCACCCATCACAACTGTAAATTGTTGTTATTGTTGCTTGTGTAATCACTTTACTATAGCTCTCTATATTTTTTCAACTGATTTATACTTACGTGTGACTTTATTAATAAATAGGAATTAAGCATAAATATAATTTTTTGTCCAAAAAGATATTTTTTATTCAACATATTGGCTATACAAATGATTTATTTTTAAGTACATTGGTAGCTATTACTGCCCTAAAGATGATATCTAAATGTACAAATACCTGACAATTTTTTTTTTAAAGAATGTACTAATAGAAAGAAAGAAAATTCTCAGAAAATTCAAATAGCTTGGTAAACACTGTTGACAATCTGCACTGAATTTAAGTGAGTTGTGTTAAAATAAATTTGACATATGTTGTTTTTCTACTCTGTGTTTTCAAGGCCTCATCTTCTTGTCTCCTTTGCTTCTTTTTCTTTTTCTCTTTTTCTCCTAATTAGTTACACACGCATGAGTTTAGGACTCAAGATCCCAGTATTATCGCTCTGGAGAATTCTTAGCAAAAAATAAATCACTAGCTTTCCTGGAATATTGTTTTCACTAATTGCTTCAAAAACAAACATTGTCAGAGATACACTCATTTTCAATGAAATAAAATAATGTTTCTCCCAACAAAATTGTCCTTGAGAACTCTAAGTTTTCTATACTGGACAGTGTATAAATGTTGTTAGCAAAGGTTAAGAAATAAGAGATGATTCTGTGTTTTAGTGCAGCATAGGACACTGGTTAAGTGCAAGGCCCTGGAGTCAGGCTGCCTAAGTTCAAGAGTGGGCTCGACTGTCTGAATTTAATCTCTCTGTGCCTTAGTTTCCTCTCTAAAAAATTAGGATGTTGATGATAATAATAGTATAATTATAAGATCTTTGTGAGGATTAAATGGGTTAATTTACATAAAGAATGATGATACCTGGCACTTAACAATTATTTCTTTCTAAAACACACACTGATGATAGACCACTTTGAAGAAATCAAAGTGAAAAGATTCTTTCCTGATCTAGGATTTCCCAGGCATGAAGATTCCCATTTAGAGAAGTTCATCTGCATTTTCTGATTCCGATAGGAACTACCTATGGTTATGATATATTAAGTTCCAGTGGAGAGGAAACAAAAACAAAATAAGTAAGATCTATCTCGGTTATTTTGTAGATTTTAGAAGGCTTGGTGGATAATTGGTTTTTATTTAAGTTCACAATTTTTAAAAATATGCAAACATCTGGCCCCAGCTCTTCATGTCCTGCCCCAAGAAACATTTTCTTAAAATTTTTATTTGGCTAATATCCTCTAATTGTTTATTGTCCTCTAATTGTCTTATTCCATTTTGAACTGAAATTTCACTAACGCATGAAGTCGTATATTAAGGACTTCTCTCTTTTTTCCTTCAAATCCAACCACCATCTCTCAGGCTCTCATAAAGTATTGTTGATTGATTGCTACTAAGGCCTTAACTTTGTATAGCACTTTATAATTTACAAAGCACTTCCACATATACCACTGCATTAGATTCTCCTGAAAAAGTATCTATATCTTCCAGTTTAGGAAACTAAAGTTGAGGAAAATTAGTTTGTCAAAGATAACAAAGGCCAGTGAGTAAAAAAAGCCAAACTTTGAGCCCATGTCCTCAGAGAAAGCCCACCATTATTTGCACTACACATTCCCCAGAACCAGCTTCCAGTTCTCAACCTCCACAACTAGAAGACTCTCAGGTATGACAAAACCCTCATTTTACACATTCAGGGGTAAGATGGATTGTTCAAGTTCAAAGTTTGGAATTTAGTGTCCTGACTCCCAGCCCTGTGTTCTTTCAACAGATAAGAAATAGTAAGATATAGAAGAGAAAGGATGACTGGATAATAAAGTTGATGACTACCCTCTGCACTCACAACCAAAATTTTGACTAAATGATTTGCAAACCCCTATAATTTTAACATGTATATGTTCTTTAAAAGAAACCTTGCCTAGGGTTTTTGAGCTGAGTTTGTATAGAAAAAGAAACCCTGTACATTTATTCACATGTTGTACTTCTCATCTCCCTTGATACAGGTTATGTGCAGTTTCTGATTTTGTTGAGACTTACTCAGACATTTGCCTTTGGTGTGAAAGATCAATATTTTTCCTTCAAATCGATTAGCCATGAATTAATTCTAGTGTAACAGATATGAGTCTCAGTGCACAAGCACAGGTGTTCAAGAAATATTACCATTTTATTGCTTTTTAATCAACTTAATATGGTACCAAGCCTGCATTTTCATCTTAGTTCTTATAAGAACTCCCTCCATTCTCAGATTGCAGCAGAATCAATGAGGGTTATGTGGAGTGCAGAAAAGGTAGGAAGAACCTCTAGCCAACAACTTGTAGCAATGACCACTGACATCCTCATTGTCTAAGGCCAGAGTGTTCCTGGAAGGCCAGAGACTCTGGCCTCCATGCCATATCTGGAGATAAGGGATCTTCTGTAGGTCCAGAAATTCCTGTGTCCAATATCTCTCCTCCCATAGGTGCCATGTTTCTGGCGCTAGAAAAATGGGAATCTTCCCACCTCCTCCATCATTGCCCTGATATAATGCCTTCACTCCCACTTCCCATGGAACACTCAACCCCCACTTCTTATCAGTTAGGGGAGAATCTTCCTCCTAGCTTTCTCCAGACTCTCAAAGACCTGATCCATTTCCTTTTTCCTGATAGGACATTTTCATTAACCCTTAAATCCTCAAGTATTTATGAAAAAAAAGGAAAGAAAAGAGAAAGAAAAGTAGGGCTGCTTCTCTTTTACATCCCACAAAAATCCCTTAGCTGTGAAATAGGACCAGCTAATATTTCAGTAATTAATTCTGACATATTACAAAGGTCTTTGAAATAAGTAAGGCATTGACACAACATCATTTTACATGAAACAAGATTTAACAAGACTGACTCCTCAAAACTATAAAGTCAAGCATAGTTGAAAGCATGCATTAAGAAGCATTATTCAAACATAAACTTCCAACAGATCCTGCACGAATGGTGCAAAGCTGCTGGATAAACCCTAATCTTTCTTCTGGGAGGGAAGTAGGTGAGGTCATGATGGCTGAACCTTGCTTAACAGAAGTAGAAGTCGCTGACACACCCAGTATACTTTCAGATGCTCCCTGAGCCTTTCGCACCTTCGCATTTATCCATCTCTTCCAAGGCTCACCAAAGGGGAAATAGAAACATCCTTTGAAGAATGAGAAACAGATTTTTTTTTAACTTTTCCAAAAATATTTGTCCTTAGCTAAAGAGATATTTTTTGAGTACACATAAAATAATATTTGGTGGGATCAGGGGTTGGGAAAACAGGTAAAGATGGAACAAAAGAGGAAGGATGACACTGTCAAAGCCTATTTTCCTAGACATCAGCAAAACATACCACTTCAACCTCATTTTTCTGAGTGAGGAGAAAAAAGAAAAGTAAAAGAACTGTAAGGGATCATCAAAACTCTATATTGCCAACTTGCAAGCTTAAAAATCATTTAAAACAAATATGGACAGGAGGCTGAGGCAGGAGAATTGCCTGAACCCAGGAGGCAGAGGTTGCGGTGAGCCGAGATCGTGCCATTGCACTCCAGCCTGGATAACAAAAGCGAAACTCTATCTCAAAAAAAAAAAAATATATGGAAGAACTACATGGGCTCCAACGTTTTCAAAGACAGAAAATTATCAGCATTGTGTTGATAACTCTCTCCAACCTCCTTAACTTCTCCAATGTTTAACTCATTACCATTGGACTAATGTTAAGACTTCTTTAGGAGGCACTACTGGATTTGTCATTAATGTTTGCTTTGTTTATTTTTAGGCACTAAGCTTTGACCGAGTATTGAAAAATGAACTAGACCTTGAAATTATTTGCAATATTTTTGCTCAGATTTGTCTATTCTCACCCCATTTATTTTTTAGTTGATCATTTATTAAGATCAGTATTGATATTTATTTTATACTTTGGGTTATAATCCAATATTGTTTTATTTCTTTTGTTGCCCAAATTGTTCCAGCATTATAAAATTTTAAAAAATAATAATAATATTAATTGTTTTTAAAACAGTAATCAAAGACAATCTTATAAAGATTAGTCTTTTCCCAATTTTTAAAAAGAAGCACTGAGACTCAGAGATCTTAAATAATTTTCAAAAAAGAATGATTTGAACCCTTAATTGCAAGACTCCAAGGCAAGTGTATATTTTATACATCATTGCTTCCAATGATTAGCAGAAAACAATAAAGACCAAATTCAATGTTTGACATATATGCATGAAAAATGAATGGTCCACTAAAACAAATTATTATAGGACAGAAATGTAAAATGAGCCAAAACGTAATTGTTTCATGTTATTCTATCTGTCCATACATCAAATTATTGAAGAGCAAGTAGATGCAAAAAAATTAAAATAATAAAAATAAATAAATTCCTACAAAGAGCAAAAATACCTTTGAGGAATAAACTAGAGCCATGCATATGCTATTCATCCAGGCATCACCAGGTGGCTCAATGTCTCCAAATTTTAATAGGCCAAAAGTGGCCGATTTGAATTCCCTCTCATTTTCATCCATTTCTTCTGTCTCATTTTAAAAACTCCCTTTTAAAACCTCTGGATTTCATAAGTGAACAGAATCAAGCAATAAGAACACAAAAAGTGATTTAGAAGAATTTAAAAGGCCAGTTCCAATCTAAATTCCTCCTAGGTTGAGTAAGAATTGTCCGTGGTACCCTGGTAGGAAAGCACACGGAAAAGAGGTCATGAGGAGAGGTAGGGTTGGTCTAACCTGCCTTACCCCAGTCCCAGCCAAGCAACTCTGAAACACAGACACTTCAAAGAAGGGAATCCTAACTCTCAACACCTGGGATTCCTCCTTTCCTACACACTTTCCCAAAGCACACAGTAAATTTAAATATTTATGGTCAGAATTTTGACTCCGAAGGCTGGAGTAGCAAAGTCCACCCCTCACCCTCTCCCGCCTACATCTGTGTTCTAAGCTGTGTCCCTCACTGAATCCTACCTAGCTCAGTCACCTTTGACTACTCTCCCCACATGGACATGTATCTTGCTTCACATGGTCCTTACTTCATTTTGGATCCAGGGATTTAGAATCTCCACTTTACACAGATATAAATTCTATATCAGGTAGAATTAGATTCCACCTGATCCTCAATGCAGCTAATCAACTTATTCTACCAGACAGATACAGTGCTTTAGAATAAAATTTAAATAAATCATTAGCTCAGAATGGCATCCTATGAGAACTAGTTCTATGAAAAGGTTGAGAGCAGATTTCCAAAACTGGCTGCACACTGAAATCACCTGTTAAATCATAAGACCCAGGCCATGTTCAAGACCAATTAACTTAAAATCCTTAGGAGTGAGACTCAGACAGTGGCATTTTTATAGTCAAGTTTGAGAACCACCATGGAGACTCATGACCTACTACCAGGGACTAGGCTGGGTTGACATTTATTTCTAATTAGCTTCTGGAAAGGAAATAGCTGATACTGTGAAGAAAAAAACCACTTTGTCTGCCTTTGTAACACTCTTTTATTATATCTGTTCAACTTGTAATTTTTGGTAACATAGTCTTTGAGACCCAAATGATCCTTAAGTTCTGAAAACTTTATTAGAGTTAAACATCTCATTTGCTTAGAAAGAAAGATGCAAGGAGACAAGTGGAAGGAAAGAAAAAATAAAAGCTATTCACCTTAATGGTTGTCACTTATAAATTCAGTGTTTCCATATAACATTTCTGTCTTGTTTGGATACTGGAGGGGAACTGTTGAAGAACAGAGCTGTTGGGAAAAGGCAAGTCTTCAGCTAAAAATAACTGCAGTCACGTGACAGTGACTGTCATAATGACATTTTGGTCAATGACAGAATAGTATACACGACAGTATTTCCATAAGATTTTAATGGAGCTGAAGCGCTCCTATTGCCTGGTGATGTCATAGCCACCCTAACGTTGTACTGCAACACATTACTCACCTGTTTGTGGTGATGCTGGTGTAAACAAATCTACTGCACTGCCAGTCACATAAATGTCTAGCACATACAGTTATATGCAATATAGAATAATTAATAATGATAATAAATGACTACGTTACTGACTCACATATTTACTATACTTTTTATTGTTACTTTAGAATGTACTCCTACTCATAAAAAAAAAAAAAAACTATAAAATAGCTTCAGGCAGGTCTTTCAGGAGAGATACCAGAAGGCCTTGTTATTATAGGAGATGACAGCTTCATCCATGCTATTGCCCTTGAAGGCCTTCCAGTGGAACAAGATGTGGAGGTGGAAGACAGTGATATTAATGATCCTGACCCTTTGTAGCCCTAGACTAAGGGTGTGTTTTGTCTTTGCTTTTAACAAAAAAAGTTTGAATGGTTAAAAAAAAATAGTAAGGAAAATTTAAAATACAGAAAATGTTATAAGAATATAAAGAAATAAAATGTTTTTGTACAGCTGTACAATGTGTTTATGTTTTAAGCTAACTGTCATTACCAAGAGAATAAAAAAGTTTCATAAAACTAAAAAGCTTGTAAAGTAAAAAAGTTACAGCAAACTAAGGTTAATATATTTTTGAAGAAAGAGATGTTTTATAAACTTAGTGTAGCCTAAGTGTACAGTGTTTACAAAGTCTACATTAGTGTGGAGTGCTGTCTGAGGCGTTCACATTCACTCACCACTCTCACTCCCTGATATGGTTTGCATTTGTGTCCTTGCCCAAATCTCATGTCAAATTGGAGAAGGGGCATGGTGGGAGGTGACTGGATCATGGGGGCAGATTTCTCCCTTGCTCTTCTCATGATAATGAGTGAGTGCTCATGAGATCTGACTGTTTAAAAGTGTATGGCAATTCCCTCTTTGCTGTCTCTCTCCTGCCACCATGTGAAGAAGATGCTTGCTTCCTCTTCACCTTCCACCATGATTGTAAGTTTCCTGAGGCCTCCCAGTCATGCTTCCTGTTAAGCCTATGGAACTGTGAATCAGTTAAACCTCATTTCTTCAGAAATTACCCAGTCTCAAGTAGTTCATTATAGCAATATAAGAACAAACTAATATACTGACACATTCACAACAAATTCTAGTCTTACAAGCTTCATTCATGATAAGTGCTCTATACATATAAGTGCCCAGAATGTATCATTTTTATCCTTTACACCATATTTTTACTTGACCATTTCTATGTTTAGATACACAAGTACTTGCCATTGTGTTACAATTGCATACAGTATTCAGTAAGTAACAATGCTTTATAGATTTGTAGCCTAGGAGAAATAGGCTGTATCATATAGCCTAGGTGTGTAGTAGGCTAGACCATCCAGATATGTATAAGTACACAATGATGTTTGCACAGAAATTACCTGATGACACATTTCTCCTCATCATTAAGTGACACATGCCTGTATTTAGCAACAGGAAGGATACAATGTGTCCTGAGTTAAAGTAGAGCTAGGAATCAAAGGAGGCAAAGGCAAAGCCAAACAGAAGAGACATGCCAAAGAAGACTGCAGCACACCAGAAAAACTTACCATCAACACAGGATGTCAAACTCAAAGAAGTCTCAAATTTTTAAGGAAATATGTAAATTTCCTTAAAAATTGTAAAGGAGTTTTTCATCAAATGTAATTAGAAGTGCAAATCTAACTACCACACCACAAACCCTAGGGTTTACTTTAAAAAGAAGCAAATATATGTTCGTATTTTGTTATATTGTGACCTTCATAAATTCATTTGGAAAGACAGAGGTCTTTAACTAGATTTGGTGGCTTACACTGTACTCTCAACACTTTGGGTGGCCAAGGTGGAGAGGATTGCTTGAGTCTATGAGTATGAGAGCAGCCTGGACAACATAATGAGATCCTGTATCTACAAAAAAGAAAAAAGAAGTGCCAGGCATGGCTGCACACACCTGTGGTCTGAGCTACTTGTGTAGCTGGTGCAGGAGGATTGCTTGAGCCTGGAAGATCAAGGCTGCAGTGAGCTATGATTGCACCACTATACTACAGCCTGGGTGACAGAGCAAGACTTTCTTTAAAAAAAAAAAAAAAAAAAAAAATTAATTAATTAATTAATTTTAAAAAAGACTGATGATGTATATTTGGAGATCTCTTTCTCTCTCTCTCTCTCTCTCTCTCCCCCCCCCACCCTCTATCTTTTCATCTCTCTCCAAAAGAAGAAGGCAATCTGAAATAGGAAATATTGTAACCAAACAATGTCTTTTATGGGATAGAATCCCTTCGTAAATGGATATAAATAATTTTATCTCTTTTATTTGACTCTGGGGATGGCCATATTTGTCATCTAAATTTACAGTTTTCTCTGTTTTTAGAATTCCTTCTAATAGCAGAGATTGCTAACTATCCCCCAATATTCATCCTCCTCTTTCCATAGACAGGGAGCCTTTGAGTACTATCTGGCTTCTTGGCCACCCAGAATATAGACAACAGCCTCCCTTGCAGATGGATGGGGCCAGATGACTAAGTTATAGCCAAAGGATGATTGTGAAAGCCACGTGTGCAACTTCCAGGCCATGTCCTTAGAAAAACCCTAATAGGATGTAGACACAGTGGTGCACCATCTTGGACCTTGCATGTAGCTGCTTTGCAGTGGCAGAACAACAAGGTAGAAGACTAGGCTCTCTGTCCCTGTCATGAAGAAGCATCACCATAACAGCTCAGATTTTTATATGGCAAAAAAAAAACAAACTTTCATTGTGTTAAAGCTATTACTAGTATTGGGTTTCTGTCTCCATAGCTAAACCTATATCCTAATGAATATAACCTCCAGTTTATTCCCTCAGTAATGCTTTGTGTTAGTGTTGTGGTATAGAATTACATAACAAAGTAGTAAAAGATACTGTGTTCTTCTCAACATCACCATTTCATTGATGCCAACGTTATGGTAGCAGCATCATATCATAGGACAATGGCCATAGGGTCCAGGCAGTGATCATCTATGAAACAAGCAGAGATCCAGAGCCAAGTTAGGTCTCATGTTCCCAGAGACAGGAACGTGTGACACTGAGAAATAGTTCAGGAAAATAAAGATATAATCCTACCTTTCCCTAAATAGACTAAAGAGAGAGCAATTGTCCTTAGACATGTATGTCCACTTGTATTATATCTAAATCTGAACAAATTTAAATGGGAGCAGAAGGGTCAGCACACAAACCCACATCAGGGACATGGGACAGATTTGAGGTTAAGTGTCCACTATACCACTGGCTAGCATATGACCATGGGCAAGTGACTTGTCCTTCCTTAGCCAGAATTTCCCCATTTGTAAATGGAGTTGGTAACAGCTAATTTCCAAGGCTATTTTGTGAATTAAGTTAAATAATACTTGGTAGAATGCCTGGTGTATAGTAGGTGCTGAATATATAGCCTTAAAAAAAAATTTCCCACTCCAGCTAAGAGAAAATCATTACTTTTCCTCACAATACAAACCTTATTCATTCATGCTTTGGGTCACACTTTTCCTCCACTCATCTAAAGGGCCTTTCTTTTCCCCCTCCCTGCAAAGCCAACAGAATCTTACCTCCCTCACAAGGCCTTAGCTGATACTTCTCTCCCTTCTCTGAAGTCTTTAGATGTATTGTCTTGTCTGTATCACTCATTTCCACTTAATCCCACACTGTTTTTCATTGTAACGTAAGACATTCATGTTCGTTAGGTCTGTCTTCCGTTAGAGTCGAAAGTTTCAGAGTATGTTCTTTTCCTTCTGATCACACATCCTATTTAGTCCAACATGGTGTGCTCCCAAAATACTAATTAAAGGAATAAATGATACCCTTCAAACAAATGTGCATGTGTAGCTTACAGAGAGCCAAGTAGAATAAATGTCATTCTATTCATATACTGAGTAACCAAATGGCAGAATACCTTAAACTTTAAAAATCAAATTAATGGAATTTTGACATTTGCAATCATGTGCGAAGCCAATACCACGTACTTTAATTTTTTTCATGACAGGAATAGTTCCCTCCCTAACAGCAGGTAGTTCTTGCTGCATACTCAGAGCTGTTTCCCCTGCCATTTTAAAGCCTATCATGATGCTGTATTTTGTTGGCTTTAATCAAGTAATATTCATTAATTTCCTTGTCAGCCATTTTTGTGCTAAGTAAGACTTGGGTCATCAAAAATAAGTAATTCAAAGAATTGCCAATATAGTGCATTTTGCTATTCACCTACTTTTTGTAAGCTATTGAATTATTTTGCTAGGTCTTCCAGAACAAATTACCACAAACTAAGCAGTTCAAACAAATGAAATGTATTATCTCGCAGTTCTGGAAGTCCAAGACAAGGTGTGAGAAGGAATAGTTTTCTCTGAGGGCTGTGAGGAAGAATCTGTTCCATGCCTCTGCCCTAGCTCCCCATGGTTTGCTGGCCACTGGCATTCTTTACCTTATGGAAACATCACCCTATCTCTGCCTTCATGTTCACATGATGTTCTCCCTGTGTGCCTGTGTTTGTCCAAATGTCCCCTATTTATAAAGACACAGTCATATTGGATTAACTGCTCTCTCCCCACTCAAGTCTGATCTCATCTTAACTAATTCCCTCTGCAACTACTCTATTTCCAAATAGGGTCACATTCTCAGGTACTAGGAGTTAGGACTTCAATGTGTAAATTTTTGAGGGGACACTATTTAACCCATAACAGTTATAATACCTGTATTTTATGTCTCAAAAACAACCCATGGGGAAGACAAGAGACATTTGCATTTCATTAGAAGTGTTACTTCATGGGAAGATATAAATTATTACTCTGCACATTGACAGTAATTGATGTTTTCAATACATAAGTCAATTTATGTAAAGAACTTAAAATAGTGCCTGGCAATATAGTAAGTTCTTGACAAGTGTTAGCTATGAGTAGTAGTAGTAATAGTAGTAATAGTCATATTATTAAATTTCAGACTTAAAATCAGAGTATTCTACGTAATGTCAAAAATAATTCACCCTCAGCCATGAGTTTCAATAACAACTGAAACCTAGAAAAGAGGTTTCCATTCACAGTTGCTACAAAGAGAATAAAATACCTAGGAATACAATTTACAAGGCACGTGAAGGACTTCTTCAGGGAAAACTACAAACCACAGGTCAACGCAATCAGAGAGGACACAAACAAATGGAAAAACATTCTATGCTCATGAATAGGAAGAATCAATATCATGAAAATGGCATACTGCTCAAAATAATTTATAGATTCAATGCTATTCCCATTACACTATCATTGACATTCTTCACAGAATTAGAAGAAACCAGGTTAAAATTCATATAGCCAGTACAATCCTATTCAAAAACAACAAAGCTGAAGGCATCATGCTACCAGACTTCAAACTATACTACAAGACTACAGTAACCAAAACAGCATGGTACTCATACAAAAACAAACACATAGACCAATGGAATAGAACACTCAGAAATAAGACCACACATCTACATCTGATCTTTGAAAAATGTGACAAAAATAAGCAATGGGGAAAGGATTCCCTATTTAATAAATGGTGCTGGGAGAACTGGCTAGCCATATACAGAAAATTGAAACTGGACCCCTTCTTCATATCTTAAACAAAAATTAATTCATGATGGATTAAAGACTTAAATGTAAAATCCAAAACTATAAAAATTCTAGAAGAAAATCTAGGTAATACCATTTGGACATAGGCATGGGCAAAAATTTCATGACTAAATTGCCAAAAGCCATTGCAACAAAAGCAATAAATGACAAATGGGATCTAACTAAACTAAAGAGCTTCTGCACACAAAAAAGAAACTATCATCAGAATGAACAGGCAATCTACAAACTGGGAAAAAATTTTGTAATCTATCTATCTGACAAAGGTCTACTATACAGAATCCACAAGGAACATAAACAAATTTACAAGAAACGACCCCATTAAAAAGTGGGCAAAGGACATGAACAGACACTTCTCAAAAGAAGACATTAATGCAGCCAACAAACATGAATATAACAAAGCTCAACATTACTGATCATTAGAAAAATGCAAATTAAAACCACAATGAGATACCATCTCACACCAGTCAGAATGGCAATTCTCAAAAAGTCAAGAAACAACAGATACTGGTGAGACTGTGGAGAAATAGGACCTCACTTTCTGGTTTATAAAGGGAGATTGTGAGACTATGTGTTAACACATGAAACACACTTTGAACAGTCAGTGCCTGCCCACAGTAAGCACTCAAAATATGTTAGCTATTTGGCTCCCTTAAAGCCTAGCCCAGTGTCTGACATAGAGGGTGTTGTTCAAGAAATATTTCTGGAATAAGTGAATAAATAAATTTCTTAGAAGAAACATATTTTTCTTTGCATCTCTCCCAGAACCTAGCACAGTGATTGATTAACAAATTTTATATTTCAAGAAAGGCTGTAAGACAAAGGTCCCACCTGAAGGAGAAAACAAAGTCATTAGGGTAGCATTCTAAATGCTCAAGAGAGATTTTTTTTTTTTTGTCAGAGATCTTCTTTTAAAATAGTTCTATTCAAACATCTCAGTAGTTAACTATTTAATTCTCCAACACATGAGATCTCTCTGAAGTTTACCTCATACAAAAATAAATGTTTACAAAGGAGGCGTGAATATAGACAGGAATGTGAAGGAATCCATCCTTCACGGCTAAAATTGATTGATTTTCTACACTATGTAGGATGCTGCCACTACATCTTCCTCAGAAATATTGAAGCCATTCTTTAATAATAACTCAAGAAGCATTAGAATTTTGAAGCTAATCATTAGTTTGTGAAACATGGCCAAAAATTAGCAATAGGCATGTATAAGCCTGTCCAGAATGTTATGGGTGGAGTGTAAGTGGTGTGGATCATCCCACTCAGATTAATACCAGTGTTACTTAAAAACCATTCTGTACAAGATTGCACTGATTTTCTGTCAGATATTTGTACTTTATCTCACCTAAGAATTCTTACATGTGAAAGAGAACTCCCACAAACATAAGGATGAGATTTTGGTTCCAAAGATGAAAATAAAAGAACACTGGTTCTAGCTCCACCCCCTTGTGAACCATATGACTTGTCCCTATAATTCAAAGATTTAATATCTCTGCAATGGGTCAATAATTTCTGCCTTGCTTACACTAGGGTATCTGCCTTGCCTACATTAGGGGATTGTTGTAACCATTTATTCATTCAACAAGCATTTATTGAACACCTACTCTGGGCCAGGCTGAATGAAAAGTATTAGGCTAAAAAGACAAATTTGATAGGATCTCCCAAAGGTATATGCTAATCTGAACTGAAGAATGGATGGTATTATTACATTGTTATATATATAGTTGCATTTGCTATTTAAGAATGATAAAGAGAAAACCAAACACCACATGTTCTCACTCATAAGTGGGAGCTGAACAATGAGAACACATGGACACAAGGAGGGGAACATCACACACCAAGATCTGTCGAGGGGTCAGGGGCAAGGGGAGGGAGATAAAAAGGACAAATATCTAATGTATGTAGGGCTTAAAACCTAGATGATGGGTTGATAGGTGCAGCAAATCACCATGGCACTTGTATACCTATGGAACAAACCTGCACATTCTACACATATATCCCAGAACTTAAAGTAAAAGAAAAGAATGATAAAAAGAAAGATCTTCCAGCAGATCATGGTCTGCTTCACAACCTGCTCCACAGGGAAGGGTTCACCCTTATCTCCATTTCCACTGTATTTTGATTTGACCTCCCACAGAGAGGCTTTCTCTGGCCATTGTATCTGAGCTATTCCTCCCCTCACTGTTATTTTTTTTTTAACCATGGCACCTGTTTGTTTCCCTCATAGTAAAATTTATAATTACATATTATATGTCTGTGTACTTACTTATTGCTTATTTCTGCTATAAAACATGAATTCCATGACATCAAGGATTTCGTTCTTATTGTATTATTCTCATCAGTACCTAGTATAATGCCTGGAGGGGAGTAGGTGCTCAATGAATATTTGTTCCATACTTGAATGAATGGATAGACAATCCTGTCCCAAAGAGCCAGCCCAATTGAAGAGTAACAGGTACAATGACTTGAAAATAATAAGACTGAAAATGAATCCATGAAGGTTGTAGACTCAAATTCTTAGCATTAGTCTGCATATGTTGCCTATTCAAAGGTAGAGAAAAGCAAAGGATTTATGGTATGCTTATTATTTTGTTCAATACTTACAGAAACAACCTTTCCAAATAGGTATTTTTAACCCTCTCTTACTGATAAGTAAAGTAAGGCTTAAGGAGGACACTAACTCAGGGTCTCATCATTGGTAAATGGCAAAGCCTGTTGTTACTCTTTAACCACTTGCTTCCTGAAGATTGATAAACTACCCCTAATCTCTCCCGTTAGACCCAAGAAATATGAGAGGAGAGAATGCAGGAGAGAGATTAAGGCACAATCATTCTTGCACAGCAAGGAGATAAGAGTTGACAGAACAGTGTAAAAATTCACCTCCCTTCAAAGATCAGAAAACATTGAGTCAAGTGTCATCATACCATGTGTGAAAAACCAAGAGTAAGTGATTTTGTCCAAACTCACAGGCTTCTGCCCTGTATTTCTTCGTAAATTATCAGTAACTCTCCAGTCTAAAATACTCTGCTTCTTTAGCTTTCTTTCCCTGCTCTTTCCTTTAGTCTTTTCTTTCTCTGTAAGGAAGCTATTTAAAAAGCACAAAGACGAAGCAAGAAAAGAGTGTCTGTGTTCACAGAAAGAGGATTTGGACTTCAATACAGCTATTATAAAGCTTGGTGCTTTATAATAAGGTTTTCATGCATGTGTATTAAATTCCTCTTTGGAGACTAGAGCTATGGCCCAGAAGTCCACAGGAAATCTTTTTTTTTTTTTTTTTTTTTGCAGAATTTACCTAAAAGCCACAGCTATCCCATTTGTAAAACAGAAACTTCAGAATAATTTGCAAAAACTTCTCTGGTGGTGTATGAGCGCCACCTGATGCCCAGAGGCAGGGTGGCTTCAGTTTCAGACCTCTGGTTACAGGCTTGATATCCTAACCACAAAATGTCATCAAAACACGAGGCCATCCACGTGGATTCCATGAAATTCCTCGTCAATAACATGGGGCCAATAACATCCGTTATAGCTGTTAAAAACTTCCGTTGTAAATATTTGTTTTTATATGAATTTGTACTTGGGGCCTGAGTCGCATCTCCTATTTTAAATGTATATTATGTCATCTCTAAGTTTATTAATTCAACTAATATTTGTTGAACACTTAGACTATGTGTGACACCTCATTCTTGCTACTGCAGAGGGAACAGAAATGAATAAAAAAGAAAAATAAAGACTCTACCTCCAATCTGCCGAAGAAATAAAACATCTTGATGACTTAGGGAGAAAAGTCAGCATAAGTCAACATTCTAAGTGTTATGACTGGAAAAAGCTCAGGGAACATCCAGAGAAGGACTTGCTCTCTGAGATGAGAAGACTTATAGAGGCTTTGTTTAATGTGGGCAAGAGATCATCCGGAAGATAACCGCACTGGGGAAGGATTACTTCTCTCCTTGAGGCCAGTGGCTTAGCAAGGATGGGTTGTGGTGGGTGAAGATTGGCCTCTTTACTGAAACCTGGGGGCTGGGAGAGTAGTGGAGACCCAATAGCACAGAGAGAAAGATCAGGCAGAAGAATGCAACCCAGGCACAATGAGAACTTCCTTCTTTTGTAATAGGATGAACCTCCAAGTTTTGATGATGTGTGTCCGACCGACTGACCTGCCAACCGACTGACCTGCTGACAGACACCTAAAATGACACAGATGGATGAGATAAATGAGCCCCAGATAATGACTCACAGGTAAATGAGCTCCACTGTGAGCTCTTCATCCAGCAGATCTCCCTCCCTGAGACACCAAAATTGGGCTTTGAATTTAGGAGTGCCTCCTGGTGGAAGAACGAAGGCCCTCCGCACTGACCACGATTTAATCAGAGCTGTCTCCTTTCCATTACATAGTTGCTAGTTCCCTATCCGTCTTTTAATTGACAGAAGATTCTGGAGCACACAAAGGCTGTGAGAGGAATACTTGAGCTGGAAACTGTGGAAGGAATCAAGGTCCAGGTCCTCAACATCTGGGTCTTTTCTTAAAAGTGATTGTTCTGGCACAGCCTCTGATGGTGAGGTAGGGTCCCCTCCATCACCTCGCCTTTTACAATCCTCCTCTCCCTCCTCACAGAAGAATGGCATAGCCTTACCAAGTTTTACTGTGGAGCATCACCTCAGGCCAGAAAAACATCCAGGTCACTAAACCCATGGGCAATTTGAAAAAGCATGACCCCTAAGGAAGAGCTCTGTGAGGGCAAACAAAGCCGGTGAAGTAGAAAATACGGAGGAGGCAAAGTCTTACTGCATCCAACTGACAAACTCTGGCGAGTCTCCCAGCCTGTTTGTATTCCCATTCCTTGTACTCTCCCTTCCTCCCTCTATTTTAGGACAAGAGTTGAGAATTGGAATGGTTATCCCAGGAATACATATGAATGAAATTTTAAAGATCAAGGAAACCACTCTTTGTCAGAAAGAAAGTTTAATTTGGCTGTTTGGGTTGACGATGAGGAATGGTTTTGTCAATTAATTACATGGTGGGCACATTCTGTGAAGACATAACGGGTAATTTTCACTTTGGTTTTCTAATGCATTGCCTTCTTTCCCTCCCTCCCTCCCTCCCTCTCTCCCTCCCTCCCTCCCTACATTCATTCCTTCCTTCCTTCTTCCTCCTTCCTTCCCTCCCTTCCTTCCTTTCTTCCTGCAGCTTTCTTTCATAGCTCCAAAAAACGTATTTGAAGCACGGATGTAATATGCAATAATCTGATAACTGTGTCATTTGCAACTATTTAAGTTCATGATTTTTAAAATTTCTATGTGAAATATAAATATGAGAGTGAATATATAGGTTTTCAAATTATTTGGAGGTGATGCAAGCCAGGAAGGAAGGAAGGAAGAAATGTAGGAAAGGAGAGAAAGAGAAAGGGGGGAAAGCAATGCACTAGAAAACCAAAGTGAAAGTTACCTAAGCCCTGTCCCATTGTCATGTTTACAGCCCTAGAACCTGAACCAGCCAAGGTGTAATTTTCATGCCTTACAGGGTTCTCAATCCCTAACCAAATGTCCATGATTTGAATGAGTCAGGATACCAGAGACACTGTCTGCCTGTATGACAGGGCCTATGTAAGAAAGACAACCTGTTCAATATACTTTAACCCCCTGTGTCCCAGATTACTTACTTCTCTGTGTGTTTATGAGTGTGTGTGTCCTACTAAAATACTTTGAAATGAAGAGACAACCCTAGAGGCAGTAGCAAATGGTCTTGTTCTTCTAGGGCTCCTGTGACCAATTTGGGAATAATCCCCTCACTTGATAACCCATGTTGCTTCTGGCACACCTTCACTCATGGATACAGAGGATTATAGGAATACTCATTCCCCATATTTTGCTGGCTCTTACCCTTGCCTACCGTACAGGTCCCTAAGCCCCTCAAATCCCCCATGTATATTTTTTAGAATACCCAAGGACTGCCTCAAATGGACTCACACAGGCAAGCCCAGTTAGGTACCACATGGAGTCCCCCAGCCACCATCTCTGGTGCCAGAAAGTGCTGCCACACCCTCTGACAAGCACCTGTGCCATTTCTTCTGGGGAGGTCTGCATCCTTAGCCCATGCTGCTGCCATTAGGTATGATGATTATACCTGGAACCAATGCTTCCTCTGCCAGGGACTATCCCATTTTCCAGGCCTGGCAGCCCATGCTGCTAATACCACACCGTTCACCATGCTGCTGCTCTGGAGCCCTGAAGAAGTCAAAGTTGCTCTGCAATCTCTGGAATCTTCAGCATGCAGACAGCATGTTGCATTCCCTCAGCAAGTAGGGAGAGCCCCTTTCCTGTCAGGGGTTATGCTCTGTTAGCTGCATGCCAAAGAGGTTTCTCAGCCACTAATAGACATAGGATTCAGTTGTAGCCACCCTGCTAGTACAGAAAACTTCCCCAGAGACAAATCTGAACCCCAGCAATAGATGTTGCCTGGTTTTGAGCAATGCCCCATCCACTAAGCCAACTAATAGTATGGCCCTTCCCTCTGCACTTGCTGCAGAGCGCCCCTCTCCTTTCTCACCTCACGCTTGCACAGCAATCAGGTTTCCACCTCCACCCTTGTACAGGAGATGATAAAAAAAAAAAAAGGAATAGTTATCATTATTTGCAAAGATATGATTTGTATAGCTAAGAAACTCAACTTTAAATATTTTCTAAAAATAATTAGAGAGCTCAGTAAGGTAGTTAGTTACAATGTTAATATACTGAAGTTAATGGTTTTTCTAAATATCAAATGTAATAAAATATACATTTAAAATCCATTTGTATATAAAACATGTTGTAAGAAATGAGAGAACACCACATGAGAAAAACTAAAAAATTCTTCAGAATTATATAAAATATGACTTAAAATATGATTCAAAATATCATGTTTCTAGATGAGATGGTTTAATATTTTTAAATGCCAATATTTTTTCAATTATATGTTTAATAACACCCCAATAGAAAAACCCAGAATTCCTTTTTTTAAAAAAATATCGTGTATCTGAAAGAATAAAAATACTCTAAGATTATAAGAGAAAAGAGTAATGAGTGAGACTTGTCCTTCCAGATACTGAAACATATTGAGCAAGGCCATACCACAAAAGACAGACAAATCAAGACAATATATTTTAAATAAAAGCAACATTTTGAATCAATGGAGACAAGATGAAATATGTATGTAGTAGTGATGTTAGACCACAAACTAACCCTTGGATAAATAAATGAAATTCCCTACTTAAGATACCAGTTAACTTCTACTACATAATAAGGCAAGACTCAGAGCTATAGGCTTAAAAACACCACCAGTTGTCTAGTTCACTTTTCTGTGGGTCATCAGTTTGGCCAGGACTCAGCAGAGAAGTTCCTCTGATCTTGGTTAGGCTCATCATGTGTCTGCCATCAGTTACTGCCCAGCTGACTCCTTGGTTAAAGGCCAGCTGGTCTAAGACAGCCTCACTCATGTCTCCAGAAGTTGGCTTGCTATCAGCTAAGTGATGAGAGTAGCAGGGCCATATGCATCTTGTTGCCTAGCAGGCTTATTCCTATGGCACTGTAGCGTTCTGAGAGACAAAGCAGAGCATGAAGGGCCTTTGAAGGTCTAGTCTTGGGATTAGCAGAATATCATTCTCACTACATTTGATTGGTCAAAGCAAGTCACAAGGCCAGCCCAGATTTAAGAGGTAGGAAAACAAATTCCACCTCCTGATGAACAGAACAGCAAAGTCACATGGCAAAGGGGAGTTCATACTCAAAAGGGTGCAGAAAGCATTTTTCTAATCAATCAGATATACTAAACCCAAATAAACTCCAAATTCTGTATGTCAATGTACTGATAAAATCATAAACATCTTAGAAGAAAATATGAGTGACTATTCATACGAGGGATTGCAGACACTTTTCTGAGCAAGACAACAAAACTAGATCCCATGTAAGAAAAGGTTAAGGCCAGGCATGGTGGCTCCGACCTGTAATCCCAGTATTTTGGGAAGCTGAGGTGGGTGAATCACTTGAGGCCAGGAGTTCAAGACCAGCCTGGCCAACATGATGAAACCCTATCTCTACTAAAAATACAAAAATTAGCTGGGCTTGGTGGCACACACTTGTAATCCCAGCCACTTGGGAGGCTGAGGTGGGAGAATCACTTGAATTGGGAGGCAGAGGTTGCAATAACCTGAGATAGCACCACTGCACTCCAGCCTGGGTGACAGAGTGAGACTCTATCTCAGAAAAAAAAAAAAAAAGAAGAAGAAGAAAAAGAAAGAAAAAAGAAAAAAAAGGTTGACATATTTGACATCTAAGTATCTAAAACTTCTGCATGGTCAGGAAATCACCATTAAAAATATAAAAGGTAAACCAGGTACAATGAATTAACATATGGTTAATTCTTAAAGAGCTTTAATAACTTGGCAATTTAAAAAAAGAAAAATAGACAAATGATAATTTATAGAAGTACAAATCACAAATCTGAATAAAGATGTAAAAAGACAGTCATCCTCAACAGTAATCAAAGACATCTACAATTAAAACAATAATAATTTATTATTCTTTGACTATGGGATTGGCAAAGATTAAATGATAATTCAGAGTGTGATTAAGAATCTGGAGTAAGGAAATTAATACACTCTTGGTGAAAATGTAAACTGGTAAAGACTCTTGGATGGTAGTTGGCAATAGCAAGCAACATCGTAAATGTGTGTAACTTGAACTCAGCTATTCTGTATCTAGAAATATTTCTATAGTATCCATATACAAAAATTGGGGGCGTAGGAGGATGTGTGCAGTGGAAGTCATTTTTCCATTTTAATTGGGATCATTATTAAGAAGGTGACATTTGAGCAAAATCCTGAAGGTGTGGGAGAGCTTGAAATCTGGATGGAGGAAACCACCAGAGCAAATGCTATAATAAGATGCAAGTGTGCCAAGGGAATTGGAAGCTCAGCCCAGAAGCTAATGTGGCTGGAGAGCAGTGAGTGACCAGGAACAAGAGTAGTAAAGACGAGGTCAGAGAGGTAGTTGGAGTGGCCCATGGACAGGGGGACATGGGGAGGGGCAGAGAACACAAGATAGATTACATAGGACCCTGTAGGATTCTGGCTTCTCTCTGGATGACATGGGGAGCCACTGGATGGTTTTGACCAGAAGATGATATGATCTGACTTAACTTAGAGAAAAAAATCCCTCTACTTTTCTAAAATTAGACTGAAAGTGGGATGCAAAGGCAAAAGTAGGAAGCCAAGTTAGGAAGTCCCTGAAGCCAGTCGGGAAATAAATATGACTCTGTTCAAGGTGGCAACAGTGGAGGTAGCAAGAACTGGTCAGATTCAGCATTTGCTCAGAGCAGACAGAAAATGTAAAAGAAAGAGAGAAGGCAAGAATGATTCCAAGGTTTTTGGCCCAATGATAGAATAGATAGGATATTTGGAAGGATAGAATTGCCACAACCCAAAATGAAAAATGCTCACGGAGAACAGACAGAAAAAAGGATTAGAAATTGACTCTTGTTTTTGTTGAGTTGGAGATGTTTATTAGATAAGCAAGTGGATATGTCAAGTGGGTAATGCATGCAAGAGTCTAGAGTTTTAGAGAGAGGGTCTAAGGAGAGATGGGCTTAGCCAGGTGGAGGAGCAAAAGCAAAGATCTCCAGCATCATCACAAGTCAAGGAACAAGTCATCCAGGAACTGTGGGATGTGGATTAGGCATGTATTTCATTTCATCATGGTTTTCCTTACAGCATGAGAAATGAGAACTGTACACTAAAGGTAAGCCTAAAGTAACATAACAGTCTTCACTATAGTATCCAGTGTTCAGCCTAACATTGCCATGAGAAGCACTAGATGAAAGCTGCCATTAAATTATTTCCTGGCCAAGTACAGTGGCTCACATCTGTAATCCCAAAACTTTGGGAGGCTGAGGCAAGATGACTGTTTGAGGCCAGAAGTTTGAGACCAGTTTGGGCAACGTAGAGAGAACCCATCTCTACAAAAAACAAAATAATAATTACCTACACATGGTCATGGTGCATACCTATAGAGCCAGCTGCACGAGAGGCTGCAGCTGTGAGGCTGGAGGACGGCTTCAGCTCAGCAGGTGGAGGAGGCAATGAGCTACAATGGCACCACAGCACTTCATCCTGAGTGACAAAGCAAGACTGTCTCTTAAAAGAAAAAATCCTGAAACAGCATGTACCATTCTCCAAAGCTATGTTCCAATAATTAAGAGAATCAAAAGAGGTGGCAAGCACATTCCAGGTAGGTTAAAATATCTAAGTGAAACCAAAGCTTTACAAAGTTATGTTGCCTTTTACCTCTGATCTCCACAATGAGACCTGAGGTTCTGTTAAGCAGGTAACATCAATTTCTAGAGTAGTTATATCATTACCACTCTCATGTGCTTTGTAGCTAGGAAGGCAGCTTTTCAGGCCCCAGTTTTCTCACCGGAAAAAAGAAGGGATTGGACTAGATCATTGAGTTTCAAATGCTTTTCTGTTTTGTGTAGAGCAGGGCAGGGTGAAAGCTGGTAGCAGCATTGAACACCTAGCTTGACTTGACTCACCCCTTCTCCAAAGACAACTCTATGGAATCTGCTTTGGGCACTATTAGGAGCACAGCCTGAGCTCCCTGGGCTAGCTGGTCCAGATGGTCCCTTCTCAGCTCTGAGAGTCCCTTTTTTTAATTGAATTGCAGGGTAACATAAAGTGACAGTGAGGGCCTGGAAGGCTGTGAGTACAGTAGCAAACATGTACAGTAGCAAACGTACTCACAAAGGAAGAGGTTTACTACAAGCAGGAAGTCTCTAAAATACAGCAAGAAGTCATGCGGCATTCTAGACACAGATGCTGTAGCAGGTGACAGAGTAATCTGGCTGGGACACTTAGTGGACAAGAATTTTTCTCTGCTTTAAACAAAGACACTTTGGGGAAGAGTTTCAGCTCTAATTCAAATCCATATGAATTTCCTATATGCCTATTGTAGATATATGACTAATGGAACTGCAGCCCTACTTGAAATTCATCATGAAAATCAAGTTGTCCTTAATCAATGTCTGTCCCAAAATACTTAAATTCAAATTTTCTACTCATCTTCTACTCTTAAGTCCTTAAGAAAGAAGTCTCTGATTCCCTATGACCTTTATATGTTGGGTGTGGGGAACTTTTAGTGCCTGTATATACAGGCACTAAAAATTTTTTTTAACATTTTATATTGTAAATATAACATATAAAATTTTTTTAACATTTTATATTGTAAATCAGAATAGTCCTCATACACCAAGAGGAGCGTAAAAGGGGCCTCTCTGAATGAGTCATCATGTCTAGAGAAGCCCAGAGAGGCAGCCAACGTCAAGTAGCCCAGGAAAAGACTTGCCAGAGAATTCACCGGCTCCTACCCCATATTCCACCACCCTGACTCCCCTTCCTGCTGTCACTGCAGTTACAGGAAGCTCTGTATCTTCCGTAGCATCTAAAATCACAACAGCCGTAACTGTTTCCTCCCACTTCCTCCAATATCCACCTTCAGCTTAAAATTTCTCCCAGTGCTGCAAATGCCAATTGTAACATACAAAGAAGTATTCAGAACAGAATGCATATTTCTCTTATAAATATTTTGTTTCATGACCACTTTGACTATAACTTTAAAATCTAAGTTGACTGCATTCCAATGAATATTCTTTACCTTTAAGGCCAGAAGAGTACGTTGAATGAGTGGTTGGACATCCTATTAATTTTCTTGAAAACACATTAGGAATTGAAGTTGACAAATTCCAAGAGCAATTGGCTTTATTTTTGCATAGTGCATGAAAATGAATGGTTTTGACCAGTGTTTAGTAAAAACATGACAAAAATTACAGAGCTACTAATATCAATTTTGTACTACAAATTGTCTTGGAAAAAAAATCTTCATAAAATTGCTTAAACTTGAATTGATCAGAGCCCGTGAATTGCTTCATCTATGCTATGTGCCTATGCAGTTTAAATCTCTCTCTTTCTTTCTCTCTCTCTCTCAAATCATATAACATGTTGTTAAATTTAGTGATATATTTTATAAAGCATTAATATAGTCAGACTCACCAGAAGTGGGGGGAATCATGAACAAACCTGTATGTATATACAGGCATTGAACAAATTATCCCTTTATGAAAGCTAGTAATCTGTTCCAGAATTCCCTCCTCCACTTCTCCCTCTCTAATTACAGGGAAAAGAGTCCTATTTGGGAAAAGGTTGCCATGGAGTTTAACATAGCCAGTGCAGCTGGAATCTACGAACTCCTCCCACTTGAGGGCTGGGTTATAGTGAAGCGGAAAGCGTAAGGCACAGGTTTGGAGGTTTTGTTGTTGTTGGTTGGGCTTTTATTTGAGACAAGGTCTCACTATGTTGCCCAGGCTGTTCTCAAACTCCTGAGTTCAAGTGATTCTCCTGCCTTAGCCTCCCTAGTAGCTGGCTTTACAGGCGTGAGCCACTATGCCTGACTTGAAAACGACAGAGTTAAAGGAAAAGATGCCACAGGGCAGAGGAGAGCTGACTTTGTCTTTTCCTCCTTTCTCTTCTTAGCTTTCAGTTCTCACCAGATAACTGCAAAGGAGATAGAGCAGGGACAACCTCAGCCATCAAAGCTACCATGAGGACCTGGGTTAGAGTCACTCTGTACTCTATACATGTCATGGGTGTCATCACTGAATCAACTAAGTGACAGATAAAATCCAAGTGTTTTTTATCAGAGAAGAGAGAAGAAAAAAATGAGAAGCATAAAAAGTAAAGAGGAAGCATAAAAGTGAAGAAATTAATGAGTTTCCCAAACATAATGTTGAGTAAAAGAAATCAGATATGAAAAAACACATTTAGTATGATTGTATTTACATAAAGTTCAAAAATAGGTACAAGTCTTTTCATCATATTGGGAAGTGGTGGCTGAAGAAAGCACAAAAGGACTTGGAGTTAATGTCATGGTTCTTGATTGAAGTGCTGTTTAGACGGGCATGGGCATGTCCAGCGTGCTGAGATCCATCAGGCTGTACACTTAGGATGTGTGCACTTTTCTCCATTTATGTTTGTATTGAAATAAGAAGTTAAATGTTAAAAACCTAACGGGTGGCCATTGAAAATATGGCTGAAGTAGATCATGCCTGATTAGAAAAGTGTCCATCCAAAAGCAAATACTTTATTGAGAAATGCACAGGTCAAAAAAATTCATTTGGAAGAAAGTTCAAGATTTCTACTGCAGCCCTTGGTCAAGTCATGGCATTTTAAAACAAAAACCATACCTACACTTTTCCCTTTTGTTTTGTGTGTTCCTGCTTCTCTCTGTCCGATAACTGTCTATGTATTTAAGAACTCCTTCCCACACCCAGGCTAGTTGGGAGCTCACCGCTACACACTTGTAAAACCATCTCCAATGGCTTATTTTACAAGATAAGAAAAAGTATACTTGAAAGGGTAATCCATCCTGGTTGACAGGAACTTTTTCTCATTGGCTTTTACTATCTAAAACTCTTTATGAACAGAGACAAAACTGTCTCCAAGAACAATAATCGTTTGAGCAGTGCTGATACTGGGGAAAAGGTTATCTAGGTACAGGAGACATTTAAAGGCTTTACATGAATCACTTGAGACCAATTTTACTAGCCATTGTTCTATTTTTCTTTTAATTTATTCCTGACACTTTAACACCTACAGCACTCTGCATCTTTAATACCAGAACAAAAATAAATAAAAATCCCTTTTTCATACCTGCCCAATTTCCTGAAAAAAGATACAAAAATTAATACTTGATTACTAATTGCTTTGATTTTTTTCTGGAGGATGATTTAAAATTTTATCTTTTCATTAACTGATATCAAAAATGGGCTTTTTGAATGTGTGCTAATGCATTGGCTTACAAGGAATCTAGTGGCTTCCTCACTACAGCCCACACAGTACAGTATTCTACGCATGTAAGCTGAACATTGCAGTTCTTTTCTTTTCAGCATGAGCTACTCCCGCACTCTGAACCGACAAATAATCTGAATACATCAGGGTCTATTAATAAAATGACAGCTTTATTGCCAGTAGGATGACGTTGAACATACTGAACCAAGAGGAGAGATGTGAAAGACACCCATTTAAGCCATTTGGGTTTCTTGCTAATGTCGAAAAAATATTAATACAAGAATTTAAACACTCTCATCTGGATGTTTAAACTTTAGGGATTAGAATAAAGCCCCCCTCCAAAAAAGCAAGAACAAATAAATGTTAGGTGATTTATAAAAAAAATTGAGGACTAAGGACTGTTAAGATATTGGAATAGGAATCACTGAAGAAGTGTGTGTTGCCTTCTCTGGAAATATTAAAGCTTAATATAGATCTACCTGTTTAATGTTTTTTCATATCTGATAGTGCAAACTCCCTAACAAAGTCTAAATGAACAAACATTCTTTTTGATGCTTGTTATGTGCAAAGGGCTGGGTTTGTTTATCCAGGGAAGGGATAGGGAGGGAAGAGAAAAACAGAACTGAATACAAACATTTAAATTGTAAATTCTCCAAGGCCACATCCTATGTCTTTCATAGAATCCTAGCACAATATTAAGCACATAGTAAAGGTGCAATTTTTTAAATCAGCAAGAACCTAATAAAAACAAACATTGAGTAATATTGTATGATTCCATTTATATGAGGTACCTAGAATAGGCAAATTCATAATAACAGAAAGCAGAACGCAGATTACCATGGCCGGGGCAAGGGAGAATGACTTGTTTATTGGGTATAGAGTTTTTATTTGGAATAACAAAAAAGTTCTAGAAATGGATGGTGGTGATGGTTACATAACATTGTGAATATACATAATGCCACTGAATTGAACACCTAAAAAATGGTTAAAATGATTAATTTTATGTTATATATATTTTACTACCATAATAATTTTGAATAAAAATAAAAAACAAGTATTGAGTGCTTGGCTAGACAGGAACAGTGAACTGAGGCTCTGATCACCTCTTCACAGAAGCCTCTGGAACCCAAGCACCCCGTGTGTGGGAAGCCCTGCAAAGCAGCAGCAGTGCTGGGGCTGGGGCTGGATGATTTGTAAGAGATAGAAGGCATCCATCCCACTTGAAGATGGCGTATTTGCTAATAGAGACTTCTGCTTCCTGTGAAGCAATCTTTCACACACTTAAAGACACTAGCCCCAAAATATTACAGAGTGGAGGTGGGAAGACCTGAACTTTGGTCTCAAATATCTTACTTGCAGTCTGGGCAATTTAGACTTCTCAGGTCTCAGTTACCATTTCTACAAATTAATGGGACCAGATGTTACATGGCCTCTACAGCTCTGCACTTCTCTGATTCAAAGGTATCCCTTAACTGATGTTTTCCATATAGTTTCAACTTAAGTACATGATGAAAATAGTTTCCCATTTCTTTGGCCATCACTATTATTTTCTGGCTTCTCCAGTTTCTTCCTGTTTTTTTCCCCCCCCACAGGATAGTGATTCAAAATATGCCTATCAGTTTCATAAAGATATGATTAGTAAAAAATATGGAGGATACATCACTTGTAAATTCTAATTATAACACAAAATCACTGTAACTTTTTCTTTTTTCATTTTTAAGCAACAATATTATATTGCCTACTTGGTTTTGACCATTGATAAATTAAGGTAGTTGAGAATCAAGTTATATAGTAACAGCAACCATTTTCCTTTCCTTCCCTTCAATCATTTGGGTGATAAAAAATAGCCCAGTGACTCCTGCACCCATAAGTAAGGATGAGAGTATGAACAAAGAAAGTTTTATAACCACTTTCCACTATTTAGAAGCAATAAGGAGCATGCAGTGGTTCTTTACCTAACCTGTAATTCCTGTATTCAAATTAAATTCATTCTACTCAGTTAGTTAAAGCTGCTGTTAAAAAAGAAAATTCTTTTTAAAAATCTTTTTCAATATCTAAGTATATTTTATGTACTATAATTTATGCATCAAATTCATCATGTACGGCTATATCATAGAATGTGTGTATAAAGTTGTCAGGGTGAATTCAATTTTAAAAGAGATTTTCAGTCAAAAGTCTGTTTTTTGCCTACATGATAACAAATATCAATCTGATTGAGCAATTCACACTTCAGTACATTGATTTTTAAAGTAGATGCACCAAATACCCTAAAAGCACTTGAGGGCTAATAGACAAACTTACCCTGAATAATAAAGTAGTATAAAGAAATAGCATCTCAAGAAAGGAAAAAAAATTCATGAAGTGAAAGAACATATTCCCACTGTAAAATAATATACCAACAATATTTCAATGGGGTTATTAGGTTATTTTTATTTTCAAGGGTTTTCTTTTTTAATTTCACAGTGGATTAAATTCCTAAATCAGACTTTATGTATATTATTATAAGAAAATAGAGAAAGTTCCAGCATTATAATATATTATCTTTTTCCCTTTTTTTTGAGACTGAGTCTCACTCTGTTGCCCAGACCTGGAGTGTAGTGGCACAATCTCAGCTCACTATAGCCTCCACCTCCCAGGTTGAAGCAATTCTCATGCCTCAGCCTCCCAACTAGCTGCAGTTACAGGCGCGCACCATCACACCAGCAAATGTTTGTATTTTTAGTGGAAACTGTGTTTCACCATGTTAGTCAGGCTGTTCTCGAACTCCTGACCTCAGGTGATCTGCCCACCTCAGCCTCCCAAAGTGCTGGAATTATAGGCATGAGCCACCACGCCTGGCCCATTTTTTCTTTAGGTAATGATAAATTATACTTGAAGAATGCCTAAAAGGAATCCAATAATGCCTCAAATACACAAAACTATTAGAACAGATTTTATTCAAAATTGCAAAGACAAAATAATATATGAAGATGCAAAAATCTTTATTAAATGACTACATTGTAATCTGATACAATATTCCTGATAGAATGAATTGTGAACTGATTTATAGCATATTTTTTAAAACCCAAAGTAAAACAAAACTAGTAGATAACTCTGCATACATTATCATTTACGTTTTATGATTATTTTCTATTTGGACATCCTCTTCCATATACCCATTGCCCCGTGCTATTCACTACATTTCTCAACTACACTCCTCCTCCTGGATTGTGAACATTTACTATAAAGTCTCTTTAAAACACCAACGCCACCACAAACTTCTCATTGCTACCATGCTCTCAGATTGCCTAGCTCTCCCAGAAAAGGACAATAAGCTAAATTCACAATAAGGTGGATCTAAGGGATAACAGGTCTTTTCCAACCTGATTCCTCCCTTCTCCACCCTTACCTTTCACCACTGGGCCTCTATTTTCCAGCCACAATAAACTGCTTTCTCACACTTCCATACCTGGGGCTCCTTCAGCCTTCACTGTGAAGCAGCCTTCACACATACACACTCCCTCTTCCTCTTCATGTTTTGGCTAACTCTTAATCTTCATTTAGAGTGATTCCAGGAAAACTTCTTGACACCCTCTACCTCACACCTCATAGCCGAATTTGGTGTCTCATTGAGGTATGCATGTACACATATATCCTTTGTATGTGTGTATGTACATATATATCACTAATTATAATGTATATTTATCATAGCATTATTATAATGTATCACTGTTCTTTCTGTGTCTTTCTATAGGCTGTAAGCTATTTCAGGACAAAGATCATTTAACAGTCAATTTTATATCACTAACATCTAACATAATGCTTCACTTATAGCCATTGCTTGTAAATGTTTAGTAAATGAATAGCTAGATAAACAAATAGTCAAGGGCAGAGAGAGGTTGTCCTGTTCCTGAAGTACATTATGGAGGTGCCTACTTCCCCTTGGAAAAAGTGAGCTATTCCTGATTTTCACTAAATTCTGTACTTGTAGTCAAGAGAACTAGCCATTCGGAGAGAGAGAGAGAGAGAGAGAGAGAGAGAGAGAGAGAGAGAGAGAGAGAGAGAGAGATTCTTTGTAGCCTAGGAGGAAACAGCCTAAAATATCTTTTTAAAAATCCCACTAGATCTTAAGGAAATGACTGAAAGGGGTTGGATCGAAGGCATTAAAACCCAGCCATATCTACTTTAGAATTTTATAGAGAGTAGTCCAGAACTCATGATGGTACTCAGTGAACTGCAAGGGTACCAAATACCTGTTGAAATAACTGCAAAGAAGACCAGACACAGTGGTTCATGCCTGTAATCCAAGCACTTTGGGAAGTAGAGGTGGTGGATCACTTGACAGGAGTTTGTGACCAATCTGGTCAACATAGTGAAACCCCATCTCTACTAAAAATATAAAAAATAGTTTTTATATTTTTAAACTATGACATAAACTGGGCATGGTGGTGTGTCCCTGTAATCCCAGCTACTTGGGAGGCTGAGGCATGAAAACTGCTTGAACCTGGGAGGCGGAGGCATTAAGCTAAGATCGTGCCACAGCACTCCAGCCTGGGCAGCAGAGTGAGACTCTTTCTCAAAATAAATAAATAAAATACATTACAAACAAAAACTAAGCCCAGATTAGGCCTAAACAGATTATTTTTTACTTAAGACAGTAACCCCTAACTTGAAGACTACCAGCTTCAGAATGATAATAAGGTATCCTTGAACTCACATTTATAGGCAGCATTACCGATAGACAAAATAAACCGTATGCTTCTCAAACACAGGGATGACTATTTGTCAAGTATAAATAGATGATGGTGTGATTAATAAAATCCAAATACATTTAAAGATGGGGTATTGAATTTATAATCAGTTTATCATTAAATATTTTCTCAGCTAATATAAAATCAGTGTTAATGAGTCCTTGAAAATGTTGGCATTATTGAAAGTATCTCATGCCAATGAAAGGATTGAGAATTGCTAGTCTAGGGTTCTTTATAAACTCTGCAGAGGAGGTTTGAGTTTCTGGGTTCCAGTGCCTTAATACGTATATAGGTAGGCTAACCTCTTTACTTCCTTTCACAATGATTATTAACAAAATATTTGCAATGTATTAAGTTTTACTGATGGACATAACAAGAATGGTTTTACATTTGGAATAATAAATCTGAAGTAATAAAAGGAAAGTAAACAACTATATACACACATGCTAAAATCCATATAAAAATCTATTAATTTATTGGGTCTCCTCCATAGATTTGCTAATCTACAGAGTGTATTGAAACTTTCCCTTAGCATGAAGTGCCCATAGTCACTGACCACTAACTGAGCCCCTCAGGCTGCTTCAAACCTGCTTTCCCACTTTTCACTTTGTAAAGAGCTCCAAGCTCATTAACCAAGTGGTCCTTCTTTAACAGCAATAACAAGAAATGCGAAGGAAGAATAATTAGCAACTCACCAGCAACTCTAAGGCAGGTTGATTATCTGGTCCCCCTTAAATTGGGGGCTCTTGTTAAATTCATTTTGCTTCCTGAAGAAAAGCTGGGCCAAGATATGGTCTGCTGTAGCCTGGATATAATCGTCCATGGCAAGGGTTTGCAGCTGATAGTGTAAACCAAAAGAAGGTATGTCAGCATCTAACTACTCAGATCCCTGCGGAGATCTTACAGCTGTCAAGGCATTTGTAGTACTTCACGGCACTTGGCAACCTGCACAGCTGACCTCCTACAAATGGTCACCTTGTGTACCAGTCTTGCCTTGCCATGGAGCGCTCACCTTTTCAACTCTGTATGGTAGGGAGAGTCTGATGACTAGAGGGGCTGAAGAATCTGAAACTTTTTTAGAAGGGACCTCTGTCCTACTGGGAGGTGATTCTCCTTAAGGATGGAGCAGGACCATATGTCTTCCCATGAGCTGGGCCTAGAGACAAAAGGGCTTCTGAGAACTCCATGCCCAGATGGCCTCTTTCTGCTGGGGCTAGTAATCACCATCTGCCGAGCCTGGATGTCCAGTAGGCTGGGACTGATGCTCTGTGTCTGCCTTTATCCCCTATATGGCTGTTGCTGTCCTTCTCTCTCTTCGCCCGCACTCTTCTCTGACATTACCTCTCTTTCTCAGTCTGCCTCTCAATTTCTGTGTGTGTGTGTGTGTGTGCATGCGTGCATGCGTGCATGCATATCTACCTTTCTCACTGTTTCTCCCTGTGTCTATGTGTGCATACCTCTGTGCACATCTGCCTCTGAATCTCTCTTGTCTGTATGTATCTATGTTTGTGTGTGTTTGTCTTTATGTAGGTCTGTCCTTGTGTGTGTCTTTCTCCTGGGTACAGGTCTGTCTGTATGTGGGCATGCATGTGTCTATGTGTCTTTCCTTCTAGCTCTCTGTCTCTCTTCAGGTCTCTGTCCCTCTCTGTTTGCATGTTTGTGTGTCTCCTATTTGTGTATGGCTGTGTTGTTTCTCTCTCTTTGTGTCACTCTCTTTGCATGTGTGCTTCTCTGTGTCTTTCTCTTTATCTAAAGCTGTATGTCTGTGTGTGTATGTGTCTCATCCTCTGTGTGTCTCTCCATATATCTATCTCTGTGTTCCTCTGTCCCTCTGTATGTGCGTGACTCTCTCTGTGTTTCTCTCTGGGTATATGTTCGTTCTCTCTCTCTCTCTCTCTCTCTCTCTCTCTCTCTCTCTCTCTGCCTGTCTATCCTTCCTACCCACTTTTCTCTCCACACTCCTTATGCCAAACACATCCCCATCACAGGCATTTCCCATCACTTACTCTGATGGGGGGGCGAAGGGTACTATCCTCCATCAAGGTGCAAATCACACATTCCTGATGGTAGGTGGAGTGAAAAAATTACTTCTACCCCCAAATTCTGATTCAATTATTTCTTTCCCATTGTAAATCACTTCTTGTTTTCTTTCATTTGAAAACTCCATATTTCACTTCTCTTTTTAAAAGATTTGTACTCTGTAATTTGGGATTTATATTTAATGGTTTTCAATTGTCATTTTTATCTTACTTTTGTATTTTTAAGCTTTAATTTATTGGTATTAGCCTTTCATGTCACATTAAATCTTGTTTATTTTACCTCCATATTAATTTTTATTTTTAACATTTTACCGTTGTCATATTTTGCACATACATAACCTTTTATTCTATTCATTTTTCAATTCTCTTCTTTTATTCTCCCCTTTTTAAACTTTAACTTGCTCTCTTTGAGTTTTCCTTTCTTTTCTTATTTAGATTTTGTTTGATCTGATTTTGCTTTATGATTTGCTCTCATAATGGCCATTGAGAATGATGACCAAGAGGGCAGCAGTAGCAGTGAGGCTGACACCAAAATCAGGGGTCACCAGAATCCCTCCTCCACGCCACCCCCTGCCAACAACATCTATAGCCAAAGTTCCACTCTTTCTCATACAACTCTCCATAAACCTTTTGCCAGGTAGACCCAGGAAGTTTTTGAGACCCAAGGGCTATAATTTGCCAGTCTCCCTCAAAGAAGGGAGGGCATCATTCTGGAAAATGAGATCAGATGCACCTTTGGGCTTAGGCCCTGTTGAAGAGACTGCAGAATTCATCTGTGCTCCTCCCTGGAGGACATGGTGGGTCTCCTTGTAGGAAGAACCACAGCCAAGAGAAATGCCTGTCTGTTCCTGGACTCACCCCAGGGGTCCCAAATCAGACTTTTTACTTCCCACTCAGTCTCAAAAGGCAACCTAGTCCTAACAATTTTTCAGATCTAAATTCCACAGTGAATCCTTGTCTCTCAAACCCATCATTTCATCTAATTAAGGAGCCCAGGGGTGATTTTTTTAAAGCAAATAATTATTTAATGCAGTGAACAATTTACCTTAGTCTATGTTTTGTATACACAGGTCATCATAGATTTCTTAAAATAAAGAATGAAAGGGAAGAAATGCTACTTCACTACTCCTGAAGTTTCTCTTCATATAGAAGAAACTCCATTTCTCTTTTTTTTCCTCTCCCCATGCTTTTCTCCTCAAGTACACTTGAAAACAATAAGTTGAGCATGCTCACTTCATCTCCTACCTCTTTTTGCTTGGGAGCTGGCAAACCTTCCAAGAGCATGCTCTTTTACTTTATGCCATAAGGTATACAAAGACCTGCCTCAACATGGGGAGGTCTACCCCATTCTGGGGACCACTATCAGGAAACCCACCTGCCCACAATATTAGTACATTCTCTAAAACTTATTACTAATAAAAGTGATTTCATGGATCTCTATATATTGACATTTTGATCCTTTTTCTGGGTTCCAAATTTGGAGCATTAAGACAGAATGTGATATATTGGATCCCTTTATAAGGAAATGAGAAGACTATTTGATTCTCCTGTTCACCTGTTGATTCATCCAGTTTATTCATTTATTCATTTAATAGACATTTAATGAGGGCTCCCTTTGGTCCAGACACATTGCTTAGCAGAATATTATGAAGAACACTGACACTTGGCAATCTCTCTCTAACTGGCTTATTCTCACCTGGGCTTCAGGTTTGAAGGCAAGAATAAAAAGCAAATCCTAATCACATGTGCTCTTAATGTAGTGCTGGGTTCCAACAGTGAAAAATATCACATCTCCAATATGAATGTTGAATTCTATGGTACCCTAAGTGCCAATAATGCCTACCTAAGGAAAGAAAATACTGTTTACTTAACTTAAAGCAAATAAAATGTATACTTGTTGTCTTGGTGAAATTATTGATCATACCTCTTGACTCTGGGAGAGCCTAGTTTAGATGATCAATTATATGGATACCATCAGAAAATCCAATTCATTATTCAATCAAATATTCATTAAGAATAAGTATTAGTAGTGAAGAACAGATGAATAAAAGCGTATGATTATACAGGAACTCCTTAGTAAGAGAAAGAGGGGAAGGTAAAGGTCATCTTTCACATAAAATCTCCTAGCCCCACAAAAATGAAAAGATATTAAAGTAAATGCTCCTTAAAATGTATTAGTGAGTTCAATACATAGAGCATCATGAAAAAGGGCATCAATCACCATGTTCCAATCAAGAGTTACAAATGATGTTCCCTGACACAACAGGCAGAAGATTTACATTTCAGTGTTTTACCATCCCCATGCCTCCCTTTGCTTCCTCTCCTTGGGAAAAGTCATCCTTCTAGGATAGCAACATCCTAACAATCTTCCTTAAAAAAGTTAAAGACTAAATTTGTACACAAATGCTCACACACAAACAAAACAAAATGAAGTCTAATCCTTGAAATGTAATTTGTGAAAAATCACAATGCCCTTTTCCAATTTATTAAAGCTTTCACTTCTAAAAACATAAAAGAAGACTTTTGCTATGATAACATAATGAGTAAGTTCCAGTCTGGTTTTAGTTCTTTCTTTCAAGATGGAGAAAGGTACAGGCTAGAGAAGCCCATTTCATCTGTATATACTATTGTTGATTTCCCCAAGGAACTCCATGAAACTCTGGAGAAACCATAGTCAAATCATTATAGAAACATACCACACAGCTTGGCTTTTCTTAGGGTACCCATATAATTGATCATCCAAACCAAGTTTTCTGGAAAGTTAAAGAGGGTGATCAATAACTTCACTAAGACAAGTCAGGGGAACCCTAGACAAACTGGAATGTACAGCCACCCTACTGAAGCTCCATGTCTCCCCAGCTACCCACACTCACATTACACTGAGAGGCAATCTGTTACTTCACACTCTCCCAAGGGCAGTACCTTCCATGATGCATTACCTGAAGATGCAAAACTGAAAGCCTACTCTCCATCATTGTGATAACATCTTTACCACTTCTGAAATATTCTTAGCCTCTTCTCATGCACATCTTGAATCCTTCTGTCTTATTAAACTCAGAAGCTACCTAGTAGGATCTTCATGGTTTTCTCTGTAGCAACTATGCCCAGAAAGCCATTAGGACTGAGTCCTTTTTGTTATTAACAACTGAAGCAAAATGAAAAATACCTCTCATTTGCTTGTTTCTGCATTAAAAAGTAAATCCCCCCCAAAAAAATGTTTAGAGATAAATTACCTTTCCACATCCACTTAACACATAGTGCATTTCATTTGCATTAAAATGAAAATGTAGCTGTTGTAATCCATTATAATTCTGTTATAATTTCTGAATGTAGTCCAAGTGAGGGCATCTTGATGCTTAAAAAAGTAAAAGGAAAAAGAAACCCCATTAGCCAACATCCTACTCAGCAACTTAGCAATTCATACAATCATAATAAAAATTAATATTTATGCAGCTCTCACAAGAACATGCAATTTTCTATGTCTTTTATTATGTCACTGCTTCCTCACAACAATCTTATAAGGTCAGTGGTATTATTCTCCCCATCTTACACATGATGGAATTAAATTCCAAGTTGGTTGAGGAATTTACCTAGATTCTCACAGCTAAGAAATGGCAGAACTAGGATTTGAATCCAGAGAATCTGACACTTCAATGATTCAATATAGCCAGTTGAGCATTTAAAAACAAATGAAAAGAGAACTCTCACAGGCATCCAGTCTTTTCATTAATATGATTGTCTATACCAGAGAAGTTTAGTTCCTAAATCCATATTGAAGCCTCAATTAACCATTTACAATGATCAAGTCAACCAATGTTTGACTGGATCTTTCCTTTTTCTTTTGTCCAAAAGATTCCTGAATTCAATTTAAATCTCACATTTTATCCATCCTAATGCTCATCAAAACAATGTTCTCAATCACCTGACTCAGGAACTTACTAAATTTTTTTCATTGTTTCTTAATTTACTTCCATTTTTCCAATATTGTGCTTTTTGTATTATTCCTCTTGGAAATTGATTTTTTTAGCCTAAGTCAGATGAAGTTTAACAAGAAAATAAGATAAAGTACTTCAAAATAGTACTTTGACAGAAAGCCAAATTTAGTCCCATTAAAGTATATAGCTCTTCTAGATTCACAGAAAACTTCTGTAGCAGGAATGGCTGACACCACATTGCATGGGCTCCCAAGATAGTAACCTAATACAGCCAGATATTAGCCTACCTTCTAAGTTATCTTGACGTTTCTAACACAGAGTGTCCTCTTTAGAATAAACTCTTATACGGCACCTGACTAGAAAACGAGTCATCCTAAACACCAATCTCTACCTTACCCTTCAGGTCAGTCAGTGATCACGTCCTGTCTACTTTACCTCTGAATTATTTGCTTTACACCAATTCTTTCCCTCTCACAACAGCTGTAATGCAGTTTTTCCCTACTGGAAGGACTTCAAAAGTCCCCCTGACTCATTTCCCTGACTCCTATCTGGCCCCTTCTAATCCATTCTCTACAATTCAGCCAAAGTAGTCATCACTTTAAAAAGCAAAATAAATTTGTCACTCTCTTATTTAAAAACCCTCAATTGCTCCTCTTTTCAATCAACTTATTGTAGAAACTCATTAGCACAGCTTCCAAAACCTGCATGATTGGACTCCTCCTCCAGCTTCTCTTGCAGAACCCCTGGGCGCCAATACACCCCTCGTACTTTGGAATCCTGTGTCACATTCTCTTTTGCCTGCAGGCCTCTTCTTAAATTGCCTACTCTCTTGAGAAGTGTGTTTTTTCAAATTTCTCTTGACTATGGCCCACCTTAAAAAAGCACATGTCAATCAAATAGACATATATTATCATATATATAAATAATTAACTACAGTCTTCACAAAATAACATACTATACCTTTTATGTCAAAGAAAATCTCCACACAAGGCTGCCTGGAGACTGCATATAACTAGCTTTCATAACCAGTGCTGCCAAGTTGGAAGAAACATTGACCCCTTGATCTTATTTTTGCTTATGAAATGTTCTAATGAAATTAACTCCACCTTCAGGCTGAAATACATAAGGAACCACATAATATATTTGTGAAACATTCTACAAATTTTAGTAATAGAAGGGTTGATAGCTGAGGATAGAGTAGCATTAGCACCAGTGTGGTTTTCATGTTCTAGTCAGAAGAGCTGAACTCAATTATCCTAAGGCTTCTGATATTTATGAAAATCCCCAATGTTTTCAATGTATTTTGGGTTTAATTGTGTTGGTTTTTTAAAATAAACTCCTGGAAATGTACACGTTGTTTCCTATACTTGCCAATACTCTACTTAATGACTTATTTCTTCTACTTCTCCCCATAGCATTAGCCTAGGGTCCACTAAAGGTAGATCTCAAAAACTCACTATATACATTTCTAAGTTTACTACTATATAAATTTTCTAAGCTTACTCACTATATAAATTTCTAAGCTTACCTCCCTCCAGTTGCCAATCATAAGCCATCACCAATTCTCTTCACCAACAGTTGATGCACTGTCTGAATCAAGACCTTACCTTCTGCAACCAGCATTATCAGTGAGCGCTCCCCAGTGATACTGTAACTGCAATTCTTTAGGAAAAGTATGGGCTCCTCTGTATGAAATTAAGAAAACATGATTACATTATCTATAGCAAACTTCCTCCCACAGAAAGAATGGGTGAGTTGATGACTCTTCAGAAATACAAATTACAGCAAATTTTCTATTAATTATATCGTAATCTTTCTGCCAATACATTATAGTTCCCTATGGAAAACTTTCATAAAAGAAAATAAAAACAACTCAATTTCAACAAGATTTTGTCATTAGGAGAAATATAAGATGTACTTTTGAGTCCATTATCCAACTGTTATTATATATACCTATTAGTCAATTTCCCCTGGACTTAGTTAACTGCTGCCCTAGAAACACAAACACTCATGCCCTTTTTATGCCTATGCAATACATATCTTCAGGGTGATATGTGTTTTCAGATATGGTACCTACCTTAAGTGACCTGGAATCAACGTCTCAGTTGCAGAAAAAAATACGTCATCAACATCCAAGGTCTGAAGTTCATCATGTATGGAAAAGAAGAGCAAGAAGAAACAGTCTTCATTCCCCACATTCTTTATCCAGTATAGTATATTTTTAGGGAAGAAGATTACTTGGCCAGCTGTAACATTGTATGTGGTAATTACTTCACCATCATCATCAACCACCCCAATCTATGCTGTTCCCTAAAATATAAACAGATAAACTAACCAACATAATTTTGGAGCAATGTTTCTCAACATCTTTTCATTACCTTCCCTCTAAGATATGCTTTTGGACTTGTCTATCACCATCCTAGGCAATTTTAATACCATTCAATACTGTGCATCAGTATACTGTATACATCTATTGTTTATATACTGTATGTATATCTATTCTTTATGCATAAAATGGTAAGACTTTTGTCTCCTTCAATAACCAGTTGTTGCCCTCTCATGGGCAATATTGCCTTCTAGTAAGACTGCATGTTTTACACTTTGGGAGGCCAAGGCAGGCAGTTACCTAAGGTCAGGAGTTTGAGACCAGCCTGGCCAACATGGTGAAACCCCGTCTCTACTACAAATACAAAATTAGTTGGGCATGGTGGCACATGCCTGTAATCCCACCTACTTGGGAGGCTGAAGCAGGAGAATAGCTTGAACCGGGTAGGCAAAGTTTGCAGTGAGTGGAGATCGCACCATTGCACTCCAGCCTGGGTAACAAGAGTGAAACTCTGTCTCAAAAAACAAAACAAAGACAAAGACTACATGTTTTAAAGTTTAAAAAGACTGAAGCCACTTGGGTAGAATGTGTGCACGTTCTTAGTTGGTTGTACAGATACGAAAGCATGTGTTTGTGTGTATGTATGCATACAGATATGTGTGTGCTTTCCAGATAAGAAAAAGTCTGCATACAATTTTAGTAATAACACCTAACTTATAGTGCCTTTATTATATGTCAGGTATTCATCTGATCACTTTATTTGATTCAACATGATTATTCCTTATGTCAATCCTATGAAGCACAGTAATATTATCATGCCTATTTCACAAAAGAGAAAACTTTGGAGATAATGTATTTTTCCAAGATTACTTAGCTAGTCAATGGAAAAGCCAAGATTTGGACCTAAGCAGTCTGGCTCCAAAGTCTATACTTTTTATGAATACTAAACCATATTTTGATTCTGCTTATATAAAATTCTATACTTTCTCATTCTCTAATCTGTTCCTCAGTATTACCCTCTGAGGTAGGCAGAGAAGATACCATTATTTCTGTTTTACCAGAGACTCATGGTCACATAGTGGAGCAGCCTCAGGGGTGGATGAAAAAGAAGTCTTTGTTCTATCTATACAGACATATATAACTTGAATCCAGATGGGTATTAATGATGCAGGGGAAAAGTGACCCTATAAAGAGCTCACTCTTCAACCACAAGCAAGGAGCAACAAATGTGTACCTATTCATATCAGGGCACCTATTATTCCAGATACAGAGCAGAGATAGCATAGGAGTCAATGTGATCTTCATGGTGAAGCCAGGCACACCAGCCAGCTTGCCCACCCTACTCTCAGGGTTCCTTGAAAAGCTTCCATAAAGACATTCAGAAGCAGAAGCAATCTCCCTGGACGAGTGCAGTAGAGGGACTTCTTCACATGCTGTTGCTTGGTTTCTTATCCTGATTTTGAGAAACAGTAATCCCACAATTATCTGGGTATCTAGAGAATATTCAACTCCATATAGCTCACATTATAAACTCTCAGAACTGCCTGAACAACTTCCTCGGGCTGAGCTGAGTCCCAGGGCCTATTTTCTACCAGAGAAGGCTCCAGACCAATTTCCCTAGCTTGGAGTTTGTTTTTAGGGGTCCTCCTCCAGGAAAGTCTACTGAGCTGCCTTTTTTCCTACCGCTCTGCCACTGCTCAGTCAAGGCCATGAAAACAAATCTTTTTTAAAGATTATTCTCTTTTACATATTTTGTCTATGTGGAAAAAGACAAGAAGTCAGAAAACATGAGCTGTGTCCCAGTGAATCCAATGACCACAGTTTATCTTTAGAAAAACCACCTCATTTCTCTGAGCTCCTATTCTCATATGAGAAAAAAAGAAGAGTTTGGTCTCATACAAAGGAAACTCTAATCTCTCTTTCTGTTCTAAAATTGAATGCATTTTCCAAGAATAAAAAAAGGGCTTTATTAACTACAACAAAAATATCATGTAAAATTGGCTACGCATCTTTAACTAAATCACCAGATTAAGACCAAACTCTGAAAGTTCTGTGAGGGCTTAGTTGCTACTGCTTCCCAGTGTCTGGAATGCAGAAGGACACCAATAAATACTTTTGAGAATTAATGAATTATTTTAAATTCAAGTAAGGACACTCATTTTGCCTCCAGCTATCTCTATTTCACTAGACTTCAAGAACATTCTGAAAAGTCTGAACCACAAAATGGCACCCAATTGGCCTGATCTTAGAGACTCCAGGCTGAACACTGCAAACTCATTTGTTATTCTGCTTGCTGTTATTTTCCTTAGAGAAAAGCTGCTATTTTCTTTGATCATTAGATCAGAGCTGCCAGTTTTAGCTTTGGCTCAGAGGACTAAACAGTGATCTTATTTTAATAGTGTGTGAAAAATGATTTCATACTGAAGAGTTCAAAGTGATGCCAAAAATAATTTAAACAAACAGACCAATACTTCAAGGCTAACTAATCTAGTCGAATATATAGGCAAAGCCTAAATAATTGTCTATCTCTTAGTTAAGCAGGTTTTGCAACGACTAAAATCATATTCTCCAGGACAAACAACACAGATGCTCAAGAGCAGAGTGTGGGCAAACTAGTTATACCTGAGCAAGGCAGCCATGTTCATTGGCATTGAAATGCCAGTGAAGGGCCAGGAGGCCATTGCTTTTTATCCTAAGGGTCCCTAATGTCATTTGTGATCTCCAACTGTTCAAGCTGGTGCCAAAGGCCTCTTCTTCATTGCTGAGATCATCTTTGACATTGTTCCTGTACCAGGCTCACCGGATTGTACCACCAAGGAACTCAAACACCTGGAAAACCATAAATAAGCCACCATAAGCACGGAGTCCATCTCCTAAGGAGCATGAGGCCACCATGACCTATACAGTAAGAAGGAGGCAAAAGGGAAAAGGCAATCAATGGTGGTGAGGTGAATTTTGGAGTTCCAGAAAGGAAGAGGAGGAAGAAGTCTGTAAGAGTCCAGGAATGGCAATAGTAATACATGCAGCATTATCAGTGTAGATCCTGTTAGACATAAAAAAAGACACCTAGGTTGGCAAGAGAATAGAATAATTTCCATTTGTCCACCTGCAATTCTCTACTCTAGTCAAACATGGAACTATTTACTGAAGCACATTTCTGTCTGAGGCCAACATCAACACAACTCTCCCCTCTTCTCTATATCTCACCTTCCATCATCCTTCTGGCTCACAGTTCATTCCTTCCAATAGAGAAGAAAGTTTGGCAAACATGCAATGGAAAGGTGATTTTAAAGTTGCCATTGAGAATAATTATTTTTCCTAATGTATGTGTTTCATACATTGGATTTAGGTAAGTAATGAAGAAACTGAAATCCTGGATCAATAGCTTTTTACACTATGGAAATCATTGCTTGCAGAAGCCAGGCTTCAGGTTTGAAATGAATGTCTGTATGAGTTGCTAATATAGACCAAGGAGAGAATCAGCACTCCTACTGCTGTAGTAATGATGCAGACCAAGAGACACACCAGGAAAATGCTTACCCATGACCACAGCCTCTTCTTTCACTAGGAAAAATTAGAAAGCCATAATTTTCTACTCATGACATATTAGAAATATTGCCTCCTTTCTCGGTTCTTAAATTTCTCTTTATACTAACTTCAACTAAAATTGACTGACAAACATGATAAAAAGGGTTATTTTTTAAAGTATATTCAAAATTTATATTTTAATTATTTCATTTTAAATCAGGACATGATCAGAGCAGAGGGTACTACATTTCTTAAGATTATAACTGGCTTAAAGAGTCTTTCTTGAGCTCTGTGTTAAGGGTCTTAAGGGGAACTAGTCTTAAGATATAAACACAGAAATTCCGCATTATAAAGAATACTAAAGATTCTAGCTTAACTTCTATGTTTCACTTTCCTGATGAGGAAATTGAGGCCCAGGGTGGAGCAATGACTTGTGGAAAGCCACATTATTATCTGTAATTGCAGATGTAGAAAGAATTTCTCCTGATTCCTGTCATTCCACTAAATCAAAGTATTATCACTGCATATCATTTCAGGATCAATTAATTATATTTTTTGTTTTAGAGATGGGGTCTCATTATGTTGCCTAGGCTGACCTCAAACTCCTGGGCTCAAGAGATCCTCCTGCCTCAGCCTCCCAAATAACTGGGACTATATAAGCGCTCATGACAACACCCAGCCAGATCATTAAAATGTAATACTGATGATCCAGCATTCTCAAAGAAAAGCTTACATTTACACACACCTCTAAAGTCACATTTACATTTGCAAAAGAAAATGATAGCATATAACTTTATATAACTAAGGGTAATGCTTTGTTAGACATTAATATTTCTTCCTTAATCAATGGCCTTGATCAGTGCTTCTCAAACTTTTTTTTTTTACTGTATCCACATTAAGAAATACATTTCCTGCTGTGATCCAGTACATGTACATATGTACATACACAAACACACACATATATACATACATACACACTACTGAAACAAAAGTTTCACAAAACAATATCTGTTATTGTATTAATTTTTAAATGCCAGTTCAAACCCACTATATTGATTTCATGACCAGTGAATTACAACTTGGAGTTTGGAAAAACCCTGGATCCCTTTAAATAGAGGAGAGGAAAAATTATTATTCTGCCTCCCCAGATTGATAAAGCAAATGTTAAAAGAAGGGCAATGAAAAACAAGCTGAACAAAAATAAAAATAAAAAATAAAAAAAGTTTCCCCTTTTAACTTGTCTGCAGTTCAATGATTGGCATGAATAAGATACTGCCCCTAGAAAGCCCCAGTTAACAGGCATATATTTTACCTGTTTCTAACAATCATTAAGTCAAAAGCACTTATTAATACTATAAGCAACAATTCAAAAGGAATTGGGCCATTGAAGAGCTAAATGGGGTGTGAGTTTAGAGTTCATGAGAGAGGGCAAATCAGAAAATGTTCAGAGCAGGAGATGCTATCTTTCTGAAGAGGGTCACTTAAGAAGAGCTGATCTAAAGAGGGGTTCTTGCCTGAGCTCTGCATAAGGTCTTAGAGGGAACTAATCACAAGGTATAAATCCCCACATTACCATTCTAGAGACAGTGTTTATCATCCCCATAGACAAACTATTTTATTTGCATCTTCATGCATTTCAAATGCTGAGCTGTCCACTGGCAAAAAGGAACAAACAAATCACTGAAAAAGAAAGGAGAGGAGAGGAAAAGATAGCTCTAGCAAACTGGGAGATCCCAGAGGAGAAGAATGAGGATTCTTAAGTAAGGGAGTACTTGTATAGAGTTGAACATGAAGGACATGAAATAAGGAAACTGTCTATCCAATTATAATCTTGAGTTAAAAAAGTCCTTGAAAGGATTGCCAAATGAAAAACCCATAAAACACTTCCTTTTGTCCTCATCTCTTTGCACACTGATGACACATACAGAGACAGTAACAATAATAACTCACACTTATCTCCTTATCTCACTAAGTGCTAGGTGCTGTGCTAAGTGTTTTACAAATGTTATGTAATATCATTCTTACAGTGATTATCTGATGCTATGATTATTTCCATTTTACAGATGAGGAAACTGAGGTATAGAGAGGTATGGTAACTGCCTCAAATCACAAAGCCAGTTTAGTATTGGAGCAAAGCACCTTTTGTCGAAATATTCTTCCATGACATTGGTTCTCTTTGACATCTGATGGGGGGTGGTTAGCCTAGTAAACTTTTTTTTTTTTTACCCAAATCAATCTTATTTCTTAATAATGTAATTTTCCTAATAGTTTATGAAATCATCCTGTTACCTAAAAGTTAATCTTTACAGAAAATTTATTTTGCATATTTTTTTCATGGTGATGAATGGTCGCTGAGTAATCTAAAAACCCTACTATAATCCTCAGAACAGTCAGTCTCCCTTCTTTCCTTCCTACCTTCCTACCTTTACTTCTTTAATAAACACAATAAGAGTGTCTACTATATTTCAGGCTGTATGCCACTACTGTACAACATTAAGAGAATTTTGAGTAGCACATAATTTAGGAGGAGAGGCAGAAAAAAAAGCAAATAACTACAGCAAAATGTGCTAAGTGTTATGTAGAAATATATACAAGGTCCTGTGAGTATACAGAAGACTGATTGTATCTGAGAAAGTAAGAAGGCAAATCTTCATTGAAATTGCAACTATGAGCTGAGCCTTCAAATCTCAACACAGCCACACTAGGTGGGCACACTTAGCCAATTACATTCTAGTCCAAATTTCTGGCTTGTCTATAAGCAGCTGTATGACAGACCATATGGTAAGAATGTAAGGATATCATTCAGGAAAATTTTCCCAACCTGGCAAGGCAGGGTAATATTCAACTCCAGGTAATACAGAGAACACCACAAAGATATTCTTCAAGAAGACCAACCCCAAGGCACATAATTGCCAGATTTATTAGGGTTGAAATGAAGGAGAAAATACTAAGGGCAGCCAGAGAGAAAGGTCAGGTTACCCATAAAGGGAAACCTATCAGACTTACAGCAGATCTCTCAGCAGAAACCCTACAAGCCAGAAAAGAGTGGGGACCAATATTTAACATCCTTAAAGAAAAGAACTTGCAACCCAGAATTTCCTATCCAGCCAAACTAAGCTTTATAATCGAAGGAAAAATTAAATCCTTTGCGAACAAACAAGTACTTAGAGAGTTCACCACCACCAGGTCTGCTTTACAAGAGCTTCTGAAAGAAGCACTATACATATAAAGGAACAACCAATATCAGCCTTTCCAAAAATATATCAAAAAGAAAAGAACATTAACACAACGAAAAATTTACACTAACTAATGGGCAAAACAGCCAGCTAGCATCAAATGCTAGTATTAAAGTTATATATATTCTAATTGGATAAAAAGCCAAAACCCATTGCTATGCTGCATCCAGACCCATCTCACATGCAACGATACACAAAGACTCAAAACAAAGAGAAGGAGGAAGATTTATCAACCAATCAGAGAGTAAAAATAAACAAATAAAAAGCAGGAGATGCAATTCTCTCCTCTGATAAAGTAGACTTTAAAGTAACAAAGAACAAAATTGGCAAAGAAGGACATTACATAATGGCAAAAGGATCAATGTAACAAGAAAAGCTAACGATTTTATAGATCAACGAGACAGAAAATTAACAAGGACATCCAGGACTTGAACTCAGACCCGGAACAAGTAAACTTAATAAACATTTATAGAACTCTCCACTTCAAATACATAAAACATACATTACCACCTCACACCTATTCCATAAGTGACTACATAATTGGAAGTAAATCACTCCTCAGTAATCGCATAGCATTTCATAGGTTTAAATGAAATATTGGTTGGCTGCTCATTTGTTATTTTCTTCCCTTATTCCTTCCTGTTTACATCAAGTATAATTATTGGTATAAAAGAGGTTTTCAATACCCATTATTAAACTGCATTCTAGCCTGGGCAAGAAAGTAATACTCCCATTCTCTCTCTCTCTTTCTCTTTCTTTTTCCTTCTCTTCTTTATTCTTTTTCTTTCTTTCTTTCTTTCAATAAAAAAAAAAAAAGAAAGAAAATAAAAAAAATAAAAAAAAGAATGTAGACCCCCATCTAGGTCAGGAAGCCTTGGCTCCAGAAAGGCTATAGGTTAATCTATGATCAAGTGATGGAGAGACGACCTTGGGGCTTTCCTACCATGTCTGATCAAATCCAAAATACATATTTTTCCACATTTTAATATCTCTAAAAATGAGATATGTTTTAAAATGAGTGGTCTTTTTGACTCCATGAAATATAGTGTGACCACTTTTTTTGGTCTTATCAGACAACAGTACTACATGAATCTTCAAAAAAAATTTTACACCCCCATTTACTGTTCTTTCTTGGAAATGTGAAAATGCAGGCTTCTGTCATAAGCATTATCTGGGGGCTGTGCTTAGCATTCCTTTAAATGGCGAGACAAGCAAATCATTAAGTAAACTACAACTAAAACTCACTGAAGCACTGAATCAAAGAAAGCTGCAGCTGGATACAGTCATTTTGATCTTTGCAGATAAGGAGCCCAAAGAGGCTAAGTATTTTCCTCAAGGAAACAGAGTAAGTTACTGTCAGAGCCAAAACAAAATCCCAGCTCACCCACTGTCAGTCAGAGCTTTCCCTACAACTTCTATTTCCGGCAGAACTTCATGCCTTTAATATAAATGTAAAGGGTTCAAGGTGAATTGAAGCTGTACAGCTGAAAGCAGGAATATTTTTTAAATCATTTTAATGCATATAAAGGTAATTCTGTGGGATAGTCCAGAGGACTCCCACACTCCCACCAATAAAGGGGACACCAGTTTCTCACAGAAACCTCAGAAATACAGTGAGTTCTTCAGACCATTAAAAAATGCTTGGCAGACTGGGAAGAAAATAGGCAGAATTGTAAACTGAACCAGATTCTATGATAGGAGCCAAATTACCAAGCAAGTGCCAGATGTATAGAATAGAAAATCGGTGACCATACTTAGATTTCCTTATAACATATCCAATCACACACCTAATAATCACCTTTAAACAAGAGCCATACTACTCATATGTTGTGGCCATGGACAAACATGGACTAATGCCTCAAAATTGGGAAGAAGAATTAACAAATACATGTCCAATACTTCTGTTTTCACTTCAATGTTTAAATTATTGTGCTTCCAATCATAGAAACCAAAAATATTTCCTCAGGTTCACTTACACTTTCAAATGGAATACATGTTCAATTCAAACATAACTAGGACATATGAATATTTTTATTTACCAGTGCCCAGGCTTATACCCAAAATATTTAACAACCTATTTAACAACCTTGATAAATATAAATTTTTAACAAAATATTTAACTACTTAAATATTTAAGAACTTAAACACTTATGAACAGAAGTAGTTAGCTAGTATGGCCACAATAGTGTGTACTAGATGAACATCCATTCTGCAACCAGGGCACAAGTGCACCGTGAAGTAGTAAAGAGTCCAAACTCTGGAGCTGGACCACCATGGTTCAATTCCTAACCCCATCATTTATTGACTGTGTGGCCTGGAGCAAGTTATTTAGCCTCCCTGGGCCTCAAGTTCTTCATCTATATGATGGGGCTAATACCATTGCTCTCATAAAAGTCCGAGAGGATCAAATTAGTTAATGGATTCAAAGCTTGGGCCTGCACATAGTAAATGTACAATAAATGTTAGCCTTGTTCCTCTTAAATAAGCACAAGTAGGCTTGCCACTTCAATAATATCTATATTTTAATTGGTATAATAAGGATACCCCAAATTCATAAAACAGATATTAACCTTCCTAGTAATTCAAAGTACTACATCCTTACACATTACCTTGGACAATGTATAGAATTACTCTCATTTTACAAATTAGAAAATTAGAGTAAAAACAGCTCCTTACATTCAGCTAATAGTAGAATTGTAACTGAAACCCGAGTTTTCTTACTGCCATTTCAGCAAGCTTCCCATTTGCACCATATCTAAGCACTACAAAGCTGTGACAGTGTCCCTTATCCTTCAATCCTTTCAAAAAAGCCAAAATAGACAAATGGGATCTAACTAAACTCCACAGCTTCTGTAGAGCAAAAGAAACAATCATTAGAGTGAACCAACAACCAACAGAATGAGAAAAAATTTTTGCAATCTACCCATCTGACAAAGGGCTAATATCCAGAATCTACAAAGAATTAAAACAGATTTACAAGAAAAAAACAAACAAACCCATTCAAAAGTGGGCAAAGGATATGAATAGACAGTTTTCAAAAGAAGACATATATGAGACCAACAAACATATGAAAAAATACTCATCATCACAGGTCATTAGAGAAATGCAAATCAAAACCACATTGAGATACCATCTCATGCCAGTTAGAAAGGCGATCATTAAAAAATCTGGACACAACAGATACTGGAGAGGATGTGGAGAAATAGGAACACTTTTACACTGTTGGTGGGAGTGTAAATTAGTTCAACTGATGTAGAAGACAGTGTGGCGCTTCCTCAAGGACCTAGAAATAGAAATTCCATTTGACCCAGCAATCCCATTACTGGGTATATATCCAAAGGATTATAAATCATTCTATTATAAAGACACATGCACACATATGTTCATTGCGGCACTGTTTACAATAGCAAAGACCTGGAACTAACCCAAATGCCCATCAATGATAGACTGGACAAGGAAAATGTGGCACATATACATCATGGAATACTAGGAAGCCATGAAAAACAATGAGTTCGTGTCCTTTGCAGGGACATGGATGAATCTGGAAACCATCATTCTCAGCAAACTGACACATGAACAGAAAATCAAACACTGCATGTTCTCACTCATAGGCAGGTCTTGAACAATGAGAACACATCAACACAGGGAGGGGAGCATCACATGCTAGGGTTTGTTGGGGGGAAACAGGGGAGGGACAGCAGGGGGTAGGGAGGTTGAGGAGAAATAAAATGGGGAGAAATGCCAGATACAGGTGACAGGGGGATGGAGGCAGCAAACCACATTGCCATGTATGTGCCTATGCAGCAATCCTGCATGTTCTGCACATGTGCCCCAGAACCTAAAGTGCAATAAAAATATATATATATATACACACACACACACATACACACACATATATATATAAAATGATGGCTTAACATCATTTAAATCGTAGTTACTTTAATCTCCAAAATGGGGGACATGTAGAGGAGGGCAAGAATTCTTAATATCTATATAACTGTCAGATCCACCAAAACTTTATTTTTTAATGAAGGAAGCAGAACATTATCATTAGACTATCACAGTAATAACTGCTGCAGCAAGATCCCTTGATGAGTGCTAAAATTACTGATTGAAAGGTAAACTATAAATAATATTTGCATATTCTTAATGTATTTCTCTCAAATATTTGATAATTGCCAAGGTAAAATAGTAATTTTATTTTAATTTTTAAAATTTTTTTGTAGAGACAGGGTCTTGCCATATTGCCTGGGCTGGTCGTGAACTCCCAGGCGCCAGGGATCTTCTCACCTTGGCCTCCCAAAATGCTGGGATTCCAGGCACTTTAGGGTCACTGTGCCTGGCACTTTTGGTGAACCACTGCACCTGGCTGGAAAATAGTGATTTTTATAGTGGAGGATTCTGGGAAGATACCACCTTAGCCAAGTTATCAAGGTTAACATCACTTATAATACACATCGCCATCACATACCCCTGATTTGATTCATTGAGAAGGGCAAATCCCCTTCAGTCTATGGTAGCCTTCACTAGAATGCTTAATTTCACTCTAATCATGAGAAAACATCAAACAAACCCAAATTGAGTGACATTTTACAAAACTACTGAACGGTAATTACTGAGTCTTCAAAAGTGACAGGATTATAAAAAACAGAAAGACAAGAACTATTACAGATTGGAGGAGACTAAGGAAATGTGACAATTAAATGAATTGGATTCTGGAACACACAAATGACATTACAGGAAAAACTAGTGAAATCTAAGTAAGGTCTATAGTTTACAGTATTGTGCCAGGTTTTGAAAATTCTTTTATCATTATGTGGATGTTAACATAAGGAGAAGCTGAAAGAAAGTTATTCAGGGAATATCTTTGCAACTTTCAAGTCTAAAGTCTAAAATTATCTCAAAATAAAAATTAAAAAGAAAGAAAAGGGGAAGGAGGAAGGAAAATCATGAAAAATATCCATTACATCTTTTCCTTGGGCACATGACTAGTCTATATTTCCCACCATCCCTTACAGTCAGGTTTTGCCATGCAACTGAGTTTTAATCAACAGACTATGAGCAGAAATGCTGTGTGCCATTTCCAGGCTCAGACATTTAAAAAAAAGAAGGTAATCCCCCAGTATTCCCCCTCACACTTTCAGCAGGTGGATGCAGTGATGCCCTGGTAGGGGGGCAGATCTACTAGATGGAAGGAGCCTGGGTCCCCAGGTCAGTGTAGAGGAAACCCACCTGCCAGGGAAAAACACCCATCTAAAACTCTTGCATATACAAGCAATAAAGTTCTGTTGTATTCTACCATTATACATTTGGCAGGTCTATTTTTCACCACAAACTAAAATGAAAACATATTTATAACTTTTCCAGCACTTATTTCCCACTAGGGCATGCCACAAGTTTTATTCTTTGAAATGTTTATCTCCATCACAAGGGCTAGACATAACTAATAACACATTTGGCAAGTACAAAGAGCTGCTGATTGCAATATCTGTTAAAGGGAGAAACTGAATATATAACTCTTCATTATATGACTTGAGTTTATCTTCCTGGAATATATCCAATCACAAAAGAATATTGTTTTCCTCAGAAAAACTGAGCCAAGTAGATTCTTCTTTATACCATGCTGGTAAAGGAGAAAAAGCAGTGCTACTAAGTTCCAATAAGAAATTTTCCTCATCTCTATGTTAGTCTACCTTTATAATCATTCGGGTGGAAAAAGTTGATAAGACAATGTTGGGCAATTCTTTTTAATTACTCTCTTTGAAATGTTCACTACTAACAGGGCCAATCAATGTTCTCATTATGCAAATGTTTCTTATCTATTGTTCAACTTTCATATGACCACTGGATATCAAAGATGTATGATAATGTACTATATAACAGACACTGTGAAGAATTAGTAAATTTAGAAGACACAGACCCTTGCCTCAAAGATGTTACAATGTATGACTCATCCCAGCTAACAAACGTACACGGAAAATTAAACAGGAAAAAAATGTGTTTTACGGTACCCTGAGAACATGATGGGAAAATCACCTTACTGGTCCCATAGATAAAACTTAAATAAGTACTTTAAATGTTTTGTCACCTCAAAATCAATGTCATACATTTAAATTCTTTTGTGGGAGAGGCTCAATACATATTCCCGCTCCTCCTACCCTCACCATTACCCATTCCAGAAACACCCTTGCTCTTAGGAGAACCCTAACCCTGCAGGCATTGGGTGGGTATGGGCTTCTAATACAGGCCATCAGAGAATGCTGGGAAGGATCCCTAAACTTGTGAAATTAAAAAAATTAAAATATTCTACTCTTTCAGCTCTACTCTACATAACAATACAATTTTAGGCTAGTTCCTTAACCATGCTAAATCAGTTTCCTCATGCATATAAAATTATGACTGGATTAAATGACTGTCTAGCTCTGCCAGTTGAGTTGGTGATATAATTATTTTGAGAAATAACATGAAACCACTAGCTTCCCAATACTCCCATTTTTTTTAGGATTCCATTGGACATAATAATAAAGATATTCAGGCTAGGCACAGTGGCTTATGCATGTAATTCCAGCACTTTGTGGGGCTGAGGTGGTCAGATCACTTGAGCACAGGAGTTCAAGACCAGCCTGAGCAACATGGCAAAACCCTGTCTCCAACAAAAATACAAAAATTAGCCAGGCATGGTGGCACATGCCTGTAATTCCAGCTACTCAGGAGGCTGAGGCACAAAAATTGCTTGAACCTGGGAGGAGGAGGTTGCAGTGAGTCAAGATTGTGCCACTGCCCTCCGGCTTAGGTGATGGAGTGAGACTGTCTCCAGAAAAAAAAAAAAAAAAAAAAGATATTCAACATTCCATCAATTTGTTACCCCAAATAAATAATTCATAATGCCAATATAATGGCATAATAGAAGTCAAACTTCAGGATGGCTACTGAGTGATCCGATGGACAATAAGACCAGTTGAGTCCAGCTCCAGAAAACTTCTGTTATAGCTCATGTGCATTCACTCAGCAAATATTGACCGAGCACCCACTATGTCCAGGACATTGTTCTAGATGCTTCAGTTTTACTGGTAGACAAAACAGACAAAAATTCCCTCCCTCGTACTGCTTACGTTCTAGTAGAAGAATCACAATTAATTAATAATTTAAGTGGTAATTTACATACTATGTTAAAAAGAGGTAAGTACTATGAGAAAAAAATTAGGCAGGGGAGGCAGGAGTGTGTGATGTCAGAGGGAGCCATTTTAATTAATAAGGTGATCATATAAGCCTTTTCTGGAATTTAGCATAGAGTTCTATGCTAGCCTCAGTTTTATTGGTGATACACTATGTGCCCTTAGGCAAAGAATACAAATTCCTATGCCTTACTCTTTAGATAAATGGGTAAAGTCATAAACCCCACCCCTTGCCAACAGCCCACTTCAGGAATAAGAACCCTTGTTTCCTTGGAAGAAGACTGTGTCTACTTCTAGGGTAAGAAAAAAAAAAAAATCAATAGAATCCAGAACATTCTGTTGTTGCCAGAAAGCAATGATGCTTTCAAGAAATGTCAACACCATAGAGGCTTTCAAGGGCATACAAAGCGAAACCATGACAATCTGAGCTTCAAGTATGTAACAGCTATATTGTGGTTAATTGGAATATATTAAACCCACGAAAGGTCCTATGTTCATAGTGATACTCAAAGGATAAAAGGTAATAAAGGGTGTTGATAATGTTAGTTGTAATATAAAAGGATAAAGTAATACAATGTATGCTATATTTTAATAAGTAAAAGAGTATTACTATAAGAACTTTGTTTCTTCTATTAATGATATATCTCTTTATAAATTAAGAATAGATACTTTTTCTGTTTAGGCACAACAGTAAACAAAGAGGAGGGAACCACTTCAGAAAGTTGTGATACAAATTCAAAGAGAGATAGGAGACAGTATTTTAGAAAACTTTTAACTCACCATAAAATGAAAAGGATTAGCAGTTGTCTCTTCCTCTCCCATTCAGGGGGAAATAAATATACATTTAGATTTCTCACACTCCTGGCAATGCTTCCACATCACTCTTTCTTCAAATCTTCACCTGCCACACCAGAGAGATGGGATAAGATCTATCCATTAATGAACTCCTTCTAGTTAAAACTTAGAGATTTTAGGTAATTATTCTGACAGATGATCAATCCACTGGAAGCCAGGTTACTTTTCAGACTTTATTAACACTTCACTGGCCTTCACACACCTGGAACAGTCTCTTCCTTTGACATCATCTCCTTAACTTGCATACCACAAACTGTAATTTTTTAATATACAGTGGCAAAACCTTAGTTTTAAGAATGAAAAAACCAAAGAAGCACTAAGTATGGTCCTAAGAATGAAGCAACCAATTAAAGGGTACCTTTTGTCAAAAGCCATTACAGCACACCAACAGATCGACTGACATGCATCAAGTGCTTGTTCCATACAGACAGCATGCTGAGGAGCTGAGAATGCCAGAAAACATAAACCATGATCTCTATCCTCAAAAGGTAAGCTGAAATTTTCATTTTCATAGAAGCTACCCTGGAGAAAAAAAATTAACATACTGCAGAGAAACCTCTGTATCATTCCAGTGTCCAATGGTCATACCAATGACCCACATACATAATGTGAGACTGTGGATAATAATGCAGGATCTGTGAGGCAATTACGCAAGTTTAGGGGAACATATTTTAAACAATGGTCCAGGTATATTTGCTGACAAACACTGATGTTATGGCTGCCATTCATGGTGGCACAGATTCTCCCCTCTTTTGCATTCTTAGTATGAATGAACGCTGTCTGTAAACATGGACTTCTTTTGTAAATTCGCAAAGCTTTGGAAGCAAAATAAATTATTTCTTAAAGAATAACAAACCTTCAATGGTTACAATTTCATTTCTGGGTGGGTCACTTAATGCCTCCAAATACAGCGAGTTCCTTCTGAGCATGGTTCACTGTTTTTACCACCAACATGCTAAATACCATTTCCTTTCCTTGCTCACATCTATCAAAACTCTCTAATATCCTCAGATCTAGGTTAAGTGCTCCTGTAATACATTCTCAACACACCCTGAATGTTTCATTCAAAGTGTTTATTTCAGTTAATATTTATAAAATTACTAGTTACATGAATGCTTCCACTGCCAGATTATAGACTGCATAGAGCAGAGACATCATCATTAAAGCTTAGTATAAAACCTGGCACTTAGTAGGCTTAAATGAATAAATGATCAACTCTTGTGTGATACTTACAATTTAGTACAACAACATTTCTTACCCTGAACCACTAACAAGAAGCGGCCAATGCATCCAGCCTTCATCAGTCTCTCCTTCTCTTACCCTTCTAGTGTGCTGTTAACATAGGAGAAAAGGTAAGTGGTCAATGAAACCATATTCAGTACAGTTTTTAAAAACATAGATATGGTATAGCAGTAAAAGATGCTAAATAAGTAACATAAATTTGAATTCATATCATTTTCCAGCTCCATTACTACCAAAAACAGTCCAACAACAGCTGCAGTAGCTGTACTTTTGCCCTACATTCACTCTCATGTGTTTTGCTAGTATCCAGACTACAGTACCTAATACTATTCTTTACCGTAAGGAGCAAGAACTCTTGTTTCTGTGGAAGGAGGTTGTGTCTACATGTAGGGCAGGAAAAAATCAGGAGAGTCTGGAACATCCTGTTGTTGCCAGAGAGCAATGATGCTTTCAAGAATGTCAACACAATAGGATGCTTTCAAAGGCTCACACAAAACCAGACTGTGACAATCTGAGCTTCAAATATGTAATAGTTATATTGTGGTTGATTGGAATATATTAAACCTGTGAAAGGTCCTATGTTCATGCTGATACTCTAAGAATAAAGGGTAATAGAAGGTGTTTATAAAGCTAGTTGTAATAGAAAAGGATAATGTAATAGAATATATGCTATATTTTAATGAGTAGAAGGGATTTAACATATAATACCCTTTGTTTCTTCTATTAATGATATATTTCTTTATAAATTATGAATTTTTTTCTGTGTAGGCACAACAGTAAACATAGGGAAGGGGACAGTGAGATAACTGAATAGTGCTGGGGAAAGCAGATACAGTACCCAAAACAGAGAGGACTGAGAATTACCCACCAATGGTCACATACAGTAACCTGGAAAAAAAGAGTGCTCAATGTTTTCATCAGCACCTGTGATTGTGCACAACTACCAAGTAAATTAAAGGTTTGGCTGTGTATCAAAAATGATGGATTGGCTAAATTTCTAAATAGAGGGGATAATTACAGAGCCAATCATCTCCTAGGAGAAAAAAAATCTTCTAGATGATCTTACTAATTATAGTAAAATTCTTTAAGGAGTGAATATGTTTTAATAATGCCAACATACCCAGGCATTAAAATATAATAACAGGACAATGGCTCAGGTACTGCTGGCTATGGGAAATTTAAAGACTAAATTATTTTTGTGATAACACCAGTCAAAAGTTAAAATCAGTATGAATAATAGGTGCTTAAGAATCTCATGGTACAATACATAAAACTTCACTGTAAAAAGAAAATGGACTCCATGTAATATTCCTATAAGCAGGTCTAATATCTCAACCAATAATTAACTTGATACTCAGTTCCTATGACATCACATGAAATTACAAAATCCCTGGGAAAAAAATCAAAATAATAAGACCCTAGGAAGCTATCAAAATAAGTACAACACTTGGAAAATATAGGATCTAATACACAAGTATAAATTAAAGTCATGGTGCTGATGTTTTAGGTTTAAGCATAACTCTAGAAATAGTTTTGAAATCATTGTATTTGTATATAGTTTATGTCCTGTTTAAAAAAACATCAGATGTACTAGTTTGAGTATAATTTAAATTGCTTCAGGGAATTAGTCAACTTGCAATTGTTGTTTAAATGCTTGGATAAGTTGGGTTTTTAAATTTTATGTATTTAATAATTCATCATCAAACTGCATAGTGGTTGATGTTGCTTTCCATATTCAGAGGTAAAAGACCTATCAATAAGAATTTAAAATATATAGAAAACTTCAGGACTTAGGCTGCAATTGAGTCCACAAAGAATGTAAGTATTCATATATATTTCTACCATGACTTAAAAGGTTAATTCAACCATATATATATTCAAAGAACATTCTGCCAGAGCAGGAGTTTAGGCTTTGTAGTCCTAGAACTAAAATCAAAGATATTATGTAGGTACTTACATACCAAGAGAGAAAATTAATTTCAAAACAAATTTATAGAAAAAATTTAAAATATAATAATTGAGTATAATTTGTTATAATACAAGTCTACTAATAAGAAAAATCGAACTCTTCTTTCCCTTCTTTAGGAGATAAGATTTTGCTTAATTGGGGTTCAAAGTTAGTGCTCCTTGTCATCAAACCCGATTATAAATGTTTATCTGTTAACAATGATCAGTTGCAAATTTCATCTTTGAAAATGTCTTTGTACACAGATGGGTACTGCCCAATAGTAATGTCAATCCATACACATATTATTTTAGTTGAACATATTCATCATTAGAAAGCATTTATGAAATTCTGTTAGATTCTTCTCTTGATATTTGCTTTTCAGCATGTCATTACATTAATAATCTCCAATTGAAGGTAAGGTGAAAGTTCCTCAATTGCACAATTAAATGAATGTCTAATTGAATTTGAATTGAGGTCCAAAAGTGCTGCTGAAACTATAATTTGATCTTGGAAATTACAACCACTGCAAGTCTGTGTAGGAGTGGAGATTTCACTTCTTGTTTTACCATTTGAAAACATGAGAACTGATTGACATTACTTGTGATTCAAATGTTAACTGTCATCAAAATAACTTTACCACAGTATAATATTTGCATGTATGTGATGTTTTGCCTTGTAATTTTAAGTGGAATTCATTAAGAAACATTATGAAATCTACCTCAAGCATTAATTTCAAAGCCATATAGTGTTCCTTAATAGTTGAAGCTGATTTTTCTCATTCTGAAAAATTTTAATTTTCCCCTGAACTCAGAAGTATCACATAAACTTAATTACTAAGTTATCAAACTGCTGCCTAGTAGGGCAAGAGAAAAGATTAAATTTCTATTTCTGACCCAAAAAAATGCAGAACTGATGATGGTTAAACCCACAAGAGTAAATGAAGTTCACTATTGATACTATTGGATTAGTGACATATGGTAGACTCAAATATTTTCTGCAAAGAACTTGCTAATGAATAATGCCAGGAATAGGCCTTAAACATTCCACATTTTGACAAGATTTGTAAATTTGGCCAACTAAGCTTTTTTTCTCCTTCACACATATTTTTATCACAATGAGTTTTAATAAATCTTAGCAAATTCCATTTCAAGTTTCTTGGTTAGTTTTTCTCAAATTCTTTGAAAATATTCCCCCTGTAATTATAACTTGCAGACTATTCATAGAGACTAATTATTTAAACACTTCAAACTTAGTATTGACTCCTTAAATAAAAAACAACTGAGCAATATCAGTAACATCACTGACTCATCGAGACAAGGAAAAAAAACATTGAAATGAATTTTTCTCTGCTTTATATTTGACTACTGATGTCACTCTCAATGTCTTTAACTCTTTGAACAACTGCTCTCCCCAAAGGGCTAATAGTCTTAAATACATGTATTTTCTCTGCACACATTCCTTCAGTTACTGCAATCGAACTCAGTTTAAGTAACCTAGTATTAATAAACAGATTTATTTACTTGATTAACAAATGAACCACTCAAAACTCAGTGGCCTCATTTTAATTTTTTATTTTTGTAAAGAAATTCTACAGTAATGGTATTAAATGTTCTAGTTTATCTCACTCTTGCTTTCCTGTGAATTGGAAATATTGTGATAGATCTTCAACCTAGTAATGTTAATGTATATTTGTATTATTTTAGCACAGCTGTAGTGTCAGTGCATAATGAAAACCATGATTTGCCCTCTAATTTAATAACAAAACAATCTACACTCCACTATGCCTAAAAGTATGACATTTGAAGTTCACTTTTCTCATCTTGTTTTGACATGATGGCTATTCACTGGCAATAACAAATAAATACAATGCTATTGTGGCAGGCCAATTCTCCCTGACAATCACACAGACAGGCCTGCACAACAGTCACACAGACAGGCCTGAATAGCACTCCAGCTACACAGACAAATTTCCATAGAACTGCCTTAACATTGAGCAAATAGTTAAACCTAGGGAAATCAGTGCCCAGACATCAAACCTAGAAATGAAACATATGGTCAGTAGGAGTCTTGCATGGACTTCTCCCCAACCTGGAGCAAGCCAAAATAATAGAGGCAGTCTGACATTCCTAGTACCAGGACCCGTCTGAGAGTCAAGGTAACAGAGGCAGCCGTTTTAATGGATTCATTGGAGAGTGCAAGGCAGCTCTCCGGACCAAGCTATAAAGGAGGTAAGATAGAAATGATCACTCCCGTACCACAGTAGACAGGCCTTGAAAGTACTGGGGCCCTTTAAATTGAACTTAGCAAGCATTTTTTGCCTCTGATCTTCTAGTTGAAACAAAATTAGTTACCAACAGACTTAGGCAAATGCTATACTGCACATAGGCACATAACCCCAACCTATATAAGCACTAAAAAAATTGTAACACTTTGAGTTGGTCTGGTGGAATTATCTCTGGCCTTCTCCCTGTATCCGGTTACAGCAATAAATTCCCTTCTTTCCTAGTTTGTCTGCTTCTCATTATTGAGCTCATTTCTCATTATTGAGAAAATGCAGCCAGATCCAGCTTGGTTCCAGTAACACTATGGTACAGTTATATGTGCAGCACTCAAAATGCTGTCAAGTAATAATTACATCACTTTAATTTGTAGTGTGTGGAGCAGCAGTGCAGTGATGAAAATACCATATATGGTGTTCGTTGCAACTAGTCAGTACTGCCAATCCAGTTCAAAATCAGCCATAGATAATATGCGAATGGGCCAGGCGTGGTGGCCTATAATGCCAGCACTTTGGGAGGTTGAGGCAGGTGGATCACTTGAGGTCAGGAGTTCGAGACCAGCCTGGCCAACATGGTGAAACCCTGTCTCTACTCAAAATACACAAATTAGCCAGGTGTAGTGGCATGTGCCTGTAATCCCAGCTACTCAGGAGTCTGAGGCAAGAAATTGCTTGAACCTGGGAGGCAGAGGTTACAGTGAGCCAAGATCGTGCCACTATACTCCAGCCTGGGCTCACAGAGTGAAACTGTATCATAAAAAAAGAAAGAAAGGAAGGTGGGGGATGGAAGGAGAAGGGGGAAGGGAAGGAAAGGGGAAAGGAGGGGAGGGGAAGGGAGGGGAGGGGAGGAGAAGGGAGGGGAGAGGAAGGGAGGAGAAGGGAGGGGAGAGGAAGGGAGGGGAGGGGAAGGGAGGGGAGGAAAGAGAGGAGGGGAGAGGAGGGGAAAAGGGAGGGAGGGAGGGAGAGAGGGAGGGAGGGAGGAAGGAAGGAAGGAAGGAAGATAGATCAAAATGGGCCAGGCATTCACACCTGTAATCCCAACACTTTGGGAGCCAAGGAGGGACGATAGCTTGAGACTAGAAGCTCAAGATCATCCTGGCAATATGTCAAAATCCCATCTCTACAAAAAACAAAAATGTAGCCAGACATGGTGGCATGGGCCTGAAATCCCCTCTACTCAGGAAGCTAATATGGGAGGATCCTGTGAGCCCAGAGTTCAAGGCTGCAATGAGCTGTGATCGCACCATTGCACTCTACCCTGGACACAGAGCCAGACCTTGTCTAAAAAAAAAGAAAATACAAAAATGATTAACTGTGATTATGTTCCAATAAAACTTTGTGAACACTAAAGTTTAAATTTATTTTATCATAAAACATGATACATCTTTTAATTTTTATCTAACTATTTCAAAATGTAGAAAATATTCCCAGCTGGCAGGCCATATAAAAACTGGTAGTAGGCTAGAGTCAAACTATAGTTTACCTACCCCTTATTTGGAGTACATATCTTACTTCTCCCCACTTCCGGGTTCAAGACCTACAGCGATTTAGAAAGGCACATGATCAGAACCAGTTAATCAGCATTGATTGGCTCCTCATCCAGGCAGGGTAGATCCTGCTTTATTAAAAGGATGATTATTTCTACTAGATTGCTAATAATCTAGTTCCAGCAGAACCAATGATTGGCCACTTTTAATTACTTTTTGGAAAACCTCCTAGTCATGTCTCAATTTTAACATTTATTACAAATCCGTCAACATCAAAATCATTCCTAACTTGCCCACTTTTTATTCAAGGTCAGATGTGTGGTGCTGAGAAGATACTGTTCAAATTATTGAACCAGATCCTTAATTTACTTGTGTCTCCCAAATAAGGAGGCCTGTGGAAGGATCTGGCTCATTCTTGACAAGTGAAGACTTCCAATAGCCTGGGAACCCCTTGTACACAGTTGGTGCTGTGTTTACACTTTTTCATTTGAACCTAAGATCATAGGTCATAGAGAATGCTGCTTTCCAAAACTAGAGCAGGGACTCCAGCTCCCAGGTACAATTCAAGATCTGTCAGTTACAGTGATTTTCTCAAAGTTTCTATCTCATCCTCTTCTTTTTTTTTTTTTTTTTTTTTTTTGCCCCTTTCTGCCTGCCTCTTTCCCCATCCCACATTTTCTTTTTTTACCCCGACTTAAAATAGGAGAGACTAGTTCAGTCCACTAGGTGCACTTGATTTAATCATACATATGGGAGGGAGGCCTCAGGGTAAGAAGTAATAAGTATATTTCCTTTGAATCTCTGCTCCTAGCTCACTATGTCAAGCCTATGTCTTGCTGAAGACCCAAAGCCAATTATTATACTTTTTACATTCTCAAGGACTACCCCTTTAGCCTGGCAAAAGCATGTGCCAAGACTAAAAATCCTTCCGTTATGTGAGTGTGGGGAGGATAACCAGGGAGAGACCTGGCACAATGTGAGGTTATTAGTGGTCTAACAGGAATCCTGGGGCTGAGGATGCTAAAGGGGAGTTGGGGCCAGAGTCATAATGCTTTATGCCTACATCAGGTTTACAGTAGGAGAACGGTGCCCTCTAGTGGAATTAAAAAGCATAACAGTTCTTACTATTAAAACATCTGTTTCTACAGGCAGTCATTACTGACTGAAATTTTGACATCATGTGCCGGCATAATTATTTTTACCAGTAACAACTAACACAGATTACTTATTACATGCCAGGAATTGTGCTAAGTAAGCACTCTACAAGCATTACCTCACTCAATCTTCACACCTGTATGAGATAGATACCATAGCTCCACTTAAGAAATTGAAGATCAGACGTTTAATTTGCCTAAGGTACTCTAGCTAATAAGAGAATAAACAGAAGACAGTTAAATTTTAAACCCTCCTAAGAAATCTGCCTCATAAAACCATGTACATGCAAGCATGCACACACATATACACACACACACACAAACAAGAACTAGAGAAATTTTTGAAATATCTGTGACTCTGCTCATTTTTTCTTCCCCCATCTTTTTTAAAACCATTTTATTAAGGTATGATTGATGTTGCTTTGCTCATTTTTGACGGAATATCTATTCTTCTTTGTCTTGGAATAAGTAAATCTGTTTCTGAATAAAGTTTTATATTTCCCCCAGGTTTCCCTTTTAAAAATTATTGAATACTTATGATTTAAAGGGGCATTGACTTTTCGTCAGGGGCACCATCATGAGCCAGGTGACTGTCACCAGTGCTTCTGGAACACCTGTAAAAAGATACTTCTCTGTGCTCATTTCTGTTTTCTTTTACTTGTGTCCCCCACCCCCCCAAAAAAATCATTCAATAAATTAAATATTGTCTACTACTGCAACCTAAAATAAATTAACAGCCCTCTTAACATCGTTATAAAAACGCTATATTCCAGGAACTTATTTTACACTAAAACATCATAGAAACTTCACTAAGAGTAGCTTTATCTCTGAACAAAAATAATAAGCCTGCATTTTACCTTTCAGTACTATCTAAAGGAATTAACACAGTGTATTATTGCCATGTCATCAGGTTTTAAGGACTGGCTACTGGAAAGAAAAAAAAAAATGGTTGGTTTTTGTATCTGAAAAAAAGTTCACTTACTGCAAGCACAAATCAATATAGGGACTAACAAAAAAATTAATATTTATTTTAGACTGCATCAAAATGCTAATCCCCTTCCTTTTGCCCACAGAATAAATCTAAAATTATTGGCTGAGTATATCAAGTGCCTCAGATGAGCCCCCAAGCCACCTTCTTAGCCTCATTCATTGAGAAAACAAGTATTTTTGGAGCATTTTACATAACTGCTAAGCGCTCTTCTAATTGTTAGGGATACAATAGTGAATGAAACAAAGGTCCTAACCTCAATATTAATTAAAGAAAAATAAAGGAGGAAAGGGGCAAAGAGTAATGGCATGAACAATGGTGGTGGTTAGGGTCGGCCTCTGGTAAATGACATTTGAGCAGACACCTGAAGTGAGGGAGTGAATCATGGAATATTTGAGGAAAGACTATCCAGATGGAGGGAACAGTGCAGAGGTCTGAAAGCAGACACTCATGTTTGTAGGAATTGAGAACAGCAAGACCAATATGGCTGAATTATACTGCAAATGGAGTGGTAGAAAATGCACTGGCTTTGTTAGGTGAGGAGACTGAGAGATACCGGCATATTGTAGAGTTTTCTAGACCATGGCAGGAACTTCTGTTTTATTCTGAAAGGAAGGAACTGGAAATTTTAAGAGCTACAACATCATGTGACATGTTTGTAAAAGATTGTTCTTGCTGTACTTCTTGCTGGAGAATAGAATGGGGAGGGCATATTTTTGCCTTAGAAGCAAAAGCCGCTTTATGTCTTATTCCTAGTGTCTCCCTCAACTAAATGTATTACGCCTTTGGCAGTTAGTATTTTCTGAGATCATATGTGCCCGGCATACCCTTTCTCATTTAATCCTCAAAACAAAACTGCAAAGTAGGTATTAAAAAAGAGAGAGAAAACAAAAAAGGGCTTGGGCAAGGTCAGGACACTTGTCCACAGTAAAGAGCTAATAAAATAGTGGAATCATAAATCTGTTGATCCTGAAGCCCAGATTTCTTTTACAGCACACACTATTCTGATTCAACAAATTCTGTAGCAGGCTTTTCACCACTCAGTTTTTGCACACATATTATCTCTTGGCTAGAAAAAAAACACCCTTCTACTCAATTTCCTTGATGGTAAACTTCTGTTCATTTTTCTATATCAACTCACGTATCCCCTCCTAAGTGAAATCTTTCCTGGTTTTTCTCAGGCTACTTAGCTGATCTATCTGCTGTGCTTCTTCATCATTGTTCTATCTTCATTTATCTGAAACTACTACCTGGTTGTAGTATATATTTCTCCATTTATATATTTCCTCCACTGAACTCCTCATTGTAGAGTGATGCCTTATTTGTGATCACTGCTCCCCCAGGCCCCACCACACACACACCAAGCACAGTGCCAGGAGTCAAATAAATACTAGTCAAATAAAGTACTATAATAAACTATTAAACATAGAGTCTCCACATTCTAATCTATGAATTCTGGACATCTGGTGCCATATTAAAAAAAATTGAAAGCTGGAAAGCATCTAGAAAAGTGAAACAATAATGAATAAATAAAACTTTTACCAAAGAAATAATTTAGAAACATTGAGCCTAAATGATGCAACATTACTTCCGTTGATTTCAACATTAGGAAGACTGAAATATGTATATGAAATTGTCTTAAGAGGCAAAATTAAGAGCAAAATGTGAAGACACAGAAATGTAAATCATGACTTAACTGAAGCAAGAATATGCTAAGAAACAAAGTATTAGAATTGCAGAGAATTTTCCATTTCCAGAATTGTTCATATAAAACTATATGACCATCTTGATGAAAAGTAATGAAAGGAATACTCCATGCTCCTGATATATTGAGGGTACCATTTATGTAACTCCAAAATACATACAGTAGTCCCAGATTATAGTTCATAAAGTATTTTATGAAGTTATCAAATTCATTAGATTTTGAAAATATTGGCTTAAGGTTTTTCATGGTTCCTCAGTTTTCTAAATGACCTGGTATTTCCACTACCTTACCCATATGCCCACATTTCTTGGACAGGCTATGCAATATGTTGCAAAACAAAGAGGGCAAAGGAGGATGAGACATTTTATATTTACCAATATAAAATGGTAAATATAAAATTTCACCAAAACCTTCCTAGAACCTAATCAGCTTCTGCACTAGTTATCAATTTATGGTCTCTCAACTCCAAATTTACCCCAAAGGGACTCTCCTGCTGCTTTCTGGTAGCTGCACCATCAGTAAGAAGTGTGGGTGTGAAGACTTCTGGGGCCACTCTGCCCTAGCCACACTCCAGGAAGGTATTTTCTTAGTGACTTTACAGACCTCATCTGGGCTGGTGATCACCTTCTGTGACCCTCCCAAAACAGACACATGCTCCAGATGTCCTGCTCTGACTCCTTCTGCATTCTCACACAGTCAGTAGTGTGGCTTCCTGCTTGCCTGGTAACTAAACACCAGCACTGATCTAAGCAAACCAGTAACCTTCACTACAATCCAATGGGCCACAGTTACCCTATATTCAACAATGTCTGAATCCAGATTTTCAGTTCTCTCTTCCAAGTCTGCCCTTTCTTGGGTACTCTGCCTCAACTGGTTTAAAACTTTTATATTAAACTTCCCTTGTTTAATATCACTGTGTGGTTTGCTTCTAGATTAGACTTGAACAGTGATCATCAAACCAAGCTTGAAAAAGCAACACAATGCAAAACCCAGCGCTGTGGTCTGCATGTGTTCCCCTAAACTCATGTATTGGAAACTTAATCCCCAATGCAACAGTATTGGAAGATGGAGACTTTTGGGAGGTGTGTAAGTCATGAGCAGAATCAATGTCACTATAAAAGAGCTTGGTGAAGGAATCTGGGCCCTTTTGCTTTCTGTCCCTACCATCATGTAATGACATAAGTTCTTCCTCTCCAGAAAATGCAGCATTAAGGTGCCATTTTAGAAGCAGAGAGCAGCCATCACCAGACAGCCAAACATCTGCCAGCACCTTGGACTTCCCTGCCTCCAGAACTGTGAGAAATAAATTTATGTTTTCTATAAATTACCCAGTCTCAGGCATTCTGCTGTAGCAACATAAATGGACTTGAGTCTCTATAATGAACTGAATTTTCCTAGATTTAGTCCTAAATCTGTAAAATTGAATATATAACTGATGAAATGGAAAACTTAAAAACTCAAAAATCTCAGTTTTGAGGACTCAGGAGGTCAGAAGGCTTACAGTTATGTCATCCAAAATACACAACTGTTGCTCCTACTTAATGAACAGGAGCAGCAACATCAAAAAAGAAATAGCTCCTCCAAAACAGGCTTAATGTACTGCATTTTAAAGTGGATTTTCAGGCAGCTGGAGTCAGGAACAATGGGTGGAGCATGCAGGATTTTTAGGGCAGTGAAAATAGTCTGTATTGAGACAGGCAGAAGGGAATGGGTCCCCAGAGAAAATCCAAACAGGCCTGTGCACTGGGAGGAGTGCACACTGGGGTGGAGCCACAGAAGTTCATGCCATTTGCAGCAGGGAAGAGCCTGGCTCTTCCTGGGTGAAACGTGGAATTCAATCTGTGAGGCAGGAAGTACACTAGCAGGGACTCAGGTTTTTCAGAGAGCTCCTGTTTCCCTTTTTTCCTTTTTGCCCCATAAATTTCATTATTCTCACCCTTCAAAGTGTCTGTGAGTCTAATAATTTCATGGCGGTGTCACAAGGACCTGGCTCTTAGCTGAACTAAGGAGTAAGTCCTACAACAGCTTTAGTGCCCAATGTGAGGCTTGAGAAGGGGTGAGTGAAATGGGGATTCTAAGCCTTTTAATCCTCGGACTTCTAAGGGTAGGGGAAACTGTTCTTCCACCCCTGTCACTCCCTGGGGTTGGGGGCATTTCCATGGCCTTTTCTTTTTTGGGATAGACAGGTGAGCAGGGGCTCCTCACTCCACCTCCCCTCCTGGCTGGGGCTGGGGAATATCCCAAGCTCTTACCCTTCCCCTGCCAAGGGGCTCAACTTCATTAGACAGTAATTAAGCTTTTCTCCCTGGTATAGGAACCAGTTGTATAAGAATAAGATGCTCTTCCTCAGGCATTTTTAAACTGTTTCTTTTCTTCCTCTTCTCTACACCATCAGCAGTTAACTTTTAAGTGAGGTTTTTCCTTTTAGAAGATGTTTTACTAGGCTAGGAATGATAAGGATCATTGTTTATATTCTCTGTAAAGTTTTGTGAAAAAGGATTTGTGAGGCTGGTCTTAAGCTGTAGCCAATCTGGTGTGCGCTGCAGGTCTGTATGGTTCATTGCAGGCCTCCATCTTGTTTTACATGATGGCAGAGTGGCAAAGCTTTGTTTAGCAATCCTACCTTAGGGAATAAGTCCTTTCTGCATGTTTTCCTAGCCCTGTTTCTTATAGGGCTCCACCTGGGTAGTGATTTTTCTCCTGCCCATCTGTGTAGCTATATGTGTGGTGTGTATGATCTCTGTAAAGAGAGCTCTAATTAATTTGGTCTAAAGAAACACAGCATTTAGATCAAATATTTTTAAAGGGAAGATAAAAGCTGTGGTACCTTTCATTTCATATGACTTTAATCTTTGAGAAAAAATAAAACAGTCTTAAAGATTATTGGTAAAAAACAAATGCCATCAAAATGTAAATAGGTGGACTAAGTCATGCATGTCAAATGTAAGGTATGCTAAGTGTTTTGAGGTTATATACTGCTTTTGAGGTTTTGAGAACCCTATGACTTGCCTGCTGCACAACTGGTAAGGCCTGTGGACATATAAAACTAACCACACCCTTAATTATGCTGGAAGGAGTCAAATCTTGGCTGTACCTGGCACACAAAACAACTTACCAGGTTTTACATTAAAGTTAAAATTGCTAGGAGTTACCATTATAACCATTATAATATGTAACTGAAACTACTAGAACTATATTTACATGTAAAGTGTATAAGAACAGTAAAATGTGTTTTTTAGTAAAAGGTTATAAGAAGGCATGGAAATGTAAATTTTTACCTAGGGTTAAAGGATTGTTTTAATTAGATAAGATAAAGCTGAAGGGTCAAACTAGTTGTGAAAGGATTGTAAGAATAAATCTTGCAGAAGAAGTTCTGTGTGTGAACATATTGACTAAATTCAAAAAAGGCATATGATTTTTCTGTAAATTGAGTATAAAAGCACAACAAGGTATTCTTAAGGTGCTAATCTGCTCTTTACCAAAATTTGTAAAGAGTTATAAAAGGTTTTGCTTCTTTAAAATTTTTGAGTCATTATTTTAGCAAAATAATTTATCGTAATCTGAAATTGTTTCATAATACCAAGTGCTTTGAACTTCTAACATATTTAACATGTTTCCTAAAATCAAACTTCAGTTTCAAAATTGTCTTTCCTGATGCCTACCTTTTTGGATGGATCAGAGGACCCCTAAAACATCCAGAAAAGGAGTAAACAGGATTATTTGACATATTCAGCTACATGAGATTGCCAAAATGATGTTCAGTCTTCTTTAGGTTATATTTTGGTGAATAATGCTAATATATGTTACAAAATTATACGGAGCTTCTAAAATTCTAATGTCTACGTATATGTCATCAATCATAATTAAGGTTGTTAAGTTATTGTAAGAAACAGAGATAACCAAACTTCCTTGTCAATTGTGTTTCTAACCATAACTACCTTGGACAAAAATTTTGCTATTCACAATTATCTTGTTTCAATCCTTTTCAAAAGATGGTTTTATTATAAGCCATAGGACTCTGACCAGTGCTCTCAAATACAGGTTTCTGATAACTTTGGAGACTGTGACATTGGAATAAAGGAAAAATATACAGGACTCAAAGAGCTGAAGTGTTCATGAATATCAAGCAAAACAAGAGTTAACTAAACAGACTGAACTCAGGAAACTGAAGTAAATCTTTTTGACTTTTGCTTGGAATATTGCTGATCCATGTTTTGTTTTTCAGAGTCAAGGAAACTTATTTTGAACTATTTATGGCCTTTAATTAAGTTATACTCCTGTGAACAAAATTTGGAGTATGTTTATTTCTCTTTGCCTGGTTCCTCTAGAATATGGAAATTATCTGTGAATACTGTTAACTTATTATTTGCATCAGTTCAATAGAATCCATTTTTCTTCTGCAACGGGATGCAATTGGAGAAACTGGCTATTTTATCAAGGCCTGGACTAGAATGGTATGCTTCCCTTTAAGGAGTCAATCTTGACTTGCAGAGCTGCTAAAAGCCCATAGGAAGAACTGGCTTCATACCCTTGCCTACAAAGGCCCTGTACAGGGTGTGGGGTCAGTAAAAAATGTCACTTTATCACAGGTCTAGGGCATCCAAGTTTATTTGGGACCATAAGAGGAGAGAATCACCCTATTCACAGGTATTTAAAGATACAAACCCCTGGCTGGGCTCACCTTCAAAACGTCTCATCTGAGACTCCCTGTGGAACAGAGTTCTATCAAAGCCAATCCAAAAGGACTATGTAGAAATAATTATCTTGATGCACTTTATGCAAATAATCCGGTCAAGTATAAGACTAAAGTCCATTTTGGGAACCACTTAGTCCTATGATGATTTGTGTTTTTTCAACAAAAATGAGGACTAATAAGAGAGAAATTGTATCAAAACTTATCATACATTTATTATTAAATTCTAAACTCATAGGTTGTTTTTAAGTTTTTGCCTACATTTTAGACTAACCCTACTTGTTCCTGTGAACCAACCAGCAATCTCCAGTTGCAGCTTAGAAAGAACACAGGGATGGGTAATGTAAAAATCTGGATCAATATTCTAGTTCTGAGCAATTATCCTGCAAATCCTGCCAGGTGATGGGAATAAATAGGATGCCCATTGTTTGGAGGTTTGCTTCTTGAGAAAGAGACCAAGGGAGCGAACCAAAGCCAAGCACCACACACCCAAATCTTAGCAGCATAACTACAGCCACCAGTTATATGGGTGTATTGCAAGACATCCTTTTCTCTCCCTTGTTGGAGGATTCAATTCCACAGCTTCACCTTAGCATTTGGCTTATGATAAGGAGTCTATGCAAATCCCCCTGAGACATATTTCTGTCCCAAACTCAATTTCAAGCTTCAGGTCAAAGCCCTAGTAAGGAAAACTGGATCTGAGGGATCCAGAGGCAGATGATAATGAAAGTGAAAAGGCACAATGCAGGTGAACATGGCTGGTTCCTGTCAATTAAGCCAAGCTTCCCATTTCATGGCTAAAGGCCATGCTAGTATCCATGGCATAAATGAGATCTAGGGAATTCAAGGCTATGGACAGCAGGGGAGATAGAACATATGTGGGAAGAGTGGATAATTCCCACCCCCAGGTCCCCTGTTAACATGAGTGAAAGCCACATTAACACCTATGGTGGCACCTGCCAAGGTCACCAGGACTGAGAGATACAAGGATGGAAGAGGGAAAGAAAATGCTCTTCCTTCTCTCCCTCACATACCCCAGGTATCTGCTAAAAAGAGAAGGGAACCCAGGATGTCTGCTACCCTCTTTCTAGATAAGTGGCCATTCTTCTTCAGTTTGTACCCCTTTCAAATGCATCCTGAACCCCTGGGACTTCTTTGAAAAGTACCTTTTTTTCTTTTTTCCTCCTATGTCCTCTCTTCACAGATAGGTAATTGTGTCTCCATACTACAGGGCACTCCCTTCAGATACACCCTTCAAACTGGGAGAAGTTAATTTCCCAAACCTTAAACCAGTTGACTTAGGATTGGGCTCAGGGGAAGGGAATCCAGAATCCCAACATGCTGGTAAAAGGCTAAAAGTTTTTATTACCAGTCAGGCTTTTGACCTGCCTATCCCTGTGCAAACTGGTAAAGGCCTTAGGATCTTTGAGCTGTCCTTACCCCTCCCTTTGTTTCATTTTGATACAAGTTTTTTAATAACCTGGCCATCAAACTCCAAATGGTCATGCAACAGGAGCCTCCAACAATGGCCCCTTCTGCCAAGAACCTTTAGGCCTCTGAGAAAGCTCTGACTGCCATTTTCCCAAAACAGTGGCCCCTGTCAGTAGGAAGAAGTTAAGATCAGTCTTCGTCCTAGATCCTTATTCTAATGGCAATTATGCACTTTAGAAGGGTGTGAGAAGCCAGGTTGGAAGGGGTCCCCAGAGAAATTCCAACTGGCCTGTGCACTAAGAGGAGTATACACTGGGGTGGAACCACAGTTTGCAGTGGGGAAGAGCCTGGCCCCTCCTCTTCCTGGGGAACCTAGAATTCAATCTGTGAGGCAGAAAGCACACTAGCTGGGACTCTGGCTTTGTAGAGAGTCCCTGTTTATTTTCCTTTTTGCCCAATAAATTCCATTATTCTTACCCTTCAAAGTGTCTGCAAGGAAAATATTTCAGGGCCATGTGACAAGGACCCAGCTCTTAGCTAAACTAAGGAAGAAGTCCTGCAACAGTATGATGCTACAATGGTGGATACATGTCATTATGCATCTGTCCAAACTCACAGAATGTACAGTATCAAGAGTGAACCCTGATGTGAACTATGGACTCTGGGTGATTACAATGAGTCAATGTAGGTTCATCAATTGTTCACCACTCTAGTGGTAGTTGTTGAAAATGGGAGTTCACTCGTGCTGAAGCAGGAGGTATATGGGAAATCTTTGTGAAAAAATTATTTTCCTCTTCATTTTGCTGTGAACCTAAAATTGCTCTTAAAAGTTTTTAATTTAAAAAAAAATTATCAAAATGTTTTTTAAAAAGAAATAAAAAGGGAGAGATCCAAGATGGCTGATCAGTAGCAGCTCGGGCTCGCAGCTCCCAGTGAAAGTGCAGAGAACGAGAGGACACCACACTTTCAGATGAATTTTTGTTGCTCACGGACTAAGAGATTCCCAGTGGAGGAGCCCCACGGGTCGCCAGGGCGACTCTTGTGGCCGGTGCGGCGGTTTTGCTGGCGCCTTAGTGCAGCAGTTCTTGGTGCAGAGTCCGGAGATTCCCGGGCAGAAAAGCACCATCAATCTTAACACCACTGTTTTGGCGGGCACAGTGGATTGCTCAGATTTTGGTGCTGGGAATCAACAAGTTGGACGTCTGCTCAGAGACCTACTTAGAAAGTCGGTAATTACAAAGACGACAGAGGGATAAATATATCATGAAGGGAAGAAACCAGCCTAAAAAGGCAGAGAATACTCAAAATCAGAATGCCTCTCCCTCTACAGGGGATTGCAATTCCTCATCAGCAATGGAACAAGGCTTAATGGAGAGCTAGTGTGTTCCATTATCAGAAGCAGGTTTCAAAAGGTGAGTGATAAGAAACTTCTGTGAATTAAAAGAACTTGTTCTAACCCAATGCAAAGAAACTAAGAACCTTGAAAAAAGTTTTGACGAAATGCTAATGAGAATGGACAATTTAGAGAGGAATATAAGTGAATTGGTGGAGCTGAAAAACACAATACGAGAACTTCGCGAAGTATGCACAAGTTTAAACGGTCGAATTGATCAAGCAGAAGAAAGGATATCAGATGTCAAGGAACAGCTTAGTGAAATGAAACGAGAAGACAAGATTGGAGAAAAAAGGATAAAAAGGAATGAGCAAAGTCTCCAGGAAATATGGGACTATGTGAAAAGACCTAATTTACATTTGATAGGTGTACCTGAATGTGACGAAGAGAATGAATCCAAGTTGGAAAATACTCTTCAGGATATCATTCAGGAAAACTTTCCCAACCTAGCAAGGCAGGGTAATATTCAACTCCAGGTAATACAGAGAACACCACAAAGATATTCTTCAAGAAGACCAACCCCAAGGCACATAATTGCCAGATTTATTAGGGTTGAAATGAAGGAGAAAATACTAAGGGCAGCCAGAGAGAAAGGTCAGGTTACCCACAAAGGGAAACCTATCAGACTTATAGCAGATCTCTCAGCAGAAACCCTACAAGCTAGAAAAGAGTGGGGACCAATATTTAACATCCTTAAAGAAAAGAACTTTCAACCCAGAATTTCATATCCAGCCAAACTAAGCTTTATAAGCCAAGGAAAAATTAAATCTTTTGGGAACAAATAAGTACTTAGAGACTTCACTACTACCAGGCCTGCTTTACAAGAGCTTCTGAAAGAAGCACTATACATATAAAGGAACAACCAATATGAGCCTTTCCAAAAATATGTCAAAAAGCAAAGACATCAACACAATGAAAAATTTACACCAACTAATGGGCAAAACAGCCAGCTAGCATCAAATGGCAGTATTAAACTCATATATATTCAAATGGGATAAAAAGCCAAAACCCATCAGTATGCTGCATCCAGACCCATCTCACATGCAACGATACACAAAGACTCAAAACAAAGAGAAGGAGGAAGATTTACCAACCAAACAGAGAGTAAAAATAAACAAATAAATAAAAAGCAGGAGATGCAATTCTCGCCTCTGATAAAATAGACTTTAAAGCAACAAAGATCAAAAGAGGCAAAGAAGGACATTACATAATGGCAAAAGGATCAATGTAACAAAAAGAGCTAACGATTCTATAGATCAATGAAACAGAAAATTAACAAGGACATCCAGGACTTGAACTCAGACCCAGAACAAGTAAACTTAATAAACATTTATAGAACTCTCCACTTCAAATACACAAAACATACATTACCATCTCACACCTATTCCAAAAGTGACTACATAATTGGAAGTAAATCACTCCTCAGTAATCGCATAGCATTTCATAGGTTTAAATGAAATATTGGTTGGCTGCTTGTTTGTTATTTTCTTCCCTTATTCCTTCCTGTCTACATCATTAAGTATAATTATTGGTATAAAAGAGGTTTTTCAATACCCATTCCTAAACTGCATTCTAGCCTGGGCAAGAAAGCAATACTCCCATTCTCTCTCTCTTTTTCTCTTCCTTTTTCTTCTTCTTCTTCATTCTTTTTTTCTTTCTTTCTTCCTTTAAAAAAAAAAAGAAATAAAGAGTTTCTAGAACCTCACGTAAGTAAAGAATGTGGTCTCTTTTATCTTGAACTTACAACCTTATATAGGAAACAGTGTTTAAAATAATCAGTCAATACTTAAAGCCACTATGCAAAATGCAGTTTCCTTTTTCCTGATTCTGTAAAGTAGTATAAGAGGTACTATCATCAAGGAGATAAGATAAAACAGAATCAATCATCTAATATATTTTTATATACATTTCCTTGCCTAGGAATACAATGTAGTATAAGAGGCATCATCCAAAACATTAAAACAAAATATAACAGCTAAATGAATGACAGGAGAAGTAAAAAGAAAAGCCAACTTACCACATTTTGGTGGATAGTTAGAATGTTTGGGGACAAAATAAAATATTTAGTCAGAGCTTTAAAGAAATGTTAAGAGTAAGCTTTGGATAATATAGGTCAGTCAGGGTGATGGGAGAAACTTTAGGGAAAGATGTAAACTTTCTTGAAAGGTCAGAAGGTTTTGCAAAGCTTTGGGAGACAATAAGCTGAAGGCAGCTGTTCTCTTACCCTGAGGCAAAGGGCAAGGAGTAGATACCAGGGAATGTAGGGGAGTTTCTCTAAATAGGCTCGTTTATATTGTCTGGAAACTGATCTTTAATCATCCATGTACAAGACTGCTCCCTGCAAGAGGAGACAACAATGTTAATTATGCAGATTGTGTTGGCTCCAGGCTTTCGGCATTACATCTGTACTCAATAAAAGTGAGCAGTACCAGCTTATAGAGACTGTTCACTCTGCAGGCAGTCCCCTAGTCCCCTAGCCCCCTAGTGCTCCTTCACTACATACCTGTGTCGGAATATGCAGTGAAATCCGTCACTCCTTTCATCCGTGGCTTGGCCAGAGTCTGCAAGACAGACTGGGCAGCTGGAGTCCCCTGTGAGGAATGCTGCAACGAGTCACAACGGAACCCTCAAAAATGAAGGTGTAGAGACTGTGCGGTCGGTAAGTCATTGGTGCCTGCTCAGAATTTCCAAGTTCAAGGGAATTTTCAAGCTAGGTTTCATCAAGGGACAACAGTTATCCCCTCAACAGAAATAGTATATGAAAGTATTGAAACAGCTGCTTAAAGCTAGTGGAGCCTCGTTTTCGCAGTCTCAATTAAGAAACCTAATGCACCGAGGCAGGCGGATCACTAAGTTGGGAGTTTGAGATCAGCCTGGTCAACACGTTGAAACCCCGTCTCTACTAAAAATACAAAAATTAGCCAGGCATGTTGGTGTATGCCTGTAATCGCAGCTACTCAGGAGGCTGAGGCAGGAGAATCGCTTGAACCTGGGAGACAGAGGTTGCAGTGAGCCGAGATCATACCACTGCACTCGAGCCTGGGCAACAAACCAAGACTCCAACTGAAAAAAAGAAACCTAATGCAAACTATTGTTTCCCATAACCCGTGGTTTCCAGAAGAAGGCACACTAGACCTAGAGCTCTGGGAACAAGTGGGGAGAAATCTTAAACAACATCATGCACAAGGGCTACAGGTCCCAGTAATATCCTTAACTTTATGGGCCTTAGGGCTTCTTTGGCCCTGCTGGACACAGAAAAGCCTAAAAAGGGATGGGAGGAGGAACCATCACCTACCTTACTGCCTCCTCCTCCTCCCTCAACTCTGCCGTTACCGGGTAAAGATACCAAAGAGGAAACAAGTATTTTTCCTGAGTCCCCTCCGCCAATAAATTGGAAAAAAGACAAGGGATACACTACAGTTATGGGACCCTGTTTTAGGCATGCGGCATTAGAAGGGGAGCTCTTGGCCTGCCTGGTGATGCAAGATCAACAAGGCAATCAGGTGTATGAACCCATTACTTTTGACACTTATAAAGAGATAAGAAAAAGCATTAGAGAAAACGGAGCCACTAGCCCATTTACAAAAGGATTGAGACAATAGCAGCCTAACTTCCGTATGACCCTATGAGACTGGTCAGTGCCACCTAAAACAACTTTAAACGTCAGTCAATTCCTCCTCTAGAAGGCAGAATTTAATAAATTATGTGAACATGAGACTCCTTTCCAATAATGGCCACTGTTGTTACTCCTCTCCAGCCCCTCATGTGGCTCTCTCAAATCCTATTTGGGTAGAACAGTGGCCTTTAAAGAGAGAGAAATTACAACAAGCCCATGAATTAGTTGAGGAACAATTAAGAGCTGGCCATATAGAACCATCAAACAGCCCTTGGAATTCGCCCATTTTCGTCCTTCCCCAAAAGTCTGGTAAATGGAGACTTTTGCATGACTTACGGGATATCAATGCTAATTTGCAATTTATGTGGCCCCTTCAACAGTGGCTTCCTTTCCCCGCAGTGATTCCTTGAGATTGGCCTATAGTCATTATTGACTTAAAACACTGATTTTAAACTATTGCCCTTGGAGAACCAGACAGAGAAAAATTTGCTTTTACAATACCAGTTATCAATAATGAATGGCCAGCTCACTGATTTCATTGCAAAGTGCTTCCTCAAGGAATGTTAAACAGTCCTATCATGTGTCAGTATCATGTAAATCAGGCTTTGCTCCCCAGTAGAAAAGAATTTCCTAATTGCAAGATCATCCACTTTATGGATGATATCTTTCTTACGGCCCCAGTGGAGCCAATACTTTTAAATTTATATGCCTCTGTCAAAAGGAATACACAGTTAAGAGGTTTAATCATAGTGCCTGACAAACTACAGATGTCTCTTCTCCTTGGAAATATCTTGGATACTTACTAACGTCCTGGTCAGTGACCTCAAAAAGTTAAATTAAATACTAACAACTTAAATGATTATCAAAAATTCCTGGGTGATATTAACTGGCTTCACCCCACCTTGGGCATTACTACTGATAAATTACAAAACCTGTTTTCTATCCTAAAGGGAAAGGCAACCCTGGACTCCTCCAAGCATTTAACCCCTGCTGCAAAAAGGGAAATTGAGGAAACAGAGGCAAGCTATTTCTTGGCGGCAGCTAGATTGCATAGACCCACGATATTCAGTACAATTGTTTGTTTCTCCTACTAAACATTCCCCGACAGGATTAATAGGACAGATGGCCCCAGGACTACATTTCCTAGAATGGGTTTTTTTACTCACATTCCTGGACTAAAACACCCTATGTCCAGCTAGTTAGTAAAGTCATCTATACAGGTCGCAGACAATGTGATCAATTGCTAGGTTATGACCCTGATGTCTTAAGAGTACCCTTAAGTAAAAAACAATTAGAAGCATTCCTGCCCCTTTTTCTAGACCTTCAGAGAGCACTCTCTAATATCGCAGGTCATATAGAATATACCCTTCCTACTTATCTCGTACTCCTGTAGTTATGCCTACAAAGGTAGTTCACTCCCACATACCTAACACTTCAACGCTTTTTATGGCTCTGATAAAAATGGAAAAGTGGCTATCTGGTGGGAACCGCATAACTCCTTCACTCAATCTAGATTCACTAGGACTCAGAGAGCTGAGGTTGGAGCCCTAATACTGGCCCTAGAAACACCTTTTCCACTCAGCCTATCAATATTGTTAGTGACTTGGCTTACTCTGTTTATTTACGGCAGAACCTTGAGACAGCCCTCATTAAGTCCACTCTCAAGCCCACTCTGTGCACTTTTTCACCTTCAGCAATTGCTGGTTCAACACACACATCCTATTTTTATCACACACATTCGGGCCCACAGTTCACTGCCTGGCCCACTAGTACATGGCAATGATCAAGCAAACATGCAGGTTATGACATCACTTCTTGACAAAGCCACCCAATCATCACATGAATTTCTCCACCAGAATTAGAGAAACTTAACAAAACAATTTCAACTTACCCAAAGACTAACAACACAAATTATTTTACAATGCCCAGATTGCCAGCTCACAGGTATGTCCCCTCCTTTAACAAGTGTTAACCCTAGAGGACTAGAACCTCATCAGTTATAGAAAACAGATGTTATGCACATCCCTGAATCTGGAAAACTAAGATATGTACATGTATCCGTTGATACCTATTCCCAACTAATTAGCACTCATGCTCTTCCTGGAGAGTCCACCTGATATGTCATTAAATGTCTTAACTTTTGCATTTATGGGGTGGCCCACAAAAACTAAAATTGCTATGGCTCAGCTTATGCCAGCTCACAATTTCAACAACTTTGCCACACATGGAACATCTAACATTCCATAGGCATCCTGTATAACCCCCAAGGATGGGCCATAGAAAAACACATACACTCCACCCTTAAAAATATGCTCAGAAAACAAAAAAGGGAGTAATAAGAACCTTGCAACACTACTGGCACAAGCCTTATTTACCCATAATTTTTAAAATTTAGATGATAAATTTTAATCAGCCATAGAGAATCATTTTGCAAATGCCCCTCAAGACATAAGACCTGTGGTTTTATGAAAGATGTAAATAGCAATGTACGGTGCGGTCGAAATGATTTGCTAACGAGGAAGAGGACAGGGTTTGTGTTCACACCTCCTCAGGTCCTCTTTGGATTCCAGTGCAATGCATCAAACCATACCATAGTGTGACTAGGACCCAATCCAGTACCAGAAATGAAGAAAATGATTCTACAGGACCCACAGCCCCAGACATGACCTGGGGGATGCTAAAGAACACAACTCAGGAGGCTGAGCAAATCCTGCTCCAAACACAAACACCATTCACTCCAGATAATCTGTTCCTTGCTGTGCTTTCTGTTGTACATTTTTACTCTCATAGGGTATTAACCTTTCTTATTCTCACGCTGCCTGCAACCTGCACCTGCTATATTTCTACTGGGTCCATCTTCAGGATCCACTTTTCTTCTGCCCTGTTACTTTGGGTGGACACCTCCTTCCCAGCCCCTAACAAAGTGACTGCTTGGCTAGAAAGGATTGACATACCCCTGGTGGGGTCCCTCAGTCATGGCACACATTGGACTAAGGTGCCAAGTAACGCTACATATCACTCCTTAATTAGGAAAGAATGACACTAATTATACTCACTTTGGTCTTACGTTATTTACTAATTCTAGGATGCAAAGCCAGAACAAGAGCTCTAACTGCTGTGCCTGACAAACCTGTTGCAGCACACATCTGTACTCTTCAACAAAACCTGATTCAAAAAAACAGAAAAGGGGGAGATGTAGGAGATTGGTCAGGGTGGTGGGAGAAGCTATAGGGAAACACGCAAAGCTTCTTGAAAGGTCAGAAGGTTTTGCAAAGCTTCAGGGAAGAATAGGCTGAAGGCAGCTGTTCTCTTACCCTGAGGCAAAGAGCGAGGAGTAGGTACCAGGGAATGTATGGGAATTTATCTAAATAGGCTTGTCTGCTTATATTGTCAAGAAACTGACCTTTAATCATCCATATGTGAGACTGCTCCCTGCAAGGGGGGATGACAATGTTAATTACCAATAGATTGTGTTGGCTCCAGGCTTTCAGCATAATGTCTGTACTGAATAAGAGCAAGCAGTGCCAGCTTATCGACTGTTCACTCTGCAGGCGGTGCCCTAGCACTCTTTCACTGCATATCTGTGTGAGTACTCCTTTCATCCATCGCTCGGGCCAGTCTGTGGGACAGACTCAGCAGGATAAAAGAACAAAACTTGAGTATTTCATGCATGAGAAATAATATGCACAAAGATAAGGATACATAAATAATGTTGGGGGGAATCTGAACAAAGCAATTTAACTACAGCAAATTTGCTGAAGCAAATCAGTAAGGTCAGAGTGATGATACACAACAGAGTCTTGCCAAGACCAGTCACTCTGGCTTCTGCATAAAAGACAAAGACAGGAGAGGTTAAAGGTTGAAATAGCTATTTGAAAATGAATGAACTAGCCCCAGTGAAGGTATTGAAGGGTGGATAAAATTTGTTACATTGTAAGAAAAACTGTTACATAGAAGTGTCTGATCTAGGGTAAGGACAATGCAGAATACACTGGGAAGATCAAAAACTAAGTATTTATTTTTTTTTTTTTTTTGGTCCAAACCAAAACAGGAAAACAATCTTAGGGACATATGATTTATAAAGAAAAAAAGAAAAAGAAATGGGAAAATAATAACTTCAAATATCACAGGAAAAATTTCTAACAATATGCTCTACAATGTGTTCAGGTTTAGGCCTCAATTTATCCCAATCACTTTATGATAGGCACTGTAATCCAATATGACATTTAATTAGGCATGAAATATCCAATTTATACATCTAATAGGAAGACACACAGTCTTGCACTTTTGAAGAAACTTCAAGTGCTCAGAAATTATCCACTGTATTGGTCTTTTGCTTTTTTTTTGTCTCCTTTCATGCTACTTGCCTTTTTACAAGTTCACTTTTGGATAGCACATCTACCAAAAAGGTTCTGAGATACAGAGAGTGAAGGGTGGGACAGAAAAAAATGAAACAAAAATTCAAATCTACAAGAGCAATTCTATGTATTTAAAACACAGGAATAAACAGGGAACCTTGTCATGATTTATCTTCGGGCAACCTTTTGGTATAACCACATATAATTTAACAACATATTATACACCATTAAATACTAAACAATACAAAAAACCCACAATTATACATTTTAACAAGAAAGAACATAACTACAATGACATATACTCAAACCCAAGAAAACAGTGTTACTTAATTTGGTCAGAAATCTCTATTGAAAGTAAAGTTCTTATTGATAGTAAAGACAATACAGTTCAGTCTTGAATCTCCATATTGGTGACAACATTGTCCCTTGATCTCAAATAGTTTTTGAAATTAGGCTTTTAAATTGCTATATTTTCATACTCAAAGATCTGAAACATCTTATTAAAATTTCTTAATTTCTTCTATTTTCTTAATATATCTAAAAGAATAAGAGCAAAGGATTGATAAAAATTTTACATTCACAATGCAGCTTTTAAAATCTCATGCTCTCATTTGTTTTAAATTCTCAATTTAGCAGTCTCCATACTGTTATCCTGCTCTTTTCCCCTGGAAACCTAAAAAGGACCCTGAGATATGAAGCTTGTAATTAAATCTCTTATTTAGAGAATGTCTTGAATAGTTATCAGTTCAGATTTATTTTTCTCTGTTGACTCTCCTAGATATTTCTTATAAAAATGTTGGAAGGAATCATTTTGCTAAAATTAATTCCTTTCTTAGGTAAAGGATTAAACCTCTCCATATTTAAAACAAGAGAAAACAATGTTCCTTTCGTAAGCATAATCAAGTTTCTTAAAATTTGGTTGTAAGATTTTAGAACAGGCTTATCTCATTTAGTATTGGAGATATGTTCTCACAGATAGAAGCACGAACCAAATAGGTGCTTTTCAGTCATTATAATTTCCAGGCATAGTATATGTTATGTATGATCAACATATAATTAACATACAATTAGAAGTTACCACGTGATGCCTTTATCTTCTCTGCCTTCTTCAGAACTTGTCTAATAGAGGATTTTGCTAGGCCTAGAACATAACCCACCCAGACCTACCTGATGTTTACCACATAAAATCTGTATTTTTAATAGCCAGGCATACTTTAATCTTCAAAGTAGTTCCTTGTTTGATTATGCAGGCTATTTTCTATGAAGCAGACTATAATCAGAAAACAATGTCAGTGGCAAAAACATCTCCACAGAGCAAACAAAACAAACCTCTTGGTAACTGCCTCTCAAACTGGCCATAGCAGTGTGGTGAAACACTCACTGGCAAAAAAAAAAAAAAAAAAACCCACAGGGCTCACTGTAGAGTTTGACATGTCACTTCTAACAAATATATTAAACGATGCTTTAATAACTTGCAAAAAATGCTTTGACTAAATGTGCTTAGAAATTCCTACTTGACAATAAATCTACTGAGCAAAAATGCTGTCATCTGAGGGAAGTGGTAATTTGTAGTAGTTATATATATTCATAGTATTCTTTAATTTTATCAGGCTGTAATGTACTGTATGAGTTACACTTTATGACTTAATTTTAAGGATTAATAATAAGTGCTTGATAACAACTGCAAAATTGTAGAGTTTTGTTCAGTTCCAGCTAGAGACAAACTTAAGACTACAGATTGTGTTAAAGAAAGCACAACTCTTACAAAATAGCTCTAAAATATGGGTGCTTTCTAATTTTCCATATTCATTTTAAGTTAGTTATCAAATTCCATAAAGCAATTGGTCATTAAGTCATAATTTTCACTAGTTTGAGCTAATCCCAAAATTAAAATCTGGGAAACAATCTAATATCAAAATATTAAATTCTTAAATATACCCCCAAAAAGGTTTTGGAAACTGTTAAACATTAAGATTATCTTATATAGAATCAAAGTACGAATTAAATGAGAAGATTCCCTTAAATGTCACAACACAAAATTCCTTTTAACACTGTATCACTCCACTATTAATGTAATTTTTCAAATACAATGTATCTTAAATATTAAATTTATGAAAACTTAAAAGCAACAGACTTCCATATAGATGAGATACACAATAACAATTTTGATATTCCTTTAAGCTATTTAAAAGTAATGCTAACTATATCAAAAAAAAAGTCTATTTAACTTATGAGATTTTGGATAAAAACCAGTAAGTTTCTTAATGATCCTGAACCAGATAATAAAATGTTAAGTATGCTGAAGAAGGTTAAATCCACACAGGTTTCAAGAACAGAAGTCATCCATCTTTAAATATTAGACATTCGCTGGTCAGAAGACAAAAGTAAGACTTTAGGATATATTGTGGGTCTTTGCAGTTCACATTCTAATATGTTGGCACAAAATAAAAATTGGTGACAAAACCTATGGGTATTTTCAAGTTCAGTGTTTTAGAAATATATAATCATTGAACCAATTACAAAATAATATATGGCTTATATTTACTTTGTCAGTTTATATAATAGAAAAAAATATTTGTTCTGTGGTGACTATTTATTTTGGTGACAGTTTCATTTTCCTCTTCACATTTTCGGTGACTCTTTTCCATTGGCATCATCAACCAGGTCTCTCAGGCGAGATAAATGGTGCAAAGCCCTTCATCAAAAAATATAAAACACATTATAAACCAAGTATTAAGAACTAAATAGCCAACACAGATAGCCAAAAAAAAAAAAAAAAAAAAAAAAGATGGTGATTATGTTAATTACTTTATTCAAAATTGGTATGAGTTATCCCTTATCAAACCTTGAGATCTGAATAACTGAGGGTTAAAATAATTTATCTAAAGTTCTATAAACACTTACTTTAAAAATTACACTATTTGACATTAACCTTTTTAAGATAGTCTCCCAAGTGGCCTAACAAGAAACAACAGGTATCATTTGTATCACTTAACAAAAAGACTTTTTTCAAGTAATTTTTATTACAGCTCTGTGAAATGATACCTTTTCTTTAGGTATCCTGTATATATTAGTTAAGAAGTAAAACATAGAAATAAGTTTTAACATTTACATTTCAAGATAGCTATTTTTTTTTTAAATAACATTTAAGGATTAGTTATAAATCTAAACAAAACTCATTTTTATTGAGTGTGGGGAAGCTGCTGACTACTCCAGTAAGTCTGTATAAAGAAAATAAAATTAAATTAAAAAAAATAAGTTGTGCAGTAACTTCTAGTGTTAGTAATTTCCATTTATGGTGAGTGGAAAGGTAATGACTACGAAACTCTATTCTATAGTCTCTTATACACAGTAGTTGTTCAATAAATGTATAATAAACTACATGTTCCACTTTACCCAGGACAAGGAGATACAAGGAAACTAGTAGTATTAATTACTGCATATGTATCTATTTCTCTGTTCTGTACACTTCTTGGACACTTTTACTCAAATGTAAGAAGAAGACTCTCAATTCTCCCACCTTTTTTGGCAACTTCAGTTAATTTTTGAGATTCTCACCTTCATTGACTAAGTAACAATAATTCAACCCAAAGTTACTAAGCAATCAGAGGTAAAATAACTCAAATTTTACAAGACTCGGCTGGGCATGGTGGCTCATGCCTGTAATCCCAGCACTCTGGGAGGCTGAGGCAGGTGGATCACCTGAGGTCAGGAGTTCAAGATCAGCCTGGGCAAAACACCGTCTCTACTAAAAATGCAAAAATTAGCCAGGCTGTGGTGGCATGCGCCTGTAATCCCAGCTCCAATAAGTCTTCCTAGAGAGCAGATATTTCTCATTGAAGAATATAAGAAAACTGAGTATTTAAGGGAGTAAACAAACCAGACTAAGAGCTTAGAGTATGCTATGGCTAATGAAAGATATCTTAAAACTGGTTAGCCACCCAAATTATTAAAAATAAAAACTGTTATTTGAGGAATGTAAAGAGACATAATAGGACTTTTACCTTAGGAAAGGCCATTAAAGCCCACAAAATATAATCAGTAACTTTTAAAATATTTTAGAAATATTTTAGAAATTTTGAAATACATTTGAAATATCTGAAGTATGAAAAGATGACCATATACCTAACCAGAATATTTTGCAGCCTGGAAAAAGGAATTCTGAGACTGAACTAAATTTAAATTGTCCTTAAAACAGTTAATCTACAGACTGAAAGTAACTTTTGTTAGGTCTAAGATTACTTCCTTACAGTACAAACATCTTACTGATAATACTTTTGAAATGTAAAGACAAATTAAGACTGCTCAGGTAATCCAACAGGATTAATAACTAAAGGCCATCTAACAAAATGTAAACTTACTCTCTCTCTAAAAATGAAACTCCATATACAGGTAAGACTACTGATTGTTTATAGTAGAAAAAAAAGTTACTATTAAAAAAAAAATTTGACCAAATGGTAAAAGCACTTATAGATCAATATTGATTTTTGTGGTGATTTAATGACTTGCAATCCAGTGTTCATTTTCACCAAGAAAAACATCTAGGGTATGTACATTAACTCAGAAAACACATTTAGGTCTGTGACAAATTCAGTATCAATGCTTTAAAGAGCAATGGAAAATTTATGGTCATTCACCTCAAATTTTAAAGCAAAATGACGTCTTCATACTAGATGATCAACTGAGGCCCTGCACTTAGTCTCAATGAGTAATTCACCACTATCATTAATGAGAGAAGTGTTAAAAATACAGACTTCCAAATCAGACTGCCTGCTTTGAATCCCACTTCTTACTAACTATGTAACAGTAGGCAAGGTACTTTACTACTGCATGCCTTTTCTCTAATCTGTATTATGAAGATAATAATAGTATTTACCTCATAGGGTTGTGATGATCACATGAATTATATTCAATAACACTTAGAATACTGACATTTGCTAGTTATTACTATAATTATTCACTGAATTCTACTAGGTATGGAACATTATACCCCAGTACTATGGCAAGCTACAAACAAAGGTGCATTATTTACACCCTGAAGATAGTAAATTGAGAGAAAAAAGTTATCATACATGATATATTTTGACTATGAAAACTATGTATGTATTTATGACAATTAGATTCATAAGTTTACATGTCTAGTGTTTTATTTTTCTACCAGTTCATTCGATCACAGAAGACTAAGCAAATTCTCTAAATACAAAAGGTAGCTTGCCAAGGGATATGGTGTTATTAGAGTAGAAACTTTTAATCTCAGTATTTCCTAAGCAAATCATTCCATCTTCTGAGGACACTTCATAGTCATACAACAAACTCCAAAATAAATACCCTTCTCTTCTGTCAATATAATGACTATACAAACAACTTGTATTTTTCTCCATTTTATTATTTAAGACAATGTGACTAAAAAAATTAGACCTATTTTTATATCCAGGTCATTATACCTACTTTAGATTTCTGTAGTGATGTTCCAAATAACGATCCATTTATTATTATATTTATTCTTGAGAGAATATATGAAAACACATTTCATAACAAGTTACTGTTATAGGATACTCACACAAATACTATCATAAATTATTTCTATTAATACTCAAAATGAGTCATTCATATCCATTGTATTTTAGGGCTCTAAGGCTATCTCATTAGGTCCTTAGAACATTTAGAATAGGAGAAAGCACAAGTTTAAAAGAAAACAGTGTTTTTCAGTGTGATTAAATAGTATGCTCCAAGAGGCTTAAATATGCCTAGCAGTGCTACTCTTAAAACTACTTACTTCTACCCTGTAACTTTGATTTGAGTCAAAGGAATGGCTAAGATGAATTTGTATCCTTATTAACAAAAAATACTCACTTCTGAAGTGACCTACTAATAGGAATCATACTTTCCTTCAACTGTAATTTAGAGACATCATCTTCTGAAACCTGTAATTAAAAACACCAAATACAATGAAATATTTAAAATATTATATAACTATAAAACTAAATGCTATTTAAAATGTGATTAAAACATTAAAAAGTATTTTCTACATTTCCAAATAATTCTAGCAAATAATTTTCAAGACAGCATTATTTTTATTTTCCATTTATTGTAAAAACACTACAACAGCCATTTTTCAACTGTCCTAAAGTATACTTCTACATATACATCCATTAAAAATCAAGTCTTGGCTTAAAATTATGACTTCACTGAACAGGCTTATATCTCAATGATGTTTAAAATGAGAGGGGAAAGGATAGATTACACTCTACATATTAACACTATGATTATTAGAATGTAAGGACAGAAATTAAGAAATACAACTCAAATGTGCAGGTTGTGGAGGTTCTCAAAAGCTGATCATTTGTAATGAAAACTAAATTTCATAAATCTACTGAATAACAATAAAACAATGACAATAAAAAGAGCCATCATTTATTGAACATTTACCACGTACCAAGCACTATACTAAGTACTTTATACAGTTTGTCTCAATTTATCTTCTCAACAACCTCACTGTACAGAAAAGGAAATTGATACATGAAATAAGCCCAGCACAGAAATACAGATACTGAATAATAATCTCACTTATATGTAGAATCTGCATGTGGGGACAGGGAGTTGCAGAGATGTTTGTCAACTAATACAACATTTCAGTTAGACGAGAAGATTAAATTCAAGAGATCTATTGTACAACATGGTGACTAAAATTAATAAAATGTCATATACTTGAAAATTACTAACAGAGTAGATTTTCCATGTTCTTCACAAAAGTATGAGAAGTAATTAGCTTCCCTAGCGATTCCATGATGTTTCAAAACATCATGTTGTACACCAATATATATATATAATTTATCAATTAAAAATAAATAATTTTTAAATAGGAAACTGAAACTAAAGAGGTTAAATGATTTGCACAAATACTGCATTTGCTAATAAGTGATAGAATTAGAATTTACAATTATATTTGGGAAAACAGAAACTCTTACGTTCTTAAACACTATACTTTTGTGGGAAAAAAATTCATCATATAGAATGGCAGTCCAAAACAGAAAGAGATTTTCAAATTCCCAGGAAATACACAAATTGAAAAAATAAAAAGGATCTAAAGTAAAACTTGATATAATTGTATTTATAATACCCAATAAACACATGGTAACAAAATTAAATTTCAAATGACAAAGGTGTGTGGAGAAATCTAACACTGAAAAAGTATTCAGCCGGGCGCGGTGGCTCACGCCTGTAATCCCAGCACTTTGGGAGGCCGAGGCGGGCGGATCACAAGGTCAAGAGATCAAGACCATCCTGGCCAACATGGTGAAACTCTGTCTCTACTAAAAATACAAAAATTAGCCGGGCATAGTGGTGTGTGCCTGTAGTCCCAGCTACTCGGGAGGCTGAGGCAGGAAAATTGCTTGAACCTGGGAGGCGGAGGTTGCAGTGAGCCGAGATCATGCCACTGCACTCCAGCCTGGCGCCTGGCGACAAAGCGAGACTCTGTCTCAAAAAAAAAAAAAAGAAAAGAAAAGAAAAAGTTTTCTAGGCCTCCCTAAATATAACTATCAGAAGATGGGTCATATAGATTCATTTTGTAGATCATTAAAAAACAACTCTTACCACCCTTTCATACTATAGTTGTAACATCATCATAACTAAGATGTTGGATTTATAACCATAAGTTAAATAGAACAATCTGTTTAGAGACAAACACCTATAGAAATCAAACAGAATTAAATGTGAGTAAATTACTTCCTAAAAAAAAAGACTACTGCCACTTACAACATGTGTTATATGGCATGCTTACTAACATAAAACTATGTCTATAAAAAGATGTAAAAATCTTTATACAAATTCACAAATCTCAATTCATAAATCATGTTTGTGCTTACTTGTTTAATCTCTTCTTTTGGCTCTGTGGTCTTATTTTGATTAAAACTTTCTTGTACTGCTTGAAGATTAAATAACATTTGTTTCAGGGCTTCAACAGGACCATGATGTTTGCCTCCAGAAAGAGTACAACTCTAAGGTTAAAAATAGATGATAGTATAAAATTAACCATCCAAACTCAGGGAAAGAAGAGTTTTATTTTGTATTATTTTCCCGTAATAGAAAATTAATGTAAAAATCCAAACAATACATGTCAATAAAGTATTTTAAAAAATCAAAATTGTAATTCACCACTTCCCCATCCCCAGGCCCCAGGTGAAGTTACTTAGAGACAATCATGATTAAGGGTTTGGCGTACCCTTTCTAGTCATTGCTCTTTCAAAATAAATAGCACAAATTTATATTTATGACAAATTCATTTAGCACATGTAAAATAACAAATTTTTAGAACTGAAAAGGTCTTCAGAGGACAGATAAACCAACATGTTCTTTCCAGTTTATCAGGGACTAGAATTTCAAATATAGTATCCTCTGCACACTTTCAAATATGTTTTCATGTACAGAATGCTAGCTTTTCACCCCTTCATGGGACATACATTCCTTCTACCTAAATAACACTCATAGCTTGATTACCACTGACCTTATTTGTGTTCAATGGATGCAACAGTACTTAAGACACATAAGGTGGTCAGGATTCTTTTAAGATAATAAGTAAGGGGGAGAGAGATCCAAGATGGCCGATTAGGAGGAACTCGCGATTGCAGCTCCGAGAGAAAGCGCAGAGGGTGAGTGGACGCCGCATTTCCAGACGGATTTTTACTGCCCACAGACCAGGAGATTCACAGGGGGAAGAGCACCACAGGTCGCCAGAGCTGCTGGCTTGAGCGGTGCGGCCGCTAGTCCTGCACCATGAGGCAGGGAGCAGCGGCTCCTTCTGCAGAGTGAGTGCGACCAAGTCCCCTGTAAGCCAGCAAGGGGAGCTGAAACAGGGAGTCAAGCCAGGAGATTCCAGGGCAAAGAAAGCACCACAGGAAACACAACTGAACCCGGGTCGGTCCAGCTCTGTAGGGGAGGGGCGTCCTCCATTAGGACACACCCTGCAGTTCTCAGGGCAATTTGCCGTAACCAAGGCAACCCGCCACTACAGAGACTCTGTCACTACAGGGGCAGGCCAACATAGCGGAAGCAGTTCTAACTACACCCATATAAACAGGACTGCAGGGAAGTTCACAAGGAAGCTGGGCGGAGCCCACAGCAGCTCAGCGAAGCCTCTGCAGGTTGAGTGCGACTAGACTGCCACCTTGTGGGCAGGGAAAGCAACAACAAGACAGCGGAAAATCATAAAGCCCTAACTCCCTGGGACAGAACACCGGGAGTGAAGAAAAAGGGGGTTTATGAGTTCTGCTGCTGCAGACTTAAAATTACCAAAATCAGAAAGACAGCAACTACAAAGTCAATAGGCAGATAAATCCACAAAGATGGGAAGAAACCAGCACAAAAAGGATGAAAACACCCAAAATCAGAACACTTCTCCTCCTACAAGGGAGGACAACTCCCCACCAGCAAGGGAACAAGACTGGATGGAGAATAAGTGTGATGAAATGACACAATCAGCTTTCAGAAAGTGGATAATAAGAAACTTTCATGAGCTAAAAGAACATGTTCTAACCCAATGCAAAGAAACTAAGAACCTTGAAAAAAGACTTGATGAAATGCTAACGAGAATGGACAACTTAGAGAGGAATATGAGTGAATTGATGGAGCTGAAAAACACAACACGAGAACTTCGCGAAGCATGCACAAGTTTCAACAGCTGAATTGACCAAGCAGAAGAAAGGATATCAGAGGTAGAAGATCAACTCAATGAAATAAAACGAGAAGGCAAGATTAGAGAAAACAGGGTAAAAAGGAATGAACAAAGCCAACAAGAAATATGGGACTATGTGAAAAGACCTAATCTACGTTTGATAGGGGTACCTGAATGTGACGAAGAGAATGCATCCAAGCTGGAAAATACTCTCCAGGATATTATCCAGGAAAACTTCCCCAAGCTAGCAAGGCAGGCCAATATTCAAGTCCAGGAAATACAGAGAACACCACAAAGATATTCCCCTAGAAGAGCAACACCAAGGCACATAATCATCAGATTCACCAGGGTTGAAATGAAGGAGAAAATACTAAGGGCAGCCAGAGAGAAAGGTCGGGTTAGCCACAAAGGGAAGCCCATCAGACTCACAGCAGATCTCTCAGCAGAAACCCTACAGGCCAGAAGAGAGTGGGGGCCGATATTCAACATCCTTAAAGAAAAGAACTTTCAACCCAGAATTTCATATCCAGCCAAACTAAGCTTCATAAGTGAAGGAAAAATAAAATCCTTTGTGAACAAGCAAGAACTCAGAGATTTCATCACCACCAGACCAGCTTTACAAGAGCTCCTGAAGGAGGCACTACACATAGAAAAGAACAACCAGAACCAGCCACTCCAAAAACACACGAAATGGTAAACAGCATCAACACAATGAAGAATCTGCATCAACCAATGGGCAAAACAGCCAGCTAGCATCAAAATGACAGGATCAAATTCACACATAACAATATTAACCCTAAATGTAAACAGACTAAATGACCCAATCAAAAGACACAGACTGGCAAATTGGATAAAAAGCCAAAACCCATCAGTGTGCTGTATCCAGGAAACCCACCTCACATGCAAGGATACACAAAGACTCAAAATAAAGGGATGGAGGAAGATTTACCAAGCAAACGGAGAGCAAAAAAAAGCAGGAGTTGCAATTCTCATCTCTGGTAAAATAGACTTTAAAGCAACAAAGATCAAAAGAGACAAAGAAGGACATTACATAATGGTAAAGGGATCAATGCAACAAGAAAAGCTAACGATCCTAAATATATATGCACCTAATACAGGAGCACCCAAATACATAAGGCAAGTTCTTAAAGAATTACAAAGAGACCTAGACTCCCACACAATAATAGTGGGAGACTTCAACACCCCATTGTCAATATTAGACAGATCAACAAGACAGAAAATTAACAAGGATATCCAGGACTTGAACTCGGACCTGGAACAAGCAAACCTAATAGACATTTACAGAACTCTCCACCCCAAATCCACAGAATATACATTCTTCTCAGCACCACATCACACCTACTCTAAAATTGACCACATAATTGGAAGTAAATCACTCCTCAGCAAATGCAAAACAACGGAAACCATAACAAACAGTCTCTCAGACCACAGTGCAATCAAGTTAGAACTCAGAATTCAGAAACCAACCCAGAACCGCACAGCTTCATGGAAAATGAACAACTTTCTCCTGAATGCAGACTGGATAAACACTGAAATGAAGGCAGAAATAAAGAAAGAAACAGTCAATAGAGTGAATCGGCAACCAACAGAATGGGAAAAAATTTTTGCAGCCTACCCATCTGACAAAGGGCTGATATCCAGAATTTACAACGAGCTAAAACAGATTTACAAGAAAAAAACAAACAAGCCCATTCAAAAATAGGCAAAGGATATGAACAGGTACTTTACAAAAGAAGACATACATGAGGCCAACAAGCATATGAAAAAATGCTCATCATCACTGGTCATTAGGGAAATGCAAATCAAAACTACATTGAGATACCATCTCACGCCAGTTAGAATGGCGATCATTAAAAAATCTGGAGACAACAGATGCTGGAGAGGATGTGGAGAAACAGGAACACTTTTACACTGTTGGTGGGAGTGTAAATTAGTTCAACCATTGTGGAAAACAGTGTGGCGATTCCTCAAGGACCTAGAAATAGAAATTCCATTTGACCCAGCAATCCCATTACTGGGTATATATCCAAAGGATTATAAATCGTTCTACTATAAGGACACATGCACACGAATGTTCACTGCAGCACAGTTTACAATAGCAAAGACCTGGAACCAACCCAAATGCCCATCAATGATAGACTGGACAGGAAAAATGTGGCACATATACACCATGGAATATTATGCAGCCATTAAAAACGAGGAGTTCGCGTCCTTTGTAGGGACATGGATGAACCTGGAAAGCATCATTCTCAGCAAACTGACACAAGAACACAAAATCAAACACCACATGTTCTCACTCGTAGGTGGGTGTTGAACAATGAGAACACACGGACACAGGGAGGGGAGCACTATACACTGGGGTCTGTTGAGGGGGAGTGGGGGGGACAGAGTGGGGGTGGGGAGTTGGGGAGGGATAGCATGGGGAGAAATGCCAGATATAGGTGAAGGGGAGGAAGGCAGCAAATCACACTGCCACGTATGCACCTATGCAACAACCCTGCATGATTTTCACATGTACCCCAAAACTTAAAATGCAATTAAAAAATAAAAATAAAAATAAATAATAAAAAAAAATAAGGGATATTTAAAATTTCTTTTTAAAAGTCTTACCAGTCTATTATTTTACATCTTTCAAATGAGTTTCTGTGCCCTAATAACTATCTACCAAGTAGCAAATAGGCCTCTACAGATGTCTGTAATTTAACATATTTCAGCATAGACTGTGCACCATAAGTACTACTTAAACTTCAATTCTATAGAAAGTTGTTGATTAGCATAAGACACTCAAGGTAAGCAGTATGGTTAAAAAGATTTTAAAGACACTTCTATAGTTATATGAACAGGATATAAGAAACAGGAAGTGAAAAGGTAAAATGCTATAGCCATTGTGGAAAACAAGACAGGAATTCCACAAGAAATTAAACACAGAATTACTGAATGATCCTGCAACTTCCCTTCTAGGTATATATCCAAAAGAAGTGAAAGCAGGGACTCGGGTAGATATTTGTATACCCATATTTACAGCAAAATTATTCACAATAGCCAAAAGATGGACACAACCCAACAGTTCAACAACAGATGAATGAATAAACAAAATGTAGTACATACATACAATGGAGTATTATGCAGTCTAAAAAAAAAGGAAATTTTGACAAATGCTATAACATAGATGATCTTTAAAGATAATATGCTAAGCAGAATAAGCCAGTCACTAACAAGATACATATATAACGATTCTTCTTCCACAAGGTTCCTACAATAACAAGTCCATAGAGACAGAAAGTGAAAAGCTATTTGTCAGGGGCTGAGGAGGGGGGAAATAGGGAGTTAGAGTTTAATGAGTACAAAGTTTCAGTTTGAGAAGATAAAAAAGTTTGGAAGATGGACAATGGTGACAGCTACACACAAAGTGAAGGTACTTAATGCCACAGAACTATACACTTGAAAATGATTAAAATGGTAAATTTTAAATTTTATGTTATGTATATTTTACCGTAACAAAATAAAAACATTTTAAAAAGAAAAAAAAAGGTAAAAGGATCCAGTTAGGCATATACTCCTACACCCTTGGAGATAGTATCTGAAGCATAATCTCCAAATAACCTGCATACAGCCACTATTTTATTTTAGAACTTCGGCTGCCTTAGGCCAACCATAATAGTTACAAAAGGCTGCCTCTGGAATTTATGTCTGAGTTGAGTGACTTTTCATGCAAAGTAGTGGTCAGAGTATCAAAAGAAAACAGAAAACTAGAAAACATATAAACTGTGCCAATGTTAATGAATGTTTTAAAAAATATTGTAAAACCTCCTAATAAATGTCTCTGGGTACATCTCTGTATATCTCCAACTCTTAGAACCTTAGTGACAAACAGAACATAAGGAGAACCCAATATATAGTCATCCCTGGTTTCTTGGGAGACTGTTTCCAGGACCCTGTGTGAATATCAAAATAAATCACAAGCCAAGATACTATATCCAGCAAAGCCTTCCTTCAGAAATGAAAGAGAAATAAAACTTTCTTACATAACCAAAACCAATAGAATTCACCACTACTAGACCAGCCTTACAAGAAATTCTCAGGGGAATTCTACATCTGGAAGCAAAAAGATGGTAATAACCATCATGAAAATACATAGAAATATAAAACTTACTGGTAGAGCAGATACACGAAGGAAAAAGAAAAGAATCAAACACTACTACAGAAAACTACCAAACCATAATGATAAACAATATGAGAGGAAGAAAGAACATACAAACGACCAGAGTACAGTAAACAAAATGACAGGAATACATCCTCACCTATCAATATTAACGTTGAATATGAACAAACTGAATTCCCTACTTAAAATTTGAGATGAACTTCCTGAATGGATAAAAATAACATTGTTCAACTATATGTTGCCTACAAAGAAACTCCATTCACCTTTAAAGATACACACAGACTTAAAGTGAATGGATGGAGAAAGATATTCCATATAAGTGGTAACCAAAAGCAAGGTGGAGTGACTTTACTTATATGAGACAAATCAGACTAAGTCAACAACTGTAGAAAGAGACAAAGAAGGTTGTTATTATGGTTTAAGATTTCATATTACAACTTACCTTTAAGAAATAATCACTTGTTGAATATAAATTAGTATTATTCACTATGGACCTTTTTTTTTTTTAACTCCTGAACTCAAACAGTCCTCTAACCCTGGCCACCCAAAGTGTTGGTATTATAGCTGTGAGCCACCAAGCACAGCCAGACACAGTAAAACAGTATGAAGATTCCTCAAAAAATTAAATATAAAATAGAACTACCATATGATCCAGCAATCCAACTACTGGGTATATATCCAAAGGAAATGAAATCAATATGTCAAAGAAATATCTGCACATCCATGTTCACTGCATTATTCACAATAGTCAAAATGTAGACTCAACATAAGTATCTATCAACAAATAGAAGGGTAAAGAAAATGTGACACATATATACAACAGTATATTATTCAGTCTTCAAAAAGAAAGAAATCCTGTCGTGTGACAAAATGTATGACTCTGGAGGACATTATGTTAGGTAAAATTAACTAGGAGTAGAAAGATAAATATCATAGTTCTCACTTATATGGGAAAGCTTATTAGCTGATCTCAGAGAAGTAGAGTGTAAAATAGTGGTTCCTGGAGACTGGGAAAGGTAGGAGGGAGGTAAAGAATAGGGAAAGAGAAAGTCCTAAACACTAGGACTTATTTCTCCTACCCAGCTATAATTTTTTTTATATATTAAAATTATGTATAATTTTAATATATAAAATTTGTTAGTTTATTGTAGATTCTTTTGGATTTTGCATATACACTATCATGTCTTCTAATAATAGTAATTTTATTTATTTCCAATTCCTGTTATTTTTTTTTCTTTCATCTTTTTTTCTTTCCAATTCTTTCCCTTCAGAAATGAAATAAACTTTATTTCTCCTATCTAGCTATAATTTTTTATATATTAAAATTTTATAATTATATAAATTTTTATATATTAAAAATAAATTATATATAAATTTTTATATATTAAAAATTATATAAATATCATTTTATATATAAAAATTTATATATATAAAAAATTATAGCTAGATAGGAGAAATAAGTCCTAGTGTTCTAAAGCAATATCAGCTGACTATAACCAACAACAAATTATCATTTATTTCCAAATACCTTAAAGAGAGGATTTTAAATATTCCCAACACAAAGAAATGATAACTATTTGAGATGATGGATATGCAAATCACCCTAATTTGATCACTATATATTCATGGCTCATCACATCACCATGTATCCCATAGACATGTATGGTTATTATGTGTTAATTAAAAAATTTAAAATATTATAAAAAATAATATGATCAATAATTCTGAGAGGAATGATGTGTATTTGAGGAGATGATTTGAGTCTTTTTTTGCTTTATCTAAGTAACTTAAGAATATCTACATATTATTCATAAATCTTTTAATAAGTTTTAAAACTTTTAATTTCACCCACCTGATTATCATTATTTAGAAAGTCTTCAAGAACTCCTTTAGCACTCTTTGCCCTTGAAGTTTGTTGAGGACCATCATCAGAGTTAACAGGAACAGGAGATTTGCTAGAGAGGAATTAAAGGATGCAAGATAGCAATTAAATTCCCAATTTCTAAAAAGTAAACAGTATACGATTTAAGAATTCTCATTTAAGTACAAGTAGGTACCAAGAAATAATAATCATGGATGTGATTCATATTAATGTTGTATGGTAATTCCCTCATCCTCTCCCTAAACTGATACCAGAATCCAACCCCTTATCCCTCTGCTTCTCTCTTCAAGCTTTGAGAAAACACTATGAAGAAACTGAAGATACTAGTATTCAGCTAAACAAGCCCTGAACTACAAGTATGCTCCAAAAGTTCACTTTGTTTGAAATAAACAGTACATTTTTCCAATTAAACATTGTTACCAGATAATAACCAAAAACCCCAGAAACTCATAAAAGTTTTTACTAGAATGGGAGTTACAACTCCTACTTGAAGGCAACAGAACAGACTTCACCTTTATAACTGGTATTAACATAAAGGACTGATTATTCTGAGAAAAGAATTCTGAAATTAACATTCCTGCATGCAATCTTAGTCCCACTCACTGTATGACCTTAGGTAATTTATCTGAATTTCGGTTTCAACAATTGTCATCCCCTCTATCTCATAGACACAGTGCATAAACTAACTGAGTTAATTTTCTATGTACCTAGTACATTTAATAGATAATAAATACCCATTTATTTCCTCATATTCAAGGGGCAGTAGAGGAAAGGGTATCTCCAGCAAAAACAAGAATGTCCCCAGAATCATATTCTATTAAGTCACAAAAATGAATTCAATCTATTTCTCTCTTATTCATATATTACTATAAGGTGTGTAACTCAAGAACTCAGACATCTTAAGAATCTTTTTTTTAACATTTACACAATGCTAACGTTTTTATTTAACAAGTATGCTTCTTTATTGACATATTTGATTTCTAATTTACAACCTATTTCATACTATCAGGTACTCCTTTCCCCCATTCTTTACCAACACTTTGTATATCCACTGTCTGTTATTAAAAAACATTTACCAGATTGTTAAAGATGGGTGGAGGGTACATAGGGTTCATTATACTATCTTTCAACTTTTGTAATTTATGTTAGCTTTTCCATAATAAAAAAGTATTTTTAGAAAAAGCAATGATCTGGTTGTGGTTTTACTCTACCACTTAGAATACTACCTTGAGTACTTTCTATTCAATTTTGTTTTTGATGACAGGTTTACAATAATTTGTCAATCTCAAACTGAGATCTATTCCTTCTCAGCAATTCATCACTAGTTTTATCTACAAATATACCCATCACAATATAAATTCAGTCTTCCAAAAGTGAATTATTATATGTAAGGTACTGAGCCAATCTATTGATAATATTAATTATGCAAGCTAGAAGTTATATTACCAAATTATAAAATATATTAATTGCATTCAAAAAATTTAAGCACCTCTGATACTACTTGCTTGCCCATTTTGGTTCCAATTAAAAGAAAAGTATTGCAGCTATGATACTTTATTAATACACAGCACAAGTGATAAAATAAGCAACTAGGAAACAAGAAAAGTAAGAGAAGTTAAGTATTATGTGAACTTGTTATCAACCTAAGTTTAAATATACATTTCTCCAGTTGAAACAACTGGAGAAATGAAGCTAAAAGGAGAAAATAAAATATCCTAGATAATCATCACCACTACTAAAATTTATGAGAGTGCTCATCTTAGTTCAGAAACTTCATATTCATTTTCTGGTGAAATTAATCTTCACAACAACCCTGAATCAGACATTATTTCTCCATCTTTAAAGTTTAGAGAAGTCACGTAAATTATACAAAGCCATACAGCAAGAAAGTGGCAGAGGTAGGCTTCTAAATTGGAATTATAGTCAATCTCTACATTCTGAAAAGAGACAGTCAACTGAGAATAAAAAACGAATCCAGGAACTGATAGACTCTCTATAACAAAATGAAAGTTTAGACAAGTAAAGATAATAAATTATGAGAGCCTAAGGCATGATATGAGGTTAGCAATAATGCATTTATGGTTAAAAAAAAAAGTATCATCATTTAAGGAAAACAACAACTAAAAGGGAAAGTAAAATGTAAATAAATTTATAACTCTATTATATGGAGAGGAAAAACTTAGAAGAAAATAACACAGATTTTATAATACTACTCTGCAAAATAATTTTTTCTGGTTTTAATCCCTGATATTAAGATGCTTATCAATACTTTATAATGAAACAAAATGAACACATAACAAAGACAGATGTTATATAACATACCTAAGGTTATGAAACATTACACCATCCTGTGGTTAATAAATGAAAAATGCAATTTAAAGCAAGTAACACAAAGCTAAGTTCTATGGAATTACAATATTATTACCATTCATTTAAATATAAATCAGATATTCATGACATTTTTCACTTGGAAAACTAAAGTTTTTCCATTGTCACTTACTTACAAAGTAACAGGAACATTTTCCCATGATCTTTCTGCTTCAAGTTTATCTAACGAGCAAGGACTGCCATCCTTTTTCATAGACTTTGGTAATTCTTTAGTACACTGCTCTAGATTTCTCTTGGCCTTCAAGATAAGCAATTCAATTTTGTCACCTAATTTTAAAAGATGACTATTAGTCCTTGAAGAAAAAAGTTAATGCAAAGCATAACAAAATCTCACAAACAAGTCAAAATTCTGATAATCTGGAATGTATATTCATCTATAACAGCAAATTAAGATGTGACATTTCAAGCAAAGAAATAAGTGGGAGAAAAGACATTTTCTAGTTACAAAATGCTGTATGTGAAGATTATAAGCATTCTAAAAAGATTACATGAAAACAAGACATAAAAGCTCCCAGATATTACCTCAACTTTACAGCACTTGTTTTGGTTTTAAAAAAAGAATAAAACAATAAGCTATAAACAAAGTATTACCACTGAATGGCTGTGTGGATTGTCCTGGGAGAAGCAGATTCTCACATCGACACTGGGTATGTTCAAAATCACATTTGTATTCATTAACTAATTCTTTATCATAACTCAAGGAATTTGAAAACTTTGAGGGTTCAAAAGAATATTCAAAACAATCTAATTTATTAACAAGCTGAGAAGTTCCTTGTGCCTGATGACTATGTCTAGGGGGACACTGATCATCTTTAAATATTTTATAAACCCTTTGACTATTTGCATCAGGTAGCAAATCTTGATTGTGGAGCCAGACTGGGTATTTGAAATCAGGTATACTAGTTATCTCTGAAACATTAAGGTCAGATTTCTGGCTAGTGAGCCATCTTGGATAATTCTTTTCAAGATTGTGTTCTGAACTGTCCTTGAAAGACGATTTCTTACAATTATTAGTCCTATTGATAAGTTTTGGGTTTTTCAGCCTACCACATTGCTTTCCATTTATATTTGTGCGTACAACAGGAGTAACTATGTTATCTTTGTCCACAGGAGTGGAGGGTCCTTGAAAATTTGGATTCTTTTCAGTGTCCAATGAACCCAGTATTCCATGGCATTTCTTGTTTTTCTTCCTCATTCGGTGACTTGGTCTAACATAAGTAAAAGAAAATGATCCATCTGCTGGGAGTCTTAATAGATCATCAGTTGTTAGGCTCATAGAGTCTATGTCATTAGTAGTCTGTCTTTTATAGGATATGAAGTTTGAGTGCTTTTTGCAATCAAGGTTTTCAAAAGCTGAAAAACAAAGAACAGTTCTGTTTATCTTTATTGTATACAAATATTTTACAATATCCAACAGTAAATGAGAATTAAGAATTTGAGTCATTTTGCTGCTTTCCCCTTATCCTCACTAAAGCTTTAAAAGCATAAAAGGTATAGGTTGATAAAATAGGATGTGCTTTCTTTCTCACATGATTTTTCAATCTGTGTTACTTAATATCTACATGTTTCTCTCCAACCTCCTGAATTTTCCTGTTCTCTAATTTATTGTTTCTTCAACTTTTTTCATCTAGACCTGATACACTAATACAATCATAGTAACATTGGTCACTCAATACTGACTGCAGCATAGAAAAAATATGCTATTAAACTAGGTGGAAAAATAACTTGCTCTGTCACCTACAAACCCTTCAGTGGCATGGATTACACAGAGAGAACAGCTGTTCTAATTCCCTTCCTCTGGAATATATTGACCACATCCCTCTAAGTGAGGAATACAAACTTCTTCATTCTAGAATCATTCTGTAAGTGTTCAGTAAAGTAGCAATTGACTTATTAACAATTGCATGTTCCAAACTTGTCTTCAAGGAAGCTTTATTATGGACAAACTCTTAACATCTTGTGAATATTACTGTTCCATAGAGAATTACATAATCATTTTACAAAAACACCCAGATCTCAATACTATAATAGTTATTTTTACTCCAAAATAACAAAAATAATGTCGAGCTGTACAATACTACAGTACATTTCTCAAATGCTTCAAAACATCTGAACATAAATAAAACATAAAGAACAAAAGCATACCATTGTTTGGTTTGTAACTATAGTTGCAGAACTGTGGCATATTAGTAAAACCCTCATCAATGTTAATTTTTCCAGTGCTTGCACCAGGATACATTTGGCTTAAATCAAAATCATCAATATAAGCCTGTAGAGCTTGAGAAGCAGATCTGTAGAGCTTATCTTTATAGTGAAAAGAGCCATCAGAATGAGAGGAATTACTACCACTCAGGCTGCAGCTTGCCAGCAGCGAAGATACTGAAGATTCCCGAGAACAATGTCTATGTTTTGTGTTTGATTTTGCCATGGCTTCTTCAAAGTGGATTATTTCTATTCATTTCCCTTAAAAATAACTGTAATACAAAAACAAAATGTTAAGGTGCCATTAAAAATAGTGACCATACACAAACAAAATTACTAAATATTTCAACCTTTATAATTTTCTTTAAAGAATAAAATCTATTATCTATAATAGACACTCCTTGTTAGGAATTGTAGATTTTTTGTTCCCTTTATTATTGTGAATTCCTTCATCAATGATTTAGAAAACATTTTCTGAGTACCTACTATGTGCCTAGAAGTATGTATACAAAAGTTATCTGAGAATATACATGGAAAATACCAAGGAAAGAGTACTTACTTTTTAAAAAGTCTTAAAAACTACTTATGAACAGTCTTTTCTCTCCTGGTGATATATTCTATGACATCACAATACCTAAAATTCCCCTATACATAATAGTTTTCAAATCATAAGCCTACCACCATGTGCTGCAGATAATAGTGTTCAACAAAATTTTTAAAGCCATCAAATGAAGTATTCAAAACAAGAAGGCACAGTGGAGAATATTCACTTTCAATGTTGTAAACACTAGTATATTTTCAACATTTAAATCTATAAATAAACTGCAGGTCTTATACCGGAATGAGCTAGTAATATGTACTCTTCCTAAAACAGTTAATAATCATTCCTGACCTTGGTTTTTGGTAACACCCTCCGTATTTTCAATTCTTACATTAAATGGATTCAGTTCACTTCTTTTAAAGGAAGCATAAATAGTGTGAAAATCAACTCAATGTATTGTTCTTACTGTTTTTCCATTATTGAGAGAATCCCTGTCCGCCTCAGTACAGTAATAGGATGTATATTTGAAAAACCTAAGAAATAACAGAATAAATCGGCATTAATTCAGTCCATGATATGACATTCTTTTTAAAATTAAATCAATGGATTTCCTATACTAAAAAAGGATTAATTTTGAGGACTTAACAATGCTATGATGTTATAATGTTTAATTTTTGGCTATAATTTTAGAAATATTTAAGTTATAAAAACTTTTAATGTAATCTTAGTAATCATCAAAATTTGGCTTTAAAATATCCAGTTTTCTAATTAAATAAGAGACAGGGTAAAATGTCATCCTACCACAGCGTTAGAGCATGCAGTGGCCATTACAAGAGATGTGACCTTGGTCAGTGCAAATGGCAAAACATAAGGTAACAGTTATTCAGCCTCATCGATTTCTCTGAATGCTGAAATACTGGCATATCTCTGACGAATGGCTAAACTAAGCCAGCTTTACACTTTCCATATCCCTTTTATTTAAAGAAGTTTAAATTCACTTAGGCAAATGTATTTGGATAAGCCTGACCAAAGGTTTTCCCTCCTTGAATGCAGAACAGGCTACTGATTTTATTTTACAAAACCTTAAAAGAGAAAGCTGTTGTACTGGTCTCCTTAAGTGGTGATACCATTTACTAGATATTTCAACTCAAAGGACGGAGAAAAAGAAAATGTACAATTTAAGTTTTATTATGAAGTTTTCAAACTTTTTCCCCAAAAAAAAGAATGCAAAAATAGAATCGTTCAATAAACCCCTATGCACTCAACAACCTGCTTCCAACAATCACTGAACATACCCCAATTGTGGCTGAAGTGGGGAGAAGTGGGTGGAGGTACGGTATTGTAGATTTTTTATCTTTATTATTGTGAATTCCTTCATCAATGATTTAGAAAACATTTTTGAGTATCTGTTATGGTATGGTACCCACTCACTTCCCCCCACTTCAGCCACAGGATTATTTTGAAACCCACATATCTCATGCAAATTCCATATATCTTACCATTTTCTCCATATAGGCTTCAGTTCGAATGTCCAAAAAAAATTCATCACGCAGAACAGAATGTTAAACTTATTGACAAAAAATTTCAACTACCTTTGATTCAAAAACAGAACGTTCAGTGTTAAATGGCCAATGGGAATATCACACAGGAAATTAAGAACAACTCTTGGACATAGCTCTGTGACTGCTAAGTTAGGAAAGGGAATGTGTTCATTCGGCAGCAGAAAGCCAGGAACCCACGGACCCAGCCTGCGAAGGGCGCCCGCCCCCTGCACTGCGCATCTTCCCCTACCCTGAGCGCAGTGGGTTCCAACTTTTCCAGTCACATCCAGGCGACACCCTCCCTTTAGAGTTCCACCACCCGTTAGTCACAGACACAGACAAGGTTTTCAATGAGATGTTCTTCACTCCGAAACCATTTATTCAGCAGCCAGGGCGACCACCGCAATGGATGGACGGAGAAGTGTTCGAAGGCGACCGCCCCAGAGCGCAAGCCCCTACCCGTCGCCACCTCAGGTCCCCAGATGGCCGTGTCAGGCCCCTTCGCGGCGTCCCGGGACCCTTCCTCGCCCAAGGGGCACTTCCCCTACAGTGTTCTTCCTTCCACAGAGATTACGGACGCGACTCCCCTCAGGAGACGTCTCCTTCTCTTTCCCCGCCACCCCCCTTTCGCCTCTTCTCGGCTGTCACAGTATGGGACACCCCTCGAAAAGACACCCTCCTTTCCGGCCTAACTCACCCCTAAGGCCCGAAAGTTAAAAAAAAAAAAAGAAAGAAAGAAAGAAAAAGAAAACGCACACTTCCACAGTTCGCCGCCGCAAGCCCAGGCCTGTTACCCGAAGCGAGACACCACAAAGCATCCCCAACGCGGACACCTCCCCGCCTCAGGCTCGGCTCACTCGTTGCTTCCTCCGCCGTCACGGCGCAGCTCGACGCCCGCGCTCGCTTTCAAACCGCCCCAACATGGCGCCGGCCTGCGGTGCGCATGAGCGGCAGTGGGGCGCAGGGCACGAGCGGAGGCGAGTAAGCGGCCGGAACAGAGAAAAGACAGCTGTGGGCGTTAGGTCGCGGCCCCTGCTGGGAGGTGCAGTTTCTCCCTCCTTTCTGGTGCTGGGAGGAGTGGATCTGGGCTGCGTCCAAGTCGCTGCCCCCCACGCCCTCCAAACCTCAGTCACAGCTATTCTCGGCCAGTTTGCTTCGGCCGGCCCCGGGGTTTGCGGGAGGGGACTAGGTGCGGAGGGAGACTTAAGGACGCTGGTGGCAGTCGTTCCGGTCGTTGAGAGTCAGCCTCACAGTTCCAGTCCTTCCAAGTGAGCTCAGCCTCCCCGCTTTCAAAGCATCCCCTCCCAAAAATAAGACATCATCTCAGCTAGTAGGCAGCCCCCCTCACCGCTTCTTTCGCTCCCTCTTCAGCGCCTTTCCTATCGCACCCCGGAGCCTCTCACACACAAAACAGATGGGAGACTGGAGAGAGAATTTGTCCAGGGGTGGGATTTAACAAACTCCTTGGAAGCCTTGATTCCCAGGGAAGAATGGCAGTGACCCAGCATAGACTGGACGCCCAGTCAGGCAGCCCAGAAAGAGGGATATTATACAAACAGGTGTAAAGACCCACTAACAACAGGTGTGAACCTATCTACCAAGCTGGAAAGAATCCAGTTTCAACCAAGTGGTGTATCAAAAAAAGAGGCCATCCAATGTTGGTTTATGTTTATTTTCCACTGACCCTATGAGTGAAGATATCCTTGACCATGTCTCCATCTAAGTATGTTCCAGCTCATGCGACGTTCCATCACCAGGTAATGCAACTGTTTGGGCTTTCTTCTTTTTACCCTTTGTAGCCTCTGGGCTCCCGGTCAGCCGGCACGTCTGCCGGGGACTCTTGGCCAGCAAGATGGTTCCAACCTGAATAGGGGAGTGCGCGGGAAGAAAAGAGAGAAAGAATAGAGAGGTCCGGAGGGTCAAGTGAGCCGTTTGCTCAAATGACAAATTTATTTTGCACACAGTTAGTATATATATCTTTGTCCTACTTCATTTGCAGGAACAGACACCAATATCTCATACATCAAAGGGAACAGAAAGTCCTGGGATACAAGCTTAGGCAGCAGATAACACAATAGTAAAATCAGGTACATAATCCGATACAATCAAGTCATCCAGACGGGTCTCATTATCAGGTTGGGGAAAGCTAAAGTTAAAAAGTTAACTATCTATGCAAGGCACCAGAGAGGCAGTAAGCCTGTTAACTATGCAAACAGCAGTGAAAGCTAAAGTTAAAAAGTTAACTATCTATGCAAGGCACCAGAGAGGCAGTAAGCCTGTTATCTATGCAAACAGCAGTCACAAGAACAAGCACAGGACCCAGCAAATGGGTAGACAAAGTCATAAAATGCAGAAACAGAAAATAAACACAATGTCTTCTCAGACCACATAGGTATCACCTTATCCTCTAGCAAAGTTGCTTTTAGATATCCTTTGATCTCAGTTTAACTTTCCCGATCTCGACTGCCTCCAACGGGAAACTGTGTCTGGGCTCAAGCTCACCATATGGTGAGGCCCAATTCCGAGGGGCTTCACATGGGAGCGATCCCCACAGTAGCCTACTAAATTTTACCTTCCTTTTTCTCTTACCAAATGAGAAAGTCCAGAAGCTGTAAGGTTCAGTTTAGTGGTTCAATTAAACACAGGTCTATGTGGCAGTAATAGTTAATGATTTGAAAATAAGACATATCCTGCTAGTGGTATGTTCTAATAATCTTCAAAGTCTCTAGATCTATAAATATCAAGTAGGTTTCTAAGAGGAAATCAAGAATGGTGTTTTATATGCTAATACAAGACCTGGTCAGGGATTAAACAAGGATCGTTAACGACATGAGCTTAAAAAGTTAGATTTTTGTATCCACCTTCCACCTAAATGTCTTTTTTTTTTTTTTTTTTTGAAGTCAGGTATGGAGTTTTCTTTTTTTTTTTTAATTGCATTTTAGGTTTTGGGGTACATGTGAAGAAGATGCAAGATTGTTGCATAGGTACACACATGACAGTGTGATTTGCTGCCTTCCTCCCCGTCACCTATATCTGGCATTTCTCCCCATGCTATCTCTCCCCATCTCCCCACCTAAATGTCTTTTTAAACTGAGTTTCTTCAAAACCGTTTCTTAAAGATTCTTTTTATAAACAGTATTTTTTTAAAGTTTTTCACACTATCTTTTTCTTTCATCTTGGGGCATATATATAGCAAATATTTCCTAATGAAGACAGTATAGATAAAAGACATTGAGAAAGATATAAAGGAAATTATCAAATATATTTACCTAATTCATGGATCAAAATAATTCTACTTCTGCCTTGTTTCCTCACAAGTTAAGAGATATGGAGATTTCCACAAGGATTTGGAGGGGATCCCCAATAGTTACTAAAATTCTGGATTAGCTCTGTCAGGAAAAGTAAAGGAACCAGGACTCTGCTAGGAAAGAGAAGGAGGTTATAATAATGGTTTACTAAAATTTTTCAAATATAGAGGCTCTCAACTACCTGTTGTGCCTTGCTGGAGAATTAAATAAGAGAAAATAGATTTACGATCCAAGCTGAAGAGTTTTAGGTGAGAGGTAAGGAAGAAATGTTCCAATAATTAAACTTTAAGAAGGTTTGTTTAAGTGCTAAGGAGGCAGATCTTTGGAGAGTTTTTTAAATGATGGATTTACACGTGTCCGTTTTGTAAAGAGAAACTAACCATTTTGTTATCCCAGTATAGGGCTTCACACTGTTTCAAGCATTTTTACATATATTAACTCAATCCTTATAATAATTTAGTGAGATGGATATTATTATCCTCATTCTATAGATGTGGAAATTGAAGTTCAAAGGTTAAGCAATTTACTCAAAATAATACAGCTGGTACTAAGTGACAAAGTCAGGATTTGAATCCTGCTCTGTTTTTTCCCTAACTGAAAGCTGGATAATGAGCAAAGGACCGGTGAGACTGAAGCTTCCTGAACTCATTCACAGAAGAAATAGTATCTAATATCTTTCTCAACTGTTGCTACACTTACAACAGTGCTTGTCTCAGTCCTTTTGGGCTACTATAAGAAATTACCAAAGACTGAGTGACTTGTAAACAATGAATTTAATTCTCACAGTTCTAGATCCTGGAAGTCTGACATCTGGGTGGCAGCATGGTTTGGTTCTGGTGAGGGCCCACTTCTGGTTGCAGACTGCTGACTTCTGGCAGTGTCCTCACATGGCAGAAGGGGCCAGTGAGCTCCCTGAGGTCCCTTTTGTGAGGCCACTAATCCCATTCACAAGGGCTTTGCCCTCATGACCTAATCATCTCCTAATATCACCTTGGGAGTTAGGATTTCAACATATGAATTTTAGGAAGACAAACATTCAGTCCATTGCAGTTTCTAAATTCAAGTAGGGTTCAGTCAATGTGTTTAAATTGAGTTGATTTAAACTTGATCCTATCTGAGGAGGTGACAGTTAAGCAAAGATACCTATGAAACAGTCATGTGAATACATTGGAGAAGAAGGTGACAAGCAGTAGAAACAGCAAGTACAAAGAACCTGAGGGAGGCAATTGCTTGATTGTATTTGAGGAACAGCCAGGAGATCAAATGATTGGAGCTAAGTGAACAAGAAGACTGGTAGGAGTTATATTTGAAGAGGAAGCCAGGGGTCAGATCACTTAGTGCCACTGCTACTCATTTTAAAAAGATTAATCCTCAAGAACACATAACCAACAGATCATGATGCTTCATAAGAGAAAGGAAGCATGATTAATCTGTTAGAAATTGAAATTATTTATTGAATAACTATCATCCAGGCACTGGGATAGAACCTGAAGCATATCATCTCATTTAATCCTCACACTAATTCTACAAGGTAGATATTATCCTAATTTTATACCTTGAGAAAAATGGAAAAACAGAAATATTAAGTAACATGCTTCACACAATAGGTGGCAGAGACAAAATATGACCCAGGTTTCTGATTCCAAAGTCTAGATTTTTCTACTGTACCACAGTTTCTCATTTGAAAGACTGTAAGGAGAGAGGGGTTCATGCATACATGCATTCAGCAAGTAATTATTGTTCATTTATATGTGACAGGCACTATAGAAATAGTATTAAAATGTAAGATAGCACTTAAGTTTTTACATGATTATATTCTTATCAGTTGTTTGTTTTTAAAACTTTGCAGATAGGTGGACTATAAGGTAATTGCCCAACAAATGGCTCAAGAAGTTTTAGGCTATAATCAAGATACGTTGGGCTGGAAAGTGATTAAAACTTCAGTAAGAAAATAAGTTAAATTATGTTTTCATAGTTTGTTTTTAAATAAGAAACAATTCATTGTAAAGATTTTATTTAAAAAAAAAATTCTGTGCCAGGTGCAGTGGGGTGCACTTATAGTACCAGCTACTCAGGAGGCTGAGACAGGAGGACCACTGGAGCCCAGGAGTTTAAGGCTGTCATGCGCTATGATTGTGCCTGTGAATAGCCACTACTCTCCAGACTGGGCAACATACTGTGGCTCTATTCTGAAAAATATATCTATATATATATATTTTTTATTTTTTTACAAACCAGAAAAAAAATCTTTTTAATTTTTGTTAGTTTTTCATTTTTATTTTTCTGCATTTGACAGCTAATTATTTGTGGATTTTTATTTCCCTTTGAGAAAAAGATAACTGTTTCCAGTAAGCCTTCTAGAAAATCCCATGGAAATCTGTGAGTACAATTTGCTGTTTATAATTACTGTTTTAACTTCAATGGCATTGTATCTGGAATTTCAGTGCTGCTTTATTAGCTATAATAAATTATTTTATAGTAATAAATAGAAATTATTGTCACTAGGCTAAAAAAAATGTGATATTAGTAAAATATAGCAATTAGATACCATCCAATCTTCTATTTCCAAATCTGATGACAATCAGATAAAAAAATCCCTTCTAATTACTAATTCACTAAAACAGGAAATTTCTACTTCAAGAAATAATTACTATAAAAGCAGATTGGTATTTTCTTGCTAACAATAATATTTTACGGAGTTTAAAACCCTTCACCTGTCCATTAAATGAACCACTAAAAAGTAAAGTTTATTTCTTCATTTTATTTTGTTTTTTTGAGACAGGTTCTGGCTCTGTTACTAGGCTGGAGTGCAGTGGCACAATCTCAGCTCACTGCAACCTCTCCCTCCTGGGCTCAAGCAGTCCTCTCACCTCTGCCTCCTGAGTAGCTGGGACTACAGGCACACACCACCATGGCCAACTAATTTTTCTATGTTTTTGTAGAGGTGGGGTTGCCCAGGCTGCTCTCAAACTCCTGAGCTCAAGCAATCTGCCTGTCTCAGCTTCCCAAAGTGCTGGAATTACAGGCATGTGCCACTGTGTCTGGCCTACTTCCTCATTTTAAATAAAATATGCATTTTTTTCTATATACTGCTTTTAAATACTTTTAAAGATCATATTATTTCAAATACAAGTACACTAAGGGAAAGTATGTTGCCTTTTTAGTTTTATTTTTCGGAGTTCGTTTATTGCTCATGATAGTACATCAAGGCCATCAGATCATCATAAATTTCATCCAGTTCCTTTTGGAGTCCATCACAGGCCTCTTACCAGACATTCCCCAGCACCAGCCCAGAGCCTGGTAGCCCCACTGGGTATAGACCCAGAATAACAATCACTGCAATCTGGCTCTCAGGAAGCCCCATTCCTAGGGAAAGGGGGAGAGCACATCAAGGGATCACCCCATGGGACTAGACAATCTGAACAACAGGCTTTTAAGTTCCAAAGCATTCCACTGGAATAGTCTACCCAAATAAAAAGAAAAAAGTAATTCTGGTAATCTGACAAAACAGGTTCTATAACACCTCTAAAACATACCAGCTCCCCAGAAATGGATCCAAACCAAGAGTCTGTGAATTGCCGTATAAAGAATTCAGAATGTTGATTATTAAGCTACTCAAGGAGATACCAGAGAAAGATGAAAACCAATTTAAAGATTTTTTTTATCGTACTTTAGGTTCTGCGGTACATGTGCCGATCATGCAGGATTGTTGCATAGGTACACGCATGGCAATGTGGTTTGCTGCCTCCATCACCCTGTCACCTACATCTGGCATTTCTCTCCATGGTATCACTTCCCAATCTCCCCACCACCCCCAGTATCCCTCCCTTGGTCTTCCCCCAACAGACCCCAGGGTGTTATGCTCCCCTCCATGTGTCCACGGGTTCTCATTGTTCAACACCTGCCAATGAGTGAGAACATGCGGTGTTTGATTTTCTGTTCTTGTGTCAATTTGCTGTGAATGATGGCTTCCAGATTCAGCCATGTCCCTACGAAGGACACAAACTCATCGTTTTTTTATGGCTGCATAATATTCAATGGTGTATATGTGCCACATTTTCCTTGTCCAGTCTATCATTGGTGGGCATTTGGGTTGGTTCCAGGTCTTTGCTATTGTAAACAGTGCCGCTGTGAACATACGTGTGCGTGTGTGTGTCTTTATAGTAGAATAATTTATAATCCTTTGGGCATATACCCAGTAGTGGGATTGCTGGGTCAAATGGAATTTCTATTTCTAGGTCCTTGAGTAAGCACCACACTGTCTTCCGCAATGGTTGAACTAGTTTACACTCCCACTAACAGTGTAAAACTGTCCCTGTTTCTCCACATCCTCTCCAGCATCTGTTGTCTCCAGATTTTTTAATGATTGCCATTCTAACTGGTGTGAGCTGGTATCTCAGTGTGGTTTTGATTTGCATTTCCCCAATAATCAGTGATGATGAGCATTTTTTCATATGTTTGTTGGCCTCATATATGTCTTCTTTTGAAAAGTGTTTGTTTGGATGGGTTTGTTTGTTTGTTTCTTGTAAATCTGTTTTAGTTCTTTGGAGATTCTGGATACTAGCCCTTTGTCAGATGGGTAGATTGCAAACATTTTTTCCCATTCCATTGATTGCTGGTTCACTCTAATGATTGTTTCTTTTGCTGTACAGGACCTCTGGAGGATAATTAGGTCCCATTTGTCTATTTTGGCTTTTGTTGCCAATGCTTTTGGTGTTAGACATGAAGTTCTTGCCTATGCCTATGTCCTGAATGGTTTTGCCTAGGTTTTCTTCTAGGGTTTTTATGGTGTTAGGTCTTATGTTTAAACCTTTAATCCATCTGGAGTTAATTTTAGTGTAAGGTGTCAGGAAGGGGTCCAGTTTTTGCGTTCTGCACACTGCTAGCCAGTTATCCCAACATCCTTTATTAAACAGGGAATCCTTTCCCCATTGCTTGTTTTTGTCAGGTTTGTCAAATATCAGATGGTTGTAGGTGTGTGGTGTTGCCTCCAAGGCCTCTGTTCTATTCCATTGGTCTATATCTCTGTTTTGGTACCAGTACCATGATGTTTTGATTACTGTAGCCTTGTAGTATAGTTTGAAGTCTGGTAGTGTGATGCCTATGGCTTTGTTCTTCTTGCTTGGGATTGTCTTGGCTATGTGGGCTCTCTTTTGGTTCCATATGAAGTTTAAGGTGGTTTTTTCCAGTTCTGTGAAGAAGGTCATTGGTAGCTTGATGGGGATAACATTGAATCTATAAATTACTTTGGGCAATATGGCCATTTTCATGATACTGATTCTTCCTAACCATAAGCATGGAATGTTTTTCCATCTGTTTGTTTTCTCTCTTATTTCCTTGAGCAGTGGTTTGTGGTTCTCCTTGAAGAGGTCCTTTACATCCTTTGTTAGTTATATTCCTAGGTATTTTATTCTCTTTGTAGCAATTGTGAATGGGAGTTTGCTCATGATTTGGCTCTCTGTTAGTCTGTTATTGGTGTATAGAAAAGTTTGTGATTTCTGCACATTGATTTTGTATCCTGAGACTTTGCTGAAGTTGCTTATCAGTTTAAGGAGATTTGAGGCTGAGATGATAGGGTCTTCTAAATATACTATCATGTCATCTGCAAATAGAGACAATTCAACTTTCTCTTTTTCTAATTGAAAACACTTTTTTTTTTTCTTGCCTAATTGCTCTGGCTAGAACTTCCAATACTATATTGAATAGGAGTGGTGAGAGAGGGCATCCTTGTCTAATGCTGGATTTCAAAGGGAATGCTTCCAGTTTTTGCCCATTCAGTATGATATTGGCTGTAGGTTTGTCATAAATAGCTTTTATTATTTTGAGATATGTTCCTTCAATACCTAGTTAATTGAGAGTTTTTAGCATAAAGGGTTGTTGAATTTTGTCAAAGGCCTTCTCCACATCTATTGAGATAATCATGTGGTTTTTGTCTTTGGTTCTGTTTATGTGGTGGATTATGTTTATAGACTTGCATATGTTGAACCAGCCATGCATCCTCAGAATGAAGCCTACTTGTTTGTGATGGATAAGCTTTTTGATATGCTGTTGCAGTCAGTTTGCCAGTATTTTATTGAAGATTTTTGCATCTATGTTCATGGTGGATATTGGCCTGAATTTTTTTTTTTTTTTTTTTGAGTCTCTGCTGGGTTTTGGTATCAGTATGATGTTGGTCTCATAAAATGATTTGGGAAGGATTCCCTCTTTTTGTATTGTTTGGAATAGTTTCAGAAGGAATGGTACCAGCTCCTCTTTGTATGTCTCATAGAATTAGCTGTGAACCCATCTGGACCTGGACTTTTTTTGGTTGGTAGGCTATTAATTGCTGCCTCAACTTCAGCACTTGTTATTGGTCTGTTCAAGGTTTCAACTTCTTCCTAGTTTAGGCTTGGGAGGGTGCAAGTGTCCAGGAATTTATCCATTTCTTTCAGATTTACTGGTTTATGTCCATAGAGTTGTTAGTAGTAATCTCTGATAGTAGTTTGTATTTCTGTGGAGTCAGTGGTGATATCCTCTTTATCATTTTATTGCACTATTTGATTCTTCTCCCTTTTCTTTTTTATTAATCTGACTAGCGCTCCATTTTTGTATCTTTTCAAAAAAGCAGATCCTAGATTTATTGATTTTTTGAAGAATTTTTTGTGCATCTCCTTCAGTTCTGCTCTGATCTTATTTATTTCTTGTCTTCCACTAATTTTTGAGTTTTTTTTAACTTGCTCCTCTTGCTCTTTCAATTTTGATGATAGGGTGTCAATTTTAGATCTTTCCTTGCTTCTCTGGTGGGCATTTATTGCTATAAATTTCCCTCCAGACACTGCTTTTAATGTTTACCAGAGATTCTGGTACGTTGTGTCTTCATTCTCATTGGTTTCTAAGAAAATCTTTATTTCTGCCTTCATTTCATTGTTTATCCAGTTGACATTCAGGAGCCAGTTGTTCAGTTTCCATGAAGCTGTGTGGTTCTGAGTTAGTTTCTTAATTCTGAGTTCTAATGTGATTACCCTGTGGTCTGAGAGACTGTTTGTTATGATTTCTGTTCTTTTGCATTTGCTGAGGAGTGATTTACTTCCAATTATGTGGTCAGTTTTACAGTAGGTGTGATGTGGTGCTGAGAAGAATGTATATTCTGTGGATTCAGGGTGGAAATTTCTGCAGATGTCTGTTAGGTCTGCTTGATCAAGATCTGAGTTCAAGTCCTAGATATCCTTGTTAATTTTCTGTTTCAGTGACCTGTCTAATATTGACAGTGAAGTGTTAAAGTCTCCCACTATTATTTTGTGGGAGTCTAAGTCTCTTTGTAGGTCATTAAGAACTTGCTTTATGTACCTGGGTGCTCCTGTATTGGGTGCGTATATACAAGGATCATTAGCTCTTCTTGATGCATTGATCCTTTTACCATTATGTAATGCCCTTCTTTGTCTCTTTTGATCTTTGTTCGTTTGAAGTCCATTTTGTCAGAGACTAGAATTGCAACTCCTAATTTTTTTTGCTCTCCATTTGCTTGATAAATCTTCCTCCATCCCTTTATTTTGAGGCTATGAGTGTCCTTGCACGTGAGATGAGTTTCCTGAATAGAGCACACCAATGGGTCTTGACTTTTTTTATCCAATTTGCCAGTCTGTGTCTTTTGATTAGGGCATTTAGCCTATTTACATTTAAACTTAATATTGTTATGTGTGAATATGATCCTGCCATTTTGATGCTAGCTGGGTGTTTTGCCCGTTAGTTGACACATTTTCTTCATCGTGTCAATGGTTTTTATGATTTGGTACGTGTTTGGAGTGGCTGGTACTGGTTGTTCCTTTCCTTGTTTAGTGCTTCTTTCAGGAGCTCTTGTAAGGCAGGCCTTCTGGTGACTAAATCTCTCAGCAATTGCTTGTCCGTTAAGGGTTTTATTTCTCCTTTGCTTATGAAGCTTAGTTTGGTTGGATATGAAATTCTAGGTTGAAAGTTCTTTTCTTTCAGGATATTGAATATTGGCCCCCACTCTCTTCTGGCTTGTAGGGTTTCTGCCGAGAGATTCACTGTGAATCTGATGGGCTTCCCTTTGTGGGTAACCGAACCTTTCTCTCTTGCTCCCCTTAACATTTTTTCCTTCATTTCAACCCTGGTGATTCTGATGATTATGTGCCTTGGGGTTGCTCTTCTTGAGGAGTATCTTTGTGATGTTCTCTGTGTTTCCTGGACTTGAATATTGGCTTACCTTGCTAGGTTGGAGAAGTTCTCCTGGATAACATCCTCAGGATTGTTTTCCAGCTTGGATTCATTCTCTTTGTCACATTCAGGTACACCTATCAAATGTAGATTAGGTCCTTTCACATAATGCCATATTTCTTGGAGGCTTTGTTTATTTCTTTTCACTCTTTTTTCTCTATTTTTGCCTTCTCATTTTATTTCATTGAGTTGATCTTCAATATCTGATATCCTTTCTTCTGCTTGGTCTATCCGGCTATTTAAACTTGTGTATGCAAAGTTCTCATGCTGTGTTTTTCAGCTCCATCAAGTCGTTTGTATTCTCTAAGCTGTTTATTCTAGTTACATCTCATCTAACCTTTTTTCAAGGTTCTTAGTTTCGTTGCATTGGGTTAGCACGTGTTCTTTTGGCTCTGAGAAGTTTGTTATTACCCACCTTCTGAAGCCTGTTTCTGTCAATTCATCAGATTCATTCTCCATCCATCTTTGATCCCTAGCTGGTGAGGAGTTGGAATCCCTTGGAGGAGGAGAGGCATTCTGGTTTTTGGTGTTTTCATCCTTTTTGCGCTGGTTTGTTCCCATCTCTGTGGATTTATCTACCCGTGGTATTTGTAGTTGGTGACTTTCGGATGGGGTCTCTGAGTGGATGTCTTTTTTGTTGATATTGAAGCTATTTCTTTCTGCTTCTTAGTTTTCCTTCTAACAGTCAGACCCCTCTGCTGCCGGACCACTGGAGATTCACTCCAGACCCTGCTCACCTGGGAATCGTCCACAGGGGCTGCAGAACACCTAGAGTTGCTGCCAGTTTCTTCCTCTGCTATCCTCATCCCAGAAGGGTACCTGCCAGATGTTGGCCTGAGCTCTCCTTTATGAGGTGTTTCTTTGGGTATATGGGGGTTGGGGAGTTGCTTGAGGAGACAGTCTGTCCCTTATAGGAGCTTAAGTGCTGTGCTGGGAGCTTCGTTGTTCCATGCAGAGCTGCTGGACAAGTACCTTAAGTCTGCTGCACCTGAACTCATAACTGCCTCTTTTCCCAGGTGCTCTGTCCTAGGAAGGTCAGCTTTATTTATAAGTTCCTGTCATGCTGCTGCCTTTTTTCATAGATGCCCTGCCCCACACGGAGTAGTCTAGTCACAGTCTGCCAGCAGAGGTGTTGCTGAGCTGCCACAGGCTCTGCCCAGCTGCTGTGTGAACTGCTTCGGTAGTGGCAGACTGTGTCAGTAGTGGGGGATGCCCTTCCCGCCAACTGAGCTGGACCGTCCTGGGTCCAGCTGCACTTGCTGCAAAACTCTCAATCCAGAGCATTTCAGATTGCTTGTTTGGTGGGGGTGGTACCTGCTGATCCAGATCGCGTGGCTCCCTGTCTCTGCCCCCTCCCTTTCAGTTGAATGGGCGGCTCTGTCTCCCAGGTGTTCCAGGTGCCAGTCGAAACAGTCACTCAGACTTGTGTGAGTTTCTGTGCACCAACTGGCACCAGCTGGAACCGCTGCACTGAAAACTCATGGTGCTTTTTGACCCAGGAATCTCCTGGTCTGTGGGCAGTGAATTTTTTTTTTTAAATACAGGAAATAGATGAAAAAATCTCCAGGGAAATAGGTATCATAAAGAAAAAAATCGCAACTTCTGGAAGTGAAAGACACACTTAGAGAAGTACAAAATGCACTGGAAAGTTTCAACAACAGACTAGAACAAGTAGAAGAAAGAACTTCAGAACCCAAATTCAAGACTTTCAAATTAACCCAGTCAGACAAAGACAAAGAAAAAAGAATTTTTGAAAGCTGGGATTAGGCATAGTGGCTCATGCCTGTAATCCCAACACTTTGGGAGGTGAGGTGGGTGGATCACCTGAGCTCAGGAGTTTGAGACCAGCGTGGGCAACATGGCAAACCCTGTCTCTACTAAAAATACAAAATATTAGCTGTGCATGGTGGTGGATGCCTGTGGTCCCAGCTGCTTGAGAAGCTGATAGTGGGAGGATCACTTGAGCTTGGGAGGTGGAGGTTACAGTGAACCGAAACCACACCATTGCACTCCAGCCTGGGTGAAAGAGCAAGACCCTGTCTCAAAGAAACAAAAACAAAAAACAAAAACGGGCAAAGCCTCCAAGGTATTTGGAATTATGTTAAACATCCAAACCTAAGAATAATTGGTGTTCCTGAGGAAGAAGAGAAATTTAAAAGATTGCAAAACTTATTTGAGGGAAAAATTGAGGAAAACTTCCCTGGCCTTGCTAGAGATCTTGACATCTAAATGTCAGAAGCTCAAAGAACACCTGGAAAATTTATTGCAAAAAGATCATCACCTAGACACATAGTTATTAGGTTATCTACAGTCAAGACAAAGGAAAGAATCTTAAGAGCTGTGAGACAAAAGCATCAGATAACCTATAATGGAAAACCTATCACATTAACAGCAGATATTTCAGCACAAACCTTCCAAGCCAGAAGGAATTGCTGTTCCATCTTTAGCCTCCTGAAACAGAATAATTGTCAACCAAGAATTTTGTATCCAGCAAAACTAAGCTTCATAAAAGGAGAGCTAAAGTCTTTTTCAGACAAACAAATGCTCAATTCCACCGCAGTGGAATAAAACTGGAAATTAACTCCAAAAGCAACTCTAAAACTGCAAATACATGGAAATTTGATAATCTGCTCTTGAATGATATTTGAGTCAACAATGAAATCAACATGGAAATTTTAAAATTATTTGAACTGAACAATAATAATGATACAACTTATCAAACCTCTGGGTGATGCTAGGAGGAAAGTATGTAGTATTAAATGCCTACATCAAAAAGCCTGAAAGAGCACAAATAGACAATTTAAGCTTACACCTCAAGGAACTAGAGAAACATGAACAAACCAAACCCAAACCCAGCAGAAGAAAAGAAATAACAAAGATCAGACCAAGAACTAAGTGAAATAGAAACAAACAAAATGTAAATGAAACAAAAAGCTGGTTCTTTGAAAAGATAAATAAACTTGACAGACAATTAGTGAGATTAATGAAGAAAAGAGGGAAGATCCAAATAAGCTCAATTAGAAATGAAATGGGCGATATTACAACTGATACCACAAAAATACAAAAGATCATTCAGGGCTACTATGAACACCTTTACATGCACAAACTGGAAAATCTGGAGGAGATTGACAAATTCTGAGAAAAATACAACCCTCCTAGATTAAATCAGGAAGAAATAGAAAATATGAGAACAAAAAAAAGTAGCAAGATTGAAAGAATCTTTTTTTAAAAAAATTGCCAGCAAAATGCCCAGAACCACATGGATTCACAGCCGAATTCTATTAGACATTCAAAGAAAATTGGTATGATCATACTGAAACTATTCCAAAACATAGAGAAAGAAGGATTCCTCCCTAAATCATTCTATGAGGCCAGTTTCATCCTAATACCAAAACCAGGAAATGACATAACTAAAAAAAGAAAACCACCACAGACCAATATCCTTGATGAACATAAAGGCAAAAATCCCCAACAAAATACAAGCTAACCAAATCCAACAGCATATCAAAAAAATAATATATGCCATGATCAAGTGGGTTTTATACCCATGATGCAGGGATGATTTAACATACCCAAGTCAATAAATGTGCTACATCACATAAGCAAAATTAAAAACAAAATGTGTGATCATCTCAATAGATGCAGAAAAAGCATTGAACAAAATCCATCATCCCTTTATGACTAAAACCCTCAACAAAATAGGCATAGAAGGAACTTACCTCAAAGTAATAAAAGCCATCTATGACAAACCCACAGCCAGCATTATACTGAACAGGGAAAAATTGAAAGCATTCCTCCTAAGAACTGAAACAAGACAAGGATGCCTATTTTCGCCACTTTTATTCAACATAGTACCAGAAGTCCTAGCCAGAGCAATCATCCAAATGGATGGAATACTACTCAGTTATAAAAAGGAACAAAACAATGGAATTCACAGCAACCTGGATGGAGTTGGAGACCATTATTCTAAGTGAAGTAACTCAGGAATGGAAAACCAAACATGATATGTTCTCACTTATAAGTGAAAGCTAGGCTCCAAGAACACAAAGGCGTAAGAATTGTATAATGGACTTTGGGACCTCTGGAGAAAGGGTGGGAGGAGGGTGAATGATAAAAGACTACACATTGGGTACAGTGTACACTGCTCAGGTAATGGGTGCACCAAAATCTCAGAAATTACCACCAAAGAATGTATCCATGTAGCCAAAAACCACCTGTTCCCCCAAAAACCACCTGTTCCCCCAAAAACTATTGAAATAAGTCCAAACATTTTATCATGATCTGCAGATCACTATCTGGGCCCTGCTTACCTCTCTGACCTCATTTCTGACCACTTCTCTTCATTCTCCCCATGTCACAGCCGCAACAAAATTTTGTTGTTTGAATGCACTGAACTTAAACCCAGCTCAGAGCCTTCTTAGTTGCTCTTCTCTTGCCTGACAAGCTATTCCTCCAAATGTTTCCAAGTCTAATGTCATTTTTATGTTCAAGATCTCAGTTTCATTTTCTCCTCTTCAGAATGACCTTCCTGGCCACTTGGCCAAAGTTCCCAAATACGTACACTCAGCTTCTATTTACTACACTGTTCTGCTGTTATCTTCTTCATAGCACTTTTCACTATATGAAATTTATCTTCTTTGTTTTCTTATGTATTATATGTATCTCTTATTAGAATATAAACTTGATGAGGATACTAACCTTAATAGGCACCAGACTAGAAATAAATCACTTGTGTTCACTGCAGTATCCCTAGAACAGTGCCTCTCAGCGAGATGCTCAATAAATGTTTATTGAATGAATTTATGGATGTTAGTTATATTATATTGGCTACCAAATGGAAAGTTATATATCTTATAACTTCAGTACAAAAAAAAAACTCAAGATAATTTTTCAACACTTATGCCTTTTCTTAACATTTTGCCACCCAAAAAGGGCCTTTTGTGGTTAGCTTTAAGCATTTGCCTCTATGTGTGAGAAGAGGGGCATTTCTTTGATTGGAATTTCATTTCTTTCTGCTTTTAAAGTATGAAATGCAGACCTACCAGCCTACAGGTCTACACATTTCCCTAAGTGTTACAAGCAGTGAACATTAATGTCTTCTTATATGACAGGCACTATGCTAACTACTTTTCTTTTCTAAATGTATTTCTCATATTTCCCACAATGTAAGCACTATTATCCCCATTTTACAGATGAATAAGGGTCTGGGTAAGTTACAATCTCCAAGTCACCTAGTTAGTGAGACAAAAACTTAGACAACAAGACTTTACCTTAGAAGGCTGTACTTTCTTAATCATTACTCTCTCTGACATCCTCAATACTGTCAGACGTATCTGTGGAATAATGAAGACAGATTATCCAGAGATGGATTCTAGCAGAATGTACCTTTTCTCTACCTTTATGCATTTCATGGTTGTTTAGCATGCTACGTTCTCCTCTGACAGTTATTTCCATACTACTTATTACTACCATCATTACCACCACTTCATTTAATCCTCTATTCTACCTCTGAGGCAGACACTTGAGACGGTTTGTAAGTTTTATAAATTAAAACTTTCAGATTTAAACATTGTATTAGTCAATTTTCATACTGCTGATAAATCCCAAAGTGTTGGGTTTACAGGTATTAACCACCGAGCCCAGCCTTCCAGTATAACGTTTAATAGCAGTGACAAGAATGGACATCCTTGTCTTATTCCTGATCTTAATAGAAAAGTATTTAGTTTTTCACCATTAAGTATGGTGTTAGCAGTGGATTTTTCATAGGTGCCCTCTATCAAGTTGAAGACATTTCCCTAGACCATTAAAGAAGTAAACATTCTTCTTTAGATAAATGTTTACTCAAACTTTTTTTTTATTGGATTGTCTTTTTATTGAGTTGGAAGAGTTATTTATACATTGTGGATACTAGTTTAGTATCACATATATGTTTTGCAACTATTTTCTCCCATTCTGTAGGTTGTCTTCTCACTTTCTTGATGGTGTCCTTGGAAGCACAATTTTTTAAAATTTTGGTGAAGTTCAATTTATCAATCTTCTGTTGTATTAGTTGTGCTGTTGTTAGGTCATATCTTTGCATTTAGATATCCAGTTGTCCCAACACTATTTTACATGTAGGTCAGCTTTGATCACTTTGAGTTAATTTTCTCTATGGTGTGAGGTAGGAGTCCAATTCAATCTTTGCATTTATGTATCCAATTATCCCAGCACTATCTTTGGTTTAGGTTGCTCTGACCCAAGGTCACAAAGATTTATTTCTAAGAATTTATAGTTTTACCTCTTACATGTAGGTCGGTTTTGATTACTTTGTGTTAATTTTCTGTATGGTGTGAGGTAGGAGTCCAATTTAATCTTTGCATTTAGATATCCAATTGTCCCAGCATTATTTGTTAAAGATTCTTTTTTCCTCATTAAATTGTCTGGGCTCCTTTGTCAAAAGTCAATTGACCATACATGTTAGGGTTTTCCTTTGGATGGTCAATTATATTCAATTGATCTCTATGTCTATTCTTAGGCCAATACCACACAACCTTCATTACTTTAGCCTTTTAGTAAGTTTTGAAATTAAGAAGTGTGAGTTCTCCAACCTTTCTCTTTTTCAAGACTGTCTCGGCTACAATGGTTCCCTTGCATTTCCATATGAATTTTAGACACTCCAGCCTGAGCAAAAGAACAAGACCCCATCTCACAAATAAGTCAGCTGGGATTTTGACAGAGATTGCTGTGAATCTGTAGTTCAATTTGGAGAGTTATTGCCATTTTAAAAATTGTCTTCCAATACATAAACATAGCATGTCTTTCTGTTTATTTTAAGCTTCTCTAACTTCTTTTAAAATGTTTTATAAGTTTCATTATGTCTTAAACTTGTTTTTTACTCTTAACACCATTCAGTGACTTTTGTTAAATTTATTTCAAAGTTTTATTATTTTTGATGTTATTCCAAATGGAATTGTTTTCTGAATTACTTTAAAAATTTTTTAATGCCAGTATATAGAAATAAAATTGATTTTTATATATTGATTCAGTATTTTGAAGCTTTACTGGACTTATTAGTTGTATTATTTTAGTGGATCCTGTTGTTTTATCTGTATATAAAATCCTGTCATGAAGAGTTTTACTTCTTCCTTTTCAGTTTGGATAACTTTTATTTGTTTTTCTAACCTAATTGCCTGGGCTAGTACCTCCAGTACAATTGCCTGGGCTGTACCTCCAGTACAATTTTTTTTTTTTTTTTTTGGAGACAGAGTCTCACTCTGTCACCAAGGCTGGAGTGCAGTGGTGTGATCTTGGCTCACTGCAACCTCTGCCTCCCGGGTTCAAGCAATTCTGCCTCAACTTCCTGAGTACCTGGGATTACAGGCACACACCACCACACCTGGCTAATTTTTGTGTTGTTAGTAGAGATGGGATTTCACCATGTTGGTCAGGCTGGTTGCGAACTCCTGACTTCATGATCCACCCACCTTGGCCTCCCAAAGTGTTGAGATTACAGGTATTAGCCACTGAGCCCAGCCCTCCAGTATAACATTTAATAGCAGTGACAACAGTGGTCATCCTTGTCTTATTCCTGATCTTAATAGAAAAGTATTTAGTTTTTCACCATTAAGTGTGATGTTAGCAGTGTATTTTTCATAGGTGCCCTTTATCAAGTTAAAGACATTTCCCTAGTCCCCTCACTTTATGAGTGCTTTATCCTGAATGGGTGTTGGATTTTGTCATATGCTTTTTCCACATCTATAGAAATGATGTGGTTTTGTTCTTTAGTCTATTAAAATGTTATATTACAATAATTGATAATAATTGATAATTCATATGGTAAACCAACCTTGCATTCTGGGATAAATCCCACTTGGTCATGGTTTATAATCCTTTTTATACATTGCTATATTTGGTAGGCTGGTACTTTCCTGCAGATTTTTGCATATATATTCATAAACGATACTGGTGTGTAGTTTTATTTTCTTATGATGTCTTTATCTCGTTTTTATATCAGGTTAAAACTTGTCTGGGAAATGTTTCCTCCACTTTTATTTTCTGGAATAGTTTGTGAAGGATTGATGTAAATTTTTCTTTAAATATTTGGTCAGATTTACCAGTGAAGCCATCTGAGCATGGGCTCTTTTTGTGGGGATTATTTGAATTACTAATTCAATTTCTGTCTTGTTATAGATACATTAAGATGTTCTATTTCTTCTTAAATCAGTTTCAGTAATTTGCATTTTTCTAGGACGTTGTCCATTTCATCCAAGTTATCTAATTTATTGACACATCATCCTTCTCTTGCAACCCTTTTTATTTTTATAGGGTCAATAGTCCTCACTTTCAGTCTTGATTTTAGTTGAGTCTTCTCTCTTTTTTGCTTAGTCCATCTAGCTAAACATTTATCAATTCTGTTGATCTTTTCAAAGATACAACTTGTGGTTTTGTTTATTTTCTTATTTTTCTATTCTCATTTTCATTGCCTTCTGCTATAATCCTTATTATTTCCTGCCTTCTACTATCTTTGCTTTAGATTGCTCTTCTTTTTCTAGTTTTCTAAAATTAAAGGCTAGGTTATTGATTTCAGAACTTCTTTTTTAAAAATATAGACATTTACAACTATAAAATTTTCCTCTAAGCACTGCTTTTGCAGCATCCCATAAGTTTTGGCATGTTGGGTTTTCATTTTTATTTATCTCAAATTATTCTCTTATTTTCCTTTGGCTTTATTTTTCTTCTTTGATTTATTGGTTATTTAACAATCTTTTGTTTAATTTCCGCATATTGGTGAATTTCAAAAATTTCTGTTGTTAAGATTTAATTCCACTGTGATGGAAAAAAAGCTTTGTAAAATTTCATACCTTGAATTTGAGACTTATTTTATTGCCTCATAGATGGTCTATCTTGGAGAATGTACCAGGTGCACCTGAGAAGAATGTGTATTCTGCTATTTTTAGGAGTGTTCTATAGGTGTCTCTTAGATCTAGTGTTGTTCAAGTGTTCAATATTCTTGCTTATTTTCTACTGATTGTTTCATTATTGAAAATGACCTATTGAGGTTTTTAATTATTATTGTGAAATGATCTATTTCTCCCTTCAGATATGTCAATTTTCCCTTTATGTATTTGGGGCTCTATCATTAGATTAATATATATTTATAATTATTACATCTTCCTAACAGATTAACCCTTTTATGATTATAATATATACTTATTTATCTCTACTAATAGTTTTTATCTTAAAGTCTGTTTTATCTGATATTACTAAAGCCACCCCAGTTCACTATGGTTCCATTTGCATTGTGTATCTTTTTCAAACCCTTTACATTCACCTATATGTATCTTTGTATTTAAACAGTATCTTTTATAGACAGCAAACATATAGTTGGAACTTTTTTGAGGTAAAAAAAAAAATACTGTTGACAATCTCTACCTTCTGATTGGCTTGTTTAATTCAGTCACATCTAATGTTATTGTTATATGGTTGTATTTATGTCTGCCATTTTTTCCTGTATTTTAAAAATGTGTTTTGTTTTCTGTATGTCTTGTGACTATTTTGTTCCTCTGTTCTTTTACTACCTTCTTTTGTATTAAGTAGGCTTTGTCAAGTGTATCATCTTTAATTCCTTTAATAATTTTTTGAACTTTTGTGGGGGTTATTTTCTTAGTAATAACTCTAGAGGCTACAATATATATTTTAACTCATCAGAATCTACTGCACATGTATACAAACTAAATTCCAGTAAGATATAGAAGCTTTACTTCTACATAGTTCTGGTCCCTTCCCCAACATTTTGTGTTGTTTTTTGTTGTACATATTATGTCTCTATATGTTACAAATCAAATACTATATTGTTAAAATTATTGTTTTATTTAAAGAAGTTAATAGGAGAATACAAACATACTTAAAGATATTTCTATCTTACCCATCTAAATACACATATACATCTATACAAATATATCTATATAGAACCATAGCTGTAGAAATATATTCTTTCTTTCTTATTTGCCTTTTCTGGTTTTCTTCATTTGTTTCTGTGGATTTGAGTTACTATATGCTGTTATTATTTTATTCCCATATAGCTTTATTTCCATCCCCCTATATTGTGTTTATTGTCAGTTATATGTATACATGTTATAAGCCCAATAAAACATTATATTGTTCTATGAAATTGTCTTTAATCAGTTAATAGAAGAAAGGGAAAGAAATATGTAATTATACTGTTCTTTATCATTAGCTACATACTTATTGTTACTGTAACTCTTTATTTGTAAGGATTTGAATTACTATTTTGTGTCTCTTCCTTTCACCTGAAAAACTTCCCTTTAGTATTTTTGTAAGGCAGGACTACTACCAATAAATTCTCTCAGTTTTTCTTTGTCTCAGAATGTCTTTGCTTCACGTTTATTTTTGAAAGATAACTTAGCTGGATATAGAATTCTTTTTTGGTAGCTTTTTTTCTTCAGCTCTTTAAATGTTGTTTACTTCCTTCTGGCCTCCATTGTTTCTAATGGCATGCCAGCTGTCAGTCTTTTTATGATTTCCTTCTATGTATTTTTTTTTTCACTGCTTTCAAGACTTTATTTTCATGTTCAGAATTTTGATTATGATATTTCTGGATGTGGATTTTTTTCCACCTATACTACTTGGAATTCAATGAATTTCTTGAATGTAGTATTTTTCTTCAAATTTGTAGAAATTTTAGTCATTATTTTATTTCTGTATTTCTTTACATATTTTTTTCTTTTTCTCGATCCTTTCTTGTTTTTAGAGACAGGTCTCACTCTCTTATCCAGGCTAGAGTGCAGTGTCTGTTCTTTCCTTCTGGTACTCTCAAAATATATATGTTGATGTTTTTAATGGTATACCGCATTTCTCTGAGGCACTGTTTATTTTCTTCATTTCTTTGTTTTCCCCCTGCTTTCCTTAGTTCTTTGAACATATTTATAATCACTGCTTTGAATTTTTTACACAATAATTCCAACATCTTTGTATGATAAGGCCCCCTAAAATGTAGTTTCTACTGCCTGCTGTTTTTCCTAAGTATAGGTCACACTTTGCATGTTTCTTTGCATGGCTCAGTTTTTTGTTGAAAACAATATTTTAGGTAAAATATTGTAGTAACTCTGGATACTGACTCCATCCACCCCTCCTGGGTTTGTGGTTATTTATTTGGTCATTTGTTTATCTGTTTGGTGATTTGGCTGGACTAATTCTGTGAAGTCTATTTCCCCCACAGTTTGTAGCCTCTGATATCTCTGCTCTGATTTTTTACTTGGGGTTATCTTTTAGCCTGGCTGTTTATGGATCACTCCTTGGTCAATATAAGCCATTTTGTGTTAATTTTTATCCTCTACTGTCAAATATGTATGTGGATTGGAGACTGCTTTCATAATTCAGGGAGTTTTGTGGTTTTGCTCTGCATTTAGCCAGGAACTGGTAGTTTGGAAGTTTTGTCTCCAGTCACTCCTCAGAAGATGCAGCCTTCAACATATACAGTCTTCCAGACCCAGTCATGATTATATTTCATTTTAAAGTGGGTAGAATAGCTTATTGTGCAGTCAGTGATGCATCACAGGTTGTACTATACTTATATCCCTGAGTCAGTAAGGCATCAGCTCTTTGCTAATCAATCTGAATGTGGCTGGGGAATACTTTCAAGTCTGCACTACATCTTGCCCTGATTGCTACTGAGTAAGCAGAGCCTACGCGTAAGCACAGCCTTACAGACCCCAGGGATGAGTGAGCTGTTAGTGGGTCACTTCAGCTTTATGTTTCCCTACTTCTCTCTGTTAAGCTTCTGGCTGGTCCTCTTTGTTTCTTTGTTGCTATTAGTTTCATGCAGCTATTAGCCTTCCAATTGTTCACCAACAAAAAAATAATTTCTGCCTTACAGCCACATAATATAACTGTATTTCATACTTTTATTACCTTTACAAAGTGACTGGAAAATAAAAGATTAGCCACTGAGTGGACACCCTATACCAGGGGTTGGCAAGATTTTTCAGTAGAAGGTCAGAGAGTAAATACTTTAGGCTTTGCAACCCACATGGTCTCTTGTAACTACTCAACTCTGTCACTATAGCACAAGAGCACCCAGAGATAACATATAAATGAATGAGTGTGACTGTGTTTCAATAAAACATTACAGTTGACCCTTAAACAATGTGAGAGTTAGGGGCGCCAACCTACCGTGCAGTCAGAAATCCCATTATAACTTTTGACTCCCCAAAAACTTAATTATTAATAGCATACTTGTAGAAAAATTAATTTTGAAATAATATGTATTTATTGCAATGCATATTTAAATAAACCTCGCTACTTCCAATCGAGTATTAACATATTGAATTGCTGATAGTACCTTCAAGTTTCCTTCATTGCGGTTTGCTAAATTAGCCTAACTTTATGCCTTGACAGTATTATATTTTCAGCTTAGACTAAACTTTAAGTTTTGAATTTTCTTTATTTTGTTAACTGTAGATATCGTGTTGAAGGGATAATTCCAGAATCAGCAGCTAAACTATCTGATTTCCTCTACCAAACTGGAGACAGAGTTACATGGGATAAATCATTGCAAGTGTATGATATGGTACACAGGATTGATTCGGTAATTTGTTGTTTAATAGTAGACTTTTAGTACATTAATATATTTTTAGTTTATACCTTAGTGAGTTGAGTTTATTAAAACTATGTTATGTAGACAAAGTATTTTATAGTTTCAAATTGACTTGAGGTCTTTATAAAAAGCCTTAAAACTTCTCTCTTTATTTTCCAAGGGTTTAATTCTAATTAGCTTTATTCTGCTTGTAAATGTATATTACATTTTGAATCTGGTAAGCTCTCTTGCAATGTGTGCCATTTGTTATAAGGTAACAGAACTCAGGGATTCACCTCCATTCCATGGAAAACAAAGGTTAAGTATGCCCCCTTGATGGGAAGTCTATAGACTTATTTTAGTCATATTACATTAGGTATTAGAAAACTTACAATCATGGCAGAAGGGGAAGCAAGGACATTTTACCATGGCAAAGCAGGAAATAGAGGAAGCACAGGGGGAGATGCCACGCACTTTTAAACCATCAGATCTCATGAAAACTCACATCACAAGAACAGGAGCAATGCAGATACATACCATAAGGACTTAAAGAAAAACAGCATATAATGTTTAAGAGTAAGTGTATGAGACCATTCTCACACTGCTCTGAGGAAATACCCAAGACTAGGTAATTTATAAAGGAAAGAGGTTTAATTGACTCACAGTTCTGCATTGCTGGGGAGGCCTCAGGAAACTTATAATCATGGTAGAAGGCAAAGGAGAAGCAGGCACCTTCTTCACTGGGCAGCAGGAGAACAGCAGGAGAACTGCCCCCATGATCCAATTGCCTCCACCTGGTCCCTCCCTTGACATGTGGAGATTACAATTCAAAGTGAGATTTGGGTGGGGACACAGAGCCAAACCACAGCAGTAAGGATAAAGTAAGGAAATAACGTTATATAGGAGGTCGAAGTTTAGGAACTCTTTCAATTATATTATCTCAGTTAAATAGGGAGAATAAAACGAAGAAAAAACACAAAGGTAACTGGAGTAGAAAATTAAAGATACAATTGAGAGTAGAGAAAATGTGAGAGACAAGGATGGTTGAGAGAGAGACAGAAGAAAGGATCAGTATGAGGTAAGGGCAGAATGAAGCTCAGGTGCAGAAAAAATGAATGAAATGATAGGAATAATGATACATGGTAAAAAGAGGTTGTATTAGTCTGTTTTCACACTGCTATAAAGAACTACCTGAGACTGAGTAATTTATGAAGAAAAGAAGTTTAATTGACTCAAAGTTCTATAGGCTTCCCAGGAAGCATGACTGGAAGGCCTCAGAAAATTTACAATCATGGCAGAAGGTGAAGGGGAACACCTTGGCATGAGATAACAGGTAACTCTCTTGTTTCTTTGGCAGAACAGGAGAGAGAGGGAGCTAAGGGGGAGGTGCCACATACTTTCAAACCATCAGATCTCATGAGAACTCATTATCACGAGAACAGTGATTGGGGTCACCTCCCACCAGGCCAGTCCTCCAATTAAACATGGTATTTGGGCAGGGACACAAATCCAAACCATATCAGAAGTAGCAACAAGGATGAAGTGGGATAAGTGATTCTAAACTCTGGTCCAGCACACTATAGATATCTCATTTATTTATTAAAGCCATTATAAAAATAACCACCTGGAGGGATGGGGGGATGATTCTTCTCTCTTCCTGTAATGTATTAAAATTCATTCCCCATTTCTGTTATTATTTGTGTTTTCTCCCTCTTAGGAAATCTGTTTGTGGGGGAATCCTAACTTCGTTCCAACCTCTCCCAGACTGATGTGTATGTTCTTTTGACTAATTAATTCACTTCACTAATACTTTTTGAGCAACTGTTGTGAACTACATACTGCTTGAGGCACTAGGGACACATAGGGAAGAAGAAGAAATTGTCCCTGCTTTCACAAAACTTATATTCTCATCAGAAGAGACATAATAAATAAACAATTTTTAAAAACTTACCGGATAATGAAGGCTACGATTGGTAATGAGTATTATGAAGGATAATAGTAATATCCTTATTACAATTAATAACAATGGTGATAACCAGGAGAAGCTAATTGATAGCTAGAGAATTGGGAAGGGCCTCTCTGAGTGAGAGACATTAGAAACCTTGGTAACAAAATGGAGGTTAGGGAGATAGACATGCAAAGATCTGGGAGAGAGTAGCAGATATGGGGAAAGCAAATGCAAAGGCCTTGTAAGAGGTGAGAGGTTAGGCTTGGATCAGATTCTGCAAGAGTCTTAAATGTCAGGGGGAGAAGTTTTGCTCTACATTCAGTGGGAAGCCATTGGAGTGTTTTAAGCAGGGAAGTGACTGATTTGATTTTCACTTTTGAGAGACAGCTGCTGAAAAGAGCATGGATTGTTAAGGGGTAAGAATGAAATCACCAAGAACAGTTAGGAGGCTATGAGAGTAATCTAAATGAGACATCATGGTGACTTGTGCTAGGATGGTAGACGTAGAGATGGAGGTAAGTCAGGGAACCCAAAGATACAGAGATAGAGTCAATAGGGCTGACTGATGCAGGGAGAGAGGAATCAGGTAAGTCTTCTAAAACTGGATTGTGTTGTAATTGCACAAATTTCTTTTCGGAAACTCATTGAACTGTATACTTAAAATAGGTGAATTTATGGTATGTATATTATACTCAAGCTGTTTTTAAAAATGAGTCCTAGATTTCTGGCTAATAATAACTTTATTTAAAAGAGATAAGAAATGTGAATGATTGAATAAAGGAAATTTTTATGATTTTCACAAATAATTGTATTTGTAAAATTTCAGATCCACTAGGCCTTTGGTTCTTTAATTCTCCAATCTGCATTCCATTTATCAAAGCAAACAAAAATAAATAAATAAATAAGCCACATATCTGCCATCATCTTATCATTTACTTAGAATTCTGTAGTTTTACCTACTTTTATTAAACTGATCTTAAAATCTGGGAGAGAAGAGTTGTAGAAAAGCCCATGAAGGTGAATCTGTTTCATCTTGTAGAAAGTTCTTGATCTTCATCTTGTAAATCAGTTTTATTTTGTAGAGAGTAAGTTCCTATCCACAAAAAACACATGTCCATGACCTTGGGATTTGAACATTCAGTTTCAGAACCACTGGGCATCACAAATGAAAATCAAAAAATTAAACTATTTCATTTATCTTTGTGTGATACTAATGATACAGCTTGATTAGTACTTCAGATATTTCTATTGTTGTTGCAAATCATACGTTATAATAGCATACTAGATGTGACATCCAAAAACCTGAAAACAAATTCAGAGATTATGTGACTTACCCAAGGATAATGCAGCCAGTATTTGGTAGAACCAGGACTTGTACCCAGTCTCCTAATTCCAAATTTTGTGCCCTTTCCAGTATACCGCGTGTCTCTGAATAGCACTTTACTACAAGAGGAATTATTTTACCCTTCTGTTAATATTTATAGTATTCATCTCCAGGACTATGTTTTATTTAGTTAGTTATTTTTATAATAATAATTATTTTTTTGGAGATAGGGTCTCACTCTATTGCCCAGGCTAGAGTGCAGTGGTGTGATCAAAGCTCACTCTAGCCTCAAACTCCTGGGTTCAAGCAATCCTCCTACCTGAGCCTCCCAAGTAGCTGGAATTACAGGCATGTGCCACCATCCTTGGTCAAGGATGTATTTTAACCGTCTCCTCTTCAACCTACTGGTGAAGGAGAGAGTCCCACTCTAGGGTTATAGGGATGGCCAAACACATGATACTCACCACTGGAGAAGTGAGGTAGACTGAAGTTTATTAATCATTAATCACAGACCAGGGAGGGAGGACAAACTATGCCACACAGGGCAACATGGGAACAGAGTGAATACCTACAGGCTGTGGGAGGCAGCCTTTGCATCAACAGGATAGGGTGAGCCCCATTTCCTTCAGGAGAATGTGATTGACTTGTTTGAATGATTCCATGGGCCATCAGGGAGATGAAACCACTAAATGGAAATAAAAAATAGTAACTGTGCTGGTCCTGTTGAGAAGCAGGATTGTTTGGCTAGAGGATCTTATCTGCAGGAATGAAGAAGGAAAGGAATGTGCAGTTAGGACATTCAGGACCCCCCTGGTTTCACCCTATGCTGGTTTTACCAGCATATGATATTGGGCTTTAATTTTAGACCTTACCTCACAGGGTGCTAAATCAATGTATTTTTCAAAATACATTACTTAGCCTATGTGGAGTAGTAGAAATAGTAATGTATGGAAGCCTGGGTTCTATTTCTGTACTTATCTCTGGTTGTGCATGTGATTTAATTTGTTAGGCTTCAATTTCTCCATCTAAAAATGGAAAGAGTAGATGATCTCAAGATTGCTTCTTGAATTTTCTATACTCATTGATTTAACGCTCCTTTAACATTCAAAATCCAAGCTGATTTGCTGATAAGTTCTTAAATTTTCAAATTCCTGCTTTTTCCAAATAGAGACCAATCATATGCAATAAAATTTGGGAGGGAAATGAAACGAATAATAGATATTAAATAATTGTTGTAAACTTTACGGTTTGAATTATTGCAGTACACATTCATATGTCATACCATCACACAAAGTTTTGCCATGGGCTCCATTTCTCCTCGAGACTTTATCGACTTAGTGTACATCAAGCGCTACGAAGGAAATATGAACATTATCAGTTGTAAGTTGAAACATTTTGCCCATATCTTGGAATTACTATGAGCCATTAATAAGTGTTTTCCAAAAATAAAAATAAAAAAATAAATGTTTTCCCTTTATTCAGAGTTTCAAAGAAATCATATTTACAATTATTGACTTTTAAAATTTACTCAGTGGGATCAACAAGTACACATATCATATAGACATGTCTGGGGACACTCTGAAGGTCCCATTTATATAACGATCAATGTTTACAACATCTCTTAGACTTCCGCAGCATACATCCTGTAGCACAGAGTATAGACAGATACTTGTAGCCTATAACGTCAAGGTATACATTTTTTAAATCCTAAGTAACACAATTAACTGTTAGATATAATTTTATATTTGAATTGCTTAGATCGGGCATATCCAGTAACTGATAAAACTGTTAAAGAAATTTCCACTAGATGGCTCTTCATATAAATGTGCTTATATTTTTTTTAGAAACTGCAGGTTTTGATATATCCCTATTCCCATTCCCAGATGTGTCACTCTGTAAAATGCAAATATGTAATCATTTTCTAACTTGCATTATTTGATCAAACATACCATTTCATACCATAATGGTCTACAGACTCAGATAATTTAAGATAACTCATGGTGAAGGAACTTTGGTAGCACAGTGGCATAGAGCCCTATTTTCTCTACGATTTGAATTAATTTCACCATTCCTATCTGAATAGTTTCCCCTATTGTAAAGTACTTGGGAACAGGGACAATTAAGTTTTATTAATTATTATTTCTCAACAAGATTTCACTTCCTCTGAGATGTCTTTCATACTCTTAAGTTTCAGAGTCCAGATTGAGTGGCAGCACTCATTCAAACCCAGTTAGCTCTTTCTGCAGCATACCACTAAGGGCTGATGTTCATAATGTTCATATATGTCTAATTGTCTTGTTTTTGAAATGAGGGTACATATAATGTATTCACTGCCTGCAACATAAAATAGTCTGTCTGAACAGATCATAGATCTGTTATTTTCCACATTTTGAAAGCAGATCATTTCTATATAATTATTAGTGATCAGAGGGAAGCTAAAAAAGAAGTAGAGGTTAAAATCAACATTCAGAGGTAATCAATCACGTGGTGCACAAATCACTACTGAATTTGCTTTAAGAAGTTTCCATTGAATGAATTTTTGATCAATACTCATGGTTTTCTTAAGGTTTCTTTCTTTTTTCTTTTAATTCTACTCTACACGTTGCTTTAAGCTAAATATTTTGCTTGCATTATCTCACTAGTGAGGAAACTGAAGTTCATGGAAATTAATTAAGCAGTTAAGAAATTAAGTTACATAGCTAATAAGCAGCTAAACCAGAATTAAAACTCAGGTCTTTCTGATTTTCCAAAATAAGTGCTAACTACCACACCATATGCTTCATAAAAGACCCATACCTGCTTGTAGACTACAAAAGATTTTTTTAAAGAAAACAAGTATAATTTCCATATTTCAAACAGAGAAAAAATCTTTTATAATAACATCACTTCTGGCAGTACTATTATAGGGTCTGTTAAGATAATGAATAAATCATAAAAATGGAAACTTCATTCAACTACTCTAGTCTCCTAAGTTAGTGTTTCACATTGTATTGATTTCCTTATGTAAAATCATATCAGGAAATCCATCTTCTCTGACAAGAGCAGGATTCAGTTGCACAGAATAAACATATATTTTAAGAAATATTTTAGAAACAGTATATGTATTATCAGAAATTAAATCATAAATGACCCCCCTCTGCATTCATTTACAATACAGGTACTAGGTTGCATAATTCTAAAATGAACTCTTCTGATTTTTAGTTATGATTTGAAGTTTAGTACAGGGAATTGCAGAGGGAGTGTTTTAAACTATCTTTATTAACAGACCATCTAACCACTTCAAATATTTTATTTAAAAAAAAAACCATGATTAACACAAAAATCTATGAACCCATGACTCTAGGAGAATAATTTCACACAAAGCTAGTTTTCAATTTTCACTCAAACCCAGTGAGATTTTAAGTTAGTTATCAGCAATAACTATTTTCTGAGATTTGAGCTATCTTTTCCTTCAAATCTCAGAAAATAGTTAAATGATACTTTTAACCATTTTTATCGTATACAGAAGTTGACAGCATCTTTAGAAATACTAGCAGGAAAAAGTTTAAAAGGACAACAGTGCTCATACTGGTATTTTCTCAATTTTGGCTTGTGTGCATCTTCATATGTGCAAATACACATTCACATGTATAAAAGTAATGTTAATGCTGATAACTAACTTAAATGCTATATTATCTAGTTTTCAAAATATGCTACTGGAAATAGTTTTTCATCTTTGGGAAATAGGTTTCATTTCAATTTTTTTTATCTCTTAGCTAAAAGTGTGGATTTTCCAGAATATCATCCATCTTCAAATTATATCCATGGTTATAACCACCCTTGTGTATGTTCACCAATGAAAGAGTAAGTATTATTTGCACTTATTTATTTTAACAGCTTTTTGGTTCAACTTGTGATTTAGTTCAAGATTCCTGTTCATCAGTAGAAATATGTACCAGCATATTCTGCTGGGGAAAAAAACCTGCGGCTAAATATGATTTTTAAAATAACTTCTTATAATCCTTTTCATTTTAAGTACAATCAGAATGGATACTTCCCTATAAAGTATGATCTGAGTTTCTGAGAATAGTCAAACACACACAAGCATTTCCCAGCAGTTAAGCTTCCTTGATGTTTTCTATTTCTCCATTAGAGTCATTTCTGTAAATTATTAAGGAATTTTTGTGAATTAAAAAATAAATACTCCTAGAATTATAACATGCTTACATTAGTAATGAATGCTTTACTTTGAATGAAATCTTCCCAATGGACTACTTACTAAGAGCAGATACCTGCAAAATGAGATCCAGTAGTTATATTCAGATAAAAGGAAAAGCTGAAGAAATCAGAGATGAGTCACTACCTAAAGGTGGCCTCCGGATAAAATGGCAGCATATAACACATATTTTGTAAAGGCATAAACTCTATTTCAATGTATATCATTTCACAAGTTCCTTAAGTTTTCATGTTTGCTAAATGATTTTTTGTTAAGTAAAAGATATTGGACCATGAAAACAGATATATTGGTCAGATAAAAATGTCTCAATACAAGGAAAAAAAATGCATGTGAAGGAAGCCCAAATGAAATTAAATTTTGGATCTGTATTCCTTCACATTTCCTCTACTAAAACAGAAAACTAAAAAACCTCATAATTATTCACATTATTGTATAGGATTTGTTGATACAGATAATAATAACAATGTGTGGTCTTTCTACCCATTTGTCAATTTTGAATCTATGGCCAAGACTTTATTGCCAAAACAAATGAAGGATAATTACTCCAATTCAGCAAGGTAAATCAACTGCTGGCATGGACTATAGCTGGAAAATTACACACCTTAAAAGTGTGCTTCACAAGCCAAGTCCCCTTCTTGCACCTTTTCAATGTAAAAGTGCACTCCAGTAAATGTTGGAAAGGCTTTCTTATGTGTATAAAGCCATCATAAACACAAATAAAGATTTAAGACCATACAAACTACTAGAAAGGACAGTAGTCCTCCTTTATCCATGGAGATATGTTCCATGACTCCAAGTAAATGCCTAAACCCATGGAGAGTACCAAACTCTATGTATACACCATGTTTTTGATCTCATAATCAAGAGGACTATGGGTGGGTGGCCTATACAGACTGAATATGCTGGTAAAGGGATGATTTCACATCCTATGTGGGACAGAGCAGGACAGTGTAAGATTTCATCACAGTATCCATAATATGCAATTTAAAGCTTATGAATTTTTCTTATATCTGGAACGGGTTGACTTGGGTAAATGAAATTGCAGAAAGTGAAACAAAGGATGAGAGGAAACTACTATGTTCTCAATCTAGCAATTTATGGCACTGTAAAAATAGTCTAAACCCTGCATAGAGAAAAATATAAGAAAATGGACGATCACATTATTTGTTGGAATGGTAGTCTTCCTTAAAAATGTTATAAAACTTGCATGTTCTTCACATGTACCCCAAAACCTAAAATGCAATTAAAAAAAAAGTTATAAAACTATATTCCCCCTTGCACATTTTTAAGTTGATATTAAAATTTTTCATAGGATTACATTGATGAAAAGTAAATTACATTGATGAAAAGTACAATTCCCAGCATGTGTGAAATATTGACATTTTAAAAAATGTTTATATCATCCTTATAAACATATACAGTATGTTATAAATACCATAACTTGAAACCTACCATTAAATTATCCATTTCAAAATATATACAACCTTTAACAGTCAGAACATTTACATCATTCCATTCCTCCTTGAACTCACATTTTTATTTTTCCCCTTCATATAATTTTATTCTAATAGAATCTATTTTATGCTTTGAATTCTTTCATAGTCATCCTAATTCTCCATAAAAATGACATGTGTTTAAAGTTTTAAAATTTGTTTCATTTCCTATAACCATACTATCTAACAATTAAAAATACATATATGCCTTCTGGATTAAGTTGTTATCATAACATATTGATCACAATTAAAAATATTTAATTACAAATTTAAATACAAATTTTGTTACATAATTATTAAACATAATGCAAACTGTCATTAGAAACATGTATTTTATTATTAGCAAAACTGAAATAGCACTTACTAGTGCTAGGCACTGTTATAAACAATTTGCATATATTGACTCATTTGATCTTCAAAGTAATCCCATAAAGTAGGTAGTAGGACGATGCCCAATCGGCAGGAAAGAAAGTGGAAGCCCAGAGTGATTAACTATCTGAAGGTTACATATAGGTAATAGGAAAGCTCAGTTTCAAACCAAGGCAAGCTAGTTCCTGACTCCATGCTTTTAACCATTACACTCATTTCATTTAACTGTGGGTGTATATTACTGATAAAATAAGACAGCATTCAATATCAAGTCTACTACTGCTTTCATTTTAAGAAAGCTGAAGAAAATATATTAACGTAAATATGTTAAAATGGTGAGAATATAATGCCAGCACTGTCATTCAATGCCTTGAAATCTTTCTGAATTATATACCATAAATTATGTAGTGATCTATCATCAAAAAAAAACTATCCAGGCACGGTGGCTCACGCCTGCAATCCCAGCACTTTGGGAGGCTGAGGCGGGTGGATCACCTGAGGTCAAGAATTCGAGACCAGCCTGGCCAACATGCCTGTAGTCCCAGTTGCTTGGGAGGCTGAAGCAGGAGAATCACTTGAACCCAAGAGGCAGAGGTTGCAGTGAGCCCAGATCGCGCTACTGCACTCCAACCTGGGTGACAGAGACAGAGTCCATCTCAAAAGGAAAAAAAAAAAAAAAAGATCCGTCAGCTGACAACTCAATTAGATCCTTAAGTTATACTGAAAAAAAAATTGACATGACTTGAGAAAGAATTTTTTCTCAACTCACTTCTCATCAAATTTTCCTTTTAGCATCTCAAAGATTTTTATATACCAAAGTAAAGTACCATAGTACTATTTCGTGTGGATAACAGGTGTGCCTGTGTTGTATAAAACAAGAGAAGGGCGATTCTGAACAGGCTGATAGGAAAGAAAAAGCCCACATCTCCATCAGAGATGGAGGCATGGTTATAAACAATTTACAGATCAGATTGAGAAAAAAATGTATTTACAGATCAGATTAAGGAAAAAATGCACATAGAAGTTAGATATTTTAAAATTTATTCTCTTGAAAGTGTTCATCCTTTCCTATCCCAGTGTGAAGATCACTGGGTTAGAATATAAAATACCACTTAGAGTGCAGTTTGGAATTAACATGTCAAAAAGCCAAACGCACAAACCTTTGACCTAGAAATTCTAAGTATTTATAAAAGTATAAATGGGGCCAGGTGAGGTGGGTCACACCTGTAATCCCAGCACTTTGGGAGGCCGAAGTGGGAGGATCGTTTGAGGCCAGGAGCTTGAGACTAGCCTTGGCAACATAATGAGACTTTGTCTCTTTAAAAAAATTTTAAAGAGCCTGTAGTCCCAGCCACTCGGAAGGCTGAGGCTGGAGAATCGCTTAAGCTTAGGAATTTGAGGCTGCAGTGAACTATAATCATGTCACTGCACTCCAGCCTGGGCAACAGAGTAAGACTCTGTCTCAAAAAAAAAAAAGTGTAAGTGGATACATTACAAAAACATTTTATTGCAGCTTTACTTACAGTAGCCAAAAGTGAGAAACAACCTAAATGATAGTCAATCAAAGGACTATTAAATAGAATATGAAATACTGTCCATAGCCATGAAAAATAGTTAAGTAGATCTGTATGTATAGACACAGAAGGAAGTTCATGGTATCCTATTAAGATGAAAATAAAACTACTTGCAGAAATATATCTCCACTAAAAAATTAAAACTATATTTATATATGTGAGGTACATATTCACTTATGTACATATGTATGCTGTCTTTGTGTAAATATATAGACAGTCACCTGAAAAGATAACAATTAAAACTATAAACAGTGATTATCTCTGGGAAACAGGATAAGGGGAGTAAGGGAGGGATAATTTTCTTTAATTACAAAAAATTTATATTGTTTAAATTTTCATAATAAGCATACATTTCTTTTAGAATTTTTAAAAGTCAATAAAATGACAAAAAGGAAAAGGTGCCTAAAACTGAAGATTTTAAGAAATATTCTAGCCACTTGATATTTTCAAGTAAAATTTTTATAAGTATGTCAATGGTGAATAAGACAAGAATCCTGCTCTCCAAAAACCTTTAAATTCAGTAGGTAAATCTAAAATTTCCTTTTCTTTTCTTAACTCTCCCTTTGCTTACAGAAATCCAGCATATTCCAAAATAGTGATGTTTGTCCAGACAGAAATGAGAGGAAAATTGTCCCCCTCAATAATTGAAAAAACTATGCCTTCCAACTTAGTTAACGTCATCCTCAATGCAAAAGATGGAATAAAGGCACACAAAACTCCATCATGACGTGGATTTCATCATAATAGTCATTCCTGATACCAAAAGAAGAAATGAGGCCATTCTGCTATAAAATCATGTGTAGTAGTTATTGCAGTTTACTTCTAGGTCAACACACATAAATAATACTGTTAAACTATTCTAGACAGTATTCTTGTACACATTGCTGAAGATTGTTCATGAAAATAAGAACTCACTGTTGTACAAGAAAATGGCATTAAATATAGTTTTTAATCTCACATAAGAATGATGTTAAATAACAAGTGTCATTTAGTACATTTTTATCTTTTGCTTTTACCGATACAGTCAGAGATCAGCATTAATTAAAGGTTAAATACATTTTACATTGTTTTTCCTTCACTTACTGCTTAAATTGAGAATTGTAGGAAACATGAACATAAAAATGGAAAAGAATTCCACTAAAATGTATGACCAATGACATTTAGAATTTTAAATGGAATGAGTCACAAGCAATTTCTGGTGTAGCTGAGATGCAATAGCCCATTCCTTTCAAGTCTTTACTCTTAAAACTTAAAGACCCTGCACATAACACAACAAACAAGCATAGGAAAACTCAAGCATAGGTGGAAAGAATGCAGCAAACTATCTAGGGACCTTGGGGCTTAAGGAATGACATTGGGTGAGTTCTCTGGGTTTCCTTATTGCCTCCCACATATCCCATATGGGAAGGAAACACACACACACACACACACACACACACACACACAAAAAAAAAAAAAAAAAAAAAACTGCATGCATGAAAAAGCCTGCTCCTCCTAGTCATACAACCAGGCGCTTAACAGAACAAAAACACTTTTTTATAATGCCCACCCTACACCAGCCAAACATCAACCTACAAACCACTCCCATTCCACCCCCATGATTTCAGTGGGGCAGAGCAAGAAGACACTTTTCCATCCTACCCCACCCCCATCCCACAGAAGCAGATGGTGGTACCCTGACACACCCCTATCCTATGGTGTCTGCAAAGCTGAGCAGCGAGCTAATCTTCCACCTTCTACCTGGCAGATGCACATAGCACTGATGGCCTTTTCTGGTGATGTAGACTGACCAAGCAGGGAGCTAATTTTCTATCTTCCACTCAGCAGGAGCAGACGGTAGTACAGGTAATATGAGTGGAGTCCAGTGACAAAGACAGCTTCTACCCCCAGCTGGCAGCAACAAAACTTAACCAGTGTCTTAGTCCATTTTCTGTGGTTATAACAGAATATCACAGGTTGGATAATTTCTAAAGAAAAGAAGTTTATTTAGCTCACAATTCTGGAGACTGAGAAGTCCAACAGCATAGTACCAACATCTGGTGAGGGCCTTCTTGCTACATCATAACGTGGTGGAGGGCATAACATGACATGAGAGCAAGAGCGAGAGAGAGCCCACTTTATAACAAAGCTACTCCTGTGATAGTAACATTATTCCATTCAAAAAAGCAGAGGGACATTCAACCCATAGCAACTTGGTAGTGCAAAGAAAGGCTAGTGATCAGGGAGCTTCAAAACCCTCTCCAGCCCTACTCCCACCCCTGGAGTCACCAAGGCCCAGCAGGATGCTGAGCTTCCATCCCCACCCTGCATTAGTGGTTTCCCTTCTGTATTGGGAACAGTAACCCACCAAAAAAAAAAAAAAAAAGTCCATGTCACATCCCTGGAACTTGAGAAGTGACCTTATTTGGAAAAAGAGTCTTTGCAAAGATAATTAAAGACCTCAAGATGAGATTATCGTGGATTATCCCAGTGGACCCTAAATCCAAAAACAAATGTCCTTACAAGAGATAAAGAGAGGATAGAGGCATGGAGAAGAGGAGAAGTCCACGTGAAGACAGAGGTAGAGACTGGAGTTTTACAACTATAGTCCAGGAACACTTGGAACCACCAGAAGCTGGAAAAAGTGAAAAAGGATTCTCCCCTAGAGCTTTCAGAGGGAGTGTGGCCCTGCTGTCAGACTTCTGGCCTCCAGAGCTATGAGAGAAAAAAATTGTTTTTTTAAGCCACTAAATTTGTGAAAATTTGTTATAGTAGCCATAGGAAACTAACATACCTCTCTAGTATTGGCAGGGTTCAGCAGGGATCTGAGCCTCCCCATTCCTACCTGAGTATCAACAAGGTGGAACAAAGATGTAGGACATGGGCCCAGGCAGCACTCCACCTGCCTCTCACCTCCCCTGTGTCATCAGGTTCCACTGGGGAGATGAGCTTCCAGTCCCACTGGGAAGCAACAAGGATGTGCAAATCAGTGCCCCACCTTTGCCAGGAGGATGTCAACAAGGCCAGAAGGGGAGCTGAACTGCCACCTCACCCATCTACAATGAGAGGCAGTCTGTGCTCTACTTTTGCCAGAGTGGTGACAGCAGAGCCCAATGGAAGGCTGAACCAACACATCCACCCAACCCTCATACTACACCTGAACAGCAGGACTGCCTGCTAAAAATGAAGATTAATAGGATCCAGGGGTCTTCAGAAAGGAAAGAACATTGTAATGGGTAAAAATAAGCTGTTCTCTTGAGTATATTAAATCATATTTGATGGTTGACAGAGGTTCAAAAACAATTCAGTGGAATAGCCTTTCAGCAAATGGTATTGGAGCAGCTGGACATTCACAGGTCTTGATCTAACTTTACACCAAGTACAAAAAGTTACTTAAAATGGAACATGTAGTTACATGCAAAATATAAAACTATAAAATACTTAGAAGAAAAACACAGGATAAAATTTTCAGAACCTACAACTAGGCAGAAGTATTATACTTGACACCAAAAGCATGATTCTTAAAATAAAAAATGATAAATTGATCTTTATCAAAGTTAAAAAATATATGCTATGTGAAAGACCTGTGAAGAGGATGGAAAGAGAAGTGATAGACTGGAAAAAAATATTTGCAAGACATTTCCGACAAAGTACTTGTACCTAAAATATATAAAGAGCTTTCAAAACTCAACTGTATAAGAAACAATCTAATTAGGAACAAAGACATGGACATTTCACTGGCTAAGATACCCATATATCAAAAGATGTTCACATCATTGGCCATTAGGTAAAGGCACATATCAGTACTTGCTTACCAGAATCGCTAAATTTTGTTTTCGTAAATAGTGACAACATCAAGTGTTGGCAAGGATTTGGAGAAACTGGATCACTCATACATTGGACCCAGAAATGTGAAACAGTAATTCCTCTCTGGAAAAGTGTGGCAGTGTCTTGAAAATCAAACAATCTTACTGTACAACCCAGCAACTGTACTCTTCATTCCATGGAAGTGAAAGCATTCACACAAAAATATGTACACAAATGTTGATAGTAGCTTTATTCCAAATAGCTAAAAATGAAACAACCCACATGAGTGAATAAACTGTGGTAATCCATAAACAGAATACTACTAAATAATAAAAAGGAACAAACTATTGATGCACACAACAACTGGAATTGTCTCACAAGAATAATAATGAAAAAGCCAATCTCATAAGGTTAAATAGTGCATTCTTCCATTTATTTAACATTTTGAAATGACAAAATGATAGAGATGAACAGAATTATTGGTTTCTAGGGTTAAGGAGGTAGGGGAAGGAGAAGAAAGAAAGTGGCTGTCACTTTGAAAGGGTAACAGGAGGGATCTTTGTGATAAACCTGTTCTGTGTGTTGACTGTGGTGTGGTCACATGAATCTATACATGCAATAAAACTGCACAGAATTAACACACATGCATAAATGAGTGCATGTAAAACTGGTGGTATCTACATAAAGGCAGTGGATAGTATCAATGTCATTTTCCTAGTTGCGATACAGAACTGTAGGCATGCAAGATATGATGAGGAGAAACTGGATAAAGGAAATATGGCATCACTCTGTATTATTTTTCAAAACTGTTTGCAAATCTACAATTATCTCAAAATAATTTTTTTAATAGAAAAACCTATCCAAACCAGAAAAGAATGTCATGAAAAACTATCTCATAATCGAAAGCATTTGTTTTTTTATTTAATTATCTACCATATCACTCATTATTTACCAATATGTGGTTGATGGGTTTACATTATTAATATTTGTTTGACATTACACTTTACAAACAATTTCTTTAGTAAATATTTTCTAATCTCACTCTATGGATTGCAGTGATTGTTAAGAAAATACTAATATTTAGCCCCAGGACAAAGCATATTTTTATTCATAAATATGTATCAAATCTGAAAACTGTACACACCTTTTTGGAATTGTGGCTTGAACAACTCTAATGCTTCATAGAAAAATAATGTCAAAATTCAAGTGTAAGAACATACAGAAATACTATTCTCATGAAGAATAATTAGGTCTTTTCATGGCACTCATTTCAGACTCCTTTAATAATCACCCTTTAGCTTCACAATTTTGTCTTCCAGCCTTCTGTGCATGAGAGAGGATGCACAGAAATCTGGGGATTGGGGACCTGTGGGAGGAAGAAGGGCACAGTAGGGGAGAAGCTGGAAGGCACATAGAAAACCACTGCAATATAAAAGAGCAGCGTAACTAAAGGCCGACTGTCTTCTGTTCCCAACTCTCTTTCTAAATCTACTGGGAATCTGAGTGTTATTTTCCCTTTTCTACTGAATGTTCAGGAGACATAATTAAAGGTATAGTTTTACTATGATTTAGAATATGCCTAATTTAGTTAGTATGCAACTTTTACAGTTTTCCAATTTAGACTTTACTCTTTGAAGAATGTGAGCCTTTTAGCCACCCCTAAATTTCATAAAATCACAAATTATGAAATTACATATTTTAATAAAATATATTTCAAGAAAGATAAAAATCTTGAAATAAGAAAGCCAAACATAAGTTTTTTCTTTCTCTTACAAATAGGAAAATGGGATATTTAATTAACTTATCTCCTATTTAAGGTAAATGTAAATAATAATAGAAAACAAATTAAAAGGAAATAATACCAGGTACTGTATCTTTCATTCCTTCTTCTTGCCCTGTCATCAACTCTATATATTATGTTATTTTGTCACTTCAGTTACTTCTAATAGCTAGGAATTGCAGAAGATACCATATATGATAATAACAATTCCATAAAACAAAAAGGTTTAAAGGTAATACTGTCATCCAAATAATATGACATATAAAAATAATTTAACAATTCTGAACTTAGATTTTTCTATATATCTTATCCTTCTTACCATATAACTCCTCTAATACTTTCAGATATCGGACATTACTGGACTTACCAAAAGAAAAATATTTATATTTAACAAAATTAAGTGCTTACTCCCCATGCCCCATGCCCTTTATCAATGTCCCTTCTCTACCATGATTTTGTACACATTACAATATTAATGAATCAGAAAAGTGATTTCCATAGAGGGGAGTGCAACATTATTATATCAGTTAAGAAAACATTTCACTGCAAACAACAAAAATATGATTTATAGGGGACATAAGTGTTGAGAGGTTTATTGATCTCACATAAGATGTCTGAGTATCTGTAGTAGAGATCTGATATGATGGCCTAATAATGCCATTAGGGACCAAGGCTCTTTACAGCACTCAGTTCTGCCATACTTAGCTTATAGCATTTATCTTTCTGGTGGCATTGTCCCAGTGTTCTAAGCAGGAAGAAAAAGAAAGGTAAAAGACAGTTTAGCTGAGTTTATCCCTATTTCATAGCTTTCTTGGAAACCCCCATACCCCAACAATGATGCTTACATCTCATCAGCCAGAAATGGAACACTGTTCACACCTGGCTGCAAAGGCATCTGGAAAGCTATTCCAGTATCTATAGTAAAAAAAAAAAAAAAAAAAAAAAAAAAGTTCCACCAGAGTGCAGAAATAAAATATTTATATTTATTTTTTTTCAGAAAATCAATTAAGCTTTACTAATACAGAATATGGTGAGAGGATCCTGAGACACATATAGCCTAAAAGACACTCTGAGAAATAAGGATGAATTCCACAGTGTGGAAGGTTTGAAATTGGTTGTTGGCTTTTAGTATATTTTGACAAATTAGGTTTTATAGGGGTATAGTTAAGCAGATATACTTTTAATGAACAAAAAACCTCAGAAAATTATGAATGGGTTTAAAAGACTTCTGTGAAGAACTAAGGATTAAAAATACTGACAATACAAACAAACATGAATATAGCTGAAATTTTACTAATGTGAGATCTTTCCAATATTATAAAGTAAACAACGAAAATATGGTTAGATCTCATAAGAAGCTAGCAAAAAATATAAATTATCAAGATTATTTGAAATATGAAATTATATCTATTATCAATGAAAATGAACTTCACCAGAAATATCTTTCATATCTTGAGATATTATCCAATGACAGTGGTACATGTTTATACTTTTAAAATAAGTAAAAATAGAAGTATATTGAATTAAATGCACACTTCGGACAAATAGCTGAGTATTTAAATTAGTATTTGGTCAAACTAAAGCCCACTCTTTTTTTGTTCATTTTGTTTTTTGTTTTCTTGCCTGTGTAAACAAAAGCCCACTCTTATTATTACTATCTTAGAATAAACTATGATATAAAGATAAATCAGAAATTTTATCCAAAAATATGTATTACTTTGTTTTTAAAAATAGCCAACATTTTAAAATTTGCCATTTAGAGTATGAAAAAAATTATCAAAACTGTCAGCTACAAGGCTATACCTGTAGATGCTATATTGCACATCTTCAATATTATAAAACACTTTCAGGTTCAAGTGGTATGCATAATTATATTACTAACTTTTTTGGACATTAAATCTTAGAATAGGATTTTAAGTTATATGATTTAAAGAATAAAGCCAACCTTCCTAGGACAGAGCACCTGGGAAAAAAGGCAGTTATGAGTTCCACTGCAGCAGACTTAAAAGTACCTGCCCAGCAGCTCTGCACAGAACAATAGAGCTCCCAGCACAGCACTTGAGCTCCTATAAGGGAAAGACTGTCTCCTCAAGCAGCTCCCTGACCCCTGTATACCCAAAGACACATCTCATAAAGGAGAGCTCAGGCTGACATCTGGCAAGTACTCTTCTGGGACAAAGATAACAGAAGAAGAGACCAGCAGCAACCCTTACTGTTATACAGCCCCTGCGGGTGATCCCCAGGCAAGCAGGGTCTGGAGTGGACCTCCAGCAGTCCTGCAGAAGAGAGGCCTATTAGAAGGAAAACTAAGAAACAGAAAGAAATAACTTCATCATGAACAAAAAGGACATCCACTCAGAGACCGCATCCGAAAGTCACCAACTACAAAGACGACATAGATAAAGCCACTAAGATGGTAAGAAACCAGTGCAAAAAGGATGAAAACACCAAAAACCAGAATGCTTCTCCTCCTCCAAGGGATCACAACTCCTTGCCAGCTAGGGATCAAAGATGGATGGAGAATGAATCTGATGAATTGACAGAAACAGACTTCAGATGGTGGGTAATAACAAACTTCTCAGATCTAAAAGAACATGTGCTAAGCCAATGCAACGAAACTAAGAATCTAGAAAAAAAGCTTAGATGAGATGCTAACTAGAATAAACAGCTTAGAGAAGAATATAAATGAGTTGATGGAGCTGAAAAACACAGCACGAGAACTTCACGAAGCATACAAAAGTTTCAATAGCCAAATCGACCAAGCAGAAGAAAGGATAACAGAGCTTGAAGATCAACTCAATGAAATAAAATGAGAAGGCAAGAACAGAGAAAAAAGAGTGAAAAGAAATAAACAAAGCCTCCAAGAAATATGGGATTATGTGAAAGGACAAAATCTACATTTGATAGGTGTACCTGAATGTGACAAAGAGAATGAATCCAAGCTGGAAAACAATCTTCAGGATATTATCCAGGAGAACTTCCCCAACCCAGCAAGGCAGGCCAACATTCAAGTCCAGGAAACACAGAGAACACCACAGAGATATTCCTCAAGAAGAGCAACCCTAAGGCACATAATCATCAGATTCACCATGGTTGAAATGAAGGAAAAAATGCTAAGGGCAGCAAGAAAGAAATGTCGGGTTACCCGCAAAGCAAAGCCCATCAGACTCACAGCGGATTTCTCAGCAGAAACCCTACAAGACAGAAGAGAGTGGGGGCTTACATTCATCATCCTTGAAGAAAGAACTTTTAACCTAGAATTTCATATGCAACCAAACTAAGCTTCATAAGCAAAGGAGACATAAAATCTTTTATGGACAAGCAATTGCTGAGAGGTTTCATCTCCACCAGGCCTGCCTTACAAGAGCTTCTGAAAGAAGCACTAAACAAGGAAAGGAACAACCAGTACCAGCGACTCCAAACACGTACCAAATAGTAAAGACAGGATGAAGAAAATATGTCAACTAATGGGCAAAACATCCAGCTAGCCTCAAAATGGCAGGATCAAATTCACACATAACAATACTAACCTTAGGGCCGGGTGCGGTGGCTCACGCCTATAATCCCAGCACTTTGGGAGGCCGAGGCAGGTGGATCACGAGGTCAAGAGATCAAGACCATCCTGGTCAACAAGGTGAAACCCCGTCTCTACTAAAAAATACAAAAATTAGCTGGGCATGGTGGTGCACACCTGTAGTCTCAGCCACTCGGGAGGCTGAGGCAGGAGAATTGCTTGAACCCAGGAGGCGGAGGGTGCGGTGAGCTGAGATTGCTCCATTGCACTCGAGCCTGGGTAACAAGAGCGAAACTCCATCTCAAAAAAAAATACTAACCTTAAATGTAAATGGACTTAATGCCCCATTCAAAAGACACAGACTGGCAAATTGGATAAAAAGTCAAGACCCATCGGTGTGCTCTATTCAGGAAACACATCTCACATGCAAGGTCACTCAGGCCCAAAATAAAGGGATGGAGGAAGATTTATCAAGCAAATGGAGAGCAAAAAAAAGCAGGAGTTGCAATCCTAGTCTCTGACAAAATGGACTTTAAAACAACAAGGATCAAAAGAGACAAGGGCATTACATAATGGTAAAAGGATCAATGCATCAAGAAGAACTAATGATCCTAAATATATAAATATGCACCCAATACAGGAGCACCCAGGTACATAAAGCAAGTTCTTAATGACCTACAAAGACTCCCACACAATAACAGTGGGAGATGTTAACACTCCATGGTCCATATTAGACAGATCAACGAGACAGAAAATTAACAAGGATATCCAGGACTTGAACTCAGATCCGGACCAAGCAGACCTAACAAACATCTGCAGAAATCTCCACCCCAAATCCACAGAATATACATTCTTCACAGCACCGCATGGCAGCTACTCTAAAATTGACTACATAATTGGAAGTAAATCACTCCTCAGCAAATGCAAAAGAACAGAAATCATAACAAACAGTCTCTCAGACCACAGGGCAATCAAATTAGAACTCAGAAGTAAGAAACTAACTCAGAACCACACAGCTTCATGGAAACTGAACAACTGACTCCTGAATGTTGACTGGATAAACAATGAAATGAAGGCAGAAATAAAGATGTTCTTTGAAACCAATGAGAACGAAGACACAATGTACCAGAATCTCTGGTAAACATTTAAAGCAGTATTTAGAGGGAAATTTATAGCAATAAATGCCCACCAGAGAAGTGAGGAAAGATCTAGAATCAACACCCTATCATCAAAATTGAAAGAACAAGAGGAGCAAGATAAAAAACTCAAAAGCTAGCAGAAGACAAGAAATAAATAAGATCAGAGCAGAACTGAAGGAGATAGAGACACAAAAAAAGCTTCAAAAAATCAATAAAACCAGGAGCTGATTTTTTGAAAAGATCAATAAAATAGACCACTAGCCAGATTAATAAAAAAGAAAAGGGAGAAGAATCAAATAGATGCAATAAAAAACGATAAAGGTGACATCACCACTGACTCCAAAGAAATACAGACTACAATCAGAGATTACTACAAACAACTCTATGCACATAAACGAGTAAACCTGGAAGAAATGAATAAATTACTGGACACTTACACCCTCCCAAGCCTAAACCAGGAAGAAGCTGAAACCCTGAATAGACCAATAACAAGGGCTGAAATTGAGGCAGCTATTAATAGCCTACCAACCAAAAAAAGTCCAGGTCTAGACAGGTTCACAGCTGAATTCTACCAGATATACAAAGAGGAGCTGGTACCATTCCTTCTGAAACTATTCCAAACAACACAAAAGGAAGGAATCCTTCCCAAACCATTTTATGAGACCAACATCATCCTGATACCAAAACACAGCAGAGACTCAACAGAAAAAGAAAACTTCAGGCCAATAGCCATGATGAACATAGATGCAAAAATCTGCAATAAAATACTAGCAAACTGACTGCAACAGCACATCAAAAAGCTGATCCATCATGATCAAGTAGGCTTCATTCCAGGGATGCAAGGCTGGTTCAACATATGCAAGTCTATAAACATAATCAACCACATAAACAGAACCAAAGACAAAACCCACATGGTTATCTCAAGAGATGAAGAGAAGGCCTTTGACAAAATTCAACAACCCTTTATGCTAAAAACTCTCAATAAACTAGGTATCGAAGGAACATGCCTCAAAACAATAAACACTATTTATGATAAACCTACAGCCAATATCATACTGAATGGGCAAAAACTGGAAGCATTCCCTTTGAAATCCAGCACTAGACAAGGATGCCCTCTGTCACCACTCCTATTCAATATAGTATTGGAAGTTCTAGCCAGAGCAATTAGGCAAGAAAAAAAATAAATGGTATTCAATTAGGAAAAGAGGAAGTCAAATTTGGAAATCCCCTATTTGCAGACGACATGATTACATATTTAGATGGCCCTATCATCTCAGCCCCAAATCTCCTTAAACTGATAAGCAACTTCAGCAAAGTCTCAGGATACAAAATCAATGTGCAGAAATCACAAGCATTTCTATACACCAATTACAGACTAACAGAGAGCCAAATCATGAGCAAACTCCCATTCACAATTGCTACAAAGAGAATAAAATACTTAGGAATACCACTAACAAAGGATGTAAAGGACCTCTTCAAGGAGAACTACAAACCACTCCTGAAGAAATAAGAGCAGACACAAACAGATGGAGTAACATTTCATGCTCATGGTTAGGAAGAATCAATATCATGAAAATGGCCATACTGCCCAAAGTAATTTATAGATTCAACGCTATCCCCATCAAGCTACCAATGACCTTCTTCACAGAACTGGAAAAAAACCACCTTAAACTTCATATGGAACCAAAAGAGAGCCCGCATAGCCAAGACAATTCCAAGCAAAAAGAACAAAGCCGTAGGCATCACGCTACCTGATTTCAAACTATACTACAAGGATACAGTAATGAAAACAGCATGGTACTAGTACCAAAACAGAGATATAGACCAATGGAACAGAACAGAGGCCCTGGAGGCAACGCCACACATCTACAACCATCTGATCTTTGATAAACCTGACAAAAACAAGCAATGAGGAAAGGATTCCCTGTTTAATAAATGGTGTTGGGAAAAGTGGCTAGTAGTATGCAGAAAGCAGAAACTGCACCCCTTCCTGACACCTTACACTAAAATTAACTCCAGATGGATTAAAGTTCTAAACATAAGACCTAACACCATAAAAATCCTAGAAGAAAACCTAGGCAAAACCATTCAGGACATAGGCATACTAAAACACACAAAGCATTGGCAACAAAAGCCAAAATAGACAAACAGGACCTAATTAAACTCCAGAGCTTCTGTACAGCAAAAGGAACAATCATTAGAGTGAACCAGCAAGCAACAGAATGGGAAAAAATTTTTGCATTCTACCCATCTGACAAAGGGCTAATATCCAGACTCTCCAAAGAACTAAAACAGATTTACAAGAAAAAAACAAACCCATCCAAAAGTGGGCAAAGGATATGAACAAACACTTTTCAAAAGAAGACATATATGAGGCTAACAAACATATGAAAAAATGCTCATCATCACTGGTCATTTAGAGAAATGCAAATCAAAACCACATTGAGATACCACCTCACACCAGTTAGAATGGTGATCATTAAAAAATCTAGAGACAACAGATGCTGGAGAGGATGTGGAGAAATAGGAACACTTTTACACTGTTTCTGGGAGTATAAACTAATTCAACCATTGTGGAATACAGTGTGGCACTTCCTCAAGGACCTAGAATAGAAATTCCATTTGACCCTGCAATCCCACTACTGGGTATATATCCAAAGGCTTATAAGTCATTCTATTATAAAGACACATACACATGTATGTTCATAGTGGCACTGTTTACAATAGCAAAGACCTGGAACCAACCTAAATGCCCATCGATGATAGACTGGACAAGGAAAATGTTGCACATATACACCATGGAATACTATGCAGCCATAAAAATGATGAGTTTGTGTCCTTTGTAGGGACATAGATGAATCTGGAAACCATAATTCTCAGCCAACTGACACAAGATCAGAAAATCAAACACCACATGTTCTCACAGGCGGGTGTTGAACAATGAAAACACATGGACATATAGAGGGAAGCATCACACACTGGGGTCTGTTGTGGGGGGTGAAGGGAAGGACAGCAGGAGGCTGGGGAGGTTGGGGAGGGATAACATGGGGAATGATTATACACTGTTGGTAAGAATGTAAGTTGGTTCAGCCATTGTGCAAAGCGGTTTGGCAATTCCTCAAAGAACTGAACAATCATTCAACCAAGGAATTCCCCTACTGGGTATATACTCAAAGGAAAATAAATCATTCCACCAAAAAGACACATGCACCCATATGTTCACTGCAGGACTATTCACAAGAGCAAAGACATATGGACACCTGGGATTCAACCCAGTTGCCCATCAACGATATACTGGATAAAGATAATATGGTATACATACACTATGGAATACCATACAGCCATAAAAAAGGACAAAGTCATGTCCTTTGCAGCAACATGGATACCACTGGAAACCATTATCCTAAGCAAAGTAATATAGAAACAGAAAACCAAATACTGTGTTTCTCATATGTGGGAGCTAAACATTGGATATACATGGATGTAAAAGATGGAAACAACAGACACTGGGGGGAATATAAGGGAGGAGGAGAGAGGGGAGCAAGGGTTGAAAAATTATCTATTGGGTACTATGCTCGCTATCTGGGTGATGGATTCATTTGTACTCCAAATATCAGCATGATGCAATATATCTCTGTAACAAACCTGCTCATGTGTCCCTCAATTCTAAAATAAAATGAATATTCAGATGTTAATAATAAATCTAAATGTGACACCGTTTTTATGGCTAGAATCATTAATGCTTATTAGATATGATGTAAACTATATGATCACATGATAATTCACACAATTTGATGGGATGCCACAATTTAATGCTATGTATTTGATTATTCAGCCACCCAAAAGCCAAGTAAGTGAATACCAAGGTTAAAGCTAAACTTTGGTGCATCTTCAGTAAATATACAGATACTGGGAGTGTGTACCACTAAGTTTTCTTCACTGCTAGGGTGTTATATCAAAAAACTGATGACACTGAAGTAGAACACTATAGTCTAAGACTAAATAGATTAAATATTCTGTCAATATCACAAATTTTCTAAATCCATATACATGTATCTACATGTTTGGTTTAGATCAATCAACTATAGGCTAAACTTTATTAGAATACAAGTTTGTAATTTGAAACAAAAAGAAATGATCACTATGACACAAATATACTACACTGACTACTTTTAAAATTCTACAGTAATTTCAACAGTCTTTGTGAAGAAGAAGCCATGTTTCTTCATTGTTTTAATTATTATTTTATTGCTGTTTCTGCTGGCTAGCAAAAACAAGGAATGTGAGTCCTTTTTACTGTGTTCCACTGTCCAGCTACCAGATTCTTGAGTGCCAAGAGGTAGGTGCATCAACAATAGAGGCAATAGCGGCTTCTCGATTCCTGGTTCCTTATCACTAGGTCACAATTGTCAGTAACTTCTCCAGCCTTCCAGATGTCAAGAGGCAGTGGCAGGGTGGCAGCATACTGATTACAATTTCTTGAATACATAGTTCTATGATGGATTCAAAATAAATAGCTAGACTGGGCACAGTGGCTCATGCCTGTAATCCTTCCTAGCACTTCAGGAAGCCAAGGCAGGAGGATCATTTGAGGTCAGGCATTCGAGACCAGCCTGGGCAACATAACAAGATCCCATCTCTATATATTTTTTTAAATCAAAAGAGATAGCTTATCTGATGGTTGGTTCTGTATACTTCTCAGATTCATTTCCGGAGGCCAAATCTAGAACTCACTCCTTCAGCTCCTCAATTATTTTGTAAGCATTTAATTCACTATACTAAATTACTTCTTGCTTAAAATATGTACACCAATTCCATTTTCCTGACCAATACATTTGAAAAACAGCTTATAGTTTTCTCAAAAAGATTTTAAGATATTTTTTAAAGAGTTTTTCAACATCTGAAGACTTCAGCATATCTAATATTTAATAAATACAACTTAGGAAAGAAAAGGAGGATGCCCAAATATCACCAAATTATGAGAATCCATCCAACCACTATGTATCAAAAGCATAACTCTTTGTGAACTAAAATTGTTAATATGAATCAACTTTATAGAACAAGGTTGAAATGCAGAGTGTACCTTTCTCCCAGAAAAAAAAAAATAGTAGGTAATACTGTGAGGTAATAGGGTAAGAGAGAATTCCACACTATCCTCACAACTATTTACAAGTGGTGGTATTATGCAAATAAGAAAATATAAAATGATTAAATCTAAGTTTGAAGACAGGAGATAAAACTTCAGACCCATAGAAGGTGAGTAACTAGAATGTGACTGCTCGGGAGCCTTGAAGGACTATCTTCTCAGTAAAATGGTGAGCTAAAAAAAAAATAATCTAACCATAAAATTTTTTTTAAAATGAACTGAGAGAGAGGGGAATTGTCCCCTGAGAATCCATGACTGCAGTCTTGTCGACAGTTGAGATTTAATTTGCAAGATAAGAAATTAACAAAATAGTCCAAGTGCCAGCAGAAGCAAGTTTAAGTATTTCCTGCAGTGGCACATCCTCATCCAGACTTTATAGGAGTTCCACAAATAAAGGCTAGCCAACATGAACACACACTCCAAAATCACAGAGCACATAAGGAAAAATGCCAGCATGTGTGATTTGTCAGCAGAAATAATAAGACAAAGAATTAGAGTCTCCCACCAAATAATTCAAATATTTGTATTACCTCATGCAGAATAAAAATGACTCTGTTGAAAATAATAATTAAAATAAAACATGACAGCTCTAACACAGACAGTATAAGAAAAAGTGCAAGCAGATTTTTAAAAGAATAGAATTTTCTATCATTTTATCATTCTAGGACTAATGTAGAACAATCTAGGTAGTTTAGGGAGAAAGTGATTAATTTAGTACAGCTAATTAGGTACTTAGGGCATTGCTGGAAAAGTGGGAAGGGCAGATTCTAGGCTCTCCTGGATGCCTCCAAGTATACTATGTAGGTGTCCTACCCCGAGAGCTACTACCTTTAAGTCTACATTGGAACTACTAAATGCAAGACTATATATCACAGCTGGAATTCAAATAGCAATACATCATTACTTTTGCTTTCACAAATACTGGACATCCACAAGCTGATGACCCAAAGGACTAATTCTATATCAATGATGTGATGCTAATGGGACTTGGTAAGGAGAAGTGGGTGAAAACTAATTGAGAAACATTTGTAACAACATGGATGGAACTGGCAGTTGTTAAGTGAAATTAGCCAGGCACAGAAAGACAACCTTTGCATGTTCTCACTTATTTGTGGGACCTCTGTCGCCAGGCTGGAGTGCAGTGGTGCAATCTCAGCTTGCTACAACCTCCGCCTCCCAGGTTCACACAATGCTCCTGCCTCAGTCTCCCAAGTAGCTAGGATTACAGATGCCCACCACCATTCTTTACTAATTTTGTATTTTTAGTAGAGACAGGGTTTCACTATGTTGGACAGACTGGTCTTGAACCCCTGACACTGTGATCCTCCTGCTTCGGCCTCTCAAAGTGCTGGGATTACAGGCATGAGCCACCACTGGCCTCAAATCTCTTAACAACAATAGTGGATATTTTTTCTCCTTGCAGTTTTATCAGCTTTTGCTTTATGTGTTTTGAGGATGCATTAATATTTAGGACTATTGCATTCTCCTGATGAATTGACCCCTTTATCATTGTGAAATTATCTTCTGATAAATTCCTTTGCTCTGGTGTTGGGAAAACTGGCTAGCCATGTGCAGAAAGCAGAAACTGGACCCCTTCCTGACACCTTACACTAAAATTAACTCCAGATGGATTAAAGACTTAAACATAAGACCTAACACCATAAAAACCATAGAAGAAAACCTAGGCAAAACCATTCTGGACATAGATGTAAGCAAGGACTTCATGACCAAAACACCAAAAGCATTGCCAACAAAAGCCAAAATAGACAAATGGGACCTAATCAAACTCCACAGCTTCTGCAGAGCAAAAGAAACAGTCATTAGAGTGAATCAGCAACCAACAGAATGGGAAAAAATTTTTGCAGTCTACCCATCTGACAAAGGGTTAATAATATCCAGAATCTACAAAGAACTAAAAGAGATTTACAAGAAAAAAACAAATAAGCCCATTCAAAAGTGGGCAAAGAATATGAACAGACACTTTACAAAGGAAGACACATGAGGCTAACAAACATATGAAAAAAGGCTCATCATCACTAGTCATTAGAGAAACGCAAATCAAAACTACATTGAGATACCATCTCATGCCAGTTAGAATGATGATCATTAAAAAATCTGGAGACAACAGATGCTGGAGAGGATGTGGAGAAATAAGAACACTTTTACACATCGTGGAAGACAGTGTGGTGATTCCTCAAGGACCTAGAAATATAAATTCCATCTGACCCAGCAATCCCATTACTGGGTATATATCCAAAGGATTATAAATCGTTCTACTATAAGGACACATGCACACGAATGTTCATAGCAGCACAGTTTACAATAGAAAAGACCTGGAACCAACCCAAATGCCCATCGATGATAGACTGGACAAGGAAAATGTGGCACATATACACCATGGAATACGATGCAGCCATAAAAAACGATGAGTTCGTGTCCTTTGTAGGGAAATGGATGAACCTGGAAACCATCATTCTCAGCAAACTGATGCAAGAACAGAAAATCAAACACTGCATGTTCTCACTCAGAGGTAGGTGTTGAACAATGAGAACACATGGACACAGGAAGGGAAGCATCACACACTGGCGTCTGTTGGGGGGAAACAGGGGAGGGACAGCAGGGGGTGGGGAGTTGGGGAGACATAGCATGGGGAGAAATGCCAGATATAGGTGACGGGGAGGAAGGGAGCAAATCACACTGCCATGTGTGTACCTATGCAACAATCTTGCATGTTCTTCACATGTACCCCAAAACCTAAAATGCTATTAAAAAAAAAATTCCTTTGCTCTAACAAGCAGTTTTCCTGCTGAAAGCTATTACAGAGCTTTAGATTGTTAAGACTAGTGTCTTTTATTCAATCTGTTACTTTTAACATATTTGTCTTTATATTTAAATTTTTTTAATATATATATTTGAGTGTGTTTTAGGTTTTGGGGTACATGTGAAGAACATGTAAGATTGTTGCATAGGTACATACATGGCAATGTGGTTTGCTGCCTTAAGAAATATAGTACAGGTGCCGGAGCAGCTGCCGCCGAGTCCGGATCCCACTGCTGTGCGCCCCCTGACGCCCGCCCGACGTGCATTCCTGGTTCCTTTTGGTTCCAAGTCCAAAATGGCAACTCTCAAGGATCAGCTGATTCATAATCTTCTAAAGGAAGAACAGATCCCCCAGAATAAGATTACAGTTGTTGGGGTTGGTGCTGTTGGCATGGCCTGTGCCATCAGTATCCTAATGAAGGACTTGGCAGATGAACTTGCTCTTGTTGATGTCATTGAAGACAAATTGAAGGGAGAGATGATGGATCTCCAATATGGCAGCCTTTTCCTTATAACACCAAAGATTGTCTCTGGCAAAGACTATAATGTAACTGCAAACTCCAAGCTGGTCATTATTATGGCTAGGGCATGTCAGCAAGAGGGAGAAAGCCGTCTTAATTTGGTCCAGCGTAATGTGAACATCTTTAAATTCATCATTCCTAATGTTGTAAAATACAGCCCCAACTGCAAGTTGCTTATTGTTTCAAATCCAGTGGATATCTTGACCTATGTGGCTTGGAAGATAAGTGGCTTTCCCAAAAACCGTGTTATTGGAAGTAGTTGCCATCTAGATTCAGCCCGATTCCGTTACCTGATGGGGAAAAGGCTGGAAGTTCACCAATTAAGCTGTCATGGGTGGGTCCTTGGGGAACATGGAGATTCCAGTGTGCCTGTATGGAGTGGAGTGAATGTTGCTGGTATCTCCCTGAAGACTCTGCACCCAGATTTAGGGACTGATACAGATAAGGAACAGTGGAAAGAGGTTCACAAGCAGGTGGTTGAGAGTGCTTACGAGGTGATCAAACTCAAAGGCTACACATCCTGGGCCATTGGACTCTCTGTGGCAGATAGGGCAGACACTATAATGAAGAATCTTAGGTGGGTGCACCCAATTTCCTCCATGATTAAGGGTCTCTATGGAATAAAGGATGATGTTTTCCTTAGTGTTTCTTGCATTTTGGGACAGAATGGAATCTCAGACGTTAAGAAGGTGACTCTGATTCCTGAGGAAGAGGCCCGTTTAAAGAAGAGTGTGGATACACTTTGGGGAATCCAAAAAGAGTGGCAATTTTAAAGTCTTCTGATGTCATACCATTTCACTGTCTAGGCTACAACAGGATTTTAGTTGGAGGTTGGGCATGTTGTCCTTTTTATCTGATCTGCGATTAAAGCAGTCATTTTTTTTTTTTTAATTGCATTTTAGGTTTTGGGGTACATGTGAAAAACATGCAAAGTTGTTGCATAGGTGCATTCATGGCAGTGTGATTTGCTGCCTCCCTCCCCCTCACCCATATCTGGCATTTCTCCCCATGATATCCCTCCCCAACTCCCCCCCCCCGCTTTCCCCCCGACTCCTCCGCAACAGACCCCCGTGTATAGTGCTCCCCTCCCTGTGTCCATGTGTTCTCCTTGTTCAACACCCTCCTATGAGTGAGAACATGTGGTGTTTGGTTTTGTGTTCATGTGTCAGTTTGCTGAGAATGATGGTTTCCAGGTTCATCCATGTCCCTACAAAGGACGCTAACTCCTCGTTTTTAATGGCTGCATAATATTCCATGGTGTATATGTGCCACATTTTTCCTGTCCAGTCTATCATCGATGGGCATTTGGGTTGGTTCCAGGTCTTTGCTATTGTAAACTGTGCTGCAATGAACATTCGTGTGCATATGTCCTTATAGTAGAACGATTTATAATCCTTTGGATATATGCCCAGTAATGGGATTGCTGGGTCAAATGGAATTTCTATTTCTAGGTCCTTGAGGAATCGCCACACTGTTTTCCACAGTGGTTGAACTAATTTACACTCCCACCAACAGTGTAAAAGTGTTCCTATTTCTCCACATCCTCTCCAGCATCTATTTTCTCCAGATTTTTTAATGATCGCCATTCTAACTGGCGTGAGATGGTATCTCAATGTAGTTTTGAAGCATTCCTATACACCAATAATAGACTTAAAGAGAGCCAAATCAAGAACGAACTGCCATTCACAATTGCAACAAAGAGAATAAAATACCTAGGAATACAACTAACAAGGAACGTAAAGGACCTCTTCAAGGAGAACTACAAACCACTGCTCAACGAAATAAGAGAGGACACAAACAGATGGAGAAACATTCCATGTTCATGGTTAGGAAGAATTAATATCATGAAAATGGCCATACTGCCCAAAGTAATTTACAGATTCAACGCTATCCCCATCAAGCTACCAATGACCTTCTTCACAGAACTGGAAAAAACCACCTTAAACTTCATATGGAACCAAAAGAGAGCCCACATAGCCAAGTCAATTCTAAGCAAAAAGAACAAAGCAGGAGGCATCACACTACCGGACTTCAAACTCTACTACAAGGCTACGGTAATCAAAACAGCATGGTACTGGTACCAAAACAGAGATATAGACCAATGGAACAGAACAGAGGCGTCGGAGGCAACACAACATATCTACAACCACCCGATCTTTGACAAACCTGATAAAAACAAGCAATGGGGAAAGGATTCCCTGTTCAATAAGTGGTGTTGGGAAAACTGGCTAACCATATGCAGAAAGCAGAAACTCGACCCCTTCCTGACACCTTACACTAAAATTGACTCCAGATGGATTAAAGACTTAAACATAAGGCCTAACACCATAAAAACACTAGAAGGAAACCTAGGCAAAACCATTCAGGACATAGGCGTAGGCAAGGACTTTATGACCAAAACACCAAAAGCATTGGCAACCAAAGCCAAAATAGACAAATGGGACCTAATCAAACTCCACAGCTTCTGCACGGCAAAAGAAACAGTCAATAGAGTGAATCGGCAACCAACAGAATGGGAAAAAATTTTTGCAGCCTACCCATCTGACAAAGGGCTGATATCCAGAATTTACAACGAGCTAAAAAAGATTTACAAGAAAAAAACAAACAAGCCCATTCAAAAATGGGCGAAGGATATGAACAGATACTTTACAAAAGAAGACATACAAGAGGCCAACAAACATATGAAAAAATGCTCATCATCACTGGTCATTAGAGAAATGCAAATCAAAGCAGTCATATTTTAAGATGGACTGGGACAAACATCAATTCCTGAAGTTAGAAATAGGAACGGTTTGTAAAATCCTACAGCTATATCCTGATGCTGGATGGTGGTAACCTTGTGTAGTCCTAAATTGGTTAGTGTGAAATAGTTCTGCCACCTCTGAGACACCACTGCCAATGCTGCACACGCTGCAGTTGCCCCTTGAGCCAGAGAGATGTTCATTTGTTATATAACTTCCTGGCTCCTTCACTGAACATGCCTAGTCCAACATTTTTTCCCAGTCAGTCACATTCTGGCATTCAGTGTATAGATCCAATATCGCATGTCTTGTTCCAAAGGATCTTATTTTGTGAACTATATGTGTAAGTAGTGTACATTACCATACAATGTAAAAAGATCTACATATAAACAATGCAACCAACTATCCAAGTGTTACACCAACTAAAACCCCCAAGAAACTTTGTATAGTGAAAAAAAAATAGTACAAAATAAGATGGCAAAATAAATCCAAATAAATTTGTACTTTGGCACTACAGTGGAATAGATTCTTTTTAAAAAAGTTCTCCCAGTACAAAACACTAGATCTTGGAGAAAACAGACCTCTTAATTCATTGCTGGTTTGTACTATATAAACGAAATCTCCAGGCCCACACTCAAGACAGACACTCCCTCTACACTACACCAAGACAGAAACAGAAAAAATTAAAATCCTCTACACTTAAGACAGGAACAGAAAAACAAAACAAAACATAACAAAAAACACAAAATAAAACGAAAAGAAAACTTAAGCTGAAACAAAAGCAAGAAAGCAGCAGAAAGCATCAAGCAAGAAGCAAGCTTGAAAGATGGGGTTTATCCCTGAGCGCAGATAACAGCATTTGCCTGTTAGTTTGCAATTGACCTGCAGACACAAAACCTTAGGCTAGTAGTAAGGGTCAAGGAGCTTAAACTTAAGACAAGGCATTCAATCATGATCCTCAAAGGTGAAGAGAGTATGCCAAGGAGTTTGTACCACCTCATCCAAAGATCCAAAGAAGCAACGAACTCAAATCATACTGAAGGAAAACATACACAATTTATGCCCTCTGTCTTCTCGCAGATTAACACATTCTCAAGGAAATAAGTCACAATAATATGCAATAGTAACCTTAAATTTAGACTTGTAAAGACTTAAAATATTGAAATTATCAAAAATATAAAATATTCGATTTTTTTAAAATTAGAAATAGACTTACGAGGGACTGTAATGAGTAAACAGGAAGTTAAGAAGAATCAAATGAAAAATATATTTATTGAAATTAAAACCATCATTCTTGTTTTAAATAGCAGGTAAGATGCTGCTGAAAAATGAATTAGTAAACAAAAAGACAGAGCTGATGAAATTACCTGAAATGCAGTAAAGAGAAACAAGATGAGAAATATGAGAAATTAAGAGACATGAAAAATACAGTAAGAAAGTCTATCATTTGTATATACTCCTAGAATGGAGAAGAAATATTTGAAGAGCTAATGGAGAATTTTACAGAACATTAATTAAAAGATACAGGAAGAAGCCAGTATATACCAAGAATAAAAAGAAATTCACACTTTCAAATATTACAGTAAATCTGCAGAACACCAAAAAAAAAGGAGATCATCTAAAAACAGAGAAAAACATCACCTAAAAAGTTGATTCTGAGGCCCAAAGATACTGAGACTAACTTAAAGCCACAAAATAAGTAGCATAACTGCGACACAGCCCCTATATTCTCAATCCATAAAATATATTTTTAACTATTTTACCTTCTCTTTTTAAACTGGCCAAAACCATTTACTTTTTCTTAACCACTTTTTCTTAAGACCCTTCTAGCTGTCCAAGTTCCTGAAATCATTAAAAGGATTACAAAATGTTTCAATAATTTATTTACAAAAAGTCATATATTCTTTTCATAAGTTTAATTACCTTGCTGGAATACTCCATGTAAAAAATACTATGTTCCTTGATTCAGAGCACTAAATATTTACATGGTGAACAATTTCTTATATTCTTGCTCCAAGTTACTGTTCTTGATAACCTCAAACTACCCATTTAAAATCCTTTGTGTTAGCATATTTTCAAATTCCAAGGAATCCAAAACTAAGTTAAAATTTCAGACCTGGGGCTGGGCAGGGTCGTTCACGACTCTAATCCCAGCACTTCGGGAGGCTGAGGAAGAGGATCACCTGAGGTCAGGAGTTTGAGACCAGCCTGGCCAACATGGTGAAACCTCATCTCTACTAAAAATACCAAGATTTGCTGGGCATGGTAGCACATGCCTGTAATCCCAGCTACTCAGAAGGCTGAGGCAGGAGAATTGCTTGAACCTGGGAGGTGCAGGTTGCAGTGAGCTGGGATCACGCCACTGCACTCCAGCCTGGGTGAGAGTGAGACTCTGTCTCCAAAAAAAAAAAAAAGAGAAAAGAAAAGCAAATTTCAGACCTGGAATAAAGTATTTTTAAGCTACTCTTTGGTTCATATTTGTGTACTTTATTTTTAAAGTCTCTTCTTTAGATTATATGTGCAAAAACTGTAAACATGAGACCAGGATACTCCCATATTAGTGCTGAAGGATACTTTAGTATATTCTATAAATATCCTCCATGTCTTGCAAATTATATAATTATGTTCTCAATCTTGTATTCAATTTTTAGTTTGGCAGGCAAAAGAGTAAGGCAGTAACAATGGGAGAAAGAGGACATCCACCAAAGGACTTCTTCCATTAACCAGTATTCTATAGGTCCATTACCTTGCATTTCTGGTGTCCATCTTTCCCTTAATTTATTTGCACGGAGAGTTCCTTATACCACTGTTCTCTACAACATACACACTTCTCTCACTTCAACTCCTCACCCTGGCCCTAGCCAAACCATTCATTCATTCAACATTTACTGAATGGCCTTTGTGTGCTAGGTTATTTTGGTAGATTCTAGGTGTATAAAGAAGTGTTAATTGAATACAAATTACTTTGGCACTTTAAAAGTCAACATACTAAATGTAATGGAGTACTTTAGTCAAAACTACCTATATTTTTAATAGGTTAGTTGGCAGTAGGATTTCCTATTTGGTTATATCCTAATAGGCTGAATTTGAGATATTCCACATTGCTCAGGAAAAAAAAAAATGTGTTCTTTACCATAGCATTGCAATGATTTATTTTTTATATGCAAGCATATACATCTCCCCACAAATTCATGAAAAATATTCTGTTCATCATGATATTCTTTTTATTGAAAAGCAACATAAAATGGCTTTAAGACATAGAAGATAGTATTTTATATTATTTTTTGTTATAAATATTTTTATGCTTTGTGCCAGACTTCCTGTAACTATTCCTGCTTTATCTGGAAGAGTTAACTCCATTATTGAGTATCTATTAGTGTTTAATATAGAAGAGCTTAATAAACCACTAATCCAAAAATAATGGTATTCCCTTGCTTTTCAGACCTTTTTGCTGAATATGCTTATTTATGTCCAATGTGGAAATCTGATCCTGTTCTCTTCCACTCTGCCAGCAGTTCCTTTTGTACTACTTCTGGTAGTTCATAGAAAACTTGAGGATCAATGTCAGAAGGGAAAGTAATTTTCTCATCTACAGAATCTTGCTCTCTATTTTCTGTAAGTCCTTCAGGAGAGTCTGTTGCTACTGTTTGCTTATGGCTATCTGTAGCATAGTTTTTGGAGAAAGGTTGCTCATTCCGCAAATTTGGAAATGAACAACAAACAGACACAGCAGGATTTGAATTCTTAAAGTGGAATCCTTGAGGTTCTTTAGGTCCTTGACTCATTTGTTCATCTTTTAATCTATTATCTAAATAATATGAATAATCCTTTTGGCTAGACAGATAAGAAGAACTACTTCTATTTAAGCCTGATGTTCCCGGTTCACAAGGAGATACAGAGGACACCTGTTTGCTACTGGAAGAATGATTTCTAGGGTTTATGGGAGTATCTTGCATTTGTTTTGTAGAAAAGAAAGACAATACTCCTTTAGAGGCATGTAATGGACAACTCACACTTTCTTTCCCTTGAAATTTTTCTCTAGATTTTCCAGAAAGGATTTCGTCTTGAATATCTACTGGAAGCTGCTTAAAGACTTCTTGGTCAACACCTTCAGGAAGTGAACAGAGTGAGAATTCGTTAATGTCTTTTTCTTCAGAAAAACTTGTAGTATCTAGTAGAGATTCCCTAGTTCTTGTACTTTCAACTCTTCCACTTGGTAAGAAATCCTGGTTTGCTTCTTTGTCTTTGGGAAAATCTTCCATATGAGTGTCTTTCATTTTCTAGAACACAAGAATAACAGACTAATTTAGATATCCCTGCTGCTGCTGTGTGCCTATAGCTATTACCTGACATGTTTCTAACCTACTCAATAAATTCAATTCTTTGTGGCCACTTCCAAACAACTAGAGATCTACTACAATTAGTCACACTATTGTGTGAATCTTGACTCACTATTCCAGGAGAGGTTTCCTTCCTAGATAGCACTGAAACAAAGGTAAATATGCATTTGGAGACCTGGGAAGATTTTAACAATTATGTACCCAAACTTTCAATTCTATAAATAAAAGAACAGTGGCCTAGAAAAGCAATTCACCTAAGGGTATTTTTCAAAAAACACACATACAGCATCAAGGGCTCATTTTCCAAAAATTACTATTCTAAAGGGTAACCTTTAAAAAAAAAAGAAAAGAAAAAAAACCTATAACAAAAACCCAATATCATCAAGCTACAGTACTAATTTATATTTATATAAAATAAAAATTTAAAGATACATTCAACTATAACTTGCATAATTTTTCTATATAGTTTTTCACTTAAATATCTCCTCTAGGTTTAATCATCTTAAAAATATAAACATAGTAAAATATAACTCAGTAAACATAATACGATATTAACTCCAAAAAAGTAAAAGGAGTAGAAAAGATTCGGGCTATTATATTTATTGAATACCTATTGTGTGACAAATACATACAAGGCACTTTCACTTATATTTACTTCTCTAATGCCAGTGTAAATGAGCACTTTTAATTCCAATTTCACAGATTAATTAAAATGTAAAAAGAAAACACCTTTGTAAATTTAATAAATAAAATAAAAAGGGTCACAGAAAAAAAGTAATTTGAAAAGAGAATTAATTCACTATTTCCATACACTGTCCTGTTCTCACTTTGAACTTAAATGGAAATAAAAAGGTTACTAAAATTATACTGACTAAACAAACAAAAGCATTTTACGTTAACTATAGGCATGAACAATTTAGTAAAAAATAATTTTTTAAGGCAATCCACATTTACTAAATAGAGGTTTGTCTATTCGTAAAAGGGTTTTGTTTGAGTCATCTGAAAATGTGACTGTCCTCTGCCTTTCTATTGCCACACTGTTAACTTTACAACTGTAAAATCAGTAGTCAATTCTATCAATATTGCTATCAAAATTCAATACTCTTTCAAAACCAAGAAAATGTAAATACTTTAACAAAAAAATCATGGGAAAAGTACTGGTAACTTATGTGTCAACTAAAAGATGAAAAGATGTGACTTCTAATATCTTAAAATATTTTGATACTTATGAGCTAATCCATATTTTTATAGACTACTATAAAATGTGTTAACAATTCCAAAATAGAGAACCTCTATAATGTTCTATCTTTTATACAGTGATGCTTACGTTTTCTTCTTAGATCACAGTATATTTAAGGCCAGCAACCATAATAAGATAGGTATTATAAACAAGTTAATCACCTAAACAATATAACCCAAAAGAATCTCTAAACTGTATCAAAAAGACAAGCACTTAGATTTGTCATTTTTAATCACACAAATCCAATAAGAGTATTCTTAGAAAACTGAACAAAAAAGAGTGCACTTACAAAACTGCGCTTTCCAGAGTGTGAAGCTGTTGATAATGATGGTGTTAAATAATAATCCATAGGCCCTTTTTTAGCGGTATTTAGTGCTTTAAGGTTGCAGAAGCACACACTTAGAAGAGTAAGGTGAAATGGCATCTTCACATTCACCATATTTCGAAAAAGTTTCATCAGTATATCAACCATTGGAGTCATCACATCATAATTTCCTAAATAAAATGTTTAAGACAATAAACATTATAATCAACATTAAGAGCATAATATACTTGATATTGCTGAGATTAAGAAATTAAAATCCTAAATAAGTATCACTGGGCATCTTTACATTATATATACCAAATTAATATATTTTAACATTAATACTAAGTGATTAAAAGTTTTCAAAAGATTTGAAATATGGGACTTCTGGTTATAGTACAGTGATATGGCCAGAAAATCCTCTCTCAAAAAGCTACTATAAAACTGAACATTGTCAAAAACAATCATTTTGGTGGAAATCTGGAAATGAACCAAAGGCAAACAAAGCAAGAAGTACTGATTTACGAACAGCTGCTATATGTTAGCTAAGAAAGTAGGAGACAGCAGCTTCACTGGCTGGGACTGTTTGAATGCCCCTTTATATCACTCAGTTGGTAAAGGGTGAAGACTGCAAAAGGCAGCAGCTTCACTTCCAGAGGGGACCAGACCTGATTTGAGGCAGAGTGCAAAAAGCCCACACTTAGCAGTGCTGTCAGTAAAATTAGCAAACTTGATAGGAAACAAACGGGGAAATCCTACAGTTCTGCTAGTCTGAGGCTTTAGTGGTGGTTGGGGTGAATGAAAGAACAGTGGACCAGCCAGAAATTTCACCAGGGGATCTGGAAATGAGAGAACCAAAGTGGGACTACATAGGCTCCCCTTACAACCCTAGCCGACTAGGAGGCTACATGCACATAACCAGAAGGCCACAGAGGACCCAAGCTCTCCATACACTCCATATTGAAAGGGCCACATGCACATCAAGGGGAGATAAAGAGGGCCTAGCAGAAAATAAAGGATAAGGCAAACTTGAAAATGGCCTAAATTTTCTGAGTCCTCTCCAACCCATGCATGTATCCACTGGCAGAGGTAGAAGGCTTCCGGGCTCTAGTGTTTGAGCAAAACCTTTGCCAATCACTTGCTAACCATGAAACTATACAGACATGGGCAACTTCCCTGAAAGCCAATATAAAAATACAAATTTGAATTAAAAAAAAAAATACTGAGCAGAGAAATCAGTGGCTACACAACACAGGGGAGATAGATTCTACAGATTACGTTCAGACAAGTTACCTAAAGAAAAGAACAGGAAAGAAAAAAAACCCTACAGGAAAAAATTTTAAATCCAAAGTTGCTATAATACATTGTCTGTGAGGTCCAGTTTTCAATAAAATAGTTCAAAACATGCAAAGAAACAGGAAAGTGTTTCTGGTACACTTTTTCCCCAAATATGTATACTTTTCCTGTACATATTTTGGGGGAAAAGCAGTTAACATAAATTGGCTTTGAGTTGGACTTAGCGAAGACTTCAAAGTCATTACTATAGATATGTCCAAAGGATTAAAGACAATCATGTTTAAATAATTAAAGTAAAATATAATGACTACCAAAAAGAGGAATCTTGATAAAGAAACAAAACCAAACATACAAACAAAAGACAAATAGAAATTCTAGAGTTAAAAAGTACAGTAACCAAAACCGACAAATCACTAGAAGCGCAACAGCAGTTATGAGACAACAGACGAATCAGAGAACTTAAAGGCAGCTCAATACAAATTAACCACTTTGTAAGAAAGAACAGAAAAAAAAAGACTGAAGAAAAATAAACAGAGCAGCAAAGATCACCACAGGGTGGAATCAGTATAAGGATAAACATACAGACCAATTAATCAAGAAAGTCAAGAAATAAATTCATATTTATGGTCAATTAATTTTTGACAAAGATGCCATGGTAATTCAGTGGGTGAAGAATAGTCTTACACAAATGATGCTGGATCAACTGGATACCCACACACAAAGTAAAGAACTAAGACCCTTACCATATACCACACATAAAAAATTAACTCAAAATGGACCTAAACATGAAGCTTAAAAACCATAAAACTTAAAACAGAAAACAAAAGAAAATATCTGCGACCTTTGAGTTAGGCAAATAATTTTTACATATAACACCAAAAGCACTATCCATAAAAGAAAAACCATGCTACTATATACCACTAGAACAACTATAATCGAAGAGACTGATAATACAAATATTGGCAAAAATATGAAAAACTGGAACCTTCATATATTGAAGATGTAAATTATTACATGAACTTTGGAAAAAAGTTGGTAGTTTCTTAAACAGTTCATATTACTGTATGATCCAGCAATCCCACTCCTTGAAATCTACCCAAGATAAATGAAAACATATACATATACCCATCCAATGACTTGCACTTAAGTGTTCACCAAAATGAAACAGTTTAAATGCCCATAAAGAAGTTATCTCATGCTATATAGTTATCATAGTTCTGTTCTCTTTGAACTCGGAAAACATTCTCAAATTACTCTTTACTTAATTATCCATTTAAAAACAAGGCCAGGTGCAGTGGCTCAGGCCCATAATCCCAGCACTTTGGGAGGATGAGGCAGAAAGACTGCTTGAGCTCAGGAGTTTGAGACCTTGAATATACTAAATATCAAAAAAATTAGCCAGGTGTGGTGACATGTACCTACTGTCCCAGCTACTTGGGAGGCTGAGGCAGAAGAATTGCTTGAGCCTGGGAGACAAGGGTTGCAGTGAGCTATGACAGCACTACTGCACTTCAGCCTTGATGCAGAGCAAGACCTCAAAAAATAAACCAAAAAATAAAAATAAAACAACAAAGTTTTCTGGTGTCAATTCCTTAAAGAATAAAAGCATTTAATTGCTCGCTAATTCCCTGTAAAGACTCTCCATTTTTGGAGCATATTTCTAATTCAAAGTTGGCTTATTTAAGATTCCAACCTGCTAATCAAACTGTTGGAAAACTAGTCCATACCTGTCCCTAACTTCTGAATTACATGCGATGGAATAGGGCACTGACGACTCTCACGACCATAGTGCTTCTCAGATGAATACCGACGGATTATTAATCTTACCGTATGAGGCTTCCTTCCATCTCGGCATACTCTAAAAATAAAGTGGAAATAAGGAATTTAAAAAAGTATTACCTAAAGACTTTTTAAATTATATAATACCTCATTTATCTAAAGATGCCAGATTTTGTTAACTATACAATTATACATATAGTAGATAACAAAATAGTAAGCAATCAAGGTCCCTAAGTATCCAAATAATCACCACAAAGTCTATGCACTAAAGCTCTGAAAGTTTACATGTAAGGCTCTCAGGCCTCACTCAGAATTGAGTGCTGTCAGAAACAGAAGAGATATAAGATTTAACCGTAACAAGCTGTTTTATCATCCAAATCCAAAATAAAACTAAAAGCAACCAATTTTTTTTTTTTTTTTTTAGATGGAGCCTTGCTCTGTCACCCTGGCTGGAGTGCAGTGGCACAATCTCAGCTCACTGCAACCTCCACTTCCCAGGTTCAAGCAATTCTCTTGCCTCAGCCTCCTGAGTAGCTGGGACTACAGGCATGCATGACCATACCCAGCTAATTTTTGTATTTTTACTAGAGAGCAGGTTTTGCCATGTTGGCCAGGCTGGTCTTGAACTCCTGACCTCAGGTGATCCCCTGCCTCAGCCTCCCAAAATGCTGGGATTACAGACATAAGCCACTGTGCCCAACCAAAAGGCAACAAATTAAAATCAGCAGGAAATTTAAGAAACTGAACCATTCACGGACAAAAGCAAAAAGTGAAAAATAACAAAAGAACCTTTTTTTCAAACTTTTTCTTACAAAATAAGATTACAAAAAAAAGTTGTTCTTTTTTTTACAAAATGAAATTACTCTTGTTAAAGAGTAATCACTATTACCATTATATGATAGCTTATTAGAGCAATATCTTGAAAGATCAATCATATACTATATTTAGATATAAATGATATACAATATGTGTACATGCATTTTAAAAAAGTTTCATCCAAATGTCTTGATTTTGGCATTGAAACAAAAGTTTTAATTATATGACAAATTCACTTAAGTATGAAACCTAATTACTGCAAAAATAAATGTCATTAAAGGATAACATTTTCCTTTTTATACACATGGCAATGCATATAAAACCAAATCTCAAACACGAAATGCAAATATTGCACATTGTTAAACACACTCAACTTGAAAATTCTGAACTGAAAAAAATAGTTTTAGGCCAGGAACAATGGCTCATACCTGTAATCCCAACACTTTGGGAAACTGAGGTGGGAAGATCACTTACTTGAGGGCAGGAGTTTCAGACCAGGCTGGGCAACATAGCAAGACCTCACCTACAAAAATTTAAAAATTAGGCTTGATAGCAGGCACCTTCCCAGCTACTCTGGAGGCCAAAGTGGGAGGATTTCTTGAGCAAAGGAGGTTGAGGCTGCAGTGAGCCAAGACTGCACTACTGCATTCCAGCCTGGGTGACAGAGCAAGACCCTATCGCAAAAAAATAAAAAATAAAATAGTTTTGTAAATAATTTTTTTCTATTTCTTATTGCTTTATGACAAAACCTCTCGATGGCTGCTTAACTAGGATAATAAAATACCTTAAACGGTTAATAGTTTAAATATCTACCAATTAAACTTGTTCTATTAATTATACAATTCAAAGAGTATGATATCTAATTAAGACACATTAGAAAAAGGCTGTATCACAAGCAATCTTAAACTAGTACCTAGAGGATGGATTAAAAATTAATACGGTTTTACATTTCTTACATACCTATAGTATTAATCATAACACACTCTAGAAAAAACAAAAGTAATTATACACAAATACACACACACACACACCCCTGTAATTTTTTTTTTGCAAGTCACTTAGATGGTGTTATAATTCAGTCACTTAAATAAGAGCCTGTGGTGTGGGAGAAAAGGAACTGGCAAGCAGAGATACAGATAAATGGTTAATTTTACAGGTTTTGTATTTCACAGGTTTAGAGCACCTAGTCTCACTTCTGTGCTGACTCTTCAAATGAGAACTAAAACTTATACTTCTTGTGGTTTATCTATGTGAAGAACTGTCTCCAAAGGCTACGCATTTCACAGTAGTCTTCTATTTAGCCAAAGCAAATGACCCAGTTTCACTAGCATACTCACAGGCCCAGTGTGAGTCATATCACTGGAGCTGGGTCATACAGTCAGCCCCACATGCATGCAGCCAAAAATGAGCTGCATGGCTCTGCTCAAGACATGAGTGCCACATTGTACGTGACAGCAAAGTGGAGAAAATTTCACTTCATCAGTTTTCTCAGACTTACAGCCATCCATAAAACATTTTCTCTAGATACAGTTAGTCCTCCTAGAATCATTAAGAAGCACACACACACTAAACTGTTAGAGCCCTAAAACCACAATTTGAGAAATTTCTAACAAGAAAAGGAGAAACAAAGAAAAGGGAGGAAAACAGGTAATACTCTTCTGTGGAATATGGAATATTGAGAAATACAAGTATAATGGCAAGGAGCACCACAAAACTAAATTTCCTTTTCAGTTTATCTTGTGCTACTCATATATTTATAACCCCAGCTGACACTCTTCACATACAGATTAGAAACCCTGCACACACCTGTAGTCACTCAGCCTGCTCACACAGCCCCAGCTAGCCATTCTTTCCTTTGGCTCCATTTTATTTTACAGTCTGAGGCAAAAGAGATACAACGATTTTTCTGCTTCTTCCATCACTGTTACTTTAATAATTTCCTATCCTCAACAATCACAAATTTATACAGCTGTTCCTATATCAGGAGTTTTAGAATTATGACAGTATTATTCCTCTTTGCATTTTTTTCTTCTTAATGAAATGCAAGTAACTATTAGGTTGAGGGCAAAGGCTCTGCAATTGCCACAGGGAAAAATTAAAACTTCTTCCTTCTCACCGGAGGACTAGAATAAGTCTAGGAATGTTAGAAATATCTATAAAACCTGTCTAGGTAACTATCTGCAGCTTTAGATCCATAGTATAACCATAGTGTTACTAGAATTAAGACCAATGGAAGTAGATGAATTAAATTTGGTAAGAGCCCCTATTACCATCTTTACAATAGTTTATAATGCAGAGAAATCCCATAATAAATTATTTTTACATTGTTTAGTCTCCAGATAATCTGTCAGTTCCAAGACGGAACGTCAAATATTCTTTCCATATACCATATACAGCATGAATATATAAGATGACTTGGCAAAATGGTTTGAAAATCACCTGTTTAGAAGACTAGCAAGTAGTTCTTCAATCCTTTTTTTAGCTTCAACTTCTGATGAACATTTTTTAAATGAATCTTCTTCACTAAAGGACTATCAAAGAAGCATAAATAAGGATTAATGCAAACTCAAATAACTGTATCTAATTATTATCAGTGTATAGTCAAATAAATATTCAATACATTCTTTACTTATATCTCTTGTCCTTCATTTGAACCATTTAGTTCACTTTTATATTAACTGTTTTTTATCTGCAAGTTGTTGTACTCACTAAGAAGTTAATGTAAAATATTACTGTACTAATAGTTAATATAAAATAATTCAAAGTTAAGAAAACTCTAAAGCTCCAGTGCCAACTCCAAGCTTTATAGTATAATTACGGCAAGACTCTTAATTACCTAGGACTTGAATCTAAGTTTATCCTTGGACAAGTTATTTAACCTTTCTGAAATACAGTATCCTCATCTTGAGAGAGAGAGAGAGAGAACAGAAGGAAGGAAAGAGGAGAGATAAGAAAGAATGGACAAACAACAGTACTACCTACCTTGATGGTTTGTTGTGAAGGTTAAATGAACTACTGTATTTAAAGCACTCAGTAAAGTGCTTGTCCCATAGCAAAAAAATCAGTCATTGTTAACTGTGTGATTATACCTTTCCCATTTGCTAAATCATTGGACTACTCTGAAAACAAGATTTTTAAAAGATTAAAATATTTGCCTCATATATGCATTATAGGCTATTAAAATTAAGTTGCACTGTCTTCAATCATAGTAGCTAACTTAAGATATCAAAATATCAATGCTTAAGATTCAATTTAAGAATATTTATTAATCTAATCTATTAATAATAAATCAGCCTTCTAATAAGAAAAGGATCATATACTAAGCAAACTAGAATAATAAGAACATGGTACTAAAACTAGAACTCTTTCTCTCAAATGATGTGATAAACAGTACTTAATTAAAATAAATATTATCATATACCTGAGGTGGTCCTGAGGGTATCACAGGGGAGTTATCCTCTCCAAAACTGAGTTTCAGGATACGCTGAGCAACTGAAATTCCTAATTCTTTTTCTAAAATTTTGGATGAAAAGGTTTGGAGATCATGTACACTACTGATACCCAGAGCTTCAAGACATTTGGTAGTTTTATAGCCAATACCTAAATAAAAAGAAATGCATACAGTGTTAAAGTAGCTTTTCTCCTTAAAATAAAGGTAATTAAAATATTATAAATATATCAATCATATCTTTAAGTTCTATAATTTATACAGTAGTCCACAGGGGACACATTCTACCACCTTCAGTGGATGCCTGAAACCATGGACAGTATCGAACCCTATATATAGAGTACTGTTTTTGCCATTACATATATACCTATGATAAAGTTTAGATTATAAATTAGGCACAGTATGAGACTAACAATAACTAATAATAAAATAGAACAATTATGACAATGTACTATACACAAGTTATATGAATGTGGTCTCTGCCTCTCTTTCAAAATATCCCCTAGTATTTTCAGACCTCAGTTGACTGCAGGTAACAGAAATTGTCAAAAGTGAAACTGCAGATAATGGGGGACTACTGTATTTTGCAAAGATCAAACTCCATTGCAAACCAAGTTGCTGTTCTTCCACTCAAGGCTCCTGAATTATACGCATCTCTTTGAAGTCCTCACAAAATGCAGTATAATAAAATGAACATAGAGGCAGCCAATAAATGCTATCTTACTAAAATAAAGTTTTTACAACCTGTTATGTAATATTCCAGAAATATTCAAAAATCATGATTATTAATGTACAAAAAGGCTGTCACTAGAGCAATTTAATTAAGTGTACATATTAGGTAACCTAACTGATTGCTATACAAACCACCACACATTTAACCATAAGTCACATCTAACGATATTTACCATCCAGAATACAACTATGAGCCAGAAAGCAAACAAACAATCTTGCTAACAAAACTGTCACAAAGTTCTTGCACTAAAATTTAGTCATACTTTATTCACAAGAGAAAATACTCAGGCCATCTAGTGTCTCCTTATTCTTTTCATTTAAAAATAGTAATTCTACAGTTATCTGGTTTTCTTGCACAGCAAAAGCAGTAAGTTGGAAGAGATGGCTGTGTAGGGGGAATTACAAAGGTAGAGTGACAGATTTTTCACAGCAGAAATAAAAGAAGGTTGGCAATTTGGCAATAAGTGAGAAAGCAGAAAGCCTGTTTTACAAAAAATAATAAAATAAAAAAATAGACACAAGAACTCAAAAGTAAAGTCAAGTAAAAATGTTTTGCACTAGTACACAGTTCTCAATTTATTACAACCTGACATTGTTCTTCAGAATGCAGAACCAAAGTCATCCAAAAAACTCCAAATTATAGTTATACTATATTAAGGAAGGCAAGGACACACAAGTACCAGTTAAAAATGTGAAGTATGACATCTAAGTTTCAGTCGTATTAGAAATTCACTTCCACAAGAACTCTTTTATAACATCTTATTCCCCAGCAATACCATAAAAACATAGTTTAACATAGCCATTATTGATGGTCTCTAAAAACTTAGGTATTTGACCTTCAAAGATACAAACTTGTCCCATGACCTAAATAGATCACTGAACTCCTTAAGGAAATGTTTCCTCATCTTTAAAACGAGGAACTTGGCCTAGATGTTTTGGAAAGTCCATTGTAGTCTTAATATTTTATAAGTAATCCCAAAAGAGAGTTAGTAAAAGATCAACTTCCCTCTCCAGAGGTAACGTACAGTATAAGAGTATGACCCAAGGACTGGAAATAAAGGGCCATATGTTTCTAGGCTATAACTTTTATGATCATATTCTAACCATACAAAAGTAGATAAAATAAGAAAAGTACTTTCACATACTTCTTAATCCAAATTTGATTCAGAAAACATTACTGTTCTTTTAGTTTTTTTCCAGGAACCAAGTACACATACACACACACACACACGTGCATGCACACAAACTCACATACACCCCATCTAAGAATTAATTACATTGTATCTATAATTTTTAAAATTAAAGAAATGCAATAAAACCTATATGTACTTTTCAAATATATTTGTCTTACCAGGTATCTCCTTTATGTGATTCAAACTATGAATAAGATGTTGACAACTTTCAGGTAATAAGACTGTTTGTTGATTTGGTTTAAAGATACCAGAAACCAATTTTGCCAACAGTTTATTAGAAGCCACTCCAGCACAGCCAGTGAGCCCCAACCGATTATACATGGCTTCCCGCATCTCTGCTGCAATCTGAGATCCAACAAGTAGTCTGATGTGCAAGATGTCATGCAGATTTATAGCTTTAAAAATAACAAATGTCATTAAAAGTCACAAGAAAAAACCTTCTTTTCTTTACAAAATCATTTTTAAAAATGTAGAGGACTTAGTCTATATCCAACCACCACTACCACCACCACCACCACCACCACCGTCACTACCACCACTTGGTATGGCTGCAACGTTTGTCCCCTCCAAATCTCATGTTGTAATTTGATCCCCAGTGTTGGAGATGGGGTCAAATGGGAGGTGTTGGGATCACAGGGGTGGATCCCTCATGAACAGATTAATGCCCTCCCTCAAGGGTGAGTGAGTTTCTCATGGTATTAGCTCCAGAGACAGCTGGTTGTTAAAAGAGGCTGGCACCTCACCCAGTCTTTCCTTCCTGCCTCTCTCACCACGTGATCTCTGCACACACTGGCTCCCCTTTGCCTTGCACCATGAGTGAAAACAGCCTGAGGCCCTTACCAAATGCAGAGGGCTAATTCTGACCTATCCAGCCATGAGAATTATGAACCAAATAAATCTTTTTTCTGTATAAATTACCCAATTTCAGGTATTCTGTTAAAGCAACACTCAATGGACTAAGAGACCACTGCCACCCTGTTATCCACTTGACTAATCTCTTTCATGCTTCACAGGAATACTGTAAACAAATTCAATAAGCAAATTCCAAGGGCCTGTGATAGTGACTGTATACTAGAAGTGCTTAATAATTAACACATTATAAAAACTCAACTCATAAAAAAAATTCCTACTGACATGAGTAAAACTTTCACTCACATTTACCTGTAAGCATAAAAGTATTATTATATAACAAGAAAGCTAACATTATAGCTCTAAACATCTAAATCCTAACCACACACTAGCTGTATATGCTGCTGAAAATAATCTCTAACCTGTACATAGTTTTAGAGCTTTTTTATGAAAAGTGTAAGAAAATTATATAAAAATAAATTTGCTTTAGATATAAAACAGTGTTGGAATTACATGAAAATATCCGAACCTCAAAGAGACTCATGCTAAAAGTATTTAGAGATGAAATGTCAGGATGTCTGCAATTTACTCTCAAATAGCTCATCAACCAAGCAAGCAATACATAGAGAGAATAAGAGAAATGTGGTAAAATGATAACAACTGGTTTATCTACAAGAAAGGATATAATGGGTATTTGTAGTACAACTCTGTCAACTTTTCTTTAGGTTTGAAAAAGATTTTAATAAAATCTGTGTGAAGGAGGAAGAATTAATAATTGCACATTTCCTTTTTGGGATATAAAACCTAACTATAACGTACTCTAACCTATAAAATCTAAATTTGCTTTAAAAATTATATAGAAATACATTTGAAATATTCTTGCTACTTAGCCCTTGTAAGTTATAAATGAGCACAAGTACAAAAGATACATGAAAAGCTCCACGTATTCCAGAAACTGTAGCTCTACAGCTTTTCTTCTGTGGAGAAGTATTCTGCAGACTGATGTTTAGTTCTCAAAAAAAGAGGATAAGAGGAAATGCATGGGGAGGCTTAAGAGCAAAAGGGTCAGACAAATCTTACACAAAAGCAGAGTAACTTGTCTTGTATGTGGTATGATAAGGGAGTCACATGCAGAGTCTTAAGATGCCTGAAAGCTTAATTAGCATGTAAATATCCCTGGAAATACCGTCAGTCATTCATATCTTAATACATGGAGATAAATCCTTCTGCTTTCTTGCTAACAGTTGGCAAAGATTGTTTGAACTGATTAAATAGGAGCTTGGAGAAGATTCTAGCACAGGCAGATAGGCCTGGACAACATTCCAAAAGTGTTAACTTGGGAAGTCAGACAGCAACATGAGGGTCTCAGTGTCTCAGGGGAATTGAAAGGAACATGTAAAAGACACATCAAAGGCATCTAACCTACCTGAAAATTCTGCTTAGATATTGTTTTAGGATAACCAAAAACTTTTTCCAAAAAGCATATTAAGAAGCCAACTCTTGTAACTTAAGAATGACCTAAAGAGGTTTGGCTTTTTCTTTCTTTAAGAGATGGAATCAGCCGGGCACGGTGGCTCACGCCTGTAATCCCAGCACCTTGGGAGGACAAGACGGGTGCATCACCTGAGGTTGGAAGTTTGAGACCAGCCTGACCAACAAGGAGAAACCCCATCTCTACTAAAAATACAAAATTAGCTGGGCATGGTAGTGCATGCCTGTAATCCCAACTACTCGGGTGGCTGAGGCAGGAGAATCACTTGAACCTGGGAGACGGAGGTTGCGGTGAGCCGAGATCGTGCCATTGCACTCCAGCCTGGGCAATAAGAGCAAAACTCCGTCTCAAAAAAAAAAAAAGAGATGGGATCTTGCTCTATTCCCAGGCTGGACTCAAACTCCTGGGTTCAAGCAATCCTTTCAGCTCAGTCTCCCAAGTAGCTGGGACTATAGGGGCGCACCACTGTGCCCAGCTGGGTATGGCTTTCTAAAATGTGAGCAGATGCACTGTCAGATAAAAACTCTGCGCAGATGAATGCTCTGTGCAGATGAACAGGAACAATGCTCTGTGCAAATGAAAAGTGCACAGAGCACTGAGCCATGTCATCAAAATTTTAATACTTATTATAGAATAGCAACACCTAATTTTAGCTGTCCTAGACGGATTACAGACTAAATATAACTATACCTCCAACAAAAGTCATGAATCTTTCAGAATCACACAGCAAACTCACTGAACATTAAGAAATGTATGTACTTTTAGTTAGTAGGTAGAATAAGAACCCACTCACACTGATTATTGTATACATGACCCGACACAGTCACTGCAGAAAGTTCGTCACTTTGCAGCTGCTGTAGTCTCTTGTCAACCATTTCTGTTAAATCCACAAAATTTTCATCAAATCCAAGTCTCTCAACAACTGGACTAAATTCTTCCAGTAATTCTAAATTGAAATAATATTGGAGCACAGATGTAAATAAAGTTATAACTAGGATAAATTTAACTAGTGCTTAAAAATGTATCAAATTTATTGTTAAAGGTTTTATATACATTCATAGTTCCATAATATCTTTAATAAAACCCTCAGTTAACTGACTTTTTTCTGTACCACATCTTAAGTTGAGGCGATATTTTCCAAAACATCATGGCAACATATTTAGCTAAATCTTCTAGACCTATATTTATATCTGTAGTACATTAAATATCAATGTTTATAGTAAATTTATGACCTTGAAGAAATGTGTCAAAGAATAAACTATAGGCTGCTTATAATAGTATATTTTAGCTATATTTTTCCAAGAGTTTAAATGAGGTAAAACAAAATAACATTTAAAAGTTCCAATTATTACTAAATAAAACAGGAAGTCAGTCAACTTTCAGAATATACTGTAACATGGTATTTTTATTAGCCAGTCCCAAGCATATTCCTTAGGACAAAGAGAGAGAGATGAACCACAACTTACAGATATTCAAATTCCCAGCATCCAGCACAATATCTAGTCTTTAAGTCAAATGTTTACTATATTGAGCTGAACCAAAATTCAAAACAAATTCAAAAGAACTATCAATTTTCATATATTAACACTGAGACTAATAACTTTAAAATCACTGAAAAAGTTTTTTACGTCACTCTGAATCACCTACCGACACCAGCTGGATAAGAGAAAACAAATGCAAGTCTCTTAGTATACAAAATGCATAGATCCTTCAAGTCGTATAATCTGAAGCTCAGATATAAAAGGACTATGTTATTCCACACAGATCATTTTTTCACAAATACCAAAAGTGCTTTTTTGTTTTGTTGATGTCAACATTGACAATAAGGGGAAACCAATAAAGATAACAATGTGACATGGTGAACACCAAAAATCTCCTGATTTACCTAAAGAAAACTATTACCTCCTTTCAGGACAGACTGACAATATGTCTGATCATATAAAATGACTGTTTTGCATTTCCTTCATCAATTTCTGCAATTTATTTTCAAAAGCATATACCTGACATGCAAAATAAGATGCAGAAAACAAAAGAGTTTATCAAAAGAATACTATATAAGAAAAATAAAGGATAAGGTTTTAAGTACTAAGTAGAAAAGCAAGTTAAATACAGAATCGTGCGTGAAGCTGGTGGATCACTAAACATTGATTTTAGGTCACAGGACACCCAATCCTGAAGGTATTTGCTGTTGCTGTAGTTTTAATGAGACAGGGTCTCACTCTGTTGCCCAGGCTAGAGAGGAGTAGCACACCACAGCTCACTATAGCCTTAACCTCCTGGGCCCAAGCAATCCTCCCACCTCAGCCTCTGGGACTACAGGCACATGCTACCATTTAGCTAATTTCTTTCTTTCTTTCTTTTAATTTTGTAGAGACAGGGTTTTGCTATGTTATGTTGCCCAGGCTGGCCTCAAATGATTGCCCGACCAGAGCCTCCCAAAGTGTTGGGATTACAGGCATAAGCCACCATGCCCAGCTTCCATCCCTGAAGTTAACCTCTTTCTTGGTATCAACTTCACAAGCAAGATACATTATTAAACATGTAATTATACAAGGCTCAAAAGAAGGGTTTGTAATTAGAGGGAAAAAAAAAAACTACCTTAAAGAAAGGTATACATGCAGTAGAATAAATATGTGAAATAAATAATAAGGTTATATATCACAAACAGTTCAGAGATAAATACAGTAAAGAACTAATTGGCTAGGTTCCCACTTAAACTCAGAAAAATACTGTAAGGAAAAATTGATAAAATAACTTTAAAAAAAAACTTTTTTCACAAAAAAAGTCACACAAAAAAGTACTAAGTACTTAGTACTTAGAAAAAGATGAACAACCCAAATAAAAAACAGGTGCAAGTGAGTAGGTTAACAGAAAAAAATATATAAATGACCAAAAATGTATGAAAAAATACTCAACCTTGCTCATGAAAAACTGCAAATCAAAACAATGATTTACTCCTCTTCTCCTATCAGGCAAAGACTTTTTATCTAACACTCTCATATATACCAGCAATATGTTGGGGCAACCTCAAGTGTAACATATAATAGTATCCAAACATTTAAATGCAAATCATGTTTGATCCAACAATTCACCTCCAGGAACTTACCTTATGGAAATCCCTTTAAAAATATGCCAACATTTCTACAAGAAAATGTCTAAGAGCAAAAATCTGGTAACAGTCTAATAATCCATCACTATGCAGGGAAACCATATAACTTATCATCCAAAACAAGACATTTTTTGAGTGAAAGGAAGTGCAATTATTAATTATGTAGCAACAACAGGCATAAAGTTGGAGATACTGTCTTCATATCACTGAAGAATTGGTTAAATAAATATGGAATAAATACAGTGAAATACTGTGCAGGCATTAAAAAGAGTGAGGAAAATCTCTGTGAATGATACAAAAGATCAATAAGCTCAAAGGCAAGATACGGAAGTGTATGTATTATATAATCACTCTGTGTACACTAAAACCTAAGTTTTTATTTTTTCTCCACAGGGAAAGTTCTAAAGACTAAAGTTTTTAAAAAACTAAAGTTCTAAAGACTAAAGTTTTAACACACACAATTTTGCATAACAAAATAAGTGATATCTGGGAGTATAATCTTGTCTTTTCTGCTTTGCTATCCCTTCATTCCTCCCATTTCAGCACTATGCCTTTCCAGCCACAAGTTAATCAATATTAAAAACCTATAATATATTCTCTCATGTTTCTCTTCTTGTTCCTATATAGACATACACATATATATGAGAGGAGGCTTTTAGGCCATCATTTACACATTTGGAAAAACAAGATACATGATTTTGTATCTTGCCTTTTATTCACTCAACAAGGCCTATCTCCATCAGTCAAATAGTATTGCACCAATGCATTCTTTTTCATGGCTATATAATATGCATCATACAGATGTCTTAGTTTATTTGGCTACTTCTCTTGATGGGTATTTTTCCTTCCATACTTTTGACAATCATAAACCATGCTACGATAAACATTGTTATACATATGTCTTTATGTTCTTGTGGCTTTCTTTCTATTTTTAGAGACAGTCTCACTCTGTTTTGCGCACGCAGGCTGGAATGCAGTGACACGATCACAGCTCACTGCAGCCTCAAGTTCCTGCTCAAGCAATCCTCCTACCTCAGCCTCCAAAAGTGCTGGGATTACAGTTACGAGCCACAATGCCCAGTCTTATGATTTTATTTCTATTTGATAAACTCCCAGGAATGATACCACTGGATTGAAGAACATGCATATTTAACCTCAGTTAAGTGTTCTTGATGCTTTTTCTCACATTCCTTTTAAATTTTGGCAAGTATGATGGATATAAAATATCTTAGTTAAATTTCCTTGGCCACTAATAAATTGGAGCATTTTTTCCCTATAATTGTCACTGAGTTAGGCTCTTCTTGTCAACTACGTATTCATATCCTTTGTCCTTTTTAATTAGGTTTCTTTTTCCTGTTAATTTCTAAGAGCTCTTTGTATATTATAGACATTAATCCAATCATCTGAAAATTGCTACAATAAAAGAAAAACAAAGTAAAAATGAAGACAAATAATTGCAAAGCTGATCATTACAGATTTTTACACTACATATTAAGTAATTGCAGTTTTTGCCATTAAAACTGTGAAAGCTGCAATTACTTTTGCACCAACCTACTTTATTTGCAATGTGCCAATGCACACTCATTTTCATTTTTCCTCTAATTTACTATAACACTAAAATTCAAACTCAAACCTAGCATGAGAGAGTTTACTACACTGTAATATTAATTATACATATAAAATCTAAGAAAATATTAATAAATCCATTATTTTTAATAGTTCATAAGAAATCAGTTTTTAATTATGCTGATCAAATGTTACAGAAACCTTTTCCAACTATCATTAGTGCATTAGAAAACAACATATTTCTTCATAATTCATTTAAACTTAAAATTTTAACTACCTGGCATCTTATACAATACAGTTTCTCATTTTCTCACTTTTAAACTTTGTTTTCCATTTTTCCCTGTTATATATATAAACAGCAATCATAACAGAGTTAAAATTACTTCCAACTATACATCTTAAAAATATTATTTGTAGAATACTGTTATCCTTTTATATAATTTTTAAAGTGGATGAGACCCAAAATAAGAAGTTATTAGGAAAAAGCATCTTGTTATTTCACATTTATTGAAAAATCCACATAATAACAGGCATCCTACATAAAAATTAATGTTAAAAGTACACTGCCTATAATTTGTACCTGTAACTTTGTAAGACATTTCTCTGTAGCGAGTCAGGTCTTCTCCATTAACTAATACCAGCTGTGGACACTTTTCTTTTGCAACTCTGACATTCATAAGTTTCTTAACTCCAAGTTTCCTAGCTTCATAGTTGCAGGTAACCACCAAATATTTCTGTTGAACCCCTACAAAAAATATTTTATGAGAAAACCAAGCACGATTGAAGAAACATTTAAAGATAATATTTATTAATTCCACATTACATTTGTCTAAGATGTAAGGCAATCAGTTTTGATAAGAATCAAAATCCCTGTCTCAGTTAAAAAAAAAACACAGCCTCCATAAATCAAATTTCTATAATACAGAAACATTAGGTTTTCAAGCTGCCTCCTAATTATGAATTATAATATACCAATATGGTATTTTTTCATACCCATTTTTAATCTCTGGTTGTTTTGTCTCCTTGAAGAAGGGAAGTTATTACTAAATAACAAAACACTGAATAACACAAAATTACAAGTTAGACAAAAGATCAGTTATTCACATACAAAAGGCAATATGTGTATTACATTTCTCAAATTTAATCAAAATGAACATAAATCAACATATTCTATGGAATCTTCAGTGATAAGATACAAATCAAATCTCTCTAGGATTTTTTCCTACACAATATAAAAGCAGATTAATTTATACTGCTATACAATAAGGCATGTTTTACCAAAAAAAAAAAAGAGATGAAAATAATTGAGTACAATTAAATACTGGTTGCTGCTAGAAAAACTCAACTTCTCTTCCAAGTAACTTGCTAATATAAAGCAATATAAAATTTAACATCTACAACACGTGCCAGGCTACAGCAATTTTGGGGGATCTAACAGTTATGTACTACTTACTGAACTTTTCTATCAAAGACAATTAAATATGATCATTTATTTACAGACTGCATAAAAAGTTCTAGTTTATTGGTGACAAGATGGCTCAAAATTATTTGCTCTGCTCTTTTTATACAAGTTAACTACTTGTTTACCACTGTAAGAGTAATGTTCACCTAAAATATGTAAAATACAAACATGTAGAAGAACAAAAAAGGTTATGTCCACTTCTCTACTATTCGACATTGTTTCTAAAATTTTGGTATCATAAACAAGGCAAGAAACATTATTTTTATATAAAGTTTTTTCACATATCAGGTAATGCCCAAAAATATAATCATGGACCCAAAGGTAATAATAATTTGAGATTCCTCAGTGAACCACATTAAACATCAGATTGGTAGACTTCTTAACTAAAAAAGGAGTCTTTTAATGGAGCATTACATTATATGGCCTCACCACTGTATGTCACCAGCCTGAGTTCATCATGTATTTGTTGAGTATAAATGTAATACTTCAGTTTTCCTCCCAAAACGTGGAGCATTCATATCCCTCATTTCACAATAATCATTCATTCATACTTAATTACACTTTTTTTTTTAATTAAGCATTATCTACAGAACATCTTCTATCACGGTGCTACTCCTTAGAAATGCTTTGAGGAGAAAAAATTTAGGTCCCTTGATTCTAACTTCTTGGCACTCTCAGCAAAGTCTGAAGATCCTAGACTCACCTCGGCATACCAAAAGCTAGTCATCCCTTTGTTCTTCAGTAAATCAGCTAGGCTAGATTGGGATTTATTAAGCCAAACTGGGCACAAGAGGGTAGCAGCAAGTGAACCAAAATTGTTCTTTATGTTTATACTAAAAGATGAATCTTTCCTGAATGCATGAAAGTCTCTTTCTCAATTTAAAATATGAATAAAAATAATAAAACAAGCCAGTTTATCAAGTAAATATCCAATATAAAAATGGTTTGGCTTTTATTTAAAAAGATGCTTATGTTTTTATGGAAAGTTTGCTGTCTTAATAATACTTAGGTTTATGTTCAAAATCCAACTAGTTTGTTAGATGCTATCCAATTTAAGAGTTAATTTCAGAAAGGGGAGGACAGATGAACACTTCCACTAAAATGTAGTAAGAGCTTGTTTTTGAGAACAAAGCTTGTAAAATTTCAAATACTGAGAAAAACAAATCTGCCAAGCAAACTAAGCTACTAACCAGCACAGAAAAGTAAAATGTTTTCTTTCTCTTCATTTATTGTCGACTATACTATTCTCAGATTCACCACTTACTAAATGTGCCTTGTAAAATTTACAGTTGGTAGTGAAGCAAAAATGACCAGCTACAAAGCACTGTAAGAACTGCTTCCAAAATCTTTCTTAATAAGGTTAATAAATCTGTATATAATGTGCACGATGAGTTGCTAATCTAATCATTATGCAACAAAAATATTATAAATGTTCAGTTACCTAAAGGTTTGTCTTTTAGCTCTGGATTTGAGATCATTTCTACTTGTGCATAAAAGCAATCCAGATCCACATGTACTATGACTCTGGATGAAGAATTTTGTGTGGGCAGCACTTGATCATGAACTCCTGCACAATATACAAAGAAATTTAAAAAAAAAATCAGGTTGCTATCATCTCCGAGCAACTGACATTTCTTAAAACATGGTACCTGTGAAGGAAGAATGCAAAGCAATGTTAGCTTTTTCCTGGATTATATGTGAAAGCATCGAAAAATTTGACATGAAACTTCACCTAGAGTAGGGTCTTCCTCTTAATTAGCGTTTCTTTGTGTACTGCATTTTCCTCAGGATAGCAATAAATTTGAGGAGAAAAAAAAATCTGTTCAGTAAAGGATGATGCAAGAGCTAATACTATCACTTGGAAGTTTATAGTAGCTTTCAGCATAAACAAGAAGGGGCAGAAAAGTTGAAACGACGTTGATTTTCACAAAACTTGAAAATTAGTCTAAGCAGCATCCCTTTACATTAATATATATACACATATATATACACATTTATATATATTAATATATATATACATATATATACACATTTATATATATTAATATATATTATATATTATATATATTATATATATTATTATATATATAAATAATATATATCTGAAATACAAAATGACAAAAGAAAACCAGTGTGTACCAGTGTGGGCGATTTTTATCTCCCATGACAGCAAGATTATCTGGTTTAATGCTAAATCACCAGTACCTAAAACAGTGTCTAGGACATAAAAGACCACCAATAAATATTCACTAAATTGAAAGACTGAATAGTTATTAGTTTTAAAAAGTTGCTTAGATCACGTGTAGGGGAAGGGAATAAGAGCTGACTCCTCTCTACACTGGGTAAAAACAGAAGCAAAATATAATGTGATATTCTGGCTGGGATCCTAGAACAGAAAATGTTAGCAGAAAAACTGGTAAAATCTGAATAAAGCGTGTAGTTCGGTTAACAGTATTATACTAATAGTAATTTTCTAGTTTTGACATATGTACTGAGTTTATGTTAACACTAGGGGGATCTATCTCTGCAATTTTCAGTAAACTTAAAGTTGTTCCAAAATTTAAAAGGCCAGGCACGATGGCTAACTCCTATAATCCCAACCCTTTCGGAGGCCGAGATGGAAGGATGGCTTGAAGCTAGAGTTTGACACCAGCCTGGACAACACAGCTACATCTGATCTAAAAAAATTTGAAAATTAGCCAGGTGTGGTGGCACGTGCCTGATGTCCCAGCTACTCGGGAGGCGGAGGATCACTTGAGCCCAGGAGTTCAAGGCTGCAAGGGAGACCGTCTCTAAATAAATTAATCAAAAAAACCAGCAGGAGATGAGATCCGGTCTTGGCATCCAGGCTCTGAGGTGGGCGGTACAAGGTAAAAACCAGAAGCTGTAAGTGGGTCACCGGAGATAAGACCACAGCGGACGTGACTCCGCCTAGGTTCCGAGTCATCCCTTCCTGCCAGGGCTGAGACCGGGTCCCACCCTCTGCCAAGTGAGCGGCAAGGTCCTCAACTTCTCCAACCTTAAACGGCCCCGGGAGCTTCTGCAGTTTTCGTCGAGCTGGCTTAGGGATTCCTGCCCCACTTCGCCCCTCACAGAGGAGGAGAGGAAGGTGTAGATGCACCCTCGACACGCATTTGTAATGTGGACGCGCCCCACCCTACTCCTACTGAGTGAGGCCATTCCTCTAGAGATACCCGCCGCGTAACACGAGACAGAGAGGCAGCCCTCTCTTAGAGGAGCCGAGCGGGGCGGGGACAGTTGCGCCCCAGAGGCCACCGCCCCGGGCGTCCGCCTACCCCGCCCTTTTCATTTACAGCCAAGGAGACCGCTGGGCTCCTCAGGCCCCGGCGCACCCTGCAAGCTGCCAGCCGCCCCTACGTCCGCCAGTTCCATGGCCCAGGCCTCGTCGTCTTCCTCGTCGCTGCCGCCTTTCTCCTCCAGCTCCACCCCCAGCTTCTCCATCCCGCCGCTGCGAACCGCAGCGCTACTTCCGGCTTCCGCCTGGTCTCCGGGGAAACCGCGGGGCGACCGTCTCCAGCCGCTTAGTCCCTCGTGCCGGCGCAGTGGCCGACCAGCTTGTTTCCCGGAGTGACGTGCTTGCCGGGGAATCATGGATGCCCACGTGCTGGAGTTTTTTCCCACCCGGTCGAGGCCGGAAGCGAGGAGAGATTGAAAACGCAAGTGGCTTTTTGTTTTTTTAAACAGAGTCTCGCTCTTGTTGCCCAGGCTGGAGCGCAGTGGCGCAATCCCGGCCGACTGCAACCTCCGCCTCCTGAGTTCAAGCGATTCACCTGTCTCAGCCTCCCAAGTAGCTGGGATTACAGGCATACGCCATCACGCTGGGCTACTTTTTTGTATTTAGTAGAGAGGTGGTTTCGCCATGTTGGTCAGGCTCGTCTCGAATTCCTGACCTCAGGTGATCCACCCGTCTCGGCCTCCCTAAGTGCTGGGATTACAGGCGTGAACCACTGCACTGGGCCTAACTTTTCTTTTTTCTCGTGAAGGCTTTGGAGTGGGGCCCACCTCAGAAATTTTAACTTTTTATCTTTGCTCTGTTCGGCTATTAGCAAAATTGCAAATCCCTAGACCTGAGTGATTAATGTGATGGGGCGGGAAAGAGTGTAAATGATAGAAACAGGTGGCCTTGTAAACTCATGTGATTAGCAACTATGTTAAGGTTTGCTGTGTTCTGTTTGTTGTTGTTTTCTTTAAAGATACTGTAATGAATTCAACCGCAGAATTTTTAACATCAAAACTGAATAGGATTTTGATACACGAGTGTTGGAGTCAGATAAAATCTCCCATCTAGACCCTCCATTATGCTGAATGACTTTGGGCAGGTTTACATAACTGCTGTGAGCCTCAGTGACTCTACTGTTAAAAAAAAAAAAAAGGTGTATTGAGATTAAATGAAAGAATGGATTAAAGCTACCATATACTGTAATATGCTAATGTATATAAAACATGGGGCACTTAGAAAGTGCTCAGTAAATGTTAATTCTCCTTGCCTTCTATTAGGATACCATGTGTGTATGAGTGTGCTGGTGTGATATGTGTATGTGTTTTCCAATAGAGGAAATTTGGAAATTCCTCCCTGCCTGTATGAATATATATAAACTGTTTCTGTATAAATACCCATATTCACACATATATTTTGTTTTTTTATGTGATTCTGCTTCTCATCAAAGAGAATATAAGAACCTTGAGAAACCCTTTAAAGCAGCTGTTCCCAACCTTTTTGGCACCAGGGACTGGTTTCATGGAAGACAATTTTTCCTTAAATGGAAGGGAGGGGGGTGGCTTTGGGATGATTCAAGTGCATCACATTTATTGTACACTTTATTTCTATTATTATTACATTTTAATAGATAATCAAGTAGAATCAGTGGGAGCTCTAAGCGTGCTTTCCTGCAACTAGACTGTCCCATCTGGGGTGATAGGAGACAGTGATAGATCGTCAGGCATTAGAGTCCCATAAGAAGCATGCAACCTAGATCCCTTGCATGCGAGTTCATAATAGTGTTTGTGCTCCTATGAAAATCTAATGCTGACGCTGATCTGACAAGAAGCAGCGTTCAGGCAGTCATGCCAGCAATGGAGAGTGGCTGTAAATACAGATGAAGCTTCACTCCCTGGCCTGCTACTTACCTCCTGCTGTGCAGCCTGGTTCCTAACAGGCCAGGGACTGGTTCTGGCCCATGGCCTGGGACCCCTCCTTTAAAGGATATGTTGATGCATCCATAAAGAAAAAGGAATAACAAGCAGAGCTGGGTCTCAGTGGTTTGGAGACAAAATCTTTCTTTTTGCGTATTTAATTCTTAAAACATCTGGACCAGTTCTTTCAAAGTCTTCTCTCTAGGTTATAAATTACGTGTTCAGAGAGCTATGCTGCTGTCTTTGTGAATGCTGTTTGATAAGTCTAGATAGTTGTTTGGTGGGGTTTTTTTGTTGTTTGTTTGTTTACTTGTTTTTTTGAGAAGAGTCTCCCAGGCTGGAATGTAGTGGTGTGATCTTGGCTTAGTGCAACCTTTGCCTCCTGGGTTCAAGCAATTCTCCTGCCTCAGTCACCCGAGTAGCTGGGACTACAGATGTGTGCCACCACACCCGGCTAATTTTTGTATTTTTAGTAGAGACAGGATTTCACTGTGTTAGCCAGGCTGGTCTCAAACTTCTGACCTCAAGTGATCTACCCGCTTTGTTCCCCCAAAGTGTTAGGACTACAGGCCTGAGCCACCACAGCCCAGCATAGAGAGCTTTTGAACTGAGTATCTCTTTGTCCACTAAATGCTCCTTGGATGATATTCAAGGGTCTGATTACTAATAGACAACCAAAGTTTGTTTTTCTTTTCATTCTTCCAGATAGAAAATGACATAAAGGCTGGGTACAGTGGCTCACACCTGTAATCCCACCACTTTGGGAGGCCGACACGGCCGGATCACAAGGTCAGGAGATCTCGACCATCCTGGCTAACACAGTAAAACCCCGTCTCTACTAAAAATACAAAAAATTAGCGGGGCGTGGTGGTGGGCACCTGTAATCCCAGCTACTCAGGAAGCTGAGGCAGGAGAATCACTTGAACCCGGGAGGTGGAGGTTGCAGTGAGCCGAGATCATGCAACTGCTCTCCAGCCTGTGCAACAGAACAAGAGTCCGCCTCAAAAAAAAAAGAAAGAAAGAAAATGATATAAACATTAAAATACTATGTCAGATGAAAAGGGTCTCTCTAGAAGAACCCTAGGCTCACTACAATTCGACATGTTGCTTAAGTGAGACGGTGTTGAAAAACAATGCACATAATCAAGCCCTCTTTAGTTAGTTGCATTTATTTCTCTGACAGTTGTTTAATTTGAAGAGTGGCTTTTAATTTAGTGGAAGGATAGAAAAGTAGATCCTTGGAAACTGTAGGGAGCAAGCAGAGCTGGCTTTATGAGTGTATAATGTAGGCAGTCACACAGGGCTCCACTGTGATTTCACATTCTGCTGTTGTCTTGAAATTCTTAATTTTTGAACAAGAAAGCCCCACATTTTCATTTTGCCCTGGACCGCAGAAATTATTTAGCCAGTGCTGGAAACAAGGAAGAGAAGCAGCATTGAAAACGACACTCATAAAACACCTGTATATGAAGCACAGAGCTAAAAGCTTGAAACAGGTCATTTCATTCAATATAATAGCCCTAGAGGGTAGGTGTCAGCATCCTCATTTTACCAAAGATGAAACAACCTAGGAGAGATTAATATGCTTGCTCAAGGCTATGAATCTAGCAATGACAGATCCACTTTTCAGAATTTTCCACTGAGAAGAATTCATTAATAATGTTTCCTCCATAGAGGAAATCAATTTGCTCTGACCATTCTCCTCGGTGCTTCAAACACCAGATGACTTGCAGTGGGGAGGATAAACATCCCTCAAATGTATTAAAAGGCATAACAATAAAATTTATATAAGCTAACGTGTGTCTCTTTGTCGCGGAATGTTTTAGGAAAAAAGGATTTCGAGGTTTAATTCTATAAATCCCTACTCCCAGTTTTAATTAATAGGATCTAATCTAGAATAACTTCAGGAAATAGCTATCTTGAGCTTGGGTCACAATTGTATATTTAAGCGCCAAATGAGGAAAACAATTTCAAGGCAGAATAGATATAGTTAATTAAATAATATTATGGTCAAACCAAATTCATGGAGGAACATGGGTTTGCAGAGCGTGGATAGTGGACAAAGAAGCTGGAGGTGTTTTGGAGCTTCAGAAGTCAAGACATGCCAACGCAGTGGGTCACATCTGTAATCCCAGCTACTCAGGAGGCTGAGGCAGGAGGATGCTTGAAGCCAGGAATTTGAGGGCTCCAGTCATCTATGATCATGCCACTGCGCTCCAGCCTGGGCAACCGAGTAAGACTCCATCTCCAAGAAAAAAGAAACAAAAAAAGAAAGTCAGTACATTATGAACTTAAGTACATTTGAAAGGATAAGCATGAACTCCCATGTCAGTGGAGGGTAAGAAATAGGCATCAGTGCTTGCTTCTCTCCTCTCAGCCAAATTGGCCACATATGGCTCAGAGGAAGAACTCGAGACAATGATCAGGGTCTTTCGTATGAAGAATGTGAGGGCATTTGTGAGTGTCTGTATTTTATGTTGGTGGGTGGCTAAGTGGGTAGAGGTTGACCATGGAGTCAAAGGAGCAATATGAATTGGCAAAGGTACAAAGAGCTTGATTTTGTGAGGCCTTTGGCCTAATGCAATAGTTCTCAAGCAAGATGATTTTGTTCCCTAGCAGCTATTTGGCAGTGTCTGGAGACATTTTTTGGTGGTCATATCTTTGGTGTTGGAGTTCTGTGCTACTGGCATCTAATGGATAGGGGTCATGGATATTGCTGAACAGCCTACAGTGCAAAGACAACCCCTTACAACAAAGAATTATCCAGCCCAAAGTGTCAGTAGGGCCACAGGTGGGACACCAGTAGTGTCTACACCACCTTGCTCCCAACTAGCTTCTTCAGATTAGGGTCTCCAGTTGTAATGAAGAATTGGTCTTCAGTTATGTGCTTTTATTAATTATAAATAGGACTAGGTGTGATGGCCTGTGCCTGTAATCCCAACACTTTGGGAAGCCAAGGCAGGAGGATGGCTTGAGCCCAGGTGTTTGAGACCAGCCTAGGCAACATAGTAAGACTTCATCTCTAAGAAAAAGTAATTAAAAAATCAACCAGGCCTGGGGGTACATGCCTGTAATCCCAGCTACTAGGGAGGCTGAGGTGGGAGGAATGCTTGAGTCTGGGAATTTGAGGCTACAGTGAGCTGTGATTGTACCACTGCACGCCAGCCTAGGCAACAGAGTGAGACTCCTTCTCAAAAAGGAAAAAAAACAAAGGAAAGAGTATAAAAGAAGAAAACAAGTTTTAGTTGCTTTTCACTGTGGGAATTTACATTCTGATACTAAAAAAGAAATGGAATGCATTTGCTGGAAAAGAAATTTAAGGAAAATATCCACAGCTGGGCGTGGTGGCTCACACCTGTAATTCCAGCACTTTAGGAGGCCACAGCAGGCTGATCACTTGAGGTCAGGAGTTCAAGATCAGCCTGGCTAACATGGTGAAAACCTGTCTCTACTACAAATCCGAAAATTAGCTGGGCATAATGGTGGGCACCTGTAATCCCAGCTACTCGGGGGGGCTGAGCAGGAGAATCGCTTGAACCTGGGAGGCGGAAGTTGCAGTGAACAGAGATCCTGTCTCTGTACTTCAGCCTGAACGACAGAGACTCTGTCTCAAAAACAAAGAAAAAGAAAAAATATCCACACTTTTATGGAGCTCAAGAATTTCCCTAGGATGAAAGGCTAATGAGTCAGAAATAATTTGAAAGGCAAAGAGACTAAAACCAGAAAACACAGGCTTCAAAAGATTGAAAGCAAACTGTAATTATGCTATGCTGGCTCTAGTACAATGTACATGTCCTGCGGTATTTACTTAACTTTCATCCAAAGGTCTCAAACCTTTTGCACAAACATTTCAATTGTCACAAAGAAATCTTTTTTTTTTTTTTTCCATTATCACATTGCACACCATAGCTGCAGTTTGCAGTTTCAGGTTTACTCTGTGTAACCTTAAAGTATCTGCTGCACACCACATGACTGGGGCTAAAAGGTGTAAGAGGCTGGAGTTTTTCTAACAGTCAGCTTCTTGCTCTGACTTTTCTTTGTGGTGCTGTAGAAGTCTGATGAAAAGCCTGCATAGTCATTTCAGTAATTATATTTTAAATGTCGTTTGGTAGGGTGTGCTCAATGGACTGAGCCTTGTCATTTTGGATGGAGAGAGGTGCAGACTAGTGTGATCACAATACAAGTCATTTGGTCTTAGTTTGTAAATAAAGTCTGCAAGGTTCAGCCATCGAAAGAAAGAAACTATGTGGTGTCATGTAGAAAGTGTAAGCAGATCAGTATACATCAGGTATACTGTTTTAAATTTATAGACATTTAACTTTAATGAAACGTTTTCTAAAGTGCCTCTTTTTCTGATTACAATATTCATTATTACAGAGAATTGGTAAAACATAGGACATAAGAAAACGATGGAAATAATCTGTAATAATCCATAATCTTCATGCTCAGAGAACCATGCTTTAATCAGTTTTTCACAAAGCATGACAAAAAGAAACTTGCAGGGTTTTTTTGTTTTTTTTTTTTTTTTAGACAGTCTCACTCTGTCACCCAGCCTGGAGTGCAGTGGCACGATCTCAGCTCACTGCAATCTCCACCTCCCAGATTCAAGCGATTCTCCTGCCTCAGCCTCCCAGGTAGCTGGGATTACAGGCATGCACCACCACGCCTGGCTAATTTTTTGTATTTTTCACAAATAAATGTGTGTATTTATTTACCAAACCACAAAAACCGCTGAGACATGCATTGCCTAAATAAATGACACAGAAAACCTTCTATCCACTTACTTGTTTTTAATGTTAATTTAAAGAACATGAATAAAGACAGTCTCAACCTCATCTTGGAAATGCTAATAAATTCAACTTAATAATCTCCATTTGTCTGGTTTGAGATTAATATAAACTCTCTACAAAGAAAATAATGCTTATATTTACAGGACTTTTTCTTACTGTTGCTTCAAAGACTTCATTTGAAGGACTTATTAATCCTAAAATTGCTGCTTGTGTGTCTGCTTAAATTTTTTTTTCTTCTTATCCATTGTTTAACATATCCTACTAAAACAAAAGGTAAAAGGCAGAAAGTTAAAATCCTTCCTAATCCCCACTCCATCTTGAGGTGACCATTGCTAACAAAATTCGATATATTTCAGACTTTTATTTATAATATACTTAATATAGGGAAGACACAACGAAAAATATTATAATTTACATGAGTGGGATCACACTGTGTATTATTTGCATTAGGCTTTTTCACTTATTATGTCTTGAACATCATTTTTTTCAGTGCACAAAAATTTACTGCATTCTTTTTAATGGCCACATTGTTTTACCAATTCCATAATCATGGACGCTTATTTCTAATTTCTTTCTGTTACCAGTAATGCTGCAGTGAACGTTCTTGTTCATGTATCTTTGTGCCCCTCTTCAGGAGTTTGATCCCACCCTTCCCTAAGACAAATCAAATCTCCCGAAATTCTGTAATAATGTTATGTTTTCAAAATTCTCCATCATAATCATAGATTACTTTTTCAACTAAAAAAATGAGGCACTCACTGGGTGCAGTGTCTCACACCTGTAATCCCAGTACTTTGGGAGGCCAAGAAAGGAGGATTGCTTGAGCACAGGAGTTCAAGGCCAGCCTGGGCAACATAGCAAGATCCCATCTCTACAAAAATTTAAAAATTAGCCAAGCATGATGGTGTGTGCCTGTAGTCCCAGCTCCTCAGGAGTCTCTGAGGTGGGAGGATTGCTTGAGCCAGGAGGTCCAGACTGCAGTGTGCTATGAACATGCCACTGCACTCCAAACTGGGCAACAGAGGGAGATTCTTTCTTTCAAAAGCAAACAAAAAATGGGGTACTTAAAAAATTACATTAAAGTTAGATGGCTGATCTATGTTAATCTGTTTGCATTTTCTATATGACATCAAGTAGTTCCCTTTCTCTCAATGACTGAACCCTGCAGACTTTATTTATAAGCACGCTATAACACATGAGGCCTGTTGGGTCTAACTCCAAATGTTCTCTCAAATCCCTCTACTTCTCTGTCTGCATTGACACTTTACGCCACCAGCCCACATACATACAGTTACCTCTGGTTTAGCCTACTGTACTGGGCTCCTAATATCTGCTTCTTACAATCTGTGGCCTTAGAGCAGCCAGAAGAATCTTTTAATAATGTAATATCTAATTTCCTTTTCCTGCCAAGAATCCTTCAAATGCTTTCTACAATACCTACAGTAAAAATCAAACCCTTTGCTTGCCATGATCCTCAAGTCCCTGCTGGAGCAGGCTCCGTCTCTTCTCTACTTCTCATAGCAATTGCCCATCTTTCCCCACACTTGTGCTACTGTAGCCCCTTTCCTATTCTGGGGACACATATTAGTTATGGGTTGGATAGCCAGAGACCCAGGAGAGCCAGTGGTATAGTTGTAGTCTGAACCAGAAACCCTAAGAACCAGGAAAGCTGATGATGTAAGTTTCAGCCCAACCCAAGCTTAAAACGTCAGATGAAGACTGATGTTACAGATCAAAGACGGTCAGACAGCGAGTACAAATTCTCCCTTACTCAACCTTCTAGTTCTATTCAGGTTTTCAATGGATTGGACGATGCCTATTCACAATGGAGAAGGTAAACTGTTTTGCTCAGTCTGCTGATTCAAATATTAATCTCATCTACAAACACCTCAAACACACTCCAAGAATAATAGTTCACCAAATATCTGGGTCCCCCATGACCAGTCAAGTTGACACATGAATTAACCATCACAGGACAATTTCCTGCCTCCAAATCATTCTGAAGTTTGGAACGTTTTTCACAGAACTGGTTTGTTCTCTTTTTTGAGTTCTCTGTTCAAATGTCAACACCTCAGACTGACCTTTCCAAACTGCACTGACTCAGAAGGCCTCCCCCAGAGTTACCACATTCTCTCATATCTTACTGAGTTTCATTTATAACACTTATCCCAATATGTAATTATCTTGTTTATTTACAGCTTACTTGTTTTTAGTGTCTCTCTCTTCTATTAGAGCATTAATTGTATTAGGTTGGAAAACTTGTATGCCTTTTACTTTATTAGAATCTACCAAAAATATGTTTGCAGTAAACAAATATTATTTCAATATCAGTGGAAAAGTTGAATACCTAGATGATGTCAGACTTAAAAGTCTGTTATAAACAAAATTTCATTACCAAAATATTCCAAACATTGTATGTAGATAAACCCTTCTGTAGGAAATGGAACTTAATCTTCCCCTTTTTGCTGGTGGGCTAGATATAGTGACTGGCTGCTGAAGAAGAGAGTGTAAAGGAGAGGAATAGGGCAGCAAACAGTGGCTCACACCTGTGATCCCAGCACTTTGGGAGGCCAAGGCAGGTAGATCACTTGAGGCCAGGAATTCAAGACCAACCTGGCCAACATGGCGAAACCCCGCCTCTACTAAAAACACAATAAATTAGCCAGGAGTGGTGGTGTGCAGCTGCTTGGGTGGTGGTAGTCCCAGCTGCTTGGGAGGCTGAGGGAAGAGAATTGCTTGAACCTGGGAGGTGGAGGTTGCAGGTAGCAGAGATTGCGCCACTGCACTCCAGCCTCAGGGACAGAGCAAGACTTTGTCTCAAAAAAAAAAAAAAAAGGAGAGGAATAGTAAATTTATACTAGAGAAATCTGCAGTCACTAACTTAACCTAACTTAACAAATAACCACATGGATGTACCCCTTATAAGAGGTGATCAGAAGGGCACAGAGTTGCTTCTGTGGAATTCTTGCCCAAAATGCATAATCTCAGTCAAATCATAAGAAAACATCCAAATTGAGAGGCATTCTACAAAACCAATAATTAACCAATATTCATCAAAAGTGTCAAGGTCATGAAAGAAAAGATGAGGCCGTGGAACTGTCACATAGTAAAAGACACTAGGGAGACATGACAACTAAAAGCAATGTGACATTCTGGATTAAATTCTGGAACAAAAAGACAATATTAATGGAAAAAAATGGTGAAATACAAATAAAATCTCACGTTTATAGAAATACATCAATTTTGGTTTCTATTTAAATTTTACTTTTTAAAATAATTTTTGTAGAAATGTGGCCTTGTTTGTTGCCCAGGCTGATCTCAAACTCCTGACCTCAGTGAGCCTCCTACCTCAGCCTCTCAAAGTCCTACAGGCATGAACCACTGCATCCAGCAATGTTCATTTCTTAGTTTTGACCAAGGCCACAGCATGGTGATATAAAATGTTAACAACGGGGGAAGCTGGTGAGGAGTTTATGAAAACTCACTTTATTATATTTACAACTATGCTCTAAACAGAAATGTATTCCAAAATAAAAAGTTTATTTTAAAAAAATCACAAACCAGAATCTAAATAAACCACAATAGTTTTTTCAAGTCTTCACAAATAAGAGAAGAAAAAATGAAAATAGAAAGGCTCTCTAGAGGCCAGGTGCCATGACTCTGGCTTATGCTTCTATTCTCAATATTTTTGGGGTAGGCAGGTGGCATGGGGGGTGGGCAGTGGAGGCAGTGGTGTCCTGAGATGGGAGGATCAGCTGAGCTAGAGGATCAACCTCCCCTTGGCTGCAGTGAGCCAAGATTGTTCCAATACACTCCAGCCTGGGCAACAGAGTGAGATCCCGTCAAAAAAAAAAAAAGAAGTAATTTAGAAAAATACTCATATGTTGCTCCTGGTATTCAAAAGTGCAGTGTAAACCCTGCCTTTTAATGTTACTAACATACACATATTTGATAACTGCTATCCTTTGAATTCTGTTTAAAACTTTTTTAAGCCTCTTAGGTCCCAGTTACTCTTTTTCATTTTTGTCACCATGCTTTAAAATCTTTAAAATATGCTTTCATTAGAATTAATGCCTATGTAATGTTCATAGTTGAAGAATGTTTTTTAACATATCAGTACCAAACAGTTTTTAAAGAAATAATCACTTCTTTAAAAACTTTCTACGTAAAAACTTTCTTACTTGTCTATAAGCTTTGGCTTATTTTTCTTTTGAATAAATGCCAGAAAGACTATTAAGAAATTAATGGTAGGCCAGGCATGGTGGCTCACACCTGTAATCCTAGCACTGTGAGAAAGACCAAGGTGGGCAGATCACTTGAGACCAGGAGTTCGAGACTAGCTTGGCCAACATGGTGAAACCCCATCTCTACTAAAATTACAAAAATTAGCTGGCGTGGTGGCAAGTGCCTGTAATTCCAGCTACTCAGGAGGCTGAAGCGTGAGAATCGCTTGAACCCAGGAGACGGAGTTGCAGTGAGTCAAAAATTGCACCACTGCATTCCAGCCTGGGTGACAGAATGAGACTCTGTCTCAAAAAAAGAAAGGAAGAAATGTTAATGAGTACTTGACGTCAGAATTGCTGAATCTCGTTATTCATCTGAGGATAAGATAAATGGAATGTTAGCAATAGATTCTTCTGTCAGTGTCTGAAATGGTTCCTATCATAAGGTAGCAACTATTCAAGAATAAGAGGAGCTTGTTCTTTTTGGTCACTTGGGCAGTTAAATTCAATTGAGTAACGCCGTCTGCTACATTCACTTGTATAATGACAAATTAATTAATAATCCACCATAGAAAATATGCTGGTTTTGGATTTATAAAGAATTATCTGAAAAATTGATATTTAAGACACTAAAGAAAAAACTATTGACTTGATTTACATTTCTTTACCTTCATGGAACCACAGATCAAAGTCATGAAAGACAAAGAAAGAGTGAGAAATTGTCACAGTTTGGAGGAGAGTAAGTAAATATAATAAATAAGTCGCAGGTGAGATCCTGGATCAGATCCCAGGACAGAAAAAGGACATTAAGCGAAAAACTGGCAAAATGTGAATAAGGTCTGTTGTTTAGTTAATAGTTTATAATAGTTTTGTTCCAATGCTTATCTCCTGGTTTTAATAATTATACTATGGTTATATAAGTTGTCAGCCTGAGGGGAAACTGGGTAGAGAGTAGATAACAACTTACTGAACTATTTGGGCAATGATTTTGCAACTTCTGTAAGTCTAAAATTATTTCAAAATAAAAATATTTTTTTAATTACATTGGAAAATTCCTCAGGAAGTTGTTACTTCAGAGAGAGGCAGAGTATTTCTCAATGTTCTAATTGAGTTTTTCTTCCAACTTTGAGGCAGAACGTTGTTTCTTCACTTGAGCAGCAGATAAAGTGCAGTTGGTTTGTGCTTTAGTAGTATTTTTGCACAAAAGTATGTATTTTAAATACTAGAACTATGCTCTGTACACTGAGATGTTGATACTTTGAGAGGCCATTGAAAAAAAGTTTCACATTTCTCATAGTTATGCCAGAGTATTTGCTCATTGAGAGGAATATTGGGCTGATTTTCCCAGATAAATTAAAATTGAGGGATATTTTCCTTCTATTTTTTTTCTTATCAAATGCATATAGTTGCATTTCAGGATGTTAAATGTAGATATCATGTGACTTGACTGTGAGCCAATGGGGGAAATAAATATTTAGGAATTTTGCTAAACTGGTTATGGGAGATTCATTCTTTGAGATTACTCAGTAAATTACAATCATTAAAAGGAGGCCCTTTTTGGCAGCTCAGCAATTATACACTATTTTATAATAATGACCGTTCATTAATCATCTACAGCATGCTTGCCCATTGAACTGTCTCTAATCTAATACAGAATCCAGCAATGAAATGTCCCATTTCCTTAGAGATGAGGAAATGGAGGCTCAGAGAAGTTAGGTAACTGGCCTGATCTAGACTTCAAACTCAGATTGGGCTGTCTCTCTAAATGTCTATTTACTGGTTGGCCTACCCTGCAACAAATTCTACTCTTGGTGAATTGTGGCATAGTGAGATTTCAATATAGAAGTCTTCTGACTTACTTAAAATATCTTGTTAATTTTAAGAAAAAATATATTTCATTTGAACTTAGTCATAGGTAATCATATTCTCTTCAAAATACAGAAAGACAAGAAAATTCAAGGTCTTCTAGTAATTAATTGAGTTGTTAGGTTCTGTTAACAACAGAATATATTAAGCTAAAAATGGTATATTTTAGAAGTACATTGAGTTAATTGTATCAAGATCCTAGAATGCCTTTGAAAAATGTGTAACTGTAGTACTGTAAATGTATTTTGTTTAAGACAGAAAAAATATCAATAATTTGAAAGAAGTAACTCTTAAAGTCTACTTTGGCCAGGCACTGTGGCTCAGGCCTGTAATCCCAGCACTTTGGGAGGGCAAGGTGGGCAGATCACGAGGTCAGGAGTTCGAGACCACCCTGAGGAACATGATGAAACCCCAGCTCTACTAAAAATACAAAAATTAGCTGGGCGTGGTGGCAATTGCCTGTAATCCCAGCTACCCTGGAGGCTGAGGCAGGAGCATCACTTGAACCTGGGAGGCAGAGGTTGCAGTGAGACGAGATTGTGCCACTGCATTCCAGCCTGGGTGACAGAGCAAGACTCTGCCGCAAAAAAAAAAAAAAAAAAAAAAAAAAGTCGACTTCCTTGGCCCTATATTTACCATTCAGAACTGTAGTGAAAAATTTATGGATAATCTCCTTGGCTGAAAGATACTCTTTCAAAACAGAAATCAATAATTACCCTTACTCTGATCTCAATGAGAGTTTCTAATAAAATATTTAATTATGGACTTTGGATACGGGAAATATTTTCTAGTTGATCTTTTATTCTACACTATGTATGCTCTATAATTAGATTGAGCGACAAAGACCGTTTTCCTGATAAAGAGGGCAAGAAAACTTTGTGGCTGTTGTTCCTTTCACCTTACATTAAAGGTGACATAATTAGATCCTATACTTTAGCACCCTGTTATAAGATACAGGTTTAAACCTATCCCTTACATCATGAAACTAACAAGTTTCCCTCCATGTGACCCAGCAGTCCTTCTCAGTGGAGCTGATGTGCGTTAAAGTGGTTCTGATATCCTCTTTACTTGAGTAGACAATGTTCCCTCAAAGCTCTCTAACAAGCACAGAACACCAACGTTCCCTACTTGAGTTTTCAAAACTACAGAGTGACCTAAATGATCAGTTTCCCAGACATTCCTGATCATAAGAATCACCAATTACTCATCAGTTAAAAGTACGTTCTCTTAGGAACCTCATCTAGAAATTCTAATAAAATAGATTGTTCAGGGGCTTGAGGATCTGAATTTTAGACAAATGTCACTAGTGATCAGGCATATTGGAGGCACTGGTCTCAAATTTCAAAACAGTAACATAGAATAAAGCATCGGTTACTCCTGTGTGGTGTTATTAGGGTACTGGAAAGAGATGAACTTGGCTATTAGATAAGCCTCATGCTTCCCCATTTATGAATTATTTAATCTCTCTTTCAATGTCTGTTTGAAAAGATGATAATAATATCTATCTCTCAAATTTACTGTAAGCATTAAATATGAAGGATCTGGATTTGTGATAAAGTGTGGTCTGGGAACCAGCAGGTAGCAGTCATTAAAACCTTGTTAAAAAAAAAAAAAAAAGCAGACTCTCAGGTCTTTTCCCAGACCTGCTGGATCAGAATATGCTTGTTAAAACAATCCCTGGATGATTCACCTGCACATCAAAGTCAGAAAGAGGCACTGACCTAGTCACTGAGTGTTCAGAAAATGCTGGATTCTTTCCTTCTCATTATGTTTCTTGTACCAATATTTCAATTCAGCTGGGGCTCGGTGTCTGTCATCGCCACTTCTTACTGTTGATTTAAGTCCATCGGGTACACTTTGAGCTCTTGCATGAGGGAAAGGCATTCATAAATAAACAAATGCATGGGCTGGAAATCAGGCTACTGCAAAAGGTAACTGAGGACTTCTCTCTCAGACCTTTGCCCTCACACACTGCTGCAGGCGTGAGGCTGACAAGACTCATTTTTCAGTCTTTTCTAAGCCTGGTTTCACGGCTTCTTATATGTGCTTCACTCATAGTTTCCTACGCAGCTTTTACTACCATAGGAATTGTGAGAAGGGGAGACTGACAGCTAATAACTAAACCTATTACTGTACTGCTTGAATAAAAATTGGGGGAAGGCTTCATGAAAAGGCTTTGAGTTTTTTTTTTAATTTCCAGAGTTTATCATTGAGTCCCGTGCAGTCAGAGAATTAGGTAGAACCTGTCTTACTGCATTAAAGACGTTTTCAGTAATTGCCTGTAAGATGTATGGCACATGTTAGTGCATGACAAATGAAAATGAAGATTGTATTTTGAATTTTGGGGGTTCTTCACTGAGGGAACAATGGGAAAGGCTTGCTGTTGCAATTAACGTTTTTTCTGGACTAATTTTATGAAATTGGCACATGAATTTATATGGCTTTTAAAATAAATAGAGTCACTCTCAGCTTTATAAATGTTTTAGCCATAGAAAATCTTCTTCAATGCCTTGAGGTTTCGTTTTTCTCTCTTTCTTTCTTTTCTTCCTTCTTTCTTTCTTCTCCTTTCTTTCTTTCTTTCTTCCTTCCTTCCTTCCTTCCTTCCTTCCTTCCTTTCTCTCTCTCTCTCTCTCTCTCTTTCTTTCTTTCTTTCTTTCTGACAGGGCCTTGCTCTGTTGCACAGGCTGGAGTGCAGTGGCATCATCTCGGCTCACTGCAACCTCTGCCTCTCGGACTCAAGCAATTCTCCTGCCTCAGCCTCCTAAGCAGCTGGAATTACAGGTATGTGCCACCAAGCCTGGCTAATTTTTGTATTTTTAGGAGAGATGGGAGTTTCGCTGTGTTGGCCAGGCTGGTCTTTGACCCCTGGCCTCAGTGATCTGCCCACTTCAGCCTCCCAAAGTGTTGGGATTACAGGCGTGAGCCACTATGCCCAGCCCTTGTGTTTCTTAAAGAGTTTGTTCTTCAACAGAATTTATTGAGATCTGGTATTTGTAAGTGTTCTATCACCCAAATATTTCTCATGAGAATATTCTTTTTTATTTTCCCTTTAACACCAGTGAACAGCCATCCTCAAAGGCTTCTGGTAACACTATAGTTTGTACCTAAGGCCGCAGCTTGACTTCAACCATAACACACCTCTCGCATTTTCCACGGGTCTTACAGAAAGTGGGAAGGTGTGTTTTCACTTATTTTTCCTAAGTTCTTGGAGAAAGATCTGTATATTGAATGACTGACATAGCAAGCTGGGTATGCTAGAATTCCACATGACAGGTCTTTGAATTCACTGTCCACCATTTGCAGTACTATGAAGGGTAAGCTTATCTACTCCTCTTCTCTGTTTCAATTAGATAGATTCAGCAGGATTAATGAGACATGCCTTGAAGTTGAGGAAATAATAAAGAAAGTAGAAGTTTATTTCACTAAAATCAATGGATTTTTATGGCCAGGTGTAATGGCTCATGCCTGTAATTCCAACACTTTGGGAGGCTGAGGCAGGAGGATCCCTTAAGCCCAGGAGTTCGAGATCAGCCTGGGCAACACGGCAAAAATCTGTCTCTACAAAAAATACAAAAATGAGCTGAGTGTGATGGCACACTCAAGTGGTCCCAGTACTGGGGAGGCTGAGGTGGGAGGATCACTGGAGCCTAGAAGTCAAGGCTGCAGTGAGCCGTTAACATGCCACTGCACGCCAGCCTGAGAGACAGAGTGAGACAGTATCTCAAAAAGAAAAAAAGACCATTTTCTTTTTGGTCTGAATATCTGCACAGAAATCACTGAGTGCCCTAAAATTGATAATTTATAATGGTTATTGGATTTAATGGCTATTACTTCTACCATAGAGATTGGCAACCATTTTTTATAAGGGTCAGATAATAAATATCTAGGCCTTCTGGGCATAAGGTCTCTGATGTTTATCAAATCACAACTATTCTATTCTGCTGTTGTAAGTGAAAGCAGCCATACAGACAAAACATAAACAAATGGGTGTTTTAATCAAACATTATTGACACTAAAATTTGAATTTCATAGAATTTTCACAAATCACAGGGTATTCTTTTTTTCTAACCATTTAAAAAATTTAAAAACCACTCTTAGCTCAGAGGTTCTACAAGAGCCAATGGCTGGGAAATTTGGCCCTCGGGTCTGATATAACACAGTTAACCCCCAAATGACTGAAGCCTATGAATTCATGCTTGAAATCAGCCTTAAAGGTCCTCTAGTTCAGTGGCTTTAGGAGAAAAAAAATGTTTTGAAACAATGAGAACTTAAAAAAAAAAAGTAAGTTTATTTTTTTTTAAAAAAAACTCCTCTGGTTAAATGGGGACAGGGATAGAAGGCGCACCTGGTATACTTCCTGCTTTGCTGTTTTGGGCCCGAAATACTTTTCCAGAATCCACAGTAGTTTTTAAATCACTGATCTAGTCCAAAACCAATTTTTCCAAGAATAGTCCAAGACTGCATAGCTACTTAGAGGACAAATGTGAACCAGAATTCAAGTCCACTGATCTGTGTATGAAATATTACATGAAGTTCTTCTCAGCTCTATTAAAAGTCTTGTGACATTGCTGAGTGGCTTAATGACTGTGCTATCATGGCTTTTTTCTTTTACATTTGATTATGAAATGATTCTTACCTACAGAATCATTTTAAGAATAATGGAAAGACCTATCATATATCTTTTACCCAGATTTATCACTCTTTAACATTTTGATACACACATACACATACACACACAAACACATTTATTTTTTCCTATTTCAGAATACATTTTGCACATCATGTCCTTTATCCTTTAGTATTTTAGTATATGCTTCTTGTGTCCTATCACTTTTTTTTAGCTGTAATTCTGTAGGCACAAACTTTGTTTTTACCACAATCTAACCATGAAGTTTATATCATTTCCTAGTCTTACTTTTATCCAATGTGGTACATAATGTGTTTCTCATATGCTATTGCTTTTCAAGAGTTTTTATTGCATTAGTTTTCCCATTAATTTTCACCTAGCTATGTAATGAGGATTTCCCAACTTTTCCTCTTTCCTCATAGCTTTGCTCCTCCAAACACCTCTGTATGTTGTCTGTACATTTCTTGTAAGGGGGAGCCATAACTGAATCATAACTGTGCCCCACACTGTAGCCTCAAACCTACCCCGCAGAACTCAGCTGTTATTTTCTAATCTTTTGTAATTACCTACACATCATATTACAATAAAGCACTAGTTATTTTATTACTTTTATTTCTATTATTAACTTTGAGTTTAAGTGTAGTCGTTAAAGGAAGTATCACTTCCTTTAGAAGTAATTCATGCAAGCCAGGTGCAGTGGTTCATGTCTGTAATCCTAGCACTTTGGGAGGCTGAGGTGGGTGGATCACGAGGTCAGGAGATCGAGACCATTCTGGCCAACGTGGGGAAACCCTGTTTCTACTAAAATACAAAAAATTAGCCGGGCGTGGTGGTGGGTGCCTGTAGTCCCAGCTACTTGGGAGGCTAAGGCAGGGGAATCGCTTGAACCCAGATGATGGAGGTTGCAGCGAGCTGAGATCCCGCCACTGCACTCCAGCCTGGGCAACAGAGCAAAACTCAGTCTCAAAAAAAAAAAAGAAGTAATTCATGCATATAACTAATGATTCCAAGCAATTATACCTCCTGTTGTGTATATATTGGTGGCCTATGTAGGAATTTGCTGGAATCAGAGGATCTGAGTTTATGTTCCAGTCCTGCTATTTACCAATAGGTAATTTTGTTTTTGTTTTTTGAGATGGAGTCTCACTCTGCACTCTGGTTCACTGCAACCTCCACCTCCCAGGTCCAAGTGATTCTCCCTGCCTCAGTCTCCCAAGTAGCTGGGACTACAGGTGCGTGCCACCACACCCAGCTAATTGTTTGTATTTTTAGTAGAGACAGGGTTTCATCATGTTAGCCAGGATGGTCTTAATCTCCTGACCTCGTGATCTGCCTGCCTTGGCCTCCCAAAGTGCTGTGATTACAGGAGTGAGACACTGTGCCCAGCTCCAGATAGGTGGTTTTTACCAATCACCTTGTGTTAGTCCATTTTCACACTGCTGATAAAGACATACCTAAGAATGGGCAATTTAAAAAAGAAACGGAGGTTTAATGCACTTATAGTTCCACCTGGCTGGGGAGGGCTCACAATCATGGCAGAAGGTGAAAGGAATGTCTTATACAGCGGCAGACAGGAAAAGAGAGCTTGTACTGGGAAACTCCCCATTTTAAAACCATCAGATCTCATGAGACTTATCCACTATCACAAGAACAGCACAAGAAAGACCTGCCCCCATGATTCAATTACCTCCCACCAGGTCCCTCCTGCAACACATGGATATTCAAGATGAGATTTGGGTGGGGACACAGCCAAACCATGTCACACCTAATCTCCCTTAACCTTAGTTACCACAACTAAAATGATACCCAACCTATCTACCTGTCCTCTAAACTTCTGCCTTGTCTATTTCAGGAATTCTTGTGAGGAAAAAATCATAAAGTAAATGTGAAAGGGCTTTATAAGAAATGCCAAAATATTTAGAAGCAGGAGATATCCAAGTATTCAGAGTGTGGAAGGGATCATAGAGATTATCCAATCCAATTGGATTATTATTTTACAGTTGAGGACACTAAAAACCAGAAAGAACTTGCTCACAATTCTAGCTCTTGGACAGAATCAGGTTTTCTGGTTCCTAGGCCAGTGCTTTTTAACTTCAGCAAACTGTCTTCCTAGGCAGAGTCTACTTCTTGGTGGCTCAAGTTTATCATCTCCATATCATGGTTAGATGTTGTAAAAAACATGAACACAAGAGCCAAGTTTTTTGTTTTTTTTTTTTTTTTTTTGAGACAAAGTCTCACTCTGTTGCCCAGGCTGCAGTGCAGTGGCACAATCTCTGCTCACTGCAACCTCCGCCTCCTGGGTTCAAGCTATTCTCCTGCCTCGGCCTTCTAAGTAGCTGGGACTACAGGCACCCACCACTACACCTGGCTCATTTTTCTTATTTTTAGTAGAGACAGGGTTTCACCATGTTAGCCAGGATGGTTTCAATCTCCTGGTCTTGATCCCCTGACCTCACAATCTGCTTGCCTCAGCCTCCAAAGTGCTGGGATTACGGGCGAAAGCTACCATACCCGGCAGAGCCACTCACTCACTGTAGAGAGTTTAAATAAATATAAAATTTAGAAAAAGCTGGATTATTTAAAGAAAATATAGAAGAATTATAGGTGACTTAGAATTGTATTTGACATTATTTGAAATATGCCAGGATATTATTTGAAGTATGCCAGGATATTATTCTTGCCCACTGAAGTGCAGGTTTTGTAAAAGTGTCGACAACCAGGATCTATATTGAGCTTGTAAAGATTAGCCTTTAGTTCAAGGTTGATAAGTGGCCAATAAAAACTGCCAATATTATCTTTTTTTTCTTTAGATGGTGCCTCACTCTGTCACCAGGCTAGAGTGCAATGGCTCTATCTTGGCTACCTGCAACCTCCTCCGCCTTCCAGGTTCCAGTGATTCTCCTGCCTGTCTCCTGAGTAGCTGAGATTACAGGCATGCACCACCATGCCCACACCTAGCTAATTTTTACATTTTTAGTAGAGATGGGGTTTCACCATGTTGGTTAGGATGGTCTCAATCTCTTGACCTCGTGATCCACCCACCTCAGCCTCCCAAAGTGCTGGGATTACAGGCATGAGCCACTGAGCCTGGCCCAATATTATCTTTTTTCAATTGACTTAATTATAAGATGTTAAAATAGTATAGCAGGTTAATAGTGGAATAGTTATGCCTGAAACCCAGTTCAGTATTGATATGAAAATTTAGACTTGCAATTATTGAAGAGGATGCTGTCATAACTTGTGGATGAAATAGGCAACAAATTAATTTGTCTATAGCATTGGGTGTTGGAAGAACACCCTCTGACATTGGGTTGAATCTGCTTATTAGTCCATTGACATAGATCTCACTGATTGAATATAAGAAGGTTAAAAGATTGGCACGGCTTGAAGCCCACAAATCTGAGGTTTTTGCACTGTTCTGATAGCAAAAGCCTTTACTGTATGACCTATTTAATTCAGATCTTTTATTCATGTGAATTATATGATGAGATATTACTAGATTTGAATCAGAGAAAAGACTGCAGTCTCCCAAGTTCGGGGCAATTGTCTTAAGATGATAGAATTGAAAAGGTCTCCCAAATTTGTGTCGGGTATAGAACCTTCATAATCTCATATACCAGAGTAACCCTACTGTCAGTGAAGGTTTGAATGGCCAGACCCAGGATTTTACAGATATTTTTAGAGATAATAGATTTTAGGTAACACTAAAAATTACCGAATTCTAGATGGCCTCATGTGAGTTTGTACCTCTAGCTGGCTAACTAATCATGGAATTTTTTTTTTTTCTTTTTTGAGACCCAGTCTAACTTTGCCACCAGGCTAGAGTGCAGTGATGTGATCTCATTTCACTGCAATCTCCACCTCCTGGGTTCAAGCCATTCTCCTGCCTCAGCCTCCCAAATAGCTGTGACTACAGGTGATGCCACCATGCCCAGCTAATTTTTGTATTTTTTAGTAGAGACAGGGTTTTGCCATGTTGGCCAGATTGGCCTCCAACTACTGACCTCAGGTGATTCACCCACCTCAGCCTCCCAAAGCGCCAGGACTACAGGCTAGAGTCAGTGCACCCGGCCAGTCATGAAATTTTAGACTTTAGAAGGATAAAGTCAGTTTTAAGATTTTTATTGATCTGTTATAAATATCTGGAGAAAAATTCAGGAACAAATCAATATAATTTATAATGTTGATATGATTTATAATTTTATAATGTCAAAGAGGGTATTCTTCCAACACCCATGGGTATTTTGGATGTGCCTCCAGCTTATGCTCTTCAATCAGAACATATAAATTATTTTCTTTTTATATTTAATGATTCCTCCCTCTCTCCCCCTGCCAAATCTAAAAGCAACATGATAATCCTTCATCAATTATAGAGGTTATGTTCCTGAATGGGACTGTGGTTGGCAAAACTATTATTGCTAAGACCATGATCACAAAGAATATACAGATTTAGGGGGAAAAGGTATGCCACAAAAATATGATATGCATTTTTAACTCAATAAATAAAAGGAGAAGTCATCTGCTTTTGAAACAAACCAGATTTGTTGGCATTCATACCTGCTCTGGTATTTCTCCTGAGTCATCTTTACTTGAGTCACCTTTATCATTTCTTCAAAGAAAAATTTCTGAGCTTCTCAGGTTAGCATTGTGTTATCAGACTGCAGCTCTATTTAATGCTTTTGAATCAGCCCTTTCTGCCTTGAAATTTACTGTTTCTTTGACTTTTGCTTTCCTCTGTGTCTTATAAGTCTACCAAATGCCTGTGTAACACACAGCCTTTTCACAAGGCATCTAAATACTTAAGTATTAGAGGAGGCCGGGTGCAGTGGCTCACACCTGTAATCCCAGCACTTTGGAAGACCGAAGTGGGCAGATCACGAGGTCAGGAGATTGAGACCATCTGGCCAACAGGATGAAATCCCATCTCTACTAAAAATACAAATTAGCCGGGCAGGTAGCAGATGCCTGTAGTCCCAGCTACTCAGGAGGCTGAGGCAGAATTGCTTGAACCCGAGAGGCAGAGGTTGCAGTGAGCTGAGATCACACCACTGCACTCCAGCCTGGCGACAGAGTGAGACTCCGTCTCAAAAATAAATAAATAAATAAAAATAAAATCGACCATTAGTGGAGAGACTAGCGAGTCTGATTTTGAAGGCATCTACAAAGAGGGTGGGGCAACAAACAGAACTCTCCATAAACTGCATTTCTGCTGAACTGAGCAAGTCTGTCACAAAAGGAATAGAACAGAATGGAGCCATGTGTTTACATAAGTCAATGACAGCATTTTATTTTTGTTATTGTTTTTTAATCTCAAAGCCCATAGTTAAAATCCCCTTCAGATTCTACTAACTCAGAAATAGGTCCAAGAAGGTAGGAAATGTTTTGATTCTCAACTTTATTAGCAGTAAAAGTAGTTCTGGAGGGAAAAAGAAGCTTTCTCCTGAGGTCTGCTTCCTACATCTCTCAAAGCTCCACCCACGGTGAATCGGAAATAAAGAGCCTCATGCGAACAGCAAACCTCATTCTTCCAGTTAGTGGCAGGGTAAGAAGCTGTTTCTGAGAGAACAAAGGCCTGCTGGGGCCTGCAGGAGGCGGAACACACCTGCCAACTTACTGATGAGAACCTGAAGCACAGTGAGCCCACAATGCCTCGGGGGAGGAAACCCAGAAAGGGTTCTAAAGGCTGGGCCACAGCACCATTAACCCCACTTGTAGCCTTATGATTGACTCTCCTCTCACTAATTAAATAAACATCTGTTCTTGCCTTGGGGAAGAACAAAGATGGGGGTGGGGCTGTGGAGGCACAAAGAAAGAGATGGAGAGGGAGAGAGAGAGTGCGTGTGTAAATACAGTGCCTCTGAAAGAGTAGAGCAGAACTCCTCTTCATTATTCAAATGTTAAAGAGCAAAAGGGTTTAAAAACTCTCCCCTCTTTAGGTTGAGTTTTTGTAGAGACGAGGTTTTGCCCTGTTAGCCAGGCTGGTCTCGAACTCCTGGGCTCAAGTGATCTGCCCACCTTGACCTCCCAAGGTGCTGGGATTACAGGCGTGAGCCACCACACTTGGCCCTGAAAAGATGCTTAATGTCACTAGTCATCAGGGAAATGTAACTTCAAATCACAATGAGATGCCACTACACACCCATTGAAAGTCTCAACATTTAAAAAAAACTGACTCTGCTACATTCAGATGAGGACATGGAGCAACTAGAACACTTAGACACTGTGGGTGGGAATGCAAAATGGTGCAGTGACCATGGAAAACAGTTGGTAGTTTCTTAAAGAGTTCAATATACACCTATCATGTGTCATTCCTCTTCTAGGTATTTACCTGAAAGAAATGGAAACATATGCTTGTATAATGACTGCAAATATTCATTGCAGGCTTCTTAGCAATAGTCAAAGACAATCCAAATGTCCATCAATATGTGAATAGATAAATTGTGGAACAACCATATAGTGGAATACTACTCAACAATAAAAAGGAACAGAGTATCGATGTTCACTATTTACCACAACATAGATAAATCTTAAAATAAGTAGTTGAATGAAGGCTGGCATAGTGGCTTATGACTATAATCCCGCACTTTGGGAGGCTGAAGTGGGAGGATTGCTTGAGTCCAGGATTTCGAGTTGGAGACCAGCCTTGGCAACATAGTGAGACCCTATCTGTACAAAAAAAAAAAAAGAAAGAAAGAAAGAAAGAAAGAAAAAGAAAAGCCAGGCATGATGGTACTCACCTGTAATCCCAGTTACTCAAGTGGCTGAGGTGGGAGGATTGCTTGATTCTGGGAGGTCAAGGCTGCAGTGAGCTGTGATCACACCACTGCACTCCAGCCCAGGTGAAAGAGCAGGACCCTGTCGAAAAGAAGGAAGGAAGGAAGGGAGGGAGGGAGGGAGGAAGGAAGGAAGGAAGGAAGGAAGGAAGGAAGGAAGGAAGGAGGGAAGGAAGGGAGGAAAAGCAACAAAGAACGCAAGAAAACAAGAAGAAAGAAAGTCAGGCCAAAAAAAAAAAAAGTAGGTACTGCATAATGCTATTTTTGTACAAGTCTGTAAAATGCTAATTAATCCATGGTTACAGAATGCTCAATGTCTCTCTGGAGAAGGGGATGTAGGCAGGGACGGATTGCCAAGGGGCAAAGCAAACTTTTGCAGCTGATGAAAATGTTCTTTACCTTGACTATGATGTGTATATATATGTTAGGACTGATCAAATTGTACTCTTTAAATGTGTGTGGTTTGGTGTACTTCAATTATACCTCAATAAAATTGAAAACAACAACAACAACAACAAAGCACATTGAAAAAGCTAGCACTTTGGGATCTTTCACTTTAGGTCCTTTCCTGGCCCCATTGCAGAAGAGAAATCTTTGTCACTTAGAAGGCATATACCAAGTAATCTACTCTGTTTGGAAAATTGTATCATGAACTCATGCAGCCTAGAGTTGACTAAAATTATAGCTGACAGTCAAGACTAGACCTTGCTGATAAAATATAGTCAGCTCTTGGTGGAAGGAGAGTTATTTATTCAGATGTATGGCTTAATCAGCCACACAAGATGGGTTATCATGTGTCACTGTAGGAGAATATGAATGTGGTCCTAAGTGGGTTCAATAAATCCTTAGGTTAAAGAGCTGATGTCAGTAGTCCTGTTATCAGACTAGGTGAATATGGTCAAATTATAAAACAGCTCTCTAAGTTACATCAAAGGAGGAATTGAATGTAATTGTTACTTGATGAGGCTCCTGAATTTCTTAGATTCATTTACCAGCTTCAGATTCAGGCTTCCCAATGTGCTACTATCATTGCTCAAATTATTTTGTGACTTTCAAATGCTTTTCGAGCAACAGACCCTTGAGTCAAGCAAAATCTCCAAAACCTCATTCCAAACACCCACCTCAATCACCACCCCTGCTGTGTAAAACAGCAGAATTTTATGACTGTGTATTTATTTTGTTTACATTTTAATCCTTGTATAATCAATAAAAATAATGTAACTAAAGAATAATGGCCACACGATTTCCCAAAGAAAGTCTGTGGATGATGGTTGGTGATGTATCAGCATCAACATTCATTTCTATATCTTGTTTGGATTGGAGGGTCTTCAGAAATTCCAGATTCACAGAGACAAGAAGTTACAAATGGTGGTGACTGTTTCTTTTAAATCAGTGCCAGTTGAAAACTGAGTATACTCCTCAATTAAACTGATTCAGACAAATATTTGCCTCTAAATTGAATCACTAAGAATATCTAACAACTGATTTTATTCCTAATCAAAAAACTCAGGCAAGAAACACAAAAATTTAATGTAAATGTTAAAATGATCTAACGTGAAAACATCACAATTCAATATGCTATACATTTACTAGTTACTGATAATTCACAATGGTACCCACATGTTCTAAGACTGTTTTTAGTTGTACAATTTTATGTGTTCACACATGCAAAAACATAAATTAAAATTGAGGGGAGTGGCTGGGCGTTGTGGCTTACGCCTGTAATCCCAGAACTTTGGGAGGTCGAGGCGGGCGGATCATGAGGTCAGGAGATGGAGACCATCCTGGCAAACATGGTGAAACCATGTCTTTACTAAAAATACAAAAAAAATTAGCCAGGCATAATGGCACACACCTGTAGTCCCAGCTACTTGGGAGGCTGAGGCAGGAGAATCACTTGAACCTGGGAGTGGTGGTTGCAGTGAGCTGAGATTGCACCACTGCCCTCCAGCCTGGATGACAGAGTGAGACTCTTTCTAAATAAATAAATAAATAAATAAATTTAAAAAATGGGGGGCAAGGGGAACAAAAAGTTAAGCCGGAACGGTCAATAACTAAAGGCACACAAAAACTTTAAATATACTAGTCCAGATGGCAGAAAAGTTGTGGTGGTCAGCACCTTAGGTGTGACCCTGAAGAGCTATAGATTTTGTATGCTCCCTTCCCCTTTGAGTGTGAGCAGAACCTTTAAATAACTTTTAACCAATAGAAAATGGAAAAAGTGATGGGCTGTCACTCCTGTGATTATGTTGTCAGTTGGCAAAGGTAAATAAATTTTGCAGATGTCATTAAGGTCCACAGTTAGTTAGCTTTATGTTAATCAAGGGGAAATCAGGCCCCTTAGCGGGCCTGATTTAACCAGATGACCCCTTTCAACAAAGGTCTCAAGATGGAAGTCACAAACTCTCCTGCTGGTCTTGAAGAAACAAACCATCAAGAATTCTATAGCTAGATGGCCAGATGCAGTGTCTCACACCTGTAATCCCAGAACTTTTGGAGGCTGAGGCAGGAGGATCACTTCAGTGCAGGAATTTGAGACTAGCCTGGGCAACATAGTGAGACTCTGTCTCTACAAAAATTACAGAAATTAGCTGGATGTGGTGGCTGTGCCTGTAGTCCCACCTTCCTGAACGGCTGAGGCGGGAGGACCTCCTGTGCCTCGGAGGTTGTGGCTGCAGTACGGTGTGATCGTGCCACTGCACTCCAGCCCCAGTAACAGTGAGATCCTGGCTCAAAAAAGGGGGTTCTGTAGCTACAAGGAATGAACTGTGTGAACCACCACATGTGCTTGGAAGAGGAGTCTGAGCCTCAGATGAGACTGTAGCCCTTGTCAACACCTTCAATACGCCCAAGAGCATAATATTCAGAGATAAGACTGACGGCAATGGTAGGCTGTCCGGAGCTGCGGCTGCTATCACGCTGGTTGCAGCAGGGAGGCACGAGCAGTGGCAGCAGGAGTGGCTGTGGGAGCAGCAGTGGTTAGTGGTGAGTGCCCTGTGCCCTGCATCCCCGAGGCAGACAAATGTGCCACCCCCACCTAGCACAGCTGGGCAGGACCTGCTCCCAGGTCTGCAGCCTCCACGGTACCCTCACCCTCAACCACTGCCGGCTGCATCCCAGGAGCCCATGAACACCCAGCTGAGGATGCAGCCGGGGACTCAGAGGACTGACCCTGGAAGCACTGGGTTCATTTGTGTGGGGTTGGCTGGGGCCATCGCACTGCCGGAAAACATGGAGAGGAGGCACAACCAGGGCTGCGAGGGGTTCCAAGGAACCTTCTGAGTTGGTGGGGCAGGAGCTCCCCAGGTGCAAGTGCAGCTGCCCAAGCCATGGCTGTGAACTGAGAACCCTGTGCTCTTGGGAGCCAGAAGTTCCCCAGGTGCAACTGCAGCTGCCCAAGCCGTGGCTGCCACCCAGGTACCCCTGTGCTCTTGGGAGCCAGGAGCAGGCAGGAGCTCTACCCTCCCAGGAATAGCTGCAGCCACTCAAGCTGTGGCTGTGGACCCAGGCATCTCTACACTCTTGGGAGCCCAGGAAGCACCCCCTTTCCCTGTAGGCTTGGAAGTGCCTGCTCCCACTGCCTGGTTTCTCCCCACGATTGGCACTCACTCCAATGCCTGCTTCAATCTTGGGATTGGAGCAAAGTCAGGCCGAACCCGGGTCCAGTTGCAGCCTGCAGGGTGTGCACAAGCTTGGGGCAGTGCTGACACGTCAGCCTCCTGCTGTCTTGGACCCCTCCAGACTTTGAGCACTGACAAACATGGGAGGGAGCCCGAGGGGGTGCTGAGGACAGCGCAGCACTGACCTTCAGTTGCTTCTTGGCATGAACAGCCTGGGCACCATGAGCAAAGGCAGGAGGCCACACAAGCTCCTGGGTGGAAGGGGGTGGGTCCCTCGTAAAGCCCCACCTTCAAGCCCACTGGGCCTGAAGTCTGGGGGTTAGGCTGCCCATCCCCCAAGCCAGAGTGGGAACTTGTGGTGCTTTGCTCTGGGCCCACCCATGGCCCCCATGGATCAATCAGCACACACTTCCTCCCCTCTGAGGCACATAAAAATCCCTGGACTCAGCCAGACTTGAGGTAAGGATGGAGAGATATGGGACAACCAGCTGCTGACAGGGGCTACCCTCTCTGCTGAGAGCTGAACACTCATTGATATACCCTACCTGCAGAGAGAAGTTACCCTCTCTGCTGAGAACTGAACACTAGGCAGGACAGCCTGCCTGCGGAGAGGAGCTACCCTCTCTGCTGAAAGCTGAGCACTCATCAGGACACCCTGGCTATGGAGAGGAGCTACTCACTGTGGGTCTCCTCCGAGCTGTTCTATCACTCAGTAAAGCTCCTCTTTGCCTTGCTTATCCTCCACATGTCTGCATACCTCATTCTTCCTGGATGCAGGACAAGAACTCAGGACCCACCAAATGGCAGGGCTAAAAGAGCTGTAACACAAACAGGGCTGACACATGCCCCTTGCTTGCCACATTGAGGGTGACTAGAAGAGAGAAGGAGAGAAGAGCTGCAGCCCTTCAGAAAACCCAGACCTAGAAGCTCCCCAAGCCAAGGCTGTGACACCCTCTTTAGTGATCTATAGCTCTTAGTGTCTCCAAGTTTTTGGGCACCACTGCATTCCCCAGTGACAGCTGTGGAAGCTGCATATGATAACCTGGTCTAGCTGCAGCATCGCAGGGAGCTGGTGCCTGTGCTGGCGCCTGTGCTGCCCATCCCACTGCAGCCAGCATGCCTGGCTATGTGCAGGGGCCAGACCCCACGCTTGCTCATACACCCCTCACTGCTCCGTGCCTGGCTCACCCTTGGAAGGCATAGGATCCAGGCCAGTAGTGTGAGCTGAGCACAGCCTGCCAGGCCGAGTGGGTGGAATGAGCCCAGTGTGCCAGAGCAAAACTCGGGCAGAGGCACCACTGACCACAGAGGTTTCCAGCTGGCGAAGCAACATCCCAAGGATCCCATGACAAGACCATTAGTAGAGGACCAAGTTAAGCCATTTCCACACTCCTGACCCATGGAAATTGTGTGATAACAAATGTGTGTTGCTTTAAGCAGCTAAATTTGTGGTGATTTGTTATCTAGCAAAAGAAAACCAACACAGATGCTTTCTTCCCAGGCAAATGAGTACTAAGAACAGTTCAGGGCTGTCATTCAGTGTTAAAATTTCTTTAAGCTCAGCATTATAGGTGAGCATAATCTCAGAAATGCAGCTCAGTTAGAAAAAAATAAAATATGAAGAAGAGTCCTTCAATATTATACTAAGAACCTGAGGAAAACAATAAACTGCTTGCTAAGCTCTATGCAAAAATGAGTTAAGCCAGCAGCATAAAATGACCTCTAATGAATTAAAAGTTGATTTATGGTTGGGTGCAGTGGTTCACACCTATAATCTCAGCACTTTGGGAGGTAGAGGCAGGTGGATCAACTTTAGGCCAGGAGTTTGAGACCGGCCTGGCCAATATGGTGAAATCCTGTCTCTACTAAAAATACAAAAAATTAGCCAGGTGTGGTGGTGCATGCCTGTAGTCCCAGCTACTGGGGAGGCTGAGGCACGAGAATTGCTTGAGCCTTAGAGGCAGAGGTTGCAGTGAGTCGAGATCATACCCCTGCACTCCAGCCTGGGTGACAGAGTGAGACTCTGTCTCAAAAAAAAAAAAAAAAAAAAAAGATTCAAAACACATCTGAATGTGTTTGATCATTTTTTACTTTTTAAGCTATATATTTAAATACTTATAAATTTCAAAGGTTAAAAAAATGTAACTTTACAGTGGAGGAGCTTGACTGACACCTCTTAATCAAATTTAAAATTAACATCAGTGGGCAGACTCCAGGGCTCACCCCTGTAATCCTAGCACTTTGGGAGACCGAGGCAGGAGGATTGCTTGACACCAGGAGTTTGAGACTGGCATGGGCAACTTAGAAAGGCTCTGTCTCTACAAGAAAAATTTTTTAAAAGATTAGCTTGGCATGATGGCATACGCTGGTAGTCCACTTGGGAGGCTAAGGTGGGAGGATCACTTGATCCCAGGAGTTCCAGGTTGTAGTGGACTATGATCATACCACTCCACTTCAGCCTAGGTGATAGAGTGGTACCTGTCTCTTAAAAAGAAAAATAAAAATGTGAATATCACTAGTAATGGAACATATTGAAGTCCTGTATCGTATGACAGGATGCAATAAAATATACGTGGTACTGTATATACAGATTATAAATAACGTAGTACTGTGTCTTTGCTGTTCCTTAAGTAATTCTCATGAAGCACCGTTTTTAAAAGTTTCTGTTTTGCCTTTTCTCCAGAAAAGTATCACAAAGGTAAATGAAACTATCTTTTATCTATATGGCAACCATACAACTTTTTAATTCATTTTTAAAACTGTAAAATTTATTATTTTTAATTTGTGGTTTCACTAATCACTTGTTTCCTTTGTGATAGATCATGATTTGGCTTTGAAAAGTTTGCAGAAGATATATGCTAAAATAAGTACAGATTTCTCTTTTCATATTTTCCTGCATCTATTAATTCTCCATTTCTCTTTAAAATCAGGCATAGTGGATCATGTCTGTAATCCCAGCACTTTGGGAGGCTGGGGCAACAGGATCGCTTAAGGCCAGAAGTTTGCTATGGCAACACAGCAAAACTCCTATCTCTACAAAATATTTAAAATATAAAAATGACCCTGGCATGGTAGCACATGCCTCTGGTCCCGGCTACTCAGGAGGCTGAGACTGGGCTGACTGCTTGAGCTCAAGAGTTTGAAGTTATAATAAGCTATGATTGTGCCACTACACTCCAGCCTGGGCAACAAAGGGAGACTCTATCTCAAAAATAAAAAGTAAAATTAGTTTGAGATTTTCCTTTTACGGATTCTCATGTACTATTTATTATCCAGGACCAGTTAATTACATTATTCTACAAATTGTAGTGGCTAAAACAAGAAATCTAGTATAGATGTACAAATGTTATTTTAGTGTACGCTACAAAGCAAGATACAATTGGAAAACCATTTCTTTCTGATCCTAAGTTTAGATGCTAAAAAGCAATCAATTTATAATCCTAACTTTTAAAAAATTGCTACTAGATTCCAAAAAGTGTCATCTTCCTGTGTATTTACTTTAGACAAACAGCCTGTTTAGAAACATTTGTAAACATTTCTGTTTATATGTCTTTTAAAGAAAAAATATTTCTCATTAAATGTTTTGATGTTGCTTTAATCTTTTTATTTACTTTTATTTTCATGAAACTCCTATAATAGAACACCCTGATTAATAGATGGAGGAGATGAGTAAGCAGAAGAAATGAGGGCATAATTCTCACTCAAAAAGTAAGCTTTCATCTGTCTCTCCTAAGACTGCTGCTCTAGTATTCAGCTCTGCAGTGACTGACCCTACAGGGACTCTGATTTTCTAGACACAACTCTCCTTCTTTAACAGATATTTTTATTCTCCGTGCACCAAGCAATCAGACTTGCCAGTGAACACCATGAACAGTTCAGAGCTATCACTCAGTGCTAAAAATTTATTTTAGCTCAGAGTTACAGCCGAGAGCCATCTCTGAACCTCAGATCAGCTAGAGGAAAAACATGAAAAGTCCTCCAATACTATATACTAGGAACCTGAAGACGATAGTAAGCTACATGCTGAAAATGTTGACTTAAGGAATAATGCTATGACAAACAACAGTGACTCAAATGTACCTAAAGTGCACACACAGAATAGTTAACATACAAAAATTAAAATTGCATATAAACAAAGGTATAGTTGTACTTATTCACAATGTGTAATCGAAAGAGCCTAGGTTTTAAGACAAGATGGACCTAAGGTCAACTTCAAATTTATTATTTATCACTTGGGTAAACAGCAATGGGTAATGTAATCTCTCAATGCTTTAGTTTCCTCATCTGTACAATGAAGATAATAATATCTACTTTGCATGGTGGTGTGATGATTAAACATGATGCATGCACAGTGTCTAACACAGAGGCTGGGATGTAATAGTTACTTGGGAAAAAGGGATAATTAACCTTAATATCATGAGGTTATAAGTGAAGGTATCAAAAGAAAATCACACTTACGATTTTTAAAAATTGTCGAATTTTAATCAAAATAATACAGGCACATGGTTCAAAAGGTTAAAGAACAAAGGTATACAAAGGAAATATGCAGTACCTTGCTCTAGCTCTTTATTTCTCAGTCCCATTCCCCAGAGTTAACACATTTCTGCTTTTTTAGCTGCTTCCTCTAGTGTAGGTTTACCTATTTATTTATTTATTTTTAATTTGTTATTTTTATTTTATTTATTTATTTATTTTGAGATGGAGTTTTGCTCTTGTTGCCCAGGCTGGAGTGCCATGGCACCATCCTTGCTCACTACAACCTCCGCCTCCTGGGTTGAAGCGATTCTCCTGCCTCCCAAATAGCTGGGATTACAGGCATGTGCCACCACAACTGGCTAATTTTGTATTTTTATTAGAGACGGGGTTTCTCCGTGTTGGTCAGGCTGGTCTTGAACTCCCGCCCTCAGATGATCCGCCCACCTCGGCCTCCCAAAGTGCTGGGATTACAGGCATGAACCACCGTGCCCAGCTTCTCATTTTTTGTTAAATCACTTAAGCATTGTTACATACTACAAAATATCACAATATTATGACCATGACTATATTTCTTTTCTTTTTCCCTTCATTTCATGAAAGAAGTTCAATGATGACCTCTTCTTAAAATTTTCTTAGCATTTTATGTAACTATCACTGATTTTTTCCCCACACACTCCAAGAGCTTTTTAATATATTTTCTACATAGCCACCTGCACAGATAACCAATCATCTTTTTTCCCCCACTAGAGATATGCCTTCTGTAAACTCTGTCCTCTTCCTTTATCCTGGAATATTGCTCTCTGGGCCTGTCGTGCACCTAAGAGCTTAATTCCTCATCATCCTGGGGTTCCTTTCCCTCTCTCTTGTAGTGGAATCCCTCTTGTCTGGATCCCCCATCTTCATAAATCTAGTTACACCTTTGTTTCGGTAGAACACATCCTCCAACAGTTTTCTAGGGAAGGGTGCTTGAGAAACACATTTTTTGAGACCTACCTTGTAGTTCTGAGGATAATTGTTGACTGGCTATAGAATCCTAGTTTGAAAATAATTTAAAAGCAGTTTTTTTTAATGCATTGTTTCTTTGCCTTGTAGCTTTCCGTATTGTTGAGAAATTCAATGATATTCTTACTGTCAATCCTTTACATGTGAATTTTCTTGTCTCTGAAGCTTTTAAGGCCTTTTCTTGTGATGTTCTGAAGTCTCATTATACTGCATGTAGGAGTGGGATTGAATTTTTCTTCATTATGCTGGCTTCTCAGTGGGCCTTTCAATCTGGAGGACTCGTGTTATGAAAAATTCCTTAATTAGAAAAAAATAATTTCTCTATGTTATGTCTGTTATTTGTTTCTGGAATGTCTGTTGTTTCTGGACCTCATAGTTTGATCTCTTTTTCACTTTACATCTTTTTTCTGGGAGATTTTCTTAACTTAATTTTCTAATATTTCTGTTGATTTTTTTTTTAAATATGCTATTATAGTTACATTTCTAAAAGCTTTTCCTTATCTGGTCTGGTTCACCCTAAAGAATCTTCCAAGTATGTCAATCTCTGAATAATATTATATTATCAGATTTTTAAAAAGCTTCTTCAATTCTCATTGTTGCCTCTATTTCTTCCAAAGTTATTATTATTATTATTTTTTTTTTTTTTTGCTGTTTTTTTTTTCTTTTGTTCTGTTTTTCCATGTTAAAGGCTTTCTTCAAATGCCTGGAGATCCTGGCTGCCCTATTAAAGAGTAAAACACAGGAAAGCTGTTTGGAAGCTCTGTGTATACGGGCAGGAAAAACCTTTAAAATATCTTGAAGGAACAAGGAAATGGTACAATATATAGAAAGCGGGGCTTTTATGTACCTAGAAAAAAACTTGGGGATAAGTGCTGAAAAGTTAACTAGTGTTCTCCAAGAAAACTCTGCCTCATATTAAAGAGTGGAAGAAACAGGATAGGAAGTAACCAATGCGATCACGCCAACCTGCTGAAGCGTTTGAAATGTGATCAGCTGAAGGACTTTATCTGTTTAAGGCGGAGTGAGAAGGCACAGTAAGAACCAAAGAATGGGACGGTCTAATCAAAATGATAGTGAGAGAAAACATTTTGAAGTGAGTTAAGAACAGGCTGTTGTGCTGAGGAATCTGGTGATGATACCATAATGTTAGTTCAAGAAAGAGAAGTTAGCAGCCTGCACATTCTGCTCTTTCTATGGGGCTGAAAATGATCTGCTCTCTGCTTACGGAAATAAGAGCAACACCAAAGTATCTATGAGTAAAAGGAATGTTCGAATTTGACATCCTGATTGTTTCTCTTATTTCTACAATCCAATTATCTGAGCAAGGGATACGCAAAAAGTGGCATCTGCACAACCCAGTCCCCCTCCAATTCAGCTGTATCTTGGAAGAGTAAATAACATACTCTAAAGTCATATTTCTTTGGCAAAGAAAACATGTATTATCATGATGGTCACAAAAGGCTCATTTAAAATAAGTATGTTCAGAGATTATCTCCTTATTTTAACTGTTTCGTGATAAAACAAGGTTAGGCAAAAACTAGACCTGAATAAAATTATATTTCTTTTACATCACATTACTGACTTTTTTTGTGCTACCACTGTCTTTACAATACATGTCCCAGTGAAATCTCTAAACTTGTTTCACTTTACTGAAATATTGTGGCAATATCTTGTCCTTCTATCTTTTTGGGCCACTTAGATTTTATAATCTGGTATTCTAAATTTAGTATTAATTCATCTGAATATTTTCCAAACTTCTTAAAAAAAGAAAACAACTCTGTAATATGTAATTTTTAAAAATTTCTTTAAAATTGTTGTGGGTATTTAGTAGCTGTATACATTTATGGGGTAACATATGATTTTGAAACAACATTTAAAGAAACAGTTTTAGCACTCACAAATGATATTACTATTAGAGGGGAATGTCACCTTTCTACTCTTGTTTTTAAACGGTGTTTTTTTCTTCTTCTTCTCTTCACACTTGTGTCTCTTTCCCCAATCCCCTGAAGAGCTAGAATAAATGGTGAATTTGGAAAGAACAGGAGCTCAGCTCCTTCCTCTCTTTTCTTCCTTTTTTGACATTTTCCTGCCTGCTTAGCACATTTGTTCTTGGTTATTCTTGGCCATGTTACAAAATGTAAGAGTAAAGGCCAGACCCCAAGAGGTGGATGCAGAGACTGTCGACAGTCTAGTTGTAGCTGGGTAGGTTAGGCCATTAAATTTTGGAATTCAGTGACAAGCCCATTCAGCTTTCACACATCCTCCAAGCGATACTTTCTCATGATGGGGTTGTTTTGGATGCCACTTTTCTCGTTCCTTTTCTTGTTTCTTAATAGTTTCACTACTCAAGAGGGACAGAGGGGTACTAGTTTTGGGGCCTCCTCAAGACCTCAACAGTAGCCAACGAGTGTAACCTTTCACCTGGAAAACGGCTATAGGGTATCTATAGCATATATAGGATGATCTGGCCAATGCTGCATAAGCCATGTTCTCATCAGAGGTCAAGGGTGAGTTTCTGTGGCTAAAGCTGAGGAGTAGGTGACATTGAGTGGGGGGAGCAGGCAGAATAAGCAGAAAAGGCACCTAACGATGGAACCTGGGAGAACAGATCATTTGAGAAACTATCCAAGAAAAAAGGTATACCAAAGAGAACTGGAAAGTAATAGAAGGAGATTCAGAAGAGTATAGTGTCTCATCAGCCAAGGAGAGAAAGAATTTCAAGATGAGTCACCAGAGACACTTACACTTACTAATTTCTCAGAAATCTCATGGCATAGAAAGAAAGAATTTGATGGGGAGACTGCAAATTAGGGAACTTTTTCAAGGAAAAAATTACTAAGGACTCTATTTCACAGCATTGAGTTTAATAATAATAATAATTATTATTATTATTTTGAGACAGGGTCTCACTCTGTTGCCCAGGCTGGAGTTCAGTGGCACCATCTTAGGTCACTGCAGGCTTGACCCCCTAGGCTTAAGCAAGTCTCCTGCCTCATCCTACTGAGTAGGTGGGACTGCAGGCAGGCACCTGGACCATGCCTGGCTAATTATTTTATTTTATTTTTAGTAGTGACTAGGTCTCACTATGTTGTCCATGCTGGTCTTGAGTCTTGAACTCCTGAACTGAAGCAATCCTCCCGCCTCGACCTCTCAAAGTGCTGTAATTACACGCATGAACCACCATGCCCAACCTGTTATATTATTGTTCTGATGTTACATAAATATGTGAAAGCATAAAACTCATTTTAACCTCATTATGTTTATGGCTCTTATGTAATTATAAAAATTGAGTAAATTTATAAGTTAAATACAAGTGAAATTATTAAACAGTAGTCAAGTCAAATCGTTATTATAGATGATTATTTTCCCAGAAACCAAATTATTGATCCCAAAGTGATGATACAAATTGACACTAGTCAGATAGTTTGGGTTTTGGCCTATAGATGCCACTGTTTTCTTCAGGTGACTAAGTTTTCCCACCACTTTCCTCTGATGGAATGATATGAAACTTTCATTCAATGTGCCCTGAAGTTACTTGGTCTTCATCTGCACAAACTCATTATTTGCACATTATGTTGGCATCTGTTCCTTTATCGTTAGTCAATGTCATTCAAAGTAACACTGCTTGTTACCAACTAGATCAAGCTGGGGCAGTGAAATAAGGAAACATGACTCAGATACCAGATGATTATGCAGACAGCCCATTGTATGCTTATGTTGTGGCTTAAAAGAAAATAAAAACATTATTATTGCAATGAAAATTTCATGCTAAAATTTTGTGGTAGGGAATTGGCAAACAGAGTCCATCTGTGGATCTCAGTTGGAAGGGTCTCCTTCCCCATACCTGTTACTCTATTCAGAAAAGAGGATAGTTGCTATGAAATGATCAAGTTCTTAGATAATTTATTGGGCCATACCTTCTGGAGCTGGAGCTCACATTGTGCCTAGCAAGGAGATTAGAGTCTAAGGGACTCCTGCTACTAAGGGAAAGCCTACTAACCACTCTCCCCCGATCTGTCTCTTTATATTTCTCTCTTGCTTCCTCTTTTACTTTTTGTTATCTGTCTATCTTTTGTATTTTGAGATGGAGTCTCACTCTGTCGCCAGAGCTGGAGTGCAGTGGTGCAATCTTGGCTCACTGCAACTTCTGCCTCCTGGGTTCAAATGATTCTCCCTGCCTCAGCCTCCCTAGTAGCTGAGATTACAGGTGTGTGCCATCATGCTCAGCTAATTTTATTTTTTTTGTAATTTTAGTAGAGATGGGGTTTTGCCATGTTGGCCAGGCTGGTCTCTAACTCCTGACCTTGTGATTCGCCCACCTCAGCTTCCCAAGGTGCTGGGATTACAGGCATGAGTCACCACGACCTGCCTACTCTTTGCAATCTCTTACACCAAGGTCTCAAGCCTGGGAGCTGCCTGAATTCTAGCAAGATTTAAATAATCCATTAAAGGAAGAAATTTTAACAGCAAAGAATGCTTTCTGCTGCAGGTATCCAAAAACTAAACCTGGTTTAATCAAACATGGTCTTTCTAATATAACAAAAAGTCTGGAGATGAATAGTTGCGAGACAGTTCAGCTGCTCAATAATGTCATTCAGCTCTCCATTTTCTGGCTCTGCTATTTTTAGGATGCTGGCCTTTTAGTGTTCTTTGCTTCATAGTTGCAAGACGGCTGTCACAGCTTCAGAAATCATGCCCAAGTTCTAGCAGGAACAAAGGAAAAAGGGAGGTGCTGATCATGTCTTCTTTATTTTTTTATGTATTTATTTTTGAGATGGATTTTCGCTCTTGTTGCCCAGGCTGGAGTGCAATGGCATGTTCTCGGCTCACTGCAACCTCCACGTCTCAGGTTCAAGCAATTTTCCTGCCTCAGCCTCCTGACTAGCTGAAACTACAGGCATCCACCACCATGCTAGGCTAATTTTTTGTATTTTTTAGTAGATATGGGTTTTCACCACATGGGCCAGGCTGGTCTCAAACTCCTGACCTCAGGTGATCCACCTGCTTTGCCTTCCCAAAGTGCTGGGATTAAAGGTGTGAGCCACTGTGCTCAGCCGCTTTTTATTTATTTATTTATTTATTTATTTATTAAATAAAGAAGTAAACACCTTCCCATAGTCACTCTTGCTTCTCTCCTGTTCTTGCCTAAGGAGATTGGGAGAGTAAGTATTTATACTTTCTAGTTACTATAGAGAAGGTGGACAAGGGAAACTCAGATTGGTAATGGGTGTTTGATTTTGCCAACCAGTGTGTCTGCCACAGGTGGTGACAGAGGAAGTTGCTGGGTCACTGTTGTTCCAATCCCCCACCCAGAGGACAGACTTCCAAGCTATGCAGAAGGATATGTGGCAATAACAACAGATGCCTGGAAGGAAGCAATTATATACAATTGTGATTAACAACATCACCGGACCAAATTATGAACCCTCTATTAGTTTTTTAAACTGTGCTCAGAAGCACTACAGATTAGGGACCCATTAGAAATGAGCAAAGGCATAAAGAAAATACTCTGAGAACTTTGTAGATGGTTCCAAAATAAACAAAAAGACATGAGACATGTGAATATATGTAACTTAGACTATCAGGAGGAGTCAAATTATTTGAAGCCAAATGAGCGGAAACATGAATGCAGATAAGTATTTTAATCCAGGAATAGTTTTTTAGAAGTAGTAATTTTGTGATTATCTTCTATGACGTATATTTGACAATACTTTTGAAGATATTATATTAATAACATTTTATAATTGTCTTATGATCAAACATTATATTTGTAAAACGAATTTAAGCCTCATTTTTAATTAAGATAAAGTTAAATTCTGGTTGTCTACCCAAAGTTAAAGAAATTATTAGAGATCGGGTGTGGTGGCTCACACCTGTAATCCCAGCACTGTGGGAGGCTGAGGAGGGCGGATTACCTGAGGTCAGGAGCTTGAGATCAGCCTGACCAACATGAAGAAACCCCGTCTCTACTAAGAATACAAAATTAGCTGGGCGTGGTGACACACGCATGTAATCCCAGCTACTCGGGAGGTTGAGGCAGGAGAACCGCTTGAACCCAAGAGGCGGAGGTTGTGGTGAGCTGAGATTGTGCCATTGCACTCCAGCCTGGGCAACAAGAGTGAAACTCCATCTCAAAAAAAAAAAAAAGAAAAAGAAAAGAAATTCTTAGAAATAATTTTATCCAAAATATGTCTGTATTCATATGTTTATTGCAGTACTATTCACAATAGCAAATATATGGAATCAATGTAAGTGTCCATCAACAGATGATTGAATGAAGAAAATGTGGCATATATACACAATGGAATACTGTTCAGCCACAAATAAGAATGAAATCATGTCTTTTGTAGCAACACAGATAGAACTGGAGGTCATTGTCTTAAGCAAAACAAGCCAAACACAGAAAGTCAAATATCACTTTTCTTACTTATAGGTGGGAGATAACTATTGTGTACATATGGACATTGCGTGTGGAATAACAGACAATGGGGACTTGGAAGAGTGATGGGTTGGATAGGGTGGTTGCTGAGAAATTACTTAATGTGTACAACATATATTATATGGGTGAGGGACACTTTAAAAACTCTGACTTTACCACTATACAATTGATACATGTAATAAAATTGCCTTTGTACCCCACATTTATAGAAAAACCATCAGATTTATTGTTAAATGTCTCTCAGGCATAAAAACTTTTTGAACTCTTCAAAGACTGGATGAGCTGTGAATTTCTTTTTTATATATTCCATGTGATTATACTCTCATTGAGAAGCAAATATACTGCTTATAATTTTAAGAGTATACAATTTTTACAAAAGAATCACCTGAGAGGCCGGGTGCGGTGGCTCATGCCTATAATCCCAGCACTTTGGGAGGCCGAGGCGGGTGGATCACGAGGTCAAGAGATCGAGACCATACTGGTCAACATGGTGAAACCCCGTCTCTACTAAAAATACAAAAAAATTAGCTGGGCGTGCTGGTGCACACCTGTAGTCCCAGCTACTTGGGAGGCTGAGGCAGGAGAATTGCTTGAACCCAGGAGGCGGAGGTTTCGGTGAGCCAAGATCGCGCCATTGCACTCCAGCCTGGGTAACAAGAGCGAAACTCCGTCTCAAAAGAAAGAAAGAAAAAAAAAAGAATCACCTGAAGTCAGGAGTTTGAGACCAGCCTGGCCAACATGGTGAAACTCTGTCTCTACTAAAAATATAAAAATTAGCCAGGCATGATGGCAGGTGCCTATAATTCTAGCTAATTGGAAGGCTGAGGCAGAATCACTTGAACCCGGGAGGCAGAGATCACGCCACTGTACTCCAGCCTGGGCGACAAGAGCAAAACTCTGTCTCAAAAAAAAAAAAAAGTATTAATTCAATGTATTCATCAGGTATCTAATGAATGCTTCCCATGTGCCAGGCAAGTCCAGTAATAGGAACTGAGAATGCAGTGGTGAATGTGAAAAGTGACCCTGTGGGCTGGTGAGGGAAAAAAGACAATTACAAAACTAATTCAATAAAGTAAAATAAATGGATGGGGAAGTACCAAATGATAACTAGTGTGATGCAGAGTATACAACCCAGGCGGCAGTGCCGAATCAGCATGAGGTTCCTGGGGAGGTTAGAAAAGGCACCTTGGATGAGGTGATGCCTAAAGTGAAATCTAACAGGTAAGTAGGAATTAGCCAAATGGATGGTTGGGGTGAGAGTGTGGTTGGAAACAATCTTTTTCCAATTTGAAGTAGCAGCAAGTGTGAGAGTGAGTGAAGAGACCATTGAAGGGGAGACAGGCAGTGAAAGCAGACAAAGTTCTAAAGTTGGGAGTCAGGAGACTTGAGTTCTAGTCTTTGCCCTGCCTCTTGTGAGATATTTGTGAGAAATTGGGAAAGTCATTTTAGGTACAAAGTCTCTCTTGATGAGATGTATTTTCTGATTTACTCAGTTACGACTCACCTCTCACTTGTGAACTGCAATCATAGCATAGTCAGCACTCATTTCTGATGGATCACATGTCCTAGCATTCTGGTGTTTTGCAGCCAGAATTTAAGTTAAAAACCAGCTGGGCGTGGTGGCTCACGCCTGTAATCCCAGCACTTTGGGAGGCTGAGGCAGGTGGATCACCTGAGGTTGGGAGACCAGCCTGACCAACATAGAGAAACCCTGTCTCTAGTAAAAATACAAAATTAACTGGGCATGGTGGTGCATGCCTGTAATCCCAGCTACTCAGGAGGCTGAGGCAGGAGAACTTCTTGAACCTGGGAGGTGGTGGTTGCGGTAGGCCAAGATCCTGCCATTATGCTCCAGCCTGGGCAACGAGAGTGAAACTCTGTCTCAAAAAAAAAAAGAAAAGTTGAAAACCACTGTTCAGCATATTAAGTGGTATCCAAGGACTCTAAAACCTAAAGATCATTTTTGGTCAAGTGGTTGCACTGTGTTTTGTTTTTCGGGTTTTTTTTTGGAGGGGGAGGGGGTGTTAAATAAGCATGTCTCTATTCTTTAATCCCAAACATTTACTTATGACAAATGTAACAACTGACAGAAATTTAAAAACACCAGATATGCCGGGGGCGGTGGCTCAAGCCTCTAATCCCAGCACTTTGGGAGGCCAAGGCGGGCGGATCATGAGGTCAAGAGATCGAGACCATCCTGGCCAACATGGTGAAACATCATCTCTATTTAAAAAAAAAAACCCACCAGATACTTCTTAAATGATTTTCCTTGGTTCAAAATTTATCCCTTCTTGTTTTCTCTTGCTTTTCAGGTAATTAATTCTTCTCTTTTTAGTTTGAAAAAAAAAAAACAAACCACCAGATACTTCTTAAATGATTTTCCTTAGTTCAAAATTTATCCCTTCTTGTTTTCTCTTGCTTTTCAGGTAATTCTTTTCTTTTAAGTTTAGAAAGAACTATGTAGTCTTTCCAAGTGGAATGTTATAAAACAAACAAACAAATCTTTATTTATATTATGCCAGCTGAGGTGTCAGAGCCCTGGCATCAGAAAATGGTTGGCTCACGGGTCGTAGGGTATTAAGAATTTACAGAAGACAGTGTAGGTTTGAAATATAGTTTTATTATAGAGAAAATACACTGCAGAAGAGTGCAGTGGGGCGCCTCAGCAAGAGAGGACTGAGTGGATTGTAGGCCATGATAAATGATAACACTTTTAGACATTTTGATGCCTTAACGTCAGCAAGGGCCGCACAATGAGTTTTAACATGCATGCATTGGAGATGTATAGAAATTCTAGTTACTAATGAATTTTGGGGAAAGATGCCTGGAACCAGATGCCAGGTTTAGATAAAAGAGGAGTCTAATTACCTCTAAATTCCTCACGTAAGTAGTTTTGCCTCTGGATGGCCTGCTTGATGGTCACCAGGTGATCTCTGCCCTCCTTATACTACAAGCTCTTGCACTTGAAAGTGTCATTTGGCCTCCTGACATGCTGTGCCTGGGAATTAGGTGAGAATAGTAGTTGGGCCAACCTAATGAATCATAAAACCTGTTAATTAGTGCTGGAAAATGTCCCCCCTCACCCCCGCTCCGTTGTGCCCTAACTCCTATGTAATGTTTTGATAAATTCTGACCTTACTGTTTTGGAGTCTAAGAGAAAAACACCTAATGTCCCTCTTATCCCTTGATGCAAAAATGCTCATTGAAAAAAGTAAGGTTTTCCAATATTTGAAACCTTTTTCTGGCTGGGTGCAGAGGTTCACTGCTGTAATCCTAGCGCTTTGGGATGTGGGCGGGTGGATTTCTTGAGCCCAGGAGTTTGAAACCAGCCTAGGCAATATGGCGAGACTCCCATCTCTACCAAAAAAAAAAAAAAAAAAAAAAAAGGTTTAATTAGCTGGGTGTGGTGGCATGTACCTGTGGTACCAGTGATACAGGAGGCAAAAAAACAAAAACAAAAACAAAAAAAAACAAGAACCAAAAAACAAAGAATAAAAACAAAAACAAACAAACAAAAAACAAAAACAAACACCTTCTTTTACTGGGTATTTTATCACACTCAAAGATTTAAATGCAGGTTATATATTTGATAAAATACATAGTTCTCAAAATCAGTCTTACCTCCTAATATTCTTTTAAGTTTTATTCCCTGAATTTGTTCTAATTTTCAAATTAAAAATCCAAATTAACACCTCTCTTAAAAGTAACTTTTTCTTTAATGGCTTAACTTCATTCAGCTTTGCCTGGTAAACAAGCGGAAAATCAAAGAATGAATCGTCTTCTGGGGTGACAGCTGGTGTTTTAACACCTGCCTTTACACCTAAGAGGCAGAGATCAGAGGTGGTTGCATCTCTATTGTTCATTTAGTGGACCAGATTTCAAATATAATCCTCTCTCGCTTTTGTCTTTCACTTTTTCTGAGAGATAAGCTAGCAAAGCTTCTCCATTGTAAGAGAGACAAAATTGAAAATTTGGTCACGACTTTACTACCTGAGAAAAACAGCGTGCTATGCTTCTTGGAGGAGTACTATACAATGCATTTTCCTAGAATTACAAAAGAGTTATTATTTGTCCAGTATTTAAAGAGGAACTAAGGGGTCTGTCTCTCAGGTATGTAGCATCTATTCTTAACACTTTTAGATATCAATCTAGTCCCCTTTGGAATTTACTGTTGACTCAATTGGAGTATTTTTTTCTATTAGTGGAAATAAGTAAATGCATTTATTTTTATTTAAAAATATATATTTCTTTTACTTTGCTCTATGATACCACAGCAGAAAAGTTCAAGTGCAACCAAAAAGCTTTTGAAATGTCTAAATGAGGGAACATTACACTACCTCGTCTGGGATTTAGCAAATGGAATCTGGTAGTAGAAATCAAAATAATGACCCTAAAATCCTGTGATTTATTTCTTAAGCATGCTTTTATATCCATTATATCATTTGATCTACAGCCTTATTAGCACAGCATGAAAAGGTAGAATTTTCCAAAAGTGCATCTGTTCCCATCTGTTGTCTCAGCTACCTGTCTCAATTACTGTTTCTACTGAGATTTTTTGCTAATGTTTACACTTTATTTTCAATGTGTGAAAATCACTCTTTTACATCATACAAAGTTTAATCTCATTTTTTTCCCTTTATTCCTTCAGTAGAACCTTAAGTATTGGCATTCCTCAAGATTCAGTTCTTGATCCTCTTTCATTACTAACCATGCAGGCTCTTCCTCGGAGATCTTACCTACTTGCACGGTCTCCTTCAATTGTCACTTTCACAAATGACTTCTAAATGAATGTCTCCAGTACTGACCTTGCTCCTCAGAACTCGTTTCTAGATAAATTTTTAGATTCACATTTCAAAATTTCTCGGAGAAAGCCATAATTTGGTGTCTTTCAACTAAAAGACATTAAAAGACTAAGGTCAGGTTTAGAGACAGACAAGTTTGTGTATATTATGAGTTAGTGTTTGCATCTACTGCAAAGATAAACCAGAGATTAATTTTAGATTTTTGTTATTTATATTAATCAACCTTTTCTATACATGAAACTTGGTCCTCAGTTTTTAGATCACGTGAGTATAGAAAGCCAACATAGTACCATGAAGCTGATAAAATGTGCTTTACATTTTTCAATCATCCAAGCATTTCATAATGTATTATCTTGAATTTCAATAGCACACTTTTATGAATGTTCAACAACTTATAGTAAATATGCATTTCTAAAATTCAAATCAGTTTCCTTAATTGATTTGCCATTATGCTTTAAAATCACTCTTGAATGAGTTGGCAGACCGAAATGAATCCAACACAGTTTCCTAAAGGCTTGTGACAGTGGCTTAGGTTGGACTTTCAATATAAGGGAATATTTACCAAATAAAAGGTCATTGATTTTTGTATTAGACAAAGACATCTGGAAATTTCTAGATGGATTTAGGGATTCTGGTCATTCTAAGGAGAATCTAGAGGTAAGCCCCATCTGCCTCATGGTTAGATTCCAAGTTACCATTTCCCTTCCTACATCCCTACAAGATTCCAGGAGAATCTGTCAATGGCTCTGAAGTCAGGCTCAGGAGGACATTGGTATTCAGCGAATGGGACACTTTGCTTCATTCCTTCAATATAAGCTCCCCGAAAGCTTTGTGCAGAGGCGGGAAAAGGGGCTATCATCCCCTCAAATGAATAGCCGAGTTAGTGAGTATAAAATATAAGATCTTTTTTGCTTGTTATTCATTAATTGGGAAGCAAACATAGGTAAAATCACGTAACGGTGGGGGGTAACGCGAGCCCCGTTGGGGACCCGGGCTGGAAAACCGCGACAAGGGGCGTGGCCCCGAGGAGGCGGAGACAAGATGGCTGCCCAGAGTGCTTGGAGGACCTAAGAGGCGGTGGCCGGGGCCACGCCCCGGGCAGGAGGGCCGCTCTGTGCGCGCCCGCTCTATGATGCTTGCGCGCGTCCCCCGCGCGCCGCGCTGCGGGCGGGGCGGGTCTCCGGGATTCCAAGGGCTCGGTTACGGAAGAAGCGCAGCGCCGGCTGGGGAGGGGGCTGGATGCGCGCGCACCCGGGGGGAGGCCGCTGCTGCCCGGAGCAGGAGGAGGGGGAGAGCGCGGCGGGCGGCAGCGGCGCTGGCGGCGACTCCGCCATAGAGCAGGGGGGCCAGGGCAGCGCGCTCGCCCCGTCCCCGGTGAGCGGCGTGCGCAGGGAAGGCGCTCGGGGCGGCGGCCGTGGCCGGGGGCGGTGGAAGCAGGCGGGCCGGGGCGGCGGCGTCTGTGGCCGTGGCCGGGGCCGGGGCCGTGGCCGGGGACGGGGCCGGGGCCGGGGCCGGGGCCGCGGCCGTCCCCCGAGTGGCGGCAGCGGCCTTGGCGGCGACGGCGGCGGCTGCGGCGTCGGTGTCGGCGGCAGCAGCGGTGGCGGCGGCGCCCCCCGGCGGGAGCCGGTCCCTTTCCCGTCGGGGAGCGCGGGGCCGGGGCCCAGGGGACCCCGGGCCACGGAGAGCGGGAAGAGGATGGACTGCCCGGCCCTCCCCCCCGGATGGAAGAAGGAGGAAGTGATCCGAAAATCTGGGCTCAGTGCTGGCAAGAGCGATGTCTACTACTTCAGGTACCTCCCTGGGGGCGGGGAGGGGGTGGCGGGGTCAGGCCGGGGTCAGGGGTCAAGAGCAGGCCTGGGTAGGGGATGCTAGGTTGAGAGCTGCGGCCCGGGGGCATGATGTGTCAAGGACAGCCTGTCGTGGGGGTGGAAGGTGGCTGAACCCTTGAGTGAGAGTTGACCCCAGTGCTTTGGGAGGCAGTGTCAAAGGTGGAGGCCCGCAGGAGGGCATCTTAATGGAAGGCCTGAAGATGGTATGCGAAGAAAGGGTTAACCTGGCAGGGATGGTTAATCCACTGAAGGGTTAAAAGGAGGTGTAATTCATCGAAACTATAAAACCCAGTCACTGTTGGCTCCTGTCCCAGCCTGTCCCAGATTCATCATCACAAGTGTTTAATCATGCACATGTGGAAGAATTAGCTATCTACGGTAACAAGGTTTCATTTACTTCATCCAAGAAAGTATTGTATAAAGCAGCTATTTGGAATGCCTGGTGTTTTTGGAACTTCCTTGGTGTTGCAGAGTATACTCTTTTGAAACTGGCACACTGTACTAAGTTCGTAGACTCCTAGACCAAAATTTGCTCCCCAGGAAACATTTGTCAATGTTCTTACACCTGGAGAGGGTGTGATACTGGCATCTAGTGGGTAGAGGCCAGCGATGCTGCCACATATTCGATAATACAAAGGAGAGCTCCCACAACAGACTGATCTGGCCGAAAATGTCACCTGTGCTGAGGTTGAGACATCCTATTTTAAATGATTCAAGGTTTTTCACCTTAATCTTGCAATCCTGTGGTCATGCTGTTCATGTCTCCCCCCGACCCCTCCAGACGGAGTCTCGCACTGTCGGCAGGGCTAGAGTGCAATGGCGAGATCTCTGCTCACTGCAACCTCTGCCTCCCAGGTTCAAGTGATTCTCCTGCCTCAGCCTCCTGAGTAGCTGGGATTACAGATGTCTGCCACCATGCCTGGCTAATTTTTTGTACTTTTAGTGGAGATGGGGTTTCACTATGTTGGCCAGACTGGTCTTGAACTCTTGACCTCGTGATCCGCCTGCCTCGGCCTCCCAAAGTGCTGAGATTACAGGCATGAGCCCTCACCCGGGTCCCAGGTGGGACTTTTAGAATTTTTTTTTTTTTAAATGGAGTGTCACTCTGTCACCCAGGCTGGAGTGCAATGGGGTGGTCTCGGCTCACTGCAACCTCCCCCTCCCGAGTTCAAGTGATTCTCCTGCTTCAGCCTCCCAAGTAGCTGGGACTACAGGTGCGTGCCACCACACCTAGCTAATTTTTGTATTTTTAGTAGAGACGGAGTTTCACTATGTTGGCCAGGCTGGTCTTGAACTCCTGACCTCGTGATCCTTCCGCCTCAGCCTCCCAAAGTGCTGGTATTACAGGTGTGAACCACCTTGCCCGGCCTTCATGTCTTTAGTTTGTGTGACCCAGTAAGCTCAAGAAAGTGCCTATGGCTATCAATACCCATGGACTTACAAACAAATTTACTAAATTTTGTAATAAGCCATCCCATTGATAGAAGACAATATAAACTTGTATTCAGTGGTTTGGAAATACAGTTTGTGGACTGATTGAAGCGTTTTTCAGGGAATGTTTATGGGTATTAGAGACAATTGTCAGTCATTTAGCCATTGTAATAATGTTACGAAGGATTTCCTGTCCTCTTCAAGTAGTTCTGGGAAAATGCATCTGTACACATACAATGCTTATGAACTAATACTTTTAACTAGATTGAAAAAGTTAAAGAAATATGCATACCCATATATACATATGCACACACAGGAATGTGATCACTGCTGCTGCAGCATGTAAATATGAACACATTCCTGATGGTTGCCATATATGGATGAGTAAGTAGTTTTAGTAAATTCACCTCAAGTAAAAAAAGAAAAGTGATGTTTCATTTTAACTTAGTTTTCCACTTAAGACCCTCATCTTGAAACCTCATGATAAAATGGAAAACTTGTTTTAAATATAATAGTGATAATCGCCTGTGGTCCCAGCTACTCAGGAGGCTGGGGTGAGAGAATTTCTTGAGTCCAGGAGTTCCAGGCTGCAGTGACTTGGGTGATAGAGTGAAACCCCATCTCTTTAAAGAAAAAAAAGAAAAAGTGTGATAGTCTTGTTTTGTATTTCCTCATCAAATATTTGATTTAATGGCAAGAAAATTATTGTGAGCACTTTCACAGGTCCTCCCTCAGGCTGTGGGGCCAGGATTTGGTAGCTGGTGCTGAGAGAAAGCCTTTGATGGCATACTTGCCCTGGGACTGTGCCAGTGGCAGCTGTCACTCAATGGGACAATTTATCCTGATAAAATACTAAAAAAAAAAAAAAGTTACTGTGGTTAAAAAAGATTAGTCCTCTCAAGTTCATTAGTTTCATTTACTGCTGTTCACAATTGTTCATTTTTTGATATCTTTCATTACCAGCATTCTGTTTCTTTCTAAGCAGGCAGTCTGCATAACCTTCTTTGAACTATGTGCTGATGTCTTGTAGGCAATTGTATTTGACAAGACTGTTCTGTGTCTGTGATTGAACTCCTTGAGGAATAGATGACTAGTCTGTTCTCAGTAGAGCATCTTAAACTTTGAATTTTACTCGTGGCAGTTCTCTTGGGATATGGTTTGTTTGGTTTTGGGATGATGTATTTTTCAAGCTAACTTTGGCGATTGCAAAACTTTTTGTTTGTTTGTTTTCCTTGTCATAGTTGGAAAAGTTATTTCAGGAAGTCAGATTGTTGCAGTGCTCATTTGGATTTGTGGCCACTTAACATTTTCTTGAATGTGTTGTAAATTTTTTGATGTTACATTTTTTAAATACAAACTTAGTATTTTATGTTAGAAAAACGGATATGATCAATTTAAAACAAACTTTCTAAACAAATTCATCTTAAGGCAGTCGCAAGCCACTATAGGCAGTTACTCCCTAAAATGAAAGTCTTTTTCTGGGACATTGGAGCATGATTTGCCTTTTACTTGTTTATGTAAAATGGAAAGGACACATTGAACAGATTTATGCCACACCTGTTCAGTTCAGGGCCAAAAGGAGCATTGTCTGCTGTTTATTAACTATCTACAAAGGCTTAGTTACTTTACAGGATTGTTAACACCCAGTCTTGGTTTTCTTCTGAAAGGTTGCATTCTGAAGCAGTAACATATACTTAGCATAATATGATAATTGTGATACGATAGTTACTTTGACTTGTGACTGTAGCTTTCTGTGATGAATGATAGGCAGTCACTTATTGTAAAGGAAGGCAAATTTTTTTTCAGCCTACAGTGTCACTGCTTTACGTATTAGTGTCCCCATATACATTCCACCCTTTAAAAATTCCGGTAGTTCACAGAACACCCACTATCTGCTAGTAGGTGGGTTAAGAATTAATTCTCCCCTTGGTAATGTGAACACCTGCACCCACTTGTTCACACAGATTCTAATAATGTTAACCCCTGAATTAGCCTGCCCCTGGGGAGATTAATTTAAACAAATCTGTGTCTGTTAATGTAGGGTTTGGCAGACACTTACTAATTGGACTGAAATTAAGCTCATCGAGAAAGCCTCAAATTTTGGTAGTTTTTTGGATGCTTTTTTGAAACTGCCAAGTTCTAATAGAAAGAAGGCGTGCCCCTAGTTGCCAGTTAAGCAATATAATTATGCCTTCTGTCAGGATTACTGATAGTGTTGTGGCGGTTCATATGTTATCATCCAATGTGTTTGTTTAAAAGGGTGTGGTTTGATTGTATCCATTGGTATATTTTCTGAAAAAGTTTGTACCATCATTTGAACCCATTATTTGAACAATAATTTTCTAACTTGACTCCTTGACTCCTGTCATTTCTAGTTTCTTGCATAACATTTGCTGATTGATATTTTTGAAATATTTTCTTCTTCACAGGGTCTTTTAGTTTCCCGCTCTTGTCCTTTTAAAAAATCAAGTATAAACTTGTTCAATTGTAGTCTCTTTTCTTTCCTTCCTTCCTTCCTTCCTTTTTCCTCTCTAAAAAATTCTTTTTTACTTTAATATATATTTATATAAACAGTGTCTCACTGTGTTAACAGGCTGCTCTTGAACTCCCGGGCTTAAGCAATCTTCCCACCTTAACCTCCCAAAGTGTTGGGATTACAGGCATGAGCCACCATGCCCACTAGAGTTCTAGATTCTTGGTTATTACTAGGGTTAAAGAACTTGGTAATGGTAAACTGTTACAGCTGCTGCCATAAAGTATCATTTGATTGGATATTGGAAACATGTTTTTGACTCTTTTTTTTTTAATCAAAATTATGATGTATTTGTACCTGATGTTATCACACTTCTGAAAAAAGAAAAAGGTATAGTGAGACCAGAGAATTAAAATAATCAAAGGGAGAGATGCATGATGAGAAACTAAAAAGATTTTACTGGCTGAGTGTGATGGGTCATGCTAAGAATCCCAGCGCTTTGGAAGGCTCAGGCAGATGGATTGCCTGAACCCAGGAGTTTAAGACCAGCCTGGGCAACATGGGGAAACCCCATCTTTACAAAAAATACAAAAAAATTAACTGGGCATGTTGACACACGCCTGTAATCCCAGCTATTCCAGGAGGCTGAGATGGGAAGACAACCTGAGCCCAGGGAGATTGAGGGTTTATCAATTGGTATTACAACTAATATTTTGTAAAACAAGCCTTAAAATGACTTCTTAAGAAGTTTTTGCTTTATTTCTGTTACCTGTGGTGGTGTGTTGGGATAAAATTGGTTGAGATATTTTATTAATAAGGCTACACATTTTCTAGTTTCTAATTTTCATCATCTATGTGAAGGTACTGAAGAAAGCCTTTTTTCTGGGATTTTGAATATTAGCGATACAGTGAAAATGGTAAATAGGAGACTCATAGTGCATAGACACAAGTGAGAAATCAGCATTTGAATTTCATTGACTGTAATATAGGATATAGTAGTGTAGGGTCTTCTGTGCCTTAATTCTATGTGTATTTGTGTTACAGCTCTCAAAATTTTGTCAGCTATCAGCATTATTTTGCTAAATGCTTTACGTGAATTATCATATTGGATTATTATAACTGTATGAGACATAGGTACAATTATCTCCATTTTACAGATGGGGAGTTGGCAAAGGGAAATAGCGTGCTTGGGGTTGTACAGCTAGTAAGTGCAAAGTTACAATCCTGAAGCAGGTGGTTTAACCGCAGAACTCCTAACCACCGTGTTCTGTTGCATGACATAGAGATTCCTACTTGTATTCTCAAATATTGCAACACCTCATGTCTAATCTACTTTATTGGGCTTAGTGTGCCATTGAAACAATGTGATTATTTACTATTGCATTTGTATCCTGAAGGCGTTAAAGGGTAAATTTTAAATCCTATTTAGTAGTGAAGCTATTGTAACAAAGAATGACCCTCCAGCTTTATATAATCCTGGAGGGGAAAAAATATAATAAATCCACATAATTAAAGCAGTATTGTTCTGAGTAATAAAAGTGATCAATTTGTTAAAAAAAATTCTCTCTTTGATAAATGTTCAACCTAGGATTAACCCTGTTATTTCTCAGATATTGAGGTTTGAAATACAGTTGAATAATACCCTAAAGATCAGTTTAAAAAATCTCTAGTCGGAGAAAGGAAAGAAATCCAATATTTCTTAAGAGCTTCTTGCATAATTGAAAGTTTGGCTTGCTTTTAGTCTTTTCTCTTGATGTTTCATGATTGACGCTTGCATCCAGAAATGGAAGACATAGGTGTGGTGGAGATTGTGCTCTGATACATCTTCCTTAGCTGTACCATCACATACTTTTGTGAGGTGCCAGAGGAATTTTTGTTAGGGTGCAGCATTGCCATCTGTCTTACATTTGATTTTTAGAAGCTGACATGCAAAGTCTCACCTGCCACAACACCCACAGTTACCTATTAGAGTAAATAGTATGTATTAGAGAAAATACATAGCTCAAAGGAACTGATGCATATACATTCTAAAAATAATCTCCAACAGAAATTGGTAGATTTTTTTCACATTGCTTTTAAAATGTTAATAATGAGATAGTCTTTTTTTTCATAATTTAGTTTTAATGGAATTTTAAAGGAAGTGATGCTTTTTAGATTTTGTTTTTTAGATTTTATAATGGGACTGATAGAAATTCATAACTTTTACTCACATTTAAAATCTTCTCAAGACTTGCATGATGAATTAGAAATAAATCATTAACTCTTCATGGATTTAGTGTTTGGCTTGGAATGTTAATACCTCTAACAGCTGTTATGTATTGATCTTTCATTGTTCTTTGCCATTTCCAGTAAGAAATGATTAGGAAAATTCTGTAAAATTATGTTTTACCTAATTTTATCAGGACTTCTAAAAACTAAAACTTCCCAAGGAAGGAGAATATAAATATGGAATACAATGAAGTTTGAATAATATCTGCAGATTTCATGATTTCATCCTGTATTGTTTCTGAGTATAATACAAATTCAAACTCATTCGTTTGGGATCTTGATGTACATAAGCTCTATGTGAATATAAGTAATAAAATTTAAAATTATATTTTGAAATTGAACACTTAGCATTTTTCAGGAATAATCAAGTGTTTTACAGATGTGAGGAAGAAGAACTTATCCCCTTTTATTTTATTTTATTTTATTTTTGAGATGGAGTTTTGCTATTGTTGCCCAGGCTGGAGTGCAGTGGCGTGATCTTGGCTCACTGCAACCTCTGCCTCCCAGGTTCAAGTGTTTCTCCTGCCTCAGTCTCCCCAGTAGCTGGGATTACCGGCACGTGCCACCATGCCTGGGTAATTCTGTATTTTTAGTAGAGATGGGATTTCACCATGCTGGCCAGGCTGGTCTCAAACTCCTGACTCAGGTGATCAGCCTGTCTTGCCCTCCCAAAATGCTGAGCATTACAGGCGTGAGCCACCACGCCTGGCCCATCATCCCCTTTTCAAGAATTTTTTTGAATGCTGTATCTTGGTATTCTTTTCTTTTGTTATTTTTACACTGGCAGAATGCATATGTAAGCAAGGATGAATGCCCTTAAAATTCTTTTTAACAGGCGTTCGTCACTTTTAAAAAGCCTTTCCTAGAGTCCCCTAGCAGGAATGGGAAACTCCTGTGGCATTTCGGTATAATTCTGTTAACTCTTACCACATTTGCTTTTAAGAAATAGTTGGTAAGTCTTTGTTGCCCACGAGATTCTAAACCTCCTCAAGGTCAGGAGCTGTGTCTAATTCATTTTTGAATCTTCAGTATCCAGCACAGTCCCTGGTATCATATGGAACATTTTAAGTAAATCCTTGCTAATTGAAGCAAATAGTAAATTTCTCTATTAATCCAAAAACTTGTGGTTAATGCTGGCTGTAGCAGTAGGCCTGACTGCCCTTATAGGGGCTATGTTGTGTGCCCTACAATTACCAGCATCCTGCCTTGCACTAAATCAGGTATACAAATATTGAATAGCTGAGTAAATGTAATTTTTTTCCTCAAACTTGTGTATATGTAGTGTTGATATATATATATATATGTGTGTGTGTATTACCTATAGGCTTTTAGATCTACAATGATTTATAGGACTTTTGATTTCATTTTTAATAAATAATTTTATATTTGCCTGAAAAAAATCTGTCTTCAGAAACTGCTTTTGTATCATCTTGGGAGGCTGTGTTTCAACCTAATTTTAACTAATTTATTTTTTTATTTGGCTACAAATGTGAAGTGTTGGTTAGAGTATCTTGAAACTAGAGTGACCTGTATTAAAAAAGAAGAGAAAAATGAAGTAAAAATAGACATACAAAAGACATGTTGCAACTTTTTAGCACCATATTCCTGAGTCGTAAACTTACCCTGTCAAGTTACCATGACAGTTTCTAAGTGCTTTCTCTACGCTTGCATACTTATTTGAAGACCAGTAAGGTTGTGCACAGAACACACTTTGGTTGTCCTGGTTTAGAATAAAGAATGAGGACTTCTCAGTCGAAAAATTGGGGCTTATATCTTGCTTTACTGTGTTAATCTTGGATGGATAAGTTTTTGTAAGCCTTTGTTTCCTCAACTATAAATCTAGTGTAAGAATTCTACCTTGTGGAATTGTTTTGGAATTAAATGTGTTTACCGTGTGTGATGGTTAGTAGATCAGTAAAATGTTAGCTCCTTTCTTTTCATTTAATTATTTAGCCAATAGAAATAGAAGCACATGCTTGGTAATTATGTGAAGGTTTACTGTATTTTGTCTATTTTAAAATGTGATTAGGGCAGACCTTAGATTATAAAGGTTTCTCAAAGTTTTAAAAACATATTATACATAGGTCAGGTATGGTGGCACATACCTGTAATCACAGCACTTTGGGAGGCCGAAGCAGGATGAGAATTGCTTGAGGCAGGAATTTGAGACCAGCCTGGCTAACATAGTGAGACTCTTGTCTCTACAAAAAATTTTGAAAAATTAGTTGGGCATGTTAGCCTGAGCGTGTACTCCTAGCTACTCTGGAGGCTGAGGTGGCAGGATTCCTTCAGCTGAGGAGTTGCTCCACTGCACTCCAGCCTGGGCGACAGAGTGAGACCCTGTCTCTAAACATACACACACACACACACACACACACACACACGTACACACACACTCTCTCTCCCTGTCTCTGTCTCTCACACATGGGTTATAAAAGTAACCCATGCTCAGTCAGAAAGTTGGGAAAATATAGAAGAGTACAGTGAAGTAATGACAGTCATTATTATAGTCTCAAAGAGAACTACTGTTTCAGGCAATGTTGGTTGTTAAAAAAAAAAAAAAGAGAACCATTGTTAATTTTGATATAGTAGCTTCCAGTCTGGTTTTGGGGCATATTTGTCGAAGTATATATTAACGTGTGTGTGTGTATATATATGTAAGATACATATGTGGGTATATATATATGTATACATACACACACACATATACCTACATACACATACTTTTAATTATGGAAAAGTTCAAACATATGCAAAAATAGATGGAAAAATATAATGAATCCCTATATAGTCATCATCCAGTTTCAACAGTTACCAGCTCTTGGCCAGTCTTGTTTTACCTATATTCACCCCTTTCCCCTAGTTATATTTTGAAATAATTCCCAAACATACTTAATTTCTGACAGTTTCGTAGCAGCATCCAGTCCCCAATTCAACCAAAGTAACCAGTGTTTTTCTTTTTTCCTTTCTTAGAAAGCAAATGCCTTAAGGATGAGATTAGGTAGAATTCAACATATATTCATTTTTCACATTTTAGTGGCAGACTCTGGTTTTTAATTTTTTTTTTTTTAAACAAACTTACACAGAGCTGTGGTCCCCAGCCTTTTTGGCACCAGGGTCCGGTTTCGTAGAAGACAGTTTTTCCACGGATTGGGGGCGGGGGTAGGGGAGAATGGTTTTGGAATGAAACTGATCCACCTCTGATCATCAGGCATTAGTTAGATTCTCATAAGGAGCACACAATCTAGGTCCCTTGCATGTGCAGTTCACAGTAGGTTTCATGCTCCTATGAGAATCTAAAGCTGCTGCTGATCTGACAGGAGGAAGAGCTTGGGCCATAATGCTCATCTCCTGCTGTGCCACCTGGTTCCTGTCGGCTACAGTTGGTGGCCAGGGCTTGGGGATCCTTGAAATAGAGATAATATTAGCTACAGTAATTTACTGTAATACATTTTTTTCCTTATTCATACTTTAAAAATAATTCTCCACCCTGCCGCATCCCCACTGCCAAGGAATTTTTTTTTTTTTTTTTTTGAGGCAAGGTCTTGCTCTGTTGCCTAGGCTGGAGTACAATGATCTTGGCTCACTGTAGCCTCCACCTCCCAGGCTCAAGCAATCCTCTCACCTCAGCTTTCTGAGTAGCTAGGACTACAGGCATGTGCCACCATGCTCAGCTAAGTTTAGTGTTTTTTGTAGAGATTGAGTTTCGCCTTTTTGCCCAGGCTGGTCTTGAACTCCTGGCTTAAGTGACCGCCTACCTCAGCCTCCCAAAGTACTGGGATTACAGGGATGAGCCACTGTGTGTGGCCAGCAAATTCTTTAATGCTCAAATTTACTTGCCCAGAGTCTTGATATATTTTTTTAAAGCTTTCCTATTTTCAGGGGATATCTTCAGCTGGCATATTTAATGTTTAAAGAAAATGAAATTTTCTTACATACACACAAAAGTAGTGGGAACTCCCCAGCTTAAACAATTTGTCAACCCATGGCCAATCTTATTTCATCCCTGTCTCAATTTTCTACTCCTGTCCCAACCTTCATTATTTGAAGCAAATCTGACATCACATAAGTTCATTCATAAATAAGTATTCAGTATGCTATTTGCAAAGATTTAACTTGTGAAAATTTTCTGCCAATGCAGAACTAAATATTTCAAAGCTAGAATAAGGCCAACAGGCAGTTGGTGATTATTTGCCTATCATAGGCAAAATTACTATATGGGTTCAGAGGAAGGAAAATTCCTATTACTAGGTTCTGTGAAGGCTTTATGGAAGAGGTAGTATATAAGGTGGATTGGTATTTCTGGGCTATTGGAGACTGGGGCTCATGCATTATGCACCGAGTAAAAGACATGGTTCTTGCAAAGAACTGCAGAAGCCATTTGGCTTCCTCAGAGTGACTAAACCAATATGGCTGGAGCAATGGTCACTAGGTAAGAGGAGTGGAAAGTAGGGTTGAAAGGTTAAGAGCAGGCCATATGAAAAAGGATCTAAAACTCAGGCCTAAGATGCTTGGCTATCTTTTTTGCTAATGGGGTAAAAGTCCACTGAAGACTGTTAAGCCAGAGCTGTGGTCAAAATGTTGTTTTAGGAAGGGCTATGTGGATAGTGTGAATGCAAAGAGACTAGCAAGGAGAAAATCGGTTAGGTTATCATGGTGATTTAGACCTGAGGTGATGGAGATTTGATTAGGGCAGTGGCAATGGAAAGGAAAGCTGGGTTTAAAGGTGATCACTTAGGAAGTGATCAGACATGGAAGATATGAATAAAATAAGAGTAGATAAAATCTATCAGGGACAAGTTGTAGAGAAGGGATGAGGATGGTGCCTTGTAGGAAAGGCCTACATTTAAAGATTAAGAGGAGAGGAGTTAGGTAGATTTCTCTGTCTGTCTGTCTGTCTGTCTGTCTGTCTCTCGCTCTCTCTCTCTCGTGTGTGTAGCAATGGTATACATTCTTTTAATTTGGTGGGTTTCTGATTGTTTTGTATCTAAGTGCAAAAACGATAATCGGATTTCATGTTTTTAGTCTCAGCTGAAATTTTGAAGAAAATTGTTAGGGAAATGTTTCTTTGAATACTTACTCTTGTAAGAAGTAAGCATTAACTTTTAAAGAGATTAAAAAAAAAAAAATAGAAAGTTGGCAGGGTGCAGTGGCTCATGTCTGTAATCCCAGCACTTTGGGAGGGAGGCTGAGGCGGGCGGATCACGAGGTCAAGAGATCGAGACCATCCTGGCCAACATGGTGAAACTCTGTCTCTACTAAAAATACAAAACTTAGCTGGGCGTGTACCTGTGTCTCAGGTGGCTGAGACAGGAGAATCGCTTGAACCTGGGAGGCGGAGGTTGCAGTGAACTGAGATCACACTACTGCACTCCAACCTGGCAACAGAGTGAGACTCTGTCTCAAAAAAAAAAAAAAAAATTGAAAGTTGATGTTTCTTTAGTCCCAACATTTCCATGCTGTAGCTTACAGAATTTTTGGTATAGAGATTTTTATGATTCCCCACAAAGTATTTCCTGATACTGATGGGAAGTGATATGCCTCTGAACATGCTGTTTAGCTGTCTAGCTGGCCATCTGCCATCTGTGATACCCCTTGTCACTCACAGGCCATTTCATCTTATTCCACTCTGGTGACTGCTACTCCACAGTTCTTCATGTTAGAAATTGGTTTGAAAATAGAATTGTGTTTATTTAGAGTCGTGTTCTTCTCATAATGGTTTGACTGAACATCATGATTATCCATGTTACCAAAGAAACAAGCAAAAATATCTTCTGCTGTATTAGAGCGGTGGTTTCAGAGTACAGTTTCACATGCAAGCAGCAGGTCTCCTGTCACATGCAAGCAGCAGGTCTCCTGGAGATATAATTTTATGTCATAGACTGGCAGGGCATATTATAGTTATCTAGCTCAGGTAATGGTAATTACAAGTAAGTTCACAGTGCCACAAAATATGAATACTATTAAATTAAAGTGAACATAATTTGAGTATTTCTGGTTTCAATTACTTTTTTTTTTTTTTAAGATTTGAAAGTCAGCTGCCTCATAAAATTTCTTTCTTTTTGATAATAGAAACTTTTTTTTTTTTTTTTTTTTTTTTTTGCGATGGAGTCTCACTCTGTTGCCTGGCTGGCTGGAGTGCCGTGGGGCGATCTTGGCTCACTGCAACCTCCCTCTGGCTTCTGGGTTCAAGCGATTCTCCTCTCTCAGCCTCCTGAGTAGCTGGGACTACAGGTGCACACCACCACACCTGGCTAAGTTTTGTATATTTAGTAGAAACAGGGTTTCACCACGTTGGTCAGGCTGGTCTTGAACTCCTGACTTCGTGATTCACATACCTCGGCCTCCCAAAGTGCTGGGATTACAGGAGTGAGCCACCGTGCCCGGCCGATAATAGAAACTTCTAATAGAAACATTAAAATTGCTAAGATGGAGTTAGGCTTAAATATTGCTTTAAACAGTTCAATTGAAATGAAAGGAGGTCAAGACATAGTTTAAGTGATGAAATGTTCTTTTTTGTTGTTATTTTAATTTTTAAGTGATGAAATGTTCTTATGTGAACTGGGAAAATACAATTCATGTTTTTGATTTTCATTTAATTAGTATGTTTCTTCAGGGATTTTTTCAGAGTTTATTTAAATAGTGGGTTGAAGAAGTTAAAGGTGTGATCACAGTTGGTTCAGGAATGTGTATCTAGCGGGGCAGTTGATAGGGAATTTTTTTTTGTGGTTGAAAGTGAAATAGTATTTTATTACTGGGATTGGAAGTAATCATTTTGGACAGAGAAAACTGAAATGACTAATATCCTTCATTGTAATCTTCTAGCGTTTAAACAGGTTTTGAACTTCCCTAAGTTATGAATTGATTCTTTTAAAATAAAAGCTTAGTCACTTTAAGTCTTGGTGTTTCTGAAACCAGGACCTACAGCAGACATGATCGAGGGTACACAGGTGATTAAACTTAATCAGTTTGGGTAAGAACTAGAACTTAGGTAAGAGTCTTTGTGTTAATCTAGCATTTATTCCCTCAGTTTGCCTCTCCTAGGGTCAGTTTGCCCCTGTACAGCTGGTCTGTATCTCATGGGCAGAATTCCTACTTAACCATTCCCTTGGGCCTTGCCCTCCATGTTTGCTTTCATCTCCTGAAGAGTAGGGTCTCTGGCCTAAAATCCCCTGGGACAGCCAGGCTGACTTTCCTTAAAGCACCATATACAAACTTGAACAGTTACGGAGAAGAAAATGGCTTCTACTACTGTTTTGTGAAGGCAGCAATATGTAGAATAAATACTTGTAGCTATCCAATACAGATGTTTCATAGAATTCCATCTGTAAGACAGGAAGTGGTGATTCATTATGAATAAGAATTTACTGGTTGCTAGTGAGTATTCCAACTTTCTTTTGGATATGCTAATAGTTAAAACTTCTACCTTTTTTCCTTCATTGCTAATTTAGTTTATTAGTAGAGGATGTCTGACCTTTTTGTTTATAATAAATACCTTCCATCTCATTTTTAAAATCAATAAATAACATGAAGCCATGTTTAATAAACTGCTAATCTAGATGATAAATGTAAGCAATCACATTTCATGAGTATAGCCTTTTCTTTCTTTTTTTTTTTTTTTGAGATGGAGTTTCACTCTTGTTGTCCATGCTGGAGTGCAGTGGTGCGAGCTTGGCTCACTGCAACCTCCACCTCCTGAATTCAAGCGATTCTCTTGCTTCAACCTCCCAGTAGCTGGGATTACAGGCTTGTGCCACCATGCCTGGCTAATTTTTTGTATTTTTAGTAGAAATAAGGTTTCACCATGTTAGCCATGAGAGTATAGCCTTTTAATTGACTTCTTAGGTATTTAAATTATCTTGATTTTGGGGGAGAGGTATCTAAAATGAACTGATCTCTAATGAGTTTTGTTCTATAGAGAAACATTGTAGTGAGGCTCTATTATGTTTTCAGCTGCAGTGGATAACTATTTCAACTGTTAGATAAGGAACTACTTATTGCAGGTTTAATTTGTGAAGTTTGTCAGTTGATTCCCTCGTAAGTAGCTTCCTATTTGTCTCTAAGCCTTATGCTAAGAACAGTAGTGCTTATCTTTTTGGTAAGAGTTACTGCCTGAATATTTCATCTTCTGGAAAATGAGTCTGTTGAAATAAGGTATCTATTCTTGAGCTCAGTTTTTTATTGCACTAAAGAGATCTATTTGAGGGATAGCTGACTGAGAACTGTCATTTTATTTTGTGGAGAGATTTTGTTTTTCATTTTTTGAGGTATGTTGACTAGTTTACCAGAGTCTTGTTTATCAATAACTTGAGTATCTGATAATAAGGACTATATGGCTATTGCAGCTTTTTATAAGTGACATAATAGCAAAGTAATCTTGACTAATTTTTCATACCAATTTAAGTCATTAGTAATACTTTATTTCTTATGTAGTAAAATACCTTAATCATGAAAATGTTTTCTAGCTTAGTTTTTAAAATTCTATGTAATATAACTTTTAAATAAGCAATAATATTTATCCCATTGTGTCTGCAAATGAAAGCCACTTCCTGGTATTCAACTGATAAGTTTTTTTGCTCTCAGAAAGTTACCTCATTTAGTGCTATCCTATAATGGTATTTGAAGTTTAAGAGTGGCATTGTTGTTTGACTCAGCGAGGAATTATATAGAAATTATTGTAATGAAATAGAATTTCGACGGGTAGTAGATTATTTCTGACTTGAATTGGAGAATCCCAGAAGGCTTCCTAGTGGAGGTGGAGGACATTGTAGCCGGGCTTGGGGGATTTAATAGCCTTTTGACAGGCAGGATGTTGCTGTGTTCATCTTTCCATCTGGAAAGACATAACTGGAATAGTCAAAGCTATATGGCATATTTGGTGCTGTAGAGTTTGGAATGTACACTACCAAGGCTGGTGGTAAAAGAGTCTGGAAAAAGATAACAGATGTAAAGCCTTCGATGGCTTATTAAGGAGGTGAAGCTTTTTTGTCAGCCTTGAGGAGTCTGAACATTTAAAACTTGATACTGGATGTGTGGCTGAGACATGGGAGCGCTGAAGGATCATAATGTAGCCTTCTAGCTTGGAGAATGAAGTACTAAGTGGACGCAGTGCTGCTGACAAGGTGTGGAGTATAGAAGATCAGGTTTTGGGGTGGAACTGTGTGGTGGGCAGAGGTGATTCAAGTTTTGGACAATATTGTGAGTAACTTGCTATTTTATTTTGTGATACTGAGTATTCTGGAAATCTGCGTTAGAGTTGGAGCTGAGCTTTGCTTGTGTAGGATCCTGCACTTTTTCCTCTGGTATGTTCTTGTCTACTTTGTTCTTGTTCCTGGCTGTTACCTTCATCTGCCTGCTGAACTCTATACCTTGAATTGTGTTTCAGGAATATTTAAGTCATGTGGTTGTGCAAAAAGAATGTTGATAGGATATTCAGTTGTCTTGAAGTCTGTTGGGGCAGAATACCAAAGAGTTTGTGACAAGTCAGGGTTGTATTGGTTTGGATTTGACTCAGAGAGAAGTTTTCTTGTTCCAGGAGAGTATTTATTGCTTGGTTTCTCAGCCTTTTTCCTTAAGAGTATTTTTTTGTTTTTGTGGTCATTTGGTGCAAGGGTAAGTTCTAAATGTGACATGTTGGCTTCTTTGAGAAGGATTCTAGAATTCTCACAGTTTTCTTGTGACACATCACACTGACTTTGTTCTAGCACATTTATTTGGTTCAGAAAATTTATTAGGTAAGACTTTGGGGCATTCTTCCTATAAAAAAATTTCTTACAGATTAATGCCACAGAGGAAAATTTTTTTTAGGAAAGACTAGTCCTCTGTATAATTCTGGGACTTTGTAATTTTCCAGCTTTGGCAGTGTTACTTCCAAAGAGGTAAATTATTCTTCATATGCTTCCCTAAGGGAGGAGTTGGGCTGACAAAACTCATGCCAGCATTGTACAAGCACGTTCATAAATGTTTGCTCTAGTTTTCTCATTTCACTAGTATTAGAGAGCATTTAGATATTGTCAATATTTAAGAATTTTTTTTATTATGAGTGTTATGAGTCCAAATTGGTAGCTCAAATATTATATGGATTCCACATATTTGTGTGTGTGTGTGTGTGTGTGTGTTTGTGTGTGTATTTTAAGCAAGGATTGCTGACTTTAGAAGAATTTGTTCTCAAGTTTTTTCTGATTATTGCTGGCATTTTTGTATATGTAATACTTGCAGGGAAATAAAAGTATTTCAGAATCAATTTGGAAAGGAAGTTTGTGAGATTGAAGACATTTTTAGTGTACCTGTTACACTGCGCATGAAGTTTGGACTTAGGTTCTGTTAGTTGCTGAGTGACCAGTGGGATAGACTGTGGCAGCATGTTATGTGTTTCAGATACCTAGGGGAGCGTTTTATTAGGTGACATGTGATCTCTTCTTACATGGAAGTTACGGAGTTCCTTTAAAACTTTAACTTTTTTTTTTTTTTTTTTTTTTTTTTGAGATAGTTTCGCTCTTGTTGCCCAGGCTTGAGTGCTGCAGTGGTGTGATCTTGGCTCACTGAAACCTCCACCTCCTGGGTTCAAGCGATTTTCCTGCTTCAACCTCTGAAGTAGCTGAGATTACAGGCGCCCACCACCACGCCCGGCTAATTTTTGATATATATATATATATATATATATATATATATTTTTTTTTTTTTAGGAGAGATGGGGTTTCACCATGTTGGCCAGACAGGTTCTGAACTCCTGAGCTCAGGTGATCCACCCACCTCGGACTCCTAAAGTGCTGGGATTACAGGCATGAGCCACTGCACCTGGCAAAACTTTAACATTTCTTTAAAAAATATGTAAAATTAGCATGGGGTAGCAATTGAGGGTAGAGGAAGGCATGAAGAAAAGGTTTATGTAGAGACCTAGAGTAAATGTTGTTGCCTTTTGTTCAATTAACCTTATTTTTCTTTTAGTCCAAGTGGTAAGAAGTTCAGAAGCAAGCCTCAGTTGGCAAGGTACCTGGGAAATACTGTTGATCTCAGCAGTTTTGACTTCAGAACTGGAAAGATGATGCCTAGTAAATTACAGAAGAACAAACAGAGACTACGAAACGATCCTCTCAATCAAAATAAGGTTGGTTAATTTACCTGTCCCATGTATATGCTACTTCAAAAGCTCTCCAAAAAGTGTCTCACATCGTAATTAAGTCACTGGAATTTTGGTTGTCCAGATGTCCCATGAATGTCCCCACACCTCTCCCACCCTGCCCCGGCAAAAGAGAGCATAAGTAAATTGTGCACAGTAGAAAACAGCATTTCAGTATCTCTCTAGGTCAGTGTACATCACACTTTCTGACCCAGTGGGGCTATTTACAAAAGGTTCCTTTGGTGTTAATTGTCTGCTTTTTTTTTTTCCCTCACATAGTTCTTGTTCTCCAAAAAGTAGCAAAATTTTAATGTGGCAGGTATCCTCACCTCATAGTTTATTGATTTTCAGATTCAGGTCTTGAGAAAGGGCAGTGTTTTTTTTGACCTTTGATGATGTTGAGGATAATGACTTTTAGGAATAATATTCTCATTTTAATACTATGTTTGGATATTTTTCCATTAGCTCTTAGTTTTATCAAGCTGTTTGGTTGATAGTTTATTGTATAGCAATTTAAGCAAATGTCATTTGAATTATGATACGGATTGAGCATTCCAAATCTGAAAAATCTGAAATCTGAAACTCTTCCAGCCCTAGGCATTTCAAATAAGAGATTCTTAAGCCTGTACTAATTTAATTGTATTAAAGGACCCAGTATCTTTACAAAGAAAGCTCCTTTTTCCCTGAGGACAACTAAACATATATGACTTTTTTCTTATTTTTTCTTCCTCTAAACTTAGGGGATCTGTGTGTACGTGTATTGCCACCACCATTGTCTTCACATTGACAGTGTGAAAATAGTGGAGGGAGAAGTAGGGGCTCTCTTTCTTAAGATGTGACTAATATAACTTCATAAGTCTCTTGGGAGTGCTGTGTTCATTTAGGAACCCATTGGGAGTGTAGTAGAGTAAAAAGGGCTTTGGACCCAGGAAGGCATGGTTTGGTGAACTGGCTCTGCTACTTATTAGCTGATGCAGTCATGAGAAGCTTCCTTAGGCTCCAAGGGCCTTAGCTGTCTCATTTGTAAAATTAAGGTAAGAAAATTTTCCCCTTAGCATTGTTGTGAGGCGTAAATGGGAATTTATATAAAACAACTAGCAAAGTAAATTTGACCCATGTTAATTCCTTTGCTTTCCACACTGCTCTTTCCCAAGCTGCGCCTTTGCTGAGCACCAAGCCACCTCGGTGCACAGTGTTGCCTGGTGGCCAGCATTGGAAAATTCCTGACCCAAGCTCTCTTCCCTTTTGTCATTTTACATTTTCTGAGGGGCATGGGGTCTCTGCTTCATACCTATCTTCATTCAGAATTCAGCTTAAATTTACAGTTTAAATTACAGTGCAGTTTATAGTAATGTCATTTCTCATAATTGATACAGATATCAAAATGTACTGTTTCCTTATACCTTAATACTTTGCATTGGTTTTCATAGGGACATTGGCAGGTCCCTTGTTTAGAGAGGTAGAACGGGAAGAGAAGGCTAAATTGCCTCTCTATCGCCTAACTGTGGGGTGGATTTGAGTTGATCATTATGAAGATGTTAAGAAAGGTAGTAATAGCAGTAGAGGGAGCGCAAGTTATCAAAAGTTAGGACCTCGTGTGTTTGTAAATCACTGTGATTTCAGCTTCAGGAAACCTTTATTCTGAGGTTACTTTGCTTCTTATATGTATAGAGGAGAATTCAGGTTTATGTTTCTAAAACTGCTATCTTAAAACACAGTGCTGGGTACCTATAAAAGGGGCTTCAGTATTTATGAAATGAAGAGTATATTCAGATTACTGTACTGTTGCCAGAACCACAGTTTAGTTACATTAAGTGTAATGTGCAGATTTGTTTTCTGACACTTATGTTTCATCAAAAACCAAACACTAATTCATCTCTTCAGTTTGTGTGCACTTTTCTGCTCTAGCTGCGCTGGACCACTCATCGTTCTGCACCATGGCATGCGCTTTCAAGACTCCGCTTGCTCATATGCTGTTTGCTCTGCTTGGAATGTGCTTACCCCCTTCCCCTCCATCTGGCGAACTCCTACTTATCCAAGACCCAGCTCCATTGTCTCCATCTCTGGGAAGCCTGCCCTGCATACTCCAGGCAGAACCAATCCCTTCTTCCATAATGTTTCCCTGGTGCTTTGCCATTGTATTTGTGACTGTTTGTCTGCTTCAGCTAGACTGTGAGCTCCATGAGGGCAGGGACCGTGTCTGTTTTTGTTTTTGTATATGTAGCCAAAGCCTAGTACACGGTAGGTACTTAATAAATATTGCTTTATGTTTATTTGATTTACTGTCCACCTCATTTCTGAAGTGTATAGTGGTCATAAATGTTTATTAAACAAATAAATTACATACCAGACATAATTTTGGAAATGTCTTTCATTTTCATTGTTTTCTGAAGCTTTCTGCCTGAATTTTTGGAGTCATGGTATTTTTTTTTTGCATCTATTTTATTTAAATAGAAAGTGAGGTTTTGCATTTTTAAAATAAGTTCTCTTCGAAAGTAATACCAACAACATTAGGTAGCTCTATAAAGCAGAAAATGTATTTGTGCCTAATTAAGTGATAACTATATTATGTCTTTTTTATGATAGTACAGTGTAAAAAAAGCTGAGAGCTTTAAAGTAATAGAAATCTGAGGGTACTGTTTTGCTTTGTGGTTGTAAATCTGGCTTAAGTACATTATTGTATTGGTTTCGTTTTGTTTTGAGACAGAATCTTGCTGTCACCCATGCTGGAATGCAATGGCACAGTCTTGGCTTACTGCAACCTCCGACCCCCAGGTTCAAGTGATTCTCCCTGCCTCAGCCTCCTGAGTAGCTGGTATTACAGGCACCCACCACCACACCTGGTTAATTTTTGTATTTTTAGTGGAGATGGGGTTTTGCCATGTTGGCCAGGCTGGTCTTAAACTCCTGAGCTCAGGTGATCTGCCCGCCTTGGCCTTCCGAAGTGCTGGTGTCCCAGGCGTGAGCCACCACACCCGGCCTGTTTTGTTTTTTTAAACTCTTACCTTGAAAGAATTAGAGATTTAATTGACAAAATAAACATTGAAACAGGCTAAATTATAATTTACATTAAGTAATTATAAGCTATGATTTTAATATACCTTTCATATCAGAGGTGAATTACTAGTGATGAATTATATCTTTAGATGTGATTGGAAAGATGTCTTTTGAACTCTGCAAAGTGGTTTTTAATTCTTTTAGGATGGGTGGGTAGGATGAAGTGAGCATTGTCTTTCATCTCTACTACTATTTTTGCAGTACCTATTTCAGATATCTCAAACTTAATCTTAACCTTACCCTGAAAATCTAGTCCATTCTTGATTACATTATACCTTATTGATTTTCTTGACTCTGCCATAATTATTTCCAGCCACCACCTCCATCTCTTCAGCTGACATTGTTGAAATAGCAAGCAGGTTACTGAAGATAATCCATTAGGTTAATGGAAAAAGACTAGAGAAAGATTTGGAAGTCATCAGCCCAGTTTATATTTGAAGTTACGAGCAGATTTCTTAGAGCCTACTTAAAGGGAAAAGTTACAGAGCAGCATATCCAGGAGAACATTCTGTGATGATGGGATTCTTTTCAGCCACAGCCACAGTTGGCTGTTGAGTGCTTGACGTGGTTAGTCTGACTGAATAACTCAATTTCTAGTTTTACTTTAAATAGCCAGGTGTACCTAGTGGCTGTCCTGTTAAACAGCACAGTTCCAGAGCTTTGCCTCTCAATATGCAAATAAAAACCAAACTTTTGCTTCAAAAGCTAAATATTGTTTAGGCATTTATGTTTGTCTTTAAAGAGAAGATGTTTCAGGGTTTCACAGATGTGACTGTCAACATTTTTAGCAGGGAACTGGGAGGAGAGGCAAGATGATATTAAAATTTAATTGGAGATACTCTAGGATTGGATAAAGAAGAGTACAGTGATTCTAAGTGCAAGATATGTGTAGGGGACTTCAAGTAGCTTGGTTTGTCACTAGAAGCTTATTTTAATGTTTTAGATGTATAAACATACTGAATTTGTGTTTCTAGGTCTTAACATCAGATGTTTCATAAATTAAATCTACAAAACTAATAAAATTCAAGTTCCCTAACATTAATTTAATGTGACATATGACATATTTTACAAATTGCTTGCAATATGAATATGGTATGAAACAAATTATTTTTTATTTTGGCTAGAGAGTTCTAGTATCTTGGAAAGACTCAGGTCTTTAATCACATTTCTCTATTCACCCAAAATGGATACATTTCAAAATAAAGAACATTATATTCTCTTGAATGGAATCAGTTGTATGTTAAGTCTGCCATTATTTATTTCTCATGAATTATCTTGGTTTAAAGTGGTAGTATGTTATTGTGAGTATAAACACAGACTTGGATTGTATAGGGCTGTATACTAGGTTCTCAATCATGATCCAGAAAGTACTTGTTTTAATTATCCTCAATAATAATAATTTTTGTGGAGAGCTCATCTATCTTGGCAATATCTGTGTAGTTTGAGAAACCCTTGGTGAAGTATCAGATTTGGATATATAGAAGGGGGCACAGTATGGAGACGATTTGGAAAGGGGTGAAACTAGAAGTAGGGAGAATAGTTGGCTGTTTTAGTCTGGAAAAATAAGATGGCCTGAACTAATCCTCTGGCAGGAAGTATGGAAAGGTGAGACCCGAGAAATTAGATATAAGTACCTGATGGTTACAGAAAGAGAATTGATGGCTGCAACAATTTTGGCTTTGGTCACTTGGGGCGGGGAAGTCAGGGAATAGGGGAATTAGGGCAAGTTTGGGGGTGGAGTGGGGCAGATGAGTTAAAATAGTTTTTTTTCTTGGACTTCCAGAAGGACCTTGGGGACCCCCAGGAATTCTCAGGTCACACTTTGAGAACTCCTTTCCCAGTGTTTTGTCATTGATAATGCCAAAAATAAGGACAAATGAAGTGTATCTTGTCATTCTGTAGGCCCGTGGATTAAACGAATAAATGAATCTTGTGGAGAGTAAGAGGACCTTCCAGAAAGGAAATAGGAGAATCAAGAGAATGTGGTACTACAAAAGCCTGGAAAACAAGGTTTTTCTTAGAGATCAGGGAGGATAGACGTTATCTATTGGATTTCCAGTATAAGCAACTGGTGACTTTACATAACCAGTTGATTATGAATAGAAAGGATCAGAAGTCCTATCTAGAATGCCAGAAGGTTTCTGGGAAATGAGAAATTAGAAACACAATGTGCCTGTTCTTTCAGATGTTTAAAATTTTATTACTTGGTTAAGTAATTTGGGCACAGAGTGAAAAATGTCTCCCTCTCTCCTGTTTCAGTCCCAGTCCTCCTCTTTAGAGGAAACTTGTTAATGAGACTTTTGTATGTCTATCTAAATGCTTATATGCATTTGCAAACATGTACACATGTGCATAAACCCTTTCCACAAAAACGGTTGGACTACTCTTAAGAAACTTGAATGAACAGTGAAAGAGAGAAGATGATACTTAGAAGAGAATGCATTATCAAAGAAAATGCTTGGAAGGAACCAATAGAGAGGCAGGGAGGTTTCTAATCTGGGCAACCATGGCTCAGACCTCCAGGAACCTTTGAATTGTGTGCAATTTTTTTTGTGTATACATTTTATTGTTGTTGAGACAGGGTCTCACTTTCTCGCCTAGAGGGAAGTGCAGTGGTGCCATCACAGCTCACTCAGCCTTGACCTCCTGGGCTCAGGTGATCCTCCCATCTCAGCCTCCTGAGTAGGTGGGGCTACAGGTGCAGGCCACCACTCCTGGCTGATTTTCTTGCATTTTTTTGTAGTGATGGTTTTGCCATGTTGCCCAGGCTGATCTCAAATTCATGAGCTCGACTGATCCACCTGCCTTGGCCTCCCAAAGTGCTAGGATTACAGGAGTGAGCCACTGCATCCAGCTTTGTATACATTTTTCTAAGAAAGCTTATCTTCTTCAAATTCTCAATGGAATCTGTAACTGAAAAATAATCACTTTTTTTAAAATCGGGAGAAGGAGCTTGGCAGAAGATGTGAGGGAGGAGGTGAAGAGCCATGTCACTTGCTGCAGCTCAGATTAGGCATTTGTTTGCCTATGGATTTTTCAGTTACTGAAGTTAATGCCTTACTGGGCTGACTTATTTCTACCTAAGGTACTCCATGGCCAGTTCATCACCATCAGAGCCCTGTGGTAGGACCATTGTGGTTACCAGCTCCTGGTAGGGCATAGAGTCGTAAGAACTGCCTCTTGGCTTCTACCTTCCTAGGATTCCTCCATCCAAATGGAAAACAAAGGCTTCATTTATTCCACCAACATTCCTGACCTATGGAGAAAGTAAAATTATTTCCAAAGATACTGATACTCTTTTTGTCAGTTGTTAAAGTCTTGCTCAACGGAGTGTCTTCTGTTCTCTGTAGATAAAGTTGGGCCAGGAAAGGGGAGCGAATAGGTTATAGGTGATAAGTCTAGCATTTCTAGACCCTAAAGTCCCTCCAAGGGATAAGTGTGGGCCACTGTTCAGTATGGGTTTCTATTAATTTGATACTGAAATTAAAAATAGAAGTGAGGAGCAAGTAGCTGCTATAGTTTGATGATTATTTTGATGATGATGATGATCTAGATATATGGTGCTGTGGAGACAGAAGTGGACAAGTTCTAAATCTCTTGAAAATAGGATTGACTGGTTTTGCTGATGAATTGTGTGTAAAGCATAACAGAAAAAGAGTACTTAAAGGTGAGTTCTTGGTTTTTAGATTAAGTGGGTAGATTGAGGTGCCATTTATTGCAGTAGCTTTAGGGAAATAATTTATATGAGTAAATAAAATCAATTTTGAATATTCAAAGTTTGAGATGCTATACAAAAACCAGAAGGAAAAACTTTCCTTATGGAGGGGGTAGCCAGTGTTAATTCCCTAAGGTAGATTGCGCTCATGAAGACAAAAAGGTAAGGTTGGCTGGAGCTTAGTTAGCGGGGTAGGAGTACTAGGTGAGGTTAACGTAGGCAAGCCTGGTCAAAACAGTCATAGGGCTGTGCCAGCCAGCATAAGGAATAGTATAGAATGCAGTTTGAGGGTTTTATGTAGGGGGAAATATGACTGCTTTGACTGCGTGTGGAAAATGTAGAGATATAGAGGTGGAAGTAGGAGGCCAGTTAGGAAGCTGTTTTATTTATCCAGGTGGGGGATGATGGTGACTTGGACAGTACTGGTTTAATGAATGAATAAAGGAAGAAAGGGTAGGATGTAGCAAAGGACACTAGAATGAATTTGTATTGATCTTGTTCAAATAACTTCTAATTTTATATATAGAAATAGTTTTAATGAGTGAATACATAAAGGGTATTTATCTTTAGCTGATAAATCTTTAGCTAATGAAGATAATCAGAAGGTTATTAGCTATTAATAGTACTGTTCCATTTGAGTCGTGTAGACATTGATTGGCTAGAGATTGCTAGGAAGCAAAGAGTGAACAGAAGAATGTTAGCCATGCTAGCAAATAGCCCTGCTGATGGGAATGATTTGTTCAGTATGGTATTAGCTTGATCATGTTATAAACGAGTGCTTCAAATGTGTCTAAGTGTGTGACAACTTTTTGAGAGGGTCTGGATTTGCTAATAATAAAGGTAGATTCGGAGACAGAATTGTCCATGATATGTATGGCTTTAACAAGATTTGTTTGTATGCCCAGGTGTTCTGTTGACAACCAAGGTCTATTTTTCCAACTTTTATAGGTCCTGAAGAGTTAACCTAACTTGTAGACTCCAGGTCAGCAATAGAATTAAGCCCTACAGCAAACCATTTGTGTCACTATTTCCATAGTTCTCCCAAGGATGTGTATATAACTCATGCCAACTGAGGAGTAAAGGAGATGATTAATTCCATACAATAACTGTCTGAGTAGGCTCTAGGATATCTGGTTGAAACTCTCTGGCATCTTTGGTGATGTCTGTTAATGACCTCACATTAACTAAAGCTCCAATAAGTTATTTTTTAAGCAGAACTCTTGAAAACTGTGTTTTCACTGATGAATTGCAATCCTTCATTCTTCTGTTAACAGGTGTAGTCCTTTTTAATGAGCTCAGAGTGTAATCCATCCATTCTATTAATATTTTAATATGCCATCGATCTCCTTTAAAAAAATCTTGTTCTCAACTTAGGATATTAGACTAAGTGGATTTTCTGCATAAACATCATGGATACCAGATAATTTTTTAACTTTTTGTAAAAGCCTGTGAAGTTGCACAAATTAGTTAATATAGAAATCACTGAATTATACATTTTAAAATGACGAGTTTTATGGTATGTGAATTAATTAAAATCTTATGAAGAATTGTAAGGCACTTCCATTGTTGGCATTTGATTTTGTGGAAAGATATTCACTATACCGTATATATTCTGGTGCAAATCTGCAGTTACTTTTTAGGACAGCCTTGATTTGACCTAAAGGTATCACTCAGGCACACCTTTGTTTGAATGAGGGGATAGGGTTGTTTCTGGGAAACCTTAACAGGGTAAATTTCTAAATTTCAATAGCATGTTCAATAACCTGCTTATATTAAAGAAATAGCTGCTATTTATTTAGAATTTATACCAACATGACTATAAACTATAAACTTGTTTTACTAAGGGCTGATTTTTTTTTTATGACTATATATTGATGGTCCAGTCAGTGCCTGGCACGTAGTAAGCACTCAGTATTTGTTCAATGAACAACTGAATGAAAGCTTCATTTTAGCAGCAGCAGCAGCAGCATAACGTGCATTATCTTATTTGATTTTTATAAGACTCTTACGCAATAGCTATTATTATTCTCATTTCCAGATGAGGCAAGTGACCTTATAGTCTTGCTTCTCAAATTGGGGCATGAGTATCTTTTGGGGAGTGTGTGGTGCATGCAAAAACCACAGAATTAACATGACACTTGAATAATATTTGGAAGTGTCAGTTTTATTTGAACATTTTGGGTGGTAGAGTAACATTTTTACCTTAAACATGGCTAATGTTTAAGGTAAAGGGCAAAATTTGCGTGAATTTTAAAGATAAAATGAGTTTACTAGGCTTGGGCCCTAGAATATATACAACTTGAACTGTCATACAGCTTTATTTCAAAGCACAGACTGAAAAAGAGTGGTATTTACAATATAGTATAGTGTAAGTCCCTGGTGTTCAAACTATGCTGTGTGGAGGCTTTACATGATACACATTGACATGGATGGTTTTAAAAGAATCCATTTTGATATCTTTAAATTCCATATACACTCTTTCCTTCAACTGATCTGAGAATGTAACCTATAATAGAAGTATACATTATTTTTTTCTGTAATTCTCCTTTATAGTCAACCTCCCATTTTACAGAACAGCATACTTCTCACTTGTATGCAATATTGCCATGGTACAAAATGATGGATATCTGATAAAGGGACACTATGAGATATTGGATTGAGAACATGAATGACTCAAACAGTCAGTTCTTTCCACAAGTACAGTTTTTGCTTTCTACAAAATTTAGAGGACTTTATGTAGATGTTGACTGATTTTTAAAATTTTTTGATGGTTCACTGTTACATTCTATCATATAACTCAGAGGGAGTTCAGAGAATCTGAATGACATGGAATAAAATTAATTCTATCTACTCATTTATGTGAACAAGGTTTCTTAGTGCTACATCTATAAAAAAGGAAGAATAGAGGCTCTACCTTGTCCCATTCTAGCAATTACTAATATTGAGAATATAAAACTATTTAAAAAATTCTTTAAGTTATATATATACACACACACAATAAATTTCTATCTTTTATATGTAATTATATATTGTAATGCTTTATTTTGGTCACTTATATACTAATAATTGTATAAACCAGAAGAAATTTGTTGTTTTATCATCAAGAGCTTTATGGTCACAGAAGGTTAAATAATTTCATGATATATAAATGATCAGTGAAAGATTATCAAGTTTAAAATGGAAAATGACTTTGGAAATGGAATTATTCAAAGAGCAAAGAGAATGAAAATTTATAACCATTGAGAGTTTGTTCATATATACATAGGTAATGGTGGGTATCTTTAGATTCTGTTACAGGTAACAGTTTATTATTGAAGTATTGGCATTTAAATTACTTCTGATAAGTGCACCCTTTGCAACTGATTAAAATATGAAATATTCTTGCTGACTTTAAAATGCAGGTCGGGTATATATATTTTCAGATTCCTTGTAAGGGGTAGAAATACAAAAATATTTGATAACCACTGGCTTATGATATGTGTTCTTCATCTACCTCTTTAGGTATTCTCTAGTATCCTTAATCATGTGAGATCACTGGAAGGTTACACAATAATTAGACCCTTTCAGACTCACCTTTACTGAGTTGTTCTTTAAGACTTATGTTCTTGGTTTTTATGGAAAGTCACTGAAAAAAGAAAAAGCATTTGAAATCTGCTTAATATTTGTTGTGAAGTTCAGTGCCTTTATTAATTTTCTTCTAGATTTAATACCTGGACTTTTTTTGTTTTCCTCATTATTTGGTATGTGTTGTCCTTTCTGACCATGATATCTGTAAATTGAATGTTTCTCTTTTTGCCCAGGCCCCTTGAACATTCAGATCCACATTTCATACTTGGCTCTAGTATCACTAGTGATCTTTTCAAAAGGGTATCTGTTTTTTCCTTGTCCTTGATTTTCTGATTTTAAAAATTAATTTTTATTGTGTATTTGTCCTTTGGGAGTGTACAAAAGACATATCTCAGATACTTATTGGAAAGATGGGAAGTAAAATTTTTAAAAATAAGAAAGATTTATCTTTATATTCCTCCCTGCAACTAGGGGAATAAAATAGATTCTCAAGAAAAATATTTTCAACCTAATACATTATTATGAAATTTATTAAATTTTGATTTGAGGGATAGTCTGTACATAGATTTGTCAAAGGTTGGAAACTTAGTTTTGATATTGGAATGTGTTTGCCAGTTTAATTTTGTAACAAAGAATTTCTGCTTCACTTTTCTTATATTGAAAGGGTAGCTTACATGTACATCAACAGCTTTAATCTTGTCCCATAAAAAAGTGTTTGGCATTTAACTCTGAAGTTGATGGTTGATTGGTTCTTTCATTCTAAACTGTAGAAAAACTCCAGACACACAACTGGGCATAAATTAATAGTGACTCAGGGCAGTCCTCAGGGTAGAGGTAATAGAATTTACTGTTTCTGTGACAGTTTCTGGGAAAACTTGTTAGTCCAGCTTTACAGATTACTCAACTTCATAGGCTATTGTTTTAGAATACTAAATTAAAGACATTTTGTTTTCTGTTGTCAGAGCTTCTAGGCCAGTTAAAAGGAGAAAAAATACTAAAAACCAAAATAAGATTGAAGAATAATGCGGCACATTTTGGATAATGTCCCATTCTGTGCCGATGGGGAATGAACTGTCTTATTAGACAGTGGAAGTTAATTGTATATATTGAATATTTCAGCCAGGTTTTTCTTTTAATTTTTTTTTACTGCACAAAAACATAAGTTAATGGAAAAACATCCATCTTACCAGTGTAGCATCAATAGCATCAATATTGTAGCATCAATAGTTTGACATATTCCATGCTTCCTCCCAGTCTTTAGGGATTCAGGATTCATAGTTTAGAACAGCTTAGAGTAGTTCCTGCTGCCTCCTGTCATCCTTGGTAACAATGAGAATCTCACAGACTTGAATATGTTTACACATGCAGACAGTTGCAAATACTTCGGTGTGTCTACTGAAGTAGACAGGTAATGCCACCTTTGTTCTAATACCAGCAGAGTATATCATTCTTTATCAAAGAATAAAGGCTAGGTGTGGTGGCTCACACCTGTAATCGCATCACTTTGGGAAGGTGAGACTGGTGGATCACCAAGGTCAAGAGGTTGAGACCATCCTGGCCAACATGGTGAAACCCCATCTCTACTAAAAATACAAAAATTAGCTGGGCATGGTGGCGCATGCCTGTAGTCCCTGCTACTTGGGAGGCTGAGGCAGGAGAATCGCTTGAACCTGGGAGGCAGATGTTGCAGTGAGCCAAGATCCTGCCACTGCACTCCGGCCTGGTAACAGAGTGAGACTCCTCTCAAAAACAAAAACGTTAAATGCCAAACAAGGTATATCGTTTAATAATACATACTGATTTTACCTAATTAGTGACAAGAAGTTCCCTATAAGCATTTATGTGTGAAGCTGCTTTAGGATTGAATATTGTCTCCTGTCTTTAATAGGTTGGGTGACTTCATTTAGGGCCTCCAAATGGTCTAGATATCATAAATCAGAGGTGTTCAAACTTTCTTTGCATCACAGAATGACCAGAAGAGCATTTAAAATGCGTATCCCTGAGCTTCACACTTCGTAGAGTTGGCAAACTTAGTGGTTACTTTGCCGCTTGTTGCCAAATTTACACATTATATATTTTTTGAAAATCCATAAAGATAAAGCTAAATACCTGAGAAATAATACTGTTAGAGTCATTTGAGATGCACATAGTTTTTAAAGGTAAGCAGAGACATTGGGAGAAAAAATGAGACAAAGGAATGACAGGATTGCCCAGTACAAACATAGAGGAGGGCTATGTTGTGTGGGGAGGGGTAGAGGTGAGGACACTTAGTGGATCTAAATAATACTGTAATTGTAACAATTGTCAGATTATTGTGAGGCTTACCTTTCTAGGCATGCTAATATTCTTTAAATAGAGGTCACAAACTCAGTGCCTACAGGCCCAGACAGGTAATGCAAATATGAGTTGTTGAGGAATGTTGCAACAGTAGACCCTGAGGCCACTAATGGACAGCCATTACAATCAGTCACGGCCTATTGTTGCCAAACCAAGTCCGTATTTCTAGATCTTTCAGTTTTTAAAAGAAGCTAGAATTCTGGATTTTATATGAAGACTCTAGATTTTTAGGTGCTGACTTAATTTATTAAAGACACTAAAAACTGAACACTCATCTCTGGGTTGGGCTTGATCCACCTGCCACCAATTCGCAATCTTTGTTTTAGAGCTGCGCTTCTCCAAGTGTGGTCCCCGGATTAGCAGCATCAGTATCACCTGAGACCTTAATAGAAACACAGATTCCTGGGCTCTCAGACCTGCCGAATGCCCAGTGCCAGGGATGAGACTCAGTCATCTGTGTTTTAACAAGCCCTCTGGGTGATTCTGATGCACGCTTATGCTTGAGAACCACTGTTTTGGAGCATGGAAGTTGATATTACAATTTCTATATGGGGTTAGTAGTAAAGATAGAAGTTCATCAAATATCCTATAAATGTATCAAATTTATTTCTGTATCAAAATTATATCAGATTTTTTTTGTTTTCAGGTTTATATAACTTTTCATCTTTTTTGCCAGAATCAGAACACACAATAATTGTGTTTTCTCCGTTTTCTTTCTTGTTAAGAGTATTGCAAATGAACTTAATAGCAGTTCTGTGCCACATTTTGACCTCACTGGAACACATCTTAGACTTTATTTATTGGTTGATTAAAACTAGATAAATAAGTATTGTGGCTTTCAGCTTCATTGTTAAGTCTCCTTTAAAAGTATTAAATATAATATTCAGTAAGTCTTCACTTAATGTTAATAGGTTCTTGGAAACTGACTTAGCCAAATGATGTATAATGGAACCTATTTACTCTAGGCTAACTGATATAACAAAAATTAAGTTCCCATGGCATATTTCTGGTCACAAAACATCTCAAACTTCTAAATAAAGACAAAAACACTTCTAATGATAAACATTGAAATTAATGTGAGCTCTATGCACATTTAAGAAAGATTAATATAAAAAAATTATTCACCCACTGATTTCAGTTCAGGGTCGTGGGTGGCCAGAGCCTCTTTCAGCACCTCAGGGTACCAGGTGGGACCCCACCCTGGACAGGACCCCATCCCATCACAGGTCATAGTTATACTTGCTCAGGCTGGGACCATGGGGATGCACCACTGAACGTAAAGTGCACTCACCTTCTCGAGGTGAGAGGAAACAGGAGTACGTAGAGAAAACCCAAACAGACCTGGGGAGAACATGCTAACTTCACACAGATGGGCTTAGGCTGGGAGTGGATTATTTTTTTTCTCATCATTGTTATAACAAAATGACATTGAACAAAACGACATTATTCAAAGACGTATGATACATTAAGAATAAGGAATACTTCCTTACCACGTTTTTCTAAATTGAGTTCTGTTTGCTGGAATTAGAATTTCCATTTCTACTTACCTACTTTTGTATGAAAGAGGTTAATTTATGTGGTTTTATGTAAGTCTGGCCTCCTAACTGCTGATCAAGTTGTTTATATTTTAATGCCCAAGTGTATCAGTGTCTTCCTCCATTTGCAGAATGTAGAAATGATTGCTATCCTGATTGTTATCCTTAAAGTTCTTCCCTGGGTGTGGTGGCTCACGCCTGTAATCCCAGCACTTTGGGAGGCTGAGGCCTGCAGATTGCTTGAGTCCAGGAATTTGAGACCAGTCTGGCAATGTATGGAGACCCCATCTCTACAAAAAATACAAAAATTAGCTTAGTGTGGTGGCACGTGCTTATAGTCCCAGCTACTCGAGAGGCTGAGGTGGGAGGATTGCTTGAACCCAGGAGGTCGAGGCTGCTGTGAGCCATGATCATGCCACTGTGCTCCAGCCTGGGCAACAGAGTGAGACCCTGTCTCTAAAGAAACCCCAAAGTTCTTTTTTTGTATAAACCAACAGTAAACATTTCTTCATTTAAAAGTTTTTAGTACCTTGCTAATCAGATACAAACTTTATATAGAGAATTTTCTTACACTTAAAAGTATACAAGGGCTGGGCGCGGTGGCTCACGCTTGTAATCCCAGCACTTTGGGAGGCCAAGGCAGGTGGATCACAAGGTCAGGAGATCGAGACCATCCCGGTCAATATGGTGAAACCCCATCTCTACTAAAAAATACAAAAAATTAGCTGGGCATGGTGGCGCGTGCCTGTAATCCCAGTTACTCAGGAGGCTGAGGCAGGAGAATTGCCTGAACCCAGGAGGCGGAAGTTGCGGTGAGCCGAGATTGCGCCATTGCACTCCAGGCTGGGTAACAACAGCGAAACTCCGTCTCAAAAAAAAAAAAAAAAAAAAAGTATACAAAAAGCTTTTTATTTATTTTGAGGAAACTTCATGCATGTATTACATATTAATGCTTTAAATGCACTTTGGAGTATTTAAAATGCTGCAATAGACTGAGAAGTTTGGAATAATTTAAAGTAATAGATTTTTGAACTAGAAGTCATCTGATTGTATTAATATTTTAAATAAAAATACGTTTATATTCACAGGGTAAACCAGACTTGAATACAACATTGCCAATTAGACAAACAGCATCAATTTTCAAACAACCAGTAACCAAAGTCACAAATCATCCTAGTAATAAAGTGAAATCAGACCCACAACGAATGAATGAACAGCCACGTCAGGTAAGGATCTAATTCGTTCTCCAATCTTATTTTTCAGAAAAATATCAGTATTTTTACCAGACATAATTCAAATAAATTCTGGTTAAAATGAAGCATATTTGGAAAGAAAATTGTTTTATGTCCTTGGCTATTACATGAATGCTGGAGTATGCAAAATTTAGGTCAAATGTTTTAAGAAAAAATATAATTAAGAATGAATCTAATTAATATTACGGACTAAATTTTTAGGCTTTTCGTGTGGTCATATACATCAGACTTGGTTCTGTCAATCTTAGTTTTTTAAAGATTTTCTTTCCAAGGATAATATCTCATAGAAGAATAAAGCATGTAGTTTGTGTTGCTTAGTTTAAAAATATTTTCTATTATTTGGAAGCTAAAACTACTTTTTATTCTGATTTCTTATTTCGTGAAATCTGTCCCACCCCTTTTGAAAAACAGAATTAGATAAACTTTGTCAATATGATATATTGTCCTGTGACTTCCATTTTTGTACAAATTCAATTAATTTTTCTCTTTCTTTATTGCTTCAAGCTGTATTCCACCAGAATCTTTTCTTAGAAAAAAAAAGCATTACATGAAAGGCCTCCCTGCTGCCTAATAATGCCATATAGCCCGGGGAGGGAGACTGGACAAAATGCTTAAACCTTCCAAGTAATCTTGCTTATTCACTCCCTAATTGTGGTCATAAAGCCTAGGTAGTTCATGAATTTTTAGTAGCAATTGGGGTGAGGGAGTGGAGGGAGAAACATCTGTGCATTTTTTTTCCTCTCCTTTCTCTGCCTCCTCCCACCTGAGTCCACCTAAGGATTAGAAACACTGATTTACCTACGGCGATTATCTTTTGCTCTCGTATTCCCCTTTTAGATGTCTCACTCCACCTTTTCATTTGAATTTTGTTTTTCACTAGTCCTCCAAGTGTCTCATCTCCAGACTTCATAAAGGATTGGGCCAAAACTTTCAGACAGTTGCTCTTAAAGAAACTACATAAAGAAATTCAGTTCCCACATCCTCTGTAGTGTTTTTTCCTCTTCAGGTGAGCCAGGAAAACAGAAGATATTTGGAGCCACATTGGATCAGCATCTTGCTATAGATGTCTCAAGATTTGAAGTTCTAAACTTGCTTTACTGTTGGTCCCCAAGAGATTCAACAGGGGCCATGTAAGTGTATCACATCCAACATAAAAGATGCGTACCTGCATGTGCCTTTAGGCTCTTGTCACCACTTAGGTTTTCTTTGGGCCATTCAGCTTTCTGTGTGAGGCTTTTCCCTTCTGTTTTACTCCCACACCCAGTGATAGTCACCAAACCACTGGAAGTTGCAGTATATTCATTACAACAGGGAAGGAATTCTGCCATTCTGAACTTTGGCCGCCTTGACAAAGTCATTCCCTGGTTGTGTTCTTTCTCAGATACTATCTAAAGTCTTGAACATCTTGTCCTTTGACTTTTTGGTGATTTAAAAATCATTTCCCCGCAAAGGTATTTATTAATTGAAAATTTTGAAAGTATGTAATTGGGTAAAACAGATTTGCTCCAAAAATTCTGAAAGATAAAGAAGGTGGAATGTAATCTTTAATTAAAAATGTTGTTCCACGTTGGAAATTTGAGTTGCCTTATTGAGATCAGATAGTATTTAATAGATTTTATCCTCATCTTTTCTTTGCCAAATCATTCTCAATATAGTCTATAAACCCAAATGTTTTATTTAAACATCAATTGATTAGTAAATTCTGGCCATTTTAACAGTAATTTAATTATTTTCTGCACCTAAATTCAGTCACCGTTTAAAAAAAAACTCTAGTATTTATTTACTGGGTGTTTATCTGGCTATAAAGATATTGGTAACTTAGAAGTTTAAAGTTGAAATAACCAGACTAGTTGCTCCTTGTTCTTTGGTATGTTGAATAGTTTTAAATTTTCTGTCTTTTATTATGGTGTATGAGATTATTCTCAAATGAAAGGTATGCGTCCAAAATGCTAAAGTTCCATCTCCTCTGTCTCTCCCCAGAAGCTTATGTCATTTCAACCCAGATCTTTTCAGGGTTTAATCTTCCTCTTAGCTTGCATAGACAGGAAGTGTTAAAATTTTTTATTGGGCCACTTCTCCAAAAGCTTTGGCTGTTTTTTACTTTATCCTTATGGTACCTGACAATTTTTGTTGGATGCTTTTGATTATGCTAAGACATTAGTTGTCTTTTCTCTTTCTTTATCTTCAGTGTAAGAATTGAGATAATATTTGACCTCTGTCTCACAAATAGGACTGTACATTGGGCAGAATATAGGAAAATAATACAAAGACAATTTTCGTATTAATGTTTTAAAAATCATGATCTGTTATCCCAAGTATTCCAGTTTAGATTCAGTTAGTTAGTAAAAGGAAGATGTTGGTTTTAATTCTATTTTGATATACATATGGCAGATGACTGTTTATCAGCTATTGTTATTGAGGAGATAGTTGGCAAAATATACATAGGCAAAAGTGATTCTTCCAGTTTTGCTATCCATTACTTGGATTCATTGACTCAGTTGGTAATATAAATTGCCAAATATTCCATTTGGAGAAGTTATTTTTATCATAGAGTAAATGAATTAGACAATGAGGTTTCTATTTTTGAGGTTTGATAGATAGAAATGTTTTTATTCTTTAACTATATCAAATTCTTTTAATAAGATGCTCAAGATAGTGGTATTGTCATTCCTTTTAAAGTGTTGAATTTTGAGGCCTATAACTGGGATGAGGTTTCTGAATCTTAACTAGGCTCTACCGTGAAAAGATCTGAAATCTTTAATTTACATGAGAAGCAATCATTAAAAATAATAATTCTGTCTTTTATAACCAACATCCTATGCCCAGGTCATATATATGGCAGCCTAATTTGAGCCTAATTTGAATTCTATAAAATATATAAATTATGAATTTTTAATGTATTGACTCTTTGAAAATGCCTTAGCTTTAAAAGTGCAAATTAGGGTATGTAAAGAAAAGTATTAAACAGAATTCAGCAGTGAGTTCTACTTATAATTAAAATTATAAGGTAGTGATGGAATTTGTAAAACCTAGTTATAATAGGGTAGTAGGCAGCCATTTTTGTATATAGCATCAGAGTATTTGATGATTGCTTATCTTTTCTTTAGATTAAAAAGACCTCTGTAGTAGAGAGGAGGAAACTCTACCAATTATCAGACTATTATCCCAAACAGTAATCACTGAGATATCTTTATTCAGCTCAATGCATAAAACACATCTCAAGATCTTTTTAGTCTAATTGAGTTGTAATTTTTGCTGGTAACAATGCCTTTTCTAGTTTACCCACTGCATAATATGAAGAACTATCATTTCTGTTTCTTACTTTTTTGCTGCTGTCATCTTTGATACTATCTAGTTTCTTGATTGCTTCTTTTTCTCTTTTAGCCTCAAACCAAAGAAGTTTTATCTTTGAACTATTACTTCTTACTTTTAAGTATTAGATTATAGAGGGCTAATAGGCTTTTGGTGTTTTTGACAGTCTTTGAATATTAATTACGTTTCTTACAGAATATTCACTTTTTTTGTAGGAGTAATTGTTTAATAGTGAAGAAGTAGACTTGAATCTTCCACTTGATCTTAGATTTTTTTTCCTTTTATTTCATTTTGCCAATTCGCATTTCAAGGATATGAAACTTTCCTTTACCCACTTCCAGAAGCCAGCCTTTTCTTTTAGAAGGAATTAAATGTATTAGAAGAAACTTTCCTGATGAAAGATAAATTTTTAAAATGTGCATTTTAACGATATTTTGTATGAAAAATGCATAAAATAGTTCAGCTTTCAGTTGCTAAAACCCAGAGGGTTACTATTTCAGGCATTCTAGCAACATTTACTTGTTTCTAATCTCTAACAGTTATTTCTAGTACGTTCTCATTATAATGTTCTTAATGAATGACAGATAGGCTAAAGCACAGAGTCTCATGGAGGATATTATATTCCTTTGCTCTGCACAGAAAAATTGGCTGCCTGGACAGAGAAAATAGAGGATGTGTCCTATAACACTTAAAAGTATTACTCTGGGTAATGTTGGGAAGATGCCATATACAAAGTGCCAAATGAATAGTAGAGTAATACAGGCAGGTGCTATAGGTGTTCAAGAAAAGTGAGGTTACTGTTGCTAGGAGGCTTGAAGAAATCTTTAGAAAAGGCATGAGATATATGCTGGACATATTTTTAAAATGTAAAAAATATTTTGTAACAATATTTTATGTTTCCTTGGGCTAGATTCCCAGAAATATAATTAGTGTGAATATTTACATTTTTGATACATACTAGGAAATTGGTTTCCAAAGGGTTATACCAAATTAAAAGACTATAAAAAAGCTACGTCCATTCCAGTTTCAGCTTACCTTCTATAGCAGCAGTCTCCAACATTTTTGGCACCAGGGACTGGTTTCATGGAAGACAGTGTTTCCATGGACCAGATGAGGGGGAGGGGGATGGTTTTGGGATGAAACCATTCCACCTCAGATCATCAGGCATTAGATTTTTATGAGGAGTGTGCAAACTAGATCCCTTACACGCACAGATCACAATGGGGTTCGTGCTTCTGTGAGAATCTAATGCTGCCACTGATCAGACAGGAGGTAGAGCCGAGGCGGTAATGCTTTACCTTCTGCTGTGCTGCCCAGCTCCTAACAGGCTATGGATTGGTACCTGTCTGTGGTCTGGGGGTTGAGGATCACTTTTCTATAGCTTTGAGTATTATTAGTACTTATTTTTGGGGGGCGGGTAATTCAGTTGTTTAAAAGGGTATTTTATTTTAAATTTATATTTCAATATATGTAAAATTAAATAGACTGAGGCATTTGTGTTAAAATTTGAAAATGAGAAACATTTAGATCATTTTTAACTAGAGAGTAGCTTTTATATTATCCATCTGAACTGAACTTAAAGGTATCTCCTGGTGGCCAAAAGCTATTCCAACATCTGTACTCTGCAGATGCACTTCCTCCTTCCTTCTCAGAGACCTCATCCAATGGAGTATGTCAGTTACCATTTATCTTCAGCCTGTCTCTAAACTGGCTTCTTCTTCAAAACATTTAAATATATTCAAATCCACTCATCTTAAAAAACATTATACACCTTACTCCTTCTCCCCTTTTAGCATTTGTTCTCTTTCTTTTCTTGTTAAAGTCAAACTTCTTGGCATTGTGTCCATTTACGATCTGCTTTACCTCTGACTCAATGTTTTCTATCTCTGAAATAATAGCTTTTGTTCTCGCTGAAACTGTTCTTATCAGGATCGCTGATGTTCCTTTTTAAACTGAATGGACAAGTTTCAGTCTATAAATTTCTTGCCCTGCTTTAACATTAAACAAGGTGACTACCCCTCTTTCTGAAACATTAGCTTTCATTCTTTGACTCTATACTTTCTTGGTTTTCCTCTATACTTTTCTATTTTCTCAATCTCCTTCTTAGGTTCTTCTCTCTCTATCTGTCTTTTAAAATGTCGTGGTTTCCCAGGGGATACTATGCATTCTTGTTTGTATGTAAACCCTCTAGGGGTGATTTCATTCATTCCTATGGCTTCAGTTATCGTCCATATGTTAATGATTCCCAAATTTATGTCTTCATCCTGAGCTTCAGTCATTTGTGTCAATTCACCTACTAACATTGCTCACTTGAAAGTCTCACCAGCACCTGTAATTTATCTCTTTATCTCTCTAAACTCCTTTGTCATCCGATCAAATCTGCCTTTTATTAGATGTGCTTTATCTCAGTGAAAAGACCGCTGTCCACTTGGCTGCCTAAGCTGGAAACCCAAGCATCATCCTTGATTCTTCCTATCTTTCACCTCAAGCATCTAGTTAGCCAGCAAGTCCTATTGATCCTACCTCCTGAACGTTCACTTACTGCATTCTGATACCAGGTAACTATCATTCATTTCATCTCATCTCTCTCTCTCTGCTTCTTGTCTTTTTTTTTTTTTTTGGAGACAGCATCTTGCTTAGTCACCCAGGCTAGAGTGCAGTAGCACAATCACAGCTCACTGCAGCCTCAACCTCCTGGGCTCAAGTGATGCTCCCACCTCAGCCTCCTGAGTAGCTGGGACCACAGGCACATACCACCATGCCTGGCTAATTTTGTGTTTTTTATAGAGATGGAATTTCACTATGTTGCCCAGGCTGGTCTTGAACTCCTGGGCACAAGTGCTTCTTCTCTTATTCCCTAACTTCTCTCTTCATATTGCAGCCAGGAGTTCTGCTGGGATGATGGTCTAATAGTGTTAATAGTGTTACACTGCTGAAAACTCTTTAGTGCTTTCTGGTAGCTTTTAGGGTAAATTCAGAACACTTTAACATAACTGACATAGCCCTTCATGATACGGCTTTTGCTTACCTCTCTAGCCTCACTTTGTTCTCTTATTCTACATATGGAACATTTTTCAGGTTTTTGAATATGCTATTCATCCCCTACCCCTGACCGTTGCACACCCCAATCAAATTTCATGCTGTTTCCTTTCCTGCCTTCAGTTGCCTATTTCTTACTCATCTCTCAAGTTACATCAAGAACTTAGATGTCACTTCTTCTGTTCAGAAAACTTCTGATTTACCAAGTTTGGATTTGGAGACCATCCTTAGTGTTTCATCTTTCTTCTTTTCTGATCACAACTGTATTGGGCTATTCATTGCTTTTTCACATTTCTCCATTATAGTGCTTACTATGTAAACTTGTTGAATTAGTGAATTAAATTATTCATTCATTAAAAATTATTTTTTGAGCCTTCACCTTGTACTTTTCTAAACAGTGGGATACTGGAGTGAACAAGACAAAGTCCCTGCTCTCATGGAACTTTCCATCTAGTGTGATGATAGGAAGTGAGTCAGACAAATACATGTATATATAATGTATCATGTTGTGATAAGTACAATGAAAAAACACCAGAAGAGTGACAGAGCATGTCATCTTCAAAAGCAGAGAAGTATGGAGGAACATTATAGACAGAAGTTTTAGTCTGTCAATGGTATGTAGTATGAGGACTGACAGGGTTAGGAGATTATTAAAGAAACTTTACAGGAAGTTAGGGCATAAATGATAAGGGTGTGTTTTATGCTGGTCATAAAATAATTAACAAAATTTATTGACTTATCAGCTCTGCCTATATGAAGAATCTTAAAGTGACTGGGAGAATGATGTCACTGACAGAAATATGGACATACTAACGGGTAGCTCAGTATTTTTAAATAATAATAAAATATGAATTTGAATATTAGAAAATTTAGGCTCTTAAAGTCACTGTTGCATGTTCAGCTAGTAAAAGATGATAGGTTGGAGCCCAGGAGAGTCTGGAGATATGGTCAGTCTTTATGGAGGGAAGAATTGCAATCGAAACATTATATGTAGATTTTTAAAAATTAAGGAACGAGGCTGGATGCAGTGGCTCAATATCTGTAATCCTAGCACTTTAGGAGGCTGAGGCAGGCAGATCTCTTGAGGCCAGGAGTTAGAAACCAACCTGGCTAACATGGTGAAAATACACCTCTACTAAAAATGCCAAAAATTAGCCACATGTGGTGGCACGTGCCTGTAGTCCCAACTTGGGAGGCTGAGGCATGAGAATTGCTTGAATCTAGGAGGCAGTGGTTGTGGTGAGCTGAGATCAGGCCACTGCACTCCAGAATGAGACCCTGTCTCAAAAGAAAAGAAAAGAAAAAATTAAGGAATGCATAGGCTATTCATTCATAGTTACCAATAATTATAATGTATTTTTCTAGTTCATTTTAAAAACATGACAACTGTTATGTAAAAGGATCTGTGAAATTTTTTTTCCTCTAAGTAACAGGAATACAGATGAAAAAAATCAAATAGTGTTTTTAAAAATGACTTCTCAAAACAGTAGTTTATTACTACAGTTGTTTAAGTCTTCTAGGCTCTGCCAGAAACATTTATTCTTAATTCTTATCATATCTCTTTATAATTCTCTCATATTTCTAATTAATATACTTATTAGGCTATGTCTTTGTTGATTTTAGTCATTATTTCTTTACTTTCCCCAAGGATAGATGACTACATAGTTCTGTCTCTCTGCCATCATGCTCCCAACCTAGATGTATCGTAATTTTAGGTAAATAGGTTAAATAGTCAGGGTTTACATTATTATGAATGAATTTTTTTCTGGGTAGGGTAATTAATGCCCTGCCATCACCACTCCTCTCTGTCATAATTCTTTGTTGTTTTTAATCGTAATAACTGTATGTTAGGTTTTCTAATATAATTATAGCTAACCTTTTCTGATTTTAAAATTTCTGCCACATGCCCATCAGTGATATTTTCCTGATGCTGCTAGGATATAAATCTGTGGATCAACAGGGGAGAGTTAATATTTTTGTAACATTAAGTGTTACAGTCCACAAATCTTATATATTTCTCCATTAAAGTTTTATAGTTTTCAGTCTAATGATCCTATACATCTTTAATTGATTCTTAGATATTTTATGTTACTATAAATGGTATCATTTATAAAATTTTTATATTCTAATTATCTTTTGCTAATATTAGAAATAAATCAATTTTGTATATTGACTCTGAATTTAGTTATCTTTCTAAATTATTAAGTCGTCTGTGATTCTTTTGGACTTTACATGTGAATAAACATGTGATCTGTCAATGAGAGTTTCCTTTCTTTCCTAGCGATCTTTAAACCTTTGATTATTTTTGTCCTTGTTTTATGTTACTGGTTAGAACTTCCAATACAATCTTGAGTAGAATTAATGATAACAGATATTCTAGTCTCATTCATGATACCGGGGAACATTTTTAATGTTTCTCCATTAAATGTGATACTTGCTGTAGACTTTTTTGTAAATACTCTTTGTCAGATTAAGGAAATTTGCTTCTATTTCTGTTTTACTAAGAATATTTCTCATGAATGGATATTAAATTATATCAAATTATTTTCCTCTACCTAGTTAAGTGATCAAATAATGTTTATTATTTATTCTGTTAACACAGTGTATCATATTGATTGGTTTATGTGATTCATTTCACTGCTTGATGTTTTCGAATGTGAAACAGATCTAGAATTCTTGGAGTAAGCCTAGTGTGCCTGTAATGTATTATGATTTTTATCACTATTTAGAGTTGCTATTATTAAGTTTAGGATGTTTTACATTTATATTCATATTCTAAATTGACATGCATTTTTCTTTTCTGGTAATTTTCTTCTCAAGCTTTAGTATCAAGGTTTTTCTGGCTTTGTAAAATGAGCTCAGAGGTGATTCCTCTTCTTATATTCTCTGGAAGAGTTTGTGTAAAATTAGTTCTTTTAAAAAAACAAAAAAAATTTCTTTTTGGAGTAATTAATTGGAAAGTCATTTCAGCCTAATTTTTTTATGGAAAAATTTTAAATTATAGACTTAGGCCAGGCGTGGTGGCTCACACCTGTAATCCAAGCACTTTAGAGGCCAAGGTGGGCTAATTTTTTTCTTTGTTTTTGAGACAGGGTCTTGCTCTATCACTCAGGCTGGAGTGTAATGGTGCGATCACAGCTCACTGCAGCCGTGCCCTTCTGGGCTTAAGTGAGCCTCCCACCTCAGCCTCTGGAGTAGTTGGGACTACAGGTGTACACTGCCACGCCTGACTAGTTTTTAAATTTTTGCTGCTTTTTGTAGGGTTAGGGTCTCAGTATGTTATTGCTCAGGCTTCAATTTTTAAAATAGGTACATGGAAGAATATTCATATTTTCTATTTTTTCTTTCTAGTTATGTGTTTTTCTAGGAATTTATGCATTGTATAATTTTCAAATTTAGTGGCATATGGTTGCTTATATATTTCTAGTAATATTTTTAATGTTTGCAATATCTATTGTGATATTCTTTTTTCTGATATTGGTAGTATCCAAATGAAAAGTGGAATGAAGTATTGGGGAGATCTTTCCTGACAAGTTTTGAACTCAGTCTATATATGAGCTTTTCCTCCTTGAAATTCAAGTCCAATTCTGTCAAATTTCTTTTTATAAGAAAACATTTCTTTTATAGAAGATATTTCTTTATAATGGATTATGCCTCATCTTACTTGACACTGTTGCCTTGAAGTAATCTTAAAGTACTATTGGGATCTTTGTTTTTTTAATGCCTGTATTTGTTTGCTATTTCTTTGCACTTCCTTTTTATTTCCAGCTTTCTGAGTCTCTTTATTTTTCTGTCTCTTGCATAAAACATATAGTTGAGTTTTTTTTATTTGTTTAAAAATATGATCTGAAGGTCTTTTTTCTTGATTGATGAGTTTACCATTACATTTATTGTCATTATAGATATGTTTGGTCTTAATTCTATCACTGTGTTTATATACTGTTGTTAATACTTTGTCATTATTTTTTGATATATTTTTGTTCTGTGGTCTGGGTTTTTCATTTACATGTATACTTCTGGTAATTTTGAGGATTTGTAACCTGATTTTAATTCTAGTAGCTGATTAATGTCATATTCCAAATAGTGCATATGTACCCTATTTGTCAGTTTATTGGTATTAAAAAGGAAGAATGGCTGGGCATGGTGGCTTATGCCTATAATCCTAGCACTTGGGGAGGCTGAGATGGGAGAATTGCTTGAGGCCATGAGTTTGAGGCCAGCCTGGCAGTAAAATGAGACTCCATCTTTATAGGAAAATTTTTAATAAACTAGCTGGCACAGTGGTGTGGGCTTGTAGTCCCAGTTACTCAGGTGGCTGAGGCAGGAGGATTCCTTGAGCTCAGGAGTTCTAGGTTGCAGTGAGCTGTGATCATGCCCACTGCATGCCTGACTCCTGCTTGGGCAACAAAATGATACCCTGTTTCAAAAAAAAAAAGTAAAAGAAAATAGTGTCAGTGTCCTACAAAAAGAGTAGAAATTAAGTTACACTACGAAATTAGTTTCAAGAAAGCTTTTCTTAAGGGCATATCTTCTTATAAACAACTAATGATAATCCTTATCTATTAGAGATCCAAGTTCCTGCAGTTGAGTGGGTTTTGAAATCATCAATTCATTCATTCCACAGCATATATTGCTGATTAACAGATGCTATATAAAGAAAAAAGTCGAACATGTTCCCATCCTTATAAAACTTTGAATCTAATAAGAAAAACCAACACTAAACAAGTAATTCCAAGTATACTGACGTGTGGCAAATATGTGAAAAGTATTGAAGGAGCACATCTAAGTTCCTATATGAACTTATGTATTAGTAAGAAAATGATTATAACTTTTTCTGTGGGAGGAGCACGTGAAAAATCTACGCACCATGAATGATACTCATTCCATGGTCATCGTAGGATAATTGTACCTTTTTAGGCACTTGACAAGTACTATATGCTCACTGTGTGTAAGTTAGAGAGTATTCGTGGCAAAATTTAGACAAACAACTACAGCAAATGGCTACTGCACCTCTCCATGAACCCTGAAACTTGCCCTTTGCTTTATTCATCCATCCTGTTTAGCCCAAATTATCTTTTGCTTTAACAAGAGATCACATTGTAGTTTGCACAGCCACATGAAGGAAGCTTGTCCTTGGTTTATGCATAATTTTCTTGTCATTATCCAGCTTTTCTTCTTAGGCCACCCTTACAAAATAAGAGGATAGCTCATACTTGATCTTTGATGTTTGCAGGCCATGGTATTTAAGTTAAGTTGTTTTTGCTGACCATAACTAGACAATTCAGATACTATATAGAGTTGCCTTGAAGTAATCTTATAGTAATTGGGATCTTTGTTTTTTTTGCTGACCATAACTAGACAATAACTAAATTGTCTAGTTATGGTCAGCAAAAAACAAAACAAAGATAAACTGCTTTATTTTAAATATTGAAATAAAGCAATTTATAAACTGAACAGTGAATTTCTTCTTGGCAAGAAACACCATTCATCCTTGTAGCCCTAACCCAGTATCTCATATATTTAGCTTTTTGAGAGTGAGTAGAAAGTACACACTTTCTGGATTTTGCTTTAATGGATAATTATGTGACAACAGTCTCTATTATTTGATTAGATTTAGTATATGCCTTATGAAAGTGAATAAGATATTCATTGAATTTATGGATTCCTAACATTAGAAAAAATTCTGAGCAATTTGATAAAAGATTTGTATTCTTGAAGAACTTTCTCATATTTTATTCCTGTTTTGATACCCTGAGAGAGATCTGACGGTTATTAGAATTTCCGGTTTACTAGTGAAAATATATGCAAAGAGATTAAGTGCTTTGCCCAAACACACCTATTTAGTGTTTGAGCCAGGATTAAAGCATTTAGCTGCCAAACCAGTACTTTCTATCACCCTGTCCTCCCTCTACTTAGCCAGAAATGCATCCCACAAACATCTGAGTGCTAATTTTGTGTCTAGCATCTTGCTCTTGACAGATGTAGATTGCAGATAAAACTCTTAAAATGGTGAGATTTTTAAGGTAACTAAAGCATTAACACTTTTGTCCTCATATACTTTAAAAAGTATATCACGTATCTTATGCATTTAAATTTTTTTCATTAGAAAAAAGAAATGCTCATAGTCTAAATTTTTGACTGTTAATGTTAGACATTTTAATTTGTTGCTTAATGGTAGTAAAGAATACAGAAACATACAGAGAACCATCATGAAAGGTCCTCAGTCCCCTGACAGCAGGCTAATGTATCAGTGAAGTAGGACAGGGGAGGCTTGAGCTAGGCATTGGATTTGGTAATGAGGTTATTGTGACCTTGGGCAAGGTCGGTGTTAATATAAATAAGAGGGGCAGAGCCTAGGTTAGGAGGAAAAGAATTAATAGAATGTGAGGAAATAAGACAGAAGATCTCCCCACTAGTGGAAAGGGAAGATAAAGATGGTTTGAGGGGGAAGCAGTGTGAATAAGGACATGTTTTAAGTTGTCAGTGTTCAAGTGCCTTTGTCACTTCAAAGGAAGAAGGCCCAGGAGAGGGAGGGAAAAATGAAAAATGTGAGAAGAGAAGTTGGGCAGATTGATGGGGCAAGGTCAGGAGGAGGTAGAAGATGTGATCAAGAGCGCAGGTGGCGGGATAATCTTAGAAGAGCAGCAGGATTCTTATTTCTCTAAAATGAAAGGAGATCTGAAGTAGAAAAAATGAGGTTCACAGAGGCTCTAGGCCTTCAGGCTTAGCGCCTGGCTTTTCTAGTCATTCTGAGGTCGCTCTACAGGCTTCTTGGCTTGGGGGTTAATATACAGCTTATGGTGTCCAAAATAAACAATTAAAAACCAGGAGTTTGGATATGTAGCAGTTTTAGATGAACTTCCCTTAGTTTCATTATTGAAATTCACCATGTTTCTCTGGCCAGTTTATTTTTGTTCTAATGGAGATTATAATTTCAAAAGGGAAGATGCATTTTAAGACAATGCATGAGGACTAAAATAAGTTTTAAGTTTTCGTGTGGCTCGGTTTGGTGAATTTTCTCTGGTTTTTATGTAAGAATTAGCCAGGCCTACTGAGAGCTGCATGCTAATTTATGGAAATTAACATGTTCCAAATAAATCTGTCTGTTGTATTTTGCTATTGTACCTGCATTTGAACACTTAAAGCTATTCTAAATGGAGCTGTGCCTTTCTCAGTAGTCAGTGACAGATTCTCACATGTGGGAACCCCGATCCTGTGGTAAATAAGAGAGCTTCTTCTAAAATCTCTATATACAGACACGTTCTAGTTTACAGATTGTGATATAAAATTTCATGTTTGGAACTCTACATCTTCCAATAGAAATTATATTATAAATGGCACTAGTGTCCCAGACCCACCCATAAAAGACCATTTAATCTAAAGTGTATCTGAATTATTAAAAATAATTACAACCATATTTCTAGCAGCAAATATGTTGACTAACAGCTTTCTGAGGTCTGAAACGTTTCTCTTACTTGTGCTTTATCTTACTGTCCAGAATGCCTGGGCTTTCTACCACTCCTAGTTGTCTGACAATAAAAAAAAACCACCCACCTCTTAGGCGTTTAGATTGGTTCTTCTAAGGTCATGAATGAGAAGCTGGGAGAGACACTGCTGAGAACTGAGAGGGCAGTTGCAGTGCTGGTGCATACTGGCGGGGGCCCTCCTTTCTGTTTCTGCTGTGAGATCTGGGTGCCTGCCTTTATAAACCTCCTATATCCCTAACCTTTTTTTCTTTCTCTGGACCAGTGGTTCTCAACTAGACATGATTTTGCTTTCCCCATTTCCTCTTACTGCCCACTCCCCACCTTCCTACCTGGGCACATTTGGTAATGTCCAGAGACAGTTTTTTGGTTGTCACAACTGGGGTGGTTCTACTGACATCTTGTGGGTATAAACCAAGCAAGTTGATAATCATCTACCCCCAAATGTGAAGAATGCCGAGACTGAGAAATTCTGCTCCAGATAGTTGCTACTGGTTAGGGTTGTTTTTTCCTTTTTTGATTCATTGCAGCATAGAAATATAGTCTGTGTTCCCTGATTCTCTCCCACCTTCTATTCTTGAAACAAGCTCACAGCTCTTTTGAGGTTTTTCTGAGGGCTTTACTATCATCACAGCATGGAACTAGATGGACTAAAAATAACAAGAAAATTATAGTTTTAGGAATTCTTGATTAAAAGCTGTCCATGCTCTCCACTGGACTTTAAATAAAGCAGAATTCTGCTCCTTCTCTAGGCTTTAGTCCTTTCCTCCCTGTGATGGTTTCCTCATTCCCTGGTCTTCCAACCTTCCTTACCCACACTGTTCCATTGTGGAGAGCCTTGGCAGTCTGTTCATTGCAGTGAGAAATGACAGGGATGAAAAATCCATGTGTTATTTTAATGAGGAGTTAAGGGAAAGTTCCTTTGTATTGCATAGATCCAGCCAGAACTGTTTTCTGTTGTTCTTCTTCTTTTAAGAAAGTTTCAGGATGAGATTACATCCCAGCATTTCCTTAAGTACTGCTGCACAGCACAGGGATCTCCTTTCTCTACTCTTCTTTCCTTCTTTCTACTGCTGCCCTGTACTTGCCACCAATGCCAGCTTCGTGGACATGTGACCTGTGCAGTTACACAGGACCTTGTGCTTACAAGAGTGCCTCACTTAGAAGGAAGGGCCCATGCCTGGTTTAGTGTTCTTCTGCTTTACCCTGGAAATTCTTAATATATTTTTAACAAGTCTCTCTTTTTTCTTTTGAGATAGAGTCTTACTCTGTCACCCAGGCTGCAGTGCAGTGGCACGATCTCACCTTGCTGCAACCTCTGCCTACTGGGTTCAAGCAGTTCTCCTGCCTTAGCCTCCTGAGTAGCTGGAATTACAGATGCCCACCACCACTCCCAGCTAATTTTTGTATTTTTAATAGAGACGAGGTTTCACCATGTTAGTCAGGCTGGTCTTGAACTCCCGATCTTGTGATCTGCCTGCCTCAGCCTCCCAAAGTGCTGGCATTGCAGGTGTGAGCCACTGTGCCTGGCTGAGATCTCACATTTTTATTTTGTTCTGGGCCCAGTAAATTATACAGCCAGTACTGTTTACCAAAGTACTCCCAACCGACCTTAGGTCCAGGTGAGAGGCAATCTGACTTGGAGGAGAGGAGGAAGAGGAAAAATTTAAAAATATTTGTAGTAGCAAGAAGTCCTCAGCTGAAAGGGAAGGGAGGAAAGGGCAGATTCATATTCGTGTGCTCAGACTCTTCATTTGCTAATACTTACCTTTCAGAATTGATTCTTTTTGCTTTTTTTATGCTTACCAATTTTAACAAAATGACCAACTACTTACTAAGTGCTATTGTATGATCAGCAGTGTGCTACAGGCCACAGGTGAAACAAAATAGTAAAATGATTGTTGCTATGTACTGGGCGTGTTCAAGTGTTTATAAAACCTCCTCATTTTGTTCCCATAACCCTTTGAGACTGCTTATATTCTCCCATTCCATACAGTATGAAACCGAAATTTAGAGAGGTCAGTTGTCCAAGTTTATAAAGCTAGTGAAAAAGCAATTGGTTGGTCAGATTCTAAAGCCCAATCCCATTCATCTCCTAATATGTTAGATATTCCTGTCCTGAGGGTTGACTGTCAAGTTGAGGTCATGAGTATACATGGAAAGTCAGTCTCATTTTGTCTAGTGAATTTTTTTATAAACATAACAGAGACACATCAGTACTTTTCAAATTGAATATAATGATTGATGAAAATAATGCTAGGATATATGGTTTAGATGCTTTTCAATGTGGTCATGAGAAGTAGCTATTAGTATAATTGCTATGAAACGGTATTCTTACTGAAAAAGTTCAAAAGCCTTCAGTTATATATGCAAATCACACCCTTTTTCTATTTTTTGAAATACTTGCTACATTGTTAGTGTCACTTATCTGGAAGTGTTTTCTTGGAGTAGGGGGTCTCTTTAATTTCTGTCCACCAAATAAAAATTTCATGTTCTATGTGATTGATATTTGCAAAATTGTGGTCTAAGAAAGCTAATTTGCAGAGAATATATGTTATATACCAATTCTTTATTTTTTATCATGTGAGCTACTTCTCATGACAATTTGATATCCCCATAAAACTCTGTGCTGGTTTTAGCCTCAATATGTTACAAGCCTGTCTTCTTAATTCTGTATAAAGAAGAGGCAGGTATCAGGCATAGATCACTTACAATTGATGACTTACACAGTATCTATTACTTAGCAATTAAATGAATTAAGACCATCATTCTCAGCAAACTGACACAAGAACGGAAAATCAAACACTGCATGTTCTCACTCAGAGGTGGGTGTTGAACAATGAGAACACATGGACACAGAGAGGGGAGCATCACACACTGGGGTCTGTCGGGGGGAAATAGGGGAGGGACAGCGGGGGGTGGAGAGTTGGGGAGAGATAGCATAAGGATAAATGCCAGATATAGGTGATGGAGAGGAAGGCAGCAAATCATACTGCCATGTGTGTACCTATGCAACAATCTTGCATGTTCTTCACATGTACCCCAAAACCTAAAATGCAATTTAAAAAAAGAGTAATTTGATAGTTCTCTTAAAATTCACTGATCTATTATCAACAGCCTTTGATGACATAAGTAGGAGTGTCTGAGGCTTGTACTGTTTAACCTACCAAGAGCCAAGCATGTGAATGCTCTTTCAGAGCTTTTGTTGTTAAGAGAAGGACTGTTTAATCACACTGACCTGAGTTTCAATTCCAGCTGCACCACTGATTAATTGTGTAAGTTATTTAACGTCCCCATGCTTCTGTTTCTTCATGTGTAAATGGGAGTAATATCTTCTCCAAAATGCTGCAGGAAAATTTAACTGAATTTCTGTACGTAAAGCACTTAGCACAGTGCCAGGCCTATGGAAAGGTGTTGATGGCTAAGTGGTAGTTTTCCTCCTCCTCCTCCCCCTATTTCATCAAGACAGTAGGACTGGGCATAGTTTCACTGGGTAAAACAGAACATTGGATAAGCCCTTTTTTGATTTATAACTAAACTATTAGCTCTACTTTTTTTTTTTTTTTTTTTTTTTTTTGAGACACCGTCTCACTCTGTTGCCCAGGCTGGAGTGCAGTGGTGCAATCTCGGCTCATTGCAACCTCCACCTCCTGGGTTCAAGCGATTCTCCTGCTTCAGCCTCCTGAATAGCTGGGATTACAGGTGCGTGCCACTATGCCTGGCTGATTTTTGTATTTTTAGTAGAGATGGTGTTTCACCATGTTTGTCAGGCTGGTCTTGAACTCCTGACCTTGTGATCTGCCCTTCTTGGTCCCCCAAGGTGCTGGGATTACAGGTGTGAGCCACTGTGCCTGGCCAGCTCTACTTTAAAATAAACTTCAACATATCTCCTCCTGCAATTAGATAATAGAAAGGCAAATGTCTTCTTCCTGTTGTCTGCAAGGAAGAGAACAGAATATTTTTTTAAATCTTTAGGCATAATTAAGAATAAAACTTGGAGATCTTGGTGGTCACTACATCCCCCACTACATACACATTACCATTCTTTCAACACGCTTGCCTTATGAAGACTATATGTATGAAGATACAAAACTGACTTCAATTTGAGAATTAGTTTTTCTCATACCACGAACCTCATCAGTCTTTCTCATACCTTGAACCTGCATCAGAATCACCTAAGGTATTTGTAAAAAAAAAAAATAATAAAATTAGCTCTCTAATACCAGATCTTTTGAATAGAATCTCTGGGGATGAGACCTTGGAATATATATTTAAAATAAGCCACCTCGGTTATTGTTCTGTATAAGATCTTTAGAAACACTGACCTGCACGCTCTCACCTCCTTGCCTGTACGATTTCCTGGATTGGAATAGTCGTTTCTCTTCTACATGCCTATAGAATTCCTTACACAGTTTTCAAGGGCTGCCTCTTCCTGGAAGCCTTTCCAGATTCTCCCAAATTGAAGTTAATTTTGTATCTTCATTATTGCAGTCAGCCTTGTAGAGTTTTGCTTGTTTTCCACCAGACAGCTCCTGGAGGGCAGCAGTTGCCGATTATCCTACCAAGCACCCCTAGTGCCAGAAAAACACGTTGCATATCATGGGCATTCAAAGAATATTTGTTGAATATTGTTGATCCTCAAATTGCCTTTTCCTAGCAAACTATCTCTTTTGTTCTTCACTAAAGAGTACAAATCTCTTCAGAGTAATATTAATAAGCTCAGGGTGATGGAAGTAAATAATAATAAACATTATCAGCCTCAGTTCCCAGAGCATCAGAATAGGGATTGGTGTCTCTGAATGGTGGCCAAGAGTTGTGATCCCTGTTTCTTTCTCATCCTCTTTGGATATTCTTCATAAGGGAAGTTGAACAAATCCCTCCAAACCCAAGTTAAATAAATAGCAATTACAAAAAGAAAATGCTATCATGGGTTTGTTTTACTTTCAGTAAACAGATTTGATCATTGATCTCACTAAAGAAGCAGTTTTTGTAATACACCTTCATGTTTGTTCTCCGGGACACTAATTGGGGTAAAGTCCATGCAGCTGTGCTTCCATTGATGCCCTGGATGTACTTACTAGGAGAACTGTGAAGAGAAAAGGTGTAGAGATGAACTCCAGTGACTACTAGGATGGTTTCTCCAAAGATGCTCTGCATTGTCACTTATATTTTAGGTACTTTGGTGGTTTTAAGTGACTTTTAATTCCATCTTATGTTTCTCCTTCAATCAGCTGATTGCCTGGATAGGGCATTGCCCAGACCATTTATGTTATAAGGTGATACGCATGTGGAGCTAGCCAATGTTGTAATATACTGGAAGGTGGCAAAGAGAACAAGATGTTAGATGTACTCAGAGGGTCTGGTTAGTGAGGACTAGAGGGAGATGTAGTAACTAAGGGTGATAGCACATTTGGGGAGTTTCTCCAAATATTAAATCACTGTTCCATATACATTAGTCTATTTATTGGTTATTTGGCCTCACACCAGGCAGCAACATTAAGCTGAGAAAACCACTAGATTTGGCAGGGGAAATCAGGTTTTCAGTGAGTAGGTTAGGATTTATGACAGCGGTAGTGCTTATGAAGTGTGGTGCAAAGACTAAGTAGCCATCATAGAGGGGGACTCCTTACAAATATTTTGAATACTTTGAATATTGCTCATCTTTGAATATTACTGTCTTTGGACTTCTAATGGTTGAGAAAGTAATAGAGTGGGTAGATCTCCAAGTGAACAGAATCGCGTAGGATAAACCTACTCACCTAAGTGAGTAGATCAGGAAATTTTTAATTTTTAAACTTAGTCAGAGGAAGGCCTTTTCCTCCCCATGTCGTTCCAAAGCACTGAGGGCTATAAAGTGGCCAAAGGTAATGAGAGAAGATCAAGGAATTGGGTGAGAGGAGCTGACTGATTATTAGAGTACATTTAGTGCAAGTTGGCTAGAAAGTGGGTAGGGTAATAAAGCTGCAGTAGGCTTGAGAAAGGGCGATAGTGCATATTGGACCATGAGGAACAGGCATGGAAAGAAAAGAAAATGGTCATTATATAAGCTGGTAAAGTCTTAGTGTATTAAAACCCAGAGAGTACAGTCCCAGCACCCCGAAGAAGTTGCTTGTGCTGAGCCTTTGTTGTCAGACTCCCCTCCATCCCAATCTCTGGCAACCATTCCTATAGCTTTTCCTTTTCAGGGTGTCATAGAAGTGGAGTCACACACAGGGGGAAAGACTGACTTCTTTCAGTTAGCATAATGCCTGCTGGATGTACATTTAAAATGCATTTTAAAATGCAAAGAATCCTTGCCCCTGTCCCGCACCCAAACAAATAAAACAGGGAGGACTCTGAGAAGATGGATATACAGAAAGGTGATGTAGGAACATACTGGGATGTAAACAGACATTTACCTCCTGAGGACTGTTTCATTTTCTAGTGAAATTAGGTGAGCTTCTTAGCTTTAAGTAAGTGGTGGAAAGGTTGGAGAGGAAGTGACCTTGACCACTTAAGTGTTTTCTTCCTTTTTTTTTTTTTTTTTGAGACAGTCTCGCTCTGTTGCCCAGGCTGGAGTACAGTGGCACTATCTTGGCTCACTGCAGCCTCTGCCTCCCTAGTTCAAGCAATTCTCTTGCCTCAGCCTCCTGAGTAGCTGGGGTTACAGGTGTGTGCCACCATACTTAGCTAATTGCTTGTATTTTTAGTAGGAACGGGGTTTCACCATGTTGACCAGGCTGGTCTTGAGCTCCTGACCTCTGGTGTTCCACCTGCCTCAGCCTCCCAAAGTGCTGGGATTACAGACAGACGTGAGCCATCGCGCCCAGCCTAAGTGTTTTGTTTTCTTAAACTAGCCTCCTTTCCTTTTTGACCTTTTTCACTTCCCCATTCTCCCCTGGTTTGGTGGTGGGGAAGATAAATCCACACATACACACACACACACACACACACACACACACACACACACACACATCTCTCTCTCTCTCCATTTTCATGGCATAACAATTTTATGTTTTTGTTCCTGCACTCTAGAAATGGTGCTTTTACTATCGAAAGAGCATATGCAAAATCTTACTTTCTTATGTCCTCTCTTCTAAAGAGGACATCCACACATATCAGATTCTAACTTTAGCTGTAGTTGAGGGCTGCCAGATGACATGTGGTGGTACCAGGATATGATATAATCTAGAGCTATATACTTGTGTTTCAACCCAGGATTTATTTTTACTAAATTTTTCTTTATAAATTTTTGTATTGCTTTCCTTGTTACTGATAGCAATTTAAAAGTTAAGAATTAAAAATGATTGAATAGGGCTGGGTGTAGTGGCTCACGCCTGTAATCCCAGCACTTTGGGAGGCCAAGGTGGGCAGATCACAAGGTCAGGAGATTGAGACCATCCTGGCTAACATGGTGAAACCCTGTCTCTACTAAAAATACAAAAAATTAGCCAGGTGCGGTGGCGTGTGCCTGTAGTCCCAGCTACCTGGGAGGCTGAGGCAGTAGAATTGCTTGAATCAGGGAGGCAGAGGTTGAAGTGAGCCGAGATCATGCCACTGCACTCCAGCCTGAGAGACAGAGTGAGACTCTGTCTCAAAAAAAAAAAAAAAAAAAAAAAAAAAGATAGCATAAAAAAATTGTTATTTTAATGTCTGGAATTGGAACTTTTAGATGTAAAATATTAAAATCTGTATCTGTTAATAATTCCCATGCTTTTATTTGGTAGTGCTAATTTATTTTACAAATCAGTGACTATGAGATTAATAAGTGCTTTTATAATTAAATTGTGTATATATATACACACACACACATATATATAAATGTTTAATTATATTTAATTATAAAAGCACTTACTAATCTTATCCTTACTAATTCTCCTGGATAGTGTTAAATTAGAAATTTAACTGGGTTTTGTTTTTCTTTTTTTTTTTTCTATAGCTGTGATATTCAAAACACAGATGATATTATACCACCAAAGAGCAAAGAGAAAGCAGGCCCAGGTTTTCTTGGGACGTTTATCGCATTCCTCAATTATTACCTTCCCCTTATTACTTTTCATCCATGATGATTAATATATTTATATCCTCATATTGTTGACTTGTTTATATTGACAACATATGCTACTAATAATGTGATTAGCAGGGAAGGAGACATAAGGAGATGTTACCGTATACCAAAGGCCTTCAGAGAAGAGTAAAGCATTCTGTTGCAAGGTTACTCTTGGTGCTAGCATTTAGCTTATTACAAATTCAGCATCTTGCTCTTCTGACATAAATAGAATTACACTACTGTATCTTCTCATTTGTCTGGAGGACAATTATCTGATACTTTACATATATCCAGAAGTCAGAATACAAGCCCCAAAAGCCCTCAGAGTGGCCACAGTTTGCTAAAAGCAAATGCAATAAATCTTGTGCCTTGTATATAAGGGATGCTTTATACATATTACCTTATTTAACTCCCGTAGTAATCTTTTGTGATAGCCATTGTTGCCACATTTATAGAAGAGGAAATAAATTGAAGCTTCTGAAGAGGTTATAGACCTTGTCCACAGTCGTCTATCTAGAGAGAGAGAGAGGGTTGCAGCTGAGATTTCAGCATGGGTTTGTGTGTCCCCAAATCCTCACACTGAGTGCAGTTGCTCCCATTTTCAGTCATTTCCACAAATATTTTTTCAATACTATGTGACAGGCCCTGGCATCCAGGATTAAAGACAGTTGTACAGAGTCCTATAGAATTCCGTTATCTGTTTTATTGGCTGCAGTAAATATGAAGCAGACTAGAAAAGAGATGAGGCTAGAGGACAGTGACATTGTCTCCCTTAATGACTGTCACATCTGGAGGGTGAGCACAGCACCTAGTAGTAGCTCAATAAATATATGTTGAATGGATGAGTGATATTAGTGAAAAGTGATAACTAGGAGAGAGAACCAAATAGGAAAAGGATATCAAATGAAAACCATAACTGTCTTGGACCATTTAGTGTTTGAATAAGCAAAAACCTCGGTAGCCCCCAGGCCGTGAAGAGCCTCTCAGTGTGCTCACTGATGCCCATAATGATGACTCGGGGCCACTAAGTGACCATGGTGACCCAGGCCCTGTGCAGCAGGGAGGGAATCACTCATGAATGTGACATCCAGTTTAAAAATAAAGAAGGCATGTAAAACATTTTAGAAAACTTTTCATTAAAAATGGTTTTTTCTCCCTTAAAGTGTGCGAAAGGGCTAAACTTCCTTGTCTTAGAAAAATCAGATATTGGAGTAGCTCTTTCTCTAGTCATACTGGATAAAGGGGGATAATAAATCATATAATTTGTTTTCTTTTCCCTAATAAGTTTTAGCATTAAAATTTCATGCCAGATGAATCTTTAAAAAATTCAAATTATATTCTTTGGAAGATACCTTATAAAAAACTATATATAGTATACAGCATATAATCATCTATAGTACTGTAACAAATGAATAGTTTACATAAAACAATCTTTTTTGAGCAGTGTCATCTGAGAGGATTATGATGTGTTGAAATAATTCATGTTTGGAATATCATTTAGCTTTTTATAAGGAAAAAATGAGGAAATTACAGGAAACAATTGAAATGATTTAAATTTCATTATTCAACAGCATCGATGCGCTACTTTCTTGTGTCAAGAATGTATCTATTAACAGTGATATTTTGCTTTACAGCTTTTCTGGGAGAAGAGGCTACAAGGACTTAGTGCATCAGATGTAACAGAACAAATTATTAAAACCATGGAACTACCCAAAGGTCTTCAAGGTATTATATAAGTTCAGTTGAGCAGACATTTATTAAGTACCTACTGCATGCCAGGCACTTTGTCAGCTGCTGTGGCTTCAGCAATGACTGACAGGAGGTCTTTGTTTTGGAAGGTCGTATGCCTTGCTGGATGACGTACCTCTTGTGTTTTTGTAAACCCAGGCAGAATGTACATGAAAAACTTGGATGTTGCAGGGATGCTTCAGTGTAGTATATTATCTTAGATTTTTCTCTGTGTAAAAATTTTGGCTTTAAGTTAGGTTCATCATAGAAGTCAACTCGTGCTGCTTTTAGTGCTAGTTGCAGATGAGTAACAGAATTTCTTAAGCTTCCTGCTTATAGCAGCATCTGGCCCTACCACCTGCTCTTTCTCTCATCCTCTTACAAAAGGATAACTAACGGCTCTCCTTCTGCCCCTCCCTCCACAAACTGGTGCTGTAAGTAGCAGTGGGAACAGATGCACTTTGGTCCAGCAACAGCAGCCAGTGAGATCTGGGGTGCAAAACTCAGTGGCTGGTCTACCTTTCATGTTATATGAGAACTCCAAGTTCTAGAGAAGCATTGTTTTTCAAGTATTAAAACTTTGCCATCTAAAGCTTGATATATTGTGGATTGCTCAAAAACCCTTACAATTCATGGTTAGATTATTGCCTTATCCTTTTATTTCTTGGAAATGTTGGCCTTAACTAGTTAAACTGGTTTAGGACTTTAAGGATTACATTTAAATGTGACTGTGGTGCCAGTATCTTACAGGTAATCAAGGTGTGCAGTTATGAATTCTCTGGTTTTGGATATTTTGTTAGGTTTTTGAAAAAAGCTGTTAAAGCCACAGGTACAGCTTGCATTGACTTTTTCTTTGAAGTCCTGAGACAAAGAACATAATTGTTGAGATATTGCTGGAAATTCATGTTAAAAGCCACAAGGCGAAACTATACCAGTACTCTAGGAATACATTAGAAGGGATACTTGAGTATACTCGCTTCATGAGGTCTCACCTCATTAAAATAATTAACATTGCTTGAGGAAATATAGCCAACTTTTAAAAAGTTTAGTACCTTGGAAAATGGCATTTTAAAGTTCGGTAAAGTGTTATTAAAATGCTCAGCTATAAGATGACAGCAAGAATGAGAATTTTTTTTTTAACTAAGAAAAAATGCTCAGCTATTTTGTTACTATTTCTGTAATATGAATTCTTTGGTGTATCATATCTATTAAGTAGATATGATATTATCCTTTGCTGCTTTGTCTTATGTCAATTTTATATACGTGATCCCAAATGAATAGAAAAATATCAGTTGTTTTAGGTCACATAAAGTTTGCTCAGCACATTGAGACATTTCCTTTAACTAGTACTTATTTCTCATTGCAGGAGTTGGTCCAGGTAGCAACGATGAGACCCTTTTATCTGCTGTTGCCAGTGCTTTGCACACAAGCTCTGCGCCAATCACAGGGCAAGTCTCCGCTGCTGTGGAAAAGAACCCCGCTGTTTGGCTTAACACATCTCAACCCCTCTGCAAAGCTTTTATCGTCACAGATGAAGACATTAGGTAATGCAGTTTAACATGACTTTTAAAACTTGGGTTTTTACATTCAGGTATGTTTTATATTGTTCATTAGGTTCAGTGGCATGTCCAGTAAGTGATATATCACCCAGAAAGTGATACTTTTTTTTTTTATAGAGTTTTTCAGAAACTGATGGAAGGTGAAAAAAGATCATCATAACAAGCACATGCTTGAAGGAGGTATAAATGCTGCATGCCAGGGCTATCATCATGGTCGTGTCCAAAGGACAAGTACCAGATCAGATATATTCCCTATCCATAATTTTTGCAGTGTCTTTTGCAATTTGGGATTCTTACTTTCTACTCTAAAGAACCTCTTTCTTCCAGGCACAGTGGCTTATGCCTATAATCCTAGCACTTTGGGAGGCTGAGGTGGGAGGATCGCTTGAGCCCAGTAGTTTGAGACCAGCCTGAGCAACATAGTGAGACCCCATCTCCACAAAAAATTTTAAAAAATTAGCCAGGCATGGTACTGTGTAACTGTAGTCCCAGTTACTTGGGAGACTGACGTGGGAGGACTGCTTGAGCATGGGAGGTCGAGGCTGCAGTGAGCTATGGTCACATCACTGCACTCCAGCCATGGCGACAGAGCTAGATCCTGTCTCAGAAAAATAAAAATAAAATAAAGAACTCCGTTCACTCAGTCATTCCTTTTCTGATTGCTTCCTTCATTAGTTTGTCTGGAAACCAATCTCTCTTTAAATCAGATGATAGTGGTGATGTTTTTAAGCTTACTTGTTACACGGTAGAGCAAGAAGACTAAGAAGTAAGAAAGAAGAAGCCACAGGTAAAGCAGTAAAACAGAGCCAGGAATGAGAAAAGACATAAATTATGTCTACTGACATCTTTCACTCTTTCTAAGGCTGGCTCACAAGTTAGGGTTTCAGCAGCAAATGGTAAAAGGAAAACATCCAGCTCAGATTGACAGAATCCAGAAAGTAGAAGCAAACCATTGCACAGGAAAAGCAAGATCACTCCAGTTAGTAAGACCACAGAGCAATTCTTATATGGGTTTTTTGACCTCAATATCATTGTGTTATGGTGATACTGTAGTATATTGCATTTCCTTTAAAAATATGACCTTGTATATACATCACTATTTCTGTCCTCTGAGTGTGAATCAGTTTTATTGGAGTATTATTCCTGGACAAAACCAGCAGATGGCACTTGTGAATCATCTAATTTTAAAATGCTTTATATTTGTATATATATATTTTAAATCCATACAAAGTTGACATGAAAATGTTTTTAAATGGATAAGTCTAGCTAGATTTATAATGGGAAAGCCCTCCTTGGGTTTTAATTATTTTGCAAAGATAAAAAGTGGTTGTAGTCATATGCCTTGATGGCATATGAATATGAATAAAGTTTCTTAAGACCTTTATTTTTTAAGAAAACAAAATAAAATGTAAAATCCAGAAAAGGAATCAACTTGCTCATTGGATTGTTCTTACCCTTGAGGAAGAAAATTATTCCAAAGACTAGTTCTTTTCCATCTTGGAATGAATACTGCATTAATCAGCAGGGATTCTACCAGGTCCTTACGGGTGTTGACAGAGGTTCTCTGAGTTATATCACAGGAATGTTGATGGCTTCAACATCAGATCTTTTGATAGCTGAGGAAACTATTTCAAAGCCAATTCTGGATGATTTCCTTTTTGGGTAAATTTGTCTAACAAATTGCTCATTTGATTTAATTGTCATGACAGAAATTTGGAAGCAAATGCTCCTTATTAAATTAGTACATGTTCAAAATAAATTACTGCAAACGGAACTGTTACTCTTTATCTTATTGTGTATCCAATATTCTGTCTACATTAAACCTCCAACTGAAGAGCCCAGCAAGATATATATCAAGTATTTTTAGCATATTTGATAATATTTGCATTGACGGGTACTTTCATTTTCTAATACTTTGTAACAGATTCTCACAAACTTTGCAGCTTAAAACAACACCCATTTATTAGCTTGAAGATCTGTGGGATGAGAAGTCTGGGCCTGGTGTGACTGAGTTCTGTGTTTGGGTCTTACATGTGTCACTGGGCTGTGTTCCTTTCTGAAGCTTAGGGTTCTCTTTCAAGCTCATATGGTGGTTGCAGAATTCATGCCTGGTGTTTTAGGGCTGAGACCCCTGTTCTCTTGTTGGCTACAGGATGGTGGCTGTCTCAGCTCCTGGAAGCTGCCTGCAGTTCCTTGTCTTGTTGTTCTTCCACGTACCCCTTCGCGCTTCCTTCAGGAAGAGCCCAGCTCCACTAAGGGGTCCTATTAGGTCAGGCTCACTACAATAATCTCTCTCTTGATTGACTCAAAATCAGTTGATTTGTAACCTGAGAGAATTATATGAGGAGTACACGGGGGTGGTGGTGGGGAAGGGGGACTGTTGGGGATCATCTTAGAATTCTGCCTACAGCAATGGGCAAATGATTAAATTTCAGCTTTCACAAATGTGGAAAGTAATGCTCAAGAGAGAAGAAATCAATGGCAAATGTTAAAGTTTAAGATAAATTTCTCCATCAAAATTACTGCAGATCGTGCCATTTGTTCCATTTTCCCCGTCTTCCTAATGAGGTTACTCTAGGACAGCTGTGCAGATTCTTGTACTCTGTTATTAGTGAGAGACTGCCAGTGAAACCGATACGTCATTTGTCATAAACTTTGAGTCACTGACCCAGAGGTGAGACTAACTGTATAAGAAATAGCCCCATTACATAAAAATCTGTTGAACTCCAGTTTCTTTTAATATCACAGAGGCTATAGAGCTAAAACTGACCCAATGACAGCTTCTCTCTTTTTGAAAATTCATTTAGTAAGTGGAAGTCTATACTTTTTAATTCTTTGTGTTGTTTCAGAGTTTAATAAAGATATCCAACATTTTTGTGGGATGTAGTACATATATGTCACCTTCACTACCTTGGACATAGTCTTAATTTGGTCAAAGGGTTGTGATCTTGAGTAGACTGAATATAACTTGGCAACTGGTTGAGCCCCTGTGGAGTGAATAGTCAGGGCCCTTAGTGCAATCTTCCATAGCATTACTCCTCTACCCTTCTGCTGCCCCAGGTTTGGGAAGTGCTGCAATCTGTCTTCCTCAATTATTGGTAGAGAAAATTACTTTAATTTTTCAGTAGAACTCTTAGTATATTCCTTGTTGCATCTTCATCTCCCACTCTGCATCTTTCCTTATTTCCTTTCTTCTTGTCTCAGGAGGTTTGTCCTGTTTTCTATTCTGCTGACCCTCCCTCCTCTGTTTTGCTCTGTTCTTGTTCTCACTGGAAGCTTTACCTACTAGTCTTCTCTCTTCTCTTGTCTTTCTTTAACTGCTGCCTCTCTGCTTGGTTCTGGATGTCAGTTCCTATTTACCCTGCTTTACTTGCTAGACACATTTTAGGAATTTCTCTCTTACCCTCTGGGGGAGCTACTTTTTTTTTTCCTTACTTTATAAAGATTAGGTATATATGGATAGCCTTTCTTCCTGTGCTTTGTTCTTCATCTGATGGTTCAGAGCTTTCTTAATGACTTGGAATTATTAGCCATCACTTTTGAGGTTCCTTTGTAATCACCGAAACACAGATTACAAAGAGAACACGAGAACACGTGTTCTTAAGCAACTTACTCTCTCAGTTGAAGAGAAGCTTTTCAGTCTCTGTCCTCCATGTGCAGGATCATGTGGTCTTGGCTCCTTCATGGTGACCTGTTGCCTACAGACCTGGGAACCCAGGAGAGAGCTCTCTCCTAACTAACCTAGCCACGGAATGTCAGTCAAATCCCAGCTTATCATGTCTCTGCTTCCTCCATCTTTCTCAGTGCTTCCGTGAACAAGTCACCTTTCCTTCATTATTTATGCTCCCTCCATCTTTGATTCCTACTTCTAAGTTATTTCTAATTGTCTTTATAGGAATAAGCCCAAATCTTGACACAGTTGACATTTTCAAAGTTGAAGGAAAGGTTACTGACGTCAGGCTACTCTTTCTAGAATTTCGTGTGTGATGAGGGCTAGCTGCCTGTGTGAACATTCCTCTTTTTGGCAAGGCTCATTGTTGAGATTTGATTTGTGCGTAGAAGTAACCTCTGCAAAATCTGAAAAGGCAGTGTATTCTTCTGAGGAATTTAATGATTTAGAAGTAAGGATGAACTTCTATAGCAGCTTCATATTGTTATTACTTGCCAAATTCTCAATGCCTTTTAATTCTGTTTTTAAAAAGGAAACAGGAAGAGCGAGTACAGCAAGTACGCAAAAAATTGGAAGAAGCACTGATGGCAGACATCTTGTCTCGAGCTGCTGATACAGAAGAGATGGATATTGAAATGGACAGTGGAGATGAAGCCTAAGAATATGATCAGGTAAACTGACACCAGTGAGAGTAACTTGAAACTTAGATGTTATGTTTTCTTGGCCGGGCACAGTGGCTCCTGCCTGTAATCCCAGCACTTCGGGTGGCTGAGGCAGGCGATTGAGCTCAGTAGTTCGAGACCAGGTTGAGCAACATGGCAAAACCCCATCTCTACTCAAAATACAAAAAATAACTGGGTGTGGTGTCATGTGCCTGTGGTCCCAGCTATTCAGGAAGCTGAGGTGGGAGAATCACTTGAGTCTGGGAGGCAGAAGTTGCAGTGAGCCAAAATCATACCACTGTTCTCCAACCTGGGTAATAGAGTGAGACCCCATCTCAGAAAAAAAAAAAAAAGTGTCATATTTTGCTGTTATTTTCCCTTTATGGGCTCCTCAGCAGTGAATGAAAAAGCTACTCCTCTGTTCGGGTCATGCATGTGCTATTGTTTGATTCTTCTCACTGGATTTAAGGACCATATAAGTTATTGCATCCATTTGTTCTCAATCTGGGAGGATACTGGCACCCCTGCAGTCACTTGCAAGGGATCTACTCTCCTTTATTAAAACCAGGTAGAAAACCTCTAAGGTGTCACTAGAGAAGAGCAGCAGCAGAAGAAGCAGACTTTGTCAGGTAGGGAGAAATAGCTCCAGGAGAGGAAGGTGGCTGTCATCTCCATCACAGTAGCCTCCCAGGACATACTGCTTCCTCTTTAAAATTATGATGGCGAAGTAGGCAAAATCTCTCCCTTTTTCTAGCTTCTCCCTAGCACAGATTTGATGCAGGGAGAACAAGAAAGATACTGAAAAATACAATAAATACTTTACCTTAAAAAATACAGATTTTAGGCTGGGCACGGTTGACTCACATGTGTAATCCCAGCACTTTGGGAGGCCAAGGTGGGTGGATCACGAGGTCAGGAGTTTGAGACCAGTCTGGCCAACATAGTGAGACCCTGTGTACTTCTTAATTATGAAAATACAAACAATTAGCTGGGTGTGGGGGTATGCGCCTGTAATCCCAGCTACTCCAGAGGCTGAAGCTGTAGAATTGCTTGAAGCCAGGAGGTGGAGGTTGCAGTGAGCTAAGATCGTGCCATTGCACTCCAGCCCGAGTGACAGTGCGGGACTCTGTCTCAAAAAAAAAGGAAAAGAAAAAATACATATTTTAGGCTGGTTATGGTGGCTCATGCCTGTAATCTCAGTACTTTGGGACGCCAAGGCAGGCAGATCACTTGAGGTCAGGAGTTTGAGACCAGCCTGGCTAACATGGTGAAACCTTGTCTCTACTAAAAATACAAAAATTAGCTGGGTGTGGTGGAATAGCTGGAATTTTGTAATTCTAGCTACTCAGGAGGCTAAGACACAAGAATTGCTTGAACCCAGGAGGCAGAGGTTGTGAGCCAAGATCGAGCCACTACACTCCAGCCTGGGTGATGGAGTAAGACTCTGACTCAAACAGCAACAACACAAATACACATTTTGATCTTATCTCAAACTCACATTCCAGGCTATAGCTCTGTGCTGTGGGCATACATTGTGTTCAGGGGGGCACCTGCCGATCTCCAAGGCTTTCTGTGGTCTCTTGCTTCCCAGCTTCCATCCTGCTTTGTTTTTGCAGGCCTTGTCTTCCTTTTCACACCCCAAAACCAATTATTTATTAGTTTCCTTTGAAGCCAAAACAGATGGAGGGATGGGGGTGCTAACATGATGTCAAGTCAACAAAGCCTCTCTGAGAAAGTGACATTTATGTTGAGCCTGAAAGATACATAGAAGTGAGTCAAGGGAGGTTTGGGTAAAAGTGTTTTCATTAGAAGGAACAGCAAGGAGAAACTTGGTTTCTTTAAGGAATGAAGAAAATATCCGTGTGTGATTGGAATGTAGTACGTCTGGGGAGGGGTGGGGGGAAGGTATGGGCAGTGAACCTAGTCACGTAGGACCTGTGGATTGTTAGGGAGATGGATGACTGCTTGAGATTGATCTGGAAAATTAGTAGGAATCACTGAAGAGTCAATAGCATGTCAGATTTGCTTCTTTACAAGAGCCCTATGGCTGCTGCATGAATAAAAGGATTGGAGTAGGAAAAGCTTGGAAGCAAGGAGACCAGTTGGGATGTTGCTGTAGTAGTCTCGCAAGAGATGATGGTGGGAGAAAAAGAGGAGACGGTAGATCTAATGTATTATCTGGAGATGGAATCACATGACCAGGTGACGGACTGGAAGTGAGGGCAAGAGAGTGGCCACAATGCCTCAGGGTTTTCATTTCAGCTGGGTGGGAGGGAATTCTGTTTGGTAGGGGAACAGGCTAAGGGTAGGGATTGCAGGGAGGGTGAGTTTAATTGTTAATACTTCCATGAGTGCCTTTGTCTTAATCAAGGAGCAGCTCATGCCACAGCAATACCAAAATCCGATAATAAATATAATGTCTTACATTTACATGTCCATTCATGGCAGCACTGCTGGGTCACAGTTTCCTGACCATACAGAATCATTTCAGGCTGGGTGTGGGGGCTCACACCTGTAGTCCCAGCACTTTGGGAGGCTGAGGTGGGTGGATCTCCTGAGGTCAGGAGTTTGAGACCAGCCTAGCCAACATGTTGAAACCCCGTCTCTACTAAAAATACAAAAATTCGCTGGGCATGGTGGCAGGCACCTGTAATCTCAACTACTCAGGAGGCCGAGGCAGGAGAATCGCTTGAACCCAGGAAGCAGAGGTTGCAGTGAGCCAAGATCACACCATTGCACCACAGCCTGGGTGACAGGAGCAAAACTCCATCTCAAAAAAAAGAAAAGAATCATTTCAATCCAGTTCGGTGCTATTCTATTTTAGCTCTTTTTCTCCTCCCTTGTTGAAGACAGGAAGGTGCTGTGTTATTACTTGGATTTTGTTTTCTAAGCTGGGAAGGATGTGTTTATGGGCTTTGATGAGTATACTTAATATGCTGAAAGTCTTTCAGAGGGAAGTCTGAAGTGTGTTTCTACTGTCCACGGCTTTAGCCATGCCGTCTCTGGAGCACAGAGGGGATCTGGGTCTTACCTGATGCAGCTTCTGCACCATTGCTTCACAGTGGACTCTCAGAAAGCCCTTCTCTTCTGTCGGAACTTTCTGGTTTTCTTTCAGACTTTTCTCATGACATCACTTTTTCAGATAATCAAGGGTCACTAACTGAGGTTTTACTAGACTTTTGCTTCCTTTACAGATTATTTTGCAGATTGACATCCAGGCTGTACCCTTGTTTATGTGAGCAAGCCTGTGTTGTAGGCACTGGCACTATACTTATATAGAAGTTGGCAGCTGCTCATTGCCTTGCACAAATGTGGATAATAGTAGTAACAAACTAATGTTGAATGATTAGAATTTTAATCGGTTCTTTCAAAGTAGCCATTATTTTGGCATGTTAGGTAGGGAGAGGTTTAAATTATGTATATCATCTTCTAAGCTTAAGAATGGCATTATTAGACCAAGCCATTAGACTTGTAGTTGGGGAAGATTTAGATGTACTTCTTGATTATGAAAATTACCTTGCTCAGATAACCCCATATATTCCTAAAAGGTTTAATAAACTAGAGCACGACCACATGATTTAATCAGCTGTCTATAATAACCTGTGGCCTAGGTAGGACTTAATTGGCAAAGGATGGGATGTGGCCATCTTCACAGCTCATAAGAGATAACCAAGGTCCGTTCAGGTCTGCCAGCCTCAGCATGCCTCAGCTCTTTCAATTCCTCCTTATTAGTAAGATGGATGTTTATTCATTTATTTGTTTGGTTAGTTAAATAACAGGTTGCAATTTACAGTGTTACTTAAATTTTACAATCCTAGAGAAGTGCCAGGTTATTAGACAGATATTTTAGGAGTGATTACAAGAAGAAGATGACTAAAAACAAAGGTGTGAAAATGTTTAGCTATCCATGAGATAGCATATCAAAAATATTTCAATTTGCAGTCACACAGTGCCATTTCACCCAGACTAAACGATAGAAAGATTCGGTGCATACCTGTCATCTGTAAATGCTCTCATGTAAAAGAAATTGTGAAGTAAAATAAAGTATGAGTAGAAATTTTTCTACATTTTCTCAAAATGTATTTGGATTGGGATGTATCTATTCTGCTTTTTCATTTGTATGACCTTTGAATTCTCTTTTTATGCTGAAGTAGTTAATTGTAGATAGAAAATATTGCATAAACATATAAAAGAATACACATGATTTCTTTGGAAAATGAACAGGATAGTAAAGGTTATCATCAAAATAAAACACTTGAAACAGTGAGGGAATATGCTGAGCACTTTTTATTTATGAAATGCTATAACTAAATGCTCACCAAGGCTGTGAAAACATGATTCTAAGTGGAATTCATTCTCTAATTCTTTTTCAAGTATTGCTGACCGCTCACCTGATAAATCACTGGATTACTTAAGTTTGTTCTTCTTCTTTTTTTTTTTAACAGGTAACTTCTGACCGACTTTCCCCAAGAGAAAATTCCTAGAAATTGAACGAAAATGTTTCCACTGGCTTTTGCCTGTAAGAAAAAAATGTACCCGAGCACATAGAGCTTTTTAATAGCACTAACCAATGCCTTTTTAGATGTATTTTTGATGTATATATCTATTATTCAAAAAATCATGTTTATTTTGAGTCCTAGGACTTAAAATTAGTCTTTTGTAATATCAAGCAGGACCCTAAGATGAAGCTGAGCTTTTGATGCCAGGTGCAATCTACTGGAAATGTAGCACTTACATAAAATATTTGTTTCCCCCACAGTTTTAATATGAACAGATCAGGAATTCTAAATAAATTTCCCAGTTAAAGATTATTGTGACTTCACTGTATATAAACATATTTTTATACTTTATTGAAAGGGGACACCTGTACATTCTTCCATCATTACTGTAAAGACAAATAAATGATTATATTCACAGACTGATTGGAATTCTTTTTGTTAAAGAGCACACACAATAAAGAGCCCCTCAGTTACCTTCCTGATTTACATTCAACTCTGATCCCTGGGCCTTAGGTTTGAAATGGAGGTGGTGGAAGGTAGTGCATACATTTGCAGTATGAACTATTGCCTCTGGACATTGTGAGAATTGTGCTTTCACCAGAATTTCTAAGAACTGCTGCGAAATATCATCTAGCATGTGTCATTTTTTTTTCTCGCCTGTGACTCGGACTTTTGATAGTTCTGTAAGAATAAGGCCTTTTCTAACCTTGGGCATGAATTAGATTCACAAGTACCCTTCAGGTGTTACTAGAAGTTGTCCATGTTTATTGGTTTTTAAAGAATGTTTGGCACTCAGTAACGTCCACTAGCTCACTGAATTAACAGGTGCAGGTCAGACTTGGCTGTAATGAGAGGCAGCTTCTAGGCAGAGTTGCTTAATGAAAGGGTTTATAATACTTTACAAACCATGCCTGGCTTCCAAAATGTTAACATTATGTTTTCTGTTGAAACTCATGAGTGTAACTTTCATTATCATTTGAATTTATTGATATTTAATTATAAAAACTAACATTACTTATTAAATGAGTTCTAAAATCAAAACATAATCTGATACCAAGGAAGGGAGGGAGTGGTTATAAGCAAATTAAAACAAATTTTGAGAGATAGAGCAAAAGTAGAATTATTCTATAAAAAAGGTGTATTTATTTCTTCTTAACTCTTGAGTTCTTTTAAAATTAGACCCTAAATGATGCAGTCAGGAGTGTGGCCAGTTCCACATGAGTGTCACCTGTACATTTTATTACCACTACCTCCAGTTCCCAAGGCAGGGAAGAAGAGGGGAATAGTCAAAGCAATATGAGTGGCTAGGTGTGGGCTGCTGTTTTTCCGGGACTTTTATGCCAAACTACATAAATACTTTTTGGAATTTCTGATTTACACTCAACTTTGATCCCTGGGCCCTAGGGCCATTAGTTTCCTTGGAGAAGTCCTGCTGATGGATGGGCAGGGAAACTTGTAGATTCTGGGAGGCCGATTGGTCGAGGATGCCTGCCCTGGCCCCATCAAATTGTCCCAACTCGGGTAGGGTGAGGAGTCATAGTGATTTCTTTTTAAAAAGTGAGTATGACTAGTGAGAATGGATGTCCAAGGGCTTTTCTCTTCCTCCCCCAAGTCCATGATTCTTCATTTGTGATCAGGGTTGGGAGCTTCACCTTGGTGATCATATATTCTTTTTACAAACCAATCCAACCAAGATATATGTGCTTTTATAAACAGCTTGTAAAAGCAAAAACACAATGTATACACATATAAAACTTGATTGTTTTTTTCTTACATACTTTGCTCAGGTGGTGAACAAGGTATGAAAGCCATTATATGGTGTCCCTTGGGGACCATCCCATAAGTCCAGGGTGTTCCCAATATACCCACAAGACAACATGTTCAAAACTTCATCACCTGATCCCCACAAACCTACCACCCTCTTGCATTCCTTCACTCTGGTAAAAGCAAGCCATCTTCTCCAGTTGTCCAAGGCAGAAGCCCTGGAGTGAGCCCAAATGCCACTCTTTTCCTTGCTTCTGACTTCTCATCAATCCTATTAGAACTACTGACTGTGCCTCACATCTCTCCTCCATCCCCATCACTGCCTTTGTATGAACTTCCTTTCCTGTCCGCTGGACTTCCAGTGGCTTCCTTTTTTGCTCACCTATCCACTTCCTTCCCCTTCCCTTTCTCCATCCCCCTTTTTTTCCTCTCCATATAGTCATCAGAAAGATCATCAAAACAGGCAAATGTGACCGTATCATTTCCCTCACTTATCTTTGTATGCAGCTTAGAGTGGTTTTTAAGAGCACGCACTTTGAAATTACGAGAACCTGTGTCTGAATCCTGATTTTGCCATTTGTGTGACCTGTCAGGTTATTTAATCTCTTGGAGCCTGTCCCTCCTCAGTGAAATAGGAATAATAATACCTACCTCATAGAGTTGTTGTGAGGATTCAGTGAGATAGACTGTTTCTAAAGTGTGTAGCACAGTGCCTGGCACATAGTGAATGCTCACATTGGAGCACACTATTTTCCCTATCCCTGCAGGTGTGAGTTTTACATCCCTTGCAAGAGGCATTTGCTAATAACCCTAACTACCGCCTATCCCTGTGACACTACTTTCTGCCTCAGCACCTTGTTTATTTCCCTTGTAGACATTTTCTAAATCTGTATTTTATTTATTTGTTGGCTTTTTGTCTATTTCTCTACTAGAATGTAAGCTCCATGAGAGCAAGGATGTGCTTGTCTGATGTCCTGTTACAGCCCCAGCACTTAGCTGAGTGTCTGGCACCTAGTAAGCACTCAGTAAATGTTTGCTTAATAAGTGGAAGAATGATCAAACGGCTCTTCATGATCTGACCCCTGCTTATCTGTCTGGCCTCATCCTGCCACTATCTTCATTGCACCTTCAGCTCAAGAAAAACCTCTTTACTTGCTTCTTTGAAGTGCCCCTTGGGCCTCCGTGTCTTTGTACCTGTTGTTCCCTTTGCCTGAAACACCCCTGGCCTGCCTGTCTACATGGTGAATTCCTAATCATTGGTGAAGTCTCAGCTCAATGGCTACCTCCTCTGTGAAGCTGTCCCTGATTTCTCCAGGTGGATGTACTTTCCCCCTTTCCAGTTCCCACTGCACTTTGTAAATACCTCCATGGAAGCACTTTATTGTATTGTATTGTAATTTTTTTTGCATGTCTGTTTCTACTATTAGACTGTAAGCACCGTGAAAGCAGAGATTGTGTTTTTTTCATCCTGATGTTCCCAGAGCCTAGCCCAGTGCCTGGCACATAATAGCTTGTCATTAAATATTTGTTGAATGAATCTGTGATTGAACAAAGAGTCATGCAGTTGGAAAGTGTTAGAAGCTGTATGTATCATAAAGGAAAGAAATGCCCTTGGTGGCTTCCAGGGTATTTTTTTTTTTTTTTTTGGTCTAAAAAGGAGCTCTAGAGAGTGTTATACAATCTATTTGAATATAAGATTACTCGTTTGGATTTTAAAAATAATATAGATCTTCATAAATAATTGCAAAGATATAAAAAAGCTTTGTGATCTCTCAAATGCTATGAAGTCCAAAATAAATATTTGCACTATTAGTATTTCCATAGTAAATGCTATGAGAAAATGTACAGCAATAAATTTTGAAGCTTTAAAAACGTTTGTGTAAGTCATCTTCAATGACTTAATTCATGAAGGACATCTCTGGATCATGTTTCTTGGGCACAGGGAACATCAGACTGCGGGGGTGAGGTCCCAATGTTCACGGGGGGCAGGGAACACCAGTCAGTTACAACCTAATTAGCTCGGAGTAGCTGTGGGTTTGGACTTGGAGCAGCAGCTTGTCAAAATGCATGTCTAAAAGGATCTGGAGTACTTTAAAATTTCAATTTGCATACTGGTTTTCTCTATAAGGGTACATGCAAATTTTATGGGAAAATAGTTAATTTTTTCAATTATTTAACTTTTAATGATGGGAAAACAAGTTTTTTGTTTCCTCACATTTATATAGCATTTTGTAATTTATGGAACACTTGCACCTCCATTAATGTCATCTTTGGATTTTAATCACATGTAAGCCATGTAATATGTACATATTCTTCTTATCCTCATTTATGATTTAGGGAATCTAAGACTCAGACAAGTTAAGTGACTTATCCTAGCCAATAAGATCCAGAGAGGGAAATTTGAATGTAGAGCTTTTCTGTTTCTAGAACACCATGCAACCCCCAATGCTATTCTCCACTCAAGTCTTAAGCTGACAAAAAGCAACACAGTTTGGTTTAACAAGTACAGTGTGACTGTGGCCTGAAAGCAGAGTGATTCTTCCTAGGAAATCTGGTTCTTTTGTGAGTGACCAGTCAAAGCGTTTCCAGTAAACCGGCCTGCTGAGAAATCTTTACTAGGATTATTTATCTTATAAAAGAGGTGAGACTAGGTAAAGCTTCTTAATCACAGAATCTTGGGAATTATTTTTATCTGATGGTTACTTAGCATTTTCTTCATAGTACTTTCAGCTTTTTGCCTCATAAACTTGATGCTCTGAGAAGTCTGGCAGCAAGATGCAACCGGACCGTAGGCCCTGGGGCAAGAGTCCCCAACCTTTTTGGCACCAGAGACTGGTTTCATGGAAGACAATTTTCCCACAGACCAGGGTAGGGTGTGGTGATGGTTTTGAGATGGAAGTGTTCTACCTCAGATCATCAGGCATCAGATTCCCATGAGGAGTGTGCAACCTAGATCCCTCACATGTGCAGTTCACAATAGAGTTCGTGAGCCAATGAGAATCTAAAGCCACGGCTGATCTGAGAGGAGGCGGAGCTCAGGCATGAATGCTCGCTCAACTGCTCACCTGCTCACCTGCTCACCTCCTGCTGTGTGGCCAGGTTCCTAACAGGCTGAAGATCAGTACCAGTCTGCTGCCACCTGGGAGTTGGGGCCTCTGATGTAGGGGATGTGTAAAACCATTCGCAGGGAGTGGGCAAATAGCTGACCTTTTAATATTTGGTTTTGGAAAATAACTGACCTTTTAATATTTGTTTTTATCTAATGTTTTTGTAATTCTAATTTTTGAGTGTTTTCTTATAAACAGTAGAATAGTACACGTATATAATTTGTAAGTAAATATCCACACATTTGGAAATATGTGTTTGTTTTGGAAAGGATGTATTGGCAAAGGAGTTTTGAGACCCCCGCTCCAGTGCAGGACTCCTCATCAGGGGTCCATATTCCCCTGGAGTCAAGGAGCCTGCCAGACTCTTGCCATTACATACACATTTTCATGACAATGTGCCTTTCTCCTGGGGTAGTATTAGTAGCTTTTGTAAAATTCTCGATGGGGAATGTATATCCAAGAATGAGCCACTGAGGGCTGGTCTAGTGATTTCACTCCACTCTTGAGGCAGGATGGCTGGCACATAAAAATTTAGATCATCTGCAGCTTGATATTTTGTTATTGTGGTTGCATTTGTTGGTAGGCTCCAACTGACTTTCCATTTTGACCTAATAAATTAGTGCTAACAAAATATGTAATACGGTGGCCTGCATATGATAATGTATTTCATAAATGGGAGCAACCTCTTCCCTCACAAACAAACAAACAAACAAACAAACAGAAAACACTGGTAAATCATTAGGGATTGGAACATGCTTTTGGGGTAGTTACCTTGATTTTTGCTGACTGGATAAATATTCCCTGGACTGAAAGAGAACCAAAGCAGGGAGTTAATTGTGTGTGTGTTGGGAGAGATTGACAGCAAACAAGAATATGCTTGTTGAACACAGCATGATTCATACAAAGGCCTTACACCCAACAATAGCTAGTTGTGTGAACACAGAAACATTTGGAAACTTGAGGGGACTGATACAAAGAGCAACATGGTAGAATGTGCTATCAAGAATGAATGCCTTCTTTTAAACCTTTCTCTTCCCCTCCTCTGTCTGCAACAAGAGCCGAGTCACTTAGTAAAATTTTTAAAATCAGAAAGCTATAACCCTACATACAACTATGACTTTTATTTTAAGAAACTCTTGTGGCTTTTTGGAACAAACAAGATTTTGGTTTAACAGAAGCTGCTGTAAGAAGAGGATGAATTAGTCACCTAACTCTGAAAACATTTAACACTGGGGGTGGAGTGCTGGGGGAAGGGTGAATGCATCATTACTCAGTGAGTCAGACACACTCAACCTTACTGGAACTTCGTATTCATTCAAGGAATGGTCACAATCTTCGTTGTTGTTTTTCTTCCTCTTCTTCTTTTTTTAAAAATGAAATTCTATAGGCCCTACTGCCATATTCTTAAAGATCAGTGGAAAGGCAAGAGGAAATATGGGTGAAAGTTAAAGAATGGAGATAATTCAACCTACTCAGGGAAATTTCCTCCTGCTAGGGTGGGACTGAGGTTCCCGGTTTTTTGCTGACTCTTAGGTGTTGTTCTCAATGTCTAGAGGCTGCCCCACATTCCTTGGCTCATGCTCCCTTCATACTCCTGTCATTATTATTATTATTATTATTATTTTCGAAATAGAGCCTTGCTGCGTCACCCAGGCTGGAGTGCAGTGTTGCAATCTTGGCTCACTGCAGCCTCTCCACCTCCTGGGTTCCAGCGATTCTCCTGCCTCAGCCTCCTGGGTAGCTGGGATTACAGGCATACGCACCACCACACCCAGTTAAGTTTTGTGTTTTTAGTAGAGATGGGGTTTCACCATGTTGGCCAGGCTCGACCTCCTGACCTCAGGTGATCCGCCTGCCTCAGCCTCCCAAAATGCTGGGATAACAGGCATGAGCCACCTCCCCCAGCTGGCTCCCTTCGTCTTTATAGCCAGAAATCAGGTCAAATTTTTCTTATTGCTCCAACTTCCACTTCTGCGTCATGTCTTTCACTCCAGCCAGAGAAACTTCTCTGCCTTCAAGAACTCATTTAATTAGATTAAGCTCACCCAGCTGATCCAAGATAATCTTTCCAGTTTGAGATCTGGAACCTTAATTGTACTGGCAGAATCACTTTGGCAATGTAACCTAACATGATTACAGTTTCTAGACATTACGGCATGGATACGTTTTTGGGGAAAGGGCATTCTGCCTGCCACACACTGTTAGCTGCAAGTAACAACATCAGTCTCGGGTGGTTTGAACAATAAATAAATGTATATTAAATGTATCTAAAAGACAGTTCTAGGCTACTTTAGATTCTTAATGGGAACCACCAGGGCTCTAGCTTTGCCTCTGTCTAGTTCTCTAGCCACGGCCTCTCCTCCGCGAATTGACTTTAGCCTCAGCTCAGTAGCAAGATGGTCCCAGGTGACATGCCCAGACACGACAATGGCAAGCAAGAGAAGACAGAATTCTTCCTATGCCTGCTTTTATTTATTTATTTACTCTTTTAAATATATGATAGACATAGAATCTCAGTATGTTGGCCTCTTGAACTCCTGATCTCAAGCAATTCTGTCTTAGCTTCCCAAAGTGCTGGGATTACAGGTATGAACCACCACACCCAGCCACATGCCTGCTTTTTAGAAGGCCCCAAAGACTTTCCCTTGTACCTCATTGGCTAGAATTGGTTAATACGCCCATTCCTAAACTAGTCGCTGAGAAAGGGGGTTAGAAGTACCTCAGATGACTTAGATTAATCATCATATGGGAGCGTCAGGGCTGCTGGGGAGTCAACCACAACACCTGCTTCGATATTCTGCCTCAAACTGCCTGCTATTCTTCTGTGCTTTCCCCTACCTGTGTGCTTTCATTTTTACTCATTTCTTCTCTGTAGAATTAGCTGCTTCTTGTTCTCACAATCAGTCTGGACCCTTTGTTTTCTTTTCTTTTCTTTTTCCAGATCCTATCTTTTACCTAAGCAAACACAAAGTATCACATTTCTTTCCTAAAGGCTTGTCAAATGCATTCCTCCCTCCAGTCTGTCCCTTCTTAGTAGTGTGACTCTGCCTGATACCTTGTATGTGAGTACATATTGCCTGCTCCTCAAATGCTTCTCATCTTAACTACGTTATAAGTTCCTCTAAGACATAAACAATGACTTTTAAAAAGAATGAATTTTGGCATGAGTTCATCGACTCATCCCCAAATGAGTTAAGTATCTGGCATAAGCATACTGCAAAGTTGGAGGGCACAGTCCTTCACAGGAACACCCTCACTTCTGACACCACTGCAAGTTTAGGGGATTTCCCAAATCACCCTCAAGTTGGATAATAGGAAGGACTCACAGGACTTACTAAAAACGATTATGTTCATGGTTATGATTTGTTGTAGGGAAAGAATACATGTTAACATTAGCCAGAGAGACACACAGTCTTCAAGAGTTCCAAACATAAAGCCCACCTTGTCCTCCTCCCACTGAGTGAGGGCACATTACCCTCCTAGCATTGATGTGTGATATACATGCGGTATTGCCAACCAGGAAAGCTCACCCAAGCTTTGGGGTTCAGGGTTTTTAATAGGACTGCACCTAACACATGATTAATTGATTGAATGCCCACATGATTTTACTCAGTCTCCAGCTATATTGTCATATATTTCCTAGGCACTCTAAGGCAAAGCTGTCTTAGACTGAGAATCCTAGACTAATTTTAAGAATGACTTTGGCCAGGCCCAGAGGCTAATGCCTACAATCCCAGCACTTTGGGAGGCCAAGGCAGGAGGATCACTTGAACTTGGGCAATATAGTGAAACCTCATTTCTATTTTTTTAAAAAGAAATTAGCTGGGCATGGTAGCTTGTGCCGGGAGTCCCAGCTACTTGGGAGGCTGAGGTGGGAAGATCACTTGAGGCTGGGAAGCCAAGACTGCAGTAAATGCATAACGCAAAATCCCACCCTGAGTCACGTGGTTATTACTCCCAATATCGCATGATGCACAACCCCCCGTGATACTGTTTCTAATATCTGGCGGGGGAGAAAATGATATTACTTTCAATATCGTGGGGGTATACACCCCTGCCCCCTGTGATATTGTTTCTTATATCCAGGGGGAAAAAAGATCATTCTGAATATCAGAGGACACCACCCCTGTGATACTGTTTTTAATATCTGGGGGGAGAGAAGATGATACTGCTACCAGTATCACAGCAAGTGTACACCCCTCGATGATATTGTTTCTAATATCCTGGGGGGAAGAGAATGATATTACTGCCAATATCGCAGGGGGCGTACACCCCACCTGTGATATTCTTCCTAATATCTAAGGCAGAAGAGGATTACGCTACTCCAAATACTGCAGGAAGTGTACACCCCCATGAGATATTCTTTGTAATATCCAGGAGGGGAGAGGATGATACTACTCCCAACATTGCAGAAAGTGTGCACCCTCCCTGTGATATTGTTCCTAATATCCAGGTGGGGAGATGATGATATTACTCCCAGTATTGCGGTAGGTGTACACCCCCTGTGATATTGTTCCTAGTATCCAGGTGGGGAGATGATGATATTACTCCCAGTATTGTGGTAGGTGTACACCCCCTGTGATATTGTTCCTAATATCCAGGGGAGGAGAGGATGATATTACTCCCAGTATCGCATTGGGTGTACACCCATTCTGTGATGTGGTTCTTTATATCCAAAGGGAGAGAGGATGATACTACTCCTAATATCACAGGTGATGTACACCTTTCTCATGTTATTCTCCCTAATATCCAGGGGTGAGAGGATGATGTTACTCCTAATATTGCAGGGGGTGCACAACCCACTTGTGATACTGTTTCTAATATCTAGGGGGGAAAGAGGATAATATTACTCTCAATATTGCAGGGGGTGCACACCTTTCATGTGATATTGTTTCTAATATCCAGAGGGAGAGAGGATGATATTACTCCCAATAATGCAGAGGATGTACACTCTCCCTGTGATATTGTTCCTAATATCGGGGGCAGGGTAGAGGATTATATTACTTGCAATATCGCAGCAGGTGGACACTACCCCACCCCCTGAGGGATACTGTTTCTAATATCCAGGGGTGAGAGAAGATATAACTCCCAATATCGCAAGGGGTATACACCCCCCGTGATGTTGTTTTCAATATTAATTTTTGAAAAAGATGATATTACTCCCAGTATCGCAAAGGGTATACACCCTTCCTTTGATATTGTTCCTAATATCCAAAAGGGGATAAGCTGATGGTTTTTTGTTTTGTTTTGTTTTGAGATGGAGTTTTGCTCTTTTTGCCCAGGTTGGGGTGCAATGGTGTGATCTGGGCTCACTGCAACCTCCCCCTCCTGGGTTCAAGTGATTCTTCTACCTTAGCCTCCCGAGTAGCTGGGATTATAGGCATGCGCCACCACACCTGGTTAATTTTTTGTATTTTTGTAGAGATGGGGTTTCTCCACGTTGGTCAGACTGGTCTCGAACTCCCGACCTCAAGTGATCCACCTGCCTCGGCCACCCAAAGTGCTGGGATTACAGGCGTGAGCCACCGCGCCCAACCGAGATAGATAGGCTGATATTACTCTCAGTATCTCAGGGTGTGTACACCCTCATTATGATATTGTTCTTAATTTTCAGAAGGGAAGAAGATAATATTACTCCCCAAATCGCAGAAGGTGTACACCTTTCTGTGATATTGTTCCTAATATCCAAGGGGGAAGAAGATAATATTACACCCAATATCACAGGGGGTGTACACCTTCCTGTTTTATTGTTCCTAATATCTAGGAGAGAACGATATTAATTCCAATATCTTAGGGGGTGTACACCCATTCTGTGATATGGTTCCTAATATCCACATGGGAAGAGGATACTATTGCTCCTAATATCGCAGGGGTGTTGACCCCACTCCTGTGATTGTTCCTAATATCCAGGGGAGGGGGGTGTGGCGGAGAGGATGATATTACTCCCAATATCACAGGAAATGTACACCCCCACTATGATAGTGTTTCTAATATCCAGAGGAGGAGAGGATGATATGACATCCAGTATCACAGAAGGTGTATGCCCCCTGTGACATTTTTTCTAATATCCAGGAAGGGAGAGGATTATATTGCTCCCAATATCCCAGCGGGTGTACACGCCCTCTGTGGTCTTGTTTCTGATATCTAGGATGGGGAGAGGATGATATTACTCCCAATATTGAAATAATTGTACACCCATGCTGTGCTATTTTTCCTGGTATCTGGAGGGTAGAGCATAATATTCCTCCCAGTATCGCTGGTGGTGTTCACACCATCCTTAATGTTGTTCCTAAGAGCTAAAGGGGCAGAGGGGGATATTACTCTTAAAATCGCAGGGGGTGTACACCCCCTCTATGATACTGTTCCTAATACCCAGTTTGGGGGGGTGGACAGAATAATATTACACCCAATAAAGCAGCAGTGTCCATCCCCTTGTGATATTGTTTTTAATATCCAGGGGGAAAGAGGATGATATTACTCCCAATATCCTAGAAGGTAGACACCACCCCCCCGTGATATTGTCACTAATATACAGGGATGTACATCACAAGGGATGTGTCACCCCTTGTGATATTTTCTAATACTTAGGGAGGAGAGGATAATATTACTCACAATATCCCATTGAGTTTACATGCCCCTGTGATATTGTTCCAATATCGTAGGCAGTGTACAACGCTTCTGTGATACAGTTCCTAATATCCGGGGGAGAGAGGATGATTATACTCTCAATATCGCAGGGAGTGTACACCACCACTGTAATATTGTTTCTAATATCCAAAAACGGAGAGGATGATATTACTCCAAATATCGCAGGAAGTGCACAACCCCCCTGTGATAATGTTCCTGATATCTAGGGGATGAGAGATGATATTACTGCCCATATCACTGGGGGTGTACACCCCTTCTGTGATATTATTTCTAATATCCAGGGCAAAGAGGATGATATTACTCCCAATATAACAGGGAATATACTCCTTCCCCATGATATTCTTTCTAATATCCATGGGGAGGGGGAGATATTACTGACAAATATCGCAGAGGGTATAAACCTCCTTTCTGGAGTGGTCAGATCCTACCCTGACACTGTTGGGTGGAAGTGGCCCTACCCTAAAATCCAGTCTGACCAGGTCACACCCTAAAAAGAAGGCACTTTTATCAGATATGACCTAGAACATCCCCCAGAAGCTGAGGAGAAAGGCTAGTTCTCTCTTTAGGCAAGGTCAAATTCTTTATTCCATACTTTGTGATAAATATTTTGTTAGTAAACACTAATTTCATTATTACTATGGCCCTGAGAAAAGTTCCCTTGATAATCAAATTATTATTTAGGTATTCTAGAATGATCATATTTTAAGAGCAATTAACATTTAATGCCATTCCACTAAAGCTTCATTTTTCAGCTTTATAGGAATACGTTCTTGTAATCATCACATAAAATAAGCAAGATAATTTCTCTGTTGTGCTTTCTTCACAAATTATATAAGATAATTAAGACATAATTGCTTTCTTTTTGCTTAATCTGAAGCAAATAAATGGTTCAGGAATAAACAACAAGGACATAGACTCAGTAATCTTGCAAACACTTTACCTCCTGGAAAGAAAAAGCAATGATCTCCATTAAAGCTCAGCAATAATAGTTATTGCAGCAATTACGAAGCCATAGGTCTTCTCTATCTTTAATATTTTTAAAACCTTTTCTATCCATTTTTTTGCCTATATCATATTAGAACTATTTTGGTTCTAATCTATGACTCTAATAAAAGGGATAAACCAAATCAGCGAGGCTACAGGACAAGAGACGACGTCTTGACATATGTTATTTCTATAATAAAGTCATCACTATCTGAGTTCTGAGGTTCCAAAGTCGAGAAGGTGAAAAATATCTCTATCCACCAGTCAAAATTACCCTAGAAAACTCTCTAAACCCCTATAAAGTACACCAGATATAGTTTGGCATACACAATTCTATAAAGTAATTCTTTTTTTCTTTTGAGACAGGGTCTTGCTCTGCCACTCAGGCAGGAGTGTAGTGGCGAAATCCTGGCTTACTGCAGCCTCAGCTTCCCAGGCTCAGGTGATCCTCCCACCTCAGCCTCCCGAGTAGCTGGGACTACTGGCATGTGCTACTATGCCCAGCCAATTTCTTTTTTAAAAAATAGAAATGAGGTCTCACTATGTTGCCCAAGCTTAAGCAATCCTCTTGCCTTGGCGGGATTATAGGAATGAGCCTTGGGGTTTGGCCAAAGTAATTCTTAAAATTAGTCTAAAGCAGCGATTCTCAGTCTAAGTTAGCTTTGCCTTAGACTGCCTAGGAAATATATGACAACATTAAACCATTTTTTGTTGTCACAATGAGGGGAGAAGAGAGCAGTTGCTACTGACATCAAGTGCATAAAGGCCAGGCATGCTGCTAAAAGCCCTACAATGCACAGATCACTCCTTCAAAATATCAATAGTGCCAAAACCCTGGCTTAAGGAAATACATATTTTTTAAGATTCTGTGGAGATGTCTGATCATTTCATTTTGTCTTTCAGGTAACGGTCAATCTCCAGAAGTGAATGGAGGGTGGATGGGAGGGTAGAGAATTCTAAAGTGTTCCAGCATGCCTGAAAAGCTGCATACCATTCTATTTTTGTTTTTGTTTTTCCTGGTTGGGGTTCATTTATTGAAGACAGATATAAAGCACTTAATTTATACAGTTGTGTTTCTAAAAACTAGGCATACTTCAATGAACAAAGATGACAGTCCTGGGCCTCAGTTCTCTTTTGGGAGTCAGACACTCACAATAGACATTATAGGCAGGTCATGTCCACAGAATGTTAAATGTGATGCCCTATCGGGGACTCCTCTAGGTATGGATGCATTTCTCCAAATTCTGACCCCAGGACCAAGTATAACATTTAAATAGATTAAGAAAAAATATTTCACTTTGGGAGGCCGAGACGGGTGGATCACGAGGTCAAGAGATCGAGACCATCCTGGTCAACATGGTGAAACCCCATCTCTACTAAAAATACAAAAATTAGCTGGGCATGGTGGCGCACGCCTATAGTTTCAGCTACTCGGGAGGCTGAGGCAGGAGAATTGCTTGAACCCAGGAGACGGAGGTTGCGGTGAGCCGAGATCGCGCCATTGCACTTCATTCAGCCTGGGTAACAAGAGCGAAACTCCGTGTCAAAAAAAAAAAAAAAAAAAAAAAAAAAGAACAAATATTTGACATAACTTATTATTCTTTTATGATTGCAACTCTCATCATACGCAGTGTAGAACAAATGTGCCTCAAGCCAATACTGACCGTATGACAAATGCACAGGTAACATCGTACTAAACAAAGACAAGTAAGGCTTTTTCTCTAAGACCTATAAGAAGACAAGGATGGCCACTTTCATCACTTTTGTTCAACATAGTACTGGATGTCCAAATCTAAGCCTTTAGAGAACAAAATCAAAGTCATCCAGATTGTAAAGAAAAAAGTTAAATAATCCTTTGCAGATGATGTGATCTTATATAATAAAAAAATTTAAAGAATCCACCAAATAACTGTTAGAACTCATAAATTCTGCAAACTTTCAGTATACAAAATTAAAACACAAAGTCAGTAGCATTTCTATACAGTATGAACACATTCTCTGAAAAAGAAATCAAGAAAGAATTACAACTACCATAGCTATAAAAAGTGTAGATAGAAATAAATTTAACCAAGAAAATGAAAGATCTCTACACTAAAAGCCAAAGCACATTAAAGTAAGAAATTAAGTAAAGATTGGGCCTGGTGGCTCACTCCTGTAATCTCGGCATTTTGAGACCAAGGCAGGAAAGTCATTTGAGTCCGGAAGTTCAAGACCAGCATGGGCAATTTAGACAGACCTCATCTTTACAAAATTTTAAAATTTAGCCAGGTATGGTGGCATGCACCTGCTGTCACAGCTATTCAGAAGGCTGAGGTGGCAGGATTACTTAAGCCCGAGAGGTTTAGGCTGCATGAGCCATGGTTGTGTCAGTGCATGGCTGCCTGGGTGACAGAGCAAGACTCTGTCTGGAAAAATATTAAGTAAAAGACAAGAAAGATGTTTTTTATTTACAAATTTGTAGAATTAATATTGTTACAATGTTTATATTACATAAAGTGATCTACAGGTTTAATACAATCACTGTCAAAATACCAATGACATTCTTCACATACAAAAAGAATCCCCCAATTTTTATGATACCACAAAAAACAATGAACAGTCCAAACAATTGAGCAAAAGAAAGCAACGCAGAAGGCATCACAGTACTTGACTTTGATATATACTAATTGTTAAAACTGTGAATTCTATATTATGTATATCTTACCACATTTATTTTATAAAAATAAACTAGTTGTGTTAGACAATGAGTTAGACATCATTTTTGTCCTCTGGCCTAACCCAAGATAATATAGGGATGTGATTTGCCTGGTAATCACAGTCTTTGTGGGGCTGAAGAGAAAAAGAAAACAATATAGTGTAATGTTAATGATATTCTTATGGAAATATAACAATTTTGATATTTATTTTCACATTTTCCTAGTAAGTATTTTTGAGTGACCTTTTTTTTTTTGATCTTAGCGACTTTCATCCTTAGAGATCGGAATTTCTTTGGCTATCATACTATTAAACAAATGTGGATAGGAGACTACACATCTGGCTGCAACATCTGCCATACCACAAATCTGCTGGATAGATTCAGCAGATCTGGCCAGAAAAGAGTGTGTTGCCTTTCTCATTTATCAGTATTACCCTCCTGAAGCTCTGAGAAAAGGCAGGCTTTCCAGGTAGATCTTGGCTATAGTAGTACAAATGTGGAACCTACAAATCATAGTCGCATTTTCCTTACTACATACATTTCAGTTGTAATTTATTTCCTTTTTTGATGGAAGACTAGTTTCTTTGTTTTCTTGGATAGTTTGGGGGACAATTTTTGGATAATTCCTGAAGAAGAAAAGGTGAAATCTGATTTCATCATCTTAATAATCCTAAATAAGGAAAAATTGGTAGGCTGAACTGGTGAGCATAGGAAATAGCTCTCAGTTTGACTCAGTGATGTGTTTTCAAAAGATGCAACTACTTTTAGAACCCTGTGTGAAGAAACATATGAGAAGGGGAAGGGATATAGGAGGCATGAACCCAGGGTCACTCTTGTGATCAATTTAGGGGTCGCATTGGAAAACGGACAGAACATCCTGCAATAACTCCCTTCCTGCCTGGGAAATTACACACGTTAGACACATCCAGGATAAATATTACTTTCTTGTTTCTTAACCACAACCAATTTTTGCTGCCATAGAAAATGTTAATCAGTCCTTACTGAATTGATGAACTTCCAGAGCCTACCTCATGAAATATAGTCGACTCTGGAATAATGTGCACAGCCAAAAATCTGCACATCACTTTCAGCTTCACCAAAACTCAACTACTAATAGCGTACTGTTGACTGGAACCCTTGTCAATAACATAAACAGTCATTTAACACATATGATATTTGTTATATGTATTACATACTGTATTCTTGAGATAAAGTAAGCAGGAGAATAGAAATGCATTAAAATCATAAGGAAGAGAAAACATTTATTATTCGTTAAGTGGAAGTGCATCATTATACAGGTTTTTTCCTCATTGTTTTCACATTGGGTAGGCTGAGGAGGGGGAAGAGGAAGGGTTGGTCGTGCCGTCTTAGGGGTGGTAGAGGCAGAAGAAAACCTGCATGTAAGTGGACCAGCGCCGTTCAAACCCATGTTGTTCAAGGGTCAACTGTAATAACAATAACACCAGATATACATGCTCTTAATTTAGACTCACAATAACCCTGCATGAAAGATGCTACTATCCCCATTTTGCAGCTGAGAGAACTGAGTCCTAGAGGACCTTCTACAGGGCCACTCAGCTGGTGGGCCTCAGACAGACCTTGAACCCCTGCAGGGTGGTGCCAGGGTCCACACAGGACACCATCTTCACCTCTCGATTCTCTCTGTGTGGGTCAGGTTAGTATATTCGGAGAAACAATGGCATTGGGGAACCACAATGATCCTAGAGATACATGGATTGTGTTAAAGGGAGAGAAGAACCTTTTTGGCAATAATTATTGTAGAAACGCCAGAATTGAGAGAAGTCAAATAACCTCTAACAAGTGGTGAATGGAGAGTTTGAGAGCAGTAGGGGAATTGGAAATGAAAAAAGAATGAGAAAGGTGAGAAAATGTGGCTTATGATAGAAATGTATACATATATATTCCTTCTATTCTCTATTTTATTTATTTATTTATCTATTTATTTATTTATTTAATTTCGAGATGGAGTCTCTCTTCTGTCGCCCAGGCTGGAGTGCAGTGGTGCCATCTCAGCTCGCTGCAACCTCTGCTTCTTGGGTTCCAGTAATTCTCCTGCCTCAGCCTCCCGAGTAGCTGGCACTACAGGTGTGCATCACCATGCCCAGCTAATTTTTGTATTTTTAGTAGAGACGGGGTTTCACCATGTTGGCCAGGATGGTCTCAATCACTTGACCTCGTAATCCGTCTACCTTGGCCTCCCAAGGTGCTGGGATTAATGGGCCTGAGCCACCGTGCCCGGCCCATTCCCTATTTTAAATGTATATGTGGGACCATACTCATATATACAGGTATACGTTCACATATATACAGGGAATAAGGAAAAATGATGATTAAAAAAAACAACTTATGTCAAAGATTGAAAGAAAATAAGGGCATGGTGAAAGAAGCCACATTTAGATACTTTAGAAAATATTGCTTCTTTAGCGTTTTGCATCTTTGCTGTGCTTCTTTAATGCTTCACTTCTTCCAGCCTTTGGTTGGGGAGGCAGCTGCATTACTTTCATTTTTTTCCTAGCTGTCCAGACAGCTCAGGTTCAGATGGGCCAAGCAGAGTTAATGGCCCAGGCAGGGTAAATGGGAAACTTTCTGTACTCTTGGGAATAAGTTATCAATTTAATATCCTTCCCGAATGCTACATTCTTTCTAAAAATAATGTAAAAATATGTGTGCAAACCAGTTTCTGAATTGTTTTTATTCAAGAAAATTTAAGATGAGCATTGCAAGCTCATTCATCAATGTCAGTGAAATACTTGAAATGTGTTCTATGAAGCAGGCACTAAAAAGTCACTGCTAAATTTCTAAAATAACTCTTCTGAGGTTCTGTTCAAGTTTGCCACACTCAGACATTTTGTTCTAATTCCTTTATGAGCTGGTATGCAATGATTGCCCAGGCTACATCAAAGGGAACCATTTCTAGGACGGGGTGGCTTTCCTTTCTTTCCTCTCCTTTCTTCCTTTTTTTGAAATAGGGTCTTACTTTGTCACCCAGACTGGAGTGCAGTGGCCTGATCATAGCTCACTGCAGCTTCAAATTCTGGGTGCAAGGAATCCTCCTGCCTTAGCCTCTTGAGTAGCTGGGACTACAGGCTTACATATACCACCATCCCCTAGCTAATTTTTTTGTTTTGGTAGAAACAGAGTCTTGCTATGTTGCCCAGGCTGATCTCAAACTCTTGACCTCAAGTGGCCCTCCTATCTTGGCCTCCAAAAGTGCTGGGATTACACGCATGAACCACCCCTCCCCCCAGCCTCCTCTTTTCTTTCTTTCCTCTCAGTAGTCAGCACCACAGCCTGCATAGCTTCATTTCAGAATCTGTTTTAGGAGAGGAAAAGCAATCAGGGTTGGCTCACAGAATTGAACTATTATTTCACTTGAACATACAATTTGGTGTTAACATTCACTTCCTATCTGCCTGAAATACCTACCATTACCCTTAATTATGTATGGTGATAGTCTAGGTATTATATGGGGAGATACAATCTTTGCCTTCTGGCCAAACCTAATGAGTGTTTTTAACAGGGGACAGTCACAGTTTTCCCCCAAACATAAATACCTACATCTATATCTTTCATGCTTGTGAGTACTTGCCTATGAATTCTTTTCCTCTTACCATATAATTGAAATTATCTGGATATGAAAAGCTTTGTGTTTATTGCTGACTCATTGGAAGCAATCATTTGTATCTTACATAGTATCACATTTTAATTTAGGAATTCCAGAGCATGTAGTGGTATTTCAAAACAAGGTCCCAATAAAATTCATAATAGCAATCCCAGTAGAATTCACTGCTTTTCTCCACCTTTTCTCACTATTAGCACATCAAAGTATAAAGGAATAAATGTTCTTCTTTTTTGCCACACTTTTCCACTTTTTGGTCTAGGGTACTTCATTGCTCCAGCTGTTTCTATTAACCGGGCTATTGGTTTGCTAAGTCTTCCACAAGAAAGTGTGACAGATGAGTGGTTTAAGCAACAGAATTGTACTTTCTTATAGTTCTGGAGGCTAGAAGTTCAAGATAAAGATGTCATCAGGGTTGGTTTCTTATGAGGCCTTTCTCCTTGGCTGGTGGATGACCATCTTCTCTTCCCTGAGTTTTCACTCTGTGCCTGCCTGTATTCAAATTTCCGCTTCTTTTAAGGACACCAGTCGTATTAGGTGAAGGCCCAGCCTAATGGCCTCATTTGAACTTAATTGCTTCTTAAAGATCCTGTCTCCAAATATGGTCACATTCTAAGCCACTGGGGGTTAGAACTTCAACATACGAATTTGGCAGGGGTTGGGGGTGTGGGGACGCAATTCTGCCCTTAACACCTTAAATACCTCATACGACATCTCAGATGTTTACATTTGTTAAGTTTATATGAATGTCCACTGTGCCCGTATATTTTCACCATAAACACAATTTCAGCTTAATGCAAAGCTTCTTATTTAGAGCCCATGGGCTACGTGGAGTAAGGGTCCATAAACATACTGAAATCATGTGCCAAAATGTATTGTGTTATACATTATGATCACTTTTCTATCAGACTCTTAAAATGTTTGCCATGCAAAGAAAAAAAAAAAGGATCTAATGACTGACATAAAGGGTTTTTGTCTTGTTCATCTCACAATATCCTTCCAATAAATAACAAGCACTCCACCTTTTGTTTCTGTATTCAACAAACACATATATAGCATTGTATAGCTCTGATAATGTGCCAGACTCTGTTTTAAGTGCTTCCCTAATAGGATCTCATTTAATCCTCACAGGGACACTTGAGGGAGGTAATATTTACAGATGGGAAACTGAGGTACACAAAGGTTAAGTAACTTAGGTCGCAGAATTAGCAAATGTCAGAGCCGGGATTCAAAACTAGATGGTCTGGGTCAAGAGTGCTAACCACTACCCTGCACTGCCTCTCCTTTCTCCTATTATGCACGAGAATTCCAAGCCATATTATTTGCACCCATAGAATCAATGATCTTCATTACTGTGTTAGTCTGTTCTTGCATTGCTATTAATATAAAGAAACGCCTGAGATTGGGTAATTTATAAAGAAAATAGATTTAATTGGTTCACATGTTTGCAGGCTATAGAGGAAGCATGGTGTTGGCATCTGCCTGGCTTCTTGGGAGGCCTCTGGAAACTTATAATCATGGTGGAGGGTGAAGGGGGAGCAGGCAGGTCATGTAGCCAGAGCAGGAGCAAGAGCGGGGGAGGCGTCACACACTTTTAAACGACTAGATCCTGCAAGAACTCACTATCCTGAGAAGAGCACCAAGAGGATGGTGCTGAACCATTCATGAGAAATCCTGTCCCTGATCCAATCATCTCCCACCAGGCCCCACCCCCAACACTGGGGATTACATTTCAACATGAGATTTGGGCGGGGAAAAATGTCCAAACTATATCAATAACTACTGACATAACTTACATTTTTACCCAAAACTTACAGTGAGAAGGAATTTGAAAGTTCTGTAAAAGCCCTTGCCGTGTATGCGCCTCACTTTGGTAACTGCTGGTATTAGAGCTCTCTACCTCCAGGTAGTCAATAATTTTGTGTTTCCACAGTCATGCATTCAAGCACATCCAAACCTCATAAATTTAACCCTTCTATTTGCCTGGGATGTATGAACAATGATAATTGCATCTAAACTCAATAACTATCAGAAATTGCTTTAATAATACAAATAACAATCTTTAAAACTTTATCAGGCTTTCTAGAATGTCATAGTATGTTGACCTAAAAGGAAGAAGCAGAGGCAGAATTAATAAAAGTAGAGAGTTTATTTGGTCCAAGCTTGAGGATTGCAAGCATAGATTCAAGTTGCCCTGAATATATACTCCTATTAGCAGATGTTACAAGTAGGTTATTAAAGGAAAATATTTTTTTTTTAAAAGGAAAAGACAGAGTTCCTAAATTGTTAACCAAAATCTACATTAAAATAACAAGTTATTGATTTTTGTATCACAAACTCCAGACACATGAAGACTATGAGTGAAGCAGAAGTCAAGAACAAAATGCCTTTAAACAATTGCCTCCAGGCAGGGGTTGTTGCAGGGTCTTTCTGGGCCTGATAAATGACTGAAGTCTCATACTCCTGCCTTTCTGGGACTGATGCATTTTGCATAGCTCACATAGTTCAGACTTCTCTGAGTTATTTTTCTTTTCTCAATCATTTTATGTATACCCAACATTTTGAAGGGAGGGAAAAAAAGATTCTCAATACAATTTAACTTTCTCCTAGGCTTTGAAAGAATAGTACTGTCAATGGGCTTCTTTAAATAGAACATTCTATCATTTGCCTTGGGCTGGGGTGGGGACAGGGGTTAGCCAGACAGCACTTGCTTTTAGGATTCCAGTGGCTGCCTAATCTCTACTTACTTTTACCTTCCAACCCCAGGGAGAACAAGAAGTGCCTTATTTCCTCAGGCAAAAGATGCTTAATTAACAAAACACAACTGATGGGGAAAGTAAATACTAGTGACATCTTTCTGTAATTGGAAAATATTTGTATGCACCCAGTTTTTCAGAAATTATACCTGTAACCATGCAGCCTTGTAATATTGCAACTGGTATTTGTTCTGATACTGTTTGGAAACTCAATATACGTGTAAGGAAACGGGATACATTTTTAAGGCATTCGTAGTCCTATATGCCTTAGGACTGTGTCAAAATTCCTTAAGTAAATGAAAATGAGAGCTCCTAGACTGAAGGTTGCCAACAGTGAGGTGAGTCATTTAATAAGGGCTTACATATTTATGCATTTCTTCTGCTGAGCTTCTTGGCATACTTTCTGAGTGACAACTGTAGTGGGAAATTGGAAAATTTTGTGAATGATTCTCTTTGAATCTATTGGAGTAAACGTATAACATCCTAGTGGGTGAAAGATGGTGTGGTGAGTGAACACCTCATGTATGGAAATTGTCAATCCAGTTATTTCAGCTAGCTCACCCATTAAATCAGATCACTACCCAATGAATTACTAGATGATCAGTAGTAAAGACAGCCTGAAATTCCAAATGAATAATGCTTGGGCCAGTGTCTAAGGCACAAGTGTAATTTCATGAAAAAGGCAACTGGTTAAGTAACAGGACATCAGTGGCTTAATTACTTTCCATGTTTTTATCTTTGCTGTCAAATCCAATGTCTAGACTAGAAATAACTCCCTCCTCTTGTAAGTTTTGTAGACCTAAAAGGAAGAGGCTGAGTCAAAACATACAATGTAGAGAGTTTACTTGAGCCAAAGTGAGGACAGCTGTCTGGAAGACTCAGACCCCAGTAATCTGGGCTTCCCTTGGCTTTTGTTATAAGTACGTTCGTAAAGGCAAAAAAGAGGGAAAGGGAGTGGGCTGATATAAAATTGCTTTGTATAAACCCAGGAATTCTCATGGGTTTATAGAAACAGCACTGGTTAGTGATTGGCTATACACTGTTAAGCTACAGGGTGTGGGTAATCGTGGCTGGTGCAGCATTCTTAGGTGAATTTATGGCTATTTGTGGCATTAGCAAGCAGTTTCAAGAGATGAATACAGAACTCCAAGCGGGGAGTAGTGCATGATTGCTGCCTCATTGCCATGTCTCTCTGGGCCTGATCAGTTACAAAGACTTGCACTAGTCAGATAAAAGTTCTTAACTCAGTATTCATTTTTCAGAAGAAAAAGATTCAGCCGTATACACACAGGTTTAAAAATGCTTCCTTCAAAGTTCGTAGAGATAAAGAGATTTACCTAAGATTACGTTTTTCAGGCTCACCAATTTTCAATAAATTCAGCCTCTTCCCAGGTGCGTGCTCTGGAGAGGCCGACTTTTTTTGAGGTGGTAACGATCACCACCACTGAGGAAAGGAGCTTTCGGGAAGCTGTCATGCAGGTAAGACCATTATTACCCAGAGGAAAATCGATCAGGACTCTCACAGGAACTCTTGCACGCTCAGACAAAGACAGTCTGGCAGTGAGGATCCCAGACACCATATGCAGCTTCTCCCACTGACCCCAGTGAACTCACCAGGGCAGTTGGGGAACATCGTTCACTCAGTGGTGATCAGGTGGCCCTGAGTCCTGATCCTAGGCCGGTGCAAAAGAAGCCACTTTGAAACCAGAGAAGCTGTCTTGGAAGGGCAAGTCTCCTTTAGGTAGAACGGCACTGCTTCACAGGTGAAAAAGTCTGTACATGATGTTTAGAGAGTAACCAAGTTATTGTTTTCAAACTGTTGTTTCCAAACGGCCTTATAGTTTTCTTTCTTCCCTTTTAGTGAGACTGTAGATGATGTACATGATATGTAACTGTATAATGTAATCTATATAATTATAATGATGGATGCACAGTTGTGGATTATTTGCATTTTAGGGCCCATGTCCCAGTCCCTTTTGGAACTCTTATTCCTCTGGACGGTCTGCCCTGAAGAGGGATTAATTCCTTAATTTTAGGGACTCTCAAAATTGCCCCTAGGTTACACTTGCAGACTGGGGATCCCAGCTTCCTCAATATTTCTGATTTCCTCCCTTCCTTCTCCATAAAAGGACAGATCTCTGGATGGCCTGTGGTTAAAAATCAAATTTTCTATTGCCATAAGAGTGTCATTAAGATTCTTGTGAGGACTTGACATGCCACACTCTTTTTTTCCCCACCCCATAACAATGATGCAGCTTGCTTCCCGGAGCAGAGTCGTGTTTCAACCTAATGTGCACGTGGGCCCTTTGGGGACTCGACCTTCTCCTCTGGGTGAGAAATTAAGCCAGGTGGCAGTGATAAAGCAATTCAAGCAGCCGGGTCTTCAGACAGGGCCAAAACTTCCCACTGTCCTTGTATTGGGAAGGGACCGGACGGGGTTGGCAGCTGGTCGAGGGTCTCAGCTGCCACATGGGGCAGGGAATCAAAGATGCACATTTAAAATGCAAGCGCTTGTTCCCAATGTTTTACTAATATTGTAGCAAGCTTAACTGCTGGCGCTTGGGGCATGAGAAATTCACTGATGAGATTTGCTCCTATTAAGGTGGTTTTAATTGATAGCACTTGGCAGTGAGATCACGCTTTCCTTCTCTTTCCTACTCTTCATACCCCTTTCGATTGTAAGAAAGAAAAGCAACATTTTCTCTTATTGTATTTATTTTTTACCCTGGGCCAAGTGTATAGCAGATTGTGAATGAAAACGAAGAACCTCTAGGGGTCAGTGCAGCGTAAAAAATGGCCCAAGCTCAGGCCCTGGAGCCTGGTCTTTAAGGTTTCAAGCATAGCTTTGTTCCTGTTTCATTCTAATGAGGGAACAGTCCCATTACTTCATGCTGAGCCCAGCTCCAGAAACAATCCCCTTGATGGTCATTTTCCTTTAATATAAGTTTAAACATTTGCAATCAAAGGCAGCTCTAATTTGAAATTTAGGATTGGGAATGCTGTTTTCAAATACGATACTTTTCACCTTTTCTGTTTGAACCTAAGATTCTCTCCTCCCTCTGTCCTTTCATGGGTTCAGGCCAATGTAGGTGGGGACTGCTGTTCTTTTATTTCCCTTTAGCTGCCCCCAAATTCTATTTCTTTTAGTGAGAGAGCCTTGGTTTTGTGTCTGTGTGTGTGTGTGTTCTTTTTCTTTTGTATGTATATGCCCCTTTGGCCTTTGTCTTTTTTTTTTTTTGAGACAGAGTCTCAGTCTGTCACCCAGGCTGGAGTGCAGTGGTACAATCTCCGCTTACTACAACCGCTGCCTCCCAGGTTCAGGTGATTCTCCTGCCTCAGCTTCCTGAGTAGCTGGGATTACAGGCACGTGCCACCATGTCTGGCTAATCTTTGTGTTTTTAGTAGAGATGGGGTTTTACTATGTTGGTCAAGCTGGTCTCAAACTCCTGACCTCAAATGATCGGTCTGCCTTGGCCTCCCAAAGTGTCGGGATTACAGGCATGAGCCACCATACCCAGCCTATCTTTTAAATTGGAAACTTTCTACTTCTTTCGTTATATTATCAAAGGATAGTTCAGTTTAGGGCACGTTGCGGGTAGTGTGGGGTTTTGTGGTAGAGATGATAAAAAAACACAGGACATGGGCAACATAGTGAGACTCTGTCTCTACAAATAATTAAAAATGAGCTGGGTGTGGTGGTGCTCGCCTGTGGTCCCAACTACTCAGGTGGCTGAGGTGGGAGATCACTTGAGTCTGGGTAGTGTAGGCTGCAGTAAGCTATGACTCACTGTGTGCCACTGCACTCCAGCCTGGGTGACAGAGCAAGACCCTGTCTCAAAACAAGAACAACAACAATAACAAAAACCCAAAAAACACAGGACACACCAAAGTGGTAGGCTGGGATGAAGAATTCTGTTGAGATTCTTAGGCAGACATTGCAGACTATGTCACCCAGGTTGGAGTGCAATTACTCAGAGGAAAATCGATCAGGACTCTCACATGCTCAGACAGACAGTCTGGCAATGAGGATCCCAGACACCATGCAGCTTCTCTTATTGAGCCCAATAAACTTTCCAGGGCAGCTGGAGAGCATTGTTCACTCCATGGGGATCAGGTGGCCCTGAGTCCTGATTCTAAGCCAGGTGCAAATGAAGCCACTTTAAAACTGGAGATGCAGTCTTGGAAGGGCAAAGCTTCTTTACGTAGAAGTGGGTTGTTTCACAGTGTGGGTAAGACACTGGGAATTTCTTGAGGTCATCGTCTTTACTCACCAAGGTCATTTCAACTCCTCCCTTTTGCTCTTTAACTCTCCTCAGTTCTGCCCCCTCTAAATCAACATGACAGCTCTCCATTAAATCGCAAACGTTTCATTTCCAGCCTCCCTTTTCTCAGCATGTAATTCTATATCATCTCCTGAGGCACCTGCCTCCATTAAACATGTCTTTCTGATGTGCTTACTTGTCATTCTTTTGTACTGTCACCTCTTGCTACCTCCTTTTTCTCTGTCAGTCTCCTAAATCTGGGGTGCTACTACTTCCCCCTCCCCCATCGACTAACGACCCTGTGAATCCATCCTGGCACCCTGAATGTGGCCCTAGAGTCTTCCTTGGGGACTCCCTGCAGACACTACCAATAGATCAATGTCAACATGGTGGATGAAACCTCCTTTCCTGCCTCCCTTAATTGTGCCTCTCCTACAGTCCTTGATTCTGTTTCATTTTGGTATCCATCCCTTCTGTGGATGACATCATCTCTTCTTGCTGTTTCAATTAGTACTCAGGTGCAAAAAATATGCCAATCTTTAGCTTGAGAACAAATCTTTTCCCTGACCTCTAACACTGACAATTGTTAAATTAAGTCAAAGTCACCTCCTTTCATATTTTAAGTTCAGCTTAAAGGTTTCTTCCTACGTAGTGAACTGTGACCCAACTGGATGTGGAAACAGACTGTAATCTACTCTTGTACCAATCACGGAGAATCTGCCAATTACAGGAGGCTGACTATTCAAGTATTCAAATAAAGGAAATGCTGAGCCGTAATCAGTTCAGCTGTTTCTGTACCTCACTTCCGTTTTCTGGACCTTACTCCATTTTTCTGTTCATAAAACTTATCCTACCATGTAGCAGGCCTAGAATCACTCTGAACCTATTCTGGTGTGTGTGGCTGCCTGATTCACAAATTGTTCTTTGTTCAATTAAACTCTGCTAAATTTGTCTTTAGTTTTTCTTCTAAGATAGTTCTATAACCAATGCAATTTCTCCATCTGGAACTCCTACAAACATTTTCAATTTTAGCATGTCCAAAACCAAGCTCATCATATGCTCCCAAATCTCAGTGGCCTATATTCTCCACCTTTATTAATGGCATCATTATCCATCTGGTAGACCAAGCCAGGTGCTTCTCTTCCTCTCTTTTAATTCCTCACACTCCTGACCCACCATGGCTTCTTCGTTTCCCTCAAAATTCAACCATAACAAAGGGCGTATATGAGGTGCCAAATGAGTAAAATAGGCAATTATTTGGTGGAGAGGGTTTTAGTTATTTATTTATTTTTTTGAGACAGAGTCTCAGTCTGTCATCCAAGCTAGAGTGCAGTGGCCTGATCCTTGCTCACTGCAACCTCTGCCTCCCAGGTTCAAGCGCTTCTCCTGTCTCAGTCTTCTGAGTAGCTGGGATTACAAGCATGTGCCACCACATTTGACAAAGTATTTTTAGTAGAGATGGGGTTTCACCGTGTTGGCTAGGCTGGTCTCAAACTCCTGACATCAAGTGATCTGCCTTCCTTGGCCTCTCAAAGTGTTGGGATTACAGGCCTGAGCCACTGTGCCCAGCTGCTTTTTTGTAATCTCTATTAAACCACCCTTTCCATCCAACCATCCTATGTAAACACATTGTAAGTATAATGACATAGTTTCTCTGCAAACACAGCTTCTCCATGCAACCTCTCATTTGAGGAAAGCTGCCCACAAACTTTTGTGTATGAGTTTTGGAGCTTTCTGTATAGGCAAGATATCTAAAACATAAATATAGTCATCATAAAAATAGTCATACCACTTCCCAACTTAACAAATCTCTCTCTTTCTCTCTGTCTCTGTGTATATGTGTATTTTTGCCTATAACATAAATCCTAAACCTCTTAGCATGTTATCCAAGGCTTTATCTGGCTCCACGCTCCCTTTCCAACTATATTTTCTGCCCATTCCTTCCCCCACATCCAGCCCCATGCCTGGCATGTTTCTTACACACTTAATTAATTGACATTTTCCAGGACAATTTCCTTGCAATTCTGTTTGGTGTGCCTTTTCCTACTAATTCTCTATTTGGACACTGTGCTTTACAAATATATATATATATACACACATATATATATATGTATATATATATATTTTATTGCACTTTAGGTTCTGGGGTACATGTGCAGAACATGCATGATTGTTGTATACGTACATACATGGCAATGTGGTTTGCTGCCTCCATCCCCGCATCACCTATATGTGGCATTTCTCTCCATGTTATTTCTCCCCAACTTCCCTGTCCCCTTCTGTCCCTCCTCTATTCCCCCACAAAAGACCCCAGCGTGTGATGCGCCCCTCCCTGTGTCCATGTGTTCTTATTGTTCAACACCCGCCTATGAGTGAGAACATGCGGTGTTTGATTTTCTGTTCTTGTGTCAGTTTGCTGAGAATGATGGTTTCCAGATTCACCCATATCCCTACAAAGGACATGAACTCATCGTTTTTTATGACTGCATAGTATTCCATGGTGTATATGTGCCACATTTTCCTTGTCCAGTCTATCATCGATGGGCATTTGGGTTGGTTCCAGGTCTTTGCTATTGTAAACAGGGTCACTGAGCTTTAATGTCATCTCTGGGAAATCTTCCCCAACTCATTCAAGCAGACCAATAAGAATTAGGTGCTTCTCCACTATGCTCCCCTAGCACAGGATCCATTTCTCCATCGTGTGTATCCTGTAGAGTGCTGATTGTTTTCTGCCACCAGATTCAAGTTCCTAAAGGGAAAGACTGCTGCTGATTTTTTGAGTCCACAGCATCTTGCTTCCTGTCTAGCACAAGGCAGACATTCATTGTTTTGTGAATGAAGGAGGCAGTGGATGTGCTAAAAGAGAAAATGAGTGTTATTGATGACAAAATGTCATGAGAATTTTGCTTCAGGCCAATCCCTAGTAAGGACATTTGAAATCTAAAAGTGTAGTTCTGTGCTCTGCAAGGCACAAAGGAACCCCTTCCCTAGCCTGAGCTGCAATGAGGAAGAGAATAAGATGATGTCTGTGGAAGTTTAGACTCTTTGTACTCTGGTCAGTCTCTCTCTCTGTGTGTGTGTGTGTGTGTGTGTGTGTGCGCGTGTGCAAGGGAGGATGATGGGGTAGGTAATTTCCCATAGAATTATCTGTTTGTAAGCAAAATGAACAATTCCCATTGTCAAGGATAATACGACTTTTGATTTTCAAGTGCTGTTTGAGCTGCTCCTTTGGAAAAAGCACAGAGTAGTATGTGCAGAGGGATACAGAGGAATGGGACACAGTTCCATCATGGAGTCCTTTGCAGCCCAGCCAGGGAGGTGATATTTTTGCGAAGATAGGTTTGATAAGGTGGGTGATTGCATTTAATCATCCAGACTGGGGCATTTTCGAGCATTTTTAAATGTTATTAAGTATTTCACCAGCAATACAGGTGCAAACCAGGATTGTTCCACACAAACTGGGGACACCTGGTCCCATTAAGGATGTGGTCCAATGTGTAATATGGACCACAAATATCCTAGGTTCAGAGGAAAAAGCAATCACTACAAGACTGGGAGTCTACAGAGAGAATCTCTGAAGAGGGGTGCCTTGACCCAGGCCTTGAAGAAAGAGGAGGATTTTCTTAGTGACAGAGGGTGAGAGAAAATGTTTAAGTGTGGAAAAGTGAGTGACATAAATTCACTGGGGGAACATAAGATGGTTTGTATGAGGAATAGAGAACAGAGAATTTATAGAAGGTGGTGATGAGTCAGGTAGAAGAGGGAGTGTAGAAGTTAGGAGGGTAGCTGAATGCCAAGCAGAAGCTGGAGAAAACTTTGTCAAGCTAGATCATTTGGATTTTTTATTCAAGGCAATGAGGGACTGATATGATTAGGCTTTGTGTCCGTCCCCATTCAAATCGCATCTTGAATTATAGTTCCCATAATTCCCGTGTGTCACGGGAGGGACCATGAATCATGGCGGTGGTCTCCCCCATCCTGTTTTCATGATGGTGAGTCTCATGAGATTTGATGGTTTTGTAAAGGGCAGTTCCCATGCACACCCTCTCTTGCCTGCTGCCATGTAAGAGTAAGATGTGCCTTTGCTTCTTCTTCACCTTTCGTCGTGATTGTGAGACCTCCCCAGCCGTGTGGAACTGTGAGTCCATTAAATCTCTTTTTCTTTATAAATTACCCAGTCTCAGGTATGTCTTTATTAGCAGTGCAAGAACTGACTAATAAAAGGACGAATGACAGTTTTGACTGGAGTGATTTGCTCAAACCAAAGAAGATATACATATATATAAAACATATCCATAATACATATGTAATATATATATGTGTGTGTATTTTTTGTTTATATTTTATTTATTTTTTTGAGACACGGTCTCACTCTCTTGATCAGGATGAGGTGCGGTGATGCAATCATGGCTTACTGCAGCCTCTACCTCCTGGCCTTCTGTAATCCTTTCACCTCAGGACTACAAGTGCATGCCATCAAGTCAGCCTATTTTTTTTCCTTTTTCTTTATTTTTTGTAGACATGGGATTTTGCTATTTTGCCCAGGTTGGTCTCAAACTCCTGTGCTCAAGGGATCCTCCCACTTGAGCTTCCTAAAGTGCTGGGATTACAGGCATGAGCAACCACACCCAGCCCATATATATATATATATTTTTTTTTTTTTCCCTTTTTTTGAGACAGAGTCTGGCTCTGTCACCAAGCACCAGGTTGGAGTGCAGTGGCACGATCTCAGCTCACTGCAACCTCCGCCTCCTGGGTTCAAGCAATTCTCCTGCCTCAGCCTCCCGAGTAGCTGGGACTACAGGCACGTGCCACTATGACCAGCTAATTTTTGTATTTTTTAGTAGAGACAGGGTTTCACCATGCTAGCCAGGATGGTTTCGATCTCTTGACCTTGTGATTCACCCACCTCGGCCTCCCAAAGTGCTGGGATTACAGGTGTGAGCAACCACATCCAGCCTATATATTTTTAAAATAAGGTTAACCTTGCAATATTTTCAGGATGTAGCAGGGAAAAGCTAGAAGTGCAACAGGAGATTGCAGCCATCTAGCCATAAGGCTATAGAATCTTCAGTGGGGTCGTGACAGAGGGAATGGAAAAAAAAAAAGATGTTTGCAAGATACTTTATGAAAAGGAAAAAAAAGCTCAAATGTAATCTGGAGGCTGTTTGCATATGGGAGGTGAGCAACAGGGAAAGGAAGAGTCCAGAGACACCTGTGGTTTGATACTGGGTGACTGGGAGGTGTGGCCCCACCATTAACAGAGAGTGAACATGTAGGTAAAAATGGTTTAGGAGAAGATAATTAAGCTGAAAGGATTTTTAAGATTTCGTTTTTGATTTTGATGTTAACAGTAATACACACTTATTTTAGGAAACTTGGATAGTGCAGGAATTATGGATGAGAATTTTAGTATCTGATGATTTTGATATGTCTCATTCCTGGGATATTCCTGATGTCTAACTAATACTGAAGGAATAAATATAAAAAGCAGGTGGAGGGAAGTGAAGCCTGATTTCTATGTAAGTTTTAAGAATGGTTTACCTTCTGTGTTGGGGAAAATATTTAGCTTATAAAATATGTTCATTTAAAATGTATCGGCCCCTTACTCTGTTCCAGACATTGTGGAGGAAATAGATTTTAAAAGTGACACAGAGAAACCCAGAGGTGAAAACATGTGGAACAAGTTTGACATGAATGATGATAAGGAGTTCAGATACCCAAGTGAAAAGCCCAATTGAAACATACAAAGCATGAACTCCTGTGGTGGGAATAATTAACACAGTGAAGATGCTGACAGGTTTCCTGTATGTTTGAGGTTTAGAGCATTGAAGATCTGCTGGGGTTTATCTCTATGGAACCTGGATTGTTCCAATCTTAACCAAACTCTTTAGTTTCTTCTAGACTTCTTCTGTTTCCTTTGTTCTTGATGTGTGTTTGTTCATCAGAACTGTTGCTGCCTTATCCGCAAGAAAATTTATGTTGCATATTAGTAAATCATGACAATGTTCCAGATGGTGCACAGGACTAATGGGGCTTTCTTTATCAAGCCACATTAGCTTGCTCACAATAGTAGTGTAAATACTACTTGTCTGGCTCTTTCCTGTCCTGCAATTTTAGGATCTCCAACAGCCAGTTATTTCTTTTCTCTTTTCTTTTCTTTCCTTTTCTTTTTTTTCCCCTAAGAAGCAGTCTCACTCTTTCGCCAGGCCGGAGTGCAGTGGGGCAATCTTGGCTCACTGCAACCTCCACCTCCTGGGTCCAAGCAATTCTCCTGCCTCAGCCTCCTGAGTAGCTGGGACTACAGGTGTGTGCCACCATGCCTGGCTAATTTTTGTATTTTTAGCAGAGACGGGTTTTCACCATGTTATCCAGGATGGTCTCGATCTCTTAACCTCGTGATCCACCTGCCTCAGCCTGCCAAAGTGCTGGAATTACAGGCTTGAACCACCGTGCCAGCCAGCCAGTTATTTTTAGGGATCATCAGAGAGTATCTCATGTTGCTCATGAATAGAATCCTGTCAGCCACCACAAGGCATTTCCATTTTCCTCTTTTGACAATATATCCTGACCTGTTCTGCCATAGTTGTTGGTGATGTGGACCCATGCAATGAATGGTGCCTTGTTGCTTTTGATTCTGGTGCTGCTGCTTACTAAGCAGCTCTTGGTTACCAGTATTTGCTCTTGTCCCCTGAAGTTGTGCAGTGCTAACTGTAAAGGATCCTGTAGTTACTGCTGTGTGCTAAAACACCGACACTGCTGAGGCTATTTTATGTCCAGTGCCCTTGATGTGATGGTGCCATACTATGCTGACAGATGAAGTGTGGGGACATCATTCTCCTAGCTTTGTGTCATGCCCTCTTGGTTCCAGGGCAGTGCTACCGTCTGCTTCCATGATAACCCTGAAAATAAATTATTCTGTTCAAGCAGCTCTCAGCTTTCTAAAATTCTAACAGAAGACTACGGCTCCTTGGGCCAGAGGACAGTCTCAATGAAAGACACGTGCTGTGCTCAAAATTATCCCTTGGTGTCTATAACATTGTCATCAAGTGGATGGGCATGATGGCTTCCACTTGAGCTCTTACCCAAGGGTTCTCCATTTCTCTGCTCTCTCATATCTCATACCTCTGCAAAGCCTACCCAACTGACTGAAAGACATACCCAGATGTGTCTTTTTTCCTAGCACAACATGACGGTCAGCATGGAATCCATACTTTTCTGCTAGTTCAGTGATGATGTTCCTCTAGTTGCAGGCAAATTTCTATTGAGGAAACCAGAGTAGCAAGCTTGAAGTGCTAATCCCATCTTTCCACCAGAGGGCGGATCTGGCATATCTTTTGAAACATACGCAGGTTCTGTTTTACAATAAAAACCATGCTAGTAAAAAATGTAACCTAAAAATTACGTTCCTGTATCTTTCTCTGCATATCTTTAATATTTACGAGCATCTAGAATATATAAATATATATTATATTGATACCTATCCTAAGTGAATGTATATTCTTATAGTGGTTTTATGGACACAGAAAGGATGTTTAGCAATAGAAATTGTTTTGTATACCCTGGTTTTACTTTGAAGCATAAAATAGGCATCATACAAAAAAAAAGATTTTAAGAAGAAATAAATGTGAAATTACTTGGCATGGCATGCCATTTTGCAAGAAATTTTGCCCTTACTTCCTACTTTTGCCTAATATATCTTTGAAACAATAATTCTGATATCCTAATTTTTTCCACTTGAATAATTTTTTTTCAGCTTGTAGAATAGCTATCCGCAATTTCTAAGTGGCAATATTTTGATTTTGAATATCCTTTCTGTCGACTTACTTCTACTGATTGGAGATTAAATCGTTTTGAGTGCCATGATTGATTTGTGGTTTTAAGGAGTTCTCTAAATCATGTGAAAATGGAAGCTTTACAAGAGCAATATGAAGTATATCTTCTTATGGATTACTCTTTGACTATTGAGAAAACCAAGGTACAGAAATTATTCTGAGGCTCAAAGAGAGGGAAGTTCTTTATGTGCCTGTTTTTGGGCCATGGCTTTTAAAAAATTGGTGCAATGGCTTATCCACAATTTTTCAGTTAAAGATGTATCTCTAAAAATATAACACTATAGTCTCATAGTTAGTTTCAAAGTTGATACAGTGCTTAAGCCTAAAGGTATTCTGGGGCCTATGCACTCCTTTTGCCTTAGTTCAAAGGAAAAACTTAGCATATCCAGCACCTCACTACTGTTCCAGAAACATCTCAAGAGAGGAAGAAGCCAGAGTAAAAGGCATTGCGTTAATTTTTTTGAAAGAGTGAGCATAGGAGGCTCAGAAGAATGATATGTGAGATCAAAGCTAAACTTTTGACCATTCCCCAGTTAGCCTGCTTTTTCACTGCTGTTGTGAAATAGGAAGACTCTGCAGGAAATGATAAGGTAGCCGACTCCCTACTCTAAACAGAGTGCCCCCTCCTGTGGAAGTGAGGATGGAGATGGGAATGTGATAGGAGGAAACAGAAAACATTTTCTCAGTGAGTCCCCCTTTTTTTCTGCTTGTTTCATCACTGATATGGTTTGGAAACTTTGCTCAAATATATTTTGTCTGGATATTCAAGTTTGATAAACTGCACAGTACAACACATGCTTCTTGCCATTTAGTTAATCAGCTTAGCTTAGATCCTTGCTGCTTAAAGCGTGGTGCATGGACCGGCTGTATTGGTGTCAGCACCCAGGCACTTGTGAGAAATGCAAAACCTCGTGTCTCACTCCAGACCTCCTGAATTAGAATCTGCATTTTAACAAAACCCAGGTGCTTTATATATGAGTTAAAGTTTGAGAAGTGCTGGCTTAGATAACATTTTTTTTTTTTTTTGAGACGGAGTTTCGCTCTTGTTACCCAGGCTGGAGTGCAATGGCGCGATCTCGGCTCACCACAACCTCCGCCTCCTGGGTTCAGGCAATTCTCCTGCCTCAGCCTCCTGAGCAGCTGGGATTACAGGCACGTGCCACCGTGCCCAGCTAATTTTTTGTATTTTTAGTAGAGACGGGGTTTCACCACGTTGACCAGGATGGTCTCGATCTCTTGACCTCGTGATCCACCTGCCTTGGCCTCCCAAAGTGCTGGGATTACAGGCGTGAACCACCGCGCCCGGCCACACTTTCTGTTTTTTAACTGAGGTTTCCTGGAGCAGACACTGCCCTGCTATTCTGAATATTTTCTGGGATGCTCGTCTGTTTGGTGCCAGTGATCCAGAATTAGAGCAACTGACCTCATGAACCTAATGATTAGACTGCACAGAAAGAGAAAGTCCTACATACGCGTCAATATTACTTATTTTTTTAAACATAAATAGTTGCAGTTTGTCCTTCATTAAGCAAACTTGACAAACTCCAGCTTACAAGACATAAAATAGGGAAGTGATTATTCACGTTGTAAGAGAGTCTCTGCTTTACAGAGAAATTTTCCAAATTATTTTTAAAAATTGCCTTGGGGTATATGTGAAATAGAATTTGACTCAAATATTACTTCACAGTCCAGTTTTTAAGATGGCACATAACACATAAATTGAGACATGATTGAACAGATAGTAGTTTTGTGCACATTCGTTATCAATACATTTCTGAAAGAGCTCTTAACCAGCCTTCTCATTTCTTTTTCCCATTTCATCCTAATTTCTCTAAGTCTACAATCCGGAATCACTTCTTTTTATTCATCTACCAACCTATACAAGTATTTTGCTTCACATCCTTATGAAGCCAAAGACCTCACTGAAATTGGATTATCAGAGGAGACACCTAAAGATGAATTCAAGAAAAATGACCCTTCAGCCTGATGAATAGTAATAGTGGTATTAACACTTGATCTGAGCTTGTAAAGTCCTCTCTGGCAGTAAAACCCTTCCTAGGAAAAGCAGATAGATTCCAGCAGAACACTGAGCAACAGCACAAATATATTTCTTGGGCCCCAAAATATTATCTGTAACTGGTAAACCACATTGAAATAGCTGCTCTGATCACCAACTCTTCTGGATTCGCATGGGTCTTGTTCATATCTCTAACATGGTATTTATATTTCTATAGTGCCATCTGTGTTTTTGACCATTTCTTCTAGCGTATTTGGAGGTCCAGGACTTTGTTTTTCTTATTGTTATGCATCCAGTGTCTAGCATGTAATAGTATTTCACACAAGCTTGTTGGATGAAAGTCTTTGCAATCTACTGCACAATTACTGATACTTTTAGAAAGGAGCAAGAATTTGACCTCTGAGCAAGGCAGCTACAAAAACCTGGTGAAACACTGATTTGTTGTCTCTTCCCACAGAGGCAGGAATAATGCAGTTCATCTATCTATTAAATATCAGATAATAAAAATTAGTATTTGGCTTAGAAATTGTAGCTATATTTGAATGTTAGTAACTATGAAACACTAAAGAGGAAGAAGAAAACTATGGCTGCTTCACTGAAAAGCTTTGACTAACCAGTTACATCTCAAACTGTTGTTTATCTCAGAGGCTAGCTATGCTTGTGCATAGAGTCACTTCTCAGGTCAATACAAAGAACTCAGCTCTGCTGGAAACCTTGCTTGTTCACACAGGCAGATAAGGTTTTTAAAAATAGGCCTTCTTTTCTAGGCTTTACTTAGAAAGAATCACATCTTTGTCTTCTAAGTTCTGAACTAAATGCAAAGAGTCCTCCCAGACAGATTAAAAATCCTGTCAAGGTGATGTATTAGGAGGTGGGTGATTTTCTGGAGTAACATTCTTTATGCAGTTGGAGCAGTTCCCTCCTGGCACTAGATTCCTAACGGCTGTAGTCATTTGGGCCCCCTGTGTTCAGATATCTGTCCCCCATGCTATCTGGAGTTAGCCCTTACTTCAGAAATTTGTGAAGATACATTAGTTCATAATGATTGAACTTATACTTTGGAATGAAAGTCACACAAATTTCCTACGCACTTAAATACATACAACAAAGCAAAAGCAGGGATCTGGTAGAAAGTTCCTCAGTAAGAAAATGATGAGTGAATGCAAAGGGAAGAGGCCCTATTCTTGTCTTCTCTGGGCATCTCTTTTTCCATTATATAAAATATGATTATTCTCTGAAGAATTTCTTATATTTTTTCCCCTTATACTCGTGTTTCCAGAGACTTCAGTTGCTTCCATCATGAAACCCAGTGGCAGAAAAACAGAAGAGTTTGTTTTTAAGAAGAAGCAAGATATTCTTTTACTTATACTGTTTGCCTAATGAATCTTATTACCCTCAGAAGGCTCTGAAAACTGTTGTTATTATTATCTCAAGAATGAGATGCCAGCTGTTTGTTCTGATAGCTTTTGATCCTCAATCCAATTGCTTTCAGGGCTTTGGCCATTTTCCCTTGTATTTCCCATGATCTACCCTTAACTTTCCCTACTATTGACAGTAGAAGTCACTTTCTGATCAGTGTTAGGACTAAAAATGGATCTTCTGTTTGATAGACATATGGGCACCAGGTGCTTTTCATGCACCACTATTAAATTCATCTCTCCCCTCTTGCAGCAGTCTAGTAGTGCTTCTCTTTAAAAAATTCCATACCCTATATCTCATGGGGTTTTGGAAGGGCAGATACAGAATAAGATAAAATATCATCAGGTTAAATCTTTGAGGATAATTGAGCTGGCATAGGCAATGGTCCAGGGGCACAGATTTCTCATGAAAGGGAGAGAATAGAAAGTTAAGGCTGTCTCATTAGTGATGCTTGGAATTACATGACAAGCAATCCTCCTTCTTCCACCTTGGGAAATGGCTTACACTTGGAGATGTGAAACTTGTCTGGAACATTAACTTTACTCAAGTTTAAACATTTTTTTTAATTAAAAATATTTTTTAGAGATGGAGTTTTGCTACATTGCCCAGGCTGGTCTCAAACTCCTAGGCTCACGTAGTCCTCCTGACTCAGCCTCCCAAGCAGCTGGGGTTACAGATGTGTTCCCAGTTTTTTTTTTTTTTTTTAAATATGAATTTACTGTCACATTTAATTGAGCATTTCAGAAGTGAAACTAAATATACATTGACTGATTCATTGCAATGTCAGTCTCCTTTGTGCTTGGATGACACATGGATAGTGTATGAGAATATGTGCTTTAGTTTGACACCAGGAAGGGAAGGAGGAGCTTTTGAGACAGGTGCCTCAGTCCTTGGTATTTTGTCTCTGGAGCTTTGCAAGCTGCCTGGTTTCTTGGATACCTGCATAATGTAGTACATCTAGGGACCTTCTTTGTGGCTGTTGGAAGCGTGTCCAAAATGTTATGAAATATAGCTCAAGCAGTTGACAAGTAATAAAAACAGTTGATCTCTTATCTTTTATGTGCTGTTTTAATGCTCTAAGCACTCTCTTGAAGGAGATAGGAAGAAAAGCTATTGATTTTTGCTCTGTTTGGGGTGGGGTAGGCTTTAGTTGTATTGACAGATGCATGTTGCCAGGGAGTTTGTGGGAGGAAAAAATACATCTCTTCCCTGGGTCAGACAGGCATTTTCTCCAGAGGGTTCCAACTAAGAGTGAGCATTGAAGGACTTCTGAGGTTTGTGTTTTGTAATACAAAGGAATACCACCACTTAGCTGAGAATGCTGGTTGTTATGATTTGTTTTACATTAAAGGATTTAGAGTTTTTGGGATTATCCAGTAACTTTCGATCATCAATCCCAATTATCTAAAGATTAGAACCTCTTGCCACAGGCTGGAGTAATAGGGGAAAACTGTCTAATAATGCTCCTTGATGTCTACCAGCCAATCTAAAATTATGGGATTATAAGTGTTGGTCTAATGTTCAGATTGTTTCCAGCCTAGAAGCTGGGTGGAGCGCATGTACTTCTCAGACACATTTATAAGAGAAAAAAATCAGGCAGTTAGGCAGTCCCGCGGATCTGTCTCTTGCTTCAACAGTGCTTGGACGGAACAGATCCCAAGGACTCTTTCTTCCAGCCTCTGACCGCCCTCCAATTTCCTCTCCACTTGCAACCTCCGGGACCATCTTCTCGGCCATCTCCTGCTTCTGGAAACCTGCTAACACCGTTTTTGTGCTTAGCTCCTTTTTTGCCGACCAACCATGAGCTCCCAGGTTCGTCAGAATTATTCACCGACGTGGAGGCAGCCGTGAACCGCCTGGCCCATGTGTACCTGCAGGCCTCCCACGCCTACCTCTCTCTGGGCTACCGTTTCGACCTCGATAATGTCGCTCTGGAAGGCTTGAGTCACTTATTCCGCAAACTGGCCGAGGAGAAGCACGAGGCCTGAAGATGCAAAACCAGCGGGGCGGCCAAGCTCTCTTTCAGGCCATCAGGAAGCCGGCTCAAGATGAGTGGGGTAAAACCCTGGACGCCATGGAAGCCGCCATGGCCCTGGAGAAAAATCTGAACCAGGCCCTTTTGGATCTTCATGCCCTAGGTTCTGCCCGCACGGACCCCCATCTCTGTTACTTCCTGGAGAGTCACTTCCTAGATGAGGAAGTGAAAATCATCAAGAAGATGGATGACCACCTGACCAACCTCCACAGGCCGGCTGGCCCACAGGCTGGGCTGGGCGAGTATCTCTTTGAAAGGCTCACTCTCAAGCACGACTAAGAGCCTACTGAGCCCAGCAACTTCTGAAGGACCCTTGCAAAATAACAGGGCTTCTGCCTAAGCCTCTCCCTCCAGCCACTAGGCAGCTTTCTAACTACCCTAACAAGCCTTGGACCAAATGGAAATAAAGCTATATGAAGAAAAAAAAGGAAAAATCAAATGGTAGCATACTGAAGGAAATAGACAGCCAGATTTGACCCAAGAAAAAGCAGACGGGGAGACAAAGTTCAACTTCGGCAACTCAGGTATTCTCAATGGATATTAATTTTTCTTTTCTGTACTCCCCAGCTGAGGCAGGAATGCACAGTTGTTTTCTTTTTACCTTAACAATAAGATTTGAATACTTTTCATGTCCATCAATATACATATTCATTAACAATTTAAACGGTTGCTTAGTATTCTATTCTATCTACTATTCTATAGTATACTATTGCATTTTCTCTTCCTTGAGTTAGGGATACGGTGTTTATAGGCTCTCCACATATTCCTATCAAAATCAGCTTTAAGAAAATTCTCTGATTATAGATAATAGGTTGATCTTGTTAATTCATTCAACAGACAATTGTGGAGCAAAGTATACTGGTGTTGAGGAGGGAGTAGAGGCAAGAGAGAAAGGTATTAGAGGAACGGGTAGGAATGAGAGAAAACATATCCTCAATGCTTGAGTTATGTGGTACTTTTTCTAGAAAAATGTATTTTTTTTGGTCAAATATGGCTCCATGGTCTTGTTTTCTCTTGAAGAAATTTCAGTCTTAGTTATAGGGGAAGGGTAGGCTTGTGGGAAAAGAGAGGTTTTCCAATCACATGTTATTTTTGCAAGTGAGGCAACTATATGATAGTGGAATAGATACGTAGCTTCATACTTATTTGTTAAGAAAGGGGCTCTTTTTTTCCAAATGCCATCCATATAGTTTAAAAATTACAAATACAAAAACTCATTGCAGAAAACTAAAAAAAAAAAAAGATATAAAAGAAGAGAATGAAGATCAGCTCTAATTGCGACATCCAGAGAAAAACATTTTTAAAGTTTTGAGATAGATTATGCCTTTTTACAAAAATGAGACTATAAATCTTCTTGTTTTTATAAAAAGGCAGAATCTCGGAGACAGCAATAGCAGCATTAAAAGAGATTATAGTGCTAAATGCTCCCATCAAGAAGAAAAACCTCAAATTAACAAACTGACAAAACTGACATTAAACATGGAGGAACTAGAAAAACAAAAGCAAAACAACTCCAAAGCTAGCAGAAGAAAAGAAATAATTAAAATTAGAGCTGAATTGAATGAAATTGAGACATGAAAAACCATACAAATATCAACAAAACCAAACGTTGGTTGTTTGAAAGAATAAATAAGATTTATAGACCACTAGCTAGAGTAATAAAAAAAAATAGAGAAGATCCAAATAAACACACTCAGAAATGACAAAGAGGGCATTACCATTGACCCCACAGAAATAGAAAAAAAAACCCTCAGGGACTATTACAAGCACCTCTATGCATAAAAACCAGAAAACCTAGAAGAAATGGATAAATTACTGGAAACATACTACCCCACCAAGATTGAACCAGGAAGAAATAGAAACCCCAAACAGACCAATACCAAGTTTCAAAATGGAATCAGTAATAAATAGCCCTCCAACCAGAAAAAGCCCTGGATCAGACAGATTCACAGCCAAATTCTATGAGATATATAAAGAAGAGCTGGTACCAATCCTATTGAAACTATTACAAAAAAATGAGAAGGAGAGACTCCTCTGTAACTCCTTCTAGGAGGCCAGCATCATCCTGATACCAAAACTTGGCAGAGACACAACAGAAAAAGAAAACTTCAGGCCAATATCTCTGTGAACATATTTGCAAGCATCCTCAACAAAATACTACCAAACTTAATCCAGCAGCACATCAAAAAGTGAATCCATCACAATCAAGTAGACTTTATCCCTGGGATGTAAGGTTGGTTCAACGTATGCAAATCAATAAGTGTGATTCATCACATAAACAGAACTAAAAACAAAAAGCACATGATCTTCTCAATAGATGCCGAGAAAGCTTTGGATAAAATTTAACATCCCTTCATGATAAAACTTCCAATAAACTAGGCATGAAGGAACATACCTCAAAATAATAAGAGCCATCTATGACAAACTCATAGCCAACATCTTACTGATTGGGCAAAAGGTGGAAGCATTCCCCTTGAGAACCAGAGCAAGATAAGGATGGTCTTCTCACTCCTGTTTAACAATGTGGTACTGGAAGTCTTAGCCAGAGGAATCAGGAAATAAAAAGCATTTAAATAGGTACAGAGGAAGTCATACAACCTTTCTTTACAAATGATACGATTTTATACCTTGAAAACCTCATAGTCTCTGCCCAAAGTTCCTAGATCTGATAAGCAACTTTAGCAAAGTTTCAGGATAAAAAATCAGTGTATTAAAATTAGCAACATTTCTATACACCAATAACATCCAAGCTGAGTGCCAAATCAAGAATGCAATGCCACTCACAATAGACACACAGATAGACACACACACACACAATACTGCCTTGGAATACAGCTAACCAGGAAGGTGAAAGATCTCTTCAATGAGGATTACAAAACACTGCTCAGAGAAATCAGAGATGACACAGACAAATGGAGAAACATTCCATGCTCATGGTTAGGAAGACTCAATATCATTAAAATGGCCATACAGACCAAAGCAATGTACAGATTCAATGCTATTTCTATCAAACTCCTAATGATATTTTTCACAGAATTGGAAAAAAAAAAAAAACTATTCTAAAATTCATGTGGAATCAAAAAAGAGCCTGAATAACTAAAGCAATCCTAAGCAAGAAGAACAAAGCTGGAGGCGTCACTCTACCAGACTTCAAACTATACAAGGCTACATTAACCAAAACAGCATGGTGCTGGTGCAAAACAGACACACAGATCAGTGGAACAGAAGAGAGAACCTAGAAATAAGGCCACACACAACCATCTGATCTTTGACAAAGTAGACAAAAACAAACAATGAGAAAAGGACTCCCTATTCAATAAATGGTGCAGGATAACTGGCTAGCCATATGCAGAAGATTTAAACTGGATCCCCTCATTTAACCGTATACAAAAATAAAGTCAAGATGGATTAAAGACTTAAATGTGAAACCTAAAACTTTAAAAACCTACAGAAACAGAATGGGAGGAAATATTTGCAAACTATGCATCTGACAAAAGTCTAATATCTGGAATCTGTAAGCAATTTAAAATTAATAAAAATAAACAACTGGATTAAAAATAAGCAAAGGATATGAACAGACGCTTTTCAAAAGAAGACATACACATGGCCAACAAGCATATGAAAAAATGCTCAACATCACTAATCATTAGAGAAATAAAAATCAAAACCACAATGAGATACCACTTCATACCAGTTAGAATGACTATTATCAAAAAGTCAAAAAATAACAGTTGCTGGTGAGGTTGCAGAGAAAAGGAAATGCTTATACACTGTTGATGGGAATGTAATTAGTTCAGCCACTGTGGAAAGCAGTTTGGAGTTTTCTCAAATAAATTTAAACAGAACCACCATTAAACTAAGCAATCCTACTGCTTAGTATATACGCAAGAGAATAGAAATAATTCTATCATAAACACACATGCACGTGTATGTTCATCATAGTGCTATTCACAATAGCAAAGACATGGAACCAATCAACATGGCCATCAATGGTGGACTGGAAAAAGAAAATGTGGTGCATATACACCATGGAATACTACACAGCCATAACAAGAAATATACTTTGCAGCAACATAGATGAAGCTAGAGGCTGTTATCTTAAGCAAATTAAGGTGGAAAGAAAACCAAATATGGCATGTTTTCCCTTATAAGTGGGGGGCAGACATTCAGTACACGTGGATGCAAAGAAGGGAATGACAGAAACCAGGGCTTTCTTGTGGGAGGAGGGGTGAGGATCAAAAAATTACCTATCGGGAATTATGCTTATAACCTGGGTTACAAAATAAACTATATACCAAACTTCCATGACACACAGTTTACCCATGTAAAACCTGAATGTGAATATGTTCCCCCTGAACCTAAAATAGAAGTTGAGAAGAAAAAGAAAAGAAAAAATATGCTATTTTATTGCCTGATTGTTTTACCTTAATAATATATTCTCAACATTTTTTCTATGTCAATAAAACACACCTATCAATCAATGATTTCAATGGTTGCTTATTACTTTATTGTATATCTGTATATAACCAAACCCTAACTGATAAGCATTTATTTTACTCTAAATTACTTGCTCTTCTTTAAAATGCCTAGATGAGGCCAGACGCGGTGGCTCACGCCTGTAATCCCAGCACTTTGAGAGGCTAAGGCGGGTAAATCACGAGGTCAAGAGATCGAGACCATCCTGGCCAACATGGTGAAACCCCGACTCTACTAAAAATACAAAAAAATTAGCTGGGCGTGGTGGTGCACGCCTGTAGTCCCAGCTACTCGGGAGGCTGAGGCAGGAGAATTGCTTGAACCCAGGAGGTGGAGGTTGCAGTGAGCCGAGGTCGTGCCACTGCACTCCAGCCTGGTGCCTGGTGACGGAGTGAGACTCTGTCTCAAAAAAAAAAAAAAAAAAAAAAAAAAGCCTAGATGGGCATCTTTGCATGTACAACTTTGTATCTTTATCCAGTATGTCTTTAGGGTAATCCCTTTTCAATGAAATTGCTGACTTAAACATTTTGACACTGATTCATGTTGCCAAGCTGCTTTCCAGAAGGGGCCAATACACATAACCATAAAAAGTGTATCTATGTTCTGTTTCCTCCAAACCAAAACCTGTACTGGTCTTTAGAATTTCTTTCATCAATTGGAAGAAATAAAATACAGTTTCTTAACATTCCAATTTGTATTTTTTGATTATTAGTGATTTTAAACATCTTTTCACAATTTCTAAGAGTTCTATCATTTTAGCTCTTACATTTAAGTCTTTGGTCCATTTTGAGTTAATTTTCTTTTTCTTTTTTTTTCTTTTTGAGACGGAGTTTCGCTCTTGTTACCCAGGCTGGAGTGCAATGGCGCTATCTCGGCTCACCGCAACCTCTGCCTCCTGGGTTCAGGCAATTCTCCTGCCTCAGCCTCCTGAGTAGTTGGGATTATAGGCATGCGCCACCACGTCCGGCTAATTTTTGTATTTTCAGTAGAGACGGGGTTTCACCATGTTGGTCAGGCTCATCTCGAACTCTGGACCTCCTGATCCACTGCCTCTGCCTCCCAAAGTGCTGGAATTTCAGGCACGAGCCAATGCACCTGGCCAAGTTAATTTTCATCTGTGGTGTGAGGGATGGGTCCAACTTCATCCTTTCAGATGGGCACATCCAGTTGTTTCAGCAGTATTTGTTGACAAGACTGTTGCAAAATCAATTGACCATAAAGGTATGAATTTATTTCTTGAACACTCAACCCTATTCTATCGATACATACAGCAGTCCTCACTCATCTGTGGATTTGCTTTCTGAGGTTTCAGATACCTGTGGTCAACTACAATACAAAAATATTAAATGGAAAATTCCACAAATGAATAATTCCCAGTTTTAAATTGCATGCTCTTCCTCAGTTTTAAATTGCATGATACAATCTTGTGCCATCCTACTCTGTCCTGCCTGACACATGAATCATCCATTTGTCCAGCAGATCCCTGCTGTCTAAGCTGCCCACCCTAAGTTAGTCACTTAGAAGCCATCTAGGTTATCAGATAGACTGTCATGCAGTGCTTGAGTTCAAGTCACTCTTAGTAATGGCTTCAAAGCACAAGAGTAGTGATGCTAGCAATTTGGGTATGCCAAAGAGAAGCCTTAGGGTGCTTCCTTTAGGTGAAAAGGTGAAAGTTCTCTACTTAATCAGGAAAGAAAAAAATCCCTATATGCCAAGGTTGCTAAGATCTGTGGTAAGAACAAATATGTCTATGAAATTGTGAAGACAGGAAAAAAAAAATCTGGTTTTGCTGTCATACCTCAAATTGCAAAAGTTACAGCCAAAGTGCATGATGAATATTTAGTTAAGACGGGAAAGGTATTAAATTTGTGGGTAGAAGATGTGAGCAGAAGTGTGTTGTGATTATGGCAGTCTGGTTTGGTACCACCCATGGTTTCAGGAATCCACTGGGGCATCTTGGAACACATCCCCCAGAGATAAGGGGAGACGACCATACATGCATTTTATACCAGTATGGCACTGTTTTTTGTTTTTTTTTTTTTATTTTTTATTTTTTCTTATACTTTAAATTCTGGGGTACATGTGCAGAACGTGCAGGTTTGTTACATAGGTATGCACGTGCCATGGTGGTTTGCTGCATCCATCACCTCGTTATCTACATTATGTATTTCTTCTAATGCTATGCCTCCCCTAGCCTCCCACTCCCCTGCTATCCCTCTCCTGATGAGTGTAGCTTTGACATAAATTTTGAAATTGGGAAGTCTGAGTCCTCCAACTTTGTTATTTTTCAAGATTGTTTTGGCTATTCTTTTCATGATTTGGCTATTTCTGTTTCTCTTTTGAATTGCCTACTTATGCCTACAGCAAATTACATATTCATTTGACTTGTGAAAGGAGAAATCCCTCCTAATATCTCATGGCTTTGGGGAATGACATCAAATGAGCATGTGATGTGAGATTCAGTATAGTGTTTTAGCTATTTGTCTTTTATTGATTTTTGTGTGGAAAAAAGTCTAGATTAGGCAAGATTGTGATCAGAAAAAATTTAAACTTTAATTACTACCATGAGCAAGACCACCTTAAGACAAGGATAAAATGAATTTAAGAAAAGCAAGCACAGTTAAAAACAGACTGCCTCAGTCAGCTTGCCAGTGGTTTCCAACTAGGATGGTGAATGTATGCTGCAATGTGCAATGATTCATTGGTAGGTGGAAAAAATATTAAAAGTTATTTTTTAAAATAATTAAAGCCAAATTAATTAAAATCTGTAAGTAAAAGACAGTTGATTACAATAAGAAAACCCATGAACTCAGAATGAGTTATTCAGCATTTGAATCTTAAAGTCATAATGTACTGATTGTATAACCATATTTTCTCTTCTGTAAAATGACTGTAATCACAAGAACTCCCTCTCTCTCTCTCTCTCTCTCTCTCTCTCCCCCTCTCTCTCTCTCCCTCCCTCCCTCCCTCTCTCTCTCTTTCTCTTAAGACAAAGTCTTATTCTGTAGCTTGAGCTGAAGTACAGTGATGTGATCATGGCTCACTGCAGCCTCAACCTCCTGGGCTCAAGTGATCCTCTCACCTTGGCCTCCCAAAGTGCTGGGATTACAGACATGAGTTAAAGCATGTAAAGCAATTTGAATAAAAATTGGCACATGGAATGTACTTCATAAATATGAACTATTATTGTTATCATTGTTATAGACAGCATTGCAAATAACCACATTAAAAGCAAACATTTGAAAGACAAATGCTGGTAAGTTAGGACTTGCCTTTTTGGAGCTGTGTCGGGGCAATTGCTCTGTGAACTCACAAAACAGGTGCAGGATGGAGAGTCGGGTGAATGGGTCTAACATAAACTCAGCAGACTGGGGCATTTCAGTGAAATTCCCATCACTCGGGCCAGTACCATGGGATCTCAATCAAATCTATTCTGTCCACATCCCTTTTCCATACATTTTGAATTGCACCTGTTTCATTTATTATAGTGTATATGTGGAACACCTCAGGGGATAGAAATCTTGCAAGAAAAATGATGGCTCACAAAGTTGCCCTGGAGGAAGAAACAAAACAAAAATAAAAGTTCTTGCCTTTGAAACGCCTGCCAGCATGTATTTTCCCATGTGCCAGTTATTATTTTAGAGAATTTATCTTCAGAAACATGAGCACAATTTTTTTTTTGCAGGCTTGAAGTTCAATTTAAATAGCTGAAGTACCTTGCATAATTATTTGTAAAAGATTTAAAGAAGAAACAAAAATAATATTCATTTTCCTTCTCTTCTTTAGCAACTTTTGCCAGTAAGTAGATTAATTGAAAATGCTATATTTTAGGCTTTACCCCCTTGACTTAAATCCCTTGAGAGAATTCTTTGCAATTTAAAAGCTACTGTAACCCTAGGATCATGTTGTTATTATTTATAACTAGCTCTGGTTGATTGGGGGGTAAGGAAGACACCACTGCAGCTAAAGTAGGTTTTTACCCCCTTAGGAAAAAAATATCTAAGCTCTGCTGACAAGAAAATTAGATCATAAAGGAGAAAATGGGACTGTATGGTTTATTTTGTAAGCAGTATCTATTTAAGAGATAACTTCTTTAATAGGAGTTTATAGTGCTTCCAGCTATATTCCCTTCTGTCATATTTAGGGAGAAGATTTACAAGGCAAAAAATTAAACACCTTTAGGTTTGCCTCAGGCTCTATGTCTATCTGGTATAGATCTCAACAAAGGTCGATATTATTATCTTGTTTAGAGTTTTAAGGCAAGGAACAGAGAGTTATTGTATATACATTTTTAAACAAGTTTTATAGGCAGGAATGTGCTGTATTAAAGGTGGAGATGAGGTGTAACTTTGTTTTTGAATAGTTGATGTAGTGGCAGGAGCACTGAACAGGGAGTCTCAGGAGCTGGATTCTAATTATGGCTTTATCACTAGCTAGCTCTGTGTCTGTAAGCCACCTACTCTACTTCTCTTCATTAATTGAGTCATCAGAAAGGCTTAAATAAAGAAAATGAGACTGGCCTCATATATAAAATGAGGGTATTAAGTCGTACCATGGGCATTTAAACATTTTGGTTACAACTCACAGTAAGAAATGAATTTTATATTATAACCTAGTATACATACACACATGTATGAATAGGCACATAAACAAAGTTTCAAGAAAAAATTAGTGTTACTCTTTCTATGTATGATGCTCTGATATTTTCTAATACATTTGATTCCGTTCTATCTATCTATATATCTTTTTCTTTTGTTGAGACAGAGTCTCATTCCATCCCCCAGGCTGGAGTGCAGTGGTGTGATCTCAGCTTACTGCAACCTCCACCTCTTGGTTCAAGCAATTCTTGTGCCTCAGCCTCCCAAGTAGCTGGTATTACAGGTGCATACCACCACACCCAGCTAATTTTTGTATTTTCAGTAGAGACGGATTTTCACCATGTTGGTCAGGCTGGTCTAAAATTCCTGACCTCAAGTGATCCTCCTGCTTTAGCCTCCCAAAATGCTAGGATTACAGGCATAAGCTACCATGTCTGGCCTCTTTTATTTTATTGAAAGAAAAATGCTGGTTGAGACTCACTGAATTGGATTTCACTCATAGGTTATAATCACAGTTTTAGAAACTCTGGGCTAGATGGTTTTAAAGTCCTTTGTAGATAGAAAAACTCCTTTGCAAGGCCTCAAGATCCCTGCTTCATTCTAGAAAGGTCAAGTGACGGACATGGCCAGGCTACCAGGCAAGTAGCCTTGTGTCAAGTGTATCCTTGGGGAACCAGCTAAGTGCTAAGCTTGTTTACACTGGATGTTTTCATAGAACAGAGGCTGAAACTCATCCTTAATGTTTGAGGGCAAACTGTCTAAAAACAAGAATCAAGCTATCCATGGGCCAGTCTCATTTCCTCTATTTAAGCCTTTCTGATGACTCCAGTCTTTATTGTTCTCTTATTTCCCTGAATTCTTGAAGCGATTTTAATCTACATCACTGTTTCTCAGTGTTCTAGAATTAATGTGTGTGCTGTGATGGAAGCATTAATTGAGATTGAAACATGGTGGTAAAAGAGAATTCGGTTCATTTACTCCTGATGAATGTTGTCACTCCTTGATGAGGGAACCTCATATGCAATATTGACTATACCTGCCTGACTGTGAAAGCCTTCTACAGCCTCCTCTAGACTGTAAGCCTGCTGGGAGCAGGAGCTTACTGACTTTCTCCAACAGCGTCCTCAGCACCTGACATATATGCATAGTCACTTGTGGAATGAATGACGTTGAATGTAAACCATTTGCCTGTATTGACATCATTAAAAAGAATGAGTTCATCTGAAAGCAGTTGTCTGTGGCAATAGACCTAAGAAAAAAAAGAACAAGATAATGGCCCCCACACATCCCATCTATAATGGTGGAACACCCGATCTTTTAGAGCTGTAAATCTCCCTTGCCTTTATTCCTCCACCCAGCATCCTGCTTCTCTAATGAGTGGCTGGAAACTTGAAAAGGCTGAGAATGGTCTACTTGATTCTCTCTTCCAAATTGTGTATTCTTCTCTATTGCCAGTCAAAGGAATGCCTCATGTTTGAATTTTAGGTTAGGGTTTGAGGAAAAGGTCTGGAAGAGGGGCTGCTAACTCATCCTGGCGAAAGGCTGGCCCTGCCTGTGACTGTTATGAACAATGGGATTTCAAGACTCATAGACATGGCAAAATATTGGGCTCTTGTTAGTTTAATCCTTTTATTATTTCAGGGCCAATCCAAATAGAATTTTAAAAAGTCAAAGTATTAACTTCTCTGCTTAGGCACAGTCAGGAAGAGTAAAATGCACCTTTGTTGAAATTAAGGATTGTAGACCTGGCATCGTGGCTCATACCTGTAATCCTAGCACTTTGAGAGGCCAAGGTAGGTGGATTGTCTGAGCTCAGGGGTTCGAGACCAGCTTGGGTAACACTGAGAAACCCCAATCAGCTGGGGGTGGTATACAATTCTATAGACCCAGCTACTCTGGAGGCTGAGGCACAAGAATTGCTTAAGCCTGGGAGGCTGATGTTGCAGTGAGCTGAGATCATGCCACTGCACTCCAGCATGGGTGACAGAGTGAGACCCTGTCTCAAAAAAAAAAAAAAAAAAAGTAAAGAAATTAAGGATTACATAATAATTATAACAATAATAGTAGCATAATACTGAATTTTCATAGCAAGTTACAAATTGTCAAATAATAATATACATATAAACATATATAAAAATTTTTATAGTCATTTTTAACCCACTTATGCAGTGGCATTATTCTTATTTTACAAGTGAGCAAACTGAGGTTCATTTAATGTGATTTGCCCATCTAGTAATTACATCTAGGAGTTGGAAAGGTGTGCATATGATGAATTTTCACAAGGTGAACACAGCCATGAAACCAGCACCCAGAGCCAGTCCCTCAGAGGCCCCTCTCATGCCCTACCCCAGGGATTAGGTCTTCCCAGCCTTTGCTGCCAAGGAAAACCCTTGTCCTGACTTCTGACAGTTCCATTATATTTGTGTGTTTTTGAACATATATGATTGAAATGATAAAGTGTGTACTCTTTTGTATATTTTTAGAAAAGAAAATACTAAGAGCTTATAAATATTTATTTAGTGGAATATCCATATTATTTTAGATACTTTTAATTGGTTTCCTTAGATGAGCTGTTTTGTTCTCCCCTGATGAGTCAAGAAGGCTGGCTTTGAGATGAAGATGAATACACTTCTGTCAAAGGGAAGTTATGCTTGAGTTGGAGCTCTGTTTGAACAGCTCAATTAATCAGATCGTAGTGGTAAAATACTGCCACTTTCAGGACTCATTGCAGGTGGTATTAAATTGTAGAGTCTAGTCTTGATGTTTGTGAATAACTCATAATAAATAAATAGACTTAGCATTTTTACAGAGTTACTAATAGACTTTGACTTATTCCTGTGGGCTGATTTAATGTGTTCAATCAGCTGTCAGGAATGCGTGCCCAGGAAGTGTTGCCAGTGAACGAAGTCTAGAAGGGGCATTTCTACTAAGGGAGGATGGTGCTTTGCTCTTAATGGATAAAACCCCCAGGTCTTATAGATGAATCACATGGAGCTTATTGACTTGGAGACTCTCCTCATTCTCTGGACACTTGGTTTTAGCAACCAAACAATTTTGTTTTCTAATATATCTAGAGAGCTGTCATTATGGTTTACGAGGGAGTCACAATAGGCTGAATCTCAGGGTCTCAGTTTCTATGTCTGTAAAATGGGGATGACAAGACCTGCCTCACAGTATTGTGAGGATTAAATGAGAGAATACAAGCATTTAGAATAATACCTCTCACATCATAAGCACTCAATCAGCATTATCTACTAGAGATAGACTACTGAACAGGTAGTACTGCAATGAACTAAATATTTATGTCACCACAAAATTTATATGTTGAAATTGCAACTTCCAATGTGATGGTTTTAGGAGGTGGGACCATTGGGAGATAATTAGGCAATGAAGGTGGATCCCCTCATGAATGGGATCAGTGTCCTTACACAGAGAACCCCAGGAAGCTCTCTTGCTCTCTTTTCATCATGTAAGGATACAAGATGGCAGTTTGCAATCTGCAAGCACAGCCTCACCAGAACTCAACTATGCTGGTACCCTGATCTTGAACTTCTAGCCTCCAGAACTGTGCAAAGTAAACTTCTGTTGTTTGTAAGCCACTCAGTCTATGGTATAGATGCTCCTAGTCTTACAGTAGGGTTATGCAAAGTCAAAAAGTTGTAAGTTCAACCATCATAAGTTGGAGACCATCTATATTTTGTTACAGTAGCTGGAACTAAGAGAGATGGACTAATTCACTACATGGCTGCCCACATGGTATGTTCTGAGGGGTTCCAAGAGAGTTCCATCTATAAAAAGAATTTCAGTAAACCATCATCATCCATAAGAGATTTACTATTGCTTTTATTAAATGGCAGGGCAGGCTGGACATGGTGGCTCATGCCTGAAATCCCAGCACTTTGGAAGGCCAAGGCGGGCAGATCACAAGGTCAAGAGTTCAAGACCAGTCTGACCAACATGGTGAAACCCCTTCTTTACAAAAAATACAAAAATTTGCCAGGCATGGTGGTGCATGCCCGTAATCCCAGCTACCCGGGAGGCTGAGGCAGAAGAATCACTTGAACCCGGGAGGGGGAGGTTGCAGTGAGCTGAGATTGTGCCACTGCACTCCAGCCTGGGTGACAGAGCAATACTCTGTCTCAAAAAAGGCAGGGCAATACCACAGAGCACAGAGATGTCAGCCAACCTGCTGTGACTCACTCACTCAATCTCTTCTCATATTTCTGATTTTTCCCAGGTTTCCTCATTGTTCTGTTATCTTATTGAGGCTGCTAATGCTGATTGTCTATTTTTAGCCCAAACATACTTTCTGGAGCTCTATAAACCTGTTACCAGTTGTCTGTGAGATAACTTCATTTGAATATTTTGCAGATATCTTAATCTGAAGATGTTCAAAACTGACCTTGCTATCTTCTCCCCTTCATCTGGATTAATTAATAAAATTATTCACTCATTTGTGCACTCATCATAACTATATGAAACTCCAGTGCCAAGCTAAGTACTGGGAACACAGTGATGAATACTGTGGACATGGCCCTTTTCTCATGGAGCTTGCAGTCCAGGGAGGGACAGGGAAAGAACCATTATAGTGTCATGTAGTCAATGCTATAGTGGGACAGTGCATGGGGCTCATAAGACAATCCAGACGTAAGCAATCAGGAGGACTTTCTGGAGAGTCATGTATAAGAAAAGATCTCGGCTGGGCATGGTGGGTCACGCCTGTAATCCCAGCTACTTGGGAGGCTGAGGCAGGAGAATCACTTGAACATAGGAGGCGGAGGTTGCAGTGAGCCAAGATTGCTCCATTGCACTCCAGCCTGGATGAGAGTGAGACTCTATCTGCAAGAAAAAAAAGAGAAAAGATCTCATTTAAGTTAGCCAGGAAAAAGGAAGCAGAGTAGATAGATACCAGTTAAAACTTAGAATTGCATTGGAATTTGTCTCTTACTCTCACTCTCCACAACATTCGCAAAGGTCTCTGGACTCATCTATATATATGAGTGAGTAAATTTTTTTTTTTTTTTTGAGATGGAGTCTTGCTCTGTTACCAGGCTGGAGTGCAGTGGTGCAATCTCTGCTCACTGCAACCTCCACTTCCCCAAGCAATTCTCCTGCCTCTGCCTCTGGAGTAGCTGAGACTATAGGTGTGTGCCACCATGCCCAGCTAATTTTTGTATTTTTCGTAGAGACGGGGTTTCACCATGTTGGCCAGGATGGTCTCGTTCTCTTGACCTCGTGATCCACCTGCCTCAGCCTCCCAAAGTGCTGAGATTACAGTTGTGAGCAACTGTATCCAGCCATTTTTTTTTTTTTTGAAAGAGGGTCTTAGTGGTCACCCAGGCTGGAGTGAAGTGGCACAATCACGGCTCACTGCAGCCTCGACATTCTAGGCTCAAGCAATCCTCCTACCTCAGCCCCCCAAGTAGCTGGGACCACAGGCATGTGCCACCACACCCAGCACATTTTTTGATTTTTTTGCACAGACAAGGGTCTCTCCATGCTGCCCAGTCTGGTCTCAAACTCATACGCTCAAGCAAGTCTCCTGCCTTGGCCTCCCAAAGTGCTGGGATCACAGGCTTAAGCCACAACGCCTGGCCAGTGAGTATTAATAATAACGATAATGTTTGTTGAGTACATAATATATGCCGGACAGTTGTAGAGCACTTGATGCGCATTATCTCATTTAATTTTCGCCACAGCCTCATAAGTCCTATCATTGTTTTCACTTTAGAGAAGAGAAAACCGAAGCACAAAAAGGTGAGTAACTTTGCCCAACTTTATGCAAAAAGTAGATAGCGAATAGGATTCGCACCTGGAATGTGTCGGAGTATTACCATTCTCAGCCACTCTTCTGCCTGGTAGCCCTTCAGCTCATTCTCTCTTGCTTGGCCTAACGAGTCACTTACAAACTTCTAATACGGGGTCTCCAAGTCAGGGGCTGGCAGACCAGTATCAGTCTGTGGTCTGTTCCGGACCAGGCCATACAGCAGGAGGTGAATGGTGGGCAAGTGACTGAGAGCTCCATCTCCTATCGGATCAGCAGTGACTTCAGGTTCTCCTAGGAGCGTGAACCCCTGTTGTGAATTGTGCGTGTGAGGGATCTAGACTGCATGATCCTTATGAGAATCTAATGCCTGATGATCTGTTACTGTCTCCCATCACCACCAGATAAGACCACCCTAGATGCAGGAAAACAAACTCAGGGCTCCCACTGATTCTACATTATGGTGAGTTGTATAACTTTTCATTATTTAGTGCAATGTAATAGTAATAGAAACAAAGTGCATAATAAATGTAATGTGCTCAAATCATCCTGAAATCAGCCCCCTCTGCTAGTCAGTGGAAAAATTGTCTTCCATGAAATTGATCCCTGGGGCCAAAAAGTTTGGGGACTGCGGCTCTAATGAACTTTCTGTTTCTTGCCTTTCTGTTCTACTAGACTGTGAGCTCCTTGCAGACAAGGGCTGTTCTTGTTTATTTTGACATCCCTAGCCCATTGCCTGGACCAGAGTACTACTCAACAAATGATTGATGAGTGAATAAATAAAAGACTGTCATACAGAGAGCAGGGCTCTGGGGCAACAGGACTGATAAATGGAATGGAGAGGGCTTAGGAGCAGCAGCTCAGGGGCACTTTGCTAGTATTTGGAGGAACTTATCAGAGGGTAAGACATAGTTACTTATCAGCAAATGAAGTGACCAAGGGATATAGAGAGAGGCCCCCAGCAACTGTGCTGCTGGCATCTCCGGGCTCCTGTCAGATGTGATTTTTATTATTCTTTTATTAAATATCTCCTGTGGCATCATCCAAAGTGGCTCACTTAACAATACAAGAATTTATTCTCACCATCTTTTCTTCCTTCCTTTGTTCTTTTTTCTTTTCTTCCTTTCCCTCTCTTCTTTCTTTTATTATAACGACCTTCTCAAAATTACAAAATTAGTGTCAAGCATTAGTATATATGCAAAATTAGTCTATGTGCGTTGACAGTAGGAACTTATAGACAAGCAAAATTTTGAAAATTATTATTGTATTCATTTATCAGGATTTCCATGACAAAGTGCTGCAAACTGGGTGGCTTAAAGCCACAGATATTTTTTTCTCATGGCCCCAGAGGCCAGGAATCCCACACTAAGGCCTCGACAGCGTAGCTCTCTGAAACACAGAAGGGAGAATCCTTACTTGTCTCTTTCTAGCTTCTCCTGGGGCTGTCAAGACTTGGAGTTCCTTGGCTGGCAGCTGCATCACCCTAATCCCTGCCTCTCGGCATGTGGCCCTCTCCTCGTGTGTCTGTTATCACATGGTCCCCTCCCCTGCATGGCTTTCCCCTCTTCTTATAAGGACAACATTCATATTGGCTTAAGGGTCCATTCCAGTGTGAGCTCATCTTAACTAATCACATGTGCATTGACCCTGTTTTCAATAAGGTGACATTTTGGGGTACTAGGGATTAGAACTTCAACATATCTCTTTGGGAGACACAGTTCAAACCGTATCAAATATGTTCCTGCCATTCAGAGATAACCATTGGTAGCACCTTATTGAATATTTTTCTAGATCTTTTAAGAAATGCATATGTATATATATGTGTATTTTTTTAACCGACATGAACCATATATACTGTTGTGTAAGGCTTCTTTGTTTTTTCTTTTTCAGTTAGTGATCTAAGGTGATTTGCTTTTGTTATCTGATTTCTTTTGTTTCACTTTGTAAGTCTTGTTTTCTGGCTTATTTGCTGTGAATTTTAGCCATTATATCTGAAATGTGATCCTGTAGTGCTTTTTTGAATTGCGAAGCGTATTTTCTGATTATTAAGGAACTTGCTGGGTTCCCTGTGGGGATAAGAAAAGAAAAAAAAAAGATTTAAAGTCCCCATTTCTTTATGCATAATCCATGTGAGCATGTCTTATGGACCTTTCCTCTCTAATTGACATTCAGAAATCAAGGACCAAGCTGAGCACCTACTATCTACCCCAGCGGAAGAGGGTTGAGGTCAAGTGTGACTCTCCTTTGAATCTCTCCGATTAGATTCAACGAGCTGTGTGCCTAATGAAAGTTCCTATCTAAAGGCTCATTTGTTCAGCGGAACTTTTTCTTAACCTTTCTTTTCTCTACCTAATGCAAATGTCTGCAAGGGACTGCAAAGAAGAAAGCTTTGCTGTTTAAGCATAATCTAGATACTTGCACAAGTAAACTAAAATAAAATAAGACATAACAGAAAAGAGGATATTAGCTCATTTTTATTTTCCATTTTTCTTTCTCTCTCTTTTCTCCTGTTTGTAAGGAAGAAGCTAAAACTGACCCTCATGCTTTTCAGAAGTAGAAACGTCTTTTCTGCCTTAAAAAATAGGAATATGTAATGTTTATGATGGCAGGGGTAACTGAATGGGAGCTGTCCAGCTGAGCTAATGGAAAATTGATCCTCCAATGATCAGGTGTGTAATTCCTCAGAGACAGGGGTTTGGCTAGGAATGTTTTGCAGTGAGAAAGTGGTAATCACCAATGTGGAAGGATTTGTGAAATACTGGAATAAACACTCTGCCAACAAAAATATTTTTTTTTTCTACTGACCCACCAAGATGCCTGAAATTATGACAGTACATGCACTTGTTGGGGAGATGCCATTGAAGGACAAGTTTAAAACACAAAGGTTATCTGTGCTTGATCCACATACAATCATTGTCTTCAGTCATATGATGCCTGCGTGAGCTTGGGATGATCAGAGTCAGCTAATGCAGAACGGGACACAGGGGTTAGAACACAGGGGTAAATTTTGTTGGGAGATAGAGACCAAGAGCATGTGGGCATTTAATTGTGAAGTGCTACGTGTAAGTAGGCATCTTAAGGGAAGCAGGAGTTTAGGGGCTTAGAATGAAGGTAAGAAGAAAGGTATGGCTATGAGAAAGCAAACGTAATGCTACTGAGCACAAAATACAGCACTAACTGCCTGGGTCCACATCTGAGCTCTACTGCTTACTAAGTATGAGACTTTAGTCAAGTTATAGTTTCAGTTTCTTTATCTTTAAAGTGGGGGAAACAGTAGAACCAACCTTAAAAGCCTGATGTGAGGATTAAATCCAATAACAAATATAACATGCTTAACACAGATCCTAGAACATAGTAAATGCCCAGGAAATATTAGCTACTACTATTACTAATGTTGACCTATAAGACGAAATGTGTTTAGCATCAGCCTAGAAACTTTTAGTAGCACTACAACTTTTAATTCTTACAATAATTTTTATATTCTTTTCTTTTCTTTTTTTTCTTTTTTTGAGATGGAGTTTCGCTCTGTCATCCAGGTTGGAATGCAGTGGTGCAATCTCTGCTCACTGCAACCTCCGCCTCCCGGGTTCAAGTGATTCGCCTGCCTCAGCCTCCCAAGTAGCTGCGATTACAGGCACTTGCCACCAGACCTGGCTAATTTTTGTATTATTAGTAGAGACAGGTTTTGTCACTTTGCTCAGGCTGGTCACAAACTTTGGACCTCAGGTGATCCACCTGCCTCAGCCTCCCAGAGTGCTGGGATTACAGGCATGAGTCACTTTACCAGGCCTAATTTTCTACTAATATCTAATTTTAGAGATGAAGAAATTGAAGCTTATAAAGGTTAAATAATGTGACCAATTTCAAGGAGCTAACATATCCCAGAATTTGAACTTGACTTAAAATCCCTCCAAGGCTCAGTAGGTTGAGGTGTTGACCCTGACAGCAGCTAGTGTTTTCAATGAGTGGCCACAGCTAACCTCCAAGGACAGATATCCTAGGCAGAGTTCTCTAGATGCAAATTGCAAGATTTGGCCGCAAGTGAGGGAGAATCTTCAGAAAAACCTGTAAGAGAGTGAGGAGAGCAGGAGAGGAAGGGAAAGGAACTGAGTGAGGGTGTGGTCTGAGGGAAAGCCTAGTCTTGGCATGTTCCATGGGAGAAGAGAGGGCTAAGAAAATAAATCAAACAACACTACTGCTGCCCCTCCTTCAGGTAAACAACTGGCCTTGTGTGCTCATTCAATCAGTCACTGGCTTTGGGCTGCCTCCCTCTCCTTTCTCTTTCTCCTCCTGGGTGAGGTGGCTCCTAGTTATAGGCAATTATCCAGAGAAATGGGCAACTTCCAATTCTCCAAGCAGCTGGGATGCGTGTATCAGCCCAGATGATGTGGGCAGGGTACTCTCTTAGTTCATTTGATCTACTATAACAAAGTGCTATAGACTGGGGGGCCTTTAAGCAAAAGAAATTTATTTTTCATGGTTCCGGAGTCTAGGAAGTCCAAGATCAAGAACCCAGAGGATTCTGTGTCTGGTGAGGGCCTGCTTTCTGGTTCATGAACCACTCTCTTTTTTGCTGTGTCCTCGCACGGTAGAAAGGGCAAGGGAGGCGGGCGCAGTGGCTCGTGCCTATAATCCCAGCGCTTTGAGAGGCCAAGGTGGGTGGATTGCTTCAGGCCAGGAGTTCCAGAGCAACCTGGCCAACATAGTGCTATAGTTTAGTAGAAACCCCATCTCTACTAAAAATACAAAAATTAGCTGGGCATTGTGGTACACGCCTGTAATCCCAGCTACTCTGGAGGCTGAGGCACGAGAATCACTTGAACTTGGGAGGCAGAGGTTGCACTGAACTGAGATTGCATTACTGCTCTCCAGCCTGGGTAACAGAGCAAGGTTCTGACTAAAAAAAAAAAAAAAAAAAATGGGTAAGTGGGAGCTCTCTTGGGCACCTTTTATAAGGGCATGAATCCCATTCATGAGGACCCCAAGAATTTTGGGAGGACACAAACATTTAGATAATGGCAAGTACCAACGGCAACTACTACACCAGGAAAATCAGGCAGACAAAGTGCAATGGGGTCAGTCTGGGAGGAGTGTTACTTGAGGCAGTCTGTGGAAATACTGCCATTATCAAATAGGAGCCCTTATTAGAAAAGTATTCATATTCATTGAATTTCAGAGTCAAGAGGAAATACAATAAAAGAATAATACATGAGGCTGTTGCTAAATCACAAAGTTGTGAAAAATCTGGTAAGGCCAGATGAGGTGTGAGGGCTGAGATCAAGGATGACCCTTCTTGAAACTCTCAGCTCAGAGACTCATCTATAGTCTTAAGGAAACATGACTATGGGAAATGGAGAGAGAGAGTGCGACCATAGTCTGTGGCTCTCAGCGTGCACTTCAGGGCACGTGGAGTTGTGTAAGAGCAACATCTCCGCTATCAGGTGGTGGACCTAACCTGAGAACAGGTGGAGCCAGCCTGTAATGGTGTCAGAGGCTTGGGTGGAGTGGAGTATAAACCAAAGCTTCATTTTTAGTTCTGCACCACACTCCTTGCCTGAGCGTCTTTACCCTGTGGATAGTGGTCTTTTCATCTGTAAAATGAGGATGTTCCCTCAGCTCTAAAATGTCATTGCGTTTTGTTTGCACTCATACCAAACACCACTAAAGTGCAGTTTTCATCGAAATTAGATGCGACACTTTAGATATGCTTTGCCAATAATAAGCAATGGGTTTACTGCTTATTCTTTGTGTTTTGCTTTGAAAAATCAATGAAAAGCTTTGAAAAATTGGTTTTAAATAACACAGCACATGTTTTGGTAGAGATGGATGGTCATAGCAATGGAAGCAGTCTAAGGTGGTGAGAGAGCCCGTGAGGCTGACTGGTTGCTTGTCTTTGGGGCAGGCCCAGCCATTACCACTCCAGACAGGCAAGAATCACATCGCTCAGCAGGGCAGGTGAAGGGCCACCTGATGAGGTTGTTGCTGCATTCAGAGCAAAATGGTAGGTAGAGCACTGTGGTTCATGCTTGTAATCATAGCACTTTGGGAGGCCCAGGTGGGTGGATCGCCTGAGGTTAAGAGTTTGAGACCAGAGCAAAACTGTAATCTCTAAGTGATGGCTACTGCCTTAGTGATCTATTAGCACAGTCTCAGAAACAATAGTTTGCCGTTGATGAACGTCAGTAGTTGCACTGATTTTTAGACTCTCTGCTGGTGCATTTGCTCATTTAAAAGCTAGTCTTTATGAGGACAATATCCCCTTGGTCCTCTCTGGCTTCACAGTCTCCTTTCTTTCTGCTTGTCTGTCTCCCTGACTCCCATCTGCTTAGACTGACTTACTGATAGGGTTTGGATCTGTGTCCCCAACAAATCTCCTGTTGAATATAATTCCCAGTGAGGGAGGTGAGACCTGGTGGGAGGTGATTAGATCATGCGGGTTGATTTCTCATGAATGGGTTAGCACCATCCCCTTGGTGCTGCTCTCGTGATAGTGAGTTGTTGAGTTGTTTAAAAGTATGCAGCGCCTACCCCATTGCTCTCTCTCCCTTCTGCTCTGGGCTTGTAAGATGGGTCTGCTTTCTCTTTGCCTTCTACCATGATTGTAAGTTTCCTGAGACCTCCCCAGAAGCTGAGCAGATTCCAGCATCATGCTTCTTGTACAACCTACAGAACTGTGAGCCAATTAAACCTCTTTTATTGATGAATTATCCAGTCTTAGGTATATTTTTGTAGCAATGTGAGGACAGTCTAATGCACTTATGCTAATTGAAAAGTAGCACTTGCATATCATTGTCTAAATGAAGTGCTAATACTTGTCATGTGTCTCTTGAGTGTGACCTAGGGACACTCAAAAACAGAAATTCAGAGGACAACCCTGAGCTGACATCTTCTGGTATCAAATGACAATATATCCTTTGAGCTTATGTCACTAAGTGGCGAGTCATGTGTGGATTGGAATGCTTTTAAACACTTACTCCACCTGACCTCTTCTTCAATAAGGAACATAGAATCAGGCTTATGTCATTTTTTGAGTATTTTATCTGCTATAGTTATATGTTTGGAATTTGCTTGTAACTCACTGACCCATATGGATTTCTTAATTATGTTGACCTTTGATGGTTAAAAGAATTCTTCCCCAAGAGTACTGGGGTTAAACCCCTGTCTTACTATGTTTTCTGTTGCTATAACAGAATACAACAGGCTGGCTAATTTATAAGAAACAGAAATTTATTTATCTCATGATTCTGGAGGAAGGAAAGTCCAAAATCAAGAGACTGGCATATGGCGAAGGCCTTTGGACTGTGCCGTCAAATGGTGGAACGTGAGACAGCAAGTGAGCTCATGCCAAAAAGAGAGACACCAGGGCTGGACATGCTTTTTTTTAATATATAAAATTTTGATATTTTAGAAGAATTGGAACAAACAGACATACTTTAAAACAACCCACTCTCTTAATAACTAACCCATTTCCATGATAATGAATGACATTAATCCATTGATAAGGGCTCTGTCCTCATTAGGACCTGCATTCCAACACTTGTGTTGAAGGTGAAACTTCTAACACATGAACTTTTGTGGGACACATTCAAGCCGCAGCAGCCCTTGTGAGTCCAGTTCTTAGCAGCTGCAGTAGGTGGGAAGCAGATACTTTCTTTCACAGTTACTATGATATAAGCATTTGGACCCAGGATTTTGGCTGGGCAAACTACTCATTCAGTAAAAATATAATAAGGTTATTGGGACATGGTGGTGCACGCCTGTGGTCCCAGCTATTTGGGAGGCTGAGGTAGGAGGACTGTTTCAGCCTGGGAAGTTGAGGCTACCATGAGCCATGATTGTGCCACTGCACTCCAGCCTGGCAGACAGAGTGAGACCAAGGGTCTATCTGTTATCACTTGCTTAAATGGTAGAAATTAAACCAGGGTACTTGTTATATAACAAGTATCATTTAGATTGGAATTTTAGAGAAGGAAAACTTAGATCATCCTATAAGCTGGATTGTTTTATACTGTATAATAGACAACCTGCTAATAGCTGAATAAAAATGGCCTATTTATCCCAATGTTCTATGGGTTCCTCCTTGACATGACTCCCAGTGCTCTGATACCTACCCTGTATGTATGGCTGATCTTTTAGGTTGCTTGTGCCATAAGGCTATCCCCTTCAATGGTCCTACGCCATAAGGCCATCCTCTTCAGTGGTCCTATGCCATAAGGTCGTCCCCTTCAATTACTGTTTGATTACATGTGGGTCTGCTAAAAAAGGCCTCTGCCTTCCAAACTACCATGAGCTCCTTATCAGTCCTTAGGTTGCAGGCTTGGGGAAACAAATACAGTCCAGGCTCATCCTCTCAGTGTGCTCTGTTCCATCTGCCCCAGAGCCCAGGGGGGATGCCTGCTTTCAGAACAATCCCTTCTGCAGTGGAGGTGCTGGTATTTCTTAGCTCCACCTATATTAACAAAACTTTAAAAATGTCAGCTGAACTTAATTTTTTTGCTGGCCTAATAAATAGGAAATAGAATTTATAGAAAAGAAAATAAACCAGAGATGGCTTACTTCATAAAATAATTTTATATAGAATTCCTCTTAATCACTAACATTGAATATATGTCCTTGAGTCATTGATAAGTTTGCTTGACTTTTACAAAAAAGCTGTGTACTCTTACCAGTGAAAGGATTCCATTAAAACTCAGAACAAAGTTTCTGCTGTCACTGTTTAATAAAGGCAGAAATAGTCCTCAGGGAAATGATCAAGTGATTTGTTAATGATTAGTGGGAGACCAATGGTTCATTACTGCCTTCTATGAGAAACTGAAATCACTCCCAAAAGAAAAACTCAAGAAGCATTATTACAGTGTAACATAACATTGCAAACTTCACTACATCTGTTAAACAACTGTCAGAAGCATATATTGGGTTGACTGAATACATTGGGTTGAAGAACTAGAGAAACTAAGAAAATTTATTCTGAAGCAGGACTAAAGCTAATCATGTTTTGACACCTGGACTAATGTCTCCCACTCCAAGGGGGCGAGGTCCATGATGATGATGTCAACATCGGTGAATGTTCATTACTCATTTCTGATGGTTCTGAATACTAATTTTGGTGGTTTTGTTTACTGTAGCAGAACCTGCAATTGAAGATGGAATGTGGCAATTTTACACGCTGTGAACAGCATTAGAACGGTATTAGAATTAGAATTCGATTGTCACGTGAAAAATCCAGTTATGTAGGTAAAGAGCCTGGCTTTTAGGGAATGTTAAAACTGGAAGGATTCCAATTTTCAAAGGAGAAAATTGAGACCTAGATAAAGAGTCACAGACTTATGAAGAGTCTGATTCAGGAATCGTGCTATTTTTCTCTAATCATTGCCTTATACCATGCTCTGCTGATCTCTTTTTTTCTATTTCTCTGTGACATCTCAGGTTTATCCCATGTCTTTCCAGTCACTTTCAGTTATTAGCAACTCCAGTTCAGCCTAGGCCAATTTAAAATGCCAGTCTTAATGTAGGTTATCATCTCCCCTCCTCCTAGCATGGGCCAGGCCTGGCTATGAAGGGCTTGGAATAGAGAAAGAACATAGTCTGGTGTTCCATGCTTTCTCTCTCTTCCCTCTACTGTGCCTCTAGATTTTTCTGGGGTTGGATATGGTAGGAGGAAAAAATATATATATATTTTAACTTAACTGGGTATGGAATTGCAATCCTGCATTGGGTGTTGCCATTCAATGCTCTCTCTGTGACAGCTGTCCAAATGCTGGCCCCTCTGTGGCAAATGTGTGAGTCCCTTGGAGGATTTAGTGAGATTTTGTGAGATGCACCTGCAGACTGTCCCTTGCTATGCACAGTCAGCATGTTTAATTCGCAAGGCTGGTGTCAATGCTGAAGACTCTTTCAGTGAGGTCTTGTCCCAATGAAAAGCTCTCTAGGGTGGAGACTGACAAAATTGCTCAAGCTGATTAGCATCTGAAGGGTCCACTTTGCCCATGGCACATTCACCATTCTTGTTTGGCTAAATCTAGGAAGGGCTTGCTGCTCTGCTGCAGACCTGTCTCTATTTTGCTTTTTAAAATTCAGGGCATATTAATAAGCCTGTTGCCTAAGCCGGTGTCCAAGCAGGGAACCAGTGTTAGAATCTCCTTTTTGAAAATCCTTCCTGGCCGGACGTGGTGGCTCACGCCTGTAATCCCAGCACTTTGGGAGGCCGAGGCGGGCGGATCATGAGGTCAAAACCATTGAGACCATCCTGGCCAAATGGTGAAACCCTGTCTCTACTAAAAATACAAAAATGGTGGCATGCACCTGTAGTCCCAGCTACTCGGGAGGCTGAGGCAGGAGAATTGCTTGAACCCGGGAGGTGGAGGTTGCAGTGAGCCGAGATCGTGCCACTGCACTCCAGCCTGGCACCTGGTGACTGAGCGTGACTCTGTCTCAAGAAAAAAAAAAAAAGAAAGAAAATCCTTCCATCCCTCCTTCCTTGCTCTTGCCCTCCCTACAAGGCAAGTAACCCATGACTCTTGGGATTTTCCTCTCTTCCCACCTCCCTTGCCTGTTGCTAGGTAGACTGGAGGAGGATAACACCAACTGATAATATCACAGTGAGGAGCTATGAGAAACGAAAAGGTGGAAAGGAAATTGAAGTGTACTGTTGCCAAAAGTGAGCTACGATTTCTTAGCTGTGTGGGGATTGTTTTGATCAGGTTTTGTGCTGAATCTTACCACTGCATGTTTCAGAGGCCAGATTTTCCATAGCTCTCAATGATTTATTGCTGTTTGTAGTAAATGCACTGCAGTAATGAACAAAATGTAATGGACCGTGTTAGCAAATGGCATAGTTTGTGACTGTCCTGCTTACGGTTTTCTAAATTCAATGCAATGGTGTTCTGACCACTCGAGAAGCTTTAATTTCATTTTAAAAGATACATTAGAATACCTTCTTGAGTTCTTACATGTAAAAGCATACTAGGTAGCACATTTTCTCCGGTGCTTTTTGTCACTTGCCTAGCATGTAACACTCCAATATTCCCTAGTGTTCAGGTCAGAAGAAAATTGGTGTTTATGTCAGGTTTGCTATGATTTTCATGAATCCTACTGAAGAGTTTTGCAAATAAGGTAAAGTATTTATATCTAACATAAATATTCAATGGCTTGATTCATCTACCAAATATTATTAAAGAATTGCTATGAAACATATTTTTAGAAATTGTAGAGCTTATGATTGGAATTCTTATAAAATGTCATGTTTTTAAAATTAGATTTTAAATTTTAAATCACCCTTTTAACGTTATTTAAAATAATTTTCTCTGAAGTCCAAATTGAACAAAAAGGCTTTGGAGTCAGACATGACAGTGTCTACATTAGGCTCTGCCATTTACAGACAGAGGCTACATGGTTAACCTTTATATACTTCGGTTCCCTCATCTATAAAATGGGGATAGTTATCACTATCGTGTAGAAAAGCTTTGATAATTATTTAAAGACTATATGAAATGCTTGGAAGAGCGCCCTGCCCACTGCACTCAGACTTTCTCTTACAGCCACCACTGGCTCTTGTGGCACATGGATGGCACTGCTGACCTCAATTCTTCATCCTCCTCAGGTCTGTGCTCTTTGCCATGTGACTTGCAGGTTTTTTTCTACAGAGCTAGAGCTCATTGCCTTCTCTTCCCTCCTAGTTTAGTCACATGACTGACATCAGCAAATAAGATATTACAGAGGCCTAAAAAAGCATGTATGTGTTTTCATTTCCTATATCGATTCTCTCCTTCCTCTACCCTCCATGAGAAAGGTTGAAGGATGAAATCAGGAGGGGCCAACGAGGCTGTCCCCACCATCCCAGGAGAGGCCGTCCTAGAACAGCTGAACTTCAGCTGACTGCTAGGCTTGTGTTGTTAGCTTAGCTGGGACCCCCTCTAAATCACTGCTTGGCACAATTGGAAGCTATTACATGATGATTGTCTTAAGCTACTGCATTTTGTGGTGGTTTGTTCGGCAGCCTATTGTACCAATAAATAACAGTTACAGCCATGAGCAATTCTTGGTTTGAATTTGTGGCAGCAATCTTCTTATGGGTGTATGGTTTATCTTCCCAGATAGATTTATATCTCTTTGTTTTTTCTACAAGACAAGCTTCTTTGTATCATACTTTGTAATTGTAGGTACTCGACAAATGTTTCTCAGCAAATGATAATGTATTTGTCCATTAGGAATCAACTATGGCCTTCTGCCAAACATATTTAGACTTAATTTTCAGCTCTGTTATTAATATTATTATAATTATTTTGAGACAGAGTCTTGCTCTGTGCCCAGGTTGGAGTGTAGTGATGTGATCTTGGGATACTACAGCCTCAACCTCCTGGGCGCAAGTGATCCTCCAACCTCAGACACTCAGACACTTAGAACCCACCCCCCTCCCCCTGGCCCCAGTAGCTTGGAACTACAGGCATGTGCCATCGTACCCGGTTACTTATTTATTTATTTAGTTTTTTCATAGAGACAAGATTTCACTATGTTGCCCAGGCTGGTCTCAAACTCCTGGGCTCACGTGATCCTCCCACCTTGGCCTGCCAAAGTGCTAGGATTACAGGTGTGAGCCACCATCCCCTGTTTAACTGAATGATACTGAAGAGATTTTCCTAATGTCCCTGACATTGTTTCCTTACCTACATATGTAAATAATAATGATAATAGTATTTTTTAAATTAAGTGAGCTAATGTTTCAAAAAAAACTAGAGTAGGCACTTATTTTACTTTATTATTGTACTTTAGGTTCTGGGGTACATGTGCAAATCATGCAGGGTTGTTGCATAGGTGCATAGATAACCCGGTGGTTTGCTGCCTCCATTCCCCCTTCATCTATATCTAGCATTTCTCCCCATGTTATGCCTCCACACCCTCCCCACCCCCTGCTGTCCCTCCTCTAGCCCCCCACTGACCCCAGTGTGTGATGCTCCTCTCCCTGAGATCACCTGTTCTCATTGTTCAACACCCGTCTATGAGTGAGAAGATGCGGTATTTGGTTTTCTGTTCTTATGTCAATTTGCTGAGAATGATGGTTTCCAGATTCATCCAAGTCCCTACAAAGGACATGAACTCATTGTTTTTATGGCTGCATAGTATTCCATGGTGTATATGTGCCACATTTTCTTTGTCCAATCTATAACTGATGGGCATTTGGGTTGAGTAGGCACTTATAAAAGCAAAAATGGGAGTGGCTTCTATGGATTCCAACAAATGGGCTTAAGAGCTTATTTGGAAGTCCAAGCAGGGGATTGCTATTCTCTTATCTTTCATCAAGAATGATGGTCCCACATTAGAAAATTAGTCTTTACAGCCTTGGCAAAGACATACATGAAAATGGAAGAAGGAAGAGGACTCCAGATAGGCCAACTGGATCAACAGGGTGACAGATGCCCCAGTCTATTCACCCTGACTGTTTCCTAGCCATTCTCTTGCAGTTTCCTTTCCATCCTGTCCACTTTCTCATCCCCAACACACCTGGCACCCTGCTATGGCCAGTTGGCTGCCTAGGTCCCTCTACCAAATATTCCTTCTGGGTAGAAAACGACCCATGCTTCTACTCTCTTACTCTTCCCCACCTAATCCCCTTCTTTTCAAATGCAGGTTACATATTCTGCTTATTCTGGAACAGCCAGAAGACGCTTGTGAGTCAACTTCATTTTTTTATGGTGGTAAAAAGTACATAAGAGAAAATTTACTATTTTGTTTTAACCTTTTATTTTTTTTTTTTTGAGATGGCATTTCACTCTTGTTGCCCAGGCTGTTACAAAATTTGCTATACATTTTGACTTCGGCATGATCTTGGCTCACCTCGACCTCTGTCTCCTGTGTTCAGGTTGATTCTCCTGCCTCAGCCTCCTGAGTAGCTGGGATTATAGGTATGTGCCACCATTCCTAGCTAATTTTGTATTTTTAGTAGAGACAGGGTTTCATGTTGGTCATGCTGGTGTTGAACTCCTGACCTCAGGTGATCCACCTGCCTCAGTCTCCCAAAGTGCTGGGATTACAGGTATGAGCCAATGCACCCAGCCTATTTTAACGTTTTTTTTTTTTTCTTTTTTCCGAGACAGACTCTTACTCTGTTGCCAGGTGCCAGACTGGAGTGCAGTGGCACAATCTCAGCTCACTGCAACCTCTGCCTCCTGGGTTCAAGCAATTCTTCTGCCTCAGCCTCCCGAATAGCTGGGACTACAGGCGCACGCCACCACGCCCAGCTAATTTTTGTATTTTTAGTAGAGACGGGGTTTCACCATGTTGGCCAGGATGGTCTTGATTTCTTGACCTCGTGATCTGCCCACCAGGGCCTCCCAAAGTGCTGGGATTACAGGCTTGAGTCACTGCGCCCGGACTATTTTAATCTTTTTTTAAGTGTACATTACAGTAGTGCTAACTACATGCAGCTAGTTGGGCAACATATCGCTAGAACTTTTTTATCTTGCAAAACTGAAACTCTATACCCATTGAACAACTCCCTCTTCCCCCTGTCTTGTGAATTACCTTTTAAGGAACAGTTGCAATGCTGAGCAGGCATTAAATGTAGAGTGGCAGCCTCCGGGGGGTTCCTGGGTGGTTGGGTGGGCCTTTCCTCATTCCCTCTCGATACAGTTTGGATATTTGTCCCCATCTAAATCTCATATTGAATTGTAATCCTCTATGCTGGAAGTGGGGCCTGATGGGAGGTGTTTGGATCGCAGGGGCAGAAACTTCATGGCTTGGCTTGGTGCTGTCTTTTTGATAGTGAGTTCTCCAGAGATCTGGTCATTTAAAAGCGTGTGACAGCTCCTCTCTCTCTCACTTGCTTGCTCGCTCCTGCTTCCACCACGTGATTCACTTGTTCCCATTTGCCTTCCACCATATTAGGTCGGTGCAAAAGTAATTGCGGTTTTACTTTCACTAGCAAAACAGGAAATTACTCTGGCACCAACCTTATAGCTTTCTGAGGCCTCCCCAGAAGCAGATCCTGGTGTTACGCTTCCTGAACAGCCTGCAGAACCATGAGACAATTAAATCTCTTTTCTTATAATTACCTAGTCTCCAGCATTTCTTTATAGCAATGCAAGAATGGCCTAATAGACCCCTTAAATCATGTTTGATAGATAGCTACTGACTATAGTTCTATATTTAGCAGGCTTTGCTTGGAAAAGTCGTCAAATTCTAGAATTATCATATCCACAACTATCTGGAAAAAAGCAGTGTCCAAACCTTTGGTCTGAATAAGGAGTCTCCAAGGATGAAGGTGCTCATATTGCAGGCAATGTAGCTTCCTGGCCCTACTGTGGGGACGTGGGTTTGAGTCTAGGCATGGGATAGCATTGGCTGCTGTTGCTTTTCCCTTTCCACTTTTCTTGCATGTTTGTGTTAGCGTTTTTTTTTTTTTTTTTTTCTCATATGCACGGGCACTCCCTTTTTATCTTTCTGCTTCCTCAGTCTTGACTTTTTCAATGAGGCTCCAGATACATTAGCTCATTTAAGGATCAATATGTATATGAAGTAGGCATTATTATCCCAGTTTTTTTGGATAAGAAAATACTGCGTTATATGAGTTTTATAAAATTTGCTATACGTTTTGACTTATATTTTGGAAAATAACTTACCAAAAATTCAGAATTTGATTATGGTTCATCTCTATTCCTTAGAAGCTCTTTACCAAAGAGTGTTCTGTGGAATGGTTGTCCCTGTGAGATGCTCTGTGAAAGGGTCAAATCACCAGCTAAGCATCCTAGTACCTTGGGAAGAGCCACAGGTGCAACAGCATATAAAAGACCAGGAAAAGAATGCCAGGGAAGAGAATTTACTTAACTCATTATTTCCCAAACTACTATGCCCACAGAAATATTCTTTTTTGCCCTCTATCAATGGAGCTAATACTCTGTAGTATATATGCTGGGCAAAGCCCCTAATGCAATTGATTTTTAAGCTAACACATTGAAATGTGTATCCAAGTATACTCTATCTTATTTGGAAGAAGTCACCTTGGGGGAGGTGGAGAGGCTATTCATTCATCCCAGTCATGTCGTTCTAAATCTTAAGATGTTTAAATGCTTTTTTTTTTTAAGTATTCTTTTGGAATTCTATTTAGAGCCAGAGCTACAGAGGAAAATCAATCTTTTTACTTTATGATTGTAACTTGTTTCTGACCAAAAGAGTTTCTGTGAACTTGGTCACCCATCTCATTCACTAGAATTGGCATTGAATAACCTTGTACTTACAAAAACCAAGTCTTTGAAGCATGAAGTGTTTCTAAAGGTGAAGATGCTCATATTGAAGGTAATTTAGCTTCCTGGTTGCATGAAGGTAGAGTGCTTTTATATTTTTCATTTTTTTAGAGACAGGGTCTTGCTCTGTTGCCCAGGCTGGAGTGCAATGGTGCAATCATAGCTCACTGTAACCTTGAGCTCCTGGGCTCAAGCCATCCTCCTGCCTCAGCCTACTACATAGCTGAGACTACAGGTACATACTGCCGTGCCTGGCTAAGTTTTAATGTTTTTGTAGAGATAAAGGTCTTGCAACGTTGCCTAGGCTGGTCTCAAATTCCTGGCCTCAAGTGATCCTGCAGTCTTGGACTCCCAAAGTGCTGGGATTACAGCCATGTACCACTCTACCTGGCCAAGATGAAGTGTTTTTGAGTCAAGGCATTGGGTAGCATTGATTGCTTTGCACCACTACCCCAAAAGGAGCCTTTGTTTTTAGGCTTTCTGTTCTTTTTTTTTTTTTGAGAGTCTCACTCTGTCGGTTAGGCTGGAACACAGTGGTGTGATCTCGGTTCACTGCAACCTCCACCTCCCAGGTTCAAGAGATTCTTTTGCCTCAGCCTCCTGAATAGCTGGGACATATAGGCCTGTGCCACCATGCTTGGCTCATTTTTTGTATTTATTTTTAGTACAGACGGGGTTTTACCGTGTTAACCAGGTTGGTCTTGATCTCTTAACCTCGTGATCCACCCTCGTAGGCCTCCCAAAGTGCTGGGATTATAGACATAAGCTACCGTGCCCGGCCCCAGGCTTTCTGTTCTTTTGAATGCCTCTGGCTAGCTCCTCCCCTCAGTTTCCTGGTTCTTGACTTGACAGTTTCCAGCTCTGTCCCATACTTGGTCTGTGTCCTGTATGTCCCAAATTCTTCTTGGTCCAGGCAATACTTCCAGGTTGGTGTGATCCCTTGGCCTTTATCTTTTGCATGTATCTTACTTTCTAGTTTCATTCTTTCTCATTGGTTTTCTTGCCTAGTAAAATCCTTTCTGAGTTTCTCTCCCTGAGTTAAAATTTCTCAACTGTTTTTCCTGGGTGTCCTGACTCCTGGCTGAAGTGTCCTGTTATTTCCTAGATTGCGCATCTCTAGTATCCTAACACGGCCACTCTACATTTTCCACTGGCATTGGTGTCATATAGAAGCATCTAGTTTGGACTTCAAAATACAGAATTTAGTAATTTGGCATCTATGTGTTGAATGACTAATATATGCCAGGTACTGTTGTGGGTGTTAGGGATTTAAAAATGGTGATAAGACAATGCTACCTTCTAGGTGCAGTAAAATAGAATAGATACTGTGAACTACATAAGTGGACTGAGTTGGTGATGAGGGGTAAAGATATTGCAAAGAGATTAATATAGGCATAGAACTAGAACATATTCAAGAAAAGGTAGGATGTTTATTATTACTGAAGTCTAGGGTATAGGGTCTAATATTATATACAGCAAGAACCAGAATGGAGGAGGAAGATGGAAATAATATTAGATCAGGTAAGGAGCTTGTAGGGAAAGGGAGTCCTTAAAAGATTTAAGTAAAAGAGAGATGTGATCATCAAAATATGGTAAATCTGATTGCTGGGTGGGTGGGTGGGAGCTGTGCAGACAGCTGGAGGGGAGATGACACATGGGACTAAGGCAGTAGTGAGAGGTTGCATATCTGGACCAAGTCAGGGCAATGGGAATAAAGAGGGCTGGATAAGAGAGCTGTTGTGAAGACAGGTGTATTAGTCTGTTCTCATGGTGCTAAAAAGAACTGCCCAAGACTAGGTAATTTATAAAGAAAATAAGTTTAATTGACTCACAGTTCTGCAAGGCTGGCGAGGCCTCAGGAAACTTACTCTCATGGCATAAGGCAGCTCCTCACAGGGCTGCAAGAGAGAGAAGAATGAGAACTGAACAAAGGGGGAAGCCCCTTATAAAACCACCAGATCTCATGAGAACTATGATGAGAATAGTGTGGGGGAAATCACCCCTATAATTCAATTACCTCCCACAAGGTCTTCCATGACATGCAGGGATTATGGGAACTACAATTCAAGATGAGATTTGGATGAGGACACCCATATCATTCCACTCCTGGATCCTTACAAATCTCATGTCCTCACATTTCAAAACACAATCATGTCCTTCCAACAGATCCCCAAAGTCTTAACTCATTCCAGCATTAACTCAAAAGTCCAAGTCCAAATTCTTATCTGACACAAGGTGAGTTCTTTCTGCCTATGAGTCTGTAGAATCGAAAGCAAGTTAGTTACTTCCTAGATACAATGGGGGTACAGGCATGGGGTACACCTGTTCCAAAGGGGAAAAACTGGCCAAAACAAAGGGGCTACAGGCTCCATGCAAATCCAAAATCCAATATGGCAATCACTAAACCTTAAAGTTCCAAAATACTCTCCTTTGACTCCATGTCTAACATGGAGTCACGCTGATGCAAGAGGTGGACTCCCAAGGCCTTGGGCAGCTCCACCTCTGTAGCTTTGCAGGGTACATTCCTCCTCCTTTTTGCTTTCATGGGCTGGTGTTGAGTGTGTGTAACTTTTTCCAGGCACAAAAATGGTGCAAGCTGTTGGCAGATCTAGCATTCTGGGGTCTGGAGGATGGTGACTCTCTTCTCATAGCTCCATTAGGCAGTACCCCAGTGGGGACTCTTTGTGGAGGCTCCAATCCCACATTTCCCTCTGTACTGCTCTAGTAGAGATTGTCAATGAGGGCTCTGCCCCTGCAGAAAACTTCTGTGAGAACATCCAGGCATGTCTGTACATCCTCTGAAATATAGGTGGAAATTCCCAAACCCCAATTCTTGGCTTTTGTGCACCTGCAGAACCAACACCACATGTAAGCCACCAAAGCTTGGGGCTTACACCCTCTGAACCAATAGCCTGAGCTCAACATTGGCCACCTTTAACCATGGCTAGGACACAGGGCACCAAGACTGCACAGAACAGCAAGGCCCTGGGCAGTCCATGAAACTATTTTTTCCTCCAAGGCCTCTGGGCCTGTGATGGGAAGGGCTGCTGTGAAGACCTCTGACATGTCCTGGAGACATTTTTCCCATTGTCTTGATGAATAACATTTGGCTCCTTGTTTCTTATGCAAATTTCTCCAGCCAGCTTGAATTTTCCCTCAGAAAGTGGGTTTTCTTTTCTATCGCATCATTGGGCTACAAATTTTCTGAACTTTTATGCTCTGCTTCCCTTTTAGATATAAGTTCCAATTCTGAACTATATCTTTGTGAATACATAAAACTGAATGATTTTAATAGCACCCAAGTTGTCTCTTGAACAATTTGCTCCTTAGAAATTTCTTCTTCCAGATAACCTAAATCATCTCTCTCAAGTTCAAATTGCCACAGATCTCTAGGGTTAGGGCAAAATGCCATTGATTTCTTTGCATAGCAAGAGTGACCTTACTCCAGTTCCCAAAGAGATGGTCTCATCTCATCTGAGACCATCTCAGCCTGGACTTCATTGTCCATATCACTATCAGCATTTTGGTTAAAGCCATTCAACAAGTCTCTAGAAAGTTTCAAACATTCCCACATCTTCCTGTCTTCTGAGTCCACCAAGTCTCTAGAAAGTTCTAGACTTTCTTACATTTTTCTGTCTTCTTCTGAGCCATCTAAACTGTTCCAACCTCTGCCTGTTATCCAGTTTCAAAGTTGCTTCTACATTTCTGGGCATCTTTAGAGCAGCACCCCACCCTCTGTGGTACAAATTTACTACATTAGTTTGTTCTGATGCTGCTAAGGACATACCTGAGACTGGGTAATTTATAAGGGAAAGAGGTTTAATTGATTCACAGTTCCACAGGGCTGGGGAGTCCTCAGCAAACTTACAATTATGGCAGAAGGGAAAGCAAACAGGTCCTTCTTCACATAGCAGTGCGCACAAGAAGAATGAGAGCCGAGTAAAGGGGGAAGCCCCTTGTAGAAATATCGGATCTCATATACTCACTATCATGAGAATAGAATGGGGGAAACCACCCCCATGATTCTATTACTTCCCACTTGGTCCTTCCCAGGACACATGGAGATTAATAGGAACTACAATTTAAGATGAGATATGGGTGGGGACACAGCCAAACTATATCATCAGGATCAACCCAAATTAGCATTTATTACATGGGGATGGAGAAGGAGGAAGGAAACGCATATAACTCTCAAGTTTCTTTATGGATAATTGTCTAGAAAGCCTTGCTTAGACTGGGACACAGGAGAAGGAAGATATCTTGGGGATAAAGATAGTTCAGCATGTATTAAACACCATGTAAGTGTTAAATGGTATTGGCTTAAGGATAGTAATAATAACACCCATGAAAAAATACCAGCTGAGATGCTATTCCAGTAAACTATAATTATACATCTGCACGTTTTATTTCTGAAAATATGCTATAATGTGAAATTTATAGAAATGTGATTTACAGACACAAGGGCACAAGAAAGAAAGGAGGATTTAAAAGGCAAATCAAAGAAACATTTAAGTCAATTTTATCTGTGACCCAGTATGTTAACATCTCTATTTATGCAATGACTCCCTAGACAGTGATTCATGTTGTTGCTTGGTGCATAAAGATATATGGTTAGGTAAGGCTGTAAAAAATTTTTTTTTGAGGAAAGTTACTACAAGTCATAATAAACCCATATTTTGGCAAGCAGAATGAACAAATTTGTCTACATGATTAGGAGAAAACTCCAGCAAATCATCAGAATACATAGAAGTTGGCAGCGTATGCATTTTTTGGTTGTTTTTCAGCAACACATTTATTTCTCCTCAAAGGAGGAAAGAAAAGGAAAAGGAAATAAAAATCTAAATGAAAACATTGCCAAAAATGAGAGAAGGTCAGGTGCTTTCTCTGCCTACAGTGGAAATGACATCTGCATGCCATATGTTTCATATTCGGCTACAAAACTGAACTGTTAATAGGGAAAAAATGTACACAAAAATTCTTCCAAATTACGATTCACAGTTGGAAAGGGTAAGCATTTAAATGTTAATGACAATAACACCATTTACTGTTTTGCCTGAAAATAAATCTAGGTATGAAGAGATTAGTCCATGATTAAAAGAAATTAAGTTTTCATCAGGATTCTACTTAAAACTCACACCTATGAAATGTCAAGGTCACACACCAACCCTATTCTATCTCTTAAAGTGTCTTTCAATACATTCTGGTCAGGACGAACAGAACTGTCAGCTTGGAATGAACTGGAAGTTAACATTTCTATTTATATACATTTTGTAGGCTGTTTTAATTTTGTTTTTTAAAAAATAATTTTAAACCTGCAGAAAGGTAGTAATGAACTTTGATATGCCCCTCACTCAGATTCACAAACCTTGACATTTTTGCATTTGATTTATCATTCTGGTTCTCTGTAAATGCATATACACTACATATTATTACTATTTTTTTTCCTTTAACAATTTGACAGTAAACTGCTGTGATGGTTAATATTAGGCCTCAACTTGATTGGGTTGAAGGATGCCTGGATAGCTGGTAAAGTATTGTTTCTGTGTGCGTCTGTGAGGGTTTTGCCAGAGAAGATTAACATTTGAGTCAGTGGACTGGGAGAGGAAGACCCACCTTCAATGTGGGTGGGCAGCATCCAATCAGCTGCCAGTGCAGCTAGAATAAAGCAGCTGGAAGAAGGTGGGATAAGAAGAAGGCCTGCTGAGTCTTCTGGCTTTCATTTTTCTCTCCCACTGAATGCTCAGACTCCAGATTCTTTGGCCTTTGCAGTCTTGGACTTACACCAGTGTTTTGCTGGGGGGCTCTTGGGCCTTCAGCCACAGACCGAGGGCTGCATTGTTGACTTCCCTACTTTTGAGGCTTTTGGACTTGGACTGAGCCACCACTGGCTTCCTGCCTCCTTAGCTTGCAGACGGTCTATTGTGGGACTCCACCTTGTGATCATGTGAGTTAATTCTCCCTAATTATCTCCCTTTCCTATATACATATACCCTATTGGTTCTGTCTCTCTGGAGAACACTGACTAATACAACTGCAGACATGCTGCCTGTCCCCTCTAAATACTTTAGGCTGTATTTCGTACAAAGACAATTCTATATAACCACATTACAGCCATCAAAATCAGAAGTTACACTGATACATCATTACTAATCCACAGAACTCATTCAAGTTTTTCCAATTGTCCTAATGATGTCCAGGATCTACTTCAGATTTACAAATTTCATTTAGTTATAATGTCTCTTTAAGTCTTCTCCAATCTGGAACAGTCCCACAGTCTTTTCTTATCATGGTTTTGACTTTTCTGAAGAGTATAGGTCAGTTACATTATAGAATGATTTTCAGTATGGGTTTATCTGATATTTCCTCCTGAGTGAGATTATGCATGTTTGTCAGGAACACTTCAAATACAATGCTGTAATCTGCACCATTTCAGGAGACACACAGTATCACAATTCTAGTGATATTAACTTTTATCTTTTGGTTAAGATTTTTTTTTCCATACCTATACTCATATGTTTATAGCAGCACTATTCACAATAGCAAATATATGGAATCAACCTAAGTGTTCATCACAGATGACTGGATATAGAAAATGTGATATACAGGTATACATACAATGGAATACTACTCAGCCACCAAAAGGAATAAAATCATGTATTTTGCAGCAATATGGACAGAACTGTAGGCTATTATCCTAAGTGAAATAACTCAGAAAGAGAAAGTCAAATAATGCGTGTTCTCACTTTTAAGTGGGAGCTAAAAAATGTGTACACAATGACATAGAGCATGGAATAATAGAGGCTTAGAAGGGTAGGAGGGCGGGAGCGGGTGAGGGATAAGAATGGGTACAACACATGATAGGCGAGTAATGGTTACACTAAAAGCCTAGATTTCACCACTATAAAATATATCCATGTAACAAAACTGCATTTGTACCTGCCCCTACCCCCCACAAATTTACACACATAAGATGGTATCTTTGAGGTCTCTTCATTATAAAGTTAATTAATACTTATGTATTATTTGTTAATAAATAAGTGATATTAACTTGGATTCTACTATGAGGCAGCACTATATTAGTATATACTCATGGTTCCTACTTTATTCAATATGTTTTCAATAGGTTATAATCAGTTCTTCCATTATTTATTTTATTTTAATTAATTAATATATTTATTTATTTTCAGATGGACTCTTGCTCTGTCACCCAGGCTAGAGTGCAGTGGCATGATCTTGGCTCACTGCAACCACCACCTCCTGGTTCAAGCAATTCTCCTGCCTCAGACTCCTGAGTATCTGGGACTACTGGTGCACAACACCATGTTCAGCTATTTTTTTGTGTGTTTTTAGTAGAAACAGGGTTTCACCATGTTGGCCAGGCTAGTCTTGAACTCCTGACCTCAGGTGAACTGCCCGCCTTGGCCTTACAAAATGCTGGGATTACAGGCATGAGCCACTGTGCCCAACCGAGTTACTACCATTATTTATTTTGACGTTCAAATTGTCCCAGATTTGGCCAGCAAGAGCTCCTTCAAGCTGGCTTGTGTGTCCTTTTGACATGTCCTGTCATTCTTAGAGCACTTCTTTACTTTTTCCAGAAAAGGAAGTTCCAGGTTCATTTCTTGCTTTTCTTGTTCCAGCCCCAGAACCAGCTATTTCTTAAAGGAACCTTCATTCCTTTCAGTAGTGAATAGTTTTTAAAAACCATGATGCAGGTGCCAGACATGCTATTGCCACTGGGCCATCACTGCTTCTTGACCTCTTCGTGGATAGAACTTGGGTATACATACATATATTTATGTGTATATATACATATATGTATAGACACACAATGTGTTTGTGTGTTTGCCTTTATTCAGTGGTTTGTGTTGTCCCTAGATCAGCTAAATCAACATTACCTGGGAACTTATTAGAAATGAAAGTTCTTGGACTCCACCCCAGACACACTGAATCAGAAACTCTGGAGGGTTGGGGAGTTGGGGCTGGTAGGGGGCAGCAATTTGTGTTTTAACAAGCTCTTCGAGTGATTCTGCTGATGCACATTTAACTTTAAAAACTCCCAACCCACTGATAAGTGTGTGTGTATGTGTGTGTGTGTATGTGTGTGTGTGTATCAGGAGATCAATAGTTTTTAAATTTAGGCATACATATCAAATATTTATATACATATTATGTATTTATATCTACATTTATTTTTATATCTTTCTGTGTGTATCAAAAATCATGAGTACACTTTGATACCTCCAATTCCAATCCAACATCAGAGAGATTATTCTAGACTACCCCTTTCCATATTTGTAATTCGATTCTTTGACAATGAGATACTTTGCTTCTAGTATTCTTAATATACTCTTTTGTTAGATAAATTTTCCTGCATGTACACAAACTCTTAATCCTGGAAAGAATAACCCTTTTCCTGTCTGCCTTCTTTGTTTGTCCCATAACTATATGGGTCACTTTCAACAAATATTAGTGATAGGGGAGGAAGGAGGAAGCTGTACTAATTTTTAAAAAGATGCTACATGATACAAATTGTTTTTAATCAATATATAGAATACCCAATATTAATTAATTGACATTAATTTCTCTGACCATCTCTTTTCTATTTTCAGATTCATCCTCCTCTTCCTAACCATAAAATACCAGAGTTCGTCAAGGGTACGTCTCAGGTTCTTTCTTCTTTTTACTCGACATTTTCTGTTTAGGTGATCTCATTCAAGAATGTGGCTTTAATTACCAACTATATGCATACAGATTCATTATCTTATTTCTCCCCTCCCAAAAATCTTTCTTCTGAGTCCCATACTGTATGTCGACTGTCAACTAGACATCCCCAAAGCAACTCAGATTCAACTTGTTCCAAGTTAAGTTCATGATACATTCTCAGTAATGTTTGTGGAACGAATGCACAGAAATGGCAATACCCACACAAAAATTCTGTCAGTGTAGGAAAACTAAGCCCAGAAGAGAGACTGAATGTTGGAAGAATCAATTGTGAAAGCAGCAGATGTCTGTGTACAGAAGAGAGTCTGCAGATGGTCAGTTTTTAGGAGAAAAACTGAAAAACCATGTGTCATATTAGTCAAAGGAAGAGTGTTTTGATAAGGAGAAAGTTTAATGATGCTTGAAGGCTTAGAAAATAAGAACGTGTGGTTATATGATCTTTGTGAGGGATATTTCTATGTGGCAATGGGAGTAGAAGCCAGATTGGAGTAGTTTGAGCATTAAGTGGAAGAAGAGAAAATAGGGACAGCAGATACTAACAATTATTTTGAGAGTCTGACTTTCCAACTCTCCAAGGAGAGTAGGAGGATAAGAGCTGGGGTGGGGGAGCGATAGTGAAAGCGAGTCTTCTTTAATGGGACCTCTGTCTCAAAAAAAAAAAAAAATAGGGAAAAAATCCAGCAGGGAAGGCAGAAGTTGACTATATAAAAGAAAAAACAGGTTATTGTACTCTGTAGTATTCCTGAGAAAGAGGGAGGAGATGGCATCCAGAGGTGGGAGTGTAATCTTTAACTGGAGCATGACGCTGGAGGTGAGTGATAAAATGAGGGCAGGTGTGGCCAATCTGCATATTTGCTTTGAGGAGGATGAGTGAGTCCTTGACTGATGGCTTCTAATTTATCTGTAAAGTAGGAGGTGAGTCATACACTGAAAGCAAGGAGGGAGCTTGAGTTGGGTGCATTCAGTGATTTGAGGTGAGCAAAAAAAATTCCTAAATAGGTATATGAAATGCAGCATTGTAAGACTGATGAGCAGAGCTGAGACTGCTTTTGAGTTTGTGATCTTGAATTTGTAGAGGAATTGATTCACCTTGTTGTGAATTTTATTCACTGGTGTTCAGGTGGGTAAAACAGACATTTATAAATTAGTATAGCCACTATGAAGAACAGTTGGGAGGATCCTCAAAAAACTGAAAAATAGAGCTACCATATAATCTGGCAACCCCACTGATGCATACATATCCAAAAGAAATAAAAATCAGTATCAAAGGGATATCTGCACTTCTGTGTTTGTTGTAGCACTATTCACAATAGCCAAGATTTGGAAGCAGACTAAGTGTTCATCAACAGATGAATGGCTACAGAAAATGTGGCACTCATACACAATGGAGTACTATTTAGCCATTAAAAAAATGAGATCCTGTCATCTGCAACAATATGGATGGAACTGGAAATCATTAAGTTAAGTAAATAAGCCAGGCACAGAAAGACAAATTGAATGTTCTCACTTATTTGTGGGATCTAAAAACCAAAGCAATTGAACTCATGGAGAAAGAGAGTGGAAGGATAGTTACCAGAGGCTGGGAAGAGTAGTGGGGTGGGAAGGAGGTGGAGATATTTAATGACACAAAATAATGGTTAAAATAATGAATAAGGCCTACTATTTGATACAACAACAGGGAGACATAGTCAATAATAATTTAATTGTACATTTACAAATAGCTAAAAGAGTATAATTGAATTGTTTGTAACACAAAGGATAAACGCTTGATGGGATGGATACCCCATTCTCCATGATGTGATTATCATGTATTGCGTGCCTGTATCAAAACATCTCATGTACCCCATGAATATATATACCTACTATGTAACCACAGAAATTAAAAATTAAAAAAACAGATGTGTCGTCCAAGGTTGGACTTTTGCCAGATGAGTGTAATAAAAAGACATCTCAAGATATTATCAAAGTGATGTACAATGTAATCTTAGCTAGGTAAAAGAGTTATGAAAATAGAGGGCTTATGGATTGAGGAAAAGCAGAGAAATCAGTCCTCTGGAGGTTGAAGTAGGAGCAGTTTCATGGAGAAAAGGTGAGGTCAGAGAGTGGTATATCTGAGTTGGTGCTTTTGGAGGTGGAGCTGTTGTGGATATAATCATGGCAAAGGATGGCTGAAGACCAATAGTGGAGGAGGTCACTGGGAACCAAGAGACTGAGTTAACAAATAAGCCATGAGGCCTTCCAGATAGACCATATACCTACCCATGAGGCTAGTCATATGGTTGATGCCTTGGCATGAGCTAAGTACTTTAACAGGGCCCAATAAATGAGAAAGAATAGCCATACATTATTGCACATTTGAATATTTGTTAGGTATAGATGCAGCTTTTAGTTGTTGATGGGTCTATGTATTATGATAATTTTTCTTGACTTCCACTTCTTCTTCCTAAGCAATTAAATGATTCTCATAATTATTGGCATCTCTAAATTGAGGAAATATAGTAGTTTTTTAAAAACCAGAATTAAAAATTGGGATAGCATAATTTGAAGTCAGATTTCAAACCTAATTATACTGCTTGCCAACTTTATGACTAACTAGGATTACTTAAACCATCAGAGGGTCGGTGTCCTCATCCATAAAAAAAAGTACTCACTTTTTTCCAGCAATATGGTAAAGATTAAGTTAGTTAAATCAAATAAAGCTCTTATTATCGTATTTGGCATGTGGTAACTGCCTAAATTATAGCTGTTTTTATTTTTGGAAACTTCGATGTTGCCCATAGCAAGTGAACTGCTAGTAGATATGACTGTTGTGGCTTGCTAACTAATGACAAGTCCTTCACATGCATGGTAAGGCTGTAGTGACACCTGTTTCACGGCACATTCATCTTCAGGAGAAAAAACACAAAAAACTCGCTCCATTGACTGTTTGAAATTCTTATTGTCTCTCTGATGTTATATTCTTGGTTAGGTCATTTGCCAGACCAGAGAGTTAGAGTGTTATTGCAATAAACACTTAATTAGTAAGGGCACTTTAACAAATCCCTTCCCTTGTAAAATTATCTATGAGACACAAGGGCTGAGAATTCAACCTTAGATGTCAGGAAGTTCAGATTTACAGTTCTTGCTTCCTACCAGTCTAAGCTTGTTCTGAATTTATGCTTTACTTTGGCAATCATTCACAATTACCTGCAGGGGATATATGGTGTCTCTCCATGTACAAAGCACAGATATTTCCAAAACTACTTATAGTAGGGACAAAATATTTGAATTCCAGGTGTCATTGGAGCTAATGTCTAATGCTGCTATTCATAACTGATTTGCACTTTGCTTTTCTCTGATAACTTTACATTAATATAAGGTTTGGTGCAGAATCTTTTCAGGTCATTTTTATTAGTTGAAGAACATGAGTAGTGCTATAAATATTGTCATGTTTGGAGGACAATAACTTAGGCAGATTCAGTTTTCTTCATAAATAAATCTTACTTGCAAACTGTCTTGGCCACAAATTTGGCCCCCATGTTTATCCATATTTTTCTTCATAAACAAGAAGCCTTCTTAGAATTCTAGGATATATGGTATTCAAATCTAATTTAAGGAGCCAAACTATTATAAATTCTGGGGTTTTATTTGCTGAGCTTTATATTTTGGTACCAGACCATTCGATATGTGAAATGTCACCGTTTTCAAATTTGAAAGGAAAGGGTGATGCAAGAGACAGGATTTAAGAGTCAGCCACTTGGAAAGAAAATCAGTCCATCAAAGAGATAATTGCACCCCCATTTATTGTAGATCTATTCACGTTAGCAAAGATATGGAATCAACCTAATTGTTCATCAAAAAATAAATTAATAAAGAAAATGTGGTATACATATATATTTATACATACACATACACACATATTTATATGGGAATACTATTAGGCTGCAAAAATAATGAAATCATGTCATTTGTCAAATATGAATGGAACTGGAGATAATTATATTAAGTGAAACAAGTCAGGTACAGAAAGACAAATATCACATGTTCTTACTCATATTTGGGAGCTAAAAATAGTTGATCTCCTGGAGGTAAGAGTAGAATGATAGATACCAGAAGCTGAGAAGGGTGTGTGGGTAGGTAAGGGGAAGGATAAAGAGAAGTTGTTTAATGAGTACAAATATGCAGGTAGATAGAAGGAATAAGTTCTAATGTTTGATAGAAGAGTAGGGTGACTATAGTTAACAGCAAAGTATTGTATATTTCAAAATAGCTAGAAGAGCCGACTTCAAATGTTCCCATTATTGGTTGATAGGTGCACCAAATCACCATGGTACACGTTTACCTAGGTAACAAACCTGCACATCCATCTTGCACAACTACTCCAGAACTTAAATATATATATGTTATATATGTATAAAGAAATGTTCCCATCATTAACATAGAAATGATAAATACTCAAGGTGATACTTACCCTAAATAACCTGACTTAATCATTAATTCTCTGCATCTAACAACTATCACATATACCCCATAAATTTGTCCAAATATTATATATCGATAAACAAAATTAAAATGAGTTAGCCCCTGGAATTTTGACATAGTTTCCATTTTTAGGTGTAGCAAGCACTAGGTAAGTTTATGAAACAAGTGAAATTTGTTTTATGTATGCCTCTAGTCTCCTAATTCTGAATTGTTGTCTGTTCTCACTGACTCCATTATTCCCTTCCCTATAGGAACCCAGAGGATCCATGTTCACTCTAATTTTTTTCGCATCCAAACTATTAATAATGGATACATTTTTAAATTATGCTATGGATTGTTTTTCATAGTAAGTTTGGAGTTATTTCAGAGGCTTGCTAAAAATGTAGATTCCCAGCCTTACTCTATTGGGATATAAGGAGATAAAGCTTGGAAATCTGCATGTTATCAGATTTTCCAGGTAAATATTAGGTACGGTAAATGTGAAACTACTAATTCAAAGAATTATCTCCCCAAAGACATTTGCTTTTAGTAGGATTTTTTTTAAACTAAAGAATAAAACTGTAGTTAAGCAATTTTAGTCATTTTTGTGTTGGTTTGTCTTAGTCCTTTTGCTATAACAAAATATCTCAGACTGGTTAATTCATAAAGAATGGAAAATTATTTCCTCAGAGTTCTGGAGGCTGGGAATCCAAGCTCAAAGCACTGTCATCTGGTGAGGGCCTTCTTGCTATGTAATTATGTGGCAGAAGGCAGAAGGGCAAAATGAGCAAGAGAGCAAACCTGTTACAGGAAAGGGGTCCAGCTGCAGACCCCAAGAGAGGGTTCTTGAATCTTGGACAAAAAATAATTCAAGGTGAGTCTGTAGAGTAAGGTGAAAGCAAGTTTATTAAGAAAGTAAAGGAACAAAAGAATGGCTTCTTCATAGACTCCAAGCCCCTCAGGGCTGCTGGTTACTCATTTTTATGGTTATTTTTTGATGATATGCCAAACAAGGGGTGGATTATTCATGTCTCCTCCTTTTAGACCATATAAAGTAACTTCCTGATGTCACCATGCATTTGTAAACTGTCATGGCGCTGGTGGGAGTGTAGCCGTGAGGATGACTAGAGATCACTCTCATCATCGTCATCTTGGTTTTGGCCAGCTTTTTTTACTACAGCCGGTTTTGCCAGCAAGGTCTTTATGACCTATGTCCTGTGCTGACCTTCTATCTTATCCTGTGGCTTACAATGCCTTAACCATCTGGGAATGCGACCCAGCAGATCTCAACCTCATTTTACCCAGCTCCTGTTTAAGATGAAGTTGCTCTGTTTCAAATGCCTCTGACAAACCCACATCTGCCAGGCCTTTTAATAATGACTAATCAACTCATAAGGGTGGAATCCTCATGACTGTGGACAAAAAAGAGTCAAACTATGTAAAATACTTGAAGATGTTTATTCTAAGTCAAATGTGAGCACCATTACCCATGACACAGCCCCAAGATGTCCTGAAAATTATGTCCAAAATGGTCTGGTTACAGCTTGATTTTATACATTTTAGGGGGAAAAGAAGTTACAGGCAGAGACGTAAATCAATACATGTTAGGTATACATTAGTTCAGCCTGGAAAATGGTTAATCTTGAAGCCAGATAGCAGGGGGTGGTTTAGGTTGTGAGGGTTGGAGGGGGGTGGGGGGTGGGGATAGCATTCAGGTTATAGGTGGATTTAAAGTTTTTTTTTTTTGAGACGGAGTTTCGCTCTTGTTACCCAGGCTGGAGTGCAATGGCGCAATCTCGGCTCACCGCAACCTCCGCCTCCTGGGTTCAGGCAATTCTCCTGCCTCAGCCTCCCGAGTAGCTGGGATTACAGGCACGCGCCACCATGCCCAGCTAATTTTTTGTATTTTTAGTAGAGACGAGGTTTCATCATGTTGACCAGGATGGTCTCCATCTCTTGACCTCGTGATCCACCTGCCTCGGCCTCCCAAAGTGCTGGGATTACAGGCGTGAGATTTAAAGATATTTTGATTGAAAATTTGTGGAAAGGGCTAAGCTCTGCCTATAGAGTTGAAGTCAGCAGAAAAAAATCTAGTTACGATAAGGGTGGTTGTGGAAGCCGAGGTTTTTGTTATGTAGACGATATCTCCAAGCAGCAGGCTTCAGAGAAAATAGATGGGAAATATCTCTTATCAGACCTGAAAAGGTACCAGACTCTTAGTTGAATCTCTTCTGAATAAGGAAAGGACCCAAAAAGGGAAGGTGATTTTTCTTTCCTTTGAAAACCTATTAAAAAATTGGAGGGAAAAAAATATTGAAACCACAGCATGTTTTCTTTTCTTTTCTTTTTAAATACTATAGAATTCAGACCATGGTAAGTAGCATGGACATATGGACATTCCTGGTTAAATAATTCTAGGAAAAATATCATTGATTTTAGGATCTGAGAATTCTGCTTAAATAAATACTCTATGTGTTACAAGTAACAAGAAATTTAATTGATTGGCTCGTTTCTTGGAAATCTGAGATCATATACAAAGTCATATCTCCAGCTAAATATGTTAGAAAACAGCATTTCTTCAGTTTTCTAAAGAGAAGAAAAAACAAATGACAATAGGTTGAATTTAAGCTACATGGTAGGATGAACTTCTGTATTTTTTTGAAAACCAAAAGTTGTCTCTGAGGTAATTATAAGGATAATTTAAGCTTAAAAATCATTCACTTGAAATATCCAGAGTCATAGAAATGATAATTTTTAGGAAACTCATAATGTTCTGATAGTTTCTTCAGTACATTCAATGACTCTATGGAGGATTAATGTAGATTAGAGACACAAGAACTTGGCCTATGTTTTCCAAGGAACTTACGGATTTTCTATATCCTTCCCTGAAGTTCCCAGGTAAGTTTACCAAGAATGATTCTAAGTACAAAATTAGTGCATCCAATTAATTCATTAAAAGCTGGTTGAATTTAGTTAAGTGATTATATTGGATGTTGGAGGGTAGGGGGAGTATGTCTTTAATTCCATCAAATAAGCAATTTGGTCCATTTCTTCATTTTTAGTGAGTTGTTTTGCATGGTGGGGTGAAGGCTGGGTTTATGTGACCCATCATTTGAAAAGTATAATTTTTCTGACCACTAGTCAGAGACTTCATAATACTGCTAAATGGCTAACTGGAGGTTCAATATGCTGATGCATCTTCCTCCTAATGAGACTACCTGACAAAGTGAGAAATGTCACCTTGGGTCAGCCCCAATTTTATCGGACTCAGAACTCTGCCTCAGGAAATGAAAATAAGAAATTGATTTAGGGAGAGCATAGGGAATTTTTTCCCTGGTGTTTATCCAAGATTGTTATATTTGAAACAAAAAATTAGTTATATTTTATGTAAGTAAATAAAGTATCAGGCCATGATGAAGATGTTAAATGTCTGTATCAATAACAATAAAAAACAAAGAAATTGCATTTTTCAGTTCCATTAAAAAAATTAGAACCAAAAATAAATCTTCTGGACTTTCCCCCTTCTTTTTACCCAGCTTTTGTCCTCTGGTCTTCATATTCTAATGACCATTACCTTAAAGGAAATTAATTTTCTAGATCAATGTCTTTGTTGCCTCTCTTTTTCTATTTATTTCTCCCCTGGAATTTATTTCATGCTAATTGTGGTCTTGGCAATTTTACGGGTTCTAAGGGAGTATTTAAAGAAGGCTAAGACTGAGATATTTAAAGATGACTAAGAAGACCAATATGTAATTCTTGTTTTTAACCTACACTGTAGTTGGTGATGCTGCATAACCGAAAATAGTATTGGAAGTAATTATTTTTTAGGAACTTACTATAAACTAGACCGTTAGACACTTCATATGTATAACTTTATGTCATCCTTGGAACGACTTTGGAAGTTTGGGATTATTATTCTTGTTGTATAATATGAGAATGTGGGTTGGTCAGAATTGGGCTTCAAACCCAGGTCTGGCTGACTTTGCAGTTTATACTCCTTCCATAACATCAAAACTGAACAGAGAGAAGGCACAGAACATTATCTTAATGGTTACTTGAGTGGTGTAAATCTGAATTATATTACTGTGACCTTAAACTTTTCATGTAATAGAATTTTATAATAATTTCCTTTTCTATGTAATACAATTTTTACATTTTATGATCTTTTTCTCTTGATTAAGCAGTTAACTCATGTTAGCTTCAATCAAACAATGGTGAATCAGATCAGATATTACCATTTTACAAATGATGGGCTAAAGAACCTGTCATAGTCAAGTAGCTGACACATAGTTGAGGAACTGGGCTTTACCTCTCTGTGCATGTGTTGGAATGAGCTATGCACAAAATCTTTATAAAGAGAAAATTTTGATCAGGAAGTGCAGCTATTTTCTAGATCCTCTACTCGGAATGGAAAACTGATGCTCTCTGTAACACCAGGACTCAGTCTACAGAATATTGTTTTCCTCTTCTCTGGCTGACATGTACCTCATTAAACAAAAATGACTGTGGATGAAATTGAGATTTTGATGGGAAGGACATGGATAGCAGGGGTGTCAGAAATGGGAAAAAGAAGTTAGAAAGATGAGTCTGAAGACAGTTTTGCCTTGGGATGTCCTGATTGCTATCTATCAGAACTTTGTATAATGGTTCTTTCAGCTTTGGAAAGACTCAGAAATATTTAATGATACTGAAAAGTAGAACACATGAATCAATTTCATAACTTTATTCTTTACTTATTGTTAATCATCTCCATTCATACATCTAAAAGTAATTACACATGAAGAAAAAGAATTGGTGACTTTAAATAATAACTAACTTGGAGGGCCGCTTAGGAACATTAATTTTATGTTAAGCCATTTGCCTCTCATAATTAGTTTGATGATACTGCTGTTCTTAACAAATTAGATAAAATAAATGGAGTTGAAAGATATGTTATTCTAAATTAAAAATAAGATATAATATGCTATTATAAAACAGTGGTAATTGTGTGATAGATTCTGGAAAGGAGGAAAAAAATGCTGATTGAAAAGATGTTTTATGTAGACTCTGATTCAAATAGTTATGATGCTGGTATATTTAGGAATTGCTAAAAAATGACATTGGTTTATCCTAAAAATAAAAAAACTGGAGGTAGTTCATTAAACCTGATTTTTAAAATGTTTAAGCTCTCAGAGGATGTAGCTGTATGAGATAGAGATGTCTTACAGAGAAAGGTATCACCTCTGCCCAAGCAATGAGTAGAATATATACTTTAGTTCTATTTTCCTATTCTCTGTCTACTTTAAATGCTGTAGTATTTTACTTTCACAGTAAGGATCTATGGGAACTTTGGCATCAGAACCTCATAGAAGGTGGCAGACCTTATCAGTAAGTGTATACATAGTTAAGTTTTTAGTAGGCTAATTAAGTAATCATCTATGTAAGTGGATTCATGTATTTCCCACTTAGTTTTGTTAAATTTTGCTTAATGTCATTTGAAACTCTGTAATATGATACATATACATTTTGGAATGATGCTTTCCTCTTTTAAATCTCTGTTAATACTCCTTACCTTGAAGTTTACTTTGTTTAGTCTTAATGGAGTCACAACAGATTTCTTACGCTTAGTGTTTACATGGTGTGTTTTTTTATTATTTTACTTTAAACCTGTCCACGTCTTTACATTTAAAGTACATCTTTGGTAAACAGCATATAGTTGTTACTTTAATGAAAATCCAATATGATATCCTTTTTTAATTGGAGTATCTAGAGGAGTGTTCAGTGCATTTATATTTAATAGACGTTGATATATTTGTTGTCTTGTATTCTGTTTGGTCTATGTTTTCTTTGTTCCTTGTTTTGTGTTATTTGAGTAATTTTTGGTATTTCATTTTAATCCCTCTCTTATCTTTTCGGCTATCTCCATTTGTATTATGCTTTAGTGATTACTTTAGGAGTTACAATAGATGTCTTTAACTTATAGTTTACTTTGAATATATATTGTGCCAATTAAGAAATTTATGAAAAAGTTATAAAAATAAAAACAAAATTTTCATTATATATATTTATTATATATGTTAATGTTCCTTATAATATTTATATAAATATACATACATATTTTAGTTTTAGGATTTAATTTCATGCACATTTAGTGTTTCTGTGTCTATCCTGAAATTTCCCATTTTTAAACTTATTATATCTATTTTTTCTATAAATTTTAAAACATATTTTAAATAATAATGTTAAAACTTTTGTCTACTAATTCAAACTTATGAAACATCTGTGAGTCTGCTTCTATTGACTTTTTATCTTTTGATTATGGGTCCCATTTTCCTGCTTCTTTGCATGTCTCATAATTTTTTATTGCATACTATACACTGCAAATAGTATTATATAGAAATTCTGGATTCTATTACTTTTCTTTGAAAAGTGTTGACTTGTTTTAATATACAGTTAAGTTATAGGGTGGATCATGTTGATTCTGTCCAGTCTTTCTTTTAGGATTCATTAGTGTGAGTTCCTTAGTCTTAGGACATAGCCATTAACCTGGCATGTGGTTATTTTAATACATGGCTTTCTAGAGTTTCATTGGAAATCCTGAATGAAAGCTGATGAAACAAAATAAGATTAAGTCCTCAACAAGGGCAGTGGCAGTAGGAAGGAAGGTAGTAGGCAAATGTTTGATAGGTCTTGGGGGTTACTGTATGTGAGGGATAAAAACAGGGAAGGATATGGGATAGAAAATTAAAAAATGGAAGCAGGTTTTTTAGGGAAAAGAGGAGGAGGAGGCCAGATTTGGACAGATTTATTCTGAGGGATCAATGAGAAGCTAGGTGGCAATGTCTAGAAGGAAATATATATGAATGTGAATATCAAAAGAATAGTTTGAATTAAAATATAGATTTGCAAGTTATTAGTAAATTGAAGATCATTAAAGGCACAGAAATGCATAAAGTCATCCATTAAGGAGATGGCTTCTTAAAATGTGACCTAGGGACTACTTGCAGCAGAATTACCTCCTTGTTAAGAAGAGATTCCTTGGATCTAGCACAATGCAAGGAAATTACAATTTGGGGGATATGAGGCCAGGGAACTGCATTTTTAAAAATCCTCAAGTGATTCCTTTGTACAGTAAAATTTGAGATCCCCTGGTAAAGAATGATAAGAGAAAATAGTAATGTGCAGAACCCTGAAGAAAACCAAATGCCTTAAATATGTCAAATAGGCTGGTGGCTGAGAAGTGCTCTTCCAATTTAGTAAATTCTGGTGACCACAGAGAGTTGAAAATGAAATTTTACAATGTATTTTAAGAGCGAGTTCATTAGAACTAGTAATTTATTTTTCTGGGCAAAATAACTTAGAAGAGGGAGGTTTAGAAACTATTAAACTTACCTAATTTTTTATACTTAACATACGAGTTAGGTAAACTGTAACTAGATTAGTAAGATCACAGTCAGCAGGTTATTTTTTACAAGATTGGTGCGCAAATGCATTGTCCCATGACACATGTATACTTTTCCTATGTAGGGATGTTAACAGATGCTGTTTCCATAGTCTTAAAGGTATAGGTTACATGGTCCTCTGCTGTTCCAAACGAAACCAATTAATATAAATACAGATTTAATTTAAACAGTAATATCAGTCTCTATGGTAACTGAACTATAATTATTCTCCAACTTTTTCTCTTATGTAAAAAAATACTATGAAGTGGCTGTGACATAAAATAATGTATAAAGAATATTTCCTTATCACATTAAGCAAAGGGTAATTATCTGGAAGTTTGCATTTTCAAAGTGTTTATGTCAACATTTTTCCTTCAAGGTTTATATACTCTTGTATTTGGGGACTTGGGGTCTCCCTCTGTCTAATTTTGACTAAAGATGAGTCGATATTAGTGTACTTAAAATAATTTTATTCCCTAACAAGAGTTTCAGTGGAGTATGAATGTCAGAATCCAAATAACAAAAGGTTTGGGAGCAAATAGTAACTAACGTTTACTGCACACTTGCTGAGATTCAGGTATTGTTCTAAGAACTTGACATGGGTTAACTTTTTAAATCCTCACAATTGTATGAAGAAATCACTGTTATTACCCCCATTCTACACATAAAGAAATTGAAACTTAGATTTAGAAACTTGCTCTCCTCCAGGCTTAGGCTTTTATTTATTTTTTATTTCTTATTTTAGAGACAGGGTCTTTGTTGCCCAGGCAGGAGTGCAATGGCGCGATCTTGGCTCACTGCAACCTCGGCCTTCTGTGCTCAATCAAGTGATCCTCCCACATCAGTCTCTTGAGTAGCTGGGGCTACAGCCACACATCACCATCCCTGCCTAAGTTTTGTATTTTTTTAGAGATTGGGTTTCACCATGTTGCGCAGGTTGGTCTCAAACTCCTAGGTTCAAGAGATCCATCTGCCTTTGCCTCCCAAAGTGCTGGGATTACAATTGTGAGCCACTGTGCCCAGCCAGGCCTAGACTTTTAAATCCAGGCATCTAGTTCCGGAGTCTACACTTTTAAGGTCAACTGTTGCCTCTCAAATAAGTGAGTGGGAGTGAGTGGAGTGACTCTAAAAAGGTATAGTTGTAGGTAGCTCCAGTGGTGGGTTTCACAGAGTTAAAAGAGGAATATTTTTCTTTTCATGATGAGAGATTCTTAATCATATCTACATGCTGACAAGGGTAAATTAATAGGGTCCAAGTGGTTGAACACACAATAGGGAGAGTAACAAGTGAAAAAAATTGCCTGAGGATGTGTAAAATTGCCTGAGAATGTGTAAGATTGTGGCATTGACTTTGGGTAAAGTAACCTTGGATAGGGGAAGGGATGTGTTTTACTATGGATAGAGGAAAGGATCCAGGGATGGAGTCAGAGGTAAGAAAGTTGATGTGGGGAAGGTGAGAAGGGAAATTGGAGGAATTTTTAGGTATCAGGGTGATCAGTTGAGAGAGGGAGAAAAGGCACTTGTGGTTTTAGAAGTTAAGGTAGTGATGATTTGGAGTAGCTACTAGATGAGTGGGAGGAGTGTCGGTAGAAAGTTATAATAGTGCTTCTGAGAAGTGCTGAGGATACTTCTGTGATTGAAACACACACATAGAGGGTAGCAAGGCCAATAGTTGTGCTATTTCTTAGGCTCACCTTATCATTGGGGAGTGTAATGGTTAAATTTTATATGACAACCTTGTGAGGCAATGGGGTCCAGTAATTCAGTCAAATACTAGACTAGATGTTGCTGTGAGGGTATTGTGTAAATGTGTTTAACATCTACAATCCATTGATTTTTAAGTAAAGGAGATTATCTTCCTCAATGCGGGTGGGCCTTACCCAATTGGTGGAAGACATTAAGAGCAAACACTGTTCTCAAGCCTGTAATCCCAGCACTTTGGGAGGCCGAGGTGGGTGGATCACGAGGTCAAGAGATCGAGACCATCCTGGTCAACATGGTGAAACCCCGTCTCTACTAAAACAAAAAATTAGCTGGGCATGGTGGCACGTGCCTGTAATCCCAGCTACTCAGGAGGCTGAGGCAGGAGAATTGCCTGAACCCAGGAGGCGGAGGTTGCGGTGAGCCGAGATCGCGCCATTGCACTCCAGCCTGGGTATCAAGAGCGAAACTCCGTCTCAAAAAAAAAAAAAAAAAAAGAGCAAACACTGTTTCTCAGAGAAGGTATGTTGCCTCCAGACTGTAACATACAAATCTTACCTGAGTTTCCAACCTTCTGGCCTGAGCTACAAATTTTAGACTCAAGACTAGTGCAATCTCATCTCTTGCTTGAGTTTCCAACTGCCTATCTGAACTATTGATTTTGGACTGAAGATTGCAACATCAACGCTTGTCTCAGTTTCCAGCCTGCTGGCTCCCTGTGAATCTCAGATTTGTCAGGCCCCACAATCTCAATTTAAAAAAATCTATCGATGTATCATCTTCCCTTATTTATGTTTCTCTGGACAACCCTGACTGATATAGGAAGCAGAGCATTTAATTTTTCTATTTAACATTTTTTTTTTTTTTCTATTCACTGCTTTGTAAGTACCCACACCTCTCCAAGAGAGGAGGAACACCCTATGTGATTGGCCAGATTCCAGTGTGGCATTGTCAAGGACCTATTCTTCAGCAGGTAGTGTTACTGTGCCTTAGAGGAAGAGTTTACCTGTGTACTCCTCTTCTTAATTTCTATAGCACTGAGAACTCTGTTAAGAAAGCACATGCAGTCAGGGGTAAGTATAAACGGTCAGTATCAAATCCACCTGATCAGGCTGGATGTTACCTCTTCTACCTGATACCTTGGCTTGATCAGTCCTGGCCAAATCTCTAGGTCTTTTTATCTATTCATTTACTCTGCCCTTGAAATTATGGATTTTGTCATCTTAGATTCAGGGAGGAGAAGGAAGGAGGTCTCACTAAGACTTTTGCAATACTACAGAGAGGTGGATTATCAAAACAAACTCCTGTTAATTATATGTCTTGCCAACAACAAGCTTTGCTAGTTAAAATTTAAAGCTATTTTCTTTCAGAGTGACCCTGAACCCGATATATGCAGCTTCCTAAAAGTACTTTGCCTGTACAGGGGCGCTTCTAGTGTTGGAAGAAAAGGTGAGCACTAACTATTTTAGCAGTACATGTCAGCTCAGATGAAGCCACTTTTGTTTACAGCTCCTTAGTTTTTATGCTTGATTTGTCACTCATGTAGAAAGATTCCTTGACTAACTTCTGTTCTATAGCTAGCAGCATCCTGTAAATCTATATATTCCAGTTGTATTTGCAACACACAATCCACTTAGACAAGGTATATCCTACTAAAGCATCCTGCAAAAACGACTCTCTCTGTTATCTTCTAGTAAGTTAGTGTGTTGACCAAGAAGCCTCGTGGGGGGCAGTTACCTGAGGGAGAGGGTAACCCCAACATTAACTTCCCTTCTTAGCTTTCATGTTCAAATCTTCTTCTGTAAGCTTTTAACAAGGAGCTCTTTAGTGGAAGTCACCAAGTATTTGCTTATTAACAAAAGATACTTTCGACTCCTATTTTGCTGTGGCTCTTTCTGTTCGGGGGTGAAGGAAGGGGTCAACAGTAAAGGAGCATTCAGACATACTTGAGTCCCAGTCTGGTATCAACCCAACTTTAGCCTCCAACTCGCCTGAGGGAGCCAAGGAGATTGATGACTGGATCAATCCATGTCCAGATTCTGTCAGAAGAGTACAGTGGAAAGACAATAAGACAAGGGAGTGAGTGAACATGTTGTTCGGAGAGTGGATATGTGAATTGTACAAGGCCTTACCTTGTAAAAGGGAAAATGATGCATAGAGGTTCCAAGTTACTTGAGAATGGGGAATAGTTAAGAGAATGGAGCTTATGATGACTTCAGAGTGTAAGAGCAGTAGAAGAGGGCAAATGAGGGAATGGACTGGATTAGAGGTAAGTGTCATAGTGAATAGCTAGAGTTTAAGGTTAATGCAATAGAGCAATACTGGTGCTGGCAAGTTTCAAGCTGTGGTCATAGGGGTGTGCACAGCTGAGGAAGAGTGGAAATAAACTCATTGGAATAGAGAAGTTCAAGAAAGTGTGAGGTCTCAGAAACTCACCTATATACATATCTAATGTCCCCCATGTTAGTGGAGGGTTTAGGATGGAAAAACAGATGGATGATGAAAGCTCCAGGAACTAACCAATCAATCAGAGAGGGTGCTGGTGGTGACAAGATATTAGAGATGAGACAAATCTGTAGTGACATGTACATCAAATGATGAGAGGGTTTTTCAGAAAGTAGATGGGTAATGGTTTTAAACTGGGGTTAAGCAACTAGGAGAATGCTGATTTTGCCATGTGGTCACAGAAGAGAGAACCGACTTCACTTCAGAGGTCTTCAAAATGATGCATAGAGGCCCCAAGTTACTTGAAAATGGGGAAGAGGTGGGAGATCCTGGAGAAAATGTCATAATTCAATTGTGGCAAAAAGTGGAGTAAATGACTTTCACAGAGATTGAGAGCATAAAAAATTATTGATAATGGAATAGAGCTTCTAAAGGATACAGTGAAAGTGTAGGAAGGGAAGATGGCAGTGGGAGGCTTGAACCATAGGTTAGTATGAGGATGAGCCTATGGAGCATGAATCAATAGTTGGATCTTTTTGCTAGGGCAATGGCCACTATCAAGAAGAAAGGATAAAATCAAAGGCCTATGATATCTAGATAGAGCTACAACATAATAAATGTTGTTTGATTGACAAAATGGTGTTAGTGTTCCAAAGCTGGCAAGGCTCTGAAAATCACCTACAGTTGATACCAGGTGTTGCTGGGAGAAGAGAAGATGAAACAGGACCTCATGACTCATTCCCAGTGATAGTGGGAGAACTTAACACAAGTAAGAGCTTGGATCCTTGTAAATCGATAATATTTTTGTCTGACAGATTTTGCTTGAGGATAGGAGTTTTAAAAAGAAGGGAGGTGATATTAAGTTTATTGTTTTCAAAACCAAAGGAAATCTAGGTGTCATGAAAGAGGGAACAAGGAATAGAAGGAGGAGCAGATGCATGGACTGAAATATTGAAATCAGAGCATTCCTTACGCGTCCTGCTTTTCCATTCTGAGCTCCCCAGCTACTAATAGTTGGGGCTGCCTGCAGTGTTGGAACACTCAGCCTGACCCCTGCTACTGTTCCTTAAACATGGGCACTTTGTGTTGTAGCTGGGACTATGATACTAACCATAGGTCCCAGAATCAGGACTTACGTATTTCAAGTCTTGTTGTCATTGACTGACGTCAGTTAAACTCATCAATTAAGCTTGAATTTCTTCATTTGAAAATAGGGTTAGTTTTCTTTCATAAGCATTTTACTTTGCAAAGGTAAAGTATTAGGAGACTGGATCACAGAATCAGTACATCTGAGTCTCTTAGCATGACTTCAAAGTCACATACTTAGGTTGACTTCGGGGAGTTGATGCCAAGAACGTGGAACTAACAGGAACCAGGAGACCTGGTAACTTTGAGCCAGGTATCGTAGGGCAAGTCAATTCACTTGTTTGGGCCTCAGTCTCCTTAGCATAAAATGAGAGGGTTGGAATAGGTCAAACCTCTCTAGCTCTAAAAGCCAACAGTTCTATCTTATTTTTTATAAATGTCATAGAAAGACAGAATGATGGTGACCTGAGACATCACTCATTTCTCTTGTGCTTCCAGGTCCAGCTCCACCTAAATCACTTTAGACAGATGCTTTACTGAACTTGTTCTAAAAGGTCTCCAGGGACCATCCTCAATAATCCCTTCTGCCACCTAACTCTATCAAGAGTCTCACAGGGTCTATCACTACACCGTATCTTGAATGCTGTAAGTGCTCAGGAACTATTGGCTGATGATGGTGATAATATTTTACTTGTCGGCTCTTATGCTGCAGTTAAACTCTATGTTGTCAGGGTTAGTTCTCAGCAGATTCAGAAAGTAAAGATGGTTACTAATGACAGGCGGGCCTAACTGTGTTCACACACAGGAAGGAAATAGTTTATTTCCTCCCCACCTCCGCTTTCCATGGTTCTCTAAGAGGTTTTGGTTGTATATGTGCCTCTCAGAAACATCCAGGTGAATAAGGTAATTAAATGATATGATGATGAATGTTCTGTGATGTACTATTAAGAAGAATATAGAAAATCCTGTTTTTCTCATTGAAAACTTTTTTCTTTTTTTTTTTTTTTTTTTCCAGCTCTGTTACCCAGGCTGGAGTGCAGTGGCACGATCTCTGCTCACTGCAACCTCCACCTCCTGGGTTCAAGCAATTTTCCTGCCTCACCCTCCTGAGTAGCTGAGATTACAGGCGCCTGCCACCATGCCCAGCTAATTTTTGTATTTTTTCTAGAGACGTGGTTTCGCCATATTGGCCAAGCTGGTCTTGAGCTCTTGCCTCAAGTGATCTGCTCACCTCAGCCTCCCAAAGTGACAGGCGTGAGCCACCATGCCCGGCCCAAAATTTGTTCTTAATATCTTGGTTACTTAATGAATGAATACATATAAAAGCTTATTGTAATCTCTTAAGTACTGTCCGATATAAATCATTATTCTATTTCTGTGAGTGTTGATAAGTTTGGGCTGATTACTTCTGTTCTGTTATCCATGTACCCACCTTTTTTTTTTTTTGAGATGGAATCTTGCTCTGTCACCCAGGCTAGAGTGCAGTGGCACAATATCGGCTCACTGCAACCTCCTCTTTCCAGGTTCAGGTGATTCTTCTACCTCAGCCTCCCAAGTAGCTAGGACTACAGGCATGTGCCACCATGCCCAGCTAATTTTTGTATTTTTAGTAGAGATGGGGTTTCACCATATTGGCCAGGCTGGTTTCAAACTCCTGACCTTGTGATCTGCCTGCCTTAGCCTCTCAAAGGGCTGGGATTCCAGGCATGAGCCACTGCGCCCAGCCTACTCACCCTTTTAGCCAATAATTTCGTTGTGGTTAGGGGGACCGTTTTTCATCCTAGGTGCAAAAAGATCTAATCAATTACTTCCATCAATTCAAATATTAACTGAGCATTTAGTATAGGACAACAAAAAGAATTTACATATTGTCTTGTCTTCAGAGAGTTTGCAGTCTTTTGAGGTCATCAGAACTATGGCCCACTAATGAAAACAATAACATACAAGGTAGTTTACAGAAAGATTAGTTTGTGCCTGTTTTCTTGACTTCCCCAGGTCTAGTTAGCAATACTTTTATGCAAGTTGTAATTATTTACTGTTCTTTTCTTCCACTGGGTTGTAAATTCCTGAAGAGTGAAGTTCATGTTTATTCATTCGTTCAGCAGTGTGTAATATGTCTTTTGCATGTAAAATGCTCTCTTTATATATTTGCTGAATTAATGAAGAGAGATGCAGGAAGGTAGAGCAGTAGACTCCATGGTGGAAGTGTGTTCACCTTAGGAGATGTACAAAATGATTCAAATGCCAAGGGAAGAACATGTTAGCATATTTATTTATGTGCTTGTTTCTTCCCTAACCATTTTCTACTTTGTGTGTGGTTTGCAATGGTTCATGCAATGTTCAGTAGTACAAGTATATATTTATAATATGGTATGGCAGATTAAAGTTGGTTTCAAAGTTTTTGAAACTCCTCTCACTAAGTGGTGGGGATTTGTATTGCCTCCCTTTGAATCTGTGCCAGCTCTGTGACTACTTTGGCCAATAGAATATAGTGAAAGTGATGGTATGTCAGTGTCTATGACAAGTCCTTATTTTTGGCTGGGCATTGTGGCTCATGCCTATCACTTTGGGAAGCTGAGGTGAGTGGATCGCTTGAAGCAGAGCTCAAGACCAGCTTGGCCAATATGGCGAAACCACCTCTCTACAAAAAATACAAAAATTAGCTGGGCATGGTGGCGGGCACCTATAATCTCAACTACTCAGGAGGGTGAGGCAGGAAAATTGCTTGAACCCAGGAGGCAGAGATTGCAGTGATTCAGCTTCCGCTTCAGCTTTTAGACAACCCTCACTCATGAAGTCTTGAGTCACATGATGGAAGTGTGATGACCCTGCTGGGGAGACCATGTGGAAAGGCCCTCAGATCTCATGGACAGACAGAAGGGCCCAGATGAACCCCACATTCCAGCTGTCCCCTACAAGGAACCAGGAAGGTGACTGAAGTGGTATTGAACCCCCTCTGACCAGTCTGGCTGAGTTGTTAAGTGAATACCACTGAAAGACCTTATCTAAGGAGTAGAAAAGTCATCCAACTGAGCAGGGCTAACAAAATTGTGAGCTCTAATAGTATGATTTTTTTGAAAGCACTAAATTTTGCAGTAGTTTGCTATGTAACAATAGATAACTAGCAAATAGAGGCTTTTTTTTTTTTTAACTAAAAGTGGTGTATGAGCAAAAGTGTTTGGTGAGCACTGTTTAATGAGAGGATTAATGTGGCCAACATGTTTGAGAATGACTTAGTGGTTCTCAATTTTCTATTTACTCTTAAGTTTAGTAAGGATAGACCTAGATGGATAGTAAACTAATCAATTGTAGAACTGTTCTGGGTATGATTTCTGGCACAGTTAATTGTTTAAAACTTTTCCATTTTCAACATCTAAGTGCCTAGATGTTTTATAGATGTAACCAAAGAATGTTAGAAATTTTTTCCAGTTTACTGGTTCTAATCCATTATGCATGATTCCAAGGGTTTTGACTTCTTTATAAGCAAGGCTGAGAAATGAAAAGAGGACAGGCTTTGAAGTTGGGCAGATCTAGCTTTCAAGTTAGGATCTATGGCCTTCAGGCTGTGTGACTTGATTAAGTTACTTAATCCTTCTGAGCCTCAGTTTCCTCCTGTGAAACAGGATAAATCTTAACTTGGAGGATTGTTGTGAGGCTTGGTAAGTAGCCAGTAAGTTATATCTTCTAATATTATTTTATTTTAAAAATATTTCATTGACATGTTAAGGTTTTTAAAACAAAGGGTTTAAATTTGGCAAACAGTAGATTATGAATAGCATAGAAGCATGGGTTATTACTATATTTTTATCTCAAATATTAATATTTTTGGTGCATTTTTGAAACACAGCCATGAATATTTTTTCAACTCAGACATCTGTTTCAAGTGGGAATGAGGTGGCTGAGAGAGTTTATTAGAGGCCAACTTGAAACCACTTGCTCAGGATGAGTTATAATTTTAGCCAGACAAATGGTAAGAAATGATTTTTAAAATTATGATCTTTTAAGTGTTTTCCAGGAAGGACTATTATCTATCAAATACTACATACTTGACAGCACTAAATGTGTGGTCACATCTCTGTGGAAGCTCAATATAATTGGGGATGATAAAAATAAACGTATTTTTCTGAGTGTTTACCTTTGTCAGGTAACAGTGATGTAGATTATCTATTAGTTCAAGTGATAATATGAAGAAAGATCAATCTATTGAATACGAGTATGAACAAGAGCTGTAAGATATTGTCCACCATAGGCCACTGTCCCTAAGTCAATCTATACAAGCCCATTATTTTTATTGTCATTATTGTTATTATGGTAAAAACACAAACTTGACCATGACCATGGTCACCATTTTTTATTTTTTGAGATGGTATTTCACTCTTGTTGCGCAGGCTGGATTGCAATGGCGTGATTTCAGCTCACCACAACCTCCACCTTTCGGGTTCAAGCAATTCTCTTGTCTCAGACTCCTGAGTAGCTGGGGTTAAAGGCATGCACCACCACACTCAGCTATTTTTTTTTTTTTTTTAGTAGAAATGGAGTTTCTCCATGTTGGTCAAGCTGGTCTTGAACCCCCAACCTCAGGTGATCCACCCGCCTCGGTCTCCCAAAGTGCTGGGATTACAGGCATGAGCCACTGTGCCCGGCCAATGGTAACCATTTTTAAGTATACGATACAGCAGTGTTAATGATAGTTACATTGCTGTGCAAAAGATCTCTAGAACTTTTTCATCTTGCACAACTGAAACTCTACACTTATTGAAAAAAAACTTTCCTTTTCCTCCCAGCTTCCTCCCCTCAGCCTCTGGCAAACACCATTGTATTTTCTGTTTCTAAACAAGCTTATTCCTTTTGTAACCCAAGGCTTCATCCTCTGCTTACTTCCTTGTGTTTATAGATGATACCTCTGTTCACTCAGTTCTTCAATTCACATCTCTGTGATTTAGCTTTGGCTCCTACGTTGACTTTACCATGCATGTCAAGTAACTTTGCCCAGTTACATGGTTTGAATAGCCTCATTATTTTGCTTTCCAGAGCAATGTTTTCCACTCTGCCTACAGCTTTGCCTTCAGTGACACACTGCCTCAGAGTTTCCAAATATATTCCCAGGTTACCTTCGAAAACTTTCTATTTGGAGCCCTGGGCTACCAGCCACCCTCAGAGGTAGTCTGAGACTATTTCTTGCAGCCACACATCTACAGATAAATAGATCTCCCCAGCAGTTAGAGGTAGTTAAGTCTAGTGGGAGGTTAAACATATGAAATTCTGCCTTACTATATGCTTGATGGAGAATAAGATGGTCTCAGCACCATTTCAGGGTTTTCAATCATTTAAAATAGATGCTGGGTTTAATATAGTAGTCAATCTCCATCAAGCATATTCAGAAAACCTTGAATCATTAAATTCAGCAAACCTCTGCTTATGATCATTCAATTCAACAAACCACTGCTCATGTGGCACTCATGATAGCAGTTTGAGTGATGAGAGAGCTTTAGAATGTCTTTGTTCCTACCAAGAACATTTCCCTTGAATGTTTGAAGGTTGATGAACTTGGTCAAAATCATGCAGGGGCATACTGGGTGTCTGTGGTCACGTTGCTGATAATTTATGTTGCACTTTTATAGGCTTTCATATTTTTCATGATTCCTTATACACTCTTCATGAAGCAGAGAATATGTATAGGAAGCTCTTTTCATAAAAGGCTTTTAAAATGGGAGCTTGTAGAGAATTAATATTTCTAGACAGTAAAGACTTTTGAAGGGGGGCTTTACTTAGCTTCCTGAGCATTGTGTATAATCAAAATATATATGAAAGTTCTCAGTAATTAATCACACAAGGCCAGGCATGGTGGCTCACACTTGTAATCCTAGTACTTTGGAGGGCCAAAGCAGGAGGATCACTTGAGACCAGGAGTTAGAGACAAGCCTGGGCAACATAGAGAGACCTTATATTTACAAAAACAAAACAAAACAAAAATAAAAACAAAACTAGCCTGTCATGATAGTGCACACCTGTAGTCCAAGATACTCAGGAGGCTGAGGTAGAAGAATTGCTTGAACCTGGGAAGTTGAGGCTGAAATGAGTCATAATTGCACCGCTGCAGTCCAGCCTGGGTGCCAGAGATATACCCTGTCTCCAATCAGTCAATCAATCAATCAATCAATCAACCAAGCAAACCACAGGTATTTACTGGCTATCTAATGTGATGGTTTTTCAGACCAGATTGCATGAGAAAAACTTGAAGAACTATAGAAATGTAGTTTCCCAGGCACTGTTCCTGTAGGTCCTTGTTCATCAATTCATTGGGTTTAATAATGTGCTTTAAGGACGAATGCCAGGAAAAGGAAGTGGCTGAGAAATTGAAACTAGTGGGGAAAGGGAGGACCCACTGAGAACCATCCCAGTAACCCCACCACAGCTGGTCTTCCCTGGACACCATGAACCACACTATCCAGACCTTCTTCACTCCCGCCAACACTGACCGTCCCCCCAGCTATGAGATGCTGAAGGAGGAGCGTGAGGTGGCCATGCTGGGGGTACCCCATAACCCGGCTCCCCCAACATCCACCATAATCCACATCCTCAGTGAGACCTCCATGCCCAACCACGTCCTCTGGTCCCTATTCAACACCCTCTTCATGAACTGCTGCCTGGGCTTCATAGCGTTCGCCTACTCCGTGAAGTCTAGGGACAGGAAGATGGTTGGCGACCTGACCAGGGCCCAGGCCTACGCCTCCACCACCAAGTGCCTGAACACCTGGGCCCTGATTTTGGCCATCATCATGACCATTTTGCTTATCATCCTAAAATGGATCTTGCAAGTCTATTGATAGATCAAGAGGAATCATCCGGGCCAGGGTCTCTGCCTGTGACCTGTTTCCCAAGTTCTCCACTTCCATTCCTCACCCAGCCCCTGAGGTGAGTCCTGTATCAGCCCTTTATCCTCACACACTTTTCTACAATGGCATTCAGTAAAGTGCATGTTTTCCTGGTAAAAAAGAAAAAAATAAAATAATAATGTGCTTTGAAATTTTTTATTGTGGTGAAATATGATTAACCTGAAGGTTACCATTTTAACCTTTTTAACCAGTTGAATGAAGTACATTCGCATTGTTACGTAATCATCACCACTATCTGTCACCAGAACTTAATAATGTGCTCTTTAGAAACCCTTGGTAAATATGAGGCAGGGAATTTTAACCATATTGTGTAAAACATTGATATATTGTGAGCTTAGAGTTTTGCTAAGCATAATATGAAAAGCAAGATATGTGAAACATGATTCCTGGGTTCATGCGGTTTACTCTTTGGCAGAGGAATGAAGAATAGTACATATGGGATAATTAGGAAGTAAACCTAGACGGAAGAAGATTAAGAGCTACATGAATACATACACAATGTACAGATGGGCGGGTGCTAGAAGACAATCACATAAATATGTTTGAAAAATAATAAATGCCATGGAGGGGTGGGTCTTGAGGGTGACTGCAGAGAAGTATAGAATATTGCTAGGCGTCAAGACAATGGTGGACTGATTCCAGGTGAAGGAAATAATATGACCAGGTAAGAACCCTAAATCTGTTTGTTCAAAGATTGCAAATTAACTGATACAAGTCAAAGTTTACACTTACATTAAAGATATTTCTCATTTGAAAGTAAGGAATGAATCACATTTCATAAATCTTTTAGCAAGGAGCCAAACAGATAAATAATCACAATAGTATCATTTGTGGTTTGAGTCACATTGTCACAACAAAAATTCATAGATTGTTTCAAGTGAAGATTAACCAGATGAGAGTTATTAGCTTGCTAAGGGCTCTTCCTTGCGGCCAAAACATTAACCAGGATTTCCTCTTTAATGGTTCAAAGTACCTGCACCTGACGTTCTCAAGACTGCAGACCACAATTTAGAGTTTAAAGCTCTAGACCTCATCTAGGATGGGTGAGGGCCAGTTTCCTAGCACTGTGAAGCAGAGAAGGGTCAAGGGTTCTCAAGTAATTTCTCAAATAATCTTTTTCCCAATAGTTCTTCTTCCCACTCTCTTCCCCTTATCACTTTGAGGAACAGAGCTATTTGAAAAATCTGTAGCATACGTCAGTTTATTTATCTTTCCCTTTACTGATTTGTGATTCAGATTTCACATTTTTGTTACTCTTCCTCCTCCCTCTTTGCTGTGTTTTTCTGTGTTTCTCTCTTTTAAAAATCCTTTTGCTATTGAGAGAGTGTCTCCAGAGTTGAGGACACTACCATGGTTTGAATTCGTTCCTTCCAAAATTCAGGTGTTGCCAATGAGATAGGATTAAGAGGTGGGGCCCCTTAAGAGTGACTGGGCCATGGCGGCTCCTCCCAGGTGAATGGAGTTAAGGCCCTTATAAAAGAGCCTTCCTACGGCTTTTAGCTTGTTTGTCTCACCACGTGAGGACTTGGTGTTTCTACACTTTGGTGCGTGCAGTGATAAGGTGCCATCTTGAAAGCAGAGCAAGCAGCTCTCTCCAGACAACTGAACCTGCTGGCACCTTAATCTTAGCCTTCCCAGCCTCCACAATGGTAAGAAAGAAATCTCAGTTTTTAAAATGAATTGCTCAGTCTCGGGTATTTTGTTAGAGCAGAACAAACTAAGATACTAATAAGACATGACAACTAAATGTAATGTGGTGTCCAGGATTGAATCCTAGGACAGAAAAAATACACTAGTAGAATAATTGGTAAAATCCAAACAACATGTATAGATTTTTTATTTTTTTGCCATACTGTACCAAAAATAATTTCTTAGTTTTGATAAATGTGTGATGGTTATGTAAGATATTAACAGTAGAGGAAGCTGAGCGAAGGGTATACAGGAACTCTGTACCATCTTTGCAAATTTTCTGTATATCTAAAATTATTCCAAAAAAAGTTTACTTAAAAAATCCTGACCAGGTATGTTGGCTCACGCCTGTAATGCCAGCACTTTGGGAGGCTGAGGAGGGTGAATCATCTGAGGTTAGGGGTTCCAGACCAGCCTGGCCAGTATAGTGAAACCTCGTCTCTACTAAAAATACAAAAAAAAAATAGGGCATGATGGTGGCGCCTGCAATCCCAGCTACTCGGGAGGCTGAGGCAGGAGAATTGCTTGAACCAGGGAAGCGCAGGTTGCACCACTGCACTTCAGCCTGGATAACAAAAGCAAAATTCTGTCTCAAAAAAAAAAAATTTGCTGTAGTTATGGCTGGGTTCCAGGAAGGTAATAAAGATGCATGTGTTTAATCTCTCACTTTAGCCTAGAATTTAAAGTTCAGATGTTAACCCCCTTGTAAGGTGAAAGTATAAATCTCTTCAAAGTTGCATTCTTTTGCTCTTGTGAGTTAAATATCAAAGGTTTTGGAGTTCTCCCTTGTTTCTCACTGGTTCAGTCTCATTAAGCTGGTTGGAGACACCTGGGTGGAATTGGCAGTTGGCAGCCTAGAACGGGTGAAATTTCTTCAGGACTTCAGCATATGTATTAGTTCAGTGTTAAGTTTTTAAAACCAGGCTCTTTTAAGGCACACAAAGTAATAATGGGGCACGTAGGGTTTTTATATCAGAAGGCTCGTAATGTAGAAAATAAGTCAATTCTAAGCCTCTAGACCAGTTTTCTCTGGTGAAATTATTCTTAGAATCCAGGTTGCATTGCTGCCAAAAATTATGCCAGTGGAATGGGCAAATTTTACTTTTAGCTTCATGCTGACCAATGGATGCTCATTTAATTTAAATTCTATTGGGAATATTCGTCCAGTAATTTTGGCTCTACCATGTTTTGGGAAAAGCCCACTTAGGCATATGGCCTTGTGTCACAAACTTGGTGTTTAAGTAAATTTTCATTGGTGGTTGTCACAGTCCCCTGATAGTATCCAAGAGCCTTTTCCTTCTCCCTCAGCAAATTCAGAAAAAAAAAAACTTTATTTTCCCCTTCCTCTTTGTTTTGTTCGCTACAGTACTAAATTGTATGTGCATTCTGATTAGTGTTGAGGCTTCCATCTTCTTTGTTGGACAGGCATCTTTAGCTTTGCATTATGGAATTTCTTAGGCCTAAATAATGTGTCTCCTAAGGAAGGGTTTTTCTCATATGTGATTAAGCCAGTCAGACCAAACTAGACTACGTGATGGGGAAATGACTTGACCTTGTAGATTCACTTTGTGAATTACAGGTTACCCCTGTAATTTTGGACTGGATGGTTCTTTTGTTGGAAGCTGTCCTGTGCATGTGGGATATTTAGTTGCATTGCTGACCTCTGTCCTCTAGATGTCTACAGTAACCACCCACCCCAGGTGTGGCAACCGAAATGTCTAAAGACAGCCCCGAATATCCCTAGAGAGGCAAAATCATCTTGGCTGAGAATTACCGTTGCAGGACATGCAGAACCGATGTCTTTCAGTTTGTTTGTTTGTTTATGAGATGGAGTTTTGCTCTTGTTGCCCAGGTGGAGTGCAATGGCATGATCCACAATCTCGGCTAACTGCAACCTCTACCTCTTAGGTTCAAGCAATTGTCCTGCCTCAGCCTCCTGAGTAGCTGGGATTACAGGCATGGGCCACCAATTCCGGTTAATTTTGTATTTTTAGTAGGGATGGGGTTTCTACATGTTGGTCAGAGTGGTCTCAAACTGTCAGCCTCAGGTGATCCGCCCGCCTCAACCTCCCAAAGTGCTGGGATTGCAGGTGTGAGCCATCACATCCGTTCGTCTTTCTGTTTTAAAAGCACAAACATTGTTCTGCCCACCTAGGCCAGAAAATGTCGAATCCCACTTCAGCTAATTTGGAGTGCCAGGCCAGCCTGTGGTCCCATAATTCCACATTAAGCCACAGTGACCTCCACCTCTCCTTGATGCCATGCCTTTCAAGTAGCAGTCATTCTTTGAATGGTCAACTGAAAGAATAAAAATACCTTGCGGCTTAAAGCTTGGAACTTCTTTCCCAGGCCACAGCAGTTAAAGGCTGTTTATGATTGAGTTATTTTACAGCTGGGTTTGTACAGCTCTATTTATTTCTGGGGCTATCTGGAAGTCGGGAACTGACTCTTGGCCAAGGTAAGGACTAGTGGCCAAGTTAGTCATTTAAAATACACCAGTGCTAGCTTGTTTGCGTTGTTTAGAGAGGTTGATGGCTTACACCTGACTTAACGGGTTAACCAGCTTGTGCTATCTGACTAGTGGGACATAAAACAACCACAGGAAACTTTTGCCTGAGCTCTTACAAAACCAAGGGTCCTCACTGATACCCTGGTGATTGATAATCTGGGGATAAAGTAGATTCTGTGACTAAGAAAGGACCCTTGGGAGTTGTACCTGGAGATCTCTCAGACCCTGAGGCTGCTGGTGCTTATTTTCTCCAGGTGCTTTGCCTCCATCAAGCCTTGTGAGAGTAAGCTCTGCATAGTTTTAGTCCCTTCAATTCTGCAAGTTGTATAATCTTTGCAAAGATCATCTGTACAGCTGTTCATACCCATGTGACCTAGTGTAGGGGTATTAAAACCAGCAGGGTAAAATCTCCTGCCTCTCACAGAAGTCTACAGGCCACGAGAAGCCACTTTAAGTTTCATTTTGTTCAATTCTTCAAACATAGCTTCTTTTTTAAAAGCAACAGTTTATTGGGATATAATTTACATGCCATCAATTCACCGTGTGAATGTATACAATTCAGTGGTTTTTATTATATTCATAAGGTTGTATGACAATTGCCTTGATCTAATTTCACAATGTTTTCATCACCCCCTAAAAATCCCTGTACCCATTAGCAATTATGTCCCATTCCCTCTTAACCACCTCTGGCAACAACTTTGTCTCTATGGCTATGTCTATTCTAAACTGTCTTAGTCTGCTTAGACTACTATAACAAAAATATCGGGTAACAAATAGACCGGGCAACTAACAGAAATTTCTCAGTATTGAAGGCTGGAAAATCCAAGATCAAGGTGCTGGCAGATGTAGTATCAAAGGGTTTTCTCCCTTGTTTGCAGATAATGCTCTTTTCCTTGTATACTAACATGCAGAGAGCAGGGATTGAGAAAGCAAGCTCTGCATGTCTTTTTTTTTTTTTTTTCCCCAGAGTGTATCCTGCTTAATCGCATGTCTTCATAAGGCACTAATACTACTCGTGAGGGTGGTACTTCATGACCTAATCACCTGCCAAAGGCCCCATCTCTTAGTATCATCACATTAGGGGTTAGCATTACAACATGTATATTTTGGGGTAGGATACAACCATTCTATTCATAGCATGGACATTAAAAGTAGAATCATACATTATGGGCAATCTTGTTACTGGCTCCTTTCATTTAGCATAATGTTTTCCAGGCTTGTCTGTAGCATATGAATGTAGCACTTCATTTTTATGGTTGACTACCATTCAGGTGTATGGATATACTACATTTTAGTTATCTGTTGATAAACCTTTGGCTATTATGGATAATGCTGCTGTGAACAACTGAAAACATGCTTTCATGTGGGCATGTCTTATTCTCTTGTTCCCAAATGTTCACAGCAGCATAATGAGTGGTTATACATGTCCACGTTCTGATTTTTAAACTCCTCCTCTGGGGGTAGGGGAGTGAACACGGGATAGAGAGAAGCCGGAGCTGGCTTCAGTTTGCAGAACTTCCTTCACTTCAAGAGAAATAATGGGAGTAGGACAAAATTTTCCCTCTTAAAGTATTGTAATACCTTTCTGAAATTGCCTCTCTGCTTCCATTCTCAGATTCCTTATTTCTCCTAGTTAATCTTTCAGTGAAAGAAAATGGAAAAATAAACTGTTAACACTGCCTGGGCCAAAATCATTCAGTGGCACCCTATTGCCTACAGGGATAATGTGGGGTGTAGTTTTCTCTTTGTACAATTCTCTCAGTTTTATCTGTTCCTTTTTTGTTGGGCATTTGGTTGTCTTTTTCATAATGATTTCTAAAGCAGCGAAACTTCCACATTCTTTACCAATAAAGACTTTTTACATCTTTTAGCTATGTCTGTTTGTCTCAGTCATATCACCAATCAGATTGGGATAATTGTGCACTGAAATGAGTATGAAAGCTTTAGTTTTTGTAAAACCAAATTTAATCCTTCTTAAAGTGATTTGCTAGAAACAGGAGCTTTCTAATTGAGTAAATTTAAATATGGAGCAAGAATTAGATGATACTGTGGCATTAGAGGTAATCTTGTTGGTTGTGATAAAGGCGTGCTGGTTATGTAAAGGGAAGTTCTTACAATTTTTGGGATGTTCCACAAGCATGGGTGGTAAAACATGACGGATTTGCTTTAAAATGTTTCAGAAAGTGTATATTGAAATCGGAAAGATACTGATTAAAAGTGGAAGCCAAGTAGTGTGTACGTGAATATTTATTTTGCTATTCTCTTGATTTTTAGGTATTCATTACATACAATTTATTACAAGCTTTAACGAATGTTAAAATAAACTCATTTAATAATAACACATTAGCTGTAAAGGATTGAAAAAATAGTAACTCTAAAAGGACAGTGGCATCAGAAGATTTTTCTATTCCTTCAAATAATCACTTCTTAAATAAACTAAAATGGAAAATTACAGATGCCTAATTCTGTAGGTATAACTTTTTAGAAAAACATGAAGTTCAGTCAGTGGATCCATATTTGAAGAAATCACCTTAGCATCATTTCTAACATAGATAATGAATGTCCATTTACATACTCAAGAGGAAATAGATTTAAGAATGTATGTATTTTTGAAGATTTTTCACCTCAACTTAAATATTTTAGAACAATTTTAGATATACAGGAAAGTTGCCAAGATGAAACACTCCTGTATACCTCTCAGTTTCCCCCACAGTTACCAACTTAAGTTACCATTGTATACTTACCAAATAAAAGAAACCAGCATTGGTATATTACTATTAACTACATTCTAGACTTTTTTTATATTTCAGTTTTTCCATTAATGCTCCTTTTCTGTTCTAGTATCCTATCCAGGATATCATGTTACATTTAGTCTATGGCAGTTTCTCAGCCTTAATTTTCATAACTTTAATAGGTTAGAGTACTGGTCATGTGCTTTGTGGAATGTTCCCCAATTTGTGTTTATCTGATTTTCTGCCTCCCGCCCCCGCTACCCTCCCACTATGATTAGACTGACATAGAGTATTTTTGGAAAAATACCATGGATATAAAGTCCTTTCTCATAATATCAGGTGCTTGCTCTCCACATGACCTCACTGGGAACGGTGGCCTTCACTAGTTGCTTAAGGTGGTGTTTGTCAAGTTTCTCCACCGTTTCATGTTCTATTCTCTGAAAGCGAATCACTAAGTCCAGCCAGTGCTTAACCCTGGGAGAGGAAGGGGGAGTATTTACTTATGTTATCTTTTTTTTTCCTATACCTGAAAGGAAGGCTTGTTCCTCCCCCATTTGCCCCATTTATTCAATCATTTATGTCAATATGGACTTATATTTATTCTAAACTTCGGCTTGTGATCCAGTACTATGTTTTGTTAATTTTTTGTTGTTGTGGTTGCTCAGATTATTCTAGTTTGAGCATTGAGAGGTCTTTCAGATTAGCTGTGTCCCTTTAACATGACATGATCTTTTTGGGCTTTTTTTGACTACTACTTGGCTTTCTCTTATAATAGATCTCTGGACTCATCTTGTATTTCCCTGCCTCAGCCCTAGAACTAGCCATTTCTCCAAGAAGCTGTTTCCTTTTACTGGAAAATGGAAGTTCCCCATTTCATATTTAGAAATTCAGATCTGGGTATAGTTGCTGCTACTGGGTGTTACTGCTTTGAGGCCCTTTCATCGTATAACCAGACATACTGATTATTGACTACTGACTGTAACCATGCCAGTCAAGAGGGCTTCTACTTGATTTAAAAACATCAGTCTCCTCATCTGTAAAATGAGGCTAATACTTTCTTCATAGGAATGATTTGAGTATTAAATGGAATAATGTTTATGTAATAGGAAGTCTAGTGGCATTTTTTCATGTTTTCCTAGAAGTGTGGCAAAGGCCTGAACTGAGTACAGATGCTTTTAATTAGTTATATTCTAAATTCAGGGAGGTGTTAGTACTAGGACCAGCTGCTGGTTTACAGAGTTTACCCTTAAGCCCCACCTCTGCTACTGCCAGACTTTGGATATGGGAGAAGGTCTACCCTTTGGGAAAGTGAGGCCTTTCCTCTCCTTTACCACATTCCTTGTGGGACCCCAAGAGACCCCAGAATTGCTGTTAATTTTGAAGTTGCCTGAAGTGTCAACTATACTGAGTTGGGGACTGGAGCCTGATGGTTCCCAGTGCTATCGGGTGGGATGAAAAGGCAGGAAGGAATGAGGGAGCTCAGTTCTCCCAAGACTCTGAAGCCTTCCTGCCAGAGTGCACCAGGGGCTGCCTCTCGCAGGGAGGTGGCTGAAGGAGAGCAAAAGTGGTGTCCGCAGCAGATCTTCCAGGTTAGGAACTGTGTAGTGGGAGGCCCCGGTACCTCCTGGAACAAGTACAGATGCCCCTTGAGAGAGCTGATATGGGATGTCTATCGCACAGAGGCAATTCCCAGATGAAGCAAGGGGACCCCACCATGGTGTGGGAACATTATAGAGGAGACCTGTCCATTCTTTCTCCCTTCACCCTAGCTTGTAGGGCAACGCATAGAAATGCAAGTGGGTGAGGATGGGCCAGGGCCCCCATGCGCAGCTTCTTGGACCTTAAAGTTCAATCCATAGAAAAGAAAACTTTGGTTTTAAAGTGAGTCTACAAGTGTAAAATGAAAAGGCCTGCATCTCTGAGAATCAGTATGAGACTGATCACTGTTAGGGAAGTTAAGGGGTCAGAGATCTTGGTAAGATTCTTTACGCCATCCTTTAAGTATGACAGAAACCCACAGAGCATAATGGGGACAGTTATTAACAGAAAAATAGCCTCCCTGTCCTCCAAAAGCCCTAATGAACAGAGAATCCTCCAAATCGTAGATAGAGATCTAGCATGGAACTTGGATCATGTTGAGTATACAAGAGATGTTGGCCTTTATTGTGAGTAATGTTATTAATTAGTTTGGGTCCGTTATCATTCTACATATGATGAGCTAATCCAGAATTCATCCTTTTAGCTTGCCTTTTGGTTATGTATTATGTGCTAAGGAAAAGAATATTAAGAGGCTTCCTTTGTTCTCCCCCAACACCTTCACTCCCCAATTCAAGGACTTGCCTAGGACAGGGTCTGAGGGGAGGGGGCCAAAGGCAACTTGAGATACTGTGTACTTTAGGAAGTCTCATAGTAGGACCACTTCCTATAGTATAGGGTTTTGGGCAATTTCCCTGGGGAGAGATGAGATCCTAACTTCAGTGGCAAACTTGCAGCCTCATATTACATCAAGTTTGGAAGACAGTGAAGCTTGAAGCTGCCTTTCCATTTAAAGTAGAAGGCTCTAATGCAAGCCCATAGAAAATATGATACTGTGGAGAGAAACCACAAAAGGTCAAGACATGCATTTGGTTAAGATGTTGTAAGAAGCTGGTGTTCAGTTGAATAGGTCGTTAGTCCTCTGATACAAGGGATGGATATTATCACCTGACAGTGAAGCCGAGTGGAAACAAAAAACTGTTAGAATCTGTCCTTGTTTGAAAGGAGACCACAAGAGGGCTGTGTCCTCCCAGGATGGTTTTTGTTTAATTGCATTTTCCAAGTGTCTTAAAATGTTAATAGTTTCTGGGAATACTGACAAGAAACAAAACAAAACAAAAAAATTGAGACAAAATGATTCTCAGAGTAAGCTAGGATGTAAATCTAAGTTGCCTAAAATGCTGAACTTAATTCCAGGGATTAAAAACATGACAATTTTGGTTACATTACATCCAGTGTTATAAGTCCAAATTCTGGGTCCCCTAGAGAAACATCGTAGAGCACCCCTTTCCTCCCTTATCAATTATCAATCTCCATCAGCATATAACTGTGAGCGTCTATGTTACCACAAGTCCTACACTCTGCTGGATGCTGTGGGAAATAACTAAGAAGAGTTTGACACATTACCCTTAGCCCCAAGGGGCTCCTAAGAACCTGCTTGGGAAGGAAAAATGCCTTAAAAAGGAAATTTTAAGTGTGGAACTTTTGGATATTAGCTGAAAGAACTTAGAGATTTAGAAATTAAAAATATCAGTATGATAAGTCAAAGCAAAGTAGAAATAGACTGAATGGGCAGATGACAAGCAGATTTGTCTGAATGCCAGGTAAGAAGATTGGAGTTAATTGGACATGTTCATACAAGGGAGGTCTCAAAGTTTGGGCTTGGAATAAGAAAGTTCTATGATGGATTCTGAGCAACTGGTATAGCTGCTGGGAGTGGGAAGAACTTACTCATCACCACCTGGATACGTCTGCCTCCTGGGGCTTTTCCTCTAAGTAGATTCTGCTATGCCATTTTTAGTCATTAACATTTTAGCTGAAATTACTCCCTCAATCCATCTAATGGGCTCCTTAGGGCTCACTTACAGATTTCTGCTCTCCTTTAACCCTGAATCGGGAGGACCTGCACTCTCATGTCTAAGGCTGAGGTTTTCAGGCTGAGTTTTTACATTATTAGTTTTTAAAACTGTTCTCACCTGAACTAAGCTGGCACTTCTCACGGCTCCTCAACCCCCCTGATCCCCGTTATTTCCAATAAATCACTATAAACCAACTAAATGAGACAGCATAGATATAGGCCTTGTGCAGAGTAGTTCCTTAACAAATCTTAATTTTATGACTCCTGCCCCCTGCCCCCTGTTAGAATTTGATTTTTCTCCTTCCTTAGCTTGCTATTAACAGGTCTGTTATGAGTTACAGGCTTGCTTCATGGCCATTGGTGACATGGCATGAGGAGGCTGCATTCACTTCAGGGACATCAGCACCCTTTTTGACAAGAGAAAGTCCAGTGGCTATGGAGTACATAAAAATGCAAAAAATGATGTGGCCTAATGATCAGACGTAGGGGATATAGTGATACATCTGGATCAAGAAAGTTACTTATTCTCTATTTAGTTCAATTTTCTCCACAGAAGCAGCGTTTTATTTTGGAAGCAAGCAAAATGCTTATATTTGCAAGAGTTTTTAAAAGATCATTAATGTTCTAGACACAAAAGTAGGGTTAAATGGAAGTCACAGGGATATCAGGGTCACAGACGACGTTGAGGCTATTTCCACCATTTGTTAGGTGCTAGGACTTGGTCAAGTTACTAGGTTTCCTCAGGTCTTTCTCCAGCCATAAGATGAGGGATACTAATCCTTGCTTCAGAGTTATTATTAGAGCTAACTACATAATGCTTATAGAGCGCCTAATGTTTAGTACTAAGAATTGTATGGTGGAACTTTTATGGTATTATGATGGAATTGTGGCTAAAAATTTAGGAATCTCTTTGCACTGTCCCACCCATAACTCTCTCAATGAATTGCTAATAGAGTAAATGTACAAAGAACAGTAAATTCCATGGGGGCAGGGATTATCTTTATCACTACTTTTATAGATACTAGGTAAATATGAGTGAATGGATGGGCCATTTAATCACAAATGGATTCCTAAACCTAACACAAAGCACTTACTTTTAGAGTTGTGTTACTGCTTTTCCTTTGGATTCAGGGGTCATATTGGCATCTCTTTATACTGTCATACCTTCTCCAGTTATTGTCAATCTCATCACCACATGCCATCAATCTAAAGCGAGAGGGGGAAATAAGGGCACACAGGAGGGGCGACCTGCAAGGAGGTCCTTGTTCAGCCTAACAGTCCCCTAGTGTGGAGGGAGCAGTGAGCAGGTGGGAGCCTGCTGCCTGGGACCTTTCCTGCTCAGTAAGGGTCCCACTTGAAATCCAGACACATCAGCTTGTGTCATTTACTCTTGTGAGGAGCAGTGTCATAAGGAGAAGGGAACAATGACCTTCAACCTCACTGCCTGTCCACCAAATACAGTTGGTGCTTAATAAGTGATACTCTTTGACCTGTTTTATACTGTTACGAAGTTAAGCATTTTAATGAATGGACACCAATACGTTCTTTTCACGCTATTCTATCTGCTCTGTTCTTTTCCTCCAAAAACTGAGAACATACCTCACTGTTAATGCTCTTGTCCCTGAAATTGGCAGTGGAGCTGGTTCCAGCTAGGGGTTGATGAGAACGGTGTCTTTTTGTAACCTGCCTGTTGTTGACAGGCTTGCTCCCTTCTTGGACTAGAAATACATGAGCTGAGAGCCAGGAGGTCTGCAGTTTCAGTTTTTTTTCAGTGAGGAAAACTGCTTCCGCTCTGTAGATTTTTGCTCCCTTCTGTTTAATGTATGGGGTTGAATGAGAGTAGGGAGAATGTCAAACTTTGTTCCTTGGAGTCAAGCGGCTTCACAGAGGGGCTTTTGTGGCAGTTTTGGGGGCTATGTGGGGAGGGGTCCTGGCCTTCCACTCTAACTAAAGCCATCCTTCTTTTATACGTTGGCATCCTGCATAGACTTTGTAGGCGTCTGTTCTTTAAAATGTAGAATCTTCTGATGTGGATGAGTTCTGAAGCTGTGCTGTCTAAAACTTTGGCCACTAGCCACATGGGGCTATTGAGCACTTGAGAAGTGGCTAGTCTGAATTGAGATGTGCTGTCAATCTAAACTGTGCAGAGTTTCAAAGACCTAGTTTGACAAATATATAAAGAGTTCATTAATAACTTAAATATACATACAATGTTGAAATAGCATTTTGTATGTATTGAGCTAAAATGCTGTTTAAAAATTTTACCTACTTTTTAAAAAATGCAGCCTCTAGAAAATTGAAAGCTTATGTGTGGCTTGCATTACATTTCTATTGAACTCATCTTCAGTTTCAGCTCTGAAGTTCTATGGCCCTGAGCATGAACAAATGGGCCCTGTATATATAAAGAGTGTGTGTGTGTGTGTGTGTGTGTGTGTGGGTGTGGGTGTGGGTGTGTGTGTAGGGGTGTGTGTGTAGGGGTGTGTGTGTAGGGGTGTGTGTGTAGGGGTGTGTGTGTAGGGGTGTGTGTGTAGGGGTGTGTGTGTTGGCGGGCGGTGGTGTCCTAGGCCTGCTGGAGACCTGTAGGGGTGGCAGGTGAAGATGAAACCTTTAAGAAGCTCAAAGCAAGATGAGTCATGAACTTCCCCATGGCTATGAGTTCAAGGAGGAAAGCGATTCCACACGTGTGATGGTGACGAAGGGCACCCTTGCTGTTTCCAGCCCTCCCTTTGCCTTGCTTTCTGGTGTCCCTCCTCACCTGCTCATGTTGCAAGCAGTGTGATGGCCACATGTCCTAGAGTTTCTGGAACAGCCTGAATTTTTGTCTACTGGTTCCCATAAATACTGTTTGGCAACCTGGCTTCTGGTTCAAAAATTATGGTCATGCTGAGTATCAGCGGGTTATAAGAAGTTCTCCTCTTAGGATTTACAGTATAAAAACACAATCTTCTAGGGTTTCCAGAGTTTGGCTGGGGAAAAGGGATAAATAGGCAGAGTACAGAAAATTTTTAGGGCAGTGAAACTATTTTGTATGATACTATAATTGTAGATACATGTCATTATACATTTATCAAAACCCATAGAATATACAGCGCAAAGACTGAACCTTAAACTATAGGCTTTGCTGAGTATGTGTTAATGTTGATTCCTCTCTGGTACCAAATATACCACTGTGCGTGGGGGATGTTGGTGGAGGAGGCTGTGTGTATTTGAGGGGTAGGGAAAGGGGTATGTTAGAGTTCTCTGTACCTTCTGCTCAATCTTGCTGTGACCCTAAAACTGCTGTAAAAAAAAAAGTCTATTAAATAACACAACTAAATGTATCTCCATATATATTTTGAAATGGCGTTTCCCTCTTGTAGTTCAGGCTGGATTGCAATGGTATGATCTTGGCTCACTGCAACCCCTGCCTCCTGGGTTCAAGTGATTTTCCTGCCTCAGCCTCCTGAGTAGCTGGGATTACAGATACCTGCCATGACACTTAGCTAATTGTGTACTTTTTTTTTTTTAGTAGAGATGGGGGTTTCACCATGTTGCCCAGGCTGGTCTTGAACTCCTGACCTCAGGTGATCCACCTGCCTCGGCCTCTTAAAGTGCTGGAATTACAGGCGTGAGCCACTGCACCTGGCCACTTATGTCCATATTGAAAGTGAAAAAAAAAATTTAGAAAACTTCTCTATTCACTTCTCAAAAGATTTATGTAGCCAACAAACATACAAAGAAAAGCTCAACACCAGTCATTAGAGAAATGCAAATCAAAACCACAATGAGGTACCATGTCACACCAGTCAGAATAGTGATTATTAAAGAGTCAGGAAACAACAGATGCTGGCGAGGCTGTGGAGAAATAGGAATGCTTTTACACTTTTTGGTGGGAGTGTAAATTAGTTTAACCATTGTGGAAGACAGTGTAGTGATTCCTCAACGATGTAGAACCAGAAATACCATTTGACCTAACAATCCCATTATTGAGTATATACCCAAAGAAGTACAAATCAGTCTACTATAAAGACACATGCACATCTATGTTTATTGCCACACTATTACAATAGGAAAGACTTGGAACCAACCCAAATGCCCATCAGTGATAGACTGGATAAAGAAAATGTGGCACAAATACACCATGGAATACTTGGCGTATTCATGTTCTTTGCATAAAAAGCCATAAAAAAGAATTCATGTTCTTTGCAGGGACATGGATGAAGCTGTAAGCCATCATTCTCAGCAAACTAACACAGGAACAGAAAACCAGATACTGCATGTTCTCTTTCATAAGTAGGAGTTGAACAATGGGAACTCATGGATATAGGGGAACATCACACACTGGGGCCTGTCAGGGGGTGGGGGGCAAGGGGAGGGAGAGCATTAGGACAAATACCTAATGCAAGTGGGGCTTAACATCTAGATGATGGGTTTATTGGTGCAGCAAACCACTGTGGCACATGTAGACCCATGTAACAAACCTGGACATTCTGCACATGTATGCCAGAACTTAAAAGAATTTGGGGGGTGGAGGGGGAGCATCTCTGATGAAAATTTTCTCCCCACATTAGGGTAACAGCTCTGAGAGTTTGCTGGTTTCCCAGCTGTTCTCTGTGCTACTTCATACAAGAAAACGGCACCTTGCCCAAGGTGTCATATCCCTCTACTTTAACATGAGAGGCTGGAAAAGGATAAATTTACTTGTCCTCTTTCCTTCAGAGGAAGGCCTGATTAATAGAAATAGCCACTAAATGACTTTGCTAAGCTGTAGGAACCACTTCTGTTTTCCTTGAGACCTTGTGAGATCAAGCTGTCTTCGAAGGCTGCTTGTAAAGTAACCTGGTGGCCTCTGTGTGTGATAGGGCCTTAGTCTTATTTATTATTTAATCAGACTTCTTTGGCTGACAAATGCTGCCTTTGACATGGTTAGTGACATAGAGTTGTTACAATGAGGCAGTGTGTGAGCAAATCAAGGCTTAATAAGCATTTTTCCCCTCTTCTTGCATTATAACCTATAAAGAACTCTTCTTTTTCTAATTCCCAATGCCTTGTGTAGAGCCTCTCCTTCAAGGTTCATTAACTTTCTTCAGGAAAAGATAAAGGTAGAGGAGGATAATATCCTGTTTTTGAAGTGCTTTAATTTTGTACTGTAGTTGAATAAGCTTCGATCAAGAGTGTGCTGGCCTTAGTTACAGTTGGTTCTGCTGCTGGATGGCTACATGGCTTCAGGGGAATCTTTTTGGACATTGGTTTACTCATTTATAAAATGGACAGAATATTTACCTTGCTCCTACCTATTTATATTAAAGTAGTAAGTGAAGTAGGGAGAAGGTACAATGATTTGTCTGTTAGAACTTGAAGTTCTGAAGGCAACGTCTTCCTCCTCTGCAGTATGCCTGTCATCTAAACCTGGCTCTAAAGGCGTCGATCGTCTCTGGGCCTCTTAAGATTCTTTGTCTCTCAAGGTTTTGTGAATTTACAAATGTGACAAGCCTTTTGCTTCATATTTTCTGGATCTTAAAAGGCACACTTCTGTGTGTGTGTGTGTGTGTGTGTGTGTGTGTGTGTGTATTTTAAAGAATCTTTTAAACTGCAAAGACACTGTATACTCACTGTATAAAGCTCATAAACTACAAAATCACAGAAAATAAAGTGAAAGACCTTCTCTCCCTATTTCTCCAAATCCCAACTGTTTGGTGTATTTCCATGGCATCTCTGTTTATACAGGTCTGTAGTATATATGCATATGTGTAATTTCTCTTACTGCAGTTGGACTGCTTGCTTACAACTTAAAAAAACTGGCATTCTAAGGTTCTTGTTGTATCACTAAACATTGTGTTTTTTTTTCTTTTTGTATCTCCATAATGTTTCACTGCGTGCATTTGCCTAATTTATGTAGCTAATCTCTTACTGATGGGGATGTTATTTACTCATTTTATACTTGCTTCTTACAGTTACAGGAATCAAACAGGCATAGTTTAAGAAATGTGGCATAGTACAAACAGGTATAAAATATAAAGCAAAGCCTTTCTTAGCCATTCACTCTTTTCATTATCAAATCAAATTTTCTAGAAGTCACCACTGTGAATAGGTTTTTGTTTTGTTCTTTGCTGGTTTTTATTGTGACTTTTAATAGTCCACTTGTACCTCTATTGATTTAAAAACATTAGACAGCATCTACTGACTGGCTGCTATGAAAATAAACTGGAGGTCTGAAATTCTATGGCATGGATGGAAGGGCAATCAGAGAGGGAAAGAGTGTGTGTATGGTTTAACTTATTGATGTAATCCTTCGGTAACGGTAATGTAACTACACTACATTTTGAAAATGTTCAGTGCTGGTAGAGTCAGGGTAGGGATAAGTTCAGGATGCTGTTTTATGAAACTGATTACTGGCAGGGATTTGAGTAGCATCAGTTTTACGTGCATGTTTATAGCAACCCAGCATTGCCTTTAGAGTTACAAGGCACTTACTGAAGAGGGGGTTCCAAGTTTCTATCAGTGTGGAGCTGCGAGCACACTGACAAGAGCGCCGGAAACCTACTGACTTGATGTGGAATCCGGCAGAGGGGGGAAACTCAAGACAGATTGAGACAAATTTCAACGTCAAAAGCCTCACTCTGAGCAAAAAGTAGGTTATAGGCCAAATGTATTGAGCTAAGAAGCTCTCAGTGTGAGATGGTTAATCAGATAATTCTGGATCAGACACCATAGAGACACCTGAATCTGAATTCTAGTCTTGGGGATGTCAAATCAGGTTCCTCAGTACATCTAATGTTGGTGGTGGGAAGGTTTTGTAAAGCAGGCAATGATAGAAATTGGGAATTTCCAGTAAGATTTTCTACAGAAAATCTGCTTGTGCTAGGCAACTAAAATGCTTCCTGTACCTAAATTTTATTGTAGTCATGCAGAAGTTGGAATTGACAAAATGTTACAGTAAGCTGCTACTCCAATTTCTCATAAGTTAGGAAATTTATTTAAGGACAAGTCAATGTTTTTTTATAAAAGCCATGGTAGATGGAAGAGCAATTTAATATCTATTTTGGGGTCAGGGATTTTCTGTAAGGAATGTCTGTACCCAGATCATGAGGAGGCATGTCTATCCTATGTTGTATATGTGGGGGGAAGTTCCTTTTTGAGATTATCTTGAGATTATCTCTCTAACCACATATCATAAAGTGGTATTCATTATTCTGTATGTAAAATATGCTATTGTGATCTCCTTGTAAATAACACCCAGAGCAACTTGGATAGGAGTGCTAGAAAAACCAGATTCTGTTAATTTACTGGATGACTTCATGACAGGTCTTCAGATATTGTAGACCCCATAAGTTGGAATAAGGTACCAGAGACCTAGGCAGAATGAAGGTGGAAAGGGCTTGCTCCCTTAGTCAGTTTCCAGGCATGTGAAAGCTGTTCACATTTGAGGGCACCTGCACAACAGGCATAGGACTTAGTGTGACCACTTCCTAATGGGCCCATGGGGTCTGGCTTCCCTGGGATCAGAGCCCAGATAAGGTAGACTCTAAGGTTGTTGGCCCTTCATTAGTTAGTTCTGTTGGGGAGACAACATGTTGTCAGCCGGCCATCAGAACAGAGGGACACTAGGCTTTGGGATGAGGCATGCATGGCTAGTTCTGGGATTAGGAAGAATATTGGGAGTAAAGCTCTGAAAAGGAAGATGGTGGTCACGAGGTGGCGACAGGTCAAGAATTGTAAATCAGTGGTTCGCCAAATGTGGCTACCAGACCAGCAGCATCAGGATTACCTGGGAGCTTGTTTGAGATACAAATCTTCAGGCACACTACAGACCTACTAAATCAGAAACTCTGGGAGTGAGGCCCAGCAATCTGTGTTTTAACAGTCTCTCCTATTGATTCTGATGCAACCCAAGTTTAAGAACCACTGCTGTAGATTCACTAGTAACCTGTTAATTAACTTGAAATTGCTTTGGCATTTATATAGGTGAGAACAATGAAATCTGAGTCAAAAAACCGATACAAGTTACTTTTAAATTTCTCCCAAAATTTCTGTTATAGAAGAAAAGCTTATTTTTCTGTTACATTAAAAAATAACATTAATTGGAAAGTGCCTATGTGCTTAGTATTTTAGCTACCTTATTTCCTTGAAATTTTTCATCTATATTAATTGCTATTATAATTTCCATTTTACAGATAAAGAGACAGATGGATTAAGAATTTCATTAAAGGTTTTAGAACTAATAAGGGGCAGAGCTGAAATTTGAACTGAGGGAGTTTCATAAAATGAACTTGGCTTCCATAAGCACTAAGCTGCAATATAGAGATTCTCAATTTCCCATTACACCCTCCTTGCACAGAGGACTGCACGCCATGCACACCATGGTAATGTATACTGATTAGTGTTTGCCTGCTTTGGGTGTGATGCGAAACTAGTATTGTGCCTGTTGTGGCTAACCCATTTTTGGATCTCTATAGTCAATTTCCACACCTTTGTAGTAGAGCTCAGAGTTTAATGCTAACCAAACTTCATAATACTGCTTTAATTTTTGACTTGCTAAATGTATGCTTTGTCTATTACAACTGTAAATCTCTCCTTGCCATAATAAGAGTGACTTACCATTTTCCTCTTGAAGATTTCCTTATGTCGAATTGACACCTCCTATTATATTTTGAGACAAGGGTGAAACTAATGAGACTTGATATCTTTTTTTTTTCCCCCTTAAACCAGCCCAAAAGATTGTTTCAGGATAAGCATCCAATTATTCTTTTTTTCTCATGGTGAGTTTTGTGTAATTGGAGAATTTGTGGTAATGCTATTTTAAATTCCAAGTGTGAAATATTTCTGTAGCATAAAACTCCTCTCTTTTGTGTGTATGAGTGATTGCATATGGGTCAAAAAGACTTGGAACATTAATTTTAATTCAGAAGTGGCTCCAGAGAGACAAGTTAATTTTCTAAATCAGCCTGGTGAGAGCTGGAGCTTGAAAAGTACATGCAAGCAAAAATGTCTTATACTCTGCTAGAACAATTACGAGGTAATAGTCTCAGGAGTAAACTGGCCACCAAGCTTTAGTAACTTTTCTAGTGTTGTGGCTTATTTCCCTAAAAATACCAAATATTGCTGATTCTAAGACAAGTCATATTTTCACATCTTAATATTTCTGAAGTCAGAATATGCCTGTGGGTGAATATATGGTAGGATATTAACATGGAGGTTTTATATTTATAATAGAAATGTTTTCAAAGATGGTAGCAGAAGTTGACATTTTAATTTTTGTGGTAAAATAACAATTTACTATCTTAACCATTTTAAGCATACAATTCAGTAGTATTAAGTACAGTAGCATTAAGTACTTTTGCATTATTTTGCAACCATCACCACAATCCCTCCTCAGAACTTTCTCACTTTCCCAAACTGAAACTCCGCCCATCAAACACTAACTCCTCGTTCCCCTCCTCCTGCCAGCCCCTGGTAACTGCCATTCTATTTTCTGTCTCTGGGGATTTGACTACTCTAGGTACCTCACGTAAGTGGAATCGTACAGTATTTGTCCTTTGGTGTCTGGCTGATTTAACTAAGCAAAGTTCATCCATGCTGAAGCATGTATAAGAACTTTTTTCCTTTTTAAGGCTCAATACTATTTCATTGTGTACTTATAACCTATATTTTGTTGATTCTTTCGCCAATGAATGCTTGGGTGGCTTCTACCTTTTGGTTACTGTGAATGATGCTGCTATTAAACATGGAAGTGTAAATATCTGAGCTTGTACTTTCACTTTTTTTGAGTATATATCTAGGAGTGTAATTGCTGGATCATCCATCTTTAATTTTTTGAGGAGCCTCCGTACTGTTTTCCAAAATGGCTACATTATTTTACATTTGTACCCAAATGCACCAAGGTTTCAATTTCTGTGAGGCAAAGAAATCATGACTATCAACATCACTGCTCACAGAGGGCATGATTAAAAGGGCAGGGATTAGATATTTGGAAATGACTTTGAAGGGATATTGATTTTTTTTTTTTTTTTTTTGAGACAAGAGGCATGATCTTGGCTCACTCCATCCTCCACTTCCGGGGTTCAAGCGTTTCTCCTGCCTCAGACTCCTCAGTAGCTGGGACTACAGGCGCAAGCCAATGTGCCTGGCTAATTTTTGTATTTTTGATAGAGGCAGGGTTTCATCATATTAGTCAGGCTGGTCTCAAACTCCTGACCTCATGATCTGCCCACCTCAGCCTCCCAAAGTGCTGGGATTACAGGTGTGAGCCACTGCACCTGGTCTGATATGATCTAATGGGGAGAACAAGTCAAAATAAAATCTATGTGGAGGTACAAGTTGTGCTTCCTCTGTTTTCTCAAGTCAAAGGAGGCCATTCCACCCCATCCCTTCCTCCAACCCTCAATTCCAAGGAAACCACTTATATATCTAACATGTGTCCTGCCAGCTGGCTTTGAACAGTGCTGACACCAGCTCATGACAGCATCAGTCATGCCGGGGCTTTCCCTGCTCCCTTTCTTTCCCTCCCTCCCCTCTAACTCTGGGGGAATTAGAAACTGCAATTGTAGGTATGCAGCTGAGGGGTAGGGCAGGGGAACCTAGGCTGGGCAATCATACCACATTTCTACTCTGCTTTCCATTTGCAGCAGACATAGATAAAGGGGGTAAGAAGTTTCAATTTTATTCCAAGACCAAGTTTGGATTATAACATGGCACTGAAGACTTCCATTACCAAATCAATACGTTCTTTTGTGATGTAAAGTGACAGTTGGACTCTTTATGACAACAATAACTAGAGACTTCACGGAGTTAACTTTTGTCTTCATCCAGTGTGGGGAAAATAAGTAGTCCCACCAAGTACGTTTTAAGGAACAGAAAGGGATAAGAAGTTGATGTATGATTATTTTCTGTGAATTGGGCTTATTCAGTAAAATGGTTTGGGAATTTGAGCTTATTCAGTGAAGTGGTACACATATTGTGTATGTGCTTTGAATGTGGTAGTATCTTTCCCAACTCGACCTCTGCACGGTTGTAATTAAAGTGATGGTGAGTTGTCCTTGGGAAATTGAGGGGCATGGGGAGAGTGTTGATGGAACTGTTCTTCACCTGGAACTTGTGAGGATATTTAAAAAGAACATTTCTAAAGTTACGATTTCAGTTGTGGTGTGTTTTGCTTTGGGAAGAAGTGAGCTCCTTTAATGGGAGGCATCTAAATCGAGAAAATGGAAGAACCTGTTATAGCTGAAGAAGGGATTGGACGGACTCCTCTTATACTTCCTCCCGAGACAGTGGGAGTCCTTGGTTCTGAGATGTTTAACATTGAACTCAACCACTTGGACGCTACCGTTTCTTAGCTACATGTTGATAACCTTTTTTTTTTTTTCCCTCTCGTTTGGAGTCTTAGAAATGTTATCAGATGGAGGATTCTTAGTACTGAGGACCTAAGTATTAGAAAATGTAGGGTTTACCTTTTATTCAAAACTTAGGAAGTATTATGTTACATATGTTGGTCATGTTAAAATAGCTACTGGCAAAAGCAATGTTCTTGAAGCTATTTTTGTTATGCTTTGGTCCATTTAAGTTGCATACCAAATACCATAAGCTAGGTGGCTTAAACAGAAACTTATTTCTTACAGCTCTAGAGACTAAAGCCTGAGATCAAAGTGCTGGCAGATTCCATGTCTGAGGGCCTGCTTTCTGGTTCATAGATGGTGTCTTCTAGCTGTCCTGCCATGGCGGAGAGGGCAAGACAGCTCTCCGGGCCTCTTTTATAAAGGCACTAATCCTGTTAATGAGGATTCCACCCTTCTGACCTAATCACCTCCCAGAATCCAAACTCTTAACATTGGTGATTAGGTTTCAAAATACAAGTTTTAGGGGAAATACATTCAGACCATAGCATATTATAAGAATGCTTGCAAATTGTTTTTGACTGAAATGACCCAAGCTAGCCATTTGGCATCCACTATATATTAGTAGCCATGTAATAATGGAAGAGAAGTTTATTTTAGGAAAATAGGGTTGGTATATAGTTACTATTATCTTTGAAAGTAATTTATCATAATTTAATCATAATTCTACTTTAATCCCATCAAAGCTGCATTTAACTCAGCTCCATATTCTACTAGGATATTAGTGGGATTTTTGCCAGTAGTTAGCAGTGATAAAATTGGCCTAAACAGTAAGAAAATTCATTTTCTTTAATAACAACAAAAACCCCCAGATGTACAGTGGTCTTCAAATATTGTATTTCTGAGCCTGTTCTGATCCTCTGCCCTTCTGTTGGGGTGAATTTATCCTCAGACTTGTAACAAAATGGCAGTGGGAGTTCCAGCAATATATTTACTCATGATAATTGCTAGAAAAAGTACAGATTTTGTCTTTTTCCTCAATTAAAAATTTTTCCTGGAAGTTCCTCCTTCTTTCCCCTACCATAGCCAACTTTCTGATACATCTCATTGGCTGGAATTGGTGACTTGTCCAAGATGAGGATAATTGGCAGGGGATAAGGTACTATGACTGACTTAGAAAGTCAGATTTACTCCCTGGACTGCTCATGGGTTAGTTTCCCTCAAAGTCAAGGGAAGGAGGGGCCCATACCAGGCAGAACTCTGTTAGGAAGGAGATTGGATGGGATGGATACTATGTAAGTAGCCAATAATGTCTGTTATAAAAGTGGGCTTCCAGAGAAATTCCTATGACCATTGGTGATTAAACTATGTTTTCTTCAAATGAAAACATTCTCTTCATATCATAAACATTTCATCATATTGAAGCTAAGAGGAATCTTAGACATTGTCTAGCCCAAATTCTTTATTTGGGAACTGAGGCTAAGAGATGGAAGGTGACTTTCCAAAATCCCAGTTGATGGAAACTAGTAACAGCAAACATATGGACAATTTTCGTTCAATTATAAAGCAATGAATATTGCATTCACTATTCTAAAGTGATGCATCTCATCTCTTGATTTATGGAAGAGAGTGAGCCATTGTAAAATGAAGCTGAAGGATAGAACAAAGGGATTTCAGGAATAACCATTCCTCTGTGGTATAGACAGTGGGAGGAAGATATGAACGTGGACTGCTACCAGTGAAGCCAACTTTTTTTTTGTAAAAGATCAGAAGTTACCATTTTAGGTGCTGAGGGTCAGATGGTCTCTGCAACTACTCAACCCTGCCGTCAAAGTGCAAAAGTAGCCATAGACAATATGTGATAAATAGATGTGACTGTGTTTCAAGAAATATGTGTTTCCGTCAAAGTGCAAAAGTAACTGTAGACAATATGTGATAAATAGATGTGACTGTGTTTCAGTAAATATGGGTTTACAAAAATAACGCAGTGGGCAGGATTTAACCTGGAGTTTGTAGTTTGCTGACCTCTGGTTGCATGCTTCCAAAAGAGTGATCTTCTGGTTGTAATTCTAACACAAAAATACACAGATACTCCTCTAGGAACCAATCTACCTGAAAGTTAGTCTACTTGTAATGTACATTTCTCACTAAGCCTGGTATGAGACCATCTAATTAAATCATTCTGAATGAGGGCACAGTTTGCCTTAGAATTAATCTAAACAAATAATTAGGAAATTTCTAAAGTTGTTGCAAAAATTGATAACAGGAAATAATTTGCAAATTGCCTAAGCATTCATATTCTAGGAGACACAGGTCATCTATTTTTGGCTGGGAATGATGGGTGCATGTCCTGAAGCCTCAAGGAGAAGAACAGTAATTTATATGCAGGGACACTGCTTTTTAAAACTCTCATAAATAAGGGCAAAATATCTTTTTTTTTTTTTTTTTTTTTTTTTTTAGAGCAATCACTGAGATTACACTGAGTGTAACCATTTTCATTGAGCAGTTTTGACTTGTCAGATATAAACATGCATGACTTTATTTTTCCATTATTGAATTGTATCTGAGTTTCTTTAATGCTGGGAAGCTGACTCCTTTAATGACATTTTGGGTTGATTTCTTAATTTTTCAGTCACTTTAGAAATAGTCTCATTTCAGTTCTTTAAACTTTTCATGTTGTCTTTGTAACCTCAACCACATTTCATTTCAGGGCTTTCTACTTTTTCCCACTTCCCAACAAACCCAGCAAGAACTGCATTTCTGTTTGGAAACCAGGAGTGTGTCTGGGCTGTAGTTTACCCTTTTACAATCTCTATTTCCCATGCTGTTCCCTCTTGCATCAGGGTGTTGAGGTGCTGAAAGGAAAGAACAATCTTCTTATATAAGTGCAGGTGCAGAACTGGCTGTCCTCTATGCGGCATCTGGAATGACTTCCATAATGTGATCAATTTCAGATTGGAGGTAGCAAATTGACTTCTCCCACTTGTTGCCTGTGGCTTCATCTCTGCTATTTGTTCATCTATCAATCCCCTTGGAAGGACAAGCGACCACCTAGTGGCATTCTCAGGGATATCCTTTCTCCCTGACTCCCAGTCCCCAGTGTGGACAATCTACTTTCCAGCCTGTGGCTGCTGGATTCCTCTTGCCCAGCAAGGTGTTCTGCTCACTGGACATGTGATTAGGGTAGTTGTACAGGGCTTGTGCTAGGAGGGCCCCACATTGGGTGTTTAATTCTTGGAAGGTGCCACGCTGAACTTCTTAGTTTTATCCTTGGATTTTTGTTTTGGAAGTGAAGTCTGATGGGTAAATAAAACATGAACCAGGGCCTCAGAGCCTTGGCCCCTGCACAAACCCACATCCTGCTGCATCTTCCCTCTCCTGGACAGGTTCATGGTTGCCTTTTCCTTCTCCTTCTCCTTCATATCTCAGGCCCCAGGTTTCCCCCTCACTGTCCTTGTGAAACTGTTGCTGCTTTCTGCCTGGGGTATGACTAGGAGCGAGGGGAGAGGAGTGGAAATACTGTATGGAGACGGGAACATGGGTGTGGGGATGCTTGGGTCGGATGCATGCCCAGTTGTGTCCTGGGGCAGAACAAGGAGGCACTTGTCCCAGCCCTGGACTGACTAGTCCACAGTCCTTTTGGTGGGCAGTATGGCAGAGGCCTCTTACCCACCCCCAATCCGAGTACCAAGTACATACTGGCAAGAAGTTTGCAATGCCTTGGGACTTGCCTTTCCACCATAGGCTCGAGTGGTGAAACCATAGAAAGAAAGGGAAGATTGACTTCTCACCCTTGACCAGGACCCCTCATTTTCCTGTTTTGTACTGTGCTCAGCAAATTACAGAGACAGCTGCCAGTAGGTAGCCCTCTTGGGGAGTGTTGGCCAAACAGCTTAAACGACTTCGATGGTGAACTCTTCATCCACAGCAAGGCACATGTGTTGTTTCTACAACGGTAGTGCTGAAGCTGTCCCCTCCTACTGCCTTCCCCCACTTGGCTCACTATCTCTCTCCTGAACTCCCTCCACACTCCAGCTACTGAGTGTCTTGCCAACTTCCAACTGACCACCAGCCCTAGCTTAGTGCTGGGGTGCTTGAAAGACCCACCCATCTTGTAAAAGGGAGGACCGCGAGGCATTCACAAGCCTGTTCACCTTCTTAGGGGGGAGGTCATTGCCCTGTACCACGCTGACTTCTCCTCCAAGACCATCTCCTTTCTCTCAGTCCTCTTTCATTTTTTAATGACCACAGCTTGGAAAGTACTGCAGCCCTTTGGACTCTAAGGGAACCACAGCAACTCACATTAAGCATGGGCCCTTCTTTTAACTCTACCCTAGAGAATTTTGAGATTCTTTTTCTCAGCAGGCACGAACTCTGCTTTCATCTCTGCTCTGTTCAGTCACCTCTTGAGCAAGAAAACATTTCCATCTGAGCCTCTCCCTGTTTGTTAACAAGTGCTTACACCGTCCTTCAGTGTTAAACGAATTCATGGTAGGCTGCAGTTGACAGGCTGTTTCGCTGAAATGATAGTCTCACTGAGCAACTAAATTTCGATGCTGTATATGTTCTTGTAGTCAATTTCACCCTTCTTGGACAGCTGGAGAACTTCTTCCCCCTCTGTAGTATCTGGCTTAAATTTTTACACATTTTCTCTTAACATTTTTGTTTGTTTATTAAACTGAAAACAGCTATGATTTTTCTAAGCATTTAATGAACTTAAACTAAGCCTTGGCTTTCTTGAGGGCAAGACGGAAACAACACAAATCAGTCTATTTACTTTATGGAACATTTGTAAGAATTCAATGGGATGATGATTGTAAAACTTCTGAAAGTTTAAGAGTCCTCTAAGTTGGAGATACTCATTACCTGAATCAAAGTAAACACAAGCCTTAGACATCCATGACCTTCCTCTGGGCAGCAGTGATTTGATGACAGGGGAAAACAAAGCAAAGCACCCTAAACTACATCAGGCTCGGGGTTATACAGTGAAGCTTAATTAAAATGAGGCTTTTCTTGGTAAAATGACAGTCATCCAGGAGGGAGGAGTTGGTGAATATGGTGCTTCTGTGCTTTGTAGCTGTACATGAGGAAGGTATCATTCGTTATGAAGGGATGGGGCGTATTTAGGAATCTGAGGTAAATGTGCTTGAGAAAATAGAATTGAGAGTTTTTATGTTCTGAAAACTTTAGTGTGATTTAAATTTGGTACTTTTGAAGTTCAACTGGTGTTTCTGTTGGTATTTTGCTGCTTCGATCCTCTTGTTGCTTCTCTAAGGAATTCATTTGCAATTCCTTTTTCTCCAATTATTCTGCTATCCTAGTTAAAAAAAAAATTCTCATTCCACTGGACCTGCCCCCTACCCCCATCTCCACCTCCCCTGGCCAACATGTGCTTATATCTTTGGATGAAGGATGTCCTGCGATTGGATGGCTGCTGAGGCCTCAGCTGTCTGGAGTCTGGGACGGCAGATGATGATAGCACTGGGCTCGGTTGTAGGAACCCTGCTTCTCTGCTGTTGTTTACCAGCTTCAGATTCCATCTGGCCTTGCTGACAGGAACCTTGACACCATCTGCAAAACTTGTAATAAAGCAATTTTGATCTGAAGAAAAGGAAAATAGCATACTGAAGCCCATTTGGGAAATGTCACGTTTGGTGCTTCAAAAGGAAGGTATATTAACACATTGATATACCTTTATGCGTTTGGTGGGGCTCAGAAGAAGACACTTCTGTAAGAAGAACCTCTGAGTGTACTGACTCTGTTGTCTTCAGTCTGTGCTTGTCTGGTTGAAGTTCAGGAAACCCCAAAACGTGATTACTTCTCCAGTGTGAGTTGTGATGATGAATTGACATTAAGGTTGCGTTTCTGCATATTCAGTCCACCCCCTGCCACAGTACAATTTGAGTCGATATGTTTTGCTTGTGTATGTGACACATAACTCGTATAGTCATGCCCTTTTCCTATTACTTGAAGAATCCACTTGTGTGTGACGTATCTCTACAAACATTTGTAATCTTAGCCTAGGACAAAGGATAATAAAGTAACACAATTTATACACTAAGAGCTCTGCACTACTCTATTATACAAATATTAACCTGCTTACCTCTCATTACAACCCTGAGGATAAGTATTACTATTATATTAATTTTACAGGTGAGGAAACCAGCCCCCTGGATAAGGATACCCAGCTACTAAGTGGTAGGGCCAGGGTTTTAATTCAGGCTGTCTTGTTTTAAACAATAGGGATATGATTAGCCAGTCTACTAAATGAGATTACTATATAATTTGCGGATTAAATTTTTGTGTTTAGTTCACAGTTAAGACTATGTGCTGGGCATTCTCCATTTCCCACACCAGTAGATTCTCCTTGGTCTGTTTGGAGCTGGCTCACAGAGGTTTACCAGCTATGACTATATCTCTGGGCTTCTTGGCCTCTGATTTCCTGTTGTATTTGGCCAATGGGAGGCATGAGGAAGAGACGAGAGGCTGGGTATTTGTTGACTGTAGGCCACCTGCTGTCATCAGTGGCTACCATCTCATTGGGTGGCCCCAGCTATCTTCAGGTCTGGGAACTTACTGTCTATATCATTGTTCAGGCTGAGTAGGAATAAAACCTCTCAACCTGTGCAAGTCCTGGTACTTCATTGTCACTGGGGATTCCCTGAGCCCTGCTCATGCCTTGTAAATAGCCCCATTCATCAAAGTTTAACACTTTGACTATGTTGTATTTTTGCAGGAATTCTGACAGACACAGGCGTCCTGTGAGTTCATCTATTGTCTTATACTTGAGGCCCTAGTAGCCAAAAACACTTGATATTTTTAGAATGGTTTAGTAAAACATAAATGAGGGGGGAAAAGTCAACTTGGGGCAGGGCCAGGCAGGACCCATCAACTTGACTTAGAATAGACAATAACAACCCCATAATTGCATAAAGTCTTATTCTTTTCCTGGTGCTTTAAGGTGTGTATGTTAAAAACTGTAGCTGACATTTATAAGTACCGTGTTCCATGTCCCCTGCTAAGGACTTTATATAAACAGTTTCATTTAATCCTCAGAACAATCCTAGGAGGGAAGAACCTTTATTTTCAGGTTGCAGATGATACAATGGAGATTTAGAGAGGTTAAACAACCTGTTCGTGGGTGTACCGTTAATAAGCTGATCATGTGGTATACACACTCAAGCAGCTAATTTCAGAGTCCATGCTTTTAAGCAATATACTTATGCCTCCTGCATCTGATTGTTTTTAAATCAAATTGGGAAGTAGGTCAGAGAGGTGTAATTTTCTTCTCTTTATTACAGTTGAATACACTGAGGCACAGTGGGTTGAAGTGACTTAAGATCACCGAACAAATTAATCTATGCTTTATAAATGGCAGAATTGGCAATTAACTGGAAATTTTTGTGAAAATCAAGTAGTCTCTGAGTAAGCTTTGGCCTGCGCAAACAGCAATGGATATGGGTTTAAATCCTGATGGAAGCTTCCTAGCTACCTGATCTTGAATAACTCAGCCTCTGGCCTTTGTTTTTTCACTTACAAAATGGGAGAAATAATTCTTCCTTCAGTGTATGTAAGGATGGTATAAAATAATTACATAAAAATGTTTATCGCTGTTAGGTTTTAAAAAAATGTCCACACAAACCGTCAAAGGATAGAACTATGAACTGAGGTATAGACACAGAAGCAAAAGATGTTCGGTACTTTAAAAAAAATTGTGGGTACATAGTAGATATGTTTTATAGGATACATGAGATATTTTGATACAGGCATGTAACACATAATCTGATCATGGTAAATAGGTCATCCATCACCCCAAGCATTTATCCTTTGTATTACAAACAATCCAATTATACCCTCTTAGTTATTTTAAAATGTACAATTAAATTGACTCTAGTTACTCTGTTGTACTATCATAATAGATCTTATTCTACTTTTTTGTAACCCTTAGTTATCCCCACTACCCTTCCCAGCCTCTGAATAATCATCATTCTACTCTCTATCTCCATAAGTTGTATTCTTTTAATTTGATACTTCTGACAGTCCTTACCTGGTATGAGGAGGTGAGTCCCACAGAGGCGTAAGAACTTGCAGGGAGGTCTGCTGTGGGTAAGCAAAACTCCATCCCTTCCTCAGCATCATGTACTGAATGACTGCTCTATGTTAAAAAAGAACTTGGATTTTATATCAATGTGAGGGTCGGATTTTCATGTCCTTTATTATAGCAAAGCTAATTCTAACAGTAGGTAGCCAGGGTATACCTGGAGTTAGATTTTTAAGTAGAACATTAGATATGTTTATGTGAAGACAATGATTTTACAAACAGAACAACTTTCTGTTATAGTGAGGCCTTGGTGTGCAGTATATTCCCTTACAAGTGGTTTTAGGGCCTATTCTACAGTGAATCTCAAATGTGAGAGCTTTCTTAATCATCCCAGCAGGAAATAATTTCTTACCCTTCTGAACCGTGGCAGAACTTATCGTCTGTAGCACTTCTCTGAATGTAGTATGTATGGCTTAAATCATTGTGTGTGCTTTTTTCTTCTAAATTGAGAGCTTATATATTTTTAAAAAGCACTATACCTTTGCCTACTATACATAACATGCGTTAAGAATGAATTGAGTGAGTTTTTTTGATTTATGTTATGCCTTGGGGCTTCTGTAATTCTTTTAAAACATTGAATATATGCCAGGTCCTGAGCTGGGCAATAGGGATACAGAGATGTGACCCATGTATACTTGTATCTGAAGCACAGATTGTATCTGATATCAATTTTAATGATATATTAACTCCCATAAGAGGCTATGTGCAAGGTATGTTCTTTGACAGTAACATTGAAAGCAAATGTGCTCAAACAACTTTAAGAAATGACCTATACATGTTTTTTTTCCTTGTTAAGAACCAGAATAAATGAAGGATCCCATTGCTGAATGCCTGGGGAATGAGATAGTTTGGTCACTGGAATTTTGTGATCAATTGAGAGTTAACCTGCATGACATCTGTAGTTGTGAAAACGCAACATAAACATTGTCATCACTAAAAATATTCTAAAGCTCCACAAGATGGGGCTATGTCCCTAGGGAAGCAGGACTTTCAAATCAAACTTTAATGAAATTTAAATACACTACATTCTTCTAATCATGATGTTTTCCCTTTAGGGAAGAACATGTCTGGAACATACTAGTCACTCAATACGTACTCATTGAATAAATGTCAATGGAAGAGTTGGTTTTATGGTTTCAGTTGAAAATAGAGTGCACCAGACATTCACTCAGATTACAAGAACTGAAACTTCCAAGATAGGATTTAGCACATTTTTAAAATACAATGTTTATCTTGTTTTCAGAGAAGCAAAAAATGAAAAATAAAATAACAGGAGGCTTAGTAACCAAGCCAAGGGTTTCCTCAAGTGAATTTTGTAAACCTCAGATGAGGTGATATGTCTTGCAATTGCCTTTGCTTGATGGTAGTCTTTAATTTTACAAGTTAAAAATACATACTTATTGTAAAAAATAGACCACACGTGTATATAAAATAAAACTTAGTCCTCCTTTATCTCCTACCCCGGTACAGGTACAGCCCACCCAGTTAACAGTATCTTCCAGTTCTTTTGCTATGCATTTAATAACTTTTTTTTTATAGCGAGAGACTGAATATACAATGGACAGTGACCAGACCATATTAAAAACAGAACACCCACCTACAATCTTCAGCAACGAGCTCAGGAAACCAACCCTATTATTGACATTAGTCAGCCCAGGAAGCCAGCCTGCTTTCTGTTTCAGACTTACAGAAAGTCAGATGCTAACTCTAGCAACAGGTCTGGAAAGCCAAACAAAGTACTCTAAATGTCAGCCCAGGACAATCCAGATTTGATTGATAATTGACAGCTTTCTCAATTTCCGTCCCTAATTCCAACTGAGGACTAAACTAGAGAAAGCCAAATACGCAAAATTAAACAATACTATGGGATTCCCTAAGTCTAGTTGGCCTACCTACAGCTTCCCCATGCCAACAGCCTGCCATCAGGGCATAGCTGAAGCCTTCCTTTCTTCAACTATAAAGCTTTCCTACTCCTCTGCTTTGACTTTTGAGTTTCTGCCAAACACAAGTGATAGTGACTAGGGCCTTTGCTATAGCAACCTCAGAATCAATAGCCTTTGCTTCACTCATTTGATTAGCCTTCATTTCCACAGTAGATATAGACTAATTCAACAACATGGATTTGCGCGGATGTTGTTTGAGGGACTGGGGAAGCAGACAATTACTGCCCACGTGATGCTATGTGTTAGTGGAAGGAAAAGTAAATATGTTTATAAAGTGTTAGGGCTATAGGTTCTGAAGAAAAATAGAGCAGAGTCCAAGAACAGAGGGTGATTAGAAGGTGCTATCTAAAAAGGGTAGACTGAAAAGTCCTCTTTAGGAGGTGACACATGAGCAGAGTTCTGGATAAATGGTGGGAGGAAGCCACAGGGCTGCAGGGGAGGCCCTGTAGTTTGAGGGAGCACAAGACTCGGCATTGGGAGAGAGAAAACTTGTTTCCTTCTGGAAAAGGCACAAAGGCTAGAGTTACTGAAACAGATTAAGCCAAGGCAGAGTTTGTAAAGCTGCTGATTGTGGCACACAGTACCATGTGCATTTTATTTCATAACATGATATACAGCACACCTGTGTTCAACCCAGCTGTTAAAGGTTGAACAGTGTCCCCCCAAAAATTCATGTTGCAATCTTAACCCCACGTGCCTCAGAATGTGACCTTATATGAGAATAGAATTGTTGTAGATGCTGTCAGGTAAGATGACGTCATACTGGAGTGTGGTGGCTCCTCAATAAAAAATGCTTAGTTTCCTTAGGGACACAAGAACAAAAGGCTGTTACGACAGGGGCAGAGACTGAGATGCTGCATCTGCAAGATAAAGAGTGCCAGGGATTTCCAGGAACCAACCAGAGGTAGGAAGAGGTAAGGAAGGAGTCTATCCAGGGTTTCTGAGGAAGCATGACTCTAATAACACATTGATTTTTGATTTCTGGCCCTCAGAATTGTGAGACAATAAAGTTTTGTTTTAAGCTACACAACTTGTGATATTTTGTTACAGCAACCCTAGGATGCAACATATAACACACTGAATGACAAGTGACATTAAACCTACTTATCTTTACTACCTGTAGTTTACTGACAGTTCTATGCCATGACATTGCATGTTGGCCAGGACCCTAGTGGTTTTCTGCCTGCTTCTCCCACTCCACAATGCTCTGTGTTCCGTAATGGAAAGACACTAAGCAAATGGAGAGTGGAGGGGAAAAAGGCCAGGAAAACAGCCAGGATCTAGGTCACATAGGCCGTGGGAAGAACTTGGTAGTGTTTTAGCTAAGGTTGCTGGGAAAGCCATTGATAGATTTTGTTTTCTTCCTTTTTTGAGTGTATGAGACATGATCTGATTTATCTTTGAAAAGGATCATGCTGATTCAGGTATCTGGGAAGTAAATTTGGGAGAGAAGAGTAGACTCAGAACAGTCAGGCACAGACTGCAGTAATCCAGCCACAAGATGCTGGTGGCTTGAACTACTTTAAATAGATGCACAGGCACATGGGTATGTCTCACCTTATATGAAACCTGGGTGTTGCTTTTCTTTCAAAGTTGCCTTTCTTTACCTCTGAGACAATTAGGAAGGTGGATTTTACTTATTTTACTGTCTATTCAATTTCCCATCAACAAGAGACTTCAGAAATTTTACCTGAAATGTTAATACTGCTTTTCTATCCCTTCCTCCACCTTCATTGAATCCTAGAAAAATGGAGTGTAACATATTGTCTGTCTCTTGACCGTCTTGTCCTGTTGCTAGTTTTCACTGTACCAACACTCTTGTGTATCTCTGGACTGAAAAGGATGTAGCTACATGTTTTTACTCAAGAATTAGGCATTCTTGTGAGAATATCATAGGTTGAGAGGCTGAAACATTAGGAAAGTCTAGATTTCCCTAGAGTCACACAAGGAGAGTCCTGTAGTTCTTTGAGCTTCAGTAGGAAAGTGCCATTCATGCATGCTTATTCCAGTCGTATTCTGCTCTCCTTCTTCATGTTCTGTACCCATACATAAAATGTTCATTAAGCTCTTCTGTCCAGCAAACCAAACCTTCTCTTAGGAATAACTCTCTTACATGTGAGTTGATTTAGATGCTTTATTTTAATTTCCAAACAATTCTGGTAGGCGTCATCTGTGAGTAGCAGCACTCCTGGGTCTGTGAAGGCATGGACTCTAGTCTGAAAGTGAATCCACTAATCCTCTAATTATATAGTTCAGTCTTTCCTTTAAGAAGAGTGGAGAGTCTGTAGTTCTCTTACTAGTGAGAAACAGGAAAGTAGCTTGAAACTTAAAGCTAGGTTTAATATTCTTCTTTTTAACATAAACAATTTCATGAAACATCAACATCCCACAAGACCATTCTGACTGTGATGGATGGAGACAAAAATAAAACCATTAAACACAGACAAAACATACTCCCAGTGCCACAGAAGACCAGACACTTCCCTATCCTGGAAGACATGAGTGACTATGCTTCTTTACCAATTACAGCTTTAGCTTTTCTCTACTCTGTCCTTTTCCTAGATAGGATTTTTTTTAATACTGTTCAAACATGGATAGTTCCATGTTTGAACAGTATTAAAAAAAATCCTATCTCTGCTACCTGCCAGCATCCAGTCTGGGGTGGAGGCACGTCCTTTGAATCTTCCACAAGCCTAAGTCCTAAGATCTTTCCTAATACCCTCTTATTGAGATGCCTTGTGGTTTTCTACCTATCTTCCTTGTTTCAACAAGAACCCAGCTCGTTCAATTATAAGTGTGTTCCTGGTAGTCTCACTGGAGAACGTTGATACTAGGCTGTGTTTTGAAATAAACTCACTTGGCAGATAACAAATCATTTCCTTAACATAAGTCATCTATGTCACTAATGAAAAATACTTATGTTGCCTCCAGTGTTTTGCTATAAAAAACATTGTTCTGATTTTTGTTCCTCAACAAAGAAAAGTAATGGGGGAATATGTCCACCTACCCACCTATAACAACTATAAAGAGCCAGACAAAATATAGTAAAGAATGGCATTCGAGACACTGGACACAAGGCAACAAAGGCCTGTGATCCCTGAAGGATGGGAAACAAGAGGTGAACTCTACGATTGCCAACAGCTTATGGTTTGAGGGAAAATTTCGAGGCCTTAGTAAAGGAATGGGGAAGCCAGGCAAGACTGACTGTCTCCCAAACTGTTGTCGCAAGCCTGGGGAAACCAATGTGGCTGGAGTTCACAGGGTAGAATATGAGAGATGGGAGAGAAAAGGGTAGATGGCCGAGATGCTCAGAGTTTTCCATTGAATACTGATCAGTGCACACTTGGGAGGAGACCTACCGAGACATGAAGAGAACCACAGATGAGTATTAGGGGAAATAGTGCCTAGGGTTTACATTAGATGGCAAAAGTGCCTGTTTGTTATTTTCTCAGTAGTGGGAAAATATTAACCCCAGATTAAATGCAGGTCTTATCCTCACAAATAAGATTTACAAATAAGACCTAAAAGGATCAGACTCTTCCCGTAATGTAACAATGTTAAGAACAATTTTTAAGAACACTTACAGGATGAGAAAAATATCTAGTATTAATTAAGGTAGAATTCACAATGTCTGGCATCCAATCAAATTCTAGGCAGGCCGGGGAAAATACAACTCATGATTAAGAAAAAAATCAGTCTAATGAAACTGAATTACAAATAACAAAAATGATAGAATTAGTAGGCAGAGACATTAAAAAGAGGTATGACAGAGTTCCATGTGTTCAAGAAGCAAAAGGAAATACTGAATGTTAAGTAGAGACATGGGAGATACAAAAAAGACCAAAATAAAACTCAGAGATGAAAACTACAATATCTGAGATAAAAAAATTTACTACCTTCCATGAAAACCTATAGCTATCATAATATTTAATGGTGAAGGACTAAATGCTTTCTCTCTAACATCAGGTACAAGGCAAAGGTGTTCACTCTCATCTTACTGTACTGGAGGTTCGAGCTAGTTGAAATAATACAAGGAAAAGAAATAAAATGGATTCAGTTTGGAAATAGGTAAAGTTGTCTTTTTTCTGACTGACATGATTATCTAAGCATGCCTTATGGAGTCAAAAAGCTTCTGGAACTAATCAGGGAGTGTAGCCATGTCTGTAGAATGTAAGATCAACATAGAAAATTATTGTGTTTTTATATATTAGAAATAAAGAATGGAAAAATTGATCTTACAAAACAATGCTACTTATAACAGTTTCAAAACTGAAATTCTTGGGCATAAATTTGACACAGTATCTGTAAGACTTGTACATTGTAAAGTATAAAACATTGTTCAGTGAAATTAAAGACAACCTAAAATAAATGGAGAGAGATGTTCATGGGTTGAATAACTCAATATTTTTAAGGTGTAGATTTTTTCCAAATTGATCAACAGATTCAACGCTGTCCTAATAAAAATAGCAGGCACTTTAAAAAAGAAGTTAATTTTAAAATTAATGTGGGAATGAAGAACCTAGAGTAGGCAAGATAATTTTGAAAAAGAACAAAGTTTGAAGACATGTACCATCTAACTTCAAAGCAGTATGGCATTGATCTCAATAATGAGAAATAGATCAATGTAACAGAAGAGAGTCCAGCCACAGACCCATACACTTGTGGTCAATTAATTTTCAGCAGTAATATTCATATGTAAAAATTATAGTAGATACAAAAGTTAACTTTAAATATATCATAGACTAGAAAACAAAACCTGAAACAGTAAAATATCTAGAAGAAATTCTAAAAGGCTTCGTGATCTCAAGGTTAGGGAAACAGATATGACGCCCAAAGCACAATCCATAAAATAACTTTAGTAAATTAGATTTCATCAAAATTAAGAGCAGCTGCTGTTGGGAAAAATGAAACTCCAATTTATAGATTGAAAGAAAATACAGGAAATTATATAACTGGAAAAAAATAAAGGAAAATATATAAATATAATTGAAAGAAATTATAGGAAAATATATATTTGAAATTATACATCTAATAAAAAAAGTAGTATCTTGAATGTATATAAAAAACTCGCAAAACTTAGAAAACAAACTATCCAGTTAAAAATGGATAAAAAGTTTAAACAGACATTTCAGCAAATAATACAAGTGGATGAGAGCTAAGCCCAGGAAAATTTGCTTAATATATATAACTAGGAAAATGCAAAGTCAAACCACGTTGTGCTACCACCACATACATATTAGAATGTCTTTTTAAAAAAACTTCATAATACTGAGTATTTGTGAGATGTAGAGTAACTGAAACAATTTTGCCTTGCTGATATGAAAATAAAAGGTACAGCTCCTTTGGAGAAAGCATTTTGGAACTTTCAAACATATGTCCACCCTATGACCCAGCCATTCCTTAAGTAGATATTTCCCTAAGAGTAACAAAAGTGTGAGTCTATAAAAGGTTTTAGATGTATGTTAACAGCAGCTTAACTTGCAATAACTAAAATCTGGAAGTGACCCAAGTGTCTAAATCAATAGGTGAATAGATAAAGACATTATGGGACTGGGTGGAGTGGTTCACAACTATAATTACAACACTTTGGGAGGCTGAGGAGAAGTTCAAGACCAGCCTAGGCAACATAGCTAGACCCCATCTCTATAAAAAATTTAAAAATTAGCTGGGTGTGGTGGTGTACACCCATACGCCTAGCTACTCAGGAGGCTGATGTGGGAGGATCGCTTCAGCCCCGGAGGTCTGGGATGCAGTGAGCCATAGTTGTGCCACTGTTCTTGGGTCTGAGTAACAGAGCAATACCCTGTCTCTTAAGACATTGTGATATATGTGGATAATGGAATATTACTCTGTAAAAAGGAATGAAGCATTGACCTACATGATAGCTGGATGAATCTCAAAATAATTATGCTGAGTGTTGTAAAACAGAGTGTATATATAACAGGATGCCGTTTATGTAAAACTCTGAAAACGCAAATTAGTCTGAAGTGATAGTAGATTGGTTGGTTGGGGAGGAAGGAGTGTTAGGAGGAGGATTCTTTTGGAGGTGATGGATATATTCATTATCTTCATTGTAGTGATTATTTCAGAGGAATAGACTGTTAAAATTTGCCAAGTTGTATGGTTTAAACATATGTTGCTGATGGTATGCCAATTCTTTAATAAACCTATTAAAATAATGTTGCAACCAAAATATGTCTGTGGTTTGCTCTAAAATATTTCTTGGTGTAGACAGCAAATAGGTGGGACTAAACCAGAAATTGGCCATTAGTTCATAATGGCTGAGAGGTGAATACATGAATGTTCATTACCCTATTCTATCCACTTTTATATTTGAAATATTGCAAAGCAAAATATAATTATTCATATATACCTTTGTGCCTCTTTGCATGCCTTTTATATAGAATAGGGTACTAAAAATGGAATATTAGATATAAGAGCTTACATTTTATTTTGGTGGACATTATTAAGCTGTGGTTTTTAAAAATGGATTATTAGATGCAAGAGCTTACATACTTTTTATTTTGGTGGCTGTTAAGCTGTGGTTTTAAAAGTTTCTTTTGGGCTCCTTTGAGAAATATTTTCTCTGGATTTATGGTTTTCTAGTTTTTTAGTTGGTTTAAAACTGAAATTAAAGGAAATTTAATGCTGGAAAGCCATGGCATTTCAAGTTAATGCCCTAAATATCTGCAATAAACCAAAATAGTTAAAAAAGCATTCTGAAACTTTTTATCTTCATTGTCTTTATGCAGACAGCTTTGGAAGGCATTATTTATGTCTTTTGTTCCCTCTTCCATTTCTGCTATTAAAAATGCCACCTTTTTGAAAAACTTGATTATTCAAATTTTGTTAGTGTTCAATTGTGTGTTTAAATGGCACTTAACATGTATTGACTAGTTACTGCTCTAAGCTCCATATGTGGATATATTTAATCTCTGAAAATTGGAGCGATTTCTTTTACCACTAATGAAACAGAAGCATCTAGAAATGAGCTTGCCCAAAGTTACACAGCCAGAAGTTACAAATGGAATGCAAACCCGGGGGTCTGGCCCTAAACTCTATTGGTCTTTAATTCAGTACTTAATTCTCAGTAAGTTAAACCAAAGATATAAAACTCTTGAATTGACTCTTCACATTTTGTTACTGTGTGTAGGTAGTATATTTTCTGTAGCTAAACAATTTTTCACCAAGTTTTATAGACAAGATTGTTAAGAAAAGAATGTTACTTTTCTGTGGTTTTATGATGATGCTACCAGTAAAATGGAACAGTAACTTGCTTTGGATCCAAGTTATTTTTAGATAGAGGAGTTTGTCAGGGCAATACTTTTTTTGAATTAGGAAAAGGGAACCTCTCTGGGTAGATGAATTAGAAAAAGAACTTCTGAAAGTGTATACAGCCTGATGGACACATGGCTTGCTGTCTTTGTGGGTCTCTGTCCAAGGAAGAATGACAGAGATGAGGCCTTTTGCTAGAATACAACCCCTGGACAGGATAACACATTGATTGGAAGAGTGCTGGCTTGATTTTAGTTTCCTCTGCTCCTCTTGGCTCAGAGCTTTTGTGTAAGGTACACAGTGAACAACTATTAGACTCCTCCCAGAATCTTATCACAAACTTTCTAGCTAAACTATTTTTTTTTAATATAGAGATGGAGTTTCACCATGTTGCCCAGGCTGGTCTCAAGTTTGTAGCCTCAAGCCATACTCCTGCCTTGGCCTCTGATATGATTTGGCTCTGTGTCCACACCTAAATCTTACATAGAATTGTAATCCCTACATGTGGAGGGAGATGATTTGATCATGGGGGCAGATTTCCCCTACACTGTTCTTGTGATGAGAGTTCTTATGAGATCTAATGGTTTAAAGTTTGGCACCTCCCCCACCTTGTGCATTCTCTCCTGACACCATGTAAGACGTGCCTTGCTTCCCCTTCTCTTTCCACCATGATTGTAAGTTTCCTGAGGCCTTCCCAGCCATGTGTAACTGTGAGTAAGTTAAACCTCCTTTCTGAAGTTACTAGGTCTCATGTAGTTCTTTATAGCAGTGTGAACATGGACTAATACCCTCTCTCAAAGTGCTGGGATTACAGGCATGAGCCACTGTGCCTGGCCTAAAACAATTTTAATTGTAACAGTGATAGAAATGCTAGTTGTTTATCAATGAACAATTGTCTCTTTGTATTGACAGAGCCTCCAATTGCTGGTCAGACACACAGACACTCAGAATGAGGACCCATGCATCCCTTGTAGCTAGGTGTGGCCATGTATAGAATTGTTTGTGACAGCTTTGAAGAAAATATCTTAAAGGATAGCTGGTGCATGTCTTTGACCCTTCTTCCCCCATATTCCTTGATTCTGCTGCTGGCAACATTGATGAGGCTGAATCACTAGCTTGTACTACGAGGATAAGAGCCATATCCTAATGATAAACAGCAGAAAACTGGATGTCTTCTGGTGTCTGATGTTAAGCCACCATATAAGCCCTGTGTTCCCTGCATTTTATGCAGCAAAGACAAGGTTATTTGTTTAAATTGCTTTTTTTATATTAATATTTACATAACAATTTATGTTTTTCAAAGAGCATTGATGTCAGTTAATTTTTAAAATTTTTATTAATTGTGGTTACATAGGTGTATATATGGGGTACATGAGATACTTTGATACAGGCACACAATGTGTAATGATCACATCAGGGTAAATGGGGTATCCATCACCTCAAGAATTTACCATTTCTTTGAGTTATGAACATTCCAATTATACTTTGAATTACTTAAAAATGTACAGTAAATTATTGTTGACAGTAGTTAGCCTATTGTGATATCAAATACTAGCTCTTATTCATTCTAATTGTATTTTTGTACTAATTAACCATCCCCACTTCCCTTCCCTCTTCTCCACCAGCCACTACCTTTCCTAGCCTCTGTTAATGAACATTCTACTTTCTATCTCCATAAATTGAATTGTTTTAATTTTTAGTTCTCACAAATCAATGAGAACACATGAAATTTGTCATTCTATGCTTACTTTTTTCACTTAACATACTGTCCAGTTCCATCCATGTTGTTGCAAATGATAGAATCTTATTTTTTTTAATGGCTAAATAGTATTCAATTGTGTATATGTACCACATTTTCTTTATCCATTCATCTAATGATGGACGCTTAGGCTGCCTCCAAATCTTGGCTACTGTAATATACTATAATACACATGGGAATGCATATATCTCATTGATACACCAATTTCCTTTTGAGTATATACTTCGCAATGGGATCACATGGTAGTTCTAGTTTTAGATATTTGAGGAAACTTCATAGTGGGTATAGCAGTTTACATTCCCACCAACAGCGAATGAGTGTTCCCTTTTTTCCACTTTCTTGCCAGCTTTCATTATAGTCTGACATTTGGATAAAAGCCATTTTAACCGGAGTGAGATGATACCTTATTGTAGTTTTGATTTGCATTTGTCCGATCAATGATGTGGGGACATCTTTTCATATGCCTATTTGCCATTTGTATGTCTTCTTTTGAGAAATATTTATTCAGATCTTTTGCCCATTTAAAATTGCATTTAGATTTTTTTCCTATTTGAACTGCTTATATATTTTGAATATTAATCCCTTGTCTGATACAGTTTACAAATATTTCCTCCTATTCTGGATTGTCTTTTCACTGTGATTGTTTCCTTTGCTGTGCAGAAGCTCTTTAACTTGTTGTGATCCAATTTGTCCATTCTTGCTTTGGTTGCCTGTGCCCTCAGGGCATTACTCAAGAAATTTTTGCCTAGAACAATGTCCTGGATTATTTCCCCCATTTTTTCTTTAATTAATCTTACAGTTGGAGGTGTCCATTTTAAGTGTCCAGTCCATTTAGGTGTACAGTCCATATTGGATTGATTTTTGTATATGATGAAAGATGATAGTCTGCTTTCATTCTTCCACATATGGATATCCAGTTTTTTCTGCACCATTTATTGAAGAGACTGCCTTGCTCAGATGTATGTTCTTGGCAGCTTTAAAAATGAGTTCACTGTAGATGTATGGATATATCTCTGGGTTATCTCTTCTGTTCTATTGGTCTATGGTGTTTGTTTATTTATTATTTTTTTAATTTATTTTTTGTGCCAGTGCTATGTTGTTGTTTTGGTTACTGTAGCTCTGTAGTATAATTTAAAGTCAGGTAATATGATACTTTCAGTTTTGAAATCTCAGAATGGTTTTGGCTACTCTGGGTCATTTGTGCTTCCACTTAAATTTTAGGATTATTTTTTCTATTTCTGTGCAGAATGTCATCTGGTACCTTGATAGAGATTGCATTGAACCTATAGATTGCTTTGGGTAGTATGAACATTTAAAAAAAGATTGTTTCTTGCAATCCCTGAACATGGAATATATTTCTTTTTTTGTCATTTTTAATTTCTTCAGTGTTTTATCATTTTCATTGTTGAAATCTTTTACTTTTTAGGTTAAGTTTATGCCTAGGTATCTTATTTTATTTGTAGCTATTATAAATAAGATTACTTTCTTAATTTTTTCTTCAGATTGTTCACCATTGGCATATAGAAATAATATTACCAATTTTTATATGTTGTATGTTGATTTTTGTATCCTGCAGCATTACTGAATTTATCAGTTCTAATAGTTTTTCGGTGGAGTCTACATTTTCCAAATACAAGATCCTATCATCTGCAAACAAGGATAATTGACTTCTTCCTTTCCAGTTTGGATGCCCTTTATTTCTTTTTCTTGTCTGATTGCTCTAGCTGGGACTTCTAGCACTATGTTGAATAACAGTGGTGAAAGTAGGCATCCTTGTTTTGTTATAGATCTTAGAGGAAAACTTTCTGTTTTTCCCCAGTCAGTGTGATACCAGATATGGGTCTATTGTTTATGGCTCTTAGTGTGCGGAGGTATATTCCTCTTTTTTGAGGGTTATTTTAAAGGGATGTTGGATTTTATCAAATGCTTTTTCAACATCATTGGAATGATCATACAGCTTTTTTTTCTTCATTCTGTTGATATAATGTGTCACATTGATTTTTTTTTTCCATTGGTTGAACCACCCTTGCATCCAAGGGATAAATCCAACTTTGTCATGATGAATGAACTTTTAAAAGTGTTGTTGAATTCAGTTTGCTAGTATTTTGAGAATGTTTGCTTCAATGTTCATCAGGGAAGCTGGCCTGTGGGTGGTGTCTTTTTTTTTTTGTAATGTGTCTTTTCTGGTTTTTGCATTAGGGTAAAACTGATTTTGTAGAATAAGATTGGGAATATTCCCTCCTCTTCTATTTTGTAGAATAGTTTGAGTAGGATGGGTATTAGTTCTTGAAATGTTTGATAAAATCCAGCAGAGAAGACATTAGGTTTTAGCTTTTTCTTTGCTGGGAGATTTTATTAAATTTTAGATCTATTACTTGTTAGTGGACTATTCAGGTTTTGAATTTCTTCATGGCTCATCTTTTTAGGTTGTATGTATCTAGGAATTTATTAATTTCTTCTAGGTTTTCTAATTTATTGACATATAATTGCTCATAGTAGTTCTAATGATCCTTTTAATTGCTGCAGTGTCAGTTGCAATGTCTCCTTTTTCATCTCTGATTCAATTTATTTGGGTCTTCTCTTTTTCTTAGTCTGGCTAAAGATTTGTTGATTTTGTCTTTTCAAAAACAAGCTTGCTTGTTGTATTTTTTGTTTCAATTTTATTTTTTTTCTTTTATTTCAGTAGAAGCTTTTGCTGTTCTATAAGATGTGTCATTGGGTTGTTCAAAATTTTTCTACCTTTTTGTTGTAGGCACTTACTGCTATAAACTTCTTAGTACTACTTTTGCTGTATTCCATGGGTTTTGGTATGCTGTGTTCCCATTTTCAATTGTTTGAAGAAATTTTAAATTTTCTGGAATTTCTTTATTGACCTGTTCATTCAGGAGCATGTTGTTTAATTTCCATGTGTTTGTTTAGTTTCCAAAGTTTCTCTTGTTGCTGGTTTCTTTTATTCCATTGTGGTAAGAAGAGATACTTAAGATAATTTCAGGGTTTTTCTTTGAAGTTTTTGAGACTTGTTTTGTGGCCGAAAGTATGATCTATCTTTGAGAATGATCCATGTGCTGGGGAGAAAAAAGTGTATTCTACAGCCATTGAAGAGATGTTCTGTATATATGTTCTGTATATATATGTGTGTGTGTGTGTGTGTGTGTGTGTATATATATATAAAACATATAATTTATATATATTTATATAAAACATATATAACATATATGTGTGTGTGTGTGTATGTGTGTGTGGTCCATTTTGTCTATAGTGAAGATAAATTTCAATATTTCCTTGTTGGTTTTGTGTCTGGAAGATCTGTCCAATGCTGAAATTGAGGTGTTAATCTCCAACTATTTTGTATTTACCTCTATCCCTCTCTTTAGCTTTAATAATTGCTATACATATCTGGGTGCTTCAGTGTTGGGTGAGTATATATTTAAAATCTTTATATCCTCTTGCTGAATTGACCCCTATATCATTAATGACATTCTTTGTGTCTTTTTACAGGTTTTTGTTTTAAAATCTATTTTGTTTGATACAAGTATGGCTACTCCTGCTATCTTTGGTTTCCATTTGCACAGAGTATCTTTTTCCATTCCTTTATTTTCAATCTATGTATGTCTTTATAGGTGAAGTATGTTTTTATAGGCAACAGGTCATTGGGTTTTATTTTAATCCATTGAGCTATTCCATTGTCTTTTGGGGTAGCTGAATGGATTAAAAAAATCCAGACCCAGTGATCTGTTGCTAGTCCATTTAACATTCTATGTTATTATTTATAAATACTTACTCTTGCCATTTGTTGTTTTGTTTTCTGGTGGTTATTTTCTCTTCCTTTTTTCCTTCCCAGCTTTTTGTAAAGGTAATTTTTCTCTGGTATGTTTTCAATTTATATTTATTTTTTGTGTATCTGTATGTGTTTTCATTTGAAGTTACTATGAGGCTTGCAAATAATGTAACCCATGATTTTAAACTGGTGACAACACTGATTGCAAAAACTAACAAACTAGGAAAGAGAAAACTATTACAAACTTTACACTGTGACTTTAGCCCTCTGCTTTTTTGTTATTTCTGTCTTACTATACTGTCTATGTTTTAAAGTTGTAGTTATCTTTGACTTGTTCATCTTTTAGTCTTCCTATTCCAGATACGAGTAGTTTACACATCACAATTATAGTGCTTTAATATTCTGTATTTGTGTACTTACTATTACCAGTGAATTTTGCACCTTCACATGCTGTCTTGTTGCTCATTAATGTCCTTTTCCTTCAGATTGAAGAACTCCCTTTAGCATTTCTTGTAGGACAGATCTGGCCTTGATGAAATCCTTCAGTTTTTGTTTGCAAAAGCTATTATTTTTCTTGCACGTTTGAAGGATATTTTTGTTGGATATGCTATTCTAGAATAAAAGTATTTTTCCTTCAGCACGTCAAATATGTCTTGCCACTCTTCACTGGTCTGTAATGTTTGCAGTGAGAAGTCTGCTGCCAGATGTGTTGGAACTCCTTTATATATTTCTTTTCTCTTTTTGCTTTTAGGATCCTTTCTTTATCCTTACCTTTGGGAATTTGATTATTAAATGTCATATGGGTTCTATCTGCTTGGTGCTCTGTAACCTTTTTATACTTGAATATTGATATCTTTCTCTTGGTTTAGAAAGTTCTGTTATTTCTTAGAATAAATTTTCTGCACCTATCTTTCTCTACTTTCCCTTAAGGCCAGTAACTCTTAGGTTTGCCCTTTCGAAGCTATTTTATAGATCTCGTAAGTGTGTTCATTTTTAAAAATTGTTTTTGTCTCTTCCAATTGTATTTTCAAATAGTCTTCAAGCTCATTAATTATTTCTTCTGCTTGAACAATTCTGCTTTAGAAAGACTGATACGTTCTTCAGTATGTCAACTGAAGTTTTCAGCTCCAGAATTTCTGCTTGATTTAAAAACAATTTAATCTGTTAATCTGATAAGATTCAGAATTCTTTTACTGTGTTATTTTGAATTCCTTTGCGTTCCCTTAACACAGCTATTTTGAATTCTCAGTCTGAAACGTCACCTATCTGTGTCACTCCAAGATTGGTCCTTGGTGTCTTATTCAGCTTATTTGGTAAGGTCACATTTTTCTGGATGGTTCATGTTGCTTGTGGATGTGTGTCATTTATCTGGGCATTGAAGAGTTAAGTGGTTACTGTAGTCTTCACAGCCTGTGCTTGTTTGTACACATCCTTCTTGGGAAGCCTTTCTAACTATTCAAAGGGAATTGAATATTGTGATCTAAGTCTTTGGTCACTGTAGCTGTATCTGCATTAGTGAGCACCCCAAGCCCAGTAATGTTGTGACTCTTGCAGACTTAGAGAGGGTACCACCTTGCTCTTGGGTAAGATCTGGGAGAATTCCTTGGATTACCAGGGAGAGGCTGTGTTCTCTTCCCTTACTTTCCTCCAAACAAAGAATGCCCGTCTGTGCTGAGCTGGGGGAATGGTGACACAAGCACCCCTGTGGCCACTACTACTGGGACTGTTGTAGGACAGACCCAAAGCCAGCAAAGCACTGTGTTTTGCCCAAGGCCTGTGGTGACCACTTCCTGACTAATGCCAATGTTCACTCAAGGCCCAAGGCTCTTCAGTTGGCAGGTAGTGAATCCAGCCAGGCTTGGGTCCTTCCCTTCAGGTTGATGAGCAGCCTCTACCCCAACTCAAGGCAGGTCTAGAAATACCATCTGAGAGCCAGGGCTGGGAGTTGGGAACCTAAGGAATCTACTTGGTTCTCTATTCTTCTGTAGCTGAGCTTGCACCTGTGAGCCTCTTTCTCACTCTTCCCTCTCCTTTGTTTACACAGAAGAATTCTCTCTTCATGGCCCCCACTTCCTCGAACCCATAGCAGGTACTATTTGACTACCACTGATGTTCACTCAAGCCCCAAGGGCTCTTTAGTCAGCTTGTGATGAATGCTGCCGGTCCTGGGTTTCTCCCTCCAGGGTAGGTCTGCAAATGCCACTCAGAAGCCAACGCCTAGAATTAGGGACCCCAGGAAGCCTTTTTGTTGCTTTGCTTCACTGTGTCCGTTCTGGTACCCAAGCTGCAGGACAGGGTTCCCTTTACTTCATCCTCTCCCTTCCTAAAGCAGAAGGAGTCTCTCTCCATGGTCATCAGAGCTGGGAATGTGCTGGGTCACACCTGAAGCCAGCACAGGTAGCCCTGGTTCTCACCCAAAGCCCATTGAGTACTGCCTGTTCACCACTTAAGTTTATTCAAGGCCCAAGGGCTCTTTGGTTAGCAAGTGATGAATCCTGCCAGGACTTCCTTCCTTCAAGGCAGCAGGTTCCATTCTGGCCCAGAAGTTGCCAAGATATGTCTTTTGAGAGCTAGGTCCTGAAATAGAGCACTTTGCCTGATACCCTGTTCTCCTGTGGCTGGACTGGTATCCAATTTGCAAGACCAAGTCCTCTTTATCTTCTCTCTCTTCTCCTCAAGCATAAGGAAAGTGCCTCTTCATGAGCTGAGAGCTGCACTGCCTTGGGTTGGCAGAGGAGTGATGCAAGCACTCCCTTGGCCACCCTAGCTGATATATCACTAGGTCATGTGCACCCGAAGTTCACTGGATCCAACCCTAGCACAGCACCAGGACTTGCCCAGGAATTTTAGTCCTTGTGGCCTAGACTGCCTTTCAAGCTGATTGAGGTCCCCAGAGTACTTTATCCTGTGGTGGTGAGCCTTGCCAGAACTCCGGCTCTGACTGCTGGGATGAGCAATTCCCTTCTGGCTAGGATTGGCTTAAGTGCTCCCTCCATTCGTGCAGGCTGAATTCTGCCCTGTGTTGCTTTCTGCTGTGACAAGGCAGCACTGAATTATGAAGAAAGGTCACATAATACATGTGTTCTCCATCTCCAAAGCACACAGATTTTCTCTCCATGCCACACAGCTGCTGTCAGGGGATGGGCAGGAGGTGAATCAGCAATTCAAGGCTGTTTTTCCTACCCTCTTTAGGGCTTCTTTCCTTGTTATGATGTTAAAACCAGATGCTGAGATCCCTCACCTGATTTTTGGTTGTTGTGTGGATAAGTTGTTCAATTTGGTATTTCTGTAGGGGGAATATTTGCTGGAGGGTTTTGTTAGGCCATCTTTCTCTGCCTCCTCCATGTCAATTATTTTTTCTTCAGAATTTGATTTTGTGAGACTTTGCCAAGTCTCAACATCTGTGACTTGGTCAAGGTAATTGTATTTTAGCCTTTAGGACTGAGGTTGGTTGCTGCATTCTCACTCATAGTGCTACTTGCTCTCATTTCTTAAGTCCACTCTGTAACAATCTGTGGCTACTGAATACTAGAACTGAGAAATTACAAAGTCAACTTTTTAGTGGTTGGTTGATGTCATAGCCTCATTTGTTCATTTCCTCACTCATTCATTCAACATACACTTTAATAAAAAGTTAAGCTTAATTCTAAAATGTGATTAATTGCCTACAATTCTGTATTAGTCTGCATGACTATTAAAGATTACCTGAGGCTGGGCAACTTGAGAGACTTAATTGGCTCACAGTTCTGCAGGCTGTACAGGAAGTATGGTACCAGTATCTGCTCCTATGGAAGACTCAGCTTACAATCGTGGCAGGAGGGGAAAGGTGAGCAGGCATATCACATGGCAAAAATGGGAGCAAGAGAGAGAAGGGAGGTGCAGCAGATCTCCTGAGAACTCTCTCATCACCAAGTGGGTGGTGCTAAGCCATTCGTGAGGGATCTGCCCCCATGATCCAAACACCTCCTACCAGGTCTCATCTCCAACACAGGAGATGATCATTTCAACATGAGAGATCAGAGGGGACAAATATCCAAATTACATTATGGATACTATGATGTTATTTAACTCTGCTTCTACTTTACACAAACCCTTTCCTTTCACTTAATCTTTCTTCCAATTATCTTTTCACAGGTAGTTATGAAGTCAGTTCATAAATACCCACATTATAACTAGTGATTCATGCAAACAGTTGATGTTCTTGGCCTTTCGTAGCTTTACTTAGCTCTGGGACTTACAACCTCTATCAAGTCTCTTACAGAAACCATTGTGGATTTTGGGGAACAGATACATTCCAAACAGAAGGGAAAATGCCATGGGAAGCAGAAGTAGAGAGTGTGTGGGAGAACCCACTGGCCAAGTTCAGTTTTCTAATGGTCAATTGCTTCCCTCCTTCTCCAAAAGCCATTATCCCTTAGTCAATTTCATGATACAGCCTCTTACCCATTTGCCTTTTGTTTCTCTCCAGGCCAGTTTATATTGACTGACTGGGGAATTCATGTACCCTATACTATATTTATTACTTGGATCTTTAAGAGTCTAATCAAAAAATTGCTTACATCCCAAACTGAAAATGCTAGACACTGTTAGAGTTGAACTCTTGGTACTGGGACTACTGTTGCTGACTATGGAATATTCTCATGTCTCAGTTCTAATTTCTCCCACATGCATGGATGTGGTTTGAGCAGTTTGTGCCATGAATATGCAATGGCATCAGCACTAAAGAGCCATTGACATCTTAGCCATTGTTGATTTAAAAAAAGACTTTCCTAGCAGATGTTCTAATAAAACTATTTTACTACAATAATTTCCTTATAGAGGAATATATGTCTTGAGTAAGGAGCTCATAGGGGCAAGTGGTACCTTTGTGATGACTTGAGTATTGCATGCTAAGGATGTGGGTAATATCTGGTAAAAACATATCTGCATTTATAATAAAATTACCAGATTAAAAATAAATCCCTAGAGAGTTATATACAATTGATACTATCGGCACAAGTCAATTTATGACTTTGACCTCACTGTATTAATTCTAATACCGCTTATCGTTTTTACAAAAGAGGTGTATTAATTTTAAATACAGATACTCAAAACACATATACATTAGACCTCAATTATGCTAGGAAGATGCACACTCAGTGGAAGCTTTAACCTCAGCAACACTTCTTCCCTGTGGTGGTTCTATAGCATTTCTCACCACAGATGCTATAAAATGATTGCTCTATCACATTTATTTACTACAGGAGGGGCAAATAAACTTGGAATAGGAAATATCCAAAATCTTGCTATTGGGTAATAACCTCACCAATGGGGTTCTTATTTTTCTTAAAGCAGATTCTCTCTGGCTTTTTCCTTCTGGCCACAAATTGGGAAGTGCAGGTTTATTCATGTACACTCAGTTGGTAACCACATCTCTCTCCTTTCCATCACTATTGGTGGAAAAATTTTTGGCGATAAATTCTTCTGTTTACTCTTAATTCCATTTTGGAAAATTGAGGGGGGGATTTTATACTTTTTACTTGTGAATAAGGAAAAGAGTAAAATTTATCAAACGAAACCTGAAATGCAAAACCATTATTTAAAGTGAAATCAATTTTTAATAACCTGTTAATCCATCATGCTTGGCATTGTACTCAATGGTTTTAGAATGCACTGAACAAACGTATAAACACAGTTGAAAGAGAAGACAATCCATCTATTTGGATTATCCTAAAGAAATTATCTTCAAGTTAGTATAGGATTAAGATTAGTTTGATAGTCCTAACAGTTTATATTTCTAATAGATTCAAAATACAGATTTGCAATTTACCTTTTATTCATTCCCTCTTACAGCTTGAATTTTCCATTCAGAAATTCAAATGTAAAGGAGTATATTGTTTCTCCCAGCTCTGATTTTTTTCCATAGGAATTCCTCCATTTCAAAGAACTAGCTCTCAACTGACATTGTAGAATCAGTGTGCCCCTTGTAAAGTGGTAAGTATCTGTGTGCCTAATTTTCCCTTTCATGTTGCAAAATCCTCCAAGATAAATTTTGTATTTAAAATCTGTATACATCCTTAAGGCACCTAGACTAGTGCCTTAATTATAACATTCAGATATGTGTCAAATTATATTGAAACTCTCCTCTTCCTAAGAATGTGAAAAAATCATTGTTAAGTGTGGCAGTGATTTACTTGTCCTTCTAGAAAAGTGACTTATTGAGTTAAAAGTTCTAATTGGTTGGTTTTTTTAGTCATATTTCCTTGTTTCTTCCCTCACAAGTATTTATTTGTAGGTACTGAGCTATCTTTACATTTTTCATCATGCCTCTTCCTTTTCTATAGAAACACGTATATATCACTATCTATTCCCCAGTTTCTATTTACACTGTTTTCTCCTTTTAAAACTCTAATGTTAATATTGGAACTAGTCAGTCACTGATACTCCCATTTTCAGAATATCCCCTGCCCAGGGGAAGCCCACGGCGCTGGTGACAGTTCTCTACAGCAATTTCACTTTCTTGGATTCCCTGGGTATAATATAGAATGACTTAGATGAACTGGGGTGACTTAGGAAAAGTTGCCAAAGGGGAATTAAGTTATTTTTTTTCTTTATTTAAAAAAAGTATTATACTTTAAGTTCTGGGGTACATGTGCAGATTGTGCATGCAGGTTTGTTACTTAGGTATACACGTGCCAGAGTGGTGGTTTGCTGCATCCATCGCCCCATTATCTACATTAGGTATTTCTCCTAATATCCCTCCCCAATCACCCCACCCCCCTGCTATTCCTCCCCTAACCCCACACACCCCAGGCCCTGGTGTGTGATGTTCCCCATCCTGGGTCCATTTGTTCTTATTGTTCAACACCCACTTATGAGTGAGAACATGTGGTGTTTGGGTTTCTGTTCTTGTATCAGTTTGCTGAGAATGATGGTTTCCAGATTCATCCATGTTCCTGCAAAGGACATGAATTCATCCTTTTTTATGGTTGCAGAGTATTCCATGGTATATATGTGCCACATTTGCTTTATCCAGACTGTCATTGATGGGCATTTGGGTTGGTTCCAAGTCAAAGTCTTGCTCTGTCACCCAGGCTGGAGTACAGTAGCACGATCTTGGCTCACTGCAGTCTCTGTCTCCCGGGTTCAAGCAATTCTCCTGCCTCAGCCTCTGAGTATCTGGAATTACAGGCGCCCACCACCATGCCCTGCTAATTTTTGTATTTTTAGTAGAGATGGGGTTTCACCATGTTGTCCAGGCTGGTCTTGAACTTCTGCCCACCTCTGCCTCCCAAAGTGCTGGCCAAATAAAGTTATTCTTATGCCTACTCTTAGGAAATAGCTTTTTTTTTTTTTTTAATCACCTCTTATACCTACTCTTAGAAAACGGTTTTATCACTTTGTTATTACTCCTTCCACCATTGTGAAGTTTAAACATTTAGCTACGTTGCACTAAACTACCAAATGTGAGGTTTCTCAAATATCAAGTATATAGCAACTTTCCGCACTTTCCAAGCGGTTTTCTGCTGCAGTGCCTCCCTCCCACCATTTTCCCTTCTGACGAGTGACCACTATGCCCTTTGGAATAGTGCTTCTAGTTTTTGACACAGCCCCTTAGTCACAAGGATCACCTTTAGAGCAGAATTTTTTTTACATGATTTTCCTCTTCATTCTCCCCTCTACGTGTTCCCAAATGTATGAATTTACTGATTTGCAGATACATCTGCCCACCCCTTTATGATGACTTCAGACCTTTGAGAAAATGTGTTTTATATTTTTCCATTGAAAATTTAATATGAGTCTGTGGTGGGCAGTAGCTAGAGACCAAAAAAAGGTTTATAGATAAAAGAGACCAGAGGAAGAAAAGACATACTACACATGGAGGAAGTACATAGACAGAACTAACAGAATTGTTAATTATCATCCTTATATATGGAAAACTTATACATAATTTCCTCTGAACTTTTCACCTCTGATGCATGTATAGCAAATACCGAATTTTCCTTTGAGAGTCAATCTGTAAAGTTTGCGGCTAGTGTTTCAGCAGGTCTTAAAATGTTGGGTCTAGGCAATTTAATTTTCGAATTGGTGTACACTTAGAATATTTTATTTTGGCTCATTTGGTGAGGTTACAGGCAACTCCCAAGGCTATTGCCCATAGAGACTGTTTCCTTTTTTTATTCTAGAAGGATTTTCTGCATTCAGGATTTGCTACCTGGGCTTCTCACCCAATTTAAAGGTATCCATTGTGAATAATTTTATTGCTGTGCCTGAAATTCTAAATTAATGTGAGCTAATAGACTCTGTGATTTATTAGATATAGCTCAGTAACATCACTCCTTTTATTTTATTGAAGTCAATTTTGTTAAGCTCTACTAAAGCTCTTGGAGTCCCTCTGGGGCATAACATTAGCCAAACTGTAAATTCAGAGTAAATCCATTGAGTCACAGTGTATTGGCTTCTTATGGAGGTGTAGGAACAATGGTAAAAATGAGCATGTTGTCAACATCTGACATCTAACAGATTTTTACTGGGCTGAGTAGCAAAATACCATGTCTAAGTCTTGGATAAACCCTGTCTCCCTGCTGAGGCTTTTTATATATTCCTGCTTTGTTAATTTCTCACATCAAGTTAAGTTAATGGATATTTATTCATCACCCTCTTATGTGTCCAGCAGAGTTGAACACTAGGGGTAGGTCTGAAGAAGAGATGTTCTTGTCCTAAGCCACTTCATGTCAACCAAGAAGAATGTAAGCTCCACTAAATGGGGACTGTTGTCTCATTTTGTTGTTCATATCTCCAGTGCTCAGAGCATGCTAGATACAGAGTAAGCACTCATTAATAAATAAGGTTAAGTAACTTAATAAAGAATATTTTGGTTCAGCAAAAGTTAAGAAGTGCCCCAAACCTGAAAGTGTAATTTTTTTTAAACCACTGTTCTTTAGAATCTGAAATTGGAGCATGTGGTAGGGGTGGAATAGAAGAAATTAGATAGAGGTTGCTTTTGCTGATCACTGGCACATAGATTTGTGGACCTGGAGTGCTTGTGCGTCCCAAGGGTTGAGTAGATTGAGAGTGAGGTTGAGAATTTGGTGCCATATAGTATGTGAGCTTCATCCATGTAGGCTCAAGGTGTGTTTCAGGACATAGCTGCATGGAGCCTCAGCACTGGCAAGAACTGCCTTAGGTGCCAGGTGTCCTCTATGAACATTCTGACAGGAGGCTCTCTGGCTCTGCCTGGCACTTTGAACAATGGGGGAATTCATAACTTCATAGGCAGATAATTTCATGTTTGGATTGCTTTGACTATAGACAGTTTTTAGACTGAGGTAAAATGTGTGCATATTCACCCTAATTACACTCCCTAAAAATTACTTATGACTCTTCTTTTTCTCTTATGGAAGTGGATAATTTGAAATATCAACATTATACCTCATTCTATTTCCCTTGACCTAGACTTCTTGTTAATAAAATGTTCGCAAATAATATTTCTTAGATTGCATGTTTCACATAGGTCATGATCTCCTGATACTTCACTATCTGTCATAGCGCTGTAGTCTCGAGTTTCTATATGTTACTTTTTCTTTGACTTGAGGTATATCTTCCTTATAATAGAATGCACAAATCTTAAGTATACAGTTTGATATATTTAACAATAGTATATACTTCTGTAACTACCATTTTGAAGAAGATATAAGACATTTCATCATTCCAGAAAATTCCCTATGCTCCTTTCCAGGTAACCTTCCCAGAGGGAACTACTGTTGTAATTTCTATCAGCCATAGATGAGTTAGACCTTTTCAGGGACTTCATACTAGTGGAATTAAACAGCACACACTCTTCTGTGTTTGCTTTTGCTCAACATTTTTTTTTAAATCACCTATGTTGTGTAAGTAGTTTGTTCCTTATTAGTGATGAGTAGTATTAATAGCTTCCTATTTGTTTTCTCATCTCCATGAATCTGTGTATGTGTTAATCTTTACATTAGATTTCCATAAATATCTGACTAATGTAAACAAGAAAAAGACTACTATTTCCTTGTTCTGGATTGTACTTCCAGTAACATAACTGATAAGGCTTGGCTGCGTCCCAACCCAAATCTCAGTTTGAATTATATCTCCCAGAATTCCCACATGTTGTAGGAGAGACCCAGGGGGAGATAATTGTACATGGGGACCAATCTTTCCTGTGCTAATGAATAAATCTCACAAGATCTGATGGGTTTAACAGGGGTTTCTGCTTTTGCTTCTTCCTCATTTTTCTCTTGCTGACACTATGTAAGAAGTGCCGTTTGCATCCCATCATGATTCTGAGGCCTCCCCAGCCATGTAAAACTGTAAGTCCAATTAAGCCTCATTTGTTCCCAGTTTCAGGTATGTCTTTATCAGCAGATAAAGATGAAAACGAACAAATATAGTAACCCAGGATTACATTAGATGGTACAGTATCTTTATTGCACTGTTTACATGATAATGGATTGATAAAAGCTGGGCTCTACAGAAAGATTGCTATAGGTTGAAATTCCAGATTTGCCTTTTGTAATCTGTAGGACACAGGGGAAATTATTTCATGTCTCTGTTTCTCTATAAAATGGGAATAATATAAATGCCTGTGTCTCACTGATGCCTGTGGTAGGTGCTTAAGGCATTCAGTAAATATTAGTTTCTACCGACACCTGCTCACCTGCTTTTGTATTGGAATTGCAATCTATGGGAGTGTACTATTGTTGCTGTATCATTGGCCTTCTATACTTGGACGTTTTTATAAACTCATGTGCCAGATTTAGACATTTATCCTATTCATTTTTGTGTAATCCAATACATCATTCTATCCTATTGAGACCAACTGACTCTACTTCATCAACCAGCAGGGTTGCTATCTGCATCCCCTCTGTCATCTATGGATTTGATAAGCAGATCATCCATGTCTTCACCCAAGTCACTCTTATTATTTGAACAGAACCAAGAGCAGATTACTTTAGCATAAAATTAACAACCACTTGTTAGTTTGAAATTGATCTAATCAATACCCTTTGGGAACTGTTGTGTAGGCCGTTTCAAATCTGCTGAATCACATTCTTTTTCAGTTCCCTTTTTACAAGACATCTAAAGATACAATTGTACGAACCTATAGGATTCAAAGGCTTTGGAAATTTTACAAACATAGAAAGTAACTTATAACCACCTTATTGGAATATGTCTTTAGTTCATCTTTTAAAATGTTCTGAATAATATTTTAATAATTGACATCATAACTACAAATTTTTACAAGGCAGTCCTTAATTTACTGTAAAAATGTTATATAACTTGTTGAAAAATTATATTTCAGAAAAAACCCACAACAGAAATGTAATGATGTTAATATTCTATAATTTAACCATATTTTCAGCTGTATTTTGTTTTTGACTTATGTGCAAATCTTAATACTTTTTTCATGAAGAAAACTACACTAGATTCTTTCCTTGCATTATAATTTCTAGAATAACTTCAAAATACTGTTAGGATCCAACAAAAAATAAAGATTAAACAAATCAATCTAACATGGTATACGTTCTAAATTGGTATCCTATCTTGATTTTTAAATGTATCATTTTGGTGGATCTAGACAACCCCCTCAACTGATAGGTATCTATCTAAAAATGTGTGCTTTTTAGATATTCAGTGGTTTTTCTCATTCTTAAGCATGAGAACTGCACATGTGATTTATGAGGACCCTTGATATAGAAGCTACTGTTCAAAATTTCTTTCTACTTTGAAAATTAAAGACCATTTAGTTTATGTAAAAGAGAAAAAGGTGGCTGGGCACGGTGGCTCATGCCCATAATCCCAGCACTTGGGGAGGCTGAGACTGGTGGGAATCCCCTGAAGTGAGGAGTCAAGACCAGCCTGGCCAACATGGTAAAACCTTGTCTCTATTAAAAATACAAAATATTAGCCAGGTGTGGTGGTAGGTGCTTATAATCCCAGCTACTTGGGAGGCTGAGGCAGGAGAACTTCTTGAAACCGAGAGGCAGAGCCTGCAGTGAGCTAAGATTATGCTGCTGTACTCCAGCCTGGGTGACATAGTGAGACTGCATCTCAAAAAAAAAAAAAAAAAAGAGAGAGAGAAAGGTAAATTGACTTGGAAGATCCTTGAGGGCAGGGGCCATGCCATACCTTTTTCTCTACTCCTTATTAGCATTGTGCTTTGCAGGTCATAGGAACACAATAACATTTTACTAACTTGGATTGAAGGAGAATGAAGTTCTGTTTGGCTTTTTGTACATATAATGCACATTTCACATTAGAAATATATTCAGTAGTAAATAATCATGGTTATTAAACATCATCTACTTAAGTATTTCAGTATTTTGAAAATGTCAAAGGAGAAAAGGGTTTCTTCTCTTCTGTAATTTTGTAGTTGGCAATGCGGTGGTATTTAAGATCACCCAAAAGAACAACCAGGAGGATGACATCTTCAGAAAGTTTTATAGTAACACTCATATAATCAGATTCTCTTAAAAGATAAATGATTCAACTTTCTAGACAAATTCCCATCAGAATAATCTATGTGCCAGTTAGAAAGCAAATCGCAACATCAACTTACATGAAGATTTTTTAATATTTGCATTCCTTGGAAAAGTGAGAACTTATAAGATGAAATGTCCTTGGGCTGAGTCTTTAATCTGCATTCATTAGATGATCATTATTTATTGTCTTGTTTATTGGACTTCACAGTCACCTCATGGTGATTGATTCGTTCCATCATTTAAAGAAGATTACCGTATTCACATAGAAAGTCTACCAACACTTGTCTTTAAAAGGCATCGAAAATTGTACTTTTCTGGTCTCTTTTATTTTTTGTGTGCAAGGAAAAGTGAACACAATGAGGAAAAATCTAAATACAATTTCTTTACCGTTATCATCATTACACATTGTTGATAATGTAACTGCAATAATCTTGAAGGCTAGAGTTTTAGCATAAACTATTTTTTGGGGTTATTGAATTTGAAGAAGCTTTGAGAGAGATGTCTGTTTACCTGCGAGTTAGCCTGGCAGATAAATCAGAGATTCTAACACCAAATTTAATACCAAGAAGTATAATAAGGATTTGTGATGTTTCCTAGAGGGCTGAAGGTCTATAAACCAATGAATACTTTACAATGAGACATAAATATAGCATATAAAACATGCAGTGATTTTACAGAGGAGAATCTTGGTGTGTTTGAGGTTTGGTGGTGGTGAAAGAAAAATACTTGTTCTTACAAAGTTTAGGTGAAGATGGCTTTATTTTTAAAATGTTAATGAGGGCCACCTTTATAGCCTTAATTGGGCTGCAGCTATTACTGGCCTAGAAAGCGGGTAGCAATTGTAGGTGGCAACTGAGGGCTAGAGTGACTTCCCTTAAGGAGGGAAAGTCCCATGGCTCCTTGCTTAAGATCTGGCTCCTTGCCTGAGAATTGTCTGCATTTGTAAATGATGGGACCAGGGAGAAATTCACATAAGACATGACCAGGAGAATGTTTTGAAATAAGATGAAAAAAAACCCCAAATGAATAATTTATGATTGAATCTCATCCTAAATTCTCATTTTTTTAAGGAACACATGAGTGATCCGTCAGGCATGAGCCACTCTTCTTGAGGTGCCAGTCTTAGCTTGTGTTGACATGACAAAAGCATTTGTGAGCCCAGTGCATTTTTCAAGTTCAATGTTATTCATTCATTTTCTTGCAGATCTGCATAGTAAGTCATGGCCAATTTGCTCAGCAATAGAAATGCTCTATGCATGTCCCTTTCTCCCAGGAGCCCTGACTTCAGCAAAGTTGCCTCAATAATAACTTCAGAATCATGGTACGTGCCTGAAATATCCACAGACTGTGTTCTACTTCTGCCACCTCTCCCCTGAAATCACCAGTAGAGTTCAGAGTAGGTCAAATGTCTGACCATCCCTACGCTTTCACAATATTCTAAAGCTTCATCTGTTAATTGAGAATGGATTGAGGGGAACAGAGACCCTCCCATGCTTTTTGCTAGAACAAGAAAATTACTCTCTAGTTGAAAGAATCACTGACTGGCATCTGTCAGTTTCAGTTTGGGCTTTGGCACTGGCTTTTCTAGATTGCCTTAAAAATGCATAAAGAAGCAATGAAAATGGACCTTGGTGGAAACCGATGATTTGTATGGAACACATCCCATTAAAAACAGGAAAAAGGGATTTGTGAAGGGACTCTACTTCTGTGTGGATGAAAATAGTGTTCATGATTTATATTTTTCCTGATCTACCAGAATGCAACAAAGACATCTATCTGAGGGCCTAATCAGATTCCTTGTGATTGTTTCTCTTTAAACAGGTTTTTGAAACGTAATCAAATAGGCTTTTGAAATTTGTGTGCACTGTTAGCTGAGTCATATTTTGATTTGATCAAAATCAAAATATTTTGATTCCTATTCTTTAGGGGTGGGCATTAAAGAATAGGAGATGCATATAATCCTTGAATGAGAAATTCTAATGTGAGAAATCTATGCTTTAAAATTGAAAACACATGTCAAGGGATGTTTACCACAGCATTTTTTTTGCGATCTATATAACCTGAAATAACCTGATTGTTAACTAGCAAAAGAGTGATACATACATAAGATTGAATATTACATGGCAATTAATGAGTGAGAGTTATACAAGTCCATCTGGAAGATGGATAAAAAAGTTCATTGCAAAGTGCTATCATAATTTAATTAAAAATGAACCAATAAAAATCATATGTGTGGAAAAAGGTGTGAATACATATACTCCAAAATGCTAACATCAGTTACCCAAAGGGCATGAAATTGTCAAAGTGAGAGTACTGACATTTTCTGTATAAACATCTGCATAGTTTGCAGGTGTATTAGTTTGTTGGAGTGGTCATAACAATTACTGCAAATTGGATGACTTAAACAATAGAAATTTTTTCTCTCACAGATCTATCTGATGGCTGGAAGTCTGAAATCAAGGTGTTGGCAGGGTTTGTTCCTTCTGGGGCTGTGAGGGAGGGATCTGTTCCAGGCCTCTCCCTTCATCCCCTATCTTGTAGATGACTGTCTCCTCCCTATACTGTGTCTCCTTACATCATCTTCCCTTGACGCATGTCTATATCTGTGTCCAAACTTCCCATGTTTGTAAGGACACAAGTCCTGTGGGAATAAAGTCCACCCTAATGACCTAGCTTTAACTTCATTACCTCAGTATAGATCCTCTCTCTAAATTAGGTCACATTCTGAGGTACTGGAGATTAGGACTGTGACATTTCAAATTGCAGGAAGGTGGGGGAACACAATTCAACCCATAATGGCAGATTTTTTTTTTTTTGTAATTTTTTAAAATTAAAAACAAGGCAACTACAAAGTAAAGAACATAAGGGTTATAATTAGAGAGGTACAGACATTCTTTCTAGACTTGTTTCTGCCACTCTGCAGCTGCCCTTAGGCAAATCATCTCACTGCTTTGGTGCCACTTTGATCTGTAATGAAGGTGTGACTTAACTGATATCAGATCTATGGTACCTCTAAGGAGTCTGCATCTCTATATAACATGACCCATTTTTCTGGATCAAGGGAATCCTCTTCCATTGCTGCTGGCAAATGCAAACCATGTAGGTTCTAAGCCAATGTATCCTCTCCTCATCATTGTACCCTGGGATTCAGGCAGCTCAGATCTTAGATTTTTTTTCTTTTCCTTTTTTAATTATTTTAGAATTGACAATTTTATCTGTTTGTCACGTACAACATATTTTGAAATACGTATACACTATAATGGCTAAACTGAGCTAATTACATAGGTACTACTTCACATATTTCTTTATTTGTGATAAGAAAGCTTAGTTTATACTCGGTGATTTTTCAAGAATACATAGTTATGGCTGGGCACAATGGCTCACACCTGTAATCCCAGCACTTTGGGAGGCCGAGGTGGGTGGATCACCTGAGGTCAGGAGTTTGAGACCAGCCTGGCCAACAGGGCAAAAACCCGTCTCTACTAAAAATACAAAAAGCCGGGCATAGTGGCATGTGCTTGTAATCTCAGCTACTGGAGAGGCTGAGGCAGGAAAATTGCTAGAACCTGGGAGGCAGAGGCTGCAGTGAACCCAGATCATGCCACTGCACTCCAGCCTGGGCTACAGAATGAGCCTGCCTCAAAAAAACAAACAAAAAAAGCAAACCCATAGGTATTAGTAGGCACCACGTTATTCAGTGCATCTCTTGAACAAATTTCTCCTGTCTAATTGAGACGTTTGTACCCTTTGACCAACATCTCCCCAGCCCTACTGGTAACCATTACTCTCTCTGCTTTGGATTCAGTCTTTCTAGATGTGACATATAAATGAGATCAGGTAGTATTTGTCTTTCTGTGCCTGGCTTATTTTACTAAATATGATGTCCTCCAAGTTCATCCTGTTGTCACAAATAGATCTTAGATTTTTTCAGTGAGTCAAACCTGTGGCGTCCATCTAGTGAAAAAACCCTGATGTTTCCTAGGTGGTTTCATTGCGGCCAGCCTGCCCAAATACTTTGTCATGAGTCATTCCATGAATTCCTTAGCTCTGCAACTTGCCCTAACTCCATACAGTACTCTACTTTTCATGTCCTCAGATCTTGGGAATATCTAGTTAGCAGTGGCTTCCCTACTAAAGGATTTTTTTGTTTTCAGCCCAGAACATCCTGGGGCCCCTCTAAATTCTGCCATGTGATCTTGCTCCTATATGTAAGCCCAATTTAATAACGGAGTTTTCCTAGAAATCTGTGGTTCTTAATCCAAGTGACCTTGGAGGAGAGTGAGTACTTTTTCCACAGAATAATTGACGGACCAAATTTTTCTGAGAAGAGGAGCAAAACCAACCCTGGCCCCCCTTTCTTGTAAAATCCTGCAAGTTAGATTTCACTGTACTCTCTTGGTTGCCCTCAAATAACATAGCTCAGAGGTCATTTACACTGATGGGCCAAATCCTCCTCTTTAGACTGTGAAAGTCACTCCTGCTGATGCCTGGCAGCAGCAGTCTGAGAGATGACAGAGATGTTTGCTTTACCCAACAACTCAAGCCCTTTCAGGGCTATGGATGAAGAATGTCATTTCAAATAAGACAAAGGAGCAGAGTCTTCAGATGAAGCACAGGCTGCTTCTATCTGTTCATTCTAATCGTGCTGACCACAGCAGTTCTGACATTAAGGTGATCCAAAATATAATTTACCACAGAGACACAGAGTTACAGATAGTTTTAATGGACTGCTATCAAAGCAGTGCTAAATATGTTTGAGTGGCTTTACTTACACTATTCTTTAATCAAGGACACTGAACTGGATGATACAGTCTGAGAGCTGTGTTAAAGCGCATGGATGAGTATATTGTCAAAATGAGTATGATTAATAAATTTTGCACATGTAATAGTTTACTTGGTTTTATTATTTTTACTTTCAGGCATTTCTGAATTAACTGAATGGAATGGGAATTAAAAATACTAAGTTAAATTTTCTCTTAATTCCTGGATTTACAGCATTTATGAATTCCATTGATAAATCTGCAATTTTTCTTACAGATTAACTGTAAAGGGGTCAAGTATTAGTGCTAAAATGGACACCTGGGGTGGATCTGGGTAACTGTTAAAGATCCTCACTGCAGGCTGGATGTGGTGACTCACGCCTGTAATCCTAGCACTTAGGGAGGCCAAGGCAGGCGGATCACCTGAGGTCAAGAGTTTGAGACCAGCCTGGCCAATGTGGGGAAACCCCATCTCTATTAAAAAATAAAAAAAATTAGTGGGGGGTGGGTGGCGTAAGTCTGTAATCTCAGCTACTTGGGAGGCTGAGGCAAGAAAATCGCTTGAACCAGAGGGGTGAAATGAGCTGAGATGGTGCCATTGCACTCCAGCTTGAGTGATAAGAGCAAAACTGTCTACATACATACACACACACACACACACACACACACACACACACACACACACACGAAGATCCTCAGTGCAGGAGAGTAAAGACTCCTTACTTACTTAGTATGATGGCTGATTTATCTAGTGGAAAAGCCAAGCTGAGTTTAAGACCACTTGCTTGTTAGTTCACTGCTGTATAATTAGGAAGAGTCAGGCCCTTCCGTTGGGTTTGGATATTTGGTTATAGTGCTCTTGTGTCTCACATGAAAGAGTTTAGCTGGATAAACAATCTCTTTTTATAGCTGCAATGTGGAAATGGAAAAGTTTAAGTATTTATTCTGTTTATGCTGTCTGTATACAAAGTGATAGAATCTATGAAGTCTCCAGTTGGTACTTGAATGGTAATGAAGCATGCACTCATATTCTTATCAAGGACATGCAAAAAATGGCGAAACACGTGTAAATCCATGTCATAAAGAAGCTGCTGTTGTAGGGCTATTTGCAAAGCTCACTCTGGCTCCATATTTGTGTTTCTGACTTTCATATTTTTTGATCTTCATATTCTCCTGTGGGTTTATGTCATGGGACTATACTGGACACCATGTATGGGAGGACAAGTCCATTTGGTCCTTATGAACCATCTTTTCATGTTCTGTATCCACATATACCTGGCTTCAGATTACTTATATTCCTTAAGAGCTTATTGGTGAAAGGATCTATGATACAATATCTTTGCATTCTTCATAGTGCTTGTGGTAGGTGTTTGATGTGTATTAATGAATAAATAAATGCAATCATGTGTTTATTAAAGAACAACTAACTTCATTATTTTAGAAAGAGTTAAATTTTTCCTCTTAAAGACCTTTGTGTTTTGATACAAACTTTATCCTTGTGACACTCAAAATGATGCCTTAGATGGGTCATTGAAAAACCTATAATCATCAGTGCCAGTAAGAAGAGTCTGATTTCCTTTTGTCTTCCCTCCATTGAATTATATCCCATGTATAGACATAGATACTAGCAAACAAACAGTCTAAGAACTGATCCTACTTGAAACATTTTCAGCTTAGAGAGCTTTTCCAGTAAAATCCGAAAAGACTCACATTCTTTCTGTTTCCTACCTTACTATGTCTTCAGGCATCTTTTTGGTTCTACTAAGGATTACTAATGCAAAAGAAGAAAGAAATATTTCAACTCAACAAAGTAGTATGCGGGAAACATAGCCTTTCGCCATGATTGGTTTATATTTTGGCAAAGGCCTGAGAAAAATTAATCTGATTGCATAGTGAAAAAGAACTATGTTGACTAACATGAATGAAATAGGGTACTTCTCTCATAAAAGGTAAGCACTAGAGAGCAGGTGTTCAGTTTATTTCATTCATTACTTTATTCCTATAACCTAGAGCAGGGTACATAGGTTCTTAACAAATGTTTGTTGAATGGTTGAATAAATAATGTGATAGAATTTTGGTATCCACTTTATTGGAGAAAACATTTATAGTTCAATCTCTAGAAAACAGATAACTATCTCTACTATTTTGGTTTAGAAGCAATAATTTTATATTGAAATTGAATAGCTTTATATTAAAATAACAGTGTTTGACAGTTATTGGACAGGTTCTTTAATCTCACATCTTTTGATTAAATCTCTTCTAAGCTTTTAATTTTGAGATAACCACAGATTCATGTAGAATTGTAAGAAATAATATAAAGGTTCCATGTACACTTTCTCCGTTTCTTCCAGTGGTAACTTGAAAAAACATAGCACAGTATAGCCAAGATACTGTGCAGGACATTTCCATCATCACAAGGATCTCTCATTTGCTGTTTTATAGATACAGCTTCCTCCTCCTTCCCCTTCCCTACTTCCCAACCTCTGACCCCTAGCTGATCTTTTCTGCATTTCTGTAATTTTATTTATTTGTTTGTTTGAGATGAAATCTTACTTTATTGCCCAGGCTGGAGTACAGTGGTGCAATCTCAGCTCACCGTAGCCTCTGCCTTCCAGGTTCTAGTAATTCTCCTGCCTCAGCTTCCTGAGTAGCTGGGATTACAGGTACCTGCCACCATGCCCCGCTGACTTTTTTGTATTTTAGTAGAGATGGGATTTTACCATGTTGGCCAGGCTGGTCTTGAACTTCTGACCTCAAGTGATCTGTAGATCACTTGGCCTCCCAAAGTGCTGGGATTATAGGCATGAGCCCAACCCGCAGTTCTGTAATTTTGTCATTTTAAGAATGTTGTATAAATGGAATCCCAGAATTGCAACCTTTTGGGAGCGGCTTTTTTTCATTTCACATCAGTTCCTAAAGATTCATCATAGTTGCGGTAGCAGGTAGAGGTGAAGGCTTAGCTTGCCGTTGCACTGCATGGGCACTCCCCTGGTGGGGAACTCAGGCTACCACCTATTTCTACTGTGCAGGGAAGGGATATGATCAGCTCCCTACCCAGCTCTATGGACACAACGCTGGCAGAGGAACAAAAACACTACGTGTTTCCTGTTTGGGGGATACAAGGTTAACTTTCTTCCTGGCCATGTAGAGACCATCCAGTGGGGTAACTGGATCACCCCTGTCTGTTTCTCTGGGGAGGAGGTCTGGATGGGGAGGGCACATACTAGATCCACTTCCTGCTTGGCCCTTCTGCAACTGTAGGCTCCTATCTGGAACATACAGGAAGCAATACAGAAACCCAGGGAACTTGCTTCCATGGAGTTCCACAAATCCTAAGGCTGTTAGATTGTCTTCCTCCTCCTTTTCACCTTTCAGAGTCTTCCTATGCTTGTTACATCCAGGATTTTTCAGTTGCAAGAGGGAGGACCTGGGAGGAATGGGTTACTCCATGTTGGCAGAACCAGAAATCTCTGAATCCTCTTTCTCAAGAGAACTCTATACATTTTTTTTCAGTACACTTTATGAAATGTTAACTTCCACACATTAGTTTTCATACTGTTCTGGAGTGTATAATTTCTATTGCTATTCGGTGTATACTGTACTCAAGTATCTACATAAAATTCTTTAAGACTTTCATCAGGGTTAGTATTTAAGGATGAATTGATAGGTCATCTTATGGCAAAGAAAAGTATGTAGTTCTTTCTACAATGGTCTTATTTATAACTGTTACTTTACATGTATACTTAAAAACATCACCCACAGACAATTTGACTGATGGAAACTATGTATCATCTTGGCATTCTGGAAGACTTGAAAGAGAATTACTCATGATTGTGGAGCAATTTTGTAATACTTCTAAGTGGAAGGGGTCAAGATATTTTATGATCTTATAAAATAATCCATCTAAAATGTTTTCAGTATTCAGACTACATATTGATCATACATTATTTTACTGGTTTTTAGGAGGTTCCTTTTCACTGTCTTATTTCTTCTTGCATCTTCTTTCTACTAAAGCACCGTGACTCCCCTATTTCTTTGTGGAATTGAAGTAATTTTCAGCGTATCTTCCTATTATGTGCAGAGATTAGAGAGGGGCCAAAAATAATACTAAGAAAGCTAATTAGCTTTAGCCATGAAGCTTGTCATCTGGAGCTGTAGACCAACTGACCTCTCCCAAAACAAATCTTTTGAAAAATGACCTCTAAAAGGCCCAAATCCCTAGAGGCACTAAACTGGATGTCCTTAATTCAGAACAAGAATTCTAAGTAAGCGTCTCTCCAGGTAAAGGGACCGTAGAAGAAATTAAATTGTCCACTGGTTTTGATATATATTGGACAATCTGAACCCAATTTACAATTTTAGTCTGACATTCATAGGGCATCTAAATATTTGTACATGTCAACATCCACATTTATTACAAATATCAGGACCAGAAAGTTAAGGAATATATTCCATACATTGAAAAGAATACCTTATTTATATTGTATATAGTAATTGCTTGATAAGTATTTGCTGGATGGAGCAGTGGTTTGGGCCATTCAACTTTCTTCACATTAAAAACTTTCGGGCTGTTCTGGCACTGGTACCTGAGTCATCTTCCTAAATACTTTTTTCATCACATTGCTCTGATCGTATTCTCAGTCAGGCATTAGCAGCTCACAAGGAACTGATCCTGTCTTATCTATTCCATTTGCTTTTGCAATAGGAGGGTTTGCCCTGAAAATGCTCCCTTCAATTCTAGTTATGTTGGTTTCCCCATGGCTTTACATCTGCGCTAATGGCATTCCTGTGTCTGTTTATGTGAACCTTTGCTCTGTGTAGCACCAGACCCCAGTAAGCAGTGGGGTCTCCTGCATTCTTTTGTTCTCTCATTCTCATTTGCAGCTAAAATTCCAGCTCATTTCTCACTCTTCCATAATGCCTTCTGTAAGTCCTTCAATATATGCTGTTATATTCTTGGCATAATTGTTAACACATTATACCTCAAATTTACTTGATTATATATGATCTCACTTTTTTCCCTAATTTTATTTTTCATCCTTCCTACCAATGCCACTGTTGCTTGCCCTGATGGGGCCAAATCCTCCCATAATAGGCAACTCCTTCCTAGCACTGGTCTGAGTTGTAATTGCTCAGAGCCTTGCAAGACAGTGCCTCCTGGTTCTGAAATTCTGATTATCTGACTTACTACTACTGATTTTTCTCAGGATTTGGCTTAAAAGTCATTTCATCAGAGAAGACTTTTCTAATCCACTGACTAGGTCAGGTCACCCTGTTAATACTCTGGAGTATTTCTCTTTCATAACACTTGTGAAATTTTATTTAATATATGTAATACATATTCGTATTATATACACATTTATGTATATTAGATAAAACATATATAATATATAGATAGGGTCTTACTCTGCTGCCCAGGCTGGAGTACAGTGGCAAGACCTTGGGTCACTGCAGCCTCGAACTCCTGAGCTCAAGCAATCCTCCCACCTCAACCTCCCCAGTAGCTGGAATTATAGGCATGTACCACCATGCCTGGCTAATTTTTAAATTTTTTTTGTAGAGCTTGGGTCTTGCTATGTTATCCAGGTGGGTCTCAAACTCTTGGCCTCAACTGATCCTCCTCCCTCCGCCTCCTAAAGTGCTGAGATATTTGAGCTGCTACACCTAGCCTGCTTTTTAAAATTACATATTACTTCATTCAGTTCATCTAATAAATATCTAAGATGTGCCAGCTAGTGTTTCAGGGGTTAGAGAGAGATAAGTAACAAAACAAATGCAACTCCTTGGCATTATGCCATGCATTCTTGTGGGATGAGAAAGACACTAAAGAAAAAGATGAACAATAAAAATTAATAAGTAATATTAGATACATCCATCAGCATAGGCTAAACTATGCTGTAGTATCAAGCAAGCCCATAATCTCACTGGCTTAACATAAAGTTTCTCAATCATGAAAAATGTGCTGTAGGTCTGGATGACTATCCAGGGAAACTTTCATCTCTGTAGTTTTTTTACAATCTGGAATGCTTTAATCTTCAACACCTCAATCTGAAAATAAATTCAGCTTCGTGATTGCTAGTTTTGGAAGTAATCACTAGAAGTAATTTTGAGTAACTGTACTGAGAGTTAAATACCTTGATGTAGAAATGGCACATGTCAATGCTGCTGATGACCCACTGGGCAGAACTAATAAGATGTCTGCATTTCTATGGTTGCATGTTGGGGGTGCAGGGAAGATAAATTCTTCCATATGCTTGAAAGGAGAGGAGAACCAGATATAGGTGAGTGTCCACAGCCTTTACTATATAAAGATAATATTCTCGGGTAAAAATAGAGCAAGATAAGGAGAATTTGTTATGCATGGTGGGAAAGGGTATTACAATCTAGGTTTCATTACAAGATGACATTTTAGCAAAGATTTGAAGGAAGTGGAGGAGTAAGCCTTGTCAATATGTCAGAAAAGGGCACCCTGGAGAGTAACAGCCAGTGCAAAGGTCTTGAGGCTGAAGGATGAGTGATAAGTCTGAGAAAGGGCAAAAAGACCTGTTTGGCTCCTGCTGAGTGACCAGGAAAGAGAATATGGATACACTAGAAAACTACCAGTGGGGGCAGCAACCAGATGATGTAAGGCCTCAGAAGCTATTTTAAGGACTGACTCAGGGCAGGCCCCCCCGCACAGACACACATGTCACTACTGAGGTACAGTTCACATATTCATAAAATTAACCCATTTTAGGTGTATACAGTTCAGTGGTTTTTAGTGTATTCAGCTATGCAACCATTACCATAATCAATCTTGGGACATTGCCTTCATCCTGAAAAGAAATCTATACCCATTAGAAATCACTGCCCATCCTCCACCAACCTTCCCAGCCCCATTTTTATAGATTTGTCTATTCTGGACATTTTCTATAAATGGTATAAATGGAATCATATAATACGTGGGCTTTTGTGACAGGCTTTTTTTTTTTTTTTTGAGATGGAGTTTCGCTCTTGCTACTCAGGCTGGAGTGCAATGGCTCAATCTCGGCTCACCGCAACCTCTGCCTCCTGGGTTCAGGCAATTCTCCTGCCTCAGCCTCCTGAGTAGCTGGGATTACAGGCACGCGCCACCATGCCCAGCTAATTTTTTTTGTATTTTTAGTAGAGACGGGGTTTCACCATGTTGACCAGGATGGTCTCGATCTCTTGACCTCATGATCCACCCGCCTCAGCCTCCCAAAGTGCTGGGATTATGTGACAGGCTTTTTAAACTTATCATACTGTCTTGAAGGTTCATGTTACCATACGTATCAGAATTTCATTCCTTTTCATGGTAGTCTTTGTATATTGTATTCCATTTTATCTGTTTATCAGTTGATGTACCTTTGGGTTGTTTCCACATTGACCATTATGAATAATTTTGCTGTGAATATTCATGTGCAAGGTTTTGTGTGGGCATATACTTCCATTTATTTTGGGTATATACCTAGAAGTGGAATTCCTGGGTCATATTATGACTGTTTTTAACCTTTTGAGGAACTGATAGACAGTTTTTCAAAGAAGCTTCACTGTTTTAGGTTACAACCAGCAGTGTATGAGTTCTTCAGTTTTGCCACATTCTTGACAGTACTTGTTACCAGTCTTTTTTGATTTGAGCCATCCTAGTGTGTATAAAGTGGTATCTCACTGTGGTTTTGATATGCATTTTCCTGACAGCTAATGATGATGAACATCTTTTTATGTACTTGTCTGCCATTTTATATTTTTTTAAAAGATAGGTCTATTGAGATCCTTTACCCATATTTTAATTGGGTTAAGGACTTTAGCTTCTCTCCTGATAGAAATTGGTAGCTACCAACATTGTGAGCAGTTGAATGGAATAATCTGACTTAGTTTTAACAGGAGCCCTAATTGTGGTGTCCAGAATAGACTGAGGGGAGGTAAATGTGTAACCAGTTAAGAGAATATTGTAGTAATCTGGTTGAGAGATGATTGTGACATGGACTAGGGTAGTAGCAGTAGAATCAGAAATAAATGTTTGGATTACAAATATATTTTGTAGATAGAGCTAGCAGTATTAGTTGACAAACTGTAAGGCTAAGAAAACTGAATTAAAGATGACTCCACAACTGTGACCAGAATCTCTGGAAAGACAGTCTCCAACACCTGAGATGAAAAAGATTGTAGGTGAAGCAGGTCTAGAGAAAAATTTATATTTTTAATTGCCACCATTCTTCATGAGACCTCAAGCTTCTTGAGGTCAGAGACCATCCTAGTCATGTTTATCACATCATCCCCAGCTTGAAACATGTTCCTGGCATAAATAATGAGTAACTAAACAAAGACAAGAACCATACCTCTTTAAAAAAAAATTTTTTTTTGGCAATAGATACACAAATCTAATACATTAATACTTACTCAATTTTCTTGTAGTGTTTTAAAATAATTCCACTAACATGCTCAAGAGCATGAATTTTGTAGCCAGACAGTCCTGGCTACATATCAGTGTGACATTGGGCACATTGCCTAACCAGACTGAGCCTCAGGGTTTTTTTGTACCTTAGGGGGGTAATAATACTCAACACACAAGGGTTCTCTGAGTGTTAAATGAAAATATTTGTAAAGCCCTTAGCAAAAACCTTGTCGCAGGGAAGAAGCTGTTCAAATGATTTTTCTGTACGTATAGGTACACACATGTATATGCACACACAACATATCTGCATACATGCACATGAAGTACAATACATATTTATACATTTCATATAGGGCTGAACTATTTGTTGCCCCAAACGCTATTTTATTTTATTCTTACATCAAATGCAGAGGGAAAATTACAGAATTTGGAGCTAGAAGCCTGGGTTTGAACTCCAGATCCATAGCTTATTATCTTGAAGGCATAATCTCTCTGAGATTCCATCTTCTCATCTGTAAAATGGTGATGATGATGACAAGTACAATGCTTTATACACCTAAAAAGGTAAAGGGAAGGATAACAATGGAAGGTATATAATAGTGCTGTTAATATTATGCAAGTCTTTGTCTACTTAATGCTACATGTTAAAATATTTAAGTTATCTTCACAACTTATTTTACTCTTGGGAGATGATCATTTAAGATAATATTTTACCAGTGACTCCTGAGAAAATAGGAAAAGCATAAAGAAAACTTTTATTGGAAACACAACATCTAATAATTTGTTAAAGTGTCTATAGCAACAAAATAATGAAAATCCAAGACACGACTTTAGTGGAGGCAATGGTGTGGAACCCACAGCATTTTTCTTGAGTTTTAGTCAATGACACGTCAGACTCATTATGTTTGATTCATTGGAGTTTGATGTCTGAAGCTGAGAACTGCACTTTCTGTAAGCAGCTGTGAAAGAAGAAATGATGCTACAAATGGACAGCTCAGCATCTTCACTGTTTGAAGCTCAGGTCACTGAGAGGATGTTTGTGTTGGGAAGTGTTGGATATCTTGCTGTTTTGGCCTTGAAGCTCATTTATTTGTATCTGAGGTGTGTAGCACATAGGGACTTAATAACAGGTATCTGTTGTAAACCTTCACTCATTACTTCCTGGATATTTGGTCTTGGACCATTGTTATGTGGGAACTGTGAGAACTGGGACATTAATAAGGCAGACAATCTACTGATATCCCTAATTTTAAAATGCATCAAAAGGTAAAAGGTAAGTGGATAGAGGGGACAAGAGGATTGATACCTGGATAGATAAGTGATAAAGCAAATATTCTAAAATATTAAATGTGGAATTTAGGTGGTAGGTATCTGTGTGAACTGTATAATTTTCTAAACTTATTTGAATTATCTTTATAATAAAAGTATTTTAAAGAGTAAACTGAAAGTAGAAGTATATTGAGAAAAACAAACTAGCTAGGTTCTTTGCTTTTTCTTAAGAATCATGGTATCAATTAGCCTGACACAGGACAAATACTGCATGGTCCCACTTATATAAGGACTATAAACTCATAGAAGCAGAGATAAACCAAACTCATAGAAACCACACTTGTAGAAGCAGGGCAAAGAATGGTGATTGCCAGTGACTTGGGTTAGAAGGGAGGAGGAAACAGGTATTAGTTAAAGGGTAGACTGTTTTAGTTATGCAAGATGGATAAGTTTTAGAAATTTCTGTACTGGATAGTGACTAGAGTTGACAATACTTGTACATCTAATATCTACCCTCTCAGCAAATTTTTATGTTAAGTACTTTTATCACAAAATCAGGGTAAGAAACTTTTGGAGGTGATGCATATGTTTATGGCATTGATTGTGGTGATGGTTTCATGTGTGTTTACAAACTCATGTTGTATACATTAAGCATGTACAGCTTTTTGTATGTCAATCATAACTCAAGTGGCTTTAAAAAAATAATTGTGTATAAGAAGGCAGTGTTAATAAAATAAGTATGTTGAACTTCTTCCTATTTGCTTGGAGTATGAACCAGAAGAGACTAAGTACTGTGCCATGACAAATTAACCTGTAAATCTTAGTGGCTCAGTACCACAGTTACTTCTCTCTCATGTCCAATGCAAGTTGACTTGGGTTCTGCTCTAGGACCTAGACTGACAGAGATTCCACTATTTGCAATGTTACCAATCCTCAGAGAAACAGAATATTTCAAATACTGGGAAGTACTGTCTTTCCTGTGCTTATCAAGTAAAGGAGAATTTGGCATTGGTGAATACTAGTATATCTTTTATGAGCAGACTGAATATGAAGTAGAGGGCTCAATGTCTATTGTTTCTTTCATCTTATTTTCTGGTAACAGACACAAATTGTCACGCCTATAAATACCAAATGTTTATAAAATTTGAAAACCCAGAATCCTGGAGAAAAAATGATATACACTGACACATTGTAGGGGTTCAAATATTTTATGTCTCTCATTAGCATGGCTAGATTGTGTGCTACCATTCCAATGTTCTCAGAATTTATCAATAGATCAAGAAGATTCAGCACCTTCTTTGTACCTGAAATCTCTATCACCAAAGGGAAATAAGACGTGGATCCTGCCCTTAATGCACAATAATTCAGAAGCTAGAACAATTACAGATGCAATCAAAAGCTTAATTGTTATAGACACTATAAATAAAATTCGGTTGAAAATGACTATCATGGCAATAGTTATTACTATTACTCCTAATATTGCTAACAGTAGCTAAGGCTAACATTGGGACTACTATGTGTCAAATAATGTTCTCTTTTATAAATATTACTTCACTGAATACCCTATCAACCTTGTGGGGTCAGTGCCATAAATGATGGCTACTTAATGGAGAAGCAGTGACTTGAGTTCTTTCTCTGAAACATGGTGACATTGAACAAGAAGAGGGGATGGATAGGAGTTGATAGGGAAGGGAGTTGTATGCATTACATTATAGAGGCCTGAACAAAGAATGTGGTCAGGCAGGAAGGAAGCTGCTTTAAATCAAGGTCTAGGAGGGAAAGGAGTTGGATAAAGATGGCATGATCAGACTAAAGGGACCTTGGGAGCTATAGAAACGCTCAGTTTTTAAACTTTTTTCTTTGCTTTTGTGTTTGTGTAAATGATGGGCCTAGTTGACATAGAATATATAATTTTAATGATAATGTTATAAAGCATGTCTGTGACAAAAGATAGAAGGGTAGATGCATATTAATAAAACAGTGACATGAACAGTCTCCAACTCTGCCTGACTTTTTATTAAAAATGGCAGGTAGAATAGTAGCAAACAGAGTCAGAATGTGCCCTGTATGAGAAGTCTGGGCCAACTACAAAGCTTACAAGATGTAGTCCCCGGGACTGCCCTTACTTCAGACTCCAAATGCAAGTTTGAGGGGTTCTAAAAAATCATTCTCAGTTTGATAATTCACTAGAAAGACTCACAGAAAGCTGTTACATAGTCATGGTTATGGTTTACCTCAGAAAAGGATACAGATTAAGATCAGCCCAATGAAGAGATACATAGAGCAGAATCCAGGAGAGTTCCAAATGAGGAGTTCCTGTTACCTTTTACCCATGTTGCATCACCTCTCAGCATCTATGTGGGATAATACATATGGGGTATTGCCAACCAGGGAAGTTTACCTGAGCCTCAGTGTTGAGACTTGTTATTGGGACTCCATTGCATAGGCATGATTGATTGTCCATGTAGTTGACTTCAGCCTCCAGGCCAAATCTGATACAGTATACAGAAAGCCACCACATTGTACATTGTTGGTCTTTCTGGTGTGTCTAGGCCCCACTCTAAGACCTCATGGGTGTAGCCAGCCCTCACCTTAAATCATATAGTTAACTATCTAGAATAACTCAGTATTTCCAGCAGACAACACTCCTGTGAGGTATAACATTCAAAGGGCTCAGAAATTACCTCCCAGAAGTCCAGGACAAACGCCAGATCTCTTATTTGGTCAAGGCCATATTCTTTACTACATACTGATACTAAAACACTTTCAGTTAATATTTACTGTCTCCCAAACAACTGTGCAATGCAAAAACAAAAAACAAAAAACAAAACACAAAACCCTAAGAACCCCAAAGCCAACTCTTTAGTTTTTTGGTAACTGGCATACAAGTTGTCTTCTTTATGTATCTTTTACAGAAAAATGCCATTGAACAACTTTTAAGGAACTTTCCACTAAAATTTATTCGTAGTTTATTTGTAGCAGCTCAGTAACAATCCCTGTATAGCATCCTCTATGCTGCTTCACCCGGAAGATTCTGTGGCCACAGTGGGAGACGGACAGGTCTAGCTCCCTAGTTGACATTTTTGTGATTGTAGTGGGTCTAGGCAATGGGAGATAGAATATAGTGCTGGCTGGGCTTCTGAGGTATGAGTGTAGCCAGAGTGACAGTTTTCAGGGTAGGACAGGACATGTTCAGGGGCAGGGTTGCAACTGAGACTTCGATTAGGGCCAGGAGTTATAGTGAGGCTGCCTAAAATACAGGTCTGAGTGGCAGTTGTATAGTGGGCTCAGATCAGGGGTAGTTATAGACCAGGTTGGCACCTGGTGAGTCATCAGTAGTCAGGGCCAGAGTAGTAGAGGCAGAATCTCACACCAAGCAGGAAAGAGCATTGGTGGCTTCAGTAGTGTACAGTGGAATATTGCTTAGCTGTGCTGCTCAAAACTTGGTTGGATCTTCCTGTGAGTCTGTTCAGATAACCATTTAAAGTGTAATTTCTGGTATCAGACTACTGAGATTCAAGTCATAGTGCTGCTCATTGCTAATAATGCAATCTGGGCAATTTACTTCTCTCTGCCTGAATTTCCACATTTGTTAGATAAAGATAAAATCCATTTCCTGTATTTTCTGCTCTTATTTTTGTTTCATTATTTTTCTTTGGATTTAATTTGTTATTTTCTAGCATTTTTAAATTAAAACTTAGATTTTTATTTTCAGTCTTCTATGTGCCTTTAAAGCTATACATTTCCCCATAACCAGATCCTTAATTATATCCCACTTTGACATATCTTTATTAAATTCCATTCAATATTTTTAAATTTCCATTATGATTTCTCATTTGAGGTATGGATTTTTTTGGAAGTGTTTTATTTCTAGTTATCTTTCTGTATGTTTTTCCTAGTTGCAGTCCACTATAATCAGAGAACAGACCTTAGTATTATTTCAGGGCTTTGAAATTTGTTGAGACTTGTTTTATGGATTGGCATATAGCTTATTTTGGTAAATGTTCCATAAGAACTCTAAGCTGTTTGATACAGTCTTTTATTGTTGTCAGTTAGGTCAATTTGGTTTATATAGGTTGCTTACATCTTCAATGTCATTACCTTTTTTTTTATGGTCTCCGTATTATTTCAGTTACTGAGCAAGTTGTGTTAAATTCTCCAACTATGATCGATGCTTTTTCTATTTCTCCTTTAAGTTCTTCAGAAGTTTAGAGTTTTTAAAGATCTTTAGACACATTTTTGCTTTATATATTTTGTAGCTATTTTATTAGATACACATTTAGCATTGTTATGTCTTCCTGTTGAAATTACTTCTTAAGTATATAGTAATGTTTTAGCCTTGAAGTCGATTGTGTCTGATACTTACATCGCCATACTAGCTATCTGTTGTTGTTTTTTGGCTGTCGGGTAAATCTTTCTGAATCCTTTCAAACACTTTTCTTCTAATTAAAATGTATGTCTTTTGCTCTGTTACAGTTTTTTTCTTCAATCTAGCCTGAAAATCATTATTTTTATTTTATTTTTTTTTTAAAGCAGAGTCTGACTTTGTTGCCCAGACTGGAATGCAGTGGTGTGATCATGGCTGATTGCGGCCTGGACTTCTGGGGCTCAGGTGATCCTCCCACCTCAGCTTCCCAGGTAGCTGGACTGCAGGCACATTCCACCATGCCTAACTATTTTTTTTGTAGAAAAGAGATTTCGCCATGTTGCTCAGACTGGTTCCTTTTCATTGAAGTATTTAGCCTACTGTTGTTTGCTGGGCATGTGTCTGCCATTTTACCAGTTGATTTCGCTTTCATCCTATCTTTATGTATACTTTCTTTCTTGCCTTTTCTTGTCCTAATCATGTCTTCTAATTCCATTTTACCTTCCCTGTTAACTTTTGAGTTATGGACTCTTTATTTAAAAAAAAATTCCTTAGGATAGGGGTCTGCAAACTTTTTCTGAAAATATTTTATTTTGGTAACTGTGCGATCTCTGGGAAACTATTCAACCCTACAATTGTAATATGAAAGCTAACACAGATAAAAGGTAAACAAATAGCTGTAGCTTTGTGCCAATAAAACTTTATAAAACCAAATTGCTAGCTAGATTGGTTCATAGGCTGTGATTCAGGCAACTGCTTTAAAGATTAAAGTATGTTTGATTAATGAAAGTCTACCTTATTAGGATTTTTTCCCATTTCCTCTCCAAAATGCAAGAAACTTGAACAGTTTACAATTACCCCTTCCTATCATTTGCACTATTATTGTTGTGTATTTTACTTTTACTATGTTAAAAATGTCACAAACACTATTAATATTACTGATATAAAGAGCAATATTTTATATTTACCCAAATATTTCTTTTCTAGTGTTCTTAATAATGCTTTACCTGGGTTCATTTTACCTCTGGGGAATTTGTTGGCATATTATAGTGTCAGTCAGCTGAGTAAGACTTCTCTACTTTTTGGGGGGTCTGTCTGAAAATATCTCCACATTTGAGGAATATTTTCACTGGAGTTAGAATTCTAAGTTGGTAGATTTTTTTTTCCCTTCTAGAACCTTAAAGGTATCATTTTATTGTCTTCTTGTTTTCTTTTTTTTGTTAAAAATTAGTTGTAGAATTATTTTTATGTCCAAATATATTGCATGTATTTTTTTATTGTCTGCAGTTATAAGAGGATGTGCCTAGATGTGATTCCTTTATATTTATACCACTTGGGGTTATCAACATATCTGAAATTTGTTAATTTCATATTTAACAGTTTTTCAAAATTTTTAGCCATCTCTACAAATATTATTTCAGCTTCATTTTCTTTTATTCTCTTCTGGAACTTCAATTACATAGATCATTTGACTATGTCCTACCTGTCTCTTAGTCTCTATTCTATTCTATTTTTTTTTTGTTTGTGTTTCAATTATATATATTTTTATTGACCTGCTTTTGAGTTTAATTCTGTTTCATGCTTTGCCAAACCTGCTGCTAATGTGTCTAATAAATTTTAAATTTTATTTATTGTATTTCTCAGTTCTGGAATGTTTATTTGTATTTTTATTGATTCCATTTATATATTGAAATTGTCTTTTCCTTCATTTTGTTTATCTTTTGTTTTAACATTTATATTTAAACTCTTAACTCTATCTGTGTATCACCTGTGGATCTGCTTATATTTTTTCCCCCCTTGACTATTAGTCAATTTCTTTTAACATGTGTCATATATCTATATTTACTATGCACAGGATTTGTGTATAAAAGAATAAGTGTTGAAGTTGATTTTATTTTTCTCTAGAGAGTAATGGGTAAATAAGTTTAACCAGGCCTGTATTAAGACTGTCTTGAGTTTACACTCTGTTTTCTTTTGATTCCAAATGTCTCAAAGGTGAGATTTTTTGAATGTTTGTTGTCTCCCCAAAGCCAGACTTTGCCTCTTAAGCACCAGAAATTGTGGGTGACTTTATGTTGCCTTTTCTTCCTAACCCTCTAGCCTCTCATGCTACTCCTGGACTCAGTAAATTTCTCATTCAGAAAACTGGAATATGACCTTGGTGGTCCTCTAGATTCCAATTCACATTCCGGCCCCTATGGAGTTATCAAAAACTCCACTTGTTTTTCTTTTCCCAAAAGGCATTTTTTCCTATAGCAAGTCTGATTTTAAATCAATATTCAGCAGATGCCTCCAAGGTAGAAAAGAAGCATTCATATCACCTCACCTAAGACTTTATCCTCTGTCATATTACATTTACTTAGTCTTCTTTGCTTCAATAGATATTCAGTGTCATTAACAATATGGTTTTTACAGTGGTGTTGATTACTTGCTTTATTTTTTTCCATAATTGCCATGTGAGCTCCTTTCTGTGTACTACATCCTATCCACATAGATAAGTTGGAAAAATATGTAAAAATAGGATACTTAAAGGGTAATTTTTATCTTGCTAGATTGCTTTGGATTATATTCTAAGATGCTGAGGATTCATCTTCCTCTGATTTTAGTGATTTTTGTCATAAAATTTTGAAAAGAATTGCCTCATTTAATTATTCAGCTGCAGTTTTTATTATGCAGATTGGGGATAATTGGGCCTATCTTGGTGTATTCTGTTGTAGGCATTTCAAAACTAGGAAACAGAAACATAAGAAAAGGTGGGAAATTATAATAGGTTAGTGAAAGCCTTTTATATGTTATAAAGCATCATAAAAATGTAAAGTGGTATAATTATTTTTGAAGCTATAAATAGTATCCTACAATTTCTTTTTAAGCTATTACTACAAATGTAGTTCACTAGGTGAAGACTGAGATCAGATATATTTGGGCTGACGCTTATAGGAGCTTAGGAAAATTGTTAGAGCTCCTAATACATATCGAATATATCTTACAGCCTTCCTCAAGCCTACATATTTTTATAAATAATCAAAGTGAAATTTATTTTAACATTACATCTTAGGCAACGACATAATTCTGCATTACTAAGGTAATAAAACTGGAATGCTGCTAGAACATTGGCTGCTTGGGGAGAGCAAATTGAATCTAATGAAATTTTGATTGAGATACAAATATACAACATCTATTGAGAAACTGTTATGATTTCATCACTGTTTTGGGCCTGTTAGGTGCCCAGACACTTTAAGTAAACTTTGAGCCATCATTTTAGCTTCTTTGTGCTTTGCCAACTGTCACTCTTCTAATTATTCTTTTAAAATGTTTCTTAGACCATATCTCTTTGTCTGCATCGTTTGGCTGCTCCATTTAGTCAAAAACAATTTTTATATTTCAGATCAAGTTGAATGAGTTGAACAATAACTTTTCTACAGTGTCCTCTTTTATAGACTTCTTGATGGCATCTCCTAATCTTTGATTCCACTCAGTCATTTCTGGGTATTTTCTACTTTGTGTACTTCTTCACATACGGTGTGTATTCATGCGTGTACATGTGTATGTGTTCATGTGTGTGTTTGAGTAGAGGGGCTGATAGATTCTCAATAGCTCAGCTGAATAAGTAATAGCATCCTTGTCCTTTGAGTTGAGTGTTAGAGATCCTAATTCTGTTTCACATTATCTCTTCATTCTGTCCTCACAACAGTTCCTTGTACAAAATTGGTTAGGAATAGATACACTTTAGATAGCAAATAAAGATCTCAAAGTGTTTTTTCATGTTCATTGTCCAAGCTAACAGAGTTTAGACCCTAACATATTGTCTTCTATAGATTCTAAGATGTGAGAATCTATGATGGAAAAACTATTTGACTTTTTGAGCTCGATTCAACAAATGATGGTACCTGGTAAAAATGGTAATCTCAATTATTCAGTGTTTTCCATGAATGCAAATGGAGGTAGAGAAAACATTTGTAAAATAACCAGGCTTGAGCACCCCATTTCTTACTAAGATATTTCCACTGATATTCCCCGTTGCCCTACCTTCCCAAGACATTTATACTCTAAGTTACACAGTATGGTACTATGCAAACATCAGCATTAAAATAAATACCCTATTGCACTATATCAACTAGTTGTGGTCTCTAAGCTGCTGCTGTTGTTTAGATATTCTTGATTCTTTATTGCATTACTAACTAATGTCTGAATGGTGCTTATTTTCACTTTGTGTTTTAGTTTATACAGGGACGCAGGGTGAGGGAGGCCATGAAACACCAGCATACTTGGCAGCACTTGGCTGGGATGACAGGAACTCTTAGGGAATGAAATGGGGATGCCTGAGACAAAGCTGGCCATCCTTGAATTTCTTAATTTTCTTGGGTAGTCTGTCTCTTTCTGACTCTCCCGTCCGTGATCAGACATCTGTTCCTCAGAGGTGGCTGTTGACTGCAGGATGTGAACTCATTACTGCTATTCACTCAAGGTAGGAGGAAGTCCTGTAGTTCTAGGAATGTTTATTTCTGAGCTCTACTGGGCCTGGAGCTCCTGCTTGGCCTGACTTCCCTTCCATGCATGCAGTTGTACTCATGCCTTACTTCTCTAAGATTAGGCCAGCAAGTGTCATGCTTTCCTGTGTTTAAATGTCTTGACTGTGAGTGAAGACTGCTCCATTTTTAGGTAGTGTTGGAATCTGTGGAAGGATGACTCTGACTTGGAGTTTTGCAAGTCTTTCCAGCTTTTTTTTTCTTCTAAGAGGAAGCCACTGAATACATACCTTATCCCCTTTCCTAATTTACCTTTTGGAGAACTGTTTCCCTTTGATGACAACTGTCATCTTGCTCACAAGGGTTTTTGCTAATTCGAGTCCCCTGGTATTTAAAGCTTCAGGCCCCAAATATTCAGGAGAAGAATATAGTCCAACTGAAGAGGGAGAGAGTGCTCTAGGAGATGAGAGGATGGAGAACATTGAGCAGAAGATGTGAGATGAAGGCCTCCCACCCTAGAGGGAAGTGTCAACCTGCCACGGTTAGAGAATTAACAGAAACCCTTGTGAGAAGGTCTGTTTACTTTAGTTCTGAGAACTTTTTTACTTTACATATTTTGGGGCTATGCTATTAGAGGTAAGTTTAGAACTGTTATGCCTTCCTGCTGAAATGACTTTCTCAAGTAATACTCTAGTCTTGAAGTCTGCGATATCAGAACTGTATATGATTCTGAATCTATGCAATTTACCTTAAACCATGACTCTCCATAGGCTACTGGTATGATACGGACCTCCTCCATGAAGCAGAACAAATCAGCTTTGATAATGTATGGGTGAGCCATTTGCAGAAACTTATAAATTCCAGGTCAAATTTAATTTGACTTCTAGCACACCACTAGCTGGCTTTCAACATGAGCCAATTGAGAATGAAAACTCATTCTGAAAAGCCAAATTATAATTAGAAAGTTAATTTGCTCACCCTCAAAATCACATAATGAATACTAAAGCCAAATATAAATTACTTTTGTATTATCCTTAATTTTGAACTCTTATCCCCTTGATTCCTTTATTAATGTGGATAATTAAGAGTTGAGTATATAAGAATGCCAAAGTAATCCTAATCTTTATCTTGTCTAAATAGAGCCATATTAGAACCCATCTTGGAGGCAGCATTTATCATATATTTGGAGCCATACATCTCTGTGGTGAATACAGTAAGGAATGTACTAAACATTTGCAATAGGTGGGATTGGACCACCTTTGAGGAGCAAATCATTTATGAAGATGGGAGAAGTGGCTCGTGATAAGTACTATCTGGTTGCTAAGAGTTTATGCTCTATCTCCATTGCTACCAATTCTCATTGCACAGGTTTCTGGGCTGGGTGTTCCCAACCTGCCTGAAGGTCAAGCTACCTCCCAAACAGTTAACAAAGAAAGTTAGCTTATGGAATTGCTGAATGGCAGGTCAGTGGGTGTTAAAGTTGTATTTAGCATAATTTCAAGCCAATTGCTCTAGTCAAGCCGTGAGTGACCAGAGAGGATGACAGAAAAATTGACGGTATCTTTTCTTGCCCTGATGTGTTCATCTAAAGGCCTTACATTTATCTTTACTCAGATTTCATTTCTGTATTCCTTCTCCAGGCATAAAATCACCAAGTCCTCTATTTTACAAATCTTAAAACCATGGGGAAAATTAAAAATAGCTCCTATTCACATAAATGTTAGGGAAGTCCAGCCTAGATGATGATGGGGAAAATGCTGATATGAGTTAAAAGTCTCTCTCAATTAAAACGTTCATTGAATGCTGTTTCCCTGATTCCACTATTTTTGTTTTCACTTCTGAAAAATTCAGAGACTTTTGAGTACCCTTAGCCTTATAGATGAGCCTGTCTTTAAACCAATAATCCTCATTAACAGAAGCTTTGGATGGAAAGCACTACTAAGAGAATGAAGCCTCCATGTAATGCATTCATCTGGTTTCAAAAAAATAAAAATAAAAAAGGTGGTTTCAAAATATACAGCAAGTGTGGCCATCAAATTAACTTTGCATTTAAGAGCAAATCAAAGGTAATAAAGATCAAGATTTTTCAATGCATACAGAATCTAGAAGTGAGATTGAATCTCCCTTATGTATGCATTAATTTGCATTCTTATTAATGGAACAGAATCTTATGAACATTTTAGTACATGATTAGGTTGGAAAACAGAAACATAGAGCTTGTCCTGTTTCCATCATACATATGCTGCTGTTAATGAAGTGAAATCATGATGAATTATTGGAGTGTGTAAGGGGTCAGTTTCCACAGAGATTTATTAAAAATCTGAGGTTGGACTCCAGTGGTCACGGCTGTGCCAGAGATGAGAAACTGCAGAGTCTTATTCTCACATCAGTAGTTAGTTTTCTAAAATTTCTACAAAGCAACCTGCTTTTATGGACTTCAGAACAAAGGCACTTGCTAAGCTGTATGATTATAGGACTGCTGAGAGGTGCACAAACTTGGTTATGAAAGTTATGTTTGTATCCCACCAAATCTTCCTCCAAAATCATTATCATTTTGTTATGTCCCATGGAAATGACACAATCACAAGATGTTAACATTAAGCAAAAGTGAAAAGCTCTCTGCTTGTTCTATCAGGCTTTCTGCTCCTTGTAATTCACTACTTTTTCACTTTATAGAAATTGCAGAAGTCCAACCAGACCTTTCAGCACCCTCTCCCCAAATTCAGGGTTAAACCAACACAAATGCTCCTCTCACACGTTACTGTTTTTATTAACTTGTTTTCACCTCTGCAGCTTTGTACATCACATTCTTTCAGGAATTTCACTGATATAAAATTCTTTGACAATTTATGTTTAGCTATTATTTCTCACAATGTTCATTATTTATTCACTCAACAAATGTTTGTTGAGCACTGACTGTATGGCAGGCAGTGATTCTATGTATTGGCAGATGGTGAAAAACTCAATCTTTTGTAGCATCTTGTTAATTATCCCAACTGAATATTACTTGAATCCAACCATGTTCATCTCTTTGGTCACCACCCTCCTCTAGTTGTTTATTTTACTAAACTATGGCAATGACCTCTAAGCCGATCTCTGTCATCCATTACAGTCCTCTGCAAATCTGTTTTTCATGTTGTATGCATGATGACCTTGTCAGAATTCAAATCTCATTATGTTGCACATCTCCCAGATTAAAATTATTTACTGACTTCCCATTGCTCCAAAATAAAAGAAGAAAAATATTTTACAACATAGCTGTAAGACCTGCCTGACTTTTCCTTGCCTATCCCTCCAGCCTCAGCTTGCTACCTCACTCTCACTGTCTGTGCTTGGCCACTCTTTCCTAGATACCATGTTCTTTCTCCCTCGAAGACTTTGAACTTGATGTCCCTATTCCCTCAAGTGTTCTTTCCATCTCTCTACCTACTAACTCTGACCTCAGCTCCATTGTCACAACCTCAGAGAAGTCTTCAGAAACCTTCCTGGTCAGGCCAGGTGCTCATTAGTTGGCTCTCTTAGCACTCTGTCCTTCTTTTTGTACTTGTTCCACAATTCCTATTCTCCATTTGTTGGTATGATTAATTTAATATCTGTTTCTTTCATGAGATAATGAGGCCCATGAGGGCAGAGACTAGTTCTAACTGTTCTCTATTGTGCTCCCAGGGTCTAGCGCAAACTTTGGCACATAGTAGACACTTCATATACTTGCCAGTTAATGAGTATTTATATCGTAAGAGTTGGAATCTGATCCTTAAGGCAGTTCTTAATGTTGAATGTGGGGATTCAAGGAGGGCAGGATAGTGTGGTCATCTGTAGGTATACAAGACTTCTGAAAGTGTATGTAACCTTTTTTGTAATTACATATTTTGAAGGAAGAGTCCATAGATTTCATCAGATTCTAAAAGGAGAAAGTGATTTTAAAAGGTTAATAAGTATTTGAGGGAGAATTTGAGGTGTTTCCTTTTTTTTTTTTAATCACCCTTCAAGATTGAGCTACTCCAAAACCTCTGTTTTGTCAGTAACATAGCACGTTATTTATGGAGGCCCAGAAGGACTGTGATTAGTGTGATACATTAAGCAAGTTCGGAAACATCAGAAGTTGCTATGAATTTGAATGAGACCTCAACTCAGGGTTTGTTTGTTTGTTTTCTGTTTTGTTTTTTTTTTTGGTCTTAATTTTTTTCTTTAAAGAGCAGACACCTGGCCACAAACAAGTGAAGATTAAATTTCAGAGACAGGATGATGGATATAGCCTTATTTCTTAGGTTCCGTGGTCCAGTGGGAATTTGTGGCTGTTGGAAGTTAATACAGAGTGCCAGATTGACGCTTCAAGTGGATTTTTTTTTCTTTCTCACACAAACAAGTCTCTAATTAAAGCATTTTATGTTTATATAGTTGTTACATCCCATAATTTAAAATTATCCTAATTTAAAGCAGCATTTAAGAAACTAATTAGACCGTTAATATTATGAATCTTCAAGTACTTATGTTCTCTTTCTCTGATTAAAATAAGGAGAAAAAAATTTCTACACATCCTGCTAGTGCCTGATCCTAGAGGTGGGACTTAATGAGTTGAGCAAATGGTATAGACATTCTATAGATGGGGGGAAAATCTTACATTTCTTAATTTCTCTTTGGAGTCAGGGAGAGCAATTTATTAATTTCCTCAAGTTTTTCTTGTATCATAAAATATGAGAAGGGTTCATTTTAAGAGATTCACAAATGTTTGCAGCTTCCCAAGAGTTACTCCTTTTAAAATCTTGTCCCCTTCTAAAGAAAAGCAGGGGGAAACTGTAAGCACAACGTTAAAAAAATCAGAACAGATTTATGTTAATATTGTGCTTAAAATGAAAGTTGAAATAGATTTCATTTCTACATAGATCCAGACGAAGGTCATATCTTTTTTTCTTGATTACAGCATAGAAAAATGCAGATAGTTAGCAGTCAGTTTAATTTCCATCACTTTGTCTGCAAAAGTTGTGCCAGTTAAAGATGCCTGGAGCTCCCCAAGCTCAGAGTGATTCCACTAGTACTTTTTCTTCAATTATTCTGAAGCAGTATATGCGAAAGCAAATGTCTTAGATTGCTACAGGGATGGAAAAATTAGAACTGGTAGAAAGAGCAGCAACAAACCATGATAAACAAAGCATAGGAGTGTCACCTTTGTGGTATAAGCATGAGGCTGTGTTTCTGCAGGAAAGGTTTTTCAGATGGAAAGCGAATGGGAGGCATCATTGTCCCTTATCTCCTATCACTCAGCAGTTTCATCCTGCAACACATACAAGAGAAACTCGTGCTTGCACAACTGGAGACATGGGCAAGATGGTTTATAACAGTTCTGATCAATACAACCCCAGAAACAATGCATATGCCCATCAGAGACTAGATGAATAAATGGAAAAAAAAAACCTTACAATGACATATTCAGTAGGCAGAACAAATGAACTACAGGGTGATCCAAAAATATGGATGTGATGTGCTGTTAGGTGAAAAAAGTAAGCCCAACACATTATGGCATGATATCTTTTGTATTAAGTTGAAAACAAGCAAAATGAATGCAAATGAACAATCTAAAAAGGAAAGGATGTGGTTACTTTGAGCAGGTATAGAAGGAGGCAGGAATTTAAGATAAGGAGAGATGCATGATTATTTGTAGATTATACTGCAAGGTCTTGGCTATTGTTTTTGGATTATGAGTTTGCAGATGCTTGTTAATAAAGAATGTAGGTCATGCATGAGCCAATGATGAGTGTGTGTCTTTAAAGTAAGAGAACCAGTTCAGGAGGAAAAACCCCAAATAGGATACTTTATGGGCATCCTGATCCCGAAGCTGTGGATGAGTTGGGAAAAGGACTGGCAAGGTTCTGTCAAGTTGCTATTGATTTTCCTTCATGAGAAAACAAACTGGTTCACTGAAATAAAGAAAATGAAGCTTTCCCAAATTCAGAGACATAGGAAAAGAACAATGAGAGAAGTTAAAAAATAGTTTTTTTTTCACTCCCCCCCAAAAAAATGGATAATAGAAACTGGAATATGCTTAATTCTTTGGGGCTCAGTCTCACTTTTATGCAGTTTAGAAAAGTAGATAGTAATTTTAACTCTAATTATGAGGAACTTTAAACATACATAAAAGTAGAGCAGTATAATAAACCCCTGTATGTACACATCTCTGGGATTCAATAGTTATCAACTTATGAATGTATTATAACTTTCCCATTACTCTATGCCCCTTCCCTGAATTGTTGAAGCAAATTCCAGATATCATTATTACATGTTGGTATTTTAGGATATATCTCTAAGAGATAAGGACTCTTCTTAAATATAACCACAATGTCAGCATTACACAATTCGAAAAATCCCCACAATTTCTTAATAGCATTGAACAACTAGTCAGTATTTACTCTTTGAGGTTTGTTTGAATCAGGATCTAAATAAGGTCTTTTAAGTGTTTTCTTAATCTATGTTTTTTTCTCTCTTTTTTTTGTTTATATTTTGTTGAAGAAGCTAAGTCCTTTGTTACATAGAGTTTTCCAACTATGTGTCTGTGGTATCCATATTGCGTGGTGTAACAGATTCCTTTGTCCTCTGTGCTTTCTGAAAATTGGTAGTTCAACCTAGTGGGCTAATCAGATTCAAGTTTGATTTCTTTGGGCAAGACTGTTTCATATGTGGTACTTTCTATCAGGAGGAACATAATGTTTAGTTTTATCTTCTTTTGTAATATTAGCAACCATTGATCATTAGTTAATTTAGTAACGTAAAACAATGATATTCTAATTTGATCATCCTTTTTTGTTTTTTAATTGGAATGATTCTATGAGAAAAATTTCCTCATCAATCTTGGTTACCCTGAGGTATGTTTTGTGTAACAAAATGGGGTACCTGCCTAATTTTCCCCATTCCACTTTTATTACCAGTTACCAATATTTTGGATTGGTTCCTGAGCATTCACTAAATAGTTAATGAGGTGTTTAGTAGCATTATGAATTCATAGATTTAAACATATTTGTGTTTCAATTCATCAGAAATATTACTCATATTGTCATTTAAATTGTCCTATTTTGTCCAGCTGTAAGAATAAGTAATTCAAAAAACTGTTGCCATTTTAAATTATTTTGGGACTTACAGGAAGGTGATTATGGGATCCCAGTCACATGACAGGCAGCTATAACGTTTGTTTCTCTGATTACAGATCAGCCTCTTTCTTGCCTACATTGTTTTGTAAAATGTTGTGAAAGACTAAAGGGCACCAGAGAAGACCCCTCCCCTGTTCATTGTTGATCTCCGTTACAGATTACCTTCCTTCTTCTCTTACACAGAGACCTCATGACTATCACATCTAAGATGGAAACTTTGCTGATTCCTAAAGATTAGTCATAATAAAATATTTTACTTTAAAACTTTTAATATTTTGCTAATATAAACAATGCTGCAATGTGCATATTTGTACATATATCACTGCACAGGTATCAAGTATTTCTGTCAGATTCCTACAGAATTGTTGTCAGAATATGCAATTTTAACATTCAGATAAACGTTAAACTTTTTTCTACCATATGAATTTAAGTTTGTAAATTTACCTCTGAGTATTTTATTGGTCACATGCTATTGGTTGTGAAATGCAGTGATTTTACTGTTCATTTTAAGCAAACTAAAACTTCACTAAAATGTAAGTTCCATGAAGGCAGACATTTTTTGACCATTGTTCATGGAGAATTCCCAGCATCTAGAAGGGAGCCTAACACTTAATGGGAGCTCAGTAAATATTTGTAGAGTGAGTTTCAGTTCACAGTTCATTTCCTATTTAATCCAGAAGTTATTTACAAGAGTATGTTTATATGTGTTGGATGATACTTTTTTTGTTTTTAAAGTCTTAACCTTTAAAAATATTTCAATAGTTTTTAGGGTACAGGTGGTTTTTGGTTACATGCATAAGTTCTTTAGTAGTGGTTTCTGAAATTTTAGTGTACCTGTCACCTGAGCAGTACACACTGTAACCAGTATATAGTACCCTTTATCACTTACCCACCTCATAACCTTCCTTCTCAAGTCCATTATATCATTCTTATGATTGCATCCTCATAGGTTACCTCCCACTTAAAAATGAGAACTTACGATATTTAATTTTCCATTCCTGAGTTACTTGGAATAATGATCTCCAGCTCCATCTAACTTGCTGCAAAACACATAATTTAATTGCTTTTTATGGCTGAGTAATATTCCATGGTGTATCTATACCACATTTTCTTCATCCACTTGTTGGTAGATGGGCACTTAGGTTGGTTTTCTATCTTTGCAATTGCAAATTTTTGCTGCTATAAGCATGCATGTACATGTCACTTTTTCATTTTTTGAAGTGTTTCTTTGTTTTAAATTTATTGTACTTTAAGTTCTGGGGTACATGTGGAGATCATGCAGGTTTATTACACAGGTATACATGTGCCATGGTGGTGGTTTGCTACATCCATTGCCCTGTCATCCACATTAGGTATTTCTCCTAATGTTATCCCTCCCCAGTCCCTCAACTCCTTGCTATTCCTCCCCTGGCACCCCACCCCCTAGGCCCTGGTGTGGGATGTTCCCCTCCCTAAGTCCATGTGTTCTTATTGTTCAACACCCACTTATGAGTGAGAACATGTTGCATTTGGTTTTCTGTTCTTGTGTCAGTTTGCTAAGAATCATGGTTTCCAGTTTCATCCAAGTCCTTGCAAAGGACATGAACGCAGCCTTTTTTATGGCTGCATCGTATTCCACAGTGTATATGTGCCACATTTTCTTTATCTATTCTGTCATTGATGGGCATTTGGGTTGGTACCAAGTCTTTGCTATTGTGTACAGTGCAGCAATAAACATATGTGTGCATGTGTCTTTATAATAGAATGATTTGGGTATATACCCAGTAATGGAATTGCTGGGTTAAATGGTATTTCTATTTCTAGATGCTTGAGGAATCGCCACACTGTCTTTCACGATGGTTGAATAGATTTACAGTCCCACCAACAGTGTAAAATCATTCCTATTTCTCCAACATCTCTTGTCTCCTGATTTTTTAATGATTGCCATTTTAAGTGGCATGAGGTGGTATCTCAATGTGGTTTTGATTTGCATTTCTGTAATGACCAGTGATGATGAGCTTTTTTTCATGTTTGTTAGCTGCATAAATATCTTCTTTTGAAAAGTGTCTTCATATCCTTTGCCCACTTTTTGATGGAGTTGTTAGTTTTTTTTCTTGTAAATTTAAGCTCTCTGTAGATTCTGGATAGTAGCCGTTTGTCAGATGGGTAGATTGCAAAAATTTTTTCCCATTCTGTTGGTTGCTGGTTGACTCTGTTGATACTTTCTTTTGCTGTGCAGAAGCTCTTAAGTTTAATTAGATCCCATTTGTCTATTTTGGCTTTTGTTGCCATTGCTTTTGGTGTTTTAGTCATGAAGTCCTCGCCCATGCCTATGTCCTGAATGGTATTGCCTAGGATTTCTTCTAGAGTTTTTATGGTGTTAGGTCTCATGTTTAAATCTTTAATCCATCTAGAGTTAATTTTTGTATAAGGTGTAAGGAAGGGATCCCATTTCAGCTTTCTGCACATGGCTAGCCAGTTTTCCCAACACTATTTATTAAATAGAGAATTCTTTCCCCATTGCTGGTTTTTGTCAGGTTTGTCGAAGATCAGATGGTTATAATTGTGTGGCGTTCTTTCTGAGGCCTCTGTTCTGTTCCATTGGTCTGTATCTCTGTTTTGGTACCAGTACCACGCTGTTTTGATTACAGTAACCTTGTAATATAGTTTGAAGTCAGGTAGCATGATGCCTCCAGTTTTTTTTTTGTTTGTTTGTTTAGAATTGTCTTGGCTATGTGGGCTCTTTTGTGGTTCCATATGAAGTTTAAGGTGGTTTTTTCCAATTCTGTGAAGAAAGTCATTGGTAGCTTGGTGGGTATAGCATTGAATCTAGAAATTACTCTGGGCAATATGGTCATTTTTACGATATTGATTCTTCCTAACCATGAGCATGGAATGTTTTTCCATCTGTTTGTGTCTTCTCTTATTTTCTTAAGCAGTGGTTTGTAGTTGTCCTTGAAGAGGTCTTTCCCATCCCTTGTTAGTTGTATTCCTAGGTATTGTATTCTCTTTGTAGCAGTTGTGAATAGGAGTTCACTCATGATTTGGCTCTTTTTTTTCTATTATTGGTGTATAGGAATGCTTGGATTTTGCACATTAATTTTGTATCCTGAGACTTGACTGAAATTGCTTATCAGCTTAAGGAGATTTTGGGCTGAGATGATGGGGGTTTTCTAAATATACAATCATGTCATCTGCAAACAGGGACAATTTGACGTCCTCTCTTCCTATTCAAATATGCCTTATTTCTTTCTCTTGCCTGATGGCCCTAGCCAGAACTTCAAATACTATGTTGAATAGGAGTGGTGAGAGAGGACATCCTTGTCTTTGTGCCAGTTTTCAAAGGGAATGCTTCCAGTTTTTGCCCATTCAGTATGATGTTGGCTATGGGTTTGTCCTAAATAGGTCTTATTATTTTCAGATACAATCCATTGATACCTAGTTTATTGAGAGTTTTTAGCTTAAAGGGCTGTTGAATTTTGTCGAAGAACTTCTTTGCATCTATTGAGATAATCATGTGGTTTTTGTCTTTGGTTCTGTTTATGTGATGGATTATGTTTATAGATTCATGGATGTTGAACCAGCCTTGCATCCCTGTAATGAAGACAACTTGATTGTGATCGATAAGCTTTTTGATGTGCTGTTGGATTCAGCTTGCCAGTATTTTATTGAAGATTTTTGCATCTATGTTCATCATGGATATTGGCCGAAGTTTTCTTTTTTGGTTGCATCTCTGCTGGGTTTTGGTGTCAGCATGATGTTGGTCTCATAAAATGATTTGGGAAGGATTCCCTCTTTTTGTATTATTTGGAATAGTTTCAGATGGAATGGTACCAGCTCCTCTTTGTAACTCTGGTAGAATTTGGCTGTGAATCCATCTGGTCCTGGATTTTTTTTTTGTTGTTGTTAGGCTATTAATTGCTGCCTCAACTTCAGACCTTGTTATTGGTCGATTCAGGAATTCAACTTCTTCCTGATGTAGTCTTGGGTAGGTGTGAGTGTCCAGGAATTTATCCATTTTTTCTAGATTTACTGGTTTATTTGCATAGAGGTGTTTGTAGTTATCTCTGATGGTAGTTTGCATTTCTGTGGAATGAGTGGTGATCTCCCCTTTATCATTTTTTATTGCATCTATTTGAATCTTCTTTCTTTTCTTATTAGTCTGGCTAGCAGTCTATATATTTTGTTGATTCGTTTTAAAAAAAACCAGCTCCTGGATTTACTGATTTTTTTTTTGAAGGATTTTTTGTATCTGTCTCCTTCAGTTCTGCTTTGACCTTAGTTATTTCTTGCCTTCTGCTAGCTTTTGAATTTGTTTGATTTTGCTCCTCTAGTTCTTTTAATCGGGATGTCAGGGTGTCGATTTTATATCTTTCCTCACTTCTCTTGTGAGCATTTAGTGCTATATATTTCTCTCTAGACACTGCTTTAAATGTGTCCCAGAGATCCTGGTATGTTATGTCTTCATTCTCATGGTTTCAAAAAATATCTTTATTTCTGCCTTCATTTCATTATTTATCCAGTAGTCATTCAGGAGCAGGTTGTTTAGTTTCCATGTAGTTGTGCAGTTTTGAGTGAGTTTCTTAATCCTGAGTTCTAATTTGATTGCACTGTGGTCTTAGAGCTTGTTATGATTTCTGTTGTTTTACATTTGTTGAGGAGTATTTTTCTTGCAATTATATGGTCATTTTTAAAATAAGTGCAATATGGTGCTGAGAAGAATATACATTCTGTGGATTTGGGGTGGAGAGTTCTGATGATATCTATTAGGTCTGCTTTGTTCTGATCTGAGTTCAAATCCTGGATATGCTTATTAATTTTCTGTCTCGTTGATCTGCCTAGTATTTACAG